>NC_140728.1:6502500-7702500 GCF_050655825.1 Lonchura striata | reverse complement strand
TCATTTCAATAGGGTAGCTGCCTCAGGCTCACTGAATGGTAATATCCTCCCTGGAGGTGGGGATGGTGCTTGCAGCAACCTGGAGAAGGAGCTGTTGGATAAGTGGGAGGGAGCAGAGGTGCAAAAGCAAATGATGGACTGATTGTTCCTGCCTGGGGAGGCCTGGGTGTCTCTGAGCCTTCCACTTTGCCCTGTGCAGGAACAGCTGGATTGGAGCAGCCTGCCTTTGGCTGCAGTGCTTGAGAAGTGAAATCCATCCAGGATGGATGCAAGACAGGAGCAGACAGGATCCAATGCAAACGGGATGCATCAGAATGGGCCAGAACGTTATAGGGGGACTGGAGCACCTCCCCTATGGAGACAGGCTGAGCGAGTTGGGGCTGTTCAGCCAGGAGAAGAGAAGGTTGTGTGGAGACCTCACAGCCTGTTCAGGGAGCTGAAGGGGCTACAGGGAAGCTGGAGAGGGACCCCTCATCAGGAAATACCAGCACAGGACAAGGGTCACTGGCTACCCATGCTAGAGGGCAGGGTTTGGTGGAATACTAGGAAGGAATTTTTCCCTCTGGGGATGGGGAGGTCCTGGCACAGGGTGCCCTGAGGAGCTGTGGCTGCCTATGGATCCCTGGAAGTGTCCAAGACCAGGCTGGATTGCACGTGGAGCAGCCTGGGATAGTGATGATGTCCCTGCCCATAGCAGGGGTTGCAACTGTGTGATCTTTAAGGTCCCTTTTAACCCAAACCATTTCATGAATCTATAAAATAAGCATCCATGTTTCTATATCAAACTCATTCCACAGAATGTATTCCCAGGTCACTGATTTCAAACAAAGATGGCAGAACACAGGTTATTGTTCTTTCACACAGCACTCCTAGTTAACTTTCAGTCTGGTTACATCAGGGCTGCCTTCAGCTACTCCCTGCATTCATCCTGCAGTCTCCACAACCCTTAGGATGAAATTTCCCTCTGTTCCCTTTTCCTTTGTGCAATTAAACAGGCTATTTGCTCTAATAAACAGCTGCTGCTGTTGGGATCCATTTGTTGCCTGTTGGGAACAAACAAACAGGGGAGACACAGATTGGGGCAAAGACAATCCACAGCCTCTGATATGTAGCACGGTTTTGGGAGAATTAACAGTGCTGCTAATTAATTCTGTGTGCTGCCCAGTGACACAGGGTGCGTTTGCCTGGGCCATTCTCTGTGTGACCATGAGTTACAGAAAATTGCAGGAGAAGAACTCGTATATTTGTGAAATGTCAGGAGATTCAGCCTGCGGGACTCCATAGTAGGGGGAAGTTAATCTTTAGGTTACTCCATCCTTCTCCACATCTGAAAGTTCCAGGGGATCCAAATGCATTCCCACTTCCACAGGCAGCAGAAGAAGGGCTATGGGCAGGTGTGAAGCTCAAGAATTGATACTTGGTAAAAAAACTTCAGGGAACTGTAGAAAAATTAGTTCCTGCCCAGTATGATGCTCCCTAAGTCTTCTCTCTCTCTCTGAGGTATGTCTCTTGAAG
Organism: Lonchura striata; assembly: GCF_050655825.1. Taxonomy (NCBI): domain Eukaryota; kingdom Metazoa; phylum Chordata; class Aves; order Passeriformes; family Estrildidae; genus Lonchura; species Lonchura striata. The sequence continues at coordinate 7,700,985 of NC_140728.1, read as the reverse complement.
TTTTTGAGTGGGAAGAAAACACTTAAAACTTGGCATTTCCTGGCAACTGCCCACCCTGTAATCTGTATTAAAGCAGGGAAGGGATGCTGCTGGTGGGGAGGAGATGGAGTGGGCAGGAAAAGGACTGGGCTATGAGGTCTGCAGGTAAAGCTGCCCCGTGGCCCCTGCAGCCAGGGATGGGTCCCAGGAGCAGCACCAGAGCTTTGCCTCAGCCATCATGGAAAAGCAGGTGAGGCCTTAGCAGGGGCACTGCAATGGCAGCACTGCAGACAGAACCAGATAGGGTCTGAAGAAAAAAATACTCCCCAAATATTCCCTCGAGAACCAGCAGCCATGCTGGTGTGTGCTGGTGCTGCCCACCACATTCCAAGGCAGCGCTGGAGACCCCCAGGGCCCCGCTGGGACAATCCTTGTTACCTTGCTACCTGTGGGAACAAAGGGAGAGCTGAGGCAGGGTCGAGGTACTGACAGGGATGAGCAGTCCCAGGAATGCTTGCTTCCAAAGGACTTTCTCACAGCTGAGGAGTTTGCAGCTGCCTCAGGGTGAAGTCAATCCGAGACTCTTGGGCAGCTGCACAGGAGGGAACTTGGAAGCAGATTTTAGGGGGATATGCCTTAAATCCCTGAGAGCTTAGTGCCAGAACATCTTTCAAGGTGTTGGTGAGTGTGCCTGGTGTCCTGCCAGGACAGAGCCCAGCAGATAAATATCTGGAACACAAATGTATTGCACTAGGGAGGTGGCACTAAGATGGACTGTAGCTTGAGATATCAAAATAATATCACAGGGATAAAACAATAGCTACTTTTAATGTGGGCTGCTCCAGATTTGGAGTTTTTAGCCACACTCAGCATCAGTGACCCAGTGGGTGAGGTTCCCAAAGTCTCCCAGCTCTGCACCCTTCTCTCTTTATGCTGAGGGTCTGCAGCCCTCCAGCCCCTCACCTCCTCCTGTCCACGGCTGTCTTAGGCAAACCAGGCACCAAGGTTTGGAGGAGCTTGTGGAGTCGTACCAGGGACCTGACACCTTCCAGCAGCCCCCACACCTTCTTCACCCTGCAAAAGCAAAGTACACAGGCTGAGTTTAATGATGGCAGAAGGCAGCAAAAGGGGTGGATGTTCATGGTAAATGCACACTGTAATAACCTTTTCCATAACCAAGAGGTGCTGTGGCATTCCCACCAGCCATACCTGCTCTCCCTTGGATCTTGCCTTCAGGGAACACCGAATCCCTGCATGTGTCCCTTCAGCTGCCCCACCACTGCTAAAGGGACAGCCCTGGTTTGTGTATCATGCCTTAATGCCTCTGTTGGGATGTTCTTACCCCTTCCTGAATAAGGCTGGGAGCCTGTATGGCTGCAGCAGGACCTTTGCAAGTGGGTCCTGTAGTCCATTCACCTGCTCCTTCTTCCACAAGCCTGCACTCAAGGAATGACAGCAGAGAAGGAAATAAAGACCAGTAATTACAAATAATGAAATAAATTCAATAGCTCCTCTTGCCCAGCTCTGGTAGGTACTGAAGCCCAGGCAGAGTCCACCTGGAGCCACTCTTACAAAGTCTTTTTGCAATAGAAATATTTACTCTAATAAACAACTCAGTAATGTCTGAAATATAACACTGCTGCTCTTGAAGGCTGCAGCAGCCCTAAACCCAAGCTGATCACCCCAAATCCTCTACCTGGCAGGAAGTAAGGGGTCAGGCACTGAGGGACCCTTTTGTGCAGGCCGGGGTGTGTCCCATTGGATTTTCCAGAGTCATTTTTCCCACAGGTGCTGCCAAAGCGGAAATTGCCATCGAAGTAATTAAAGCCAAAGGCATCTGGGAGACACAGAGAGAAAGGGATGATGCTTGTCTGTGTCACACTGAGGTGTCCCTCAGGCACTGGGGCGTCACTTACTGTTCCTGTACAGGAAAAGGGCAGTGTCCTGGTATCCCTGAGAGAAAATGTCATTCAAGACCTGCAAGGAGAAACACTCGAGGTCATTAGAGAGCCCTGACCCCAGTACTACAGGATCTGTCTGTGGAGGGTTGGGATGGCCCATTTGGGAAGGCACTGGTTGGTTTCCAACCACCACAGCACCGGTCAGAGAAACACAGAATGGTTTGGGTCAGAAGGGACCTTAGAGATCACCTGTTTTTTTCTGGTCCTTTGCAGGTTGTGGACCCCATCCCAAGCTAGCACCCATCAGCAGTGTCCCTTCCCCAGAATGTACTGCAAAAATAGTGAGTGCTGCCCCCTCCCTTTGAAATCCCATTAATTAACAGTGGAGATTGAGCTGAACCTTAAATCTTGAGAAGGCAGGAGCAGCATTAATCTTTTCACCAAAACTAAGCTGGGAGAAGTCCTGGTGGGCTCACCATGGTGCTGGGTGGAAAGAGAGCGTAGCTGATCCTGCACAGGTTCTCTATGGAGATCTGGATGCTGCCATTGAAGATCTGGAAGCAGAAGAAGATGGCAGGGCAGTCGCGGGGGCAGATGTCCAGCTCGCCGGTGAACGGGGACACGGTGATCACAGGTTCCTCCAGGCTGGACACAGGCTGCAGGCCCGTGAAACCTCCATCCACGTAGCGCTGGGGGAGGAGCAGAGCAAGGGTTTGCTTTGGGGGTCTTGGCAGTGTCACTGAGTTGGGAGCCAGCAGCTGCACAGATGACATTCCTGTCATGAGTCCATCCCCACTTCCAACAGCGTCTTGTCCCACCTGTGCTCCTTACTCCTTCACCAGCTCCTTCCCCTGCCCTGGCCCTGGCACCCAACCAGCTCCTCAACCTGGTCTGTAATCCACAGCAGTTGTTAAATTGGAAATACAATTCTTTCATTCACAAAGCTTTGTACAACAATTTTTGGCAGTCAAGAGACAATTCAGACATCACCGAATGCACAGTGTTGTGTAACTTTCAAGTCCTGAGCTTGAGCAGTAAGAGCCCCCACGTTTAATAATTGCCTGCAGATTCATGGGGGATTACTCACTGGGCAGGGAAAATGTCAATTGCTCTATTCCAAAAGAAATCTGGATTTTCCACCCACCTCAATGGGATTGGAAGTCGCAGCTGATGAAATTAAATGTTGCTGAAATAACAGTGCAGAGAGGCCTCACAGAGCAATCACACACCTGGGGATGGGTTGGGTTGGAAGGGATCTTAAAGCTCATCGCATTCTACCCCCTGCCATGGGCAGAGAAACCTTCCACTATCCAAGGTTGGTTCAAGTCACATCCAACCTGGCCTTGAACATTTCCAGGGACCTTGGAGACCCTGAAGGGGCTCCAAGAGAGTTGAAGATGGAGTGATAGAGAGTTGAAGGGATAAAGTGACAGGACAAGGGGCAATGGCTTCCCACTGCCATTAGGGTTAGATGGAATACTGGGAAGGAATCCTTCCCTGTGAGGATGGTGAGGCCCTGCACAGATTGCCCAGAAAACACTGCCAGTGGAAAACACTGCCAAGCTCCTCCTTCCCCTCCCTCAGACAAGCAGAGCATGGAAATGCTCAGGGCTGGAGGAGGATCCTCCCACGAACTCTCCATGCCTCAGCTGTGCAAGTCAGCACCTGAGCCGAGGGATGAACCTGCCCAGGATAACTGGATTGTGTCTCCAGGTCCCCACCGTGGGCATCCTCTTATCTCACTCAGAGATCTGCAAGGTCATCCACACTCTGTCCATGGGCAAAGCAGGAGAGGACTCTCCACATGGCAATTCCACCCGGCCGTCATCTTAGGATGTGGTGAAGAATAAGCTGATGGGCTTTATCATCTTCCATCAGCTAAAGGAAAAGCCTGGAAACACCTATCCCTCCCTGGTCTGTACATTCCTCCTTTACAGAGGAATGTAAAGTTCAAACCAAGAACCCCCTGCTGGGAGCGTGTGTTTTAGTGGAAATATCACTCACCACTCCTCGGTAGGATGGAGGGATGAATCCACAGTAAATTGGAAGAAAGCAGCTGCAGAGGAGAGCCTGGGGAGGAGAGGGATTGCAGAAGTCAATGTTCCTGTCAAAGCTGCTGTCTTGGTGCCTGAAAATTCAGCCTTAACAAAGTCTGGAACCAGGCTGTTGGTGCCACCTGGACTTTGCTAGAGACTGTGGCAAGAAAGGCTTCAAGAAAGGGAAAACATCTGATTTCATTGAAGTGGAAACACTTCTCTGAAGGAGGGCACAACACTGAATTTTTTAATTTTATACCTGACAGAATAGTTGTAAATCTACATGTCCGTGTCCAACGCTGTCCTTTGATGGTGGCAAGCTGAAGCTTTGGGGCTAATTTCCATCTTTGCAGGATTTTGGACAAAATCAAGACAGCCTCACAAGGCAACCTCACCCTGCTGGGATTTGTCAGCAATTTGCAACCATTTCCCACCAATCTCATCAGCTGAGAATAAACACCCTGGTCTCCTGGGCTACCTAGAGGAGGCACCATGGGGTGAACTCCAATACCTCCATGGAGTTGCCATCCTCACTGTCTCCCTGAGACAAGGGACCCAGGACTTCACAGTCAGCTCTGTTAGGATTTTACCCTGGGATTCTCCCCCCAGCAGATAATTTACTGGTTAATGAGCTGCTTGTTGTTCAGCAACAGCTTTGTCCAGCTCTTTCCTCCCAGGAAAGTGCTGAGGCAACAAGGAAAAGCATTGCCAGATGCCTGAGGAAAGACCTGTAGGGACAGCTGAGAGGTCACATCAGCACTGACAGGGCTCTTTGAAAAAGTCACTATTAGAGCCCCAACATCAGCTTTATGAAGCTGGAAACAAACCTGCTGCTTTTTCTAGCATGATTTGTTCCATCTGATCCTGGAACTCAGACCTTCCTCCCTGCCACCAAGCTCGTGGAGCCCATTGGTGTAGGACCACAGCTCTGGCAGAGCCTCTTGCCTCTCTCCCCATCTCAAGCAGAAAAAGTGCAGCTGAAGCCACCAGCACTTGCAGTATGTCCATCCCAGGCAGCCAGTGAAGCCCTTCCTAAGGCACCAGAGGAAGGTCTCTACCTGAATGAGCTCCTCCTTGGAGCTGAACTCCGAGGCCATGACGTTCTGGCCGTCCACCACCCGCGTCAGCGAGATGTGCAGCCGCCCCGAGGCCAGCAGGTAGGAATCCTCCGGCAGCATCCGCTGCAGGACAGCCTTGAGATTGGCCAGCAAGCTGCACTTGGGAGAGAGGGGGCCCAGGATGGTTTTCCTGACTTCTGTTGCCAGCGCAAAGAAAAACTCCTTGAGGTCATCTGAAAGAGGTGAGGGAAAGATGGAGAGAAAGTCAATATGCCTGCTGCACTAACAGTTATATTTTAAATCCTATTTTTAACACTCCTCACAAATAAAGCTTCTTGCAGCCCCTCTGTGTTACCCCAGGATGATATTGCTGCTACAGTGGGGGATGTTGAGGCAGGGCAGAAAGGGGGGCATGACCCCCATAATGTCCTCAAAGGACATCATGTCTTTGTGTGACCCCACTGGTGAAATTCCCCACCTGCACCAGAGATGGGGCCTCAAGATGTTCCTGGTCGGGATTAGGGAAAGGCTCCAGAGAGCCCCAGGAAGGGGCACACTGAGTTGTCCATGACAATGAGACTTGCACAACACATTCCTGCCTTCCTCCTCCAGTTTTCCATGTGGGCAGCCCCAGGCTTTACAGGGAGCTGGGCTGGCTCCCGAGTGAGGATGAGGGTACAAGAGGCACCTCTTCTGCTCAGGGTTTTCCTGCAAGCTAGGTGTCCTGGCTCCACATTGCTGAGATTTCTGGCTCACCTGATCTCCCCCTGGACCTCAGACCTCTGAGGAGGTGTTAATAGCCATGACATATGTCTGCAGATCCCAGGAGCTGGGTTAAAGGAGCAGAGCCCTGGAGCCCTGGCCAAGGGTTCAGGAGACTCCAGGCTTTAAAGGTTTCACTGTGATGGGGAGGAAGAGGAGTGAAGCAAACCCTGCAGGCAGCCTGATCCCATATAGAGGGAATTTGGTGCCTTTGCTGACATGGAAAGCTCACCTGGGGAAATATCCCACCTGGGGTTAAATTCTTGCAGTGAAGCTTGTCCAGCACTGAAGCTGCAAAGAGTTGTCCTTGCACCTGGGACCCTGCACCAGCAAGAGGCCACGGGCCTGGCTCAGCACCAAGGCTTTGCAGGGGCACAGGTTTCTGTGCAGTCTCATGGGATTGTGTGGACGGACAGACGGATTAGGTTGCGTGTCCTGAAGGCAACTGGAGCAACACAGGCATTAAGAGGGGTTATGTGTGTCTGAGCAGATGCTGAGGCCACACGGGGCAACAATTAACACTGGGCAGGTTTGCACGGAGGGGATGCTGAAAGAGCCGGACCTCCAGGGGGGTGGTGTGAGAACCCCGGGCTTGGTCTGGGGTCTCGTGTGGTGGTAAAGTCTCTCCTCCAAGCCGTGCTTCCAAAGAAAAACTCCACAGCCCCTTGTTGTTCTGTCTCAAGGCAGTTTATTGTGAGTTATCTAAAAGATTTTCTTCTCAGGCTGCGGCTGCTTGGTCAGCGGCCTGGGCAGAGGCACACACACACCCTGACAACCTCCCTGTCTGCTCTCTTCTTCTTCTCTATCCCCACCCAGGGCTGCTGCTATCTTTTATATGATATATTATCTATTATATGTTTACAGTTTTTCCCCAATACCTACTACCTATATTACAAGGTGCTTTTCTATTCTAAACCAATCTGTGAGTGCCAACATCACCAAGAACATGGAGGTGAGGAAGAAGAAGGAGGAAGAACAGGATCAGCCCACTTTCCTCCATCTTAGAACTTCTGACCCCCATGTACAAAGTAAAAACCCTCCTGTACAAGTGTTAAAACCCCCCTGTACAATACTAAAAAAATTTCCCCTCTGTTTTGTAGCTACTTTTGCTATACCCTTTGTGACTGCTTGTTCCACCTTCAAAGTTGGTAACTCATTCCATGGCTCAAACTCAAAATCACAGCTGTTTTTCAGCTGCCTGCCAGGGTCTAGAATGCTTCTGACCAAGGCCTGGAACCTCTAAAAATGTCTGAGAGACACTTTGAGTTCCAACAGGGTGGGGCACGCCCAGGTCCCTGTCCGGCTGCTCTGGGTCCTGGGAATAGGGGAAAGCATGGGAAAACTGCCCACAAAGTGCCGAGTAAGATGTGAGAGCTGAGCCCAGCTTTGCAGAGCAAGTGAAGGACGAGCCTGGCAGCAATGTGACTGCTCCTGCCTGCACCAGCCTGGTGACAGGGATGTCCCCACGAGGTGACTGGTGGGGTCACAGAGGACAGCCTGGCTCTGGGAGCTCAGAGCTCCTCAGCCAGCCCAGGGCAGGGGACGGGCACCTGACTGCAGCCACCCCGTGGGACACCAAACACACCTTTCACCCTCTTTTTGACCCTATCATCCCCGGTGTGAATATGACAGAACTTGTGCCACATTCATTTTCCTTGTTGGAAACCCGACCAGAGTCATCACTATCCAAAGTGTCTTTTCTTCCTCTGGGGAAGATATTTTGGGCAAAAGATCATCTCAGCCCCCCTAAATGGATGGTGCCTTCCACCTCCAGGGAAGCAGATGCCCAGTTCAGGACTGGTGCCCCCAGCAAGAGCAGTTGTTGAATGTATTTTTACTGCTGGACAGACCCAGCATCCATTAGAGCAGCAGGAGGAATCAGAAATTTTGGGGCCCTTGCTTATTTATGGAGGCATTCATCCCCATGTGGGCAGAAATGTTCCTTTCTGCCTTGTCTAAACGTATTTGCTAATGTTTTGAATTATTTTTAACTGCAGAAGAACAGATCCAGCACCCACCAGAAGTTTCAGGAACCGTTGTGTTCCCTCCAGCTTCCTCCATCATTATTTGGTCCCCAAAACCTTCTGCTCCTCCTATGAGTCCCTATTACTTGAATCAAAACTTGGATCAGGCTTTAGAGCCTTGAGTACACTTGTTTACACATGGGCACTAATTGGAAATATGGGAGGATGTGATGATTAAAAGTGGATTAACTACTCTGAATTAATTCTCCACATGGAGGATCTTGTTGCTAGAGGGACTTGTTTCCACATGGTTGAAAGAGGGTCAGAGGAAAACCCCTTTAGAAATAAGAGAAATCCCGGCCCCAGGTTGGAGCAGACTGCTGTTCCTCCAGGATTATCCTGCTGGAGCAGGGGAAGGTGCACCCGGAGTTGGGAATCACACAACTCCTCCCCTTGTTCTGGGAAGGCTGAGTGGGATAGGCCAAAGTGGCATCAAACAAGGCTGTCAGCTCTATAGATAGCTGTGTGACAACCACTTGTGTCCCTTCATAGCTTCACGTCCCGAGAAACGTGATCCATGGGGAAAAGAGGGCTTTATGTGGGTAAATCCAGCCCCTGAGGCTGCACAGACGGACACCTCAGCACCCCTCAGACCTGAGAGCAGAAGGGAAGGAGATCTGCTCCTCCAGCAGAAGCAGGAAAAGGAGACAGTAGAATATGGAATATGGAATGACTGGTATACATGCAGATTTCCCCCTAATTTCCACCCACTGAGCCAGCGATCACTCGGGCTGTCAGAACTGGCCTTTTCAGCTTCCACCTCCCAAAACTACGCTGCACTGGCTGCCAAGGGTGGCAACACCTTGGGTTTCTGTAAAGCCTGGTGAGCGAGGAGAGTTCCACCAGCCCCACCGCCCCCCAGCACCCCGGGGCATCACCCCTGGGTTTATGGAGCACAGAGCTCCCGGAGGGTTTTCTTACCGAGGCCGACGCCGCACACGACGGCGGCGGCGATGAGCGACCCGGCCGAGGAGCCGTAGACCTTGCAGGCAGACTTGAGGAGCTCAGGAGCCAACTCCAGCAGGGACTGCACCACCCCGACCTGGTACAGGGCCAGGAAGCCACTGCCCGAAAAGGAGAGCGAGAAAGGGGTGCTGGAAGCCTGGAGATCCTCCACAGCCATCTCGAGATCACAGCAGTGGATCTGAATCAAGGTCTTGGGGTTGTCCTTTTTCACCAGGTGAAGCTCAGCCTCTCTTCTACTCTGCTGCCTCCAGGCTCATCTCTAGCTGCAGAGGAGTCCAGAAGACGGATTTTCTGCCGCCTTTTATGACAGCTCCCCGAGGCGTTGAGATTCGCAAGCTATTTTAATTGCTGCCTGTGCTAAAAATGGAAATTTTCCCCTGATCAAAACAGCTCTTATAATCCTCAACCACAGCCAACTCGGATGCTCAGGGCTCAATCAGGGCTCTCCTCTCATGCCAACAGGTCTGCAGTGCCCCAGGAGCCCTCCCAGAGAGGGTCCTGGTGTTATTGTGCCTGTCGCACTTGGAAACGTCCGTGCAAAAATTCCTCTTTGCTTCATGCTTTCTTCATCAAAGGGTGTTTTCCTAAATTGGATTCTCCATCAATCCCAGCTTAGGCACAGCTCAGTACTGAGTGAGTAAAGGCTTGTATAAGACATTTAAAGCCAGAGAGCGTTACACAAGGGGTGGATGCAGGGCGTTACATTGGGATAGGTTTGGAAATATTCTTTAGATTTGCTGCCTGTTGGAAGGGTCTTGCCCTTGCCTGACCCTTGGATATTGTTTGCATCAGACAAAAACCAAAGAATGGTTTTCTCTCCCCTCTCAACAAAGCCCTACAGCAGCACCAGATGACCCAAACCTGTGGTTATTGAACTGGAATCAAACTGCCTTTGAACTGGAATCAAACTGTCTTCATTGTCTGGGGGATAATTATAAAACCAGGGAGAAATGCCACAGATTTCTTGTCTTTTCAGCCTTAATAATCCAATGCTGCTGCCAACATACAGAACAAAAATTGCCATTTAAACAGATGTATTTATTAAGTACTGGTAAATATTGTGTCATTTCTGTTGTCCAAATCCACAGAGCTGCACACTGAGAGGAAACATTCCATGGGTTAGGATTAGGGCTGTGTACACAACACAACGTGGGCATGTGGGTAAGGAACAAGGCTCTCCTTCCCTGTGTCTGTACACAGTACAGGGAACCATGGCATGGTCCCAGCATCCTGATACCACCTTTGTAGTGCTGTTTCACCCCAAATTTTCATACATTTTTCCCTGTATTCTCCAGCCATGACTGGGTCCTCAAGGCAGGAATTGGAGCAGAGTCCCCCACATTGACATGCAAAATGTGCCTGGGTTGAAATGTCACCAGAAGCAGCAGGTGGACATTGCCTGGAACCCCCCAGGTAAATGTCACAGCACAGCCAGGACTGGTCTCTGGGGCTCCCTGGATGTCAGGACACACAGAAGGAGGTTGCCAGCTCCAAGATATATCTAATAAAGAATGGGATTACCCTGGAGCTGAACAACTGCCTGATTTAGGGCTTCTAGATCCACAGCCTTACTGGAGCCCCTAATTTCTTTTCTTTCCAGTGTCTGACATTTCTTATGATCTCCTTGCTGGGTGAGTCTCCCACACGCCCCAGCCTCTCCACCAGCCTCCTGGAAATATTAAAGCTCTGATCTGCATCATTCAGGCCACTGGCTCCTCCAGCCCTTAGGAAAGCAAATCCCTTCATTTAAAGGATTTTCTTCCAGCACTGGCAAGTTCATGAAGGATGAAACTATCACCTGCTGCTGTGACTGGTCCAGACACTCCAGGACACTGGAAGTGCAGAGGGTTTGTATGCTGATGAGTTGTTTCCACATTCTCTGTGCATTAACTGTTCCTATTGTTTGCCTCAGGCCCCCAGGGACTCCAACTATCTCTTCATAAAGAGGTGTAGGATGCTCCTGCTTCACTCAGCCCTTGCACCTCCTCAGCCGTGCCCAGCCCTGACTCCCAAGGTTTGGGAAAGGTATAAATGATCCCATGGAAGCTGTGGGAACACACTCCTCTGTCCACACACAGCTCTGTCCTGCACTCGGTCACGGAGGCTTCTCCTGGAGGGCCAAGGTGCCAAATCTCCCCTGCACCCTCCCCACTGCCAACACCACAGCCCGGGACAGCATCCAGGAGGCATCATCCTGCCTGGCTCAGTTCCACGCTCCCGTGAGATGAAACCTTGTCATCATCCTCTTAGCGACAGCAAATTTTGCATTAATTGGCTCATTAAGTGCCGAGCTGATTTTCTAAGCTGCCCTACCCCCCAGCACTCCAAAGCAGGATTAGAGGGCACTGAGGGCTTTGGAGATGCAGGGTCCCCACAGCAGCTGGGAGGGTCTGGGGTGAAAGCCCCCGGCTCACAGGAGCCCTGGGGGGGCTGGGGGCCGTGCAGGGCTGTGTCCTGCCCGGGCAGGATCATCTGCTGCCCAGATGGCCGGTGCCCATGACCCGGGGATTTTCGTGCGAGGCGATTGTCTCCGCTGAGGGAAGCCACAACGGGGTGTTCGGGGGAGGATGAAGGTAATGCCGAGAGCTGGAAACGGCTCAAACCCCCAGGACTAATAACCTGCCCTTCTTTAAAACCTTCTTAATATCTTCAGTGGTCACAGGCAGCCAGGTCCCAATTTTATAATCAGAAGATTAATCCAGGGAGCTGGAGTTGCTCACGGGAAGGGACCTGGACTCCAAAAGCCACCAGCCCTGGGGTATAGCACTAAGGCAGCTGTGGCTGCTCCCCACCTCATCCCACCATGCCCAGCTGGAGCAGCAGCCCTGCACACTGGGTTGGGATTTTTGAGAGCAGGAACCTCCTGTGCAAGGGGCTGGGCAGGTTTGGTGCCTTGTTCCCCCAGCACAGCTGCCCTGATGAGTGGGAAAAGGTCCAGTGAGCAGAGGAGAGTGTTTGGTTCAGCTGTGGTATTGGGAATAGCACAGGAGAAGGGAATGGGAGTTTTCCTCTCTGATGTTGCACCTGGCAGGTGCATCTCACATGCTGATGGAGGATGATATCTTCCGGGACAAGAGGATATTTGACTTTCCACTGGGAAGTCCATGAAGAGACAGAGCCCTTTTCTGCTCCATGCAAATCCCAGCCCATCCCTGGCCCCACATGAGCTCAGATGCAAAACAGATTGGGGCATCCTGTGACCCTCTGACCACATCCCCAGCACCAGCTCCCCAGCCCTGGTCCCAGCACAGCCCCAGGGTCTGGCAGGGCACGTGAATGTTTGGATTGTTGCAAACAAACGAGGGCAGTTCCAGTCTGTCCACAGTAAAATCTCTTGGGTGGTTCCCAGCCAGAAGGAATCACAGTGCTGATGCTGTTGGCAGGACCCAGGAGTGGGATTTAATGTTTTCCACACTCTAATTACCCCAGGCTGCATTAGATGGAGCCCTGCAAGGTGTCCCCCCTCCCTCGGCAGCTGGTGACTCAATCCTGTGTCTGTCAAACACAGCCCTGAAGGCTCTGGGAAAGTGGATCTGGGTGGGGAAGAGTTGCTTCTGTCCTGTGAGGGCTCTGCCTCCCCATTTTCATTTACTTTGGGGTTTACAAGGACCAAGAAGGTCAGATCCTCAAGAAGAGGAGGTGCTGGGCAGACCTGGACTGGCACCAGTGGCCCATGGGGGATTGCCACCCAAAATGTGGCAGTGACACACACCCACACGTTTGTTTGCCACCACCATCACCCTCAACTCACTAGAGCATCCCTCCTGCACAATGCAAACTCCAAAACTTCATCTCCTTCACCCCAGGCCAGGTCCAGCCTTGCAGAGGAGATTCTGCTGCTGGTGCCACCACACTGAGCCCTGGCAACCCCCCCGACGCAGCCCAGAGCTGCCTTAATCCATGGCCCTGCTTAGGGGTCTGGGCAAAGATTAGCTGGAAACATTCCCAGTGATTAGGGCTTAAATCGCTTTGGCATTTCACATCTTCTTAGAGCTCATAGGTGAGACCCTGGCAGCTGTAAATCCCCTCAGTCCTTGAGGAAGTTACAGCTCCTGCACCGCTTGGGAATGAGCTTTACCCAGTTCTTGGTGTCAGAACAAGCTGCTCTGGGTAGTAAATCTCCTTCTGCTGGAAAGGGGAGGCCTGTAAATTGTAAAAATGGCAGGACAACACTGTGTATCTGCTCTCAGAGTCCCTTGTGCCACTTGGAATTTGGCTGGAAAGGAGCAGCCCACAGCAGCTGGAGCAAAGCAAACATTGTTCCATCTATAACACAAGTCCCAGCAGACAAGCCTGGCTGGCATTTAGGCACCAATTTATTTGAGTTTGAGATTTTTTTCCAAACTGGATTCTTGGCTGGTAGCAGAAACAACAAAAATTATGTTGTACATTCACAAATACATTTAGAAAACCAGGTAAATAAATACATGTGCACAAACAGCAACAACCCCTGAGGTTCAACACAAGCACTTGGCAGGAGCTAAAATACAAATACAGGGTGAAATCTGGGCTCTGTTTGATTTACTGACTTTTTGCCCCCAGCCAGGTGGGGTTCAAGTATTTCACACTGCTGGTTCTCCTGAAAAGATTTCAAATCCACAGCTCAGAAATTCACCCCACATCCAGGTCACCAACAGGGATTGCCCTCCCACCACTAAATGTTCATCCTTGGGTTCCCGGGCACCACGGGCCCCTTGCAGCTGCCGTGTCAGTCCGGGCTGTCACAGTGGTCTGTCCTGAGCTTTTCTCTCTCCTGCCATGACAGAAGGAAACATTCTTAAAATCATGGAATACTTTGGATTGGAAGGGACTGTCACAGCATATGTCACACTTGAGACAGCCACAATACACAGAGTAACACCATACAATATCAGAAAGCTTCAAGCATCTGCACTTCTTGTTCTTCAGCCCAGCCCTTTCTACCCCTCGTGGTTCATGCAGTGCTGGACCCATTGGGATGAGGCTCTGGGCACAGCCCCATCCCAGCTACCACAAACCGTGTGCCTACCAGGGACCTTTAAAGCTCATCCAGTTCCACCCCTGCCACGGGCAGGGACACCTTCCATTACCCCAGGTTTCCACTGCAGGGAATGCTGGGCTCCAGGACAGCTTTGATGGATGGAGATGAGGGATCTCTGAAGCTGCTCTTGGGATATCAGGTTTATTAGGGATGGAGAAAGGTCCTGCTTGGAGCTGCCAGACACAGCACGGGGCAAGGCCTGAGGGGATGAGGGAGGGAAGAGACAGGGGGTGGAGAGGATGCTCTAGGAAAGGGTGGAAGTTCTAAGAGAGGGGAAGTTCCAAGAGGCCGTGTGGCCCCTCAGAGACCCCTTATCAGGGGGCTTCAAGGTGGGCTGGAACAAGACTTGGGCCAATGGGGTCACAGACACTTGATGCTTCAGGGGAGGGTTACGGTGTGGGATGAACAGTACATTTTGGGGGTTGAGATGGAACAGTCCATTTGACTTTTGGACCTATCTGTAGGTAAGGGTATTGTCCAACCAGTAGGGGGGATTGTTTTCATCCTGGCTGTACTATTGTGAATCTTTTGCCAGGCAATTCTATTTATCCATCCTTCCCAACACTCCACCCCATCCAACCTGTCCTGGAACACTTCCACAGATGAGCAGCCTCCACTTCCTGGGGCACTTGCCCAAACTTGCTGCTGGGAGCTCAGCCCCAGGCTCACCCTGCTCCTCACCTGGAGAATTTTGCCGTAGGGTGCAAAGGAATCGTCCAGGTAGCGGGTGCCGAAGCCCATGATCCTGTTCACTGCCTGGCTGCAGATCCCCGCCACCGTGGCGGTGAGATGGACCGTGTAGGCAAACTGGATCTCCTGGGGGTTGACGTTGGGCCTGCTGGCTGTCAGCTCCCTCTGGACGTAGGCATCAGCCAGGTTCTTGAAGGAGCTGTAGGACATGTCCCTGAAGAACTGCTGCAGCCGTGCGTCCTCCCTCACCTGGGTGGGAGACAAGTGAGTGCACATCGTGAGGGAAGGGCTCCACGTGCCACCCTCGTGCTGACACCTTCACACCAGGACTGCAGCTGAGAACAGACAGCCAGGCACCATCACGCCCAGGCAAGGAATTAAAATTTGCCACTTCCTGATTTCCCTCAGTGTTTTCCTGTCCCGGGGAAATCCATAGTGTTGCTGTATTTATTTTACAGCAGTGCAGAGCCTGGCCCAGATTCCCTCAGCCCCATCCAGCTGTCCACAGCTCTCTCACCTGCCTGTCCAGCTCATCTCCTGCACTCCGGAGCAGGGCAACGATTCTCCTGATGGCTTCATCTGTAGAGAGACACCAGGTTACGTCCAGCCCTTTCACCAAGCCTCACTCATCCACATGCTCTGTTTAATCCCCAGGAAAAATTCCTTGAGCAATGTTTATCCACCTCCATCCTTCCAAAACCTATTTCAGCCTATTGCCACGTGCCTTGTTACCTCTGTTACCCTCAGCCAGCATAAATACTCTCTTACCCCTGAATTTTGTCTTTTATGTGGTCTAGTGGAAGGTGTCTCTGCCCGTGGCGGGGGGGCTGACATGAAGGGTTCTTTAAAGTCCTTTCCAACCCAAAACCCATTCTGGGATTCTGTGAATCTCCCTGTCCCCCAATCAAACCCTGAGGCTGAAAATCTCCCGCAAAGTCTTCATCCAGCTCTCGGGGGACAGGGATGTCCCAGGAGCAGGGCTGAAGCGGGGCTGGATCCCAAGTTTTCCCCACGTTTGTTCCCAAGGCCAACACTCACCGACCCCGTCGGTGCCGGGGGGCTGCGGGGGCTCCCCGCATCGTCCTGCTGTGCCCCCCCGGCTCTCGCTGCCCTGCACGATGAGCCCGATCTGCTCGGACACCTGGCTGTAGTATCCATCGGGCGGCTCCGCCTCTGCCGGGACACAAACCCAGAGCCAGCAGTGAGGATGGCCTCGGCTGCGCTGCCTGGACAGCGATGCTCGGCCCGGGTCAGCGCATTCCGAAAGCCAAGGAAGCAGCGGAGCGGCTGGGACCTGCCCCGAACCCGCCAGAGCTCCTCAGAAATGCCCTGGGCAGGGTTTTGGCACGGGAAGGGCTGGGCTGGGGATGGTGTCCTGCGGGCTCTGCCTGCGCCCAGCCCCAAGGCAGATCTCAAGCAGCTTAACGTTGGCCCTAGAGTGGCTTGGGATCTCATCCCAGGGCTCAAATACAGGTTTGAACTAAGCCACTGTGAGCCTTGGTTGCCAGAGGAGGAAAGCTCACGCTTGGGTGACAACTGCCCAAGCTGACTTGGAGTGACTGTGCCCAAAGCAGGGGCACAACGATCCTTCCTGGGGCAGCAGGTTGGGGTTGGAGTCCCCAAAACCTATCCCAGACCCCAGAAAACCCTGGGAGGGGGTTAGAAACCAGCACTAAACGCCACGGCTTTCCCCAGAGAAGCCCAGCAGGGTTCTGCTGGCAGCAGGGGTGGGTCAGGGTTGGGGTGGGGTCCCACCTGGCTGGCCCGGGGCCAGGACGTGCCGCAGGGGAAGGCAGCTGGGCCGCTTGCTCCTCGCCCCGGATCCCGGCTCTCCCCGCTCCTCCTCACCGTGCTTCTTCAGGGAGAAAACCTTCTTGAGGCTGGGTTTCTTCTTCAGGACTCTGCCCAAAGCTGGGGACGTGCTGGAGTCTACTCTGTGTTTTTTGGCTCCTTCTGGTTTGGAGCCCTGAAGAGCTTTGACATCTTTCTCCTTTGCTTTTTGCCCTGTGTTTTCTTTCTGGTCCTCAGGGCTCTTCTTCAAGAAGAGATTTAAGAAACCTTTCAGCCAGGCTGGTTTTGAACCCGAGTGTTGCGTTTTGCCCAGGGAAGAGTTTTTTGTGCTTTTCCTCTTGGCCTTCAGCCCCTCTTTAGGCACCTTGCTGTCATCACCCGAAGTCTCCTCCAGGTCTGGTGCTTTGAGTCTCTCCTCCTGGTCCTTCCTGGGGCTGGGTTTGGCACATGAGTATGTGCAGAAATCACTTTCTGACCGATGTAGCCCATCAATTTTCCTCCCTCGCCCTCTGTCTTTCTCCTGAAGGGATTTTTTGGCCGCCAGTGAGTTTTCACGGCAGCTCAGTGAACGCTTGACATAAATCTCCAACACTTTCTTGGCCTCTCGCCTGTCCAGAGAGAGGATCTTGCCCAGTGGCTGCCTCCCCACATCCCACTGAGGCATCTCCTCAGCCAGAGCCTGAGTGTTGCTGTGGAGAAAAAAACAACATTTTCAGTCTGGTTTTTGCCTTCCCCGGGCCACTGCACATTTGGGTTGGGCCGGATGGAAACCTCCCTCGTGCTGGCACGCAGGGGTGCTGTGGGTGTCTGGGGTTGTTAATGCTCCTGGTTAATGATCAGTCAGTTTTATGGTTGTTATCTGAGTGCTCCTGATGCAGTCGGCCCACGTGGGGTTTTATAAGCACAGACTCGTTGGTAAAGGAACCGAAACTGTGGAGAGGAGGGAGATGGGCTGGGAGAGGAGGAGCCTGGTCATCACCCCGGGGGTTTTATCCAGCAAGGACATCACCCAGACACCATCCCATTATCTCACAGCAACATTCTCCCACACTAACATGAAAAACCACACCCCAGGAGCACCCAGTGAGACACAGAATTTCGAGTATTTCCCCTTAAAGTATTGGCTGCTAAAAATCATTGCAGCCCCTGGAGAGGCCAAGGGATGTGGGCTCCTGCAAATGGCCTTGGTCACCTTGTGATGGCACAGCCCTTGTGAGCTCCCACCAGAGCAGGGCTGGGAACAGAGCTCAGAGCACCAACCCCTGCCTTTCCCACCACAATTTTCTCTACATTTACAAGCAAAATTCAACCAAAGACACTGCTATTGGAAAACCAGAGAGCCGTGATGGTGCCTTGTGCTGGTTTTACCTCCATAACCAATTTTACCTTCAAAGAACACGACCCAAACCACATTTCTCCACCCCTGAACAGCACACGGGGAGCCAGCACTGAAATCTGGTACACTTGGCTGTACAAGGCACCCTGGAGTTGGGAATCAGCCTCTGCTCAGCCCCAGAGATTGTCATCACAACACACAGCACACCCACCCACCCCACCTCAGCATGCTTTTGGGGTCAGAAAGGCAAGTTCCTTTCATCCAAGCCACCACCAAAGCCCACCAAACACTCAATAAAAAATCATCCCACTAAATTTAATCACGGCAAAGAAGACACAACCCCCATCCTACTTTGATTGATTCCAGTACATTGACCGCAACATTGGTTATTTGCTGGTTTGGTTTTTACCTTTCCATCATTATTTCTGCTCCTTTGGAAACAGCTCAAGATGAATTCCTGGGCCACGGGCACTGAGGGATCCCAGGCTCTCCTGGGAGGTGCCTTTTTATACCCAAGCTGGTGGCTGAGTTAAGTCCTATTTTTAGCAGCCATTCAGGTAGGAGAGCAGCCAAAACTTCCGCCTGGGATCCTCGCTATCACCACCCTCGTGGTGGAGATCAATGGGCGTGAGTTTCACTGGAAGGGAAAGCAATTTCCTGATGACAAGTAGCAGCAAAACAACATAAAATCACCTGTCACCTGGTGTAAGCACTGCCCTTTGAGACCAGCTATCTCAGGCAGCTGTTTGCCTTTGGGTTTGGTTTGGTTTCTTGTTTTTTACTGGGTGTGATGCTTGAAATGGGCTCTTCTGAGTTGTGTTTGTGAGGGGAATTAAAACTTTCTCGGGTGAGCAGGGTTTCAGTGCAGGACGCAGAGTGTGAGATGTGGCTCACAGATGTGAGCCCTGCTGACATCCCTGGAGGTCCCTGCTGGCTCCTGGGGGGCCACAGACATTTTGGGACGTGGCACTGCCAGGTTCTTGCACAACCCTGGGCACAGCTGGGCTGGAACATCCCTGAAACCCACCCTGGGTTCAGCCAGCCCGTGCTTCCACCCGAAAACACGAGCCAGCTCTTGTCCCAAATCCTTCCCGCTCCCGTGGCTCCCACTCAGCCTCACCCAAGGATGGAAAATCTCCCACCGGGCAGATCTGCCCAACCCAGCAGCTACAAACTGCACCCGGGCCGAGCAGATCTGACCCCAAAGCTCCGTCTGGCACCCCAGTGTCCCCTCCCGTGGCTGTGGCATCCGGCAGGTGCCTCCCACTATTCCCCATCGCTGCTTTGCCATCTGATGGCAAAATTCCGCACTGCAGCTCGCAGGGATGGGCCGGGCACGCAGGCTTTGGAAAACCCCCTTCTGGAAAACCCCTCGGGAAGATTTCCACCAGAGCAGCGCTGTTTTCAGCTGGAATGATCTTCAGCCAAGGTGTCTCCTGGATAATTTTTTATTTTTTTTCCTGATACAGAGTACAGCTTGCAATCAAGACTGTTTTATTTCTCTTTCTATAAACTCTCTATGCCATAATTTCCTGTGTCTGAGAGGGATCCAGACCATGTCCCTTCATTTTTCCTGAGCCCACACGGCTGAATCAGCGTCTGGTATTGATTAGGAATTACCTGGCTCAGTTTTTCAGTACCCCCATCGACTGATAAATGGGTGAGGAGGAGCTTCCAGGCCACTTCCCACCTCATGTCCACATCCTTCCACAAGCAAGTCGATTCCAGGGGATGAGGAGGAGTTTCACAATCTATTTTGTTCAATAAAACAAAAAGCCACATCCACCTGGGGCCCATTTGGAGATCTTTCTACTGGAGATTCCCCAAGGCTGAGACCAAACACCATCCCTGCTCATGATTCCACTGGGAATCAGAATTGATGTCTGACCTCTTCCAGACACAGCCAGAAGATGGGAGAGCCAAATCCCAGGAGAAATCTTCACCTGAAATGTGTTTCAGGACTGAGACCTTTATCCAAGCTCAGATCACTCCTGGGATTTGGGACATATTCAAACCTAAAGAGAGAGAGGCACAAGAAAAAGATACGGGAGACTGAGATAAACCAAAATCCCGTTACCAGAGTGGGGGCAAGAGATCTGGACCCAAACTTTTCATCCAATTTTCTTATCAGTGCTGGGAGAGAACAAGGGAGCTGGCAGGAAATGCAGTTGTGAGGGGTGAGCACCCAGTGCTGGGGTTGGCACCTTCAGGCCAGTTACACCAGGGGGAAAAGCAGAACTAAACCCATGGGAGCACAGCAGGGGAGAAGCGGCTTCTGCACCAGAAATTGCTTCAGAAGACAGAAAAAAAAACAAGGGAGAGGCTTTCCCCACGTGGAGCTGCAAGGTGCAGAGGGCAACAACAGGTTCAGAAGGCAGGTGTCAAAGCACCTGAATTCCTTGGGAAGACACAGGCTGAGATTGGACATCAGGAAAGCTCTCCTCTGCCTGAGGCTGGGACAAGCTCAGATGGGTGTCTAGAGGGGTTGGGAATCACCTCCTCTGGAGGCCTTCTAGGCTTGGCCACACAAAGCCACAGCCAACCCAACCTGGTGGAGGAGGCCACTGTGTTTTATGTTGACCACAAAGGTCCCTTTGAGCCATCAACCACGGGCACAAAACAGCACAGCCACGAGCCATCAACCTGGGCACAAAACCACAGCAGCTGCAGATCTGATCCATGGTGGGGGTGTGGAGGGAGGAACCTGAGCCATGGTGGAGGTGTGGAGGGAAGGACCTGAGCCATGGTGGGGATGTGGAGGGAAGAACCTGAGCCATGGTAGGGATGTGGAGGGAAGAACCTGAGCCATGGTGGGAGTGTGGAGGGAGGAACCTGAGCCATGGTGGGGATGTGGAGGGAAGAACCTGAGCCATGGTGGGGATGTGGAGGGAAGAACCTGAGCCATGGTAGGGATGTGGAGGGCAGCCACTGCTCCCTGCCCCAGCCAGCACATGGCCTCAGTGGAAACCTCTCAGCCCAGTTCTGCAGTTCCTCTGATCCAAGAGGGTGGTGGGCACCAGCCCCCAAAGCAAATCCTCTTTTCCTCCAGCCCTGGGTGTGGTTTTAGCTGCTTCCCCCCACAGATGAGCAATGTGCAATTCCCTGCACCAAACACCAGCAGATGTGGGGCTGCTGAAGGGTGGCTGATCTTCTCCAGGGAATGAAACACCTGAAAACCTCTGGGAAAGCTCACATGAGGCACCTGTCTGTGTTTCACAGCTTCTGAACTCCAGCCGTGCCAAAAGTCACCAACAACCGTGTGTTGTCCCTCCCCACACCCCCACAGCAAACTCTGGCACAAACAGTGGTTGTTTTGTTGTTTACTGACAGGGATGGGTTCCTGTTCCAGGAAAGGTGCAGGATTACAGCCCTCCTGCCTCTGTTTGTCACAGGCAAAGCCAGGTATTTCTTTCTCCAGGAGGTACACGAAAGCTTCCTAGGAGTGTGGACAAAGCTCATCATTCCAACCCATCCTTGCAAAGGTGCCCTTGGATTGTCACTCCCCAAGACCCCTCTAGAGCTGCTCAGGGAGGCACAAGGGGGGTTGAGGGCTTTTGGCAGCTTCCCAGCCAGGAAAGGAAAGCCCCAGCCAAGCCCAGAGTGATCTTTAGTCATCACGGGAAAAGCAGGTGAAGAGAGGTCACCTCGCACGCTCCCTGCGAGCACAGCACGAGCCAGGGCCACCCACTGTCACCTGCTCCAGCAAAACAAACACAGCTGGGAGAAGCAGTGGGATCCTCAGGAGCCATCAGGGCTGCTTCTGTTGCAAGAAAGTGGAGTGGAAAGAGGAGATCAGGAAGAATGCACCCACTGGTGCATATCCCAGGAGTGGCACAGGGCCTGGATGTTACAGCTCCCAAGGAAGGAGATCTGCTGTCCCACCAAAGCTGAAGCATTTCACCCCGAGAAAGATTTGGTTTGGCTCTTCCCTGGGATAAAAAGCATCCTTTGTGGAGGGAAGGATGAGGTTTGTGTGCTTCACTGCACCTTGCTGCTGTGGAGCATTTCCAGGCTGTGGCTGGGTGGCTGCTGGGTAACCTTTAGCCCCTTCTCTTAGCAGGGACTGTGGCCTCCCTTCCTCATTTACTCCACTCAAACTCCTCATTCCCTTCTCCTCCACCACCCAAATTTTCAAGCACCTCTGTTCTGCCGATGAGCTGGTGATTTTTGCTGGAGGTGAATCTCCTCAGCCAGTTTTCCAGAGATGTTGCACTGCTGAAGCTTTGCCATCCAGCCACCACCCATCCCACCACTGTCTCTCACTGGCTACTGCCCACTTTGCATCTCCAGGCTGCAGATGTGAAGCAGTTTTGCAGGACCAAGACTAGTTTCAGCCAAAGGGGCTGTAGTTTCAGGTCGACAGTTACCAGTTTTGGTGGAAACCTCATGGTGCAACCATGCTGTGCTCACCCATCAGCTGCTGAGCAGCTCAGACTGGTGCCAAAAAATGTTGGGGATGAGATCTGGGTGCCCAGAGGAGCTGATTTTAAATGAGGAAAGCTTGGATTTCCCAGTTTCAGACCTTCAAACAGCAAGAAGTGAGATTTTCAATCTTACAGTCACAGCATTTTATTTCCTCTGTGGAAAGTAAAGTGAAAATAGTAGTGGGTGTTTTCTGTTTTCACACACACACACACACACACACACAGACAGACACTCTGTTCACTTCAGGTATTCCTGCTTCAAACTCAAAACAAATAATCACATATCTGACCATGGGTGGGGTCATATTTGTTACCGGCTTTGTTTCTTTTCACATTATTTAATCACAAAATTAATTACAGAAGTCATTATCTTTTATAAGGAAAGGAGTTAAACCGTGGAGTTTCAGCCAGGCCTGATGCAGGCAGGTATTTCAGCACACTCCTAAGCTAAATCCCAGGAACAGCCTCAGAGGAGCCAGAGATTCCAGCAGGCACCACGTCTGCACTGTGCCCTCGCTCCCAGCTGGGGAAGCTCTCACTGCCCAGCAGAGCTGCAGGTGCTCAGCCCAGAGCTCCTGCTCTGCTCTGCTCATCTCCCTGCAAGAACAGAGGGATCTTTTCCACAGGTTTGGACCTTAAAGACAAGCATCAACATTTCAAAGCAAAATGATTACGTTACCTCCTGAAGGGCACGAGAAGAACCGGCAGAAGACCAGCCCACACATCCCCCTGTGCATTTGGGGCTGGGGGAGAGCTTCTGGGTGTGTTTTGCTAATGAAGCCCCAGAGATGTCCCAGCTTTGGCTCACAGCAGGCTTTGAAATCCAGGCCAGCTCTGTGGCCTTCTGTCCAAGAGAGGCAGGAGACACCAGCACTGCCCAGCAAAGCACAAGTGTCCCTGTGTGCACTGAAGCCTCCAAAGATTTACTATGGTGAAACCTCCACTGGCTCTTCCTTCAAATCCTCATGGTCCTCATTCTCCAGCTGCTCCAGTTTGCTGGATTTCTCATGGACAACCTCCCCCGGAGTCTTCAAAAACCTGAAATACATTTTTGTGATGACTTTAAGGGCATGTCCAAACCCAGCCCCAAAACAAAGGGGAGCCTTTGCATTTGCATAGATGCAAATGCTGGAGCTCATGCCCTCAGCAAGGCCAGGCTCAATGGGGTTTGGAGCAACCTGGGAGAGTAGAAGGTGTCCCTGCCCATGGCAGGGGGTGGAATGAGATGAGCTTTAAGGTCCCTTCCAACACAAACCCTTCCATGAGTCTGTGATCACCTGAGCTCTGGAGCTCAGAGGGGATTTGCCATCCTTGGGCTTTGCTGAGGATCCCAGGAAGTGCTGAGCTCCCAGCTGGCACAGCACAGAGCCTGGGCACAAACCCACTGGGGAATGTGCAGGGCAGGATGTTGCTGGATGAAGCAGCTGCCAGCCTCTGGAGCTCATCACCTTTCCATGCCCCATCTATGCCGTCCCAGGCAGCTCATTTTTCTGTTCTGCTTCATCTCACCTGAACAACAGCTTCTGCCCTGGCTCCTTTTTGATGATGTTGAGTTTGTAGTAGTGTCTGAGCGCTCGTGACATCTTCTCATAGGTCATGTTCATCCGGTTCTGGAAGGAGAAAAGGATTGTGGGGTGTTGAGCAAAAGTGAGCAACAACGCTAGCTCTGGGTCTGTGTGCAGCAGGGCCACACATGGGACACCTGAGGATGTTTGGGGCATTGTGGGTCTGCAGTGTGGCTCCCTAACCCAGACTGGCTTCATGGGTTTGCTTTCCAAGGGATGAGAAAGTCCCACTTGAACCACCAGGCTGGCATCTCCCACTAACCCCGTGTCCCCCTCCCCAACCCCTGGGCCATCAGCTCTAGGGAACAGCTCATGAAAGGGACATGCAGGGATGACAAATTCCTTCTCAGGGATGACAAATTCCCCCTCAGTTGCATTCACCTTGTGGTTGCCCCAGAGCTGGGCAAGCCCGTTGGGGTTGACGACGCGGAAGACCTTGGCCTCCCTGTCCTCCCACCTGATGTAGGGCTCGTAGCGGGGGTCGGCCAGCAGCTGGTACACGTATTCCCACAGCAGCCTGCAGTCTGAGCAGGGGAAATGCTGCTCACTGAGCTGCCCCTGTGCTCCAGCCAGGCTGGCCAGGCAGCAGGACTGCACATTGAGCAGCAATAATGAATATGAGAATCAGCCAGAGCTCAGGCACGGCGCTTTTACTGCGAGATCTCAGAGCAATTATAATTTTTCAGGCGGGGAAACTGAGGTGGAAAAGCATGGAGTGAGGGGAAGGGAGACAGATGGGCAGACAGGACAAAGCACCATCTCATTTCCCCAAGGAACAAGGCTATAAATTCATAATTACCTGCAATTTTCCCATCCACTGGGGCCGACAGGGTAGCAGGAAAAGAGCAGATGGCACCTGGCCTGCAGCTACTCCCTGAGCTGTGGTGGGAGAGGTTCAGTGGCTGCGTGTGGCTGTGGAACAGGGGCTGCTCTGCACAGCCCAGCCACGAAGAAACAACTGGGGCAGCCTCAGCACTGCAATCTGCACCTGCAAAAAAACCACCCTAATAAGCAGCCTGTGGTTCATTAGGGTCCCAGACCTTGCAAAGCCATGAAAGAGGAGGGCAGGGACAGCCTGGGGTGGATATCAGCCTGGGACCAGCCCAGCAGAGGAGGAGGGTGCTGAAGAAAACCTGGGGTTTTCCTACAGCTGGAGCAGCAAAAAGTCCAGGGGGGTTAGAGGAGATACCAGGTAGGGTAAGGGTCAGATGCAGAAGAAAAACTGGCCTAGGAAAATGCCCCAGAGCCCAGGCACCCCTTGGTAAATTGTTGTGGGGACTTAATATGTTAATACCTTGCACATGAACCAGTAGAAGAGCCCAGGAAAGTACTCACAGATCCACCTCCACACATATCCAACCTCTGACACCAATCCAGCCCCACCCTAACTCCTACCTGGGTCCCCCAAGGGCACGAAGAAGCCTCACGGGCCCCCACCAACCTCACCGGGCCCTCTCCCCACCCCACCCACTGACCCAGAAGCTCTGTGTAAGCTCAGCCCCAGCTCCTCAGCCCTTTCCCAGCTATGTTGCAGGACTGGTCTCCAGCAGGGCTCTGCCTCTGCATGGCTTTGACCGCCCCTGATCCAAATCTTAATGTGCAGGCAGACTTCTTAGGGAAGTCACAGCCTTTGCCAGAGACCCCCACAGCACTGGTTCTGACCTGCTGCATCACTACAAACTTCCCAGGTGACCTGGACTTTGCTGAGCTTGGTTGCCACTCTCAGGTGGTGTGGGATGGTTTCAGCAGGCTGAGCTGCAAGCCCCAGGTGTGTGCAAGCAGGCAGTTCTGCCTGCTGGACACTGCCATTCTCCCAGGATATTTTTCTCCCATCATACCTTCCTCTGTGCTCCTGGGTTTCCTGAAGGGTGAGCTCAGCAAGGGGCTGCACACCAGAGCTCTTCTCTGCGTTTTAATGAACTGGAGTATTTCATAAAGCACATCCCCTGCAGGGAAGGAAACTACTCAGATGACTTTGGATAATGATCCCTCTCAGGTAGTGCTGCTGAGATCCTGAACTACACAGTACGGGCTTGGTCAGAATCTGTGGTATTGATGATTCTGAGATTGTAGAAAGTCTCTGTAAGCCCTGGTCTGTGCTGGTTTCCAGGTTGTTTATTCTGTTGATCTCTCACATGTTCTGCTGCCCTGCCCAGCTCTGTCCTGCAGGGCAGCGTGTGGGGCTCTGCCCTCAGTGGGATGTGACAAACATTAAATACCAGAAACTCCCTGGGCTGGATTTACAAGAACGTGCCAATATCTGTCACCTACGTTGGACAGTGTGTCCCCAGCCTGGACCAACAGAAAAATGCCAACACCACAGTGAGACATGGAGGGCATGAAGAAGGAGAAAAAGGACAAGGCACACCCAATTTCCTCCATCTTGTCCCCTTTGGACCCCTCATCTAGAATCCTAAAATTTTACTTTTGCACCTGTGCCACACTTAATTATTACTTATATCAAACACTCAGAGCTGGTAATTCATGCTGTAAGATTGAAAATTCTTTTCCATGGCCAGAGATCACACCCAGTGTCTCTGGGGGCTCTGTCCAGGGGGGTTCCTGACCCCTGCCAGGGTCCCACACCTGCCAGGGCAGCCAGAGGGAAGTTCTGCATTCCCACAGGGGTTATTCCCCATCCCAAAGTATTTGCAGTTCAGAGAAAGGAAGAGCTGTCCTCATCTCCAGCACAAAACCCAGGCTGCTGGGAGCCGTCGAGCCCTCCCAGCAGAGCACACCTTGTGCTGGATTGATGCTCACAAACCCCTGGCTCTAACCTGAGCTGGGAGCTCGGTGTCTGAAGTCATCCTTGGTGAGGATGCACAAGGCTTTGCCGTTCATTTCAAACTTGCTCTCGTCAGAGGGCCGCAGGGAATATTCCTTCTCAGCCCACCGCAGCCAGTGGATCACATCATCCTTGCTCCACAGCGAGGGCTGGATCCCTGAAACCAGGAGCAGCCTCTCAAACAACTCTGCTCTCGAACCTGCTGAGTGGCAGGGCAGAGCTTCTTGTCCATCGCCAAACTTTCCCTCTATATTAAGCTCTCACGAGTCAAAAACACCACAAAGAGAGAAAATGAACCCTGACAAAGCCGTGTCCCCCTTGCCAGCAGGGAATGGTCCCTTGGGGGGACACCATGGCTGTACCCACCCTGTCCCACCCCATGGGAACTCTTTTTTGAGCAACACTGAATTGCTTAACCTCTACTCACTCAGCCTCCCTGGAAGCCTGAAGATGTGCCCAGTGCTGATGGGTGAGGGTCTGGCCTGGGCTGGGGGTGCTGAGGACACTGCCACCACGGGGCTGGAAGAGCTGATGGCCACTTTGCCCTGGGGAAGAGATCAGATGCATCAGTGGGGGAAAATTCTGGTCCTGCCTCTTCTTTGGAGATGCCTCCACCTGCCCCAGTATTTCCTAACTGGGAATTTCTCATAGCAGTGTGGTGTGCTGTGATGTGTGTTGTTTTTGTATTAAGGACGCATGAATGAAGTGACATAAACCCTTAGGTTTTTAGAAGGTAAATGTAAATTTTATTAGATATTATATATTCTTTTATAGATAGCTATGATAAAGTTGGACTTGATTGGTCTTTAATTCTCTTTATCCTATTGGTTAATTAGAGATAACACCCTTGTAAATATAAGTATCATGCCCAGTGATCATTTGGGCATAAGTGGAAATGGCTATCCCATGGTTTAGGGGGAAGCAAGCTCCTCTTGCGCACTCTCCATGGAGCTCTGGCCCCTCAATAATTATTTTTCCCCTTCAGCCAGGGCATGTGAGCCAGAAGGGAGCTCAGATCCTGCTTCCAGCCACATCTAGATCTTGAAATATTACTGGCAGCCAAGCAGATAATGTTTCCCCTTAAAAACCTATTAATGTGAATCCCAGCAATTTCTCAGCTTCACTCACCAGAAAATTAACAATTTTGCTGTCAAATGGTATTTTCTGAAGCAGTTACCAAATCTGAGCACTTCAGGTTCAGGCAGGCTTTTGCAGGTGATTTAGAGCAGCCACCCCTTGAATGTGTGTGTGGGCAGAAGAGCTGAGCCTTCTGAAAATGAGGGGTGAGGAGATGGGAGCTGGACACCTCTTAAGTGCAAAGCTGAAGCTCCCAAAATCAGAACAGGAGACAGGAGCAATACAGTGCATCAGTCCAGGGAAAAATGCTTCCCTTGGAGTTACAGCAGGATGAAGGCATCAGGCTGGCAAGGGGGTTTCTTCAGCAGAAGGACAATTTGGTGGTCACCGGGTTGGACTGAAAAAGCAGGCAGCTACATGACACTGCATGAGGAGAACAGTGAGACTCCAGAATAAACTCTGAGCAGGCTTGGCAGCAATGCAAACTATCTTTCAGATTCACTCTAAGCAATAAGCTTATGGGGAAAATAAAAGTGAAAGAAATTAGCAGTGTATTTTGTCTAGAACTCTCTAAAAGTTACTTTAATTTTCTCCCAACGATGTGACTCTCTTACAAAAGAGATTACAGTAAGACCAGGAAAAAAATTGTATTTTTCTTGTTCCCAAAGATTTCTAGGCCTTGAGATACATTCGGAATTTTTATGTTATACTAATTTTATGTTCTTGCTTTTATCCCTGCTTAGCTACTTTCAGACTTTTCTGAGATGGCTTTTCTTTTCTTCAAGGGGAAATACTGTCCTTGGTGGTGTTTGAGTGGGAAAGTGAGAAAAAGTAGGGTGAAAAGGGAGCCCCAGATGTATGAGGGCAGCTTTTTGCTCAGGACCGAATGGGGGAACAGAGGCTCGCGGCTGCTGCGGGCTTTGTGAGGCCGTTTGGAGGGGGGTAGGGGTCACCCCCAGGGCAGGAACTTCCAGCCCGAACTGAGGAGGAGAAATCCCGAGAGGGGACGGGCAGGAGGGGGGACAAGGGCCCGGCCCGGGCTCCTACCTGCATGGCCGGTGGCCGTGGGCGGCCGCTCGCCGGCCCGGTGCGAGCGCAGCCCGGCGCCGCCGCGGTGTCGGGAGCGCTCCGCGGGCGCGATCCTGGCGAAAAACGAAATCGAAACGAGCCGGGGGCCCGGGCAGCCGGAGAGAGCGCCGGGACAGCGCCCGGGGCCGGGTCCTGCTCCCCCCGCCCCCGCCGGGGCCGTGACCCCGCGGCTCGTCCCGCTCCGCCGGTACCGGCACAGCACCGCGATGCTCCGGCACAGCACCGCGATGCTCCAGCTCCCCTGACCCCGCGGCGGAGAGGGGTACCGGGGTAGCACCGCGATGCTCCCGGAGCCCCGCGGCTCGCTCCGCTCCGCCGGTACCGGCACAGCACCGCGATGCTCCGGCACAGCACCGCGATGCTCCCGGAGCCCCGGGGCTCGCCCCGCTCCGCCGGTACCGGCACCGCACCGCGATGCTCCCGGGGCCCTGGGGCTCGTCCCGCTCCGCCGGTACCGGCACAGCACCGCGATGCTCCAGCTCCCGGAGCTCCGCGGCTCGCCCCCCTCCGCCGGTACCGGCACAGCACCGCGATGCTCCGGCACAGCACCGCGATGCTCCCGGAGCCCCGCGGCTCGCCCCGCTCCGCCGGTACCGGCACAGCACCGCGATGCTCCCGGAGCCCCGCGGGCGGAGGACGAAACGATCCCGGGACGCGCCGGGCGCAGCTCCAGCACCGGGGCTCGTCCTTTCTCTCCGCCAGGCGCGGCTGGGGCCGGGGGAAAGGGGGAAAGGGGGAAAGCTGCGCACCGGTCCCGGAGCAACGGGAGGTGGGAGCACACCTGGACGGAGCCCACCTGCCCCACGCACACCCTGGGATGTGTGGACAGACACGCTGTGGGCTTCTACGGGGAACTGGGAGGGGCTGGGATGGGCTTTGAAGGGACTGGGAGGGAAAAAGGTTCTCTTTTAGGAAAAAGGGGGCACTGGGAGGGGACTGGGAGTGACTGGGGTGGGTAATGGGCTAGACTGGGATGGACTGGAAGTGACTGGAATAGATTTGGAAAGCACTGGGATAGACTGAGATGAGCTGGGAGTGACTGGAGTAGATTTGGAAGGCACTGGGGTAGACTGGGAGTGACTGGGATAGATTTGGAAAGCACTGGGATAGACTGAGATGAGCTGGGAGTGACTGGGATAGATTTGGAAGGCACTGGGATAGACTGGGATGAGCTGGGAGTGACTGGAATAGACATGGAAGGGATTGAATGAGATTTGGGAGGGATTGGACAGGAGTGGGAAGGACTATGGGACACTTTAATAGACAAAAAGGGTGCTGGGAGTGGACCGTTAAAGCACTGGGATAGACTGGGAGGTACAAGACGAGTACTTTTAGGAACAAGCGGGGCACTAGAAGGGCTCTGGGAACCACTGGGAGGCACCGGCATAAACTGAGCTATAGGAGGATGGACTGGGAGGGGACTGGGATGGAGGGGAGAGGAGTGGATGGGACTGGGAGGCGCTTTTAGGGACAAAAAGGGGCTGTGGGAGGGGACTGGGCCGGGCTGGGCCGGGCCGGGCTGGGCGGGCTGGGCGGGCTCCGCCCCCCGCGGGCACGGACCCTTCGCGCCCCGCCCCCTCACGCTCTCTCGGTTCCCATTGGCCAATTGTGGACGCCAATCACGGAGCTGGCCCAATCGCGTGGCGGCGTGGGCGGCGGGCGGGGCTCAGAGGCGGGGCCCCGCCCACCGCCCGCCTGAGGGAGCGGCCGCGGCGGGGACGCGGTGAGTGCGGCCTGGGCGGCCGGGGGGCGGCCGCGGGCCCTGCGGGGCTTTGGGGACCCCTTCCCGCTCTCCTCTGGCCTTCGGGGGGCCTTCTCCGTGCTCTCGGTGCTTTGAGGGCGGTTACGGGCCTGGCGGCGCCCGCAGCGCGCTCTGTGTCCGGAAAAGGGGGTTGGGGGGGGGGGGTTTACCTGGCCCAGCGGGCATAGAGGAGAGTGCGGGGCAGAGAGAGGCCTGGGGGGCACAGGAAAGGTGGGAGTGGGGGCTGAGGGGCTCTCTGGGGGTCACGGGGGCTCCGTTGTTGTGAGTGGGCTTTGGAGGGGGTTGGGGGGTATCTGGGGATCACAGGGGACATGGAAGAGTGTCGGGGGACATGGATGAGGGGGCTGGGGGGGGTCTGGCCGTCAAAGGGGTTGTGGGGCTGAGGGGGTGTCTGGGGGTCACACAGGATGTGCTGGAGTGGGCTGTGGGGCTGAGGGGGTGTCTGGGGGTCACACAGGATGTGCTGGAGTGGGCTGTGGGGCTGAGGGAGTGTTTGGGGGTCACACAGGATGTGCTGGAGTGGGCTGTGGGGTTGAGGGAGTGTTTGGGGGTCACACAGGATGTGTTGGAGTGGGCTGTGGGGCTGAGGGAGTGTTTGGGCGTCACACAGGATGTGCTGGAGTGGGTTGTGGGGTTGAGGGAGTGTTTGGGGGTCACACAGGATGTACTGGAGTGGGCTGTGGGGCTGAGAGGGTGTTTGGGGGTCACACGGGATGTGTTGGAGTGGGCTGTGGGGCTGAGGGAGTGTTTGGGCGTCACACAGGATGTGCTGGAGTGGGTTGTGGGGTTGAGGGAGTGTTTGGGGGTCACACAGGATGTGTTGGAGTGGGCTGTGGGGCTGAGAGGGTGTTTGGGGGTCACACAGGATGTGCTGGAGTGGGCTGTGGGGCTGAGGGAGTGTTTGGGGGTCACACAGGATGTGCTGGAGTGGGCTGTGGGGCTGAGAGGGTGTTTGGGGGTCACACAGGATGTGCTGGAGTGGGCTGTGGGGCTGTGTGGGGGTCACAGCAGACTCTGTCGTTGTGAATGTGCTTTGGAGAGGCTGGGGAGCTTTGGGGGCTGCTCTGAGGGTGTTTGGGGGCAGCACCTTGTGTGAGCTGATGGGGCCATCTGTGGGAGTGGGGATGCTGCCACCTTTGTAGTGTTTGCTTGCCAAGGGGGTCTTTGGAGTGTCTCCTACACTCTGTTTGCTGGGGGGCTGGGACTGTTATCCCTAGGTTAGCACGGCTGCCTCGTGTCCCTGCCTCGTGTCTCTGCCGTGTTCCTGGGCTGTGTGTGAGGCTGGGACTGTGCCCAGTGCCCTGTGCTGTGCCCACCACCCCCAGAATGGAACCAGTCTCCCCTTGGGGTGCTGCTTGGTCACACACCACCCTCCTACACGTGTTGTGGGGCTGTAGGCTGACGCAGTGTTAGTCTTAAACATGTTTTTAGGCTTGAGCTTCCTTTCCTCCTTCCTTTCTGGCCCCACTGTGCTTTGAAAGGAGCAGGAATTTCTAAGGAGTTTTCCCCTAAATGGGTGAGACCTCAGCCCACCTCTGCTCATAGGCACATTTTTGTGTCAGCTGTGATCCTTCCTGTCTCTGTTCTGCCATCTCAGTGATCTGAGGCCCTTCAGGGCAGGGATGATAATAATGCAGTCTTGGGTATGAGGTTTAATAGGACCAAGGTCCAGGTGCTGCCTCAGGGTCAGGTCAACCTCCAGTATCAATCCGGGCTGGGAATGAAGAGCTGGAGAACAGCTCTGGTAGAAGGATTTGGGCAAGAGTTGCTTGGACATTCCCAAATGGCATGGACTGGTCACATGTGTTGGACCCAGAACCCCCAGAGCCCTGGGCTGATCCCCCAGTGTGGGCAGCATTGGAGGGGGGATTCTCCCCCTCTGCCCTGCTCAGGTGAGACCCCACCTGCAGAGCTGCCTCCAGCCCTGGGGTCCAGCACAGGCAGGACATGAAGCTGTTGGAGGAGGCCACTGAGAAGATCAAAGGGTTGGAGCAGCTCTGCTGTGAGGAAAGGCTGAGACTTGGGATTGTTCAGGCTGGAAAAGAGAATGTTTGGGGTGACTGTATTGTGGCCGTCCAGGAAGCTGAAGAGAGCCTGCAGAAAGATGGAGAAAAACTGTTTAAAAGGGCCTGGAGTAACAGGACAAGGGGGAAGGGCTTCACCCTGACAGTAGATTTAGATGGGATATTGGGAAAAAATTCCTCCCTGTGAGGGTGGGGAGGTGCTGGCACAGGTGCCCAGAGAAACTGTGGCTGCCCCTGGATCCCTGGAAGTGTCCAAGGCCAGGCTGGATGGGGCTTGGAACAACCTGGGCTAGTGGAAGGTGTCCCTGCCATGGAAGGGGCTGGAACAGGATGAGCTTTAAGATCTCTTCCCACTCAAACAATTCTGGGATTCTGTAAACCTGGGAGATTGAGAATCTCTGTAGGGAGAGTGTTTAGGGTTGCTGCAACCCAAATCGTGTTGTAGCTGTAGGTGATGGCTTTAAGGCAGAAAGTTCACCTGTGCTCCCTGTGAGAGCCTTATCCTCACGTCAGTCCCAGTCCTTGCTGCTGGCGTTGGCAGCAGTCACACACAGCTCCTTGGAAGGAAGTTGTGTCTGGGAATCAACGGGATCCCTGAGCTTTCCCTGTTCAGGTGTGTCCTTGTTTACCCTGTGCGGGGCCTGAGAGGCTGCACTGCTCACAGTCACCTGGCTGTGAGGGTTATAAATACCTCAGTGCTCAGTTCTCAGAAGTGTTTTCAGTGAGCTGAGCATCAAAACATTGAATTGTTTGGGTCAGGAGCTGTGGGTTAGTGTGTAGGCACAGCTGCTTGTGAGACTTATTATTTTCCAGACTGGATTTCCATGTGCCTTTATTATTATTCTGTTTAGGGAAGCAGTCACCTTTTGCTAAAATAAATACACTGTTTATAGCATAACTCTGTATTTACATCACTAACAAATGCTCTTCTGCAAAGCAGCCTGTACAACGGTTGTCTTTATTTTCCATAATAACATCCATGTTCTGATCTTAGGGCTGAAATGCAGCAGCTTATGTAAACCAGGGGAAGCCTGTGCAGAATCCCATGTCTAGACTTACTTTACCTTATCTTAAAGCAATTAAGGACAGATAAAAGTAAGTTCTGCTGTCATGAAAATAGGCATGTGCTGATTTGTTGGTGTTTGTTTCATGACAGGCTAATTTGCAGCACGTAAAATGCTTTTTGATATCTTTTGATGCTGTCCTGTGCTGCCAGAATTAAAGGGGATGAGTGTTGTGTTTGATTTGGGCTTGAAAGGAATGATCTTTATGGTAGGAGTTCATTACATCATTTTATTTTGGGGGAGCTTTCTGTTTTGTATTTATTCTGTATAAGTGAGTGGAGCTCAGTGAGCTCAGTCAAGCTGCAGGGGCAGCTGGAAGGAGTTGTAGATGAAAGAAGCAAACTGGTTATTTCTATCCTTCTTAACAGTGGTGAGAACCAAGTAGCAGAAGTCATTTGAGCTGTTGGATGTAATGTGCATGTACCTGCAGACAGAGAAAATAGATTTGGGGTTTTCTTGGGGTTGTTAATTTTCTGGAAAGGTTTTGAGACAGTTCTTGGAGTGGCAGATAAGATAGTAATTCCAGAAGCCTCATCACTGGTTGTGCTAACAGAAATGTATTGTCTAAG
Source organism: Lonchura striata (assembly GCF_050655825.1). Classification (NCBI taxonomy): domain Eukaryota; kingdom Metazoa; phylum Chordata; class Aves; order Passeriformes; family Estrildidae; genus Lonchura; species Lonchura striata. The sequence goes on along the minus strand of NC_140728.1, from coordinate 7,667,063 downwards.
ATCCATCTAGAGTTGTTGGATGTGTCCAATATAAAATCACTCTAAGTTACCCTTTGTTTTCCTGTGCTCTAGAGTGTTCCTTACCTGAGCTCTGCACACCAGTAATCAATATATGCGTCCCCAAAGTATTTTTAATCATCAGGCTTGAGAAACTCTCTTACTTCATCTGATTTGATCATAAATCTGATCTTACCTCAGTCTCTTTGAAATACCTTCATGTTCTGGCATGCTCAGTCCTGCCTTCTCAGAATCCAGGAGGTTTCATAACCACTTGCTTGCAGTTTTCTGTTCAGGATAGTGTAACATTTTTTGTGTGGTGACTCGGTCTGTCTTTACAGGTCACAAGAAGTAAGAATCATCATCTCATTTCATTAGTTGATGCTTTCAGCCCTGAGTTTGGGCCGTGCCAGGATGTGTTTGTCACTCAACCTCATCTTGAACTCATTCCACGTACCCATGACAGACAGCCAAGTGTTTAGTTCACTGTGTAATAGTGCACCCAGGAGAATCAAAGTATAATATTGTTTAAAAGTCTTGCTATTAATTCTACTTAAACACCTGAAAAGCCATAAGCAGAACATTTGGATGTAGAGATAAGTAAATAAGATTTCACCCTGTGTAATGAATTTGCTGTAAGGCTCCAGTGCTGTAGTTAACAACACCTTTGTCCCCCTTTGCCAAAAGCTGTGATCACCAAGGGTCATCAGCCAGGCACTGGGACTGGATTAATAATTGCATCACAGAGCTGCAGAGTCTGTTTGGAAAGTCACTGCACAATGAAAGTCCAACTCAGCAGCCAAATAACTGGGGGAAGGAGCCTTGCAGCACTCCTGAAATAGCACCTGTGAGCTCTCCTTGCTGCCTGTGCTTGCCAAAGCCACTGTTGAGAATTCTTCCTCCTCCTAGAAAGTCAAATCCTGCCCAGTAAATGCAAAGTGAGTCTTCTGAAAGCTTCAGCTTGGGATGGACTCTGGAACTTCTGTATTCTGCTTGGCGATCCTAGAGGAGTATGTGGATAATGAGCTCTTTCTTTACAGGAAAAGTGCTGAGTTGGTGCCTGCTGATAAAGGTCACTTGAGCTGTCTAAAAGATCTCCTGATTTTTAAATTAGTTTCTTAATTAAAAGTGAATTTAGCCAGGGGATTATAGTATTACTGGATAATTTAACCTACATCCAGACAAGCAGCACAATAAACACTTTTTCTGTGGAGGAAAATGCAAAAAGATGGGGAGCTATCAGCATTTTTTTCTTCACTTTATTAATAAATAGCATAACTAGAGCTAATGTAGAGTTTAGAAATTACCAATTTGGTGTCATTTACATTTTTCTAGAAACGGTGTGATTGCAGTATCTGGCTTTTGGAGACCTGGCCTGGCTGCTGATGAAAGCCACTCTGATTTCAGGTTTCTGATCCCAATATCCCCTCCCATTCCAACATGACAGTTGGGTAGCACTGCTGGACCATCTTTGCCAAGGTTGGTACAATTTTGGGTGTCTGGCTTTTGGATGGCCTTGCCACATTAATTGTTCACTGAACAGCCTCCCTGTTCTGAGCCATGACAGTGCAGGAAAGCTGTAATCCAGGTAGTGGGGAGGGGATGTGTTTTGGGTGTTACAGGGCAATAATTACAGGTGCTGAAGTAGCTAAAGTCCTGGGACCTGCCTTCCCTGGGTTATTCCATCTGTTTTCACAACCATTTCTCCTCTTGTGTCTTGCTCCAGTTCTGATTTGCACTCACAATGTGTCCTCCAGCCTCAGCAGAGACTTCACTGGCCCCTGTGGGCTTTGGATCCACTTTTTGGAGCACAAAAGAGCACTAAGGACTTTTGAAGGGCAGCTGGACCATAAGCACAGGCCTAAAATTGAGAAGGAAAATCAATGTGTGTTAGTCTTGGAAGCAGCATTGAACATGGGCTGTAGTTGCTGAAGCTCAACATTCAATAATTCCTTCTGCAATTTGTGATTGGTTTTTTCTTGTTGCCCTCAGAACAACCTCAAGTGTGTTTTGTGCAGCTATTAAAAATTGTGTTAATCCATGGATTGCTCCTGGGAGCAGGAATGTGCAACCATTGCTTTGGTTTTGCTACTGAACACACAAATATAGAAATACCCTTGTGAACTATAAAATGTGACAATGTTATGTATCCCACTGTGAGAGTGCCTGAGAATTGCTCGGCTTTTACTGCGAGAATAGAAAGCTGCCTGAGATTCAATACAGAAGTAGCCAAAAGAACCAATAAAAAAGAGGTGATGGAAATGGACTAAAGACAGAAAAATGAGAGTACAGCTCAGTATCATATCTAACTCTGCAATTTGTGGACAAATAGTCTAGAGTGTATTAGTCAGTCCTGCTTTCAGTGGCAGCAGCATTTCCAAGAACTGGGGAATGAATGCATTTCCCAAGCAGCTCCCATAAAACAGTGCTATGTCCCTGACCTGTGCTGGGTGTCAGAGTTTAGTCCATTGAATCAGGAAGTTTTCAGAAGGAAGCAGAGCTCGGCAGCCATAAAAACAGGAGAAGTGACCCTTGTGACAGCAGTGAGAGGTGGTGTGTAAGTGATTGCTTCTGCCACGTGGTTCATATGCAAAGTTTTGGCTACGAAGCTTTGCAAAACAGATGAGGAAGATGTAAACAACAACAAGGCCATGTTTAATAAAAGAGGGGTTTTCAATAAATGTAATTCCTGGACTAGAAAGCATAGGTGAGTGCCTTGGAGCCCAGCGCTGTGGCTTGCTGTGCTGGGACAGTCACGTTTCCTGAAATAAGCCTGTGAGTCCATGTGATGCCACTGGATGTCCTGTGAACTGCCAGGATTAAGCATCTGCCCCAGCCTGAGCGATATGCTCAGTTTAATAACCATGCACATTATTTTTTTTTCTAAGTGGTGCCTGTTTTATAACTGAATGACTGCAATTCTCAGGTTATTCTGGTAACTTGGATAAATTGGAGTGAGAGGTCCACAAAAGATGTGAGTTTGGAAAAGGAGGAAGAGAACAAGTGATGGCAGCAGCAGCAGAGTTTCTGGATGGACTGGAGATGAGCACAGTGGATTTTCTGAGTCCCTCAGTTCATGTGCTCAGTATCATCTGCTAGTTCAACATGACTGGCACAAATAATGGAGAAAAATAGAATAAGGAAGGTTTAACCTCCGTGAAAGTGAGCTCATTTCTTCTTTCTCTGGGCAAGTGGATTAAAAATCATGGTGTTACATAATCTCTACCCACAGAAGAGCTTCCGTCTGTCTGGAATGTTATCTGCTGTGGCAGTTGGTGGTTATGAATGAGTTCCCTAATCCATTGACGGAAATGTTCCAGCAGGCACTTGCAGACTTCCCTGTAGTCTAATGCTTGCTGAGAAGCCCTTAGTCAGGTGTCAGGGGCTGATACAGCCTCAGGAGATGGACATGTACATAGCAAAGGCCTTTAAACTGATAGGGGTTGTGGAAAAAAAGACTTTACCGCCTGTGCTGGGAAAGGAATCTAGCTAAGGAATAAAAAAAAATAGAGATTATTAAAATCTCAGGTTTTGATTTGATTTGCAGTTAAAAGTTGATCTCTTAAATCCATGGAGTTTCATATATATGAGCACAACCTAGCCTTTTTTCTATAGGATCTAATTTTTCTTTTTCCTTTCCTTACAAAAATGAAAAATCATAAGATTATTCAGTCATGTGCAAATCAGATTATTCAGATATATTTGAGAAATGATTCACCTTTAATATGAAGCACCTAAAGACCATAAGGTTTTGCCCATATCCAGGCTTTGCTGGGATCCATCCTAAGCATGTGTAAATTAGCTAATTAGTTTGAGTCTCTTGGGACAGGCAGGTTTTAGCTTTTATTCTAAATGCTGCTGATCTCTGGAGTCAGCTGTGCTGCCCATTGATTTCAGAGCTCCCTTTGAGCACGGTCGAATGCATCGATTTGGATGCTGCTCTAATGGAGAACGATATTGATCCATGAGCATTTCTTGGCACGTGGCAGAGGAGCTTTCTCATTCCCAGCATTCTCTCCTGTTTCACATCCAGTAATGGGGCTGGAGCGTCTCTGCCCCTGTCCCAGCTCAGGCTCAGGGTGATTCTGTGCTGAGATGTGCTGGGTGGGGTGGGAAAGGCACTGTGACAGCTCTGTCACTGCTCCTGCTGTTCTGGGGTGGAAGTCTCCTCACAGGGCTGAACAAGGTGGCTCTCAGAAAGACCAGAATGAGTTTCTTTGATGCAAGGAGCTGTGTTCACGTGCAGTTTTGCTCTCGGGCCCAAGGAGTGATAAACAACTGGGTTAGATTAGGTCAGCAGGGATGCTCTGCACAAGATACTGAAGTGAAACCAGTCTAATGATTTCTGTTACCTTGTGCTGGCTGAGCAAGGGGGAAGCTGGGCTTGTGTATTGATAATTACAAAGCTGTGGAGAGCTTTGTGCATTAGTGCTGTGCTATATCTATGTGGTGTCCTGTCTGTCAAATGGCCCTATTACAAAATGTTCTTTGCCAAGATCATGGGCTTCTCTTTTTTAAAGTTGGTTTTGAAAATCAATTGTTTTCAGTAAATTGGTTAATACGCCATGGCTGTGGCACCTCTGTGTGTCTTGACTTTGTGCTGTTAAGTCATTCCAAGAGCATTTTAAAGGTGTTATGAACAGCTATGGGAAATGCCACTTCACCACTTGGAGAATAGAATGATTGCATTTCTGAGAGATGAAATAATTCTTAGTGCAAAAAATAGAGTGTTCTCCAGCCTCTCACCCTGTGTTCTGCAGACACTTAGTGCTGTCTTTAATTAGAAGGCTGTCACAGCTGAAGTAAAAATAACAACTCAAAACAAAACCTCCTGTGAACCAGACTGAGAGCTGTGAGCCTTAAAGGCTTTATTTCTGGAGCAGCTGGAGCCCTGACAAGGAGCATTCCAGCCCCTCATGCTGCCCAGGACGTGTCTGGCACACGGGGCTGGAGATGTTCCCCTACTGGGACTTCTGCTTATGGGAGAGGTGCTCCAGGTTCAGCAGGAAGAGGTGATTGATGTCTTGTGTCTTCAGCCAGACTGACAAAAGCCACCTCATTTCATGCAGGCCATGTTAAGAGCTCTAAAATGTCACAGTGTGGTCACCTCTGGCCAGGACTGAATTGAAATCCTTGGGTTGGAGGGATCTGCTTTTGGGACATTTATAGACCCTTTAATTAGCAAGCTCTGCAGGAAATTCTGTCTTCTTGTTAAGGATTTATTAAAATCACACATAAGCTCTACTGCCGAAATATGCTAATTAATTTGAGATTCTCTTGGATTATTCAGCAGGAGAGTGAATATTCCTCACAAGGACAGGCTTTGAAGATCATTTCCTTGAAATAAATAATTTTTTTAAATTCCTGGAATTTCTTTTGCATGTTATCTCTGAGAAAGCCATGAAACCAGCTGCCTAGAATATTGCTGGGTTCTTGCTTGTCAAGGTGAAAACAAGCCAGAGAGGCCTGTTCTGGAATACACTTCAATTTTAGAACTTTACCCTTTCAAGAGTGACCTTATCCAGTACCCAGATGGACACCTTCCACCAGCACAAACACCTCATTATGTGTGTTGAAATAGGCATCTTCTCTGCTTTTTCAGTTTTGTATTTTTTTTTTTTTTGTGGTATTTCCCTTTTTTTACTCCCTCAAAATATGTCTCCAGTTCCTGGCTAATTTTGCTGTAATGCTGCACTAGCCAAATATTTTTGTGGAAGAATTATTAGTCATAGAAGAAAGAATGTAATGGAATATTCTTAGAAAGTGTTATAACTATGCTTGACATGTAAAATATTTATCCAGGCATGTAAACAAAGCAAGAGATGTCTTGCCAATGTCCCCTTGTAAACCTTGGCTGGTTTGAAATCATGAACTGTTTTTCAGTTCTTGAAAATAAGGTATCAGGTTCTCTGCTGACATGAATTGGCGGAGTGCTAATGGTTGGCCTCACCTAGATGAAATTGTAGCCCCTGCTTTTGCCTTCCTCAAAATAAATCAGAAGGTGTTTTCCAAAGAGCTGTAATTGTGCTAAATAAAACTCCTGTGTTTATTTTGGTTTCGGATTACTCAGTATTACTTGCAGTTACTAATGCAGCTGCACTGTGGAAGGAGCCTTATGTTTGTTTTCCTTTTTCTTATTGTCTGTATCTTAATAAGAATTAAACCACGTGTCTGATTCAGAGAACTCTGTTCTTTCTAAGGACAACACTGATAATGTTCCCTTTGTGCCTCAGGTCAGAGGAGCATCTCTGCCCTTGCAGAGGAGAATTCGGCTGTGGCTGTATCTGAAGAGGCTTCCAGCCCCAGCTGTGGTGAGTGGGGAGGGCAGATAGTGCCCCTGGCAGGGACCCCATGCCAGCCTGAGCCACCCCAGACCTGGGACAAGATTCCCAGTGCTGGGCACTCCTGACTTGTGCCAAGCCTGCTTCTGCCCTTCCACCCTCGACACAAACTGCTGCTGGACCTGCAGTCTGAGCCCCTTCTCAACGCGGCAATATTTCCTTGCAAATTTAATTGCGTGCCATTGCAGCCTCCCTGGGTTTGTTTCTTGGCTTTGCTTTGAGTATTTGCATTGTTATTATTTTGAAAGCTTCTGTGACTGCATCCAACTTTCAAAAATGTGCCACCTATTGTTAGTTTTCCGAGCTGCTGCCATGTAATTGGTTAGAAATGAATGGCAGTTGGAGTTGTAGGGCAGAGTTGTAGCAGATGAGCTGGGAATGAGTGAGCAGTTACTTGTTGGGATCCCTTCCAGAGAAGGAAGGTGGAGTTCTGAGCTGCTCATAGCCTTTCTAAAATAAGAGTCCAAACAAGTAGGTGCTTTTTGCCGTGGGTGAAATGTCAGATAATTTTTTGTAGCAAGCCAAAAGCTCTGTGAATGAGGAAAGGAGTTTTGGTTTAGGATATCATCTCTGCTGAATTTTTAGTTTTTACTTAAATTAATTAAAACTTTTGTCGTTCAAAACACGCTGATAATACTCCAGTGCTTATCTTGAGAGATCTGCAGTGGACAGTTGCTGTGCTAAAAATAAATAGGGTAATTATAAAAGCTAATTCATAAGTTATACATACACGAATTATATATATAAAAATATATATATCCATTCTTTTTCCTGATGATGGCCACCAGCTTCACCTGGTGTGGGACAACACCTCTTGGTGATTAGAGATTCTTGCTGTTTACATTCCCTCAGCCTCTTTACCAGGGCACAGGTGATTTATTACACCTGTATCTGGACAGATGAGAGAATTGGGCATTAAAGAAATAAAATCTTGCTCCCAAACCAAAAGCAATAACAAGTTTTTGCATACAAAAGTTAGTGAATTACTGACTTGGATTTTTTTTTTCTATGTTGTGTTGCTTGGTTTGTTTTTAATTAAGAGCACTCTAAAGGCACCTTTTATTCAGACTTGCCAGGGTACATGTGCCTTATCATTGGCATGAGTCAGGAGGAAAATAGTTTCCTGCCTGTTTAGGTTCTCTTTGCATTAAAAATTATATATTATATGTGATATGTTTAATTCTGTTGTTTTGTGAAATTGTGTTTGGAGCAGTCTCTGAGCAATCCAGCTGTATCCTAGGGGAAAGCAGTAAGAGATAGAATCGATTGATTTAATATTTGAGCTGACAGAGGGTGACATTTCCAGGTGACAGAAACATGTATTGCCTTGGCCATGGCACCAGAGCACTGAGGGAAAGTGGTGCTTCTTATTGAGGCTCTTCAGCAATGCACTGATGTGTCAAAATAACTCATTTTATCCTCAGTTAGTGTACATTTGTTTGGGCCCACGTCCTAGGGCTCCTGGGCTTGGGAATCCACGTGCACATACTTACATACATAACCAAAAATTCTGGTGGCTCATTCCTCTCTGCCTCTCTAAGGGATGTGTGGCAGGAGGGTGTTTTACCAAATGGCATCGAAGGTTTAATAAAAATGAGCCTTTTCTACCACACAATTCCTGCAAAAACAATCCGGATGAGGAATCTGGAGGGAGATATTAAGGAGGCTTTTACTGGAAAGAGGAGACTTTAAGCTGTTAGCACACAGTTTGCATTCAAACTTCCCACGAATCAGCTGCAGGGACTTTTAACCTGAAATATTTACATGAATCAGCCGCCCGGGCTTGGGGGGAGTGACCTGGGCTCGGGGAGTTTAAACTCCGAAGCTTTGCCGTGCCCTGGTGCTTCCCTGTGCTGCGGGAGGATTTCGGGTCGTGGTGCTGGGAGCACCGAGCACGGATGAGCCGGCAGTAAGTGAGGGGTGCTGGGCAGAGGGTTTGCTCCAGAGTTACACCAGGAGATGTGGATGATCAGTTCTGCTCACAACTTCTGGTGCTTGCAGGTGGATCAGATTGTCTCTTAGAGCGCCCTCAGAAATACTCTTGTCCTTATGCTGTTTGCTGTAGTTTATAATTGAAAAACTGGACTTCTTATAATGCAAATGCAGAAATTGGAATTGTGTGAATTTGGAACCAAGTGTGATTTAACTGCCTAAGAACAAAAATTGAAAAATAAAAGGTTTAGTAAATCCAAAGGGATAAGGCAGCTCTTGCTCTTTTTTGCTTTGCTGAAGTGTGTGGGATTTTCTGAAATCTTTATAAATACTTTTGCAGCAAATGGTAGAACAGAGAACACAGCCCAACCTGTCTGCAGCACTTACTTCTGTTGCAGGCTTTCACCTAAGTATTTGTAGCTTAATTTAACACAGGTGAAGAGAAAGTGTAACTCACAGGTGTCACCTTCCTTAAAACTTTATGTAGCTCAGTATTGTTTATTTTTGCAGGGAACATTAGTTTTTCCTGTCTCTGGGTAAAAATATCCTGCTTATATTTGCAGCAGCTCATCTTTTGCCACAGTTTTTTTTCCCTTTTCCCTGATCATATATTCACAATCCAACCTTCTGCCAAGGGAGGTAGGTGTGTATTCTGTATGGGCCAGCTTTATTAGAAGTGCTGAATTTAATCAGACAGCACTGGCAAAGTTGCCATTGCCATAGTGGTAAGAAGGGTTTTATGAGGATCAAATATAATTTTTCAGGTGACTGTCTTTATTCCAATATTGTGAGGAAATACCCTTTACAGTTCACTTGGGTTTGCTCTCTGACATGAATACCTTGGACCTCAGAGGGAGGGAGATAAAAAAGCAGTAACTTGTTGCCCTGGTGAGGAATTTTACTCTCGTGGTGGAACACTGCTGGATGCATTTCATCTGTTCTGTTGATGAGGCTGCCATGGTGTGACCTTCCTATTTTGGGAAAGTCTGTAATAAGTTACACTCAGTTAATAAATATCCATTATTTTTCTGCAGGTTTTAGTCTTGGTGATTGTAAGTTGGCAAAAGAAAAGCTGCTGTGAGTGTGGGGCATTGATGGGGGTCAGTTCAGTGCATAAACTGAGCACTGGTGGTGACAGAAGGACCTGGTGACCCTGGGTCTTAAATCAAGGTGTGCAAGTGCAGTGTTAAACCCTTAAACCCATATTGCCAACTGTAGTTTTGAATTGCATTTGTAGAAACAGTGGATTTTTGTTGAGCCTCAAGTAAATGAGTAAGTCAGTAAACTTTGCTAACAGTGTAGCACTATGCAGAGAATGGGAGAAACAATCAAGCATTTCATCAGCCTCCTTGCTGTCTCTTGCCAACATTTTCAGGCTGTCCTGCATTGCATCAGGCCTGCTGGACATTATTTTCCATTTATCGTTTGAAGCCAGATAGAAAATGAATCCTCTGTATATTAATAGAGTTATTTCATAATAAGGGAAAAGCTTTTTGTCATGTGCCTGTGCTGGTTCAACCTCTAAATCAGATTTTATTGTCTGCTTGTGTTTGTGTTGGGAAAATGAAATGAGGATCAGTAGGAGGTTTGTGAAAAGCACGTGAAAGCTGCAGGTGGATGTTTTTCTCTCTGGTGCAGTCCAGGTGAATGCCTGGAGCATTTTGTTCTCCAGTGCTCCAGGTGTACCTGCAGGTGCCAGGGAGTGAAAACCCCACACCTGCAAAGTCTCACCTTGCCCTGGGCATCTCCATTGGCTCAGGTGCATGGGGCAGTGCTTGGGGCTCAGCCTGGAAGTGGTGGTTTCCCTGGTTGGGAGAGACCTAAGGAGCCAGGCTGGGAGAGCTGAGGTTGTCCAAGCTGGGTGGGAGAAAGCTCCAGGAAGACTTTAGACCCTCTTCCAGGGACCAAAGGGACTAAGAGAGCTGGGAGGGGCTTGGGACAAGAGCCTGGAGTGACAGGACAAAGGGGATGGCTTCCCACTGGCAGAGGGCAGGGATGGATGGGATATCAGGAAGGAATTGTTCCCTGTGAGGGTGGGCAGGCCCTGGCACAGGGTGCCCAGAGCAGCTGTGGCTGCCCCTGGATCCCTGGAAATGTCCAAGGCCAGGCTGGATGGGGCTGGGAGCAACCTGGGATGGTGGAAGTTGTCCCTGCCATGGCAGGGGCTGGCACTGGGGGGGCTTTGAGATCCTTCATAGTTACAGAATGAGCCATCAGGTCAGGTCTAATTTTTAATAGAGGGGAACATTTCACTTTTTGCCTTTATTTCTACTGGATGAGTTCCTGTCACTCTGGAAGTGTGTGAATGCCTCTGTGCCACTTCAAGTTTTTATTGCAGGTGAACTGAGCTGACAGGCAGAATCGTTTGTTTTTTCTCTTTCTCTGGGAAAGTCTTCATCTGATGATCAGAAGCAAATAGTTATTATGAAAATTAGAAGTTGGATTTCTGCCTACTTGCTATGTTCAGATCATATTTGATGGCTACTTTTTTACTTGCCCAATGTTACCCAGCCCAGGGGAGTTCCATTATCTCCATGCTGCATTCCCTGCTGTGGCTTATACCTTTCAGTGATTCCCCTAATCCTTATGTACAGGAAACATTTCTCCTTATTTATCTTAAACCCATGAGATTGCCTTTTTTCTCTCCAAAGTAGAAAGCCAATTGCTAATTTGTTTCTCTGCTTTTATGTTTAGAGATTTTGGAATATTTTAAGGAGACCTTTGAAGAATTTCTGCTGATTTTGTCTGATATAAAGTTAGTTTTCTTCCTAGTAGCTTACAGGGGGCTGTGGTTTGAATTTTTGCTGGAAAAAAGAGGTTGGTAACACAGGGGTGTTTTAGTTATTGCTAAGCAGGGCTCACACAGAGCCAAGGCCTTTTTTGCTCCCCACCCACCAGTGAGCTGGGGGTGAACAGGAGCTGGGGGACACAGCCAGGCCAGCTGTCCCAGGGAGGGGTATTCACTCCTTATGGCATCGTGCTCAGCATTTGGAGCTGGGGGAAGAAGGAACGGGGGGAATGTTAGGAGTCATGCTGTTTTTCTTTCCAAGTGATGGAGCTCTGCTCTCCTGGGCATGGCTGAACACCTTCCTCCCCACGGAAAGTGCTTTTTGCTTTACTTGCACGCACAGCTTTTATAGAGTCATAGAATGCCAGACTGGCTTGGGGTAGAAGGAACCTTACAGTTCATCATATTTCACCGCCTGCCATGGCAGGGACAACTTCCACCATCCCAGGTTGCTCCCAGCCCCATCCAGCCTGACCTTGGACACTTCCAGGGATCCAGGGGCAGCCACAGCTTCTCTGGGCACCCTGTGCCAGGGCCTGCCCACCCTCACAGGGAACAATTCCTTCCTGATATCCCATCCATCCCTGCCCTCTGGCAGTGGGAAGCCATTCCCCTTTGTCCTGTCACTCCAGTTCATTATGAGCAGTCCTTCTCTGGCTTCCTTGGAGCCCCTTCAGATCCTGGAAGGTGCTGTGAGGTATCCACAAAACCTTCTCTTTTTCTTCGCCTATTAAAACATTTGGATCTCAACCCATGAGTTACTCTTCCAGTTCTCTCCCCATCCCACCAGGGAGCAGTGAGCACGTGGCTGTTTGGGGCTCACTTGCCATCTGGGGTTAAACCAGGACACAAATTAAAGCCAGAAGTGTGGAAAGACGTGCAGTTCCATTAGAAATCCATCTTTTCTCAGTGTAGGACTGTGGAATTAGGTCAGGCACACCCTGCGTATGCGTGTTTCCTGCTTGCTCATATTTCTGAGAATAATTGTACATGGGAATGTTTTTGTAGGCTTAAAGGAGTGTTGTCACCTTAAAAATGAGTTGTTTGGAGTTTTATTTCTGTCGTGATGGTTAGGCTGTGGTTTAGGAAGAGGGGAGGATTGTTCACCAGCTGATTCACTTACTGCTGGTGCTTCCTCACAATTTGCAAAAAAAAATAGTGAAGTAAAGTCACTCATTTCTACTATTTTTACTCTCTTACACCTTCTCTTTTGCCATGCCAGATGACAGTGAGACCCTGTATATTCTGTCAGGTCTTATAGCAAGGGCTTTACTCCTCAATGGATTTTGGCAGCTAGGCTTTTTATTGTTTTTCTTTGAAGTTTTTGTGAAGTTCTTAATACCTAAAATACTCTATCACTGGAATTTTAAAAAATCCAATGATAAGGAGTATGTATTTATAAATATAATAGAATATTGTATTTATGTAATACAATAAATAAAAAGCAGAAACCAGCATGTTTGTACTGATGCATTTGTTTTCTCTTGCTTAATAAATGTGCTGTATCTAAATGGGTTTTCTCTGCTGGCCACATTGCAATAATTGAGTTTCTTTTCATGGCACACACACATCACCTTGTTTATGGTGCTCTGTGCATTCAGCTCTTCCAGTAATGGGGTGAGAGCTGTATGCATTGGGAAGTGGCTGTGGATGGGCTTTAGATCCCTTAGGGTGGGGAAGGATAATGTACTGAAGATGTCACAGCCTCTTTACATTCCAGGAGCTTCCTTAAGGAATGCAAAGAACAGGGATCAGCCTCTTTATCTCTGCAAAACATTTGCAGCATGAATTGTTTGTACCAGTGGTGCATTGCAAAATTAAAGTGTTTTCACTTTGTGATTAAAAACAACTTAAATATAATGTCCATGTTTTTCCCTCAACAAAAGACAAGGCTCTAGACAACTTTAAAAAGAGATTATTTCAGTGGGACCACCAGCACAGGGTCTGGAGAACAGAGATGTTTGTGCAGTTGCACAGCTCATTCCTGACATTGTTGTGTTCCAGAGGAAGGAGGGGCCCACATGCTCCATGTATGGCCAGAGCCAGATGGGAATTTTGATTTTTGATTCTGATACTGACTCCCTTAAGAAAAATTAAAAACCCAGCCTTTCTCTGGCTGGAGGAGCTCTTTCTCTGATCTTTTGTGCTGAATATGACATGGGGCTATTTCTGCTCCTGAGTGCCCAGCTCCCACAGTCCAGCTGTGAGGCTTCAGCTCCTCTGTGGACTGGTCCTTACCTGATCCTTCAGGGTCTGAGCGAGCAAACAACTCGCAGAGAAGCAAGGAAAGACATCAGGGTGCCTGTTCACTGCTCCTGAGCCATCCTGTGGTACCAGCCAATGTACACTTCCCAGAGGGTGGAAACATGCATAGAAGGAGCCCTCTAAGGAGGTGGTAACCTGGGAGGGTTTGTCCTGCTGGCACAGGGGAGCTGCTGGTCAGGGCCAGGGAGCTGAGCAGGGAACGTGCTCCGAGTCAGTAACACCTGAGTGGGCAGTGGGCTGCTGCTCTGAGCCCGAGGATTAGGTCTCTGCCTCTGTGTCCCTGTTTTCTCTCATAAAATGCTTCCCTGCAGTGCTTCCCAGGGCTCTTAAGAGCAATGAGCAGTTAATATTTGTAAAAAGCTTTGAAGCTGAATGGTGCTAATTATTATTTATAGGCATTCATTCTCACCACGGGTAGTTCTCCTTGATCCTGGGTATGAAAGGAAACCAGGACATTTGTAAGCTGGTCAGGCAGGAGTTTGGCCTTGAAGTCTTTGTGTACTTGTTTCCCCACTGGGTTCTGGGTGTGTTTGCAATATATTTGTCACATTAAATGATCAGTTTGGGGATTTATTGCACCAGCCAGATGTGCCAAAAGATCTTTTCTCATTTCCCTCAATTCTGCTGACACAGGACGTGCAGGATTTTGGCATGCCAGGAGGGGCCAGGAGACAGGGAAATGCCATCAGCCTGAGCTGGGTAGGATGATCAGCAGGACTGGATGTTCCATTTCCAGGAAAGAGGAAAGTCAGATCTTATGCTTGGAAGAGGCACCACATTGCAAAGAGCAGCTGTTTTCAGCAGTTTTTGGTGGTGCTCAACTTTGTTGAAGAAAACAGAAAAGAAGGAGGAGAAAGATGTCAAACAGCTGGGACATTTTTTCCCTGACAATCCTGCTTAGCAGATTAAGCAGCAGAAGTGTGGAATGACAAAGGAAAATTGGTGTATTGTAGTTCCTGAGTAACTGGTGACAGTTCTGTAAATAATTTCTGAGCTGCTGTAGTTAAGGACTCTGCTGAAGGGTGTGCAGAGTCTCTGCGTTTAATTCTGAGCTTGAGGTGATGAACAAAGATTTCAACATTCACCCAGCCCAGTTTGGTTGTTGTGAAATTCAGTCTGTTGGTCTTTCATGCTATTTGACATCATTTAAATGGGGCTTGTAAGGCAGAGCTCTGGGGAAATTATGGAGTCTAAGTGTCCCTGAATAACACTGCTCTTTGCCTTCTTGTACTCTACTTACTGATCTGATTTCCTGCCTAATTTCTCCTCTCTGCTGAGTAATGTATTAAATAATCAAGAGATTGTTCAGGTACCACAAGGGAAGGTTTTTGGCAGAGCTGCAGCAATTCAGCATTTCTGGAAGAAAGAGGCCCAAGAAGTAAATTTTAGGCTTATCTTGTTTTCTTAATGGAGTTCTTGTCAGCTCACAGAGTAAATTCTATTCCCTGGTGAGTGTGGTAACATCAGTTTTATCAGGGATATTGTTTCAGTGTAGGAATGTTAATGCTGGGGGAGAAGAGTTCCTGAGCACAACCCACTGTGGTGTCTGTTCCTCTGAGCAGCTTGGGCTGGTGGCAGGTGTCCCTCAAGGTGCTTTAAGGTCCCTCCAACCCAGAGTATTCTGGGGTTCCTCCTGACAGCCAGCAGGTCTCAATAATTACTCCCTTTAAGGCCTTTCCCTTAGGGTTAGGGTTATGATTTTGTATCTGCTCAACAGGGGTATTCTTTTCCCCATCTCAAAATACTTTTCCCTAAGTAACTCAAACTGCATTTTAAAAACAGGTTTTGGCTTTCAGTGCAGTCACCAAATTTTAAAGCATTTTGGTTCAGGTTACAAGTTGCAGAATGTTCTGAGTTGAAAGGGACCCACAAGGATCATTAAGTCCAAATCTTCAGTGAATGGCCCATGCAGGGATTAAATGTACAACCTTGATGTTATCAGCATCATGCTCCAGCCAACTGAGCTAATCTCAGGGTCACAACATACAATATAATAATTCAGTGAATGTGTTTGAAATCACTTTACTGGTTGCATTAATACTTTAACATTTGCAGTCTTGAAAAATTCCATTTCTTCACAATAGCTACAGTTTTGTGAAACAGGGGAATAAGTGACTTTTTATTCCACTGGACATTGTAGATTCTGGAATTGCTTTAAAGACTTTTGGTGGCATGGCAGGTAGGGGTGGGCTTTTTTCCCTTCCAGGGTGTTTTAGGGTATGTGAGTTTTTATATTTAGATTTCCCTCCACACCCCTGTGTCCCAGTGCCTGGCACTGCTGGACATGCTACCACAGCTTTGCTGCTCTGGCAGACGAGAGAAGAGGGCAGAGGCTTGCTCAGATTGTTCACATGGAGCTTTGTTCAGGTAAAAGGTTTTTTCATGTGACCACATCCATCCCAATTAAGATGGTAGGAAAGGTTCTTCCTCCAGACTGTGCTGGGCACTGCCCAGGCTCCCCAGAAAATGGGCACAACCCCAAATATGCCAGAGCTCCTGGGACAGGGTGGGATTGTTGGGCTGTCTGTGCAGGGCCAGGAGCTGGACTCAGTGATCCTTGTGGGTCCCTTCCAGCTCAGGATATTCCATGATTCTCCCTGCAGGATGCCTGGTCACACAGTTTAGTTGTGGGTGGCCCTGTGAGCAGCAGGGAGCTGGACTCTCATGCTGATGTTCTCCAGCTCAAGATATTCCTTAAGTCTATTCCCAGGTACAAGGCAGCATTCACAGGGGTTTCTGGTGGGACTGCTGAGGGGTTTCTCCAGGGTCCAGGCAGCCAGGACAGGAAAGCAGCCTGGAAAGTGTGGGGAGAGGGAGTTTTCCCACACTGGGTATTTTGGTGAGAGCAGAGAGCAAGGCAGTGCTCTGGGTGCTGTTCAGGTTGCTGGGACTGAGATGACCCTTGGGGGCTCCTGTGTCACTGTGCTGCCAGCCAGAGCCTTTAAAAAAAGAAATGGTTTTGTTGTTGCCAAAAATCTTCCGTTGGACCACTATCACATGATGTGTAAGCTGCAGATTTTCTAAAAATACACAGATATAATAATGCTGGCAACTTCGAATTGGGTTTACAGAACAAAAGGAATTATTTGTTACTCCTATTTTTAAATTCTCATTAGGAATAAAAAGCTTAATTCAGACTGCCAGTAACAATGGGCTTGAAACCCACCACTGCTCATTAAGGCCTTCACCCTCAGCAGGTGCTGGCCAGAAAACTCAGCAACTCTGACTTGGCATTTTGCTGTTTTATTAGTGCTGTGTTTTATCTATTTTGTCTCTGCCATGGCAGTGTTCTTCTGCCAGGCGTCAGAGGTGCCACCCACAGGCCCTGCAGTCATCATTCAGCCAAGGGAAAGACACAGGACAATTGTTCTGCAGGGGGGAAATTGGAAAAATTCATTAATGAGGAAATTGGTGTTTTATGTTTGAGAGAGTGAAAGGAAAACACTTGAAGCCAAGAAAGGAGAGCTGGTTCTTGTCCAGAGCAAAACAAATGCCAGAGAGAATGAGGGAAAGAAACAGCAAAGAGATCTGATCTGTTAGGAGATACAAAGTAGTGAAGCAGGTCTTAAAGATAAAAGGAGGAAGGAATTTTACTTGGAAAAAAAAGGAAGCTGTATCTCTGCATATGCTGGAAGAGCATTCCAGATGTGAGTGGCAGAGGTTAAAGCATTGTGTGGGGCTGCTCCAGCCATGGCTCTTCTGCACCATCCAAGTGTCTGTTCTGGGACTGTAGTGGGTTAAATACTGGGGGCAGCACTGTGTGACAGCATGGCATAAATCAAGAAGAAAGAACCAAAACTAAGCAATGATTGGCAGCAGGGAACCTCCTGGTGAAACCTCAGAGTGGTTAAGAGGCAATGCCTGAGCTGTTAACTGGGAAAATGTTTTATTTCAGTCTATAACCATGTTATAGAGCTCATTTGGCCTGGACTGGGAGTCAAGATTATAAACATTTTTAAAGGGCTGTAGAGGTCTTGGAGGAGTTTCCAGGGAGGTATTTGCAGGAGTACATACATGATCTAAATACATCAGTGGCTTTAGGCTTACGTTTAAAAAAGTGAAGGTCTGTAGATAAGTAGATTTAATAGACCCCTGATTACTTTAAAATCTTTTTTCCCCATTTCCCTGGTGAGGGTAGGGGCATAGCTAGCACCATAAGCCTCTGAAACTCAGTTAAATACCTGAAGAAATGCCTTTTGAGCCTGGGGGACCTTGTTTTTAGTACCAGATACAGAAATTTGAACTTCATTGCTTGGGAGTTTCTTCCAAAACTAACAACCTGGATTCCCTCTCCAGCTCTTCTCTTAGGAAACGCCACCAACTCCTCACAGCACGGAGGCCCAGCATGAATGGGAACTGTGCTGGGGGCACAGACTGGTTGAGAAAGCTGGAGTCCAGTTGTCCTGTGGAAAACAGAACTGTAGCAGTCCATGAGTCAGAAGAAAGTTCTGTGGTGTTAGGAGGTCACAGCCCTGCAGTTCCCAGGACTGAGGGTAAGGAAAATGCCCTCAATCTTTGAGGGAGATTATTTTTTGGGCTTTAAGGGGTGTTGTGCTTTGGAAAATGTTCCAGAGCCACAGGGCAGTTTGCACTGGGCAGTATGTGCCCTGCCTGTGCCAGGCTGCTCTAAAGGACAGAAGTTCACAGCAGAGTTCAGCATCTTGGCAAGACCATCCCACAGGAGTGCCCTGGCTCGCCTGGAGCTGGCCCTGAACAGATTCACTGCAGGCATCTGGACAGTCCTGTGTGCCCAGCACAGACTGGCACTGGGCACTGCTGCCTTACACCACTCTGGTGAGGTGTGTGCTGCTGCTCAGCTTCCTGTGGGAGTCTTGCCAGAGGCTGGGTCTGTATTTCTGGCCTTGTTTAATTCCTGTGCTGCTGCCCTTTTCACCTGAATCCTGGCTTTAACCAGGAACATTAAGCACCATGGCTCACCAAAACATCCAGCTGCTGGTTCCGTTTGATAACAGCCTAGTTTCATGTCATATAGCATCACCCTGACAGTTATGGCATTCTTAATTATTGTATGACTCAGTTTTCTCATTTCAGTAGGAAGTGTTACTATGAAATGTTATTTTTCAATAAATTCCCTCCTTCCCTTGCAATGTTTGTTTGTGTCCCTCAGGTTTGGATTCTGAATGCCGACACAGTTGCCCAGTAAATCCCCAGATCAGTAGCATGCTGTCTGCTCCTGAAGAACCTCACAACTGCCATATCCCAGATGGAAATAAGAGACAGCTGGAATATTTTAATACCCAGGAACGCCATGGATTGTCTTCAAGCAGCAGTTCCCAGACAGTAGCTCCAGAGAAAGTGACCCTGGTGGTGGATGGCACCCGCTTTGCAGTGAATCCCCAGATCTTCACTGCTCACCCTGACACCATGCTGGGAAGGTGGGTCACTTCTGTTACCTTCAAGGTACCTCAAGACAATCTAAAAAAAATTTAATGGAATAAACATGTAATGTTTGTTTTGTGATCTCATCTGTAACACACAGTGGCCTCAGACAGAATTTGGCTGTGAGTGAGGCCTGGAAGACCTGAGCAGATGGAGAGTTGGTAGTTCTCTAGATAAGTCTCTATGTCCATTACAACATGCACGCTTTTAGCCAAAGGTGGTCTCCTTTTCATTCTCCCCAAGTGTTTGCCTGGTCTGTCAGCTGTACATCTGTCCCCAGCTGATAACCTTCCTCCTGAATGGGCACTATGATAATGCTCCATCCCCTGCTGCTGCCACCCCTTCTGCTGCCTATCTCTCCAATTTCTTGATACTCTTCCGAAAAAGAAGTTACTCAGCTCCTGCTGAGAGGTTGGAGCCTGTTGCTGCACCAAGAAATGCTCGTGTGCTGTATTGCCAGCACTTCCCACCTCTCTGGCCAAAGGGTTTTGTTGGGTCACTGACCCTTGTGTGGGTTATTGTGTGAAACAAGGCATCTAAAGCCATGTGGAGTTACCTGCCTAGGTCAGTGCAAGGACTTTATTGCCAGGGATTTTCTGCCCCAGGACTGAATGATCTGTTCCTCTGGCTTGTTCCTTAGAGTGCAGTAGCCGTAGCAACAGAGGCCTCCCTGAGCCAGCTCTTGTCCTTATTTACTAAGGAAGAGATTGGAGTGAAGGTTTAAGTTACTGTATGGAGTGGCCTCAGCTGCAAGGGACCTTGAAGCTCAGTTCATTCCACCCCCTGCCATGGGCAGGGACACCTTCCACTCTCCCAGGTTACTCCAAGCCCATCCAGCCTGGCCTTGGACACTTCCAGGGCTGAGGCAACCACAGCTTCTCTGGGCAGCCTCTGCCAGGCCCTCCTCGCCCTCAGAGGAAAGGATTTTTAACCCCAGTGTATCTGTTTGTCTCTGGAATGAATGCATTTCGATGTTCTTGTGCACTTACACAGTTCCTTACTCTTTCAGAATGTTTGGGCCAGGCAGAGAATACAATTTCACCCGGCCAAATGAGAAGGGCGAGTACGAGATTGCAGAAGGGATCAGCTCAGCCGTGTTCCGCACCGTGCTGGTAAGGGCAGCTCTGCAGGTGGGGGAAAAGAAACAAACAATCTGTTTGTCACATGTGCACAGCTGAGTCATCTCCAGGCACTCCCTGGACATTCTGGTTTTAGGTTGTGATTTCTAAAGAAAAAAAATATAGCTTTGGTATAAGTCCACATTACAAATATTTGCTCATGTTGCCTTTCACCTTTTCTATGTCCTGCTGTTGTAATTGCTGAGCTGTATTCTGACTTTGTGGTTGCATGTAAATACATATTGCATATTATGATATTATGAAACCCTGTGCCATGAAAAGTTTTAATTGGACCTCATCATTTATCAGACCCTAGAGGATCTGCAAAAAGATGTAGATTCTCGGACAAGCAGGGCTGTTTTGCTGTACACAGAACTATAAATAGTTTAAATATCTGTCCAATGTTAATAAACAAAATAAAGAAATAATTAGGAATTATCATAGTCCAAGATGTTCATAATTTTTCTCTCTAAAAACTGTCCTTTTATTCACAGGATTATTACAAAACCGGAATCATTAACTGCCCTGATGGGATTTCCATCCCAGACCTTCGAGACACATGTGATTACCTCTGCATAAACTTTGATTTCAACACAATCAAATGTCAAGATTTAAGTAAGTATGGAGAGAAATCAGCTCTTAGGAGATCATCTGCAGGGTGTTGAGCACTCTGATCCTGATTCAGTGCAGTTCTTAATCTTGAGCTTTAGTTCAAGCATGAACACGTGGATTTCCTTGGGGCTCAAGTTGCATTTAAAAAGCTTCCTTTTGGCTGTTTCAATCCAAAGTGGAGTGACCGAATCTTTCAGAACACAGGCACTTTGCTCCAAAAGAAAATTACAAACATTTTAGTCTCTTTTTCTAACAGAGGCTGAGCAGAGCTTGCTGTTACTACAGCAAAATGAAGGCTAAAAGCAGGATTATAACCCCTATCCAAAATGTACCAGAGAATCATGAATAATTTAAGCTAAAGGCTGATGGGCAGAGCAGGAACCAAGGATACCAAATCTGGAGAGCAGTAGAATTCCTGGTCATGAAGGGATTTGATTGGGAGCAGCTTTTTGGTGGGCATGCTGGCAAAAAGAAGTACTTTTAACACAGGCAGGTCTGTGAAAGGCACATTGCTGAAATGGGGTGTGTGGTATCATAACACAGGTTGTGGGTGGAATTTCCTGCCCTGTTCTCTGGTGAGTGATCACAGAGAAGGCAGCAAAATGTACTTTCAAGGGCAGAGGTTGTTGCTGGAAATTTAAGTTAAGTATCATAATGAATTAATTATTCAGTCTGTTACTGTTTCACTGTATTGATTGGAGCCTGGTGAGTTTTTAATAGGAATGGAATAGTTCTGCAGTGCAATTTGCATCCCATTTGAAATGCAGTCTGCACTTCTGACTTTGCCAGTTCTGGATCTGGAGGCTGTTGATGTGTCTGAACATATGTTGAGCATTTTGCCTGAAGAATAATTCTGGCTGTGTTCTTGGATGGATCTGGGAAGAGCAGAGCTGAGATATTTTCATGCTGTAGCAAAGCTGCTGTGATCTGTGTCTCCTCAGGTGCTCTGTTACACGAGCTCTCCAATGATGGGGCTCACAAGCAGTTTGACAGCTACCTGGAGGAGCTGATCCTGCCCATCATGGTGGACAGCGCGCGGAAGGGCGAGCGGGAGTGTCACATCGTCGTGCTGACCGATGAGGACACCGTGGACTGGGATGAGGATCATCCACCCCCCATGGGAGAGGAGTATTCACAAAGTAAGGGCTCTGCACTCTGTTCCACACACACCCAGCCATAAGGAAAGGACACATTCCCAAACTGGCTTCCTCCGGGAGGAGATGCAGGCACATGAAGCCTGATTTGTGTGTTCAGTATGAGCTCGGTGCTGCTGGAGGCAGGATGCCTGGCTAGTTAGAACTGATTCCAGCACTCACTGCACTTTTCCTTCAGTTTCTCCCTCCCCCTCAGCCTTTTCCAGGATCCTCAGTGAAGAAATATTCTTTGCTTTACACTCCCATCACCACCCAGTCTGTTGAGACTCTGCCCTCCCAAAAGGAAATGCAATTAATCCTAGTGAGGAAAACAGACACCTGAAGTAATTCTTGGAATCCACACCTGGCTTTTGGCACAGTGGGGCATGTCAGAAGCAGGGAGAACGTTCCTCTTTGTTGATTCTAATCACCCTTTTATTTCTCAAGTCCTTTACAGTTCCAAGCTGTACAGATTCTTCAAGTACATTGAGAACCGAGATGTGGCAAAAGCTGTGTTAAAGGAACGGGGCCTGAAGAACATTCGCATTGGCATCGAAGGTAAAGTGCTGCTTCAGCAAGGGAAATGCATAACCAGGTGACTCCACAGTCAGCAAAGCCTGATTTCTTCTGGACTCCAGGCATTTCCTTGTTTACTCTGTGTTTTACATATATCTTTACAAAGCCAGTTAAAACTTAGCATGCTTTTCCTTTACCTCTACTGTGTTCCACTGAAATTGGCCAAGGGGCTTAAAAGTTAAAGGAAAGTGAAAGGTACATAACATGTATGAGAAAGACTTGTCTCCTTAGGAATGAGGAAACAGGAGTCAAATGCTTCCACCTGCTTATCCAAGCTTTCCCTTAGGGAGCTTAGAGGATGCTGGGCTCTGTCCTGGGAGACTTATTTTTATAGTAGTTATGTTTGCTCACAGAATGGCTGGTGCTGTGCAGCACCTGCAGGCTGACTACACACAGTGCTGCCCCCTCTTGTCAGAGAATCATGGAATTATTTCGTTGGAAAAAGCCCCTGAGATGATTGAGTCCAACCATTGAACCAGCACTGCTAAGCCCACCTCATTGCTAAGTGCCACATCCACATGTCTTAAATCCCTCCAGGGATGATGACTCCACCACTGCCCTGGACAGCCTGTGCCAGGGCTGGACAACCCTGGTGAAGAAATTTTCCCTAATATCCAATCTAAACCCCTCCAGCCCAGCTTGAGGCTGTTTCCTCTTGTCCTGTCCCTGTTCCCTGGCAGCAGAGCCCGACCCCCCCAGGCTGTCCCCTCCTGTCAGGGGGCTGTGCAGAGCCACAAGGTCCCCCCTGAACCTCCTTTGCTCCAGGCTGAGCCCTTTCCCAGCTCCTTCAGCTGTTCCTGGTTCTCCAGACCCTTCCCCAGCTCTGTTCCCTTCTCTGGACACGCTTCAGCCCTCAACATCTTTCTTGTGAGGGGCCTAAAATTGAACTTAGTATTCAAGGTGCCTCAGCAGTGCCCAGCACAGGGGGACAATCACTGCCCTGGGCCTGCTGGACAGACCATGGCTGGTACAGCCCAGGTCCCCATGGCCTTGTTGCCTACCTGGGCTCATGTTCAGGCTTGACTCCTCATTTTCTCCCCACATAACCTCCTCATAGTCCTCCTGATTTATGTGGCTCTTTTTCCTTCTCATCCTCGCTGGCTCATCTTTTTGGCACATGGGGATGACCTGCTCCTGGAGCTTTTAAGTTTTCCTTCTTGAAGTATGTCCAGCCTTCCAGGACTCCATTACAGGGGAAAAGAGGACAGTTTTTTGCAAACCAATAATGCTAAATGTGAAATCTGAGCATTCATCTGGAATCTGAGCATTTGTCTACTGAGTTGTGTGTGTGTCTCTCCCTGACCCCACAGTCACTCCTACCTGGGTGTTCTTGAATCCTGTTGTCCCTTTGTGAGTCAGAGAGGTGCAGTGGAACTGAGTGGCTGTCTGTGTTCCAGGGTATCCCACCTGCAAGGAGAAGGTGAAGAGGAGGCCTGGTGGCCGCTCCGAGGTGATCTACAACTACGTGCAGCGGCCGTTCATCCAGATGTCCTGGGAGAAGGAGGAGGGCAAGAGCCGCCACGTGGATTTCCAGTGTGTTCGGAGCAAATCCCTAACAAACCTGGTCACCGTGGGGGATGATGTTTCAGAGGACCACGAGGTTATAATGCATCACCCCCCACAAGTGGATGAACTGGACAGGCTGAATGCCCCCTTCTCCCAGATGGTTGTTAATGATCTACCAGACTAGTGTGGCTCAGGGTGGAGAATCCTGCTGGATGTCGGAACCTCTCGCCGTAGTTTCATCCCAGGTGATGGGACACAGACTCCTGCAAGGTGCTTTATCCTCATTCATGCTCTTACTACGTTGTCATATTTCAAGCATGTTAATAAAGAGCAACACTGCATAGTCTTAATTGTACAATCAAAAGCAACGTCTGCTCAGACAAAAAGAAATGACCTGTTGTTTCTACTACAAAGGCTTCCAGATTGTGGGTGCTGAATATTTTATCTAAACTTTGAAAGAAGAGCACAAGTGTGTGGAAACGTCTTGTGTGACATGAGAGAGGAAATTCTGGGCCTGTCATGACAAAGGTTTCCTTTGCCATTAGGCACAGCTTTGTTTTTGTGAGTTACAGAGGAGTGAACATCAAAGCAGGACAGATGATATTCTGTATCAACCAGCAGAAATGTAGCACAGTGTGACAGCAAACCCTGAGCATGGAGGAATCTGTTTGCATTGCCACCTGGCTTTGGATCCAGTGTGGTGTACTGCTGCCCTAGGAAGGAGGAACCAGTTCCGTAGGAAGTATATTCACAGGAATTCCCCATCTGTACTTATCTGTGAGATGGAATCACTGTTTTTAGGGATGTTTTCTGTAAAGTTCAGTAAAATGAGTAGATCATGCTGAAGGAAAACCCAAAAAAGACTGTAGCTGATATTTTACCAATAAAATTAATCTGTTAATAGCTAAATAGATGTAAGAAGCTTTCTAGAGGTGACTGTGCATACTGAAGACTTTGTCTTCTGCATCCCCCTGCTAAGACAAATAAAGCCAATGGAGGAGCTCCCAGTTTACTACCTGAGTAAAATCCTTGGTCTTGTCAACCTTAGTCAGACTTGCTGTAGACTCTCCAAGGAGCTGCTGCTGCAGCTTTAAAAAGCCAGCTACTTCCTTCCCAATTTGGAACTGACTGGATCATTTTTGTCAGGCAGGTAAGAAATACCAACAGTAAACCAGCCCTCAGCAGAGAAAAATGCACATACCTGGGAAGAGCTCTCCTTTGCTGCTCTGAGTGTATTGTCCTGATCTATGTAAGGCTCTGGGAGTTTGGGTTCAGGGCCAACAAAGCTGTGACTGTAAGAACAGGCACACTCCAGGCTGGTTTAGCTCAGGTGGGTTGGAGCCTCACTGCTCCTGCTCCTGCAGCGCTGAGTTCCCTGGGGGAGTCACTTGTAGGAATTCCCTGTGGGAATTCCCTGTAGGAAGTGGCTTAACCCCTGATGAACACACAGCGAGTTCTGCCCTGCCCCAGCTGAGCTGAGGGCACCCAGAACTGGGCTGCCTCACAAAGCCATCCCTTCTGGTGGCTGTGTAAAGGCTCTATGTACCCAAACCAGAGTTTTAAAACATGGTGCTGGTGCAAAGAAAAGCTGAAACCATTCAAGAAGGAGAGGGACAGAGCTCCTCACAAAACTGGGCAGGTCAGGTGTCAAAACCTGGATTGCATGAATGCTGAGTTATCTGGTCAGGCTAGGCAAAACTGAGGTGTAGGTATCAGTCTGGCCCCAGAAAGTTTAATCTTTTTTGCCAGGCTGCAACATCAAGCAAATTTGTATTGTTCTTCTGACTGCCAAGTGCATGGTGAACTGAACAGTGAAGTTTGCTGCTGGTTGCTGCCAAGGTGTTTGTGGTTTTCAGTGCAAGTAACATAACAAGATCAAGCAGAAATTTTTAGTTGCAAGTAACAAATCTCTGCCAAGGCACATTTTAGTTTCCATTAGTGTGGATACAAGTTCCATTCTCTCAGTGTTTCCATTCTTAGCTTCTTTCCCAAGTGCAGCAAAGAATTCTTCTAAAAAGAAGTGCCTGTGGGAAGATTTCAGGACCTCCTAAGAATCCCAGGTGTTCAGATGCCTAAATTTCTCTTGACTGCTTTTGAAAACTCCTTCCTGTGTGTCATTGGGTCAGTAGAGAGAAGTGTCCTTTGGTGCCTGCACGGAGCTGGGGTGATAGGCAGACACTCCATTATTGGTGCAGATGAATTGCTGTGTATGTGGTAGAGAATGGAGGACACATGGACCATGAACCTCCAGCAGGGGCCAGACCAGCCCCAGTCCTTGCCTTGGTGGTGAGCTGTTCCTCAGGACAAACAGAAGCACTGGTGAGCCCAGCAGTGGTGGAACTTGTCCCTAGGCCCTGAGTGCCCAGCAGTGATGGTCCCCAGGCTCTGTGATTATATTTTCCAGGCTGTATTTATTTCCCCAGCAGTGTCAGGTTTAAGTAAATGAGTGTTGGTATTGCCCAGCTGAGCTGGAATTGGAGGTTCCACATGTTCTGCTCTAAGGACTGAAGTGTGGGTGTTGTTCAGAGCTCCTTCTCAGGACTGTGTCAAGGCAGCAGGTGCTGAGAATTGCACCTCAACAGCACCTTTTGGGATCTGACAGCTAAAGTACCATGTCCAGCCAAACCAAATCCCACCTAGTGTGTCCCTGAGCCCAGGGGCAGCTCGGCCTCTGGAAGGATTTAGGCAGTTTATTAAACTGCACCCAGCCCTTTTGGGAGTTACAGACTGTCAGTGTCTGTAGGAGTTTGTGGTTTCCTGTGCAATCAACTGGACCTTCAGCATGGGGTGCACATTATCCAGCTCCCATGATTTCCATGCAGTTTTTACCACTTACCCACTATAGTTTATTGGCTTTCCCAAGTAATTACTCATTCTGGATTTTAAATTTTGTTAGTAGAGTGAGTTCCATTGGAACACTGAATCAAATTTTAAAAGTGTTTTGTTTTTCCTCCTCTCATGGTCACCTATTTCAAGTACAAGGTCAACTTTTGTCTTACTCTAGGTGTACTGAAGTGCTCCTGTGCTGTGTATGAACACCGGATGTATGGTTTCTTTTCTGTATTAAAGTATAAATTATATGTGACTTGTTTGGCTCCTTTAAAAAATTTAAATTGCTTTAAATGTGGAGTAGAATAGGCAGGGCATAGAGAACTACAAGATTTTGTTTCCTTGCTTCATTAAGTATGTGTGGGTTGTGATTCCAAAGTCTTAGAAGTTTGGCATCAGAGCCTGGTTTGCAGGGAAGTGTTCCCACCATTTGTGCTGAGAGGACCCCAAAGTTCACCTCATCCCTACATCTCATTGCAGTGATGTTCTAAAGACAGCACAGACAGCACCTCCTTGACCCACGGACTGCAGCATCTCTAGCAAGCCCCAGTGTTTTTGATCAGTGCTGTAAAAAGTGCTTTCCACTTGTACCTACTTGTCTTCAGAAGAAAACAGCTTTGGAACAGGTATGGCTTTGATTTCCACCTTCAGCCTTGGCTGTACTTCCAGGCTTCTCTTGATGAAGGTTGGGAAGGGCACTGACAGTTCAAACAAGGTGGGATTTGTGTGAAGACCTCACAGCACCTTCCACTATGTGGAGGGGCTACAAGAAAAGTTGAGGACTCTTCATCAGGACAAGGGGAATGGCTTCCCACTGCCTGAGGGCAGGGATGGATGGGATTTTGGGAAGGAATTGTTCCCTGTGAGAGTGGGCAGGCCCTGGCACAGGGTGCCCAGAGCAGCTGTGGCTGCCCCATTCCTGGAAGTGTCTCAGGCCAGGTTGGACAAGGCTGGGAGCAACCTGAGGGTTGTCCCTTCATGGCAGGGCATAGGAATGGATGAGCTTTAAACCCTTCCAACCCAAACCATTCCAGGATTCCCTGATTCCTGTTTGTAAAATATACCAACAAGAGTGTATTTACTAAGAGGATTTTATTTACACAACACAACAAGATCGCTCCATAAAAAGTTGACTACACCTGCCAAATTGTACAGTGCAATTTTGTAACAGCTTTTAAATATTTACAGAACACTTTTTCAACTTAGAGGTTAAGGCAGAGTCAGGGCACAGTGATAAGAAACACTTAGTGCAGCTTTGTGCTAGGCATGATAGAGATGAACTGGCAACATAAAGTGTTCAGATCCATTGAAAATTCAGATTGGAATTACTTCTACAAATCCAGCAACTGCAGCTTAAAAAAAAAAAAAAAAAAAAAGAGGTAAAAGAAGGTAATAAGAACCTCAAAATACAAAAAAAAGTGTAAAAATGTTTGGCTACCATCAGAGATGTAACAGGCATACAAAATCCTTACTGTCAGCAGTGAAGTATGGATCTTGGGAGATACTGTAGGAGACACTTTTTTCCCTAATGTTAGTAAAAAACTGGAAAAGGATGCAGGCTTACAGTACATCTGGGATACAGAACCTCCCACTGCAAAGGTGTGTCCAGCAGGACTGGATTCAAAGACATCCAGCTTTTGCTGGAAGACAACAGGAATGAGGTACCCAACTGCTCCTCGTGCCATTGAAAACTTCACCTTGGACTCCAGTGACACACCTGAGGGGTCCCACTTCAAACACAGCACTAAAAATGCACAATACACAGTACTAGAGAGTTGGTTTTTCACAGCAACTTATCACAACTTAAAATTGTTTCGCTTCTTCATCTTTGGTATTTATAAATAAAAATGCTGGTCCCTTTCAGTAAAAGGCTGAGAATGCAGCTATTATCTCAAAACAATTTGTTCCTAATTCACAGCAGCTTCAAAGGATTTTGATTTTTGTTTTTATTTTAAGGCAGTAACTAAGCTGTTAGGAATTGAAAAAAATATATCTTACATTAATTCCAATGGTTTATAAGGCAACACTGTCAAATGGCTAGAAGAAACTGCAGGATAAGGATGGAACACTTTGAGAAGCTGGTATCAGTCCTTCATGCAAAGTCAAAAGGGAGCAGAATGTGATCCAGGGATGAGTTGATGAAAGCCTGATCCTGTAAATCATTCCTTCCATTAGCCCTTATTCATCCGAGTGAGCCCTTCTGACTGCAGAGATCCTGGGACTTCCAATTAAGGCTAGTTTTGCATTTCAGCTTGGTAGGATCCAGCTGCTGTCTGAACTGCTTCTGGCAGGTCATAAACTCACAGGACATGTACAACAAGCACGGGGTGGTGAGGGAGGACCTGACAGTTCTGTACAGTACTGGCAGTCCCCCCCCAGTCCTTCAGGATGGCACTCGAGTCAAGAGACATCTAGGTAAACATTCCCTAAAAGCACCTATATAAAAAAAAAGTTCCACTACAAATCCATTTTGTTTCATTTTCTAATCAAGAAAGTCAGGACTAAACAGACCTGGAAGCCTTTTTTTTTTTTTCTGTGGGACATCACTGAAGCTTTGTCTTGTCTGTACTCCAGAGTTAGTGTTCAGCACCGAGAAGTTTGCATGAATCCAAGACAATTTGAATTGACACACACTTTTAGAAAACTCATAAATTGTATTTTTAATATCTGATTGTAAATTCCAGACTGGAACCATGCAGGTCCAAGGGTTAATGCCACCTGCCCCTGGAAGTGCAGAGTTAACTACAAACTGGCACAAAGTGGAGCTTGTGGTTAGAAAAAGGAATCAGGAAGAGCTCAGCTGAGCAGAATCCTCCCTCCCAAAATGCTGTCATGTTCTGAGAGAGGCTCAGGCAAGGAAAGGCACTTTGGGGCTCTCCTGGAGAGACAACTGATCTCCTGATCAGAACTGAATGTACTTTTGTAAATTAGAGTAGAAAACAATCAACATGGACATGGTGAGTTCCAGTGCCCCAAAAGTGACCCCATGAGGCACCATCTGTGGAACACTCCAGGTACAGATGGTACAGCCAGGACAGCAGGAGCAGCTCTGTGAGGGAACACCAGGCAGGCCTCCATCAGCAACATTCTGATCCTGTTCTGCTCAAAACCAACAGCAAAAAGGCCACAGAAGTTGGGGTTTGGCCTTTAAACCACTGAAGATGCAGCAGAGCTCAGAGGTGGCTAAGAAACAGCAGCAGCAGGCCTGGGGAGCCTCGGGGCTGGCCCAGCTGTGCACAACTTGCTCACCAAGGATCAGGTTCCTGGAATTCCCTCCCTCTGCTCTAATTCCAGACCCACTTATATGACCAGCTGTAGTTTATCTGCATTGTTTATGGATCCAACCTGACATACAGTAACCAAAAACTCAGCACTCAGTGGAGGAAATGGCCCATTTCTTCTCTATTTAGGAAAGAAAAAGTGTTGCAAAATTTTTTAATTTAGAAAAAACATTAAATGGCTTGAGGGTCACTTAGTACCAAAAGTAAAGTGCACCAGAACTGGGGGCCACAGTAACAGAGCTGAGAAATGCTATTGAAGAGGCTTCCAGGGAGCATTATAAAAACAGCACTACAAAGTAAGGTTAAGGCAATCCGAGTTGTGTCCTTCCACTAGACAGTTTCCTGGAGAGTTGTCTGTCTCAAGCTTCAATTATTGCTTTGTTTCCTCTGTCCTGGAGTCCTCAAGTACTGGGCAAACAGTGCTGGCAGAATTGGCAGAGTGAGTTTGTCACTTCATGCAGGACTGGATGCAGTCCTATAGAATCCCATGCTTTGCAATGCCAAAGGGAAAGCTTGCTCTCATCTCCCAGTGGACTGGACAGTCTGGCAAAGAATATAAAAAAAAAAAAAACTCTTGCTCCTGAAGAAGCAAAAGGTGCCGGCAGCAGAGATGATGCAAACATGGGATTTTTCAATGGCGCAGGGAAAAAAAATCCTTAATAACAACCAGGTGTGTAACAAAACAGGGTCCTGAAGTCTTCTCCAAGAGTTGATAGCCCTCAAGTTTTCTTTAAAAAAAAAAACAAGTTCTTCTATGGGTAAAAACCCAAAGTACAGCAACAGAATTCCACGGCTTTGAAGTCCCAGGTAAAGCTGTGTTATTTCCCTCCTTTCATATAGGATGGAATTGCTCCTCGGGCCGTCAGGCCCTCGAAACGCTTGTAGGTGTAATTGATAAAAACCCAGTCTTTGTTCTTGTAGTCTGTCTCTGGGTGGTTGCTTGTTGCTACTGGGAAGACATAGAAGAAATAGAATTATCCTTTGGAACTGCAGAGTTTATTTTCATACAAAACACAGGATGAATGTTTCTAAAGGAAAAAAATATCCTAAATGAAAATGCAGCTTCATGCTTCAGCCAAAGAAAGAAGTGCTGGGACACAGAACATGGATCAAGCATTTTAAGTTAGAAGAGGGTAGATTCAGACCACATAGAAAGAAGAAATTTTTTACAATGTGAGCTGTGAAACACTGGCACAGGTTGCCCAGAGAGGTGGTGGATGCCCTAATCCCTGGAAGTGTTCCAGGCCAGGTTGGATAGGCTTGGAGCAACCTAGAATAGTGGAAGGTGTCCCTGCCCATGGCAGGGGGTGGAGTGGGATGAGCTTTAAGGCCCCTTCCAACCCAAACCAGTCTGAGATTCTGTTTTTAAACTCACGGAACAAATGTGTGACTATGCTGTGATCCTTCAGAGATTCACAGCAAAAAATCCCCTTGAGTTCCACCTTTCCCTACCCCAAGTGCCAGCAGGAATCAGCACTGAGGGGAGCTGGCAGTATTGGGCTCTCAGGCCCTGCTGAGATCTGAACTTTCTGGAAGCTCTGCTGCCTCTGAGTGCTGCCCTTTCTCAGGCAACTCCCACATCATTTACAAGCCTGCATCTCCTGGAACCCAAATTCCAGCTTGCACCCCCTGCACCACAAGGCTTCCAAGCCATTTGGTCACGATAAAAAATAAAATCACCATCTAGTAAGATCTGACTAACAGGAAGGATTATTCTGCAGGAGAAAAGGAAGGTTTACACAAATAATGAAACAATCATTTACCTGTTGGTTTAAGGATATCAGATTCTGGAAATTCATCAAAGTTTGAGGTATCATCAATGCTTTTAATTTCTATTGAAATTGCAGCAGGTCTCTCTCTGCCAAGAAGAGCAGATGAAGCATTGAGATTTCAAAAGCAAACAAAGCAGGATTCAGCCACCTTCCATTTCCTAACAGAAGCAAAACTGAAGGTACCTAAACCTCAGCAAGCTTCAGGTAGAGAACAAAATGCTCTCACCCACAGCTGGATATGATAAATGCCAGTCAGCTGCTCCCTGCTGCAGACCAGGGCTGGCCTGAGCAGTCCCTAGAGAAGAGCAGTTGCTTTTTTGTAAAGCATCTTACCTGATGTGCTCCCAATCAACCCCTTCAAAGAATGGGTTACTCTTTATTTCCTCCACACCAGATGCACCAATTCTGTGCTCCCATTCACAGCAAAATCTGGGATGGAAGGAAGAATGAAAATGAAGGGAGAATGAAAACGAAAGCATTCCATCCAGAAATGGAACAGCTTTCTGAACTGATACTGCTGCAGTTTCTTAACATATAAATGGAGCAGACTAAAAACTTCTAGAGCAAAACCAACACACAAAGTTATGTATAGGAATGTCATGTCCAATGCCACAGTTAAGATGTGCTACTCCTTCACAATAGGATGCGACCTTTCTATTTCAGGACCAGAGCAGAGGAGAACATATAAATCCTAGAAAACCAGACATTTATATTTCTGTCCTGAGAATAGATACTGAAGTACAAATGAGTCAGCAAGCATTGGGATACATTTGTATGCTCCAGTGCATACAAAGGCAAAATTATTGCTGTTGCAAGAAGTCAGCTCTGTCAAAAGGATTGAACTTGTGTCTTTCCATGAGAAGCCTGCAGGCAAAATAAGGAGCAGAAACATTTTGCCAGAGTAGTAGCACTTCCATGAGAACTCCTTTTTAGCACAGTTTAATCAGGGAACCACTAAATGGCTGAGAGACAAAAGTATTTGGCAAGGGTGTTCAGCATTTGATGCATGTGTGTAATATGTGTAGCATCAGGGCTTTTCCATGTGAAACAAGACATGAGAGGATACAGAATACAGAGACAAGACAAGAAAAATCAGTGCTGTATTAACTGGCAAACCATGGGGCTGGCACCTTAAAATAAGATCCTTTGCTTTATCAGAGATTGGAACCTCTGGAGGAAATGTCAGGGTCTCCTTCCAGTTCATCACTTTCTTGTACGTCTCTTGAGGAGTCTCAGAACAGAATGGTGGATAACCTGAAAAGAAACAAAAATATAATCTTGGATCAAACAAAATTAATTCCTGAAGCCAAAACACACCTCAGAGACCAGGCAAGGAGTGGATGCTCTGAGAACTTGACCCCAAGCCCAGAAATAGGCTGCCCAGAGAAGCTGTGGTTGCCCCA
Source organism: Lonchura striata (assembly GCF_050655825.1). NCBI lineage: Eukaryota > Metazoa > Chordata > Aves > Passeriformes > Estrildidae > Lonchura > Lonchura striata. The sequence goes on along the minus strand of NC_140728.1, from coordinate 7,634,110 downwards.
GCCCTGAAAGTGTCCAAAGCCAGGCTGGACAGAGCTTGGAGCAACCTGCAGCAACCTTGGCTAGCCCATGGCAGGGGGTGGCAGGGATGAGCTTTAAGGTCCCTTCCAATCCAATCCAAACCAGTCTGGGGTTCTTTGGATACAGCTGATGTCCTGCTCCACCGTTCCCACTTACAGCCTGCCCTGCCTGTTCCTTACCAATCAACATCTCGTACATGATGACCCCCAGGGACCACCAGTCACACAGCTTGTTGTATCCAGTCTGCATGAAAACCTCAGGAGCAATGTAATCTGGAGTTCCCACAGTAGAAAAAGCCTGGAACAAACACCATCAGTTATGCATCTGTAGGGGAAACTACCTGACATGGACATGGGAACTTATACAACACTGGTTATTTTGAGGAAGACACCTGATTGTCTCTGAGATCCTTTAGCAAAGGTGTTTAAAGCCTTTCCTCCAAGATATGTAGAGATAAAATTAACATCTTCACATGAAAGAGTCATAAAATAGCATCAGGAAAACAGGGAAGAGTATCACTGTCCTGGAATGGGTCACCTTGGAATGGGTCAGCAGCCCTTTGTGAGATTGGAAGTGGCAAGAACTGATAGTTTTGGCTGAAAGACTTCAGATATCCATGTAAATAATTATGGCAGTGCTATCTCTAGCACATATGTCACCAGCTGTTCAGCAGATGGATGAAGGACAAACTGGAGTCATTCTTCTTTAAAAAAAATGCCTGAATCTTTTCCTTTCAGGATTGTCCAGAACTCAGATGCATTAAAAACTTCCATGTAAATCCATGTTCCATTTGGATGCAACACCTCAGCAGGAACATCTCCCAGCAGGTGGAACCTACTCACCAGCTGCCGGCGATTCCTCTTCCAAGTCTCTGCTTTCCTTTTGGAATTCATGTTCTGGAAAGCTGAAGGAGATTCAATAGCTGTGACTGAATCCTACTGGTCACTTATTATATTTTTACCCCAAAACCATTACAGTAAATATCTCATTTAAGATGTGTGTCAATACCCCAAACCTAAACCTCGCAGCAGCTTCCAAACCTATGAAATGTGGGCAACATCTAATTGAGCTTTTCATTAGCAAGCCATGCTTTCAGGGTTGATGTAACTCCATGATCCAAGTCCTCTCCCTTGAGAATAATCCTGAATACTCAGAGACTTTGCTGGTTTATTAATTTCAGGAATACTCGAGATCCAACCAGCAGCTACCAAGTCACTGAGTTCTCACTTTATTACACATGCAAAGGGCTAGAGCAGAGTCTGTTTCACAGACAAACCTCTGGAAATGAAAAAGGGTTTAAAGTAACTAAAATTATTTTACAGAAAATGAAAATCCAATTCAAGATGTAAAGTTGATTATTAGACTCCTCACTGCAGCCATGCCCTCACACTGAAATGAGTTTTGTCAGGACTCAAGAGCAACCAACCAGATACCCTTTGAAGCCAAAGAACTTACTGAAGTCACTGGGAAGACTGTGATTCAAGTTCCTGTAAAATTCTGTCCTGTGGGCTTTCTTCAGTCCAGTACACAGACCAAAATCTGAGAGTTTCACATGGCCCTAGAAATAAAAACAAAACAAAACAAAAAAAATCATAGTAAATCACAGCATCAGCAAGGTTGGAAGAGAACGCAACACCACCATCAACACCTCTAAATGATGTCCCCAAGTGCCTCATCCAGATGCCTCTTGAACACTTCCAGAAACTGTGACTCCACCACCTCCCTGGGCAAATTATTCCAATGCCTGAGCACTCCTGCAGTGGGAAAAAAAAAATCTAATATCTAATCTGAACCTCCCCAGCACAACTTAAGGCCAGTTCCTCTCGTTCTTTCACTTGAGATATGGCAGAAGAGCCTGACCCCCACCTGGCTGCACCTTCCTGTCAGGGAGAGCAAGAAGGTCCACCCTGAGCCTCCTTTTCTCCAGGCTGAGCCCCCTCAGGTGTCTCAGCTGCTCCTGGTGCTCCAGACCCATCCTCAGCTCCATTCTCTTCTCTGGACACGCTCCAGCCCCTCAGTGTCCTTTGCCTTCCTTGTTTAAACCCAACACTGGATGTGTACAGGGAATGAAGCCATCAATACTTCCACTGCTACTCCACAGAGAAAGCCCAGTGACAATTTACTTCAGGAAACCTCTGCTCTGCAAGTTCTCAACCACTTCAGGGTGAAAGGAAATGTCTCCAGAGGCAGCTGCAGTCCCTGGGTTGTGTATTGGCCCCAAGAGATATAAACAGCCTTGATTCAGTGATTGAACCTGTCATGGTGTATAATATGACCACACTGATTATTTTTAGAAGTGTATCTATAAAATATACCTCCTTTTCAAAGTCCTAAATGTAGTCATGTCTACATGTGAGCATTCTGAATTGGACACGCTGCTTGGAGAAGCTGTGGCTGCCCCTGGATCCCTGGCAGTGTCCAAGGACAGGGCTTTCAGCAACCTGGGACAGCAGAAGTTGTCCCTGCCCATGGCAGGGGGTGGAACAGGATGAGTTTCAAGGTCCCTTCCAACCCAAACCATTCTGGGATTCTGCAGTAATTCCAACAGTGCATTACACAGTGGTGGGAAAGTCATTATTTACTGCTGGCAAACTCTTTCCAAGAAACCTTGACTTTAGGCAAACTTGGAGCGAGCGATAGGAGGACACTGAAACTATCAGGTTTTGCAAAGTGCCTGCAATAACCTGGTCAGCCCTCAGGGTACACCCTGATCCTGAGGGAGGTTCTCACTCTCAGCCTGGCTACTGAACAGCCATGTCCTTCATGTTTGGTACGACCAGAGCTGGCAAGTGAGAGTGTAACAGATGTGAGAGAAAAGGGAAACAGCTTTGCCTAAGAGGGAACTGAAACCACGTGCTTTAAACTGCATCTGAAATAGCCAAAAATAGTTTAAACAGCTGTCAGAAGACTCAAGGTCTGAGTGGAGCTGGGGTCTTTCCTGGCTTTTGAGGATTTTCCCCGGTAATTCGGCAGATATGCTCTCAAAAGCTGGAAGGAACAGGGCTAAATAAAGAAGCACCATCTTCTTCCACAACTGTCACCACCCCTTCAGGTCAGTATGAGCAATCACAAGGCCCCTTTGCTCCTCCCCAGCCTGTGGCCAGCCCATACCTTGCTGTCCAGGAGGAGGTTGTCTGGTTTTATGTCACGATGGATGAATCCCAGCTGGTGGATGGAGTCAATGGCCAGCACGGTCTCGGCGATGTAGAACTGCGTCTCCTCCTCTGTCAGAGTGTCTTTCTTCATCAGCAGTGTCATCATGTCACCTGGAAACCCCCCAGAGGTGAACACACGGGCTCCACTCTCACTGAGTTTGAAGACATTTATAGAAAAAAAGCTATTTCTGCTGCATTCAGCTAAAAACAGCAGGTTAGAGGTTGCCAAACCTGGATATGCTGTGGCTCAATAGATAGCAAGAGCATAGCAACTTGGGAACTAGAGGAATATTAAAGCCAAGTTTAAATAGAAGAATATTAAAGCCAAGTTTAAATACCTGCAGCTTGAAACCCAAACAAACCTCAAGCCTGCCCAAACACCTCAGTATCCTAAAAAGCAGAAATCTTGTTTACTTCCAGATGTACAGTACAAACACCAGGTGCACTCTAGTCCCAGACTGCATTTGTAATGAAGAAATTAGCAATTCTCAAACAAAAGGAGAGCAGCCTTTGCATTCCAGAGAGTTACCTCCAGGCAGGAACTCCATGATCAGGTAGAGGTTTAGCTTGTCCTGGAAGCTATAGAACATCTTCACAACCCACAAGCTGTCTGCCTCCACCAGGATGTCCCGTTCTGCACGGATGTGGCCAACCTGGACAGACACAGTGCATTGGATAAGTTTTATTAAATGCATTTATTTCAGAGGCAATTCAATTATTATACTGAACAGCATCAAATACTGAGAAAAGTCAAACTTCTGCACAAAGGCAGAAACACTATCAGAATTTCAACATGTGGTTGATTATATACATATATTTTTATGCATATAAAATATTTTATATATATCTTATATAAAATATATTATTTATTTTATATATATTATATATACACACCTAGTAAACCTATACATTATATAAACCCTATAAACAAAAATCTCAGTTCTTTACAAATATACCTACTCATTAGATCACTTTTTGAAAACATAAGAGCTTCATCCCAGTGCTGAACACGGGACTGTCCCAGATCATTATATATCCAGAAGTACTAGCAAAGGAAAGCCTTAAATATAAATGCTGCTGCTTTATGTCTCTGAGTCTGAATTCCAGCAGCTGTATCTCTGGTATTTATATCCAATCCTGTAAGTCAAATGTGCAGTAAAACACTGGCCTTGAAGTCTGCATTGAATCGTTTGCGCAGGACCTTGTGTGGAAAGAGTCCACTGGAAAAGAAATCCTTGTGAGTTCAGAGATTTTTCTCACTTATTTCCTCTATAAGAAAAGATTTAAAAAACCCAGAATTTTTAGCTACTAAAGCACAGATGCCTATTCCTCCTCTGCACACACCACAGTGACCTCCTAGAGTGCTCCATGGTCCAGCTGCTGCTCAGGGTGTTCCTCACCTGCTCCTTCTCAAGCATATCAGCTTTGCGTAGGATCTTCATGGCATAAACGTGCCCCGTGTCCTTCTTCTGCACCAGGCGCACCTGGGGGCACACAAAGATTGCATCAAACCCAGCACAGCTCTTGACAAAGTTGGGTATCAAGCCCTTGGCTTCCATTTCATGAAAGTGTCTCAGATTATAAAACACAAGAAGCATTACACAGGGCACAGCAATGGCAGAAAGTCCTGTTAATGCTAAGAGCTGCAGTTATTTTAACAAAGGACCATGAGTGATTCACACCTGTAGGAAATAGATTTGTAGAGAATTCTTAAAGTTTAACAGAAAGTTCACATAGTATTCATTTGTATGCAAACTTTGAGATAAGAAATATTAACTTAGAAATATTATGAAATAGGATAAACATTGTTGAGAGAAAAATACAATTAGAAGCAAGTTTTAAAAGAAATAAATTATAATAAGACCCACAAAAGTTTAGATAACTAGCTTTAAAGCATTTACAACATAGGGTAGCAAAAACTGACAGGTCAAGAAACACTAATAATATCTTGTAATTAAGAAACAGTTAACTTCTGATTGTGATGGCGTAAATTATAACATCTGTATTGTCTCACCTTTCACATAAGGCTAAAAATAGAATGCATTTTTTTAAAACGCCTCTCAATTACCCCATCTCTAAATCAGAAAAAACAATAAGCCAACACACACCTAAAGCAGGTGGTCCAAAGCCCCTTCTCTGAAGGGCACCAGAAAAGACTTTGCAAGGGCCCTCCACCTCTCCCTAAGTCCAGCCTCAGAAGTTCACCTTTAAAACCCACTGCAAAGCTGTATTTAAATGTCCACCAGGTCCTTCTCAACATCATTCTGTTTCCTTTAAAGCACAGGATGTCTTGAACCAGCATTTATTAGTAAAAAAACAGCTGCAGGTGACTGTTCAGCTAATGTCAATCTGTGATTGTTACACTTTCCTTTTGCTTGTAGAAACTGAGTGAGTCTTTAACAAACACCAGAGCCAGTTAAAAAAACATGTAGTCATTTTTTTCTGGACTCACCTCTCCAAATGCTCCTCTGCCTATTACTTTTAGAGACTCAAAGTCCTCCAGTCCAAGCCTGGTTCTCTTCAGGCGAAGGAACTCTGTCTCCTTTTGTGCATGTGCTGACCTCCTGATCCTTTTCTAGAGTTAAAAGACCCCAGTGAGAGTTCTGCAGGTGGGTTCCACAGGGACCACAGCAAATCCAAGCAAAGGTCCCAGATCTCCATTTAGAAAAAGAAAATTTCTTGTATTTAACCATTAAGATACTTTTTGATATTCATTACCTCTTCATCTTTTAGGCCTTCTTCTTCCATCATTTGTTCTAGTTTCTTTTGTCTAGAGCAGAGACAAATTAGAAAAATAAAGGTTGAATCATTAACCTTGAAATTAGAAAAAAAAATCCAGGTTGAATCATTAACATTGTTTCTTAACAAGGTGCACATATCCACAATCTCTGGTCTGTGCCAGCAAGTTATGAGATAAAGATGTACCTTCCTTTAAAGGGAAGACTCAGACAGGAAATTAATTTTGAAGAATCTACTATCCAGTTTTATAATTCCAACCTTGTCCTCTGTGGTTTTAATAAACTAAACCTGCCTTGAGTTCCACAAGTTATTCAAGTCTACATTTTTTCTGTACACAAATACAAATTGAGAGATCTGTTCTTATCTCTCTCTGACAGCTGGGCAAGTCACTTCAGGCCAGAGTCATAAGAAGCATTTAAATACCAAAATTTCACTTATTTCAGGAAGAATTGGTATTTGAACACATTTAAAATTTCTCTGCATCTCAAACTATTCACATGAAAGATGAGAAAAGTTATTTCAGATTTCCTAATCCCTGAAATACTCAAAATGTTCAGGAAGAGGAAACTTGTCTGTACATGGTCTCTCCCTTAAAGGATCAGAAATATTTACAGTCTTAGTACAAAAGGATTATTTGGGAGAAAAGAAAGGAAGAAGCAAGACTTTAGAAGGGGAATGACTTCAGGGGACATTTGCAATGATTATCCTCTGGGAACTTTTTCCCAGTGCCAGTTGTATCAACAGCTGGCTGAACTGGGCCTGGTGGTTTGGAACGTAACAACTGTACTAAAAAATTCCTTCTCTTTCTGCAAGTCATTCTTTGCAAGATCCTCTTCCTGTCTCCTGGGGCTCTCTGCAGCTGCTGTGATGTGATAATATTTGGGGTTATCACTTCAGAATCGGGCACAATGAAAATGCCCTTGCTCAAGTACCAGTGAACCCTGCCCAGTCATCCCAACTCACACTCAAAACAGCAACTCCAGTAGCAAAGTCTGTGCAATACACAGAATTAAACAGCTCAGCAGGACTGAGTGATGCCAAAGCCATGCTGAAACTCCCCCAAATATCCCTAACAGGGTCAATCTGCACTTCAGGGTACAGTGTCAACACCATTTAAACTCCAAATTACACACCCACAGATGTCTGTTGTTACAAAAAACATGTGACTTATAAACTCCAGTCTGTTTGTTCAGACAAGGTCTTGATCCTAAACAGAAAAAAAAAAATTAAGATTTTGGGAATACACAACAGTGCTCATAGTAAGTAAATAAATTTTAAAGCAAGAGCTGTGTGAGGAGAAAGAAACTACTTAAATCAGTGATATTTTCTGTCTGAATTGGACCTCAGTCTCTCTTTACTCATCGGAAGCTTTGAAGCAAATATCTTTGCAGTTAGTATTTATTTCTAAATTGCTTCCTTGTTTCTACAGCTCTTGCAGTGAGCAGGTATTGGGGAGCTCCTCAGGGAGCTCGTTACAGCTATGGCAGCAAAGCCAAACTAACACTGAACCATTTTGCAAATTCTGGTTATAGACTCCATGGCAAGCTGGGAGAACAGCAGAAGTCCCAGTGCTACAACTTGAGGGTACTCAGAAATGAGAGGGTTCCAGCCAAAGCTCAGTCCCACAGCTCAGTGCAGTCCATGGCTGGATTGGACTGGGGAGCTTAAAGAGGTGGCCCAAGTTCAGGTCAGGCACAGTCACTGAGTGACTCCTCACAACAGCCCCCCCTGGCTCCCTGCATTGTCTTCCTGTCCATCCTGCACATGGATCAGGGCAATCCCAGCACAAACGCAGAGAATGGACTGGGAGCAGCCCTGGGAGAAGGATTTGGGGGTGCTGGAGAGGCAGAGCTGGACAGGCCCTGGGCTGAGCCCCCAGTGTGGGCAGCAGCGGGGGATTCTGCCCCTCTGCCCTGCTCAGGTGAGACCCCACCTGCAGAGCTGGCCAGCACAGGAAGGAGCTGGAGCTGCTGGAGAGTCCAGAGGAGGCCATGGAGATGCTCTGAGGGCTGAAGCCACACTGGGAGAGCTGGGAATGCCCACCTTGCAGAGGAGAAGGCTCCAGGGAGACCTCAGAACCCCCTCCAGTGCCTAAAGGGGCTCCTTTTAAGAGAGATGGAGAGGGGCTTGGGCAGGAGCCTGGAAGAACAGAACAAGAGGGAATGGCTTCTCACTGCCACAGGGCAGGGTTAGGTGGGATACTGAGAAGGAATTCTTGGCTGTGAGGGTGCTGAGGCCCTGGCACAGGGTACCCAGAGCTGCCCCAGCCCTAGAAGTGTCCAAGGCCAGGTTGGACGGGGCTTGGAGCAGCCTGGGCTAGTGGAGGTGTCCCTGCCATGGCAGGGGGTGAGAGTGGATGAGCTTTAAGGTCCCTTCCAACACAAACCAATCTGTCATTTTATTATCTTTGCTCTGAAAGTGAAATTAATTCAATATCAAGTTTGGCTCTTATTCAGTACGGAACGGAAACAAGAAGGATTTTTACCTCATCTCTCGCTCCTCGTGCTGAGCTATGAGGTTGCTGTAGAAGTTTTCCAACGTCACCTTTGTCATTGTGACTCTCTCCTTGGTGTGGTTACTCATGGATGAGCATGGCGTAGGGCCTGTCATGGCCATGGCTGGTAGGAAAGGAGAAAGGAGGAACATCAAACATCATAAATGACAAATAATCTGCAAACGAGAGTCCAAACCCATTAAGTGATGCTTAATCACAGAGCTCAGATTTTAACAACAAATACCACCAGTCTAAGCTAAGCAGGGAAAAGTCTTACAAAATAAAAGGTACAAGTCAAACTTCCTGTTTTGAACATTTTTTGATCTGAAATTAGAGGGAAGGAAACTTAAGAAACCTTGTACCTCAAAAACCACAATTTCAGCCAGCACTGCAAATGTTTATTGTTCCCACCACATTCTATCTTTAATGAATGTTCAAAATTCAGGAATATCACACTGAAACATCTAATCCAGAAGTTATTCTTCCCATAACCCCTGCAGAAATAATTCCACCAATTGCCTACTGGCTCTTCTGTGAAATTTATCTAAATCCTGAAAATCATCCCAAAAAGGGAGCAACTGAGGAATGAGCAAAAAGGTCATTTAGTTGCCCTTAAGTACTTTTACGAGATGTTTTCTCACAGAAATTTGGCCAAATCCAGAGGATCAGTGCCTTTGAGCAAGCTGTAGTTTAAAAAATAATCAAAACCCCAAGTCCCAGTGTAAGTATCAAATGTATTTATTTCTAAGAAAGATATATGTATTTTAATATTGCTTCAGTTTCTGAGAATACAGTATATAAATGGAGTGTGGCACCCCTAACATGTAGCAGCTTCACTGTATTTGACATCCAAGCTCTGTTTCTTGATATGCCTAAAAAACCCTAAAGATTTCAAATGTATAACCACCCCTGGTTCTCCTGTGCATCACATAACTCGCAGTAAGGTAACAAAGTTTTGCAACTGTTACTAGAAATTGCAGACAAAACAGGTGAGACACTTCTCATTTTTATAACCCAGGGTGCTGCCAACACACTCGAATGACTCTTTCTGTTCACTTTTTGCAGATCTTTACAAGGTGTCACCACAAGCCACCTCCTTCCCAGACAGCAGCTAGGTGTTTGCTGTCTTTACAGGTTCCTCGTGGGACACGAGCTGGTGAGCATCTCCAGCTGGGTGGATTTTGAGATGGAATTAAGTCTTTATGTGAGGTGGAATCATGGCTTTATGCAAGAGCAGCTCAGAGTGGCAGGCACGAGTGAGGAGGCGAGGGGGTCACACTCTGCGAGTAGCCCTGGATATGGGGTTACACCCCCAGAGGTGAGTGCTGACACTCCTAGGAATGGGGGTTATACACTCTATTTGTGACTGGGAGGTGTAAAACCATGGGTGGTTTTCACTTCCTAAAGAACAAACCAGGAAAATTATCTGACAGAAAGGGGGTGCAGGGAAAAAAAAAAAAAAAAGGAGGGGGAAAAGAGAAAGTATCGGTGCCAAACCACCTGTGGGTGCTCGGGGCCCCTTCCACGGGGATGGGCGCTCGGAGCCCACCGACCACCACCCCGGGGGCTGCGGGAGGGAGCGGGGCTGGACTCCCCCGCACCGGGGCTCAGCCGGGGAGGTGACACCGGCGTGGCGGCCCCGCGGCCCGAGCGGCGGAGGGGCCTGGCAGCATCCCCGCAGCGAACAAAGGGAGCCCGAGCCACCAAGAGCGGAGGCGCGGGGGATGCCCGCCGGCCCCGGGCCCGCCCGCGGGAGGGGCACCGGCCGCTGGACGGACCCGAGCGCTCCGCTCCGCTGCCCCGGAGCGGCGAAGGGCCCGCGGGGAGGGAGCGGAGAGGAGGGCGGGCAGAGGATGCGGAGCGCTGGGTGGGGGGCGCCCGTGGGAGCCAGGCGGGAGCGGCTTACCCGGAGCCCCGGGAGGGGCGGCAGGAGCTGCGGGCGAGGCGGCGTCCCGGCGAGGCGGCTGCGGAGCGGCGGGTGATGGTGGTGGGGGCTCGGGACCACGGGAGCCCCACAGCCGCTACCGCCGCCCCCCGCACCGACAGCGACCCGGCCGGGACGGGCGGCCCAGGGACCGCTACGGCGGCGCAGGCGCCCCGCGCCCGGCCCGCCCCGCCCGGGAGGGGCCCCGCGCCCGCCCCGCCCCGCGTGGGGCGCCCGGCCCGCGTGGCGCGCCCGCAGCCGCGGTGCGCACCCACAGCAGCCCTTGCTCTGCCCTGGGCCCGGACAGAGGCGCCGCCAGCTCTGGGTGCCGGCCTGCCTCCGTATGTCACAGCTCAGACGTCCACGATGTACAGAGTATCGCCATACGATTTCAGACAGCTTTAAGAATCCGCCCATACAGAATAACACAATACCGCAGCAGAAGCCTTCAAGCGTCTGACTTACAGGGTAACATCATGTCACTTCAGATGGCTGCAAGAGTTTGCCCTTTCTTGTTCTTCAGCGCAACATTTTACACCCTCATCGTTCATGCGCTGCACCTGTGTGCCCTCTACCCTTTGGTGGTTGGTCAGTGCACCTCGGTGCTCCATGTCTCTACCTTCAATACAGGTCCCCTGACCTACGCAGCTGTAGCCCATTTTACCAGTTAGCACAGCTGTGTATCTACACTGCCCTGCTTCTAGGATGCTCCTGGGGTATTCCTCCCAGCCTGGGAAGCCCTGTCCTGCCTGTCTCCTTCCCACAATGGTGCTGGGACCTGCAGCCTCCCAGTGCACAGCCTGGGCTCACCGTCGAGAGGAGGTTGGTTTTTCCCGTCCCCATAGAGGAGATACACATCCCCCAGTGGCCACAGGAGCCCGGGGGACAGAGGCCACCAAGCCACCAAAGTCACCTCTGCCTCTCAGGGATCAAAGAAATAAACCCTCAGTCCCTGAGGAAACTGCATCTACAAGGACAGAGAGGCTGATCTGCAGTGTGCTGGGCAAGACAGGATCACTTCCCAGAGGTTTGAGCTGTCACAATCAGGTCCCCGGGGCTCCATCCTCTGACTCTGATGAGGAAGAGCTCCCACATCCCAGCTGAGCAAACTCATTGTACAGCTTGGGCTGCACAACTCATTTTCATCTTGCACCTCCCAGCTCATCTGAAATATCTGAAACCATGAGCTTCAATAATTGTTTGGCTGGCCTTGGGAACCTAGTAGGGAGCTATGAGGAATGACATTACAAATACTTATCCCAGATATGTGGAGACATTGGGAAAATGTTGTTCTGCTTTATTTTATTTACATTTCTACCAAAGAAAAAAATTTTTAAAAAGTGCAATTAAGAGGGTGAAAAGGCTATTTTTTATTGATATTTTAATCACTGAGAACTGTATTCAGCACGGTTGAAGTCTATCAGCAACAGAGAAAATTTTTCAGGATTTAAAACTGTCCCTACACAATGGAAAAGCTGATATATTTGCAACACACATGACAGGTTTAATTTCTGAAAGACTGACTTTGCAGTCAAACTGGACCTTGCTTTGCTTAGACAGAGAGGATCAATTTGTTATCAAAGGTGAACAGCAAAATCCAGTGGTACCTCTCAGGAGACACAGGTGGCCTCATGAATCTCTTTTCTTGCTGCTGTGAGAGCTCTTGGAGAGTTATCACTTGAGAAAAGGAAAGGAATTGTGGAACAAAAGGATCAAAGAGGGACCCTGAAAGCTCATTCTCATCTCCTCCACCAGCAGAACAAGATGGTTGTCTGGGGCTTTGGCTGAATGGGGATCACTGCCAACTTCTACCTGAGAAAACAAAGGCAAACTTGAGGGTTCGAGATGTCTAAAACAGTCTGCATGCTGAGGGAGCAGGAAAAACCCTTTGTAACTACACTATAAGAAAAGTGATTATTAGAGCAGAGCGTGAAATTACTGCAGGCAGGTGTGAATGGAAGAGAACCTGTATTCAAAGTTCTTTGTCAAAACATTAGGCTGTGAATGTGCAGATTAATGACCCAAACTTCCTGGAGTGTGAGCTCCAGGAGCCCCAGCTGGCTGCAGCATCCCTAAGACAGACCAGGCAGATGGAGGGGATGATGAAGGCCCTGGCAGGGGAAGAGAAGGGCCCTGTTGGAGTTCTGGATCTCAGAGTCACAGCGCTCAGATGGGAGAGGACCCTGACCCTAACTCTAACCCTGACCCTTTGTGGGAGTGAATGCCCTTAAGGGTTTTTATTTTGCTGTTCCCCTTTGTGCTGGAGCTGTTCCCTCCAGCAGTGCACGTGTAAAGCCAGGTGGTGTATCTGAAGAATATCTGAAGACGGCTGGGCTGACACTGCTGGGAGAAGTCAAAGGGGCTTGAAAAGGCACTGTGGGCTCCAGTTACCCTCTGAGATCTTCCCATCCACCTGCTTTGGTGGGAGGAAGCCCTGAGCTTCTATCGGTTCCAGCAGCTGCTTCATCAGGCTGGAAGCCTCATCTCCATCGCTGCTGTTGAAATCGGAGGGATCTTGGCTCTTGCTGGCGTTTGGGAGCGGGATGTCCCTGCTGCTGGCGGTGTGCACGGCGCCCAGGGCGTGCTGCAGCCACATCAGCCGCTTCAGCCCCTGCACCGCCCTCCCTTTGTCGTGCAGGAGCTGGTGCTCGGTCACTGCCCTCCTGCTGCAGGGGAAGGAGCACGGAGTCAGGCACGGGAGATGCTGCTTTGCAGCCATCCATCCCAGCTGCTTCTCTGCACTAAGGAGCGCTGGAAATGCCTCAGGCTCCAGCAGCCTGTCAGGAAGCATAAAGATTCCTGCAGATGGGAAACTTGTGGGGATGTTGAAAGAATTTTGAATTAATATAGAGATGGGATTTTTGAGTTGTTTTAGATGGTGTGATTTTCTTTTCTTCTGCATAGGCAGGAAGAGTGAGTTTGGCTCACATCTTCGCTGCATGGCTCAGATGATCACAAGGCCTCTAGTTACAAGACTTTTAAAGGATTTATTAACTAATAAAACACTGTCAACAAGGATATTTATGTTTTTGACTTAATTTTTAAATATTTCATCTTATGGAATTATGTTACAGTGTAAGCTTTCTTATGACACACAAAGCTGCAGTAATGTACTCTAAAACTCTAAACTTTCTTCTGTTTAGTTTAATGATCTCTGCTTTAAACTATAAACCCACATTCTTGCTTCAAGCACCTAAATTGGGCAGCCTTTTTGAAAGTCTCAGATCAAATCCTGTGTTTAATTCTAAACTTTGGTTTACAGGCCCAAAGTTCTGAGGGTTACCTGCATTTCAGATTCCAACAAAGCTGAAATTGTGTGCTATTCCCAAAGGCATGCCTTGAATCTCCTCCTTTTTAAGAAAGGTAATCTGGGGAGACTGGCAATTTGGTCTTCCCCAAATTTTGATTCTTTTCACAGGTTTCAATAGTAGAATAAAGTTCCTTTTCCATCCCCTCAGTGTTACAGGACTCTTGGGTTTGTTTCTTTTCTTCCAGAGTTGTAACTCAGGAGTAATTTACCTGAAATCACTGATGTCCATGAAATAAAACCAAACTCGGATTTTTTTCAGATACACCAAAACTTTTGAGTCAACTGTTGACTGAGGAGGGCAGGCTAAATCTCAGATGCAAATGTTTCAGGATTCCAGGCTGCTTAGATAATATCTAACAGCAGCTATAGGCTCCTACTGCAGATTTGGATCTGAATGGGAACCTAAATGTGGAATTTCAGCATGTGCCATCTCCATGGCTTCTGTTGAACATCCTTATGTGATTTGCCACACTGTGTTTAAAAGTGACAGCTGAAATGTGGTCCATGTTGCACATCTAAAAATGCAATTGGTCTTATTTTATACTGCAGAGAGGGTGAGGTAAAATGGTGCTGTATCAAATACATCAAATTTTTCTTCTGCCATGCCTGCAGTAACTAAGAGCAGTGCAGAACACAGCCCATGACATCAAAACTGAGAAATTTTATAATGATATCAGTGAAGTAAAAAGGTAATATTGCTTACTTTTCAAGGTCTTGGCCCATTGCAAAACAGGTAAAAAAAAGAATTGCCAAAAATGTAACTGTCTGCAGAGATATCTGGGGCAGGAACATTTTCTCTCTTCTTTAAATCGGCTCCACAGGACCAGAAGCTGATGGTGTGATCAGAAATCTTTTCCTCTGTTCTTGCTTTCACCTGACAAAATGAATTTCAGCCTTTAAGCAGGGGTGAGAGTGGAGCACTGTGCTGTGGTAAAACATCCCAGGACCTCCCACATCATCCCAGACCCGTGGATTTGTAACAGAAAAGGACAGACAGGATTCACAGGATATTTCTACATTTCCTTGCTTAGAGTCCTAAATCTCCTTTCCCATTGTTGCCTCTTGAGATAACATTTTGAACTCTTGTGCATTTGCAAGCACAGAAAATTGTTTTAGGACTTGGAAGAGACCCTTCTGATTAAAAAAAACTTCACAGCAATTTGACACAAAGATCAGGATTGCTGGAAAACATGAAATCCAAAAGGTATTTAAGGTGGAGCAGAAATATCAAGTTAAAACTTGTTCACAGCCCTGGGGTTTGGGCCTTCAATAGCACAACCTTTTCCATGAGCAATACAAGTGCTGACACCCAAATATCCAGGATTATATTAGGCTGATGCTGGATTTATTTTCTGTGAAGAAGTGGATTTTTGGCTTAGGGAAGGGACAACTAGAAGATGTAATTGTGCAATTAAAAATTATTATTTTAATCTATGTTATCCTTTCATCCAGCTTTATATCTGCTCTTGGCATTGGTACACCCATACCTACCCATCCCTTCAACCCCACCACACCTTTATTGCCAAGTCTAACCCTAAAATTTCTGCATTTTTGGTACTAAAGACTGTACCCTGCTTTAGGATTGGCTCCAGCCCAGCCCTTTATTCATTTACAAGCAAATCCTGTATTAATTGTTACATCGAAACCTGGAGGGACAACAAAACATAAGTTGTAGCATTTAAATTGTTATGTAAGAGTAGCAAAGACAAGTTGCTGTACAATTTTTTTGTAGGAATGATTCTTTCTTTTCAGAAAAAATTTGGGATAATAAAAACCTCAGTATCTCCTCAAAAGACTTGTCTTTATACTAACTTGAATACTGTCAGTGACTGGATAATAAAGCAAATTATATATTAATAGAACATGAATACACATCAATTCTGTATTTGCTTTTAATAAGCCTGCCTCAGTAATTTGTGAATCATTTGCTTGGGCAATATGTTGAAATCAAACTAGATGTGAAATAACAAGCAGGCATTAGTTCTGATAAAAAACATGTATTAAATGCAGATACATGCACATAAATATACATAGAGATGTGTGTATTAAATGCTGAGGGATATTTGAAGTTATGCTAATGCAGAACTGCTCAGACACGATAGAGAAATGACACTTTGCTGCTGTCATCAACAGTAAACTCTAATTAAAAGCATCTCCCAGTTACAAAAGGAACATTATCCACTTACTGGTGGTGTTTGGATCCCAGGGAAGTCGTGACCTGCAGAGTCTCCTGCCAGCCCCGTGGTGATGCTCCAGCACAGTGACACCAAGTGCCCTTGGCCACCTTTTATAGTAGCCCAGAGAGCTCAGGAACAATGGGAATGGGCTGCACAGCCCGTGACTAAGTCCTTGTGCCAGGCAAATGAGACAGCTCCAGCAATAATAAATCTTGGATTTTAAAAGATTCAGCTCTGACTAAGGAAAAGATCACAGCTTTGCAGGCAGTTTCTTCTTCCTTTGCAGGCTCTAGTGTTTTGTGAGAACTTTTGATTCTAACACAGTGTGCCCCAAGATGATGGACAGGGGATATCCAGCTGTTCCAGGGTTGATCAGGAAAAGCATCTCTGGTGTGGAAATAGATTTTGCTCCTTTCCTGTTCTTAATGGCTCAGGTGTGGACCCTGAGTTGGGTAAGAGGAATCTAAATTAACAGTACTGGTGACACCTGCAATGTACAGTCAGCAAAACCCAGTTACAGAATCACAGAATGAACCAGGTTGGAAAAGACCTTTAAGATCATCTAGTCCAACTTATGACCTAACACCTCCTCGTCAACTAAACCACAGCACTGAGTGCCACGTCCAGGCTTTTTGTAATCACATCCAGGACAGTCTCCACCACCTCCCTGGGCAGATGATTCCAGTGCCCAATCACTCTTTCAGTTAAGAATTATTTTTTTTTCTGATGTCCATCCTAAACTCCCCTCATGCAGCTTAAGTGTGTGTCCTCTCATTCTGTCAGTGGCTTCCTGGGAGCAAAGACTGAGCCTCACCTGAGCACAGCCACCTTTCAGGAGCTGTAGAGAGGGATAAGGTCAAACTTGAGTCCCCTTTTCTCCAGGCTGAGCACCCCCAGCTCCCTCAGCCATTCTTCACAGGGCTTGTGTTCTAAGCCCTTCACCAGCCTTGTTTCCTCCCTCTGGACATGTTCAAGCAGGTTCAAGTTACTCACAGAAAATCTCAGGAGCTGGTAAATAATAAATAAAATCCCAGAATGGGTAGACTGGAAGCCCACCATCCCACCCCTTGCCATGGGCAGGGACACCCTCCACCATCCCAGGTTGCTCCAAGCCTGTCCAACCTTGCCTTGAACACTTCCAGGGATGGGACAGCCACAGTTTCTCTGGGCAACCAAAATAAGATCCCACTGGGTTTTTATGTTCAGTACAAATTTAACTTAAAAAATCTGTTGATTTAATTTACAGTAAAAAAAATCTTTTGAAATCTTGGAAAATGGGAGAAACTCACTAAACAATAAAATGCAAGTAGTAGTACAGGCAAAAAGCCAAATTCTGATATGTTTTGATACTCTGCAAGCTGACACCACACAAGGTTTTAGATTCACTGTATGATCTTTAAGCAGCTAATTTCAATAGAATTTGTATATTCAGGGTGTGGCTGGATCATTAGGCTGGAACTACTTAAAAGGACCAGTTCCTGCTTCTCAAAGTGAAAAACAGCATTTGTCACCTCTGAGTAGCAATTCCTTGGGAAGACTGGAAAGATCATTTGCTCAGTGTTTTCCAAAGGCACGGATTCCTTTGCCATAGGCACAGGGCTGTGTTCCTGACAAAGCCAGGCTCGGGTGGATGCAGACACTGTCCTGCACAGACAGGCCCCTCGCAGGGCTTCACAGCCTCTGCTCTCACAGCTTCCATGGACACCAAATTGCTTTTCATTCTGTTCCTCAAGGCAGCTTGTCTGAGCCCCACACTATGTCTGAGACACCCAATAAACATTCCCGATTTAATTACCTGAGTCCTGATCGTTAAGGAGAGTGTCACCCATTTGAGTGCGCCACCAATTACGTCTGACATTCGTTAAATATTGGTAAATCAGGGCCCAGCTTCACTTCTGAGTCTCCAGGGCAGCACTTACACTGTTACACCAAATTATCCACCATGGATCCCTTGGATACATCTTCAAGGATTAATAAGCATTGGCCAAAGTCCTGTGTGAAACATCTGGGACAATTAATCCGTGACCTTTTGAAATCTCCAGAGTACAATGGGTTTTCATCATTGGATGTAGTTATCGGCATCTCTACCGGAAAAACATTGAGTGACCACAAGCAGAGATGGTGGTGTGGGATCAGGACAGGAGCACTTGGAGAATGTTCTGGTGGTCACACCACACTGCCATGGCTTTGCCCTTCCACCGGCCAATTCCTTCCACCAAGAACTTTGGAGAAATCAGAATAACCACGGTCATCACTTTGTGACATCTCCCTGAGGTCGGACTGTGCCAGGGTTACTCTATATCCACGAGAGATACAAGATTTCTAAAGAAAACATAAAATGTGTCCATTGCACACTCCAGGCACTCACCCAGGAGGAAACGTTCCCTGCTGCAATGGGGTCGGTGCTAATGTCACAGGGGGAAATTGTACCACCAGCACTCCCAGTGGCATTTTTAGCTGGGATAAGGTAACCTCTGTGAGAGGCCTGAGCGGTGCAGAGTGGAGCAGGAGCCCGTTCTGCAGGGGAGGTAACGAGGGAGGGATTTTGCCTGACCAGAGCTTGCTCCCCTCGGGGCCTCCCCCGCAGCATTCTTGGAGCCATCGAAGGTTTCAGCCTTGGCTTCAAAGCCTTCGCTCCCTCCCTCCGGCTTTTCCTGGTCCCTGCATGGAGCAGCTTTCGCTGTTCCCTCACCTTCAGCGGGAGTTTTGGAGCAGGAGGGTTGTGCCAATTATAGTTTCCCAGGGAGTGATTCTTTTGTTTTGCTTTCCAGTCCTTTCCCCGGGGAGCCAGGTGGGGGAGGAAAGGAATATGGCCTGCTGCAGGGCATGAAAGAAAAAGGGAAGAGAAAGCCTGGAGGCCCAGCTGAGGGGGAAGAAGGAACTGGGGGAGGGAACAGAAAGCAAAGCAAGTGTGCAAATAGCCTCTGTTAGGATAAAGGGGATCCTCTGGCCTGGGATTTGAAAACTTAATTAAACAAAGACTCTGCTGCATCAAAGGGATCCTCTATCTGTAGGGAGACTGAGAGATCTGAGAAATTTTTTCCTGTGTGCTGTTCTCTGTTACTCACCAGTAACAGGAGTGTGGGCTCCAGAAATCTTCCTGGTTCCCTGACGAAAACATCAACTTTTTTTCTATTATTATTTTTGGGTTGTGGTTGTTTTTTTTTGTTTTGTTTTTTTTTTTTTCCCTTACTGCTCTTAGCCCAACAGAGCCAAAATCCTTTGAGCTGCTGTGCCGTGTGTGGGAAGCCGGGCACCGCCCTGCCGAGAGGAAACGCTGTGACCACGCTCAGGGTAAATAGAGCTGCCCTGAGCTGCTGGAGAAGCAGCAGCTGCCGAGGGGCTGTTTGCCCTCCCTGGCCTCCCTCCCTCAGAGAAGGGAGGAAATGACACCTCACAGCAAACCACGAAGATTTTGGCACCATCACACCTGCTCTCGAGGTGCTACAGGGGCATCAGCAGCTCTCTGGCCCCGGGGAAGGAGCCAGCAGACCCATGGCTTCCATAACCATTTCAAGAGGTGAAGTTCAGCTTCCAGGAGTGAGTTCCAGCCTTCCCCTCCCTCTGGGTGCTTTTAGCTGTTCTGTGTCACCTCTGTGCCCCTGGGGACAGTCCTGTGCCATCTAGAGAGGTGCCAGCAATCACATTTGGGAGGGGGGCAAACTGTTCCAGGAGCAGTTTGAAATCATGGCCCCTTTGTACCGTGTACTGTGCCATTCCAGAGAAAACTCACATGTTCCAGGGAATTAAAATTAGAGTTGAACAGCAGTGACTCAGGCTCGCTGTTTTCATTTTCCATTTTCTGATTTCAAGCCAGATCTGCAGAAGCTCCTGGGACTCACAACTCTATCTGAACATAGTTGCAAGGATGAGTGTTTTGTCCTCCAAAACCTGCCTGAAGCCAAGCCTGGGGCTGGTTCTCTTTTCTGTCCAAAATAGTCTCCAGATGGAATATTTTATGTGTGCAAAACAAATTCAGGTGAAACTGAGACAAAGCTTCAGATCCCCTTTGCTGCTTCTGTAACACCCACTGGACTCTGAGTTTATCTCAGGTTCTACAGTGTTGCAGAAGTCTCCTGAGGACCTCACCTGAGTAAAAACAAAACCAAGAAGGGATGTCTCCCAGTGCCATGGGCCCTGTCTCCATGAAAAGGAACTCTCTGGGGTCTGCCCCTGCAAAAGAATGTCACTGTGGTGTCAATAGCTTAGACACGAGACCCCAACAGTGGCAGAATCCTCACACCTGGAAGGGTAAGGATGGAGGATGAGCAATTAAATGTCATCCAAGTGAAGAAATGTCACACTAATTAAGCCCCAGGTGAGTCTTAGGGATGTGCTGTGCCCCTGTGCTTGGTGCTCTTTCTTTAGGTCTATGATATATAAATTACAGTCTGTTTTTTCACTCTCTCTTTACATGAAGTCTGAGGTAGAGATAAAAGCTTTCACTGTGTAAAAATATATGTTTTAAAAGTGAGAAAATAAGGGACTTGTACCCTTTAAACAGAAGAGTGTGTGGGAATAAACCTATGCACTGAAATATATCTAAAGATCTGGCTTGTGTAAGTGTCTGTTTCTTCTGAAAACAGCCTTCAGCAGGGTTGGTGGATGGGCAGGATGTGAAAATGGGGCGAATCCTCAGGAACCTCATGACAGCAGGCTCAGATGTGCCCGTGTGCAGTTTCTGACTGAAGATGCATTCCCCCACCAGTTCCTGTTGTGTTTCAGCAATGACATTTCCCACAAGAGGCCTTTCCATGGGCAGAACTGTGCCAGTAAATAACTGGTTTTGCTGGTGTCTAGTTTTGCTTGAGGAGCAGCTCTAAGAGATCCTCTTGCAGACAGAAGTGTTCTCCAGTAAATATTATCTGTCTCCTGAGGTATCCAGAGCTCCAGAAGCTTTTGGACAATGCTCTCAGTCACATGGTGGGATTTTGGGGGTGCCCTGTGAAGGGCCAGGTGTAGATTTTTAATGGTTCTTGTGGGTCCCTTCCAGCTCAGAATATTCTATGGTTCAGTGATTCCTTAAATTTGGCTCACACAGCTGAGGTTTCTTCAAAATCATAACGCCTAGAATGTGTTCATTTTCCCCTGAGACTGAGATCTCAGAAACCACAACAACAGTTTGACTGGAACACCTTACTCCAGATCAGTGTGGTCGTGGATCCTGGTCCTGGGGGTATTATAAAACATTTAACCAATGGTATTGGATGCAAGTGGTAAAAGCCAGCGAGTGCAATGCAGCAGGATTTCCCAAATACTCACAAACTTGGAAGAAGGAGAGAAGTAATGTAGCACAAAGCTTCCACATACGTGACATCCACGGGGCTGGTTTGGGGACCAGCTTTGGGAGGACAATCAAACCACTGACTTTGGAATGACACAAGAGTCTTGTGGCTGTGCTGGCACATCCCAACCTCAGCTCTGGGAATTTGGCTGAGCACTCTGACCTCTGCCTTGTGTCCCGGTGATGGGCCATGTTTAATTTCTGAATAGCACCAAAAACAAACTAAAAACTGATTATGTTTGTATGATGTGATTTTTGTGGGCTGTGATTTATAAAATGTGGTGACAGGCTTAACTGCAGGGAAGAAGTGCTTGAATAGAGCAGGGAACATGTCCTAGGTGAGTGTTGAATGCTCTGTTTGCTTTGCAGCAGCTGAGCTGGCTTCTGAATAAATCCTTTGTTCCCAAGTCTGTCACCTGGAATTATTTTCATACATCATGTGTAACTTTAGTATGAAATTAAAAGTTAAGATTACAAGGTTGTCCAGATTGCTCTCTAATATTTGTTATGTTTCTTTTTTTTTTAGTATCAATTATTAAAAACTTAAATCATGTTTGAAATGCACATTATGTGAAGTGAGGAGGGTCTAGGAATGCTGCAAACCCCTTGGAGAAGGGAGGTGAGTGCTGGAAATCACCGCCTCAAAGAAGTCACAAAGTGAAAAATAGCTTGAAATTATTTCCTTTGTTTGTGTTGCCTCAGGAAATTAGCCATCAGCTAATTTAGATTGCAATGGATTAGATTTCCTTAATTAAAGGCAGGTAACTCTCAGATAACTATACACAATAAAGAGACTTTGGAGCATTCATTACCTCAAAATCATTGTTGTGTTTCTGTCTCTTGGCCAATTTTGACCTGTCGAGGATTTTACTGAGAAAAAGCTCTTAAAAATAATTGGGGATGCTGCAAAAGATTTTGGAAAATTCCAACTAATTATATCAGCTGGTTGTTTTTAATTCCAGTTGGGTTTCTGGAATTCTGGTAGACAAGGACATCCCATCCCCTGCACAGTTCCTGCTTGGAAAACAGAGTCAATGAGCTTAATTTGTACTCAAAATGCCTTTTTGTGTGTTTCATGATTAAAATATTATTAATTATACCTGTACCAGAAAAAATTGTCTTCTCTGGCCCATGGCAAAAGGTTGAAGTGTGGATTAAACCCAGCCTGGCTGCAAGGGGAGATTTTTGGGAGGTTATTGCAGCAACAACCCTGTGAGTTTCTTATATTACCTGATAACCAAAATCAGGAGGTTTGTTATCTAAGGCAACCCCTTTGGAGCAAGTTAATACCTTAATTAGAGGTTAAAAGTCATGTTATATGTACAAATGTTATGCATGAAAGGGAGTTTGGCAAAGCACATCAACAGCACTGCGTATCTGTAATTGAAATACCTCCATTCAGATCCTCTCGTTTTCTCAAGCGAAAAAAAAAATTTAAAAAACTGTTCTTTGTGCTTCAGTAAGCCAAGCCCGGACATAAAATTTACCAAAAACTCTGGCTTACGGCAGTTAGCTCAACACACTAATTTAAAGCTCAGGGGGAGAAATGGGTCTGAGAGAATTGATGCGCTCAGAGGTGTAAACCATACCCTGGACGGATCTCATCAGGCCACAGACAAAAGGAAATAAAACTTTATTTTCATGTTAGCCGGAAAAGCAGCAGTTGCGATTCCAGGGCCGGGCGGGGCCCCCTCAGCGCTCCCGCCATTATCGCTGAGAACCCGCGCGCGCGCGCGCGCCGTGACGCCACCTGTCAATCAGCGCAACGGCGCCCTCTGATTCGCCGTCGCCTAGCATCACGTGAGACAGTACTGGTCCTATATAAAGGCGGGCGGGGTCCGTGCGAGCCGCCATTTTGTCCAGTGAGGAAAAGCGGAGCTGGGGTCTCGCTGAGGGTCGAGTCGGCTGAGTTTAGCGCGGGCTCCCTTCGCGCGCCCTCCCTCTAAGCACCGGTGAGGATCTTCACCCCGGAGGGCGGGGGGGAGGCGGCAGCCGCGGTTTCGGTGCCCGGCAGGGCGGATGGAAGCGGCGGTGGCGGCAAACAAAGAGCAGCCGCCATTTTGTATGGCCGGGCCGGGCGGCGGCTGCCGCGGCCCTGAGGGGAGCCGGGCGGGGAGGCGGCGCGTTGCCGGGAGGAGCCCGTTCGCAGCCTGTTCCCCGCGGGGTGTGAGGCCAGGCGGGGTGGGAAGTGCCGCGGGAGCGGGGTGGCGGCGTCCCGTCCGCCGGTGGCAGCGCTGGTCCCTCGGGCCGCGCCGAGCAGCGGCTCCGGAGCGAGGCCCCGGGCACTGCCCGCGGGGCTCGGCGGGAAATGGCGCTGCCCCCCCCGCCCCGTTCGTGCGCGGATCGCCCTGGTCCTAATCCCGCTCCGGGAACAATGGAGCTTCCCCCGCGCAGCGCCCTCTGCAGATCCCCCCGTACTGAGCAGGAAAAGGGGCACAGGGACCTCCCTCCACAAATCTAAACAGTAAAAGTAAACGAAATTCCCCGAAATACCGGATGTTAATCACACTGTGGCATAGCAGATAAATCTTGTTGTGTTTTAAGTTTTTTCCCACCCCGCGCGCCCTTTCCAAACAATGTCTCCATCACAACGCATCACTGCTGATGTTTCAGGGGGAAGCAACCAATAGAGTGACTTCCCTTGGAAGTGAACAAGCACGTGCGCTGTGTTAAAATACATGTAAACTTTTTTTTTTTGTCCTAGCAATGCATCGTGACTCTTGTCCGCTGGACTGCAAGGTTTATGTGGGTAACCTTGGAAACAATGGCAACAAAACAGAATTAGAGCGAGCTTTTGGCTACTATGGACCACTGCGCAGTGTATGGGTGGCAAGAAATCCTCCTGGGTTTGCCTTTGTGGAATTTGAAGATCCCCGAGATGCAGCTGATGCAGTAAGAGAACTAGATGGAAGGTAAAGTGTGCTTGCCTTGGCTGCTCAAAATATGAGATGTCATAGGAATGATACAGTTTTAAATTGTGAAGCTTAAACTACAGGACTGACTTTTTTTTTGCGCTTGAAAAAATGAGAGGATCTGAATAGAGGAATTTCAGTTACAGATATGCAGTGCTGTTGATGTGCTTTGCCAAACTCTCATTCATACATAACATTGGTACATTCAATATTTCTTACGCACTGTTTATTTGTATCATACTGTAAGGATGTTCTTATAGTGTAGCAGTAGAATCCCAGAATGGTTTGGGCTGTAAGGAACCTCAAGCCTCATCCAGTCCTACCCTCCCCATGGGCAGGGATACCTTCCACCATCCCAGGCTGCTCTAAACCCCATCCATCCTGGCCTTGGACACTTCCAGGGATACAGGGGCTGCCACAGCTTCTCTGGGCACCCTGTGCCAGGGCCTTCCCATCCTCACAGGGAAGAACTCCTTCCCAAAATCCCATCTAGCCCTACCCTCCTTTGTGAATAGCATTGTAATGGTTAATTTTGCACTTCTCAGTTGAACTCCCAAGTTAGAAATTATTTGCATCTCTGTATGTGTTAATTAAATTGCAGATGGTGTTACTATAAAGAGGTAAAACTGATTGTTGAGACTCTCCTTTGCTCTTTACTGGCACAGCAGTTTTGAGAAGCAGCCAAACCTTTTGTCTGCCAAAGAACATCAGAATGGTTTGGGCTGGAAGCCCATCCAGTTCCACCCTCTGCCGTGGGCGGGGACACCTTCCACTAGATAGATCAGGTTGCTCCAAGCCTGGCCTTGGAGGCTTCCAGAGAAGGGTCTCCTGCAGTCATCCTGGAGCTGACTCTGGGCACTGTGCTTCGGTGACAGAATGTTTTTGCCCTTATGCATTGTTCTTCCATCTTCTGGATCACGTATGCTTTATCCACACCGCCTTTCCCTGGCAGTGCTAACCAGAGTCCCCCTCTGTTCCAGAACGCTGTGCGGGTGTCGCGTCCGAGTGGAGCTCTCCAACGGGGAGAAGCGGAGTCGGAACCGTGGCCCCCCTCCGTCGTGGGGCCGGCGCCCTCGGGATGACTATCGCAGGAGGAGTCCCCCTCCTCGGCGCAGGTACCTGGGCACAGCACACTCCTAGAGCTCTTGGCACAGTTTCCACATAGCATCCTAGAATTCTAGCAGGCTTGTTAAAGGCATGTTGATGGATGGCATTCATCTATCTGATCGTGATTCGGAAATGACAGATGCCAAAAAAAACCCCAAAATCAACCCCCCACAAAATCAAGGTGAACTTGAGTTGTGTTGAATGTTCTTGGCTTTTGTCCTTAGGTGACTGTGCAGTTGGTAGTCAGTGCCCTCTGTCCTGGGCTTATCCTCCTTCCTCTTAAAAACCTGCTCATCTTCTAGTCACACTTTCCCTTTCTTCCCCATACTTCAACTTAGGCTGTTCCTTTCCTTTACTCCATAATGGCAAAACATGACATACAGCAGTATAGCATTTCCATACCAATGGGTTTTTCCATTTTGTTTACAGAACTTAAATACTTCCCGAGCAGACAGCTGTTTAATAATTGAGTAACAGTTGCTCTAAACATCTGGAATCTTGACACTTTAGTGTTAGCGTGGAAATAAAGCATCGTGTGACAATCCTGTCACTTGAGGTTTGCAAACCCAGCTCTAGCATATAGCAGGATTTTTGGGAACTGGCACGTTCTTGGACCCAGACTAGTTTGTCTGGCAGTTTAAGTGTGCACCGTGGTTTTTACAGGACTGAATTTACCTGTGGCAGGTGAGTGAAGTCCTCCCAAGCCAGGGTTTCAAGCTTACCCTTTTGCTGTTGAAAAAAAAAAAATAACACATTAGGAGTATTTGTTAGCTAATAGATGGTTGTACTGATGGCTTGTTTTTCATTTTTTTTATGCTTTTTGGTCCATCTATTAATAAAAATGAACCCGTTACAGAGTCACCATCATGTCTCTTCTCACCACCCTCTGAGTCTGCATTAGCCAGCCAACTAGCCCTTTCAGCGTCATGTGACCAGCGCGCCCCATGCAGCTTGGCTGGTGTCGTTTCACATGACCCAGGCATGGCCAGTCGTCAGGTTGCACCGCCCTTTGGTTCCCGAGCATGCTGTTTTCTCTCAGCCTTCTCTCCAACCTTAACCAAATCGGCAGCAGCCACCTCGACCGCCCACACATTCCCGGCCAATCAGCTCAGCTGTTTATTTACCAAATGTCTTCACAACAACTACAGCAGCAGCCTTCGGCTAACAAAAAAGCAGGAAAAATCCACAACACCCCCTTCGCCAACCAACTAAATACAACGCAACATCTGGCAAAACCTTTTCAGCAAATTCTTCTTGGCAGTCAGTCCGGCAGCCTCACCTCACCATTTCTAGCTTGTTGAAACCAAAGACTTGTAAGTTTTTCCTGCTTATACAGTTTACTGCTGGTTAAAATAAGGAGTAAGCGGCTTATAAGTAATTACTTTTCTCAATCAAAGGCTGGCTGTGCATAATTGAGTGGTAACGTACATATGTTGCTTGAGAAAACTTTTAAGGGTGATATGGAAGCTCTTACACTGTGAATAATGTAAAAACCAGGATATTTGCATGTGAGATGCCAAACTAAATTTTTAATAAAGCTCTAACAGATGTAGCTTTTCCTTGCCAGAAAAATCCTATCACCTTTAAATGGTTTTACTAACAGTTTTCAAAACTTAAAAAAACAATTACTTTTTGGGATGAACTGGGCCGAGCTAAGGTTATATTTTTTAATTTTTTATTTTTTATAAGAAAATAGTCTAAACACACTCTATGGCATTAAAAATGACAATCACAAATATGCAGTTCTAATGTAGCACTTAATGGCATTATCAATATTGACACTGAGCGCATTTTCACTTTTTTTTTTCCACTTGATATCTCTTATGTCTTGTTATGGACCTTTTTGGCTTGCATGGGTTCCAAAACATTTGCTCTGTGCTATTTTTTTTTTTTTTTTTTTTTGGAACCACCTATGGGACTTTGGTGTGGTGTTCTGGGCAGTGTATTTAGTTGAAATGGAAAGTGTTGCTTTGGACAACTCTGCTCTGACGTGTTCTTAGTTAAGTGAATTCGTGGTTGGAAACGTGCTGTTCACACTGAGCTTGGTTTTACTGCTTAATCTTTCCATGCCTTTTACTGGATGATGGATGCCAGTTTTTCTTGGCACGTTCCCTGGGCCCAACAGTGAGTTTGACAAGTTGGGAAATGCCTCGCCCCGTTAAAGCTCAAAGAATGGATAAAGTGCCTCACATTTTATTTTCTGGTTCTAGATCACCACGAAGGAGAAGCTTCTCCCGGAGCCGCAGCAGGTACAAATCCCTTCCCTACCCCATGGATTGCTCTGGCCTAGGGGGTTGAAAAGAACAGCCCAAAACAGCTCCACGTGTGGGCTGTGCACAGTCAGTAGTTTGGTAAAAGAGAAACAGATTTGCTTCTGTTACATTGTTTGCCTGGAATTACTGAGCTGTTTGAGATTCCAGGGATAGCAGTGGAAGGATACTGAGAAGAAGTAATTTCCTTTCTGCAGGGGCCTGGTGTCTTCTGTCAGTTTTCCCCAAAGTTTAAGTGTTAATGTGCTACTCTCTCACAGATACTGTGAGCATAGGATCATTGAGCCCTGAGGTGGGAAAAGACAATTAAGATTGAGTCCAGCCATAAATCAGAATGTGATTTAGTGGGATTCTGAAAAAAAAAAAAAAAAAAAACCAAAAAAACACCCACAAAACTTCTGCAAAGTACTACATGCCTGTTTACAGCACATTATAAGCTGTTGGCTCAGGCTGATTATTCTTCCCTCAAGAAAGGGTTAATAGCAGCATGGCTAACAGGTTTTCCCTGGTTGAATAGTTTGAAACCTTCACTCCTGAAGGGAGGTTCCTCAGGGAGCCTCTTTGGCCTGATGGAAGGTTTGCTCTGACGATGTGGTGTTGTGATCTGTACCAGGTCCCTCTCCAGAGACAGAAGAAGAGAGAGATCGCTCTCGCGGGAGAGGAACCACAAGCCTTCTCGCTCCTTTTCCAGGTCACGCAGGTGAGAACAGCCTTCAGTGTTTGTGTCTTCTGAGTAAATGTGAAAATAACTTTGTGCCTTGTTGGCGAACCACATGTAGTGTCATAGGAGACTCTTCGCCCTAAATAGCAAAATACTCAGTTTTATTAAATGAACAGTATTTTTAAAATGCTTAAATACCACCTGCTGATTGTGGCTGGGGGCTGCTGTTCCTGACACCCGATCCTAACCTTACCTGTCTGTTGTTCTTCAGTCGCTCCAGGTCAAATGAGAGGAAATAGGACTGTGGGAAGGAGCTGTGTACAGGAAGTCATGAGATCCGAGGCCAGGAGTATGTACAGAACATTGTTTTGTTTTGAGACTTCATAAAGCTTGGTGCATTTTTAAAATGTTTTAGCTGTTGAACTTGCTTTGTTCCTTGTATCTTGTAACAGGTGGCAAATGTAAAGATGTGAATCTGTATATGGTTCTGAGCAGATCCTATGATTTGTAATATTAATGGTTTTCCAATGTACCATTAGACATGAGGTGTGTGTGTGTGTGGAATGGCGTGTAGCTGGGACAGCAGGGCTGGGCTGGGGGTTGCTGGGGCTCAGCTTGAGGAAGTGTGCAGGGATGGATGTGTCCCTTGTGGGATCAGGTCAGCAGCAGAGCAGGACACAGGTGCTCCATAGCCCAGGTCTGGGAAAGAGAGTAGTGAGCCAGTGGCATGGGGAGGGAAAGGGTTGGGGGCTTCAGCTTTATCCAGCTCCAGTTCTGACTGAGCTGCTTTATATTCCATGAAATAAAACTTTTTAGCTATAGGGTCAGTTAATTTTGTACTTGGTGTGAGTAGAGTCCTTCATTAGATGATTGTTGATTGACCATGTATTCCAGAAGCTCTGAATAGACCAAATCCACAGCAGAACTGACACCTGGAGTGGATGTGTTGTGTCTAATGGTACATTGTAAACATTAGATATTAAACATTTCTTTACTGTACAAGAATTTTCATGTCACTTGTAAAATGTCTTTTGTGAGATCCTTGGGATTAAAGTTTTGGTTACAACTCGTTGTTGAGTATTTAACTCGTCCCTGACTGTGACAGTCACCCCATCTGGCTGTAACTCAGCTGTGAGTGTCCAGCACAGCTGTACCTGCTCACCTGTCTGTGGTGAGGTGCAGGGTGTCACTCCCATGGCAGTCTAATCCCTGTTTTACAGGTTCAGCTGGGGTGCTCAGTAGCTAATGCCACCTGATTTTTTTTTTTTGCCCAACAGTCAGCCCTGCAGTGATTCCTTGGAAAGCCAGCTGGAGATGCAAAGGTTCCCCATGGGCTGTGGGTTGGGAGCAGCAGTTAAGGTATTCATCCCATCTCAGTCTGGAAGCCAAAATTTACTTTGAAGATTCACTTCCTGTAGAAATGCAGCATGGCTGGAGGGCAGGTGGAGCTGCCACACTGCCCAAGGGCTCCCTTAACACCTGAATCCCAGATTGCTCCATTGGTTCAGTTGTGTGGTTTGGATTAAATCCCTCATGATAAACACCGGTGGTGGAGTTGCCTTTGCTTGATTGCTTCCAGGCAGGGACAAGGAGACGATGAAAGCTGTAAGAAAAGGATGTGCTGGTGCTGCTGACCTCAGTGTCTGGATTGATTTATTTAATAACAGTGTTGGTTGGGCTGGGTCTTGAAGGTCTCTTCCAACCCCTCTGAGGCTTTGCTGATGAGTTAAAGACTGTGTGTTGCTGTTTCTCCCACCCCGCATGTGGTGCGAGAGGCACTCACAGCCCAGTTCAAACTGCCCCTGGAGTGGGATTCAGCGGTGAGCTGGGAATGCCCGGGCCCGTCCCCGGCTTTTGCGGGGCCTCGTTTCACCTGCGGAGGGTGAGGGAGCAGCGGGTGGAGCCGGCTCGGGCCGTGCAGTGCCGCCGGTACCCGGCAGAGGTCAGCGCGGCTCCTCGGGCCGGGGCCTGTTCGCTCTGCAGGGGCTCCAGCCCGGCTCCGGGCCCGGGGGCTGCCCGGGGCTCCGGGCCCGGGGGCTGCCCGGGGCTCCAGCCCAGCTCCGGGCCCGGGGGCTGCCCGGGGCTCCAGCCCAGCTCCGGGCCCGAGGGCTGCCCGGGGCTCCGGGCCCGGGGGCTGCCCGGGGCTCCAGCCCGGCTCCGGGCCCGGGGGCTGCCCGGGGCTCCAGCCCAGCTCCGGGCCCGGGGGCTGCCCGGGGCTCCAGCCTAGCTCTGGGGGCTGCCCGGGGCCCTGCTTGGTTCTGTTCCCTTTCCCTACGTGCCTCTGGCAGTGTCGGATGTGTGGAAGGGTCACAGCTCACGGTGCCTCTGCCGGCACAGACGTTCTTCCTGTGGTTACCTGGGGGAACAAGGGGCCTTCAGTAGTTCAGCTACTGCAGGGAGAGAAATCTGAAGTGCCAGAGACAGTGGGAAATGGGTTGTGGTTTTCATACGCAACAGTCTTGCGGAACTGGAAGCATTTCAGTTTCAGGTTTCTGGCTATTTTACTCCACAGCTGAATGAAGAAGTTTCCCCTCAGATCAGAAGTGATCTGGTTTTATACAATCAGGTGGAAGTTTGAAGTGGAACACAATGAACAGCTTCTAGAGAAATACAGGAAATGTATAAATATTTATAAGCATTGACTGGACAGCCCTTCCCACAGGGTATAGGTAATGAGCTATTTTTTATGTACCAGCACATTTGTGGGTTTCAGGCATCTCCTTCCTGTCTGAGGGAGTGACCAGCCTGGGAGTATTGTGTTTACAAAGTTTGCTCTCAAATTAAATGTACAAGGAAGTGTTGGTTTTCTAAGGTCAGGGACATCCCTTGCCTCTCCCCAAAGATTCTCCTCTCCCCCAAGACACCAGGAGGTAACACCAAGCAGTTTGTCCCTGCCAGGGTAGGACAGGGGGACACTAGCCAAGGCTCCTCGGCAAAACCTCAGCCACAGCCGTGCTCTGGAGACCCCTGGAGTGATGGAGCAATTGCTGCTACCTGACACCGTCCAAATTGTTTCAGGGCCTGGTTTCATGGTGCTGACAGTAATGTTACATGGTGTTTCAAATCTGGGGAGGGGTTTAACTGCACCTGCTTCAGGCAGAAGCGTCTTGGGGTCAATCCTCAGCAGTGCCTGAGCACATCCCATTTATTTTGTATACTCTCCCTGGGGAGAGCATCGTGTGCAAATGGGTTTGCAAAGAAGAGAATCTGTTTTTTTTCTTTTTATGTACATGCTGCTCTTTATTTATGACCAAAGATCATGTTAAGAATATGCCTTGCACTTACAAAGTAGAGAGGTTTAGAATGTCCTTGCTTTTGTTGGGATTTGTTTCACTGGCCTTCAGACATGGTCATGCTTGAGTGAGTTGTGATCATCCCAGGCACTGACAGTGCTTCTGGTTAGGCTGCTCCATGTGCAGGATGACATGTCATATGCATATGCTAGTTAGGACAAAAACTGGAGAAAAGGAAGGCTGACAGATAATGTTAGAAAAACAAGGAAAAAATCCCTTGAAAAATAGTTTTTGTCTGTTCCACTCAAATTCACCAGGTTTTTAGGGTACCTTACCCTGTCTGAGCTGACCCTGTTCAGAAGGCTGAAGGGAGCCAGTATGGATTGTACCCGGTGTTGATTTCAAACCTGAGCCTTGGGAAGGATTGCTGCTTCCCCTCTGAGAGGAGAAAAGAGCTGCAGGAGTCCAGAGCCAAACCTTGCTCTGTGAAAGAAGAGCTTTTTTACTCTTGGACAAACAGGTGTGCTGTGTTACCCTCCCCCATCCTCCAAACCCAGTCTGGTTCTGGAGCTTTGCTCTTCTGTCCTCCAGCCACAGCTGGAACTGCAATGTGCTACTGATGGAGGGGCCTTGCATTTCATCCTCTGCCTTTACATTTTCTTTTTGAAACCAGGGAGACACCACACAGTGTCCATGGATCTTCTGCAGCAGCCTTGGGCAGGTTATACCTCATAGCTCTGAACCTCTCCTGCTTCTGTGGGGCTCTGTCAGCAGAACCCATTGCTGGAAGGACTTTTTCCCTATAGATGTTTTCAGGCTTTTGTGTTTATTAATAAAATCATAGAATCCCTAAGGTTGGAAAAGCCCTCTTACTAACATTGAGTTCAGCCGTTCCCCCAGCAGAGCCTGGGCACTTCTGCAGCTATTTACTGCTGTTATCACCTCTTTTCAGTTTCCCAGTTTTACTTTCATTTGCTGTGATCTCATCACCATGAGCTGCCTCAATGTCTCCTAATACACAGATCCTCAAAGTGGCTGAATGTTGGACAAAGGTATTTCTGCTACCAAATCCTGCCCCAGAAATAATGTCCTAAAACCTGAGCTGTAGTTCCCCCCACAGGTCAGCCTGCTCTGGTGCTGTCACAGCACAGAATCTCTTGGCTGAAAAAGAAAAAAAACAAGTGAAAAAACTGGAGCATCAGCCCCTTTTGCAAACAAAAGGCTGAAGGGCAGGAGTGCAATTCCAGTTGCTCCGGTTGGACCTTAGCTCCTGCACGGGGCGATGGCACCGTGCCCTACCTGCCATAAAGAGGCAGCTCCCACTGCCCTGCTGCTGGAATGCAGCACAACCCCAACCTGCCAGGAAGAGGCAGAATAAAGCCAGTTTTTGCTTGGCCATGCTTTGCAGTCGGTCAGTCAGGAGCTTGCCAGAGCTGAAGCCTTATCCCAGGCTCTCACGTGAGAAGTGTTCTGGCTTCCTCCAAACACCATCGCTGTCTGGGGTTGCTCTTTCGTTTCTGCAGTTTCACTGGGGCACGGCCACGAGTTCCTCTGTTAATGCCTTTCAACAAACACGGCTGGGGACTAAAATAAACACGGGATCCAGACAAATACAAAATAGACATGCAAGAGGAACACTATGTTCGTTCCCAAGTGATTCATGTGGCTATTATTTAATAATTTAGTGGCTGACATAACTCGGGAGTCAAACAAATCTTCACATTGATTTGGGTGGTGTTTCTGCTTGCTTCTCTAAGTCATTTTTGCCGTCAGATTTTCTGTGGGAGTGATCCCAGTCAGAAAAGGGAAGCACATGTCCTTCCCATCTGGATTGTGTCACCATGTCCAGCGGTGTCACTCCACAACCTCCCTGACTGAGGGGATTTCTCCTACTGCAGTCACGTTGTTCTTGGGCATTTCGCTGGGTAACACAGAAGTTGTCCTGTGCCACTGCCTGATGCCACCCCCAAAACAGTCCGGGCTGTGTGACAGGCCCTGGGCAGCCCCGGCGCTCTGCCGGGACCGCGCTATCGGGGTGCAGCAGTGGTGTCAGGGTGGGGCACTGTGTCACTTGGGCTGTCACTTGGGAAGATCACCCCTGCCAGCTGTGAGAGAGGCATTATCTCCTCGTGGGCAGAGGCTACTTAGAACATGAATATTCAAAAATATTCAGCAGGAAGTCTCGGTGCTGTCCCAGCCCTCCCTGCTGATGGAGGGTTTGCCGTCAGTGTTTGATACAAAGTGTTTGCAGTCAGTGTTTCACAGAATCCCAGAATGGTTTGGGTTGGGAGGGACCTTAAAACTCATTTTGTTCCACCCTGTACCATGGACGGGAACACCTTCCACTAGTTCAGGTTGCTCCAAACCCCATCCAACCTGGCCTTGGATACTTCCAAGGCTGGGGCAGCCACAGCTTTTCTGAACAACCTGTGCCAGAGCCTCAGCCTCATTGCAGGGAAGGATTTTTGCCCAACACCACTGTTATTACACCTCATGCATGGGTTCTGCTCTTCCTGGTGCTGGATTGATCAGCTTTTCATGCACTTGTACTATAAACTTTGTGGGAGAGGTTGCCCCAGCTGGGGAGATAAGCTCCAGGTGTGGTTTGTTGCCAGTCCTGCCAAGTTGTCCTTGCAGCTGCCTGGCTGACACGTGCCGCTCAGAAACTCGTGGATGAAACTCCAGATTTGGAGTTAGGAGTTCCCCTGTGCAGGGAATGTTTGACAGGGACCCGTGGGGTATTTTTTGATCTACAGATGTTTTCAGTGTTTCCTGTTTCATAGAATCATGAAATCACTTAGGTTGGAAAAGCCCTCTAAGATCATCAAGGCTAACTGTTCCCCCAAGCACTGCCAGGTCTAGCACTAACCCATCTACACTTTTTTGAACTATGTCCAGGGGTGGTGACTCTGCCACTGCTCTGGACAGCCTGTGCATGTGCTTGACAACCCTTATGGTGAAGGAATTTTTGCTAATATCCAACCTAAACTTCTGGTGCAGCTTTAGGCTGTTTCTTTTCATTCTGTCCCTGTTCCCTGGCAGCAGAGCCCCACCCCCCAAGCTGCTCCCTCCTGTCAGGAGCTGTGCAGAGCCACAAGGTTCCCCCTGAGCCTCCTTTTCTCTAGGCTGAGCCCCCCCCCCCATCTCCCTCAGCCCCCCCTGGTGCTCCAGACCCTTCCCAGCTCTGTTACATTCTCTGTACATACTCCAGGCCCTCAATGTCTTTCTTGTTGTGAGGGGCCCAAAACTGACCCCAGGACTCAAGGTGTGGCCTCAGCAGTGCTCAGCACAGGGGCAGGGGCGCTTCCCAGCTTTACAACATCCCTCTCCCTTTGTCTCCCTCCTTGCTCCCTTTGTGGATTTACAATTGATGATCTATAAATCTCTCAGTGTTCTGCAAAGCCGAGGTTTGTGCAGAGGTGCGAAGGGCTCTGGTGCAGCATTGCTACTGGTGGGTGAAGTACAGAACATTTTAAACTCTCTTTCCATCCTCTGTGGCACTGCTGTCCACAGCTCTATGTTTCAACAAATTCTCTTTTTTTTTCCTGAAACTGAAAGAGAAATTTTTATTTTGGCACCTGGAACTCCCTCACTTTAATCTCTGTGGAACTGGGCAGAGCCCCTCTAGTGTGTGGAGCATGTCCACCCCCAAGGCCCAGCTTGAGGGGCCAGCAGGGTGAAAGCTGCTCCTCTATCCCCATTCCCAGAAATCCTGCTCTGCCTGACTGACATGTAGGAAGAAAAGTGCAATCGACCCTTACCCTGTGTCAAGGTGGTGGCTGCCATATCATCACCCCTGCCTTTATTGCCATCTCAGCTGTCCCCTCCCATTGCCTCTGCTCTGCTCTGGGCTGTGCATGAGTCACAAGGCAGAGCTCTGTCTGTCTGTCTGAGGTCTGGGTCCTGGTCCTGCCCTCCTACAGATCCCATTTCATGATATGTGCAGGGTCTGCCTGCCCCTGGCTGTGCCCCTTCCCTCCCTCTGCCCACGGCCAGCCCCACTCCTCGCCCTCCAGCACAAAGTGAATCACGAGGTTGTGCTGGACTGGGGCATTCCCGAAAGGTGTGACTGGAGATCCCAGGAGATGGTGACACACGCTGAGCCAGCGGGTGCTGGGATGGGCAAGGGGGCCAGTGTGCACGTCCCAGAGCCCAGGTTTGTGTGGGACAACCCAAACTCCCAGCACCTGAGAGTGGAGACGCCCCGTCCTGGTGTCTGGGTGCTCCAGGCAGAGGGTGCCCATGGGATCGGGGTTGTTTCAGAGGTGACATCGTGAGCAAGTGCTTAGTCAGGGCTCCTCATCCTCACCTCCTTCTCGTGGCTATAAAGGGCCAGATTGAGCTCCCAATGGATTTCAAGCCATCCATGGCTTGGAGAGCAGCAAATCCCTCAGCAGCAGCACCGTGCCACACGTGCTGTGCATTGGGAAGAATTACATCCATTGACAGCTTCCAGGGGCTGGGCTGCACCGAGGGCTGGGCACCCATGAGCTGCATGGACAGGAGCAATCCTGCCCTGCACTCCCTCCACTTGCTTATCCTGCTGGGTAAGGTTCTGCTGTTCCTCCCCCTGCCCTCACTGAGATGCTGGGGAGCTGCTGGCTGTAAAATAACCCCCAGTGAGCATTTTGGATGGACCTTATTCCCTGCAGGAAGCACTGCAAGAGGCTGGAGCCGCTCGCCCTGGTTCCCAGTGGGTGTCTGGGTCCCCTCCAGTGTCTGCCCCGTCCTGCCGTGCTCCGGGGCCGTGGGCAATGAGGTGGAGCAGCCAGGGAATAAAGGGGCAGCCGGGTGCAGGGTTTGGAGCCAGGTACTGCAGCCACCCGGCCGTACTCCGAACAATGAGGCCTTTGCTGCCAGCAAAAAAACCCCACAAAGCTTCCAAGCTGCTCATGGAAAGTCAGTGAAGCAATTACGTTAATGACTATGAATGGGGCTAAAAACAATCTTGGATGAAAATGAGTGAGGGGCCGAATGAAGTGACCGATTCATAGCCTGGCTCCCGCATCCAGGAATATTTCCAGTAAGCAAAGGCCTTGTTTTAGGACTGTCTCATCCCCTATTTGTGCTTGGTGGGACTCTATTTCCACTCTGCTGGGTCTGGTGTCTCATCAAAATGCCTTCATAAATGGGGCAAACAAGGGCTGGATATGGCAGGGGAACAGTCAATTAACACGATCCGAGTTCTTTTAGGGGCAGAGTTAATCAAGCATTCAGCGTTTTGTCATTCTTGTCTTTCTTTCCTGGGAAAATCCTATTAGTATAAAATCACTTAATAGGGCACTTCAAAGAGCTGATGGGAAAACAGGCTTCGCTGGGATATAAACGCCCTCCAGCCCAACACTGGGTTCATTTAGACTTCTGCTGGAGCGTGAGGATTTCATTAAGAGCCTTCACTTTTCCCACTTAAAAGAAAAAAGCTTGTTAGCAGAGATAATAAAAAAAAAACCAAACCCACAGAGAAAAAACTCCTGGTGATTTGAATCTTGCTGAAGAGGCTTTTTAGTGCTGGAATACTCAGGACTTTGTCACTGGCAATCTGCTGTCCTGAGTTGAGTAATTTCCACCTGCCTGGGGTGTTCTGGCAAATAAAAGCTGCTTAAGGTAGGGGAAAAAAATCACCCCTGTGCTCCATGGAGTGGGACACAACCTGGCTGGACATTTGGGGTGTAGGGTGGTGTTTTGCAGGACTGAACCCCAACCCCATGTGCTTACCTCCCCACTCTCCGTGCTGGGGCAGAGGTCCTGTGTTAGTTCCCCCCATTTTCAGGGTGTTTCCCTGGGTAGAAATTCACCTTTTTGCAGAGTTTGTGTTTATCTCACCTTGAGAAACGTGTGCCCTGATTTCTGCCATCTCCATTCCAAAGGACCTGAGGGGATGCTTATCTGCCCAAATCTTTGCTGTTTCCCCCTCTATGCTGGTTGATCTAACAGGAATATTACTTCCCCGCCCCAAAAAAACCCTCTCCACATAGACCTTTGACCACTAAATCTCAAACCCGTGTAAAATCCCTACACGTGGAAAATCTGTGTGCATTTAAAACAGTCCTGATGAGCGCGGGCTGGACCTCAGTGTGTTATTCCTGTAAACACGGTTCCACATTTCCCCGTTCTCCATCCTATCCGAGGCTGGAGCATTCCAACCCCGCTTCCTCCATCCGCCCCGAGCCGTCCCCTGCTCCACGCTGGAACTGCCCCCATGTCCCCGTGGCTTTTGGGGGTGCTGCTTCCCGAGTCAGAGGAGGACACGGGACAGGGGCAGGGAGGAGCCCCGGTCAGAAGCGATGTGCCCGGGCACGTTCCCTGAGGGATCCGTGGCTCTGCGTGGATGGGCTGAGTCACCCTCCGGCTCTGCCTGCCCTGAGTGATGCCTTTGCTTCCGTGTCTGCCGAGGCTTCCACTCCCTTCGGCTTCTGCGGGACCCACCTGGGGAGATCCCCTGGGAATTCAATGCTCCCGGGGGCTCCCTGGCTGAGGCAGCAGCTGCTGCTCGGTATTTGGGTGCCCCCGGTGCTGGGGAAGAGGTTCCTTTGAAGGCTGTGAAATATGCAGTCGTTTAATATATTCCTTTTGCTTCTAGGCATTGGGACGGGTTATTAAAGGAAATGATAAACATGGATTCTCCCACGACCACACTCCTCCCCGGTGGGGGTTTGGGAGCCCTGGGGAGAGTGAGCCCGGGACAGGGGAGGTGACAGATCCCACACTATGGCTATAATGGTGAGAAGGAAATAGCCCATCAACCCTCGGCGCTGATCCTGATCCCCAATCCTGTGTCTGCCCTCCTCCTCCTTCTCTTCCTTCTCCTCCGTGTTGTAGGATCAAACACCATGAATCACCTTTGGGATTTTCTGGTTTTTTTGTTTTGTTTTGTTTTTTTTTTTTTTTTAAGTTCCTGTATTGCCTTCTTAATCACTCTTCCCCTGTCACAAGCCCTATTTTTTTTTCTTTTCTTTACTCTGGTAATGCCACTGCAGACGTGCCCATGAACTTCCTGACCCAGACCCTGACGCCATCCCTCTCCCCACTTCCCATTTCCAATAACCCACTTGGCTGAGATCTCCTCGGAAGCTGGCGTGGCTGGAGCTCCTCTCTCCCGGAGGAAGGGAAGCGAGAGTGGAGTTTGCAAGAGCCAGAAACCTCCCCATATCTCCCATCCCAGGCTGTGGGGGTGTGGGGAGTAAACCCTCACCCCACCAAAAAATCACTGAGAGTTACTTTCCTAAAGGAACATTTATATCTGATTTTCTCACTGGTTTAGTCCTGGGATGAACCCCTGGTGTAACTGGGGTGTTCCCAGCAGCCAGGCTGGTCAGCTTATCTCACTTTTTGAATCCCTCAGTCTTGCCCCAGTGGTTCTGGGGCCACTTGGGGTTGCACAAGCCCCTTCCTCTACCACTTCAAAAAGCTGCTGGTTTGATGTTCCCATTTCCTTTTGTGCACGGGGCGGGGGGGCAGGAGGGAAGGGGCCTTTTACAGAGAAAAAGGGATGTGTTTGAAGCAGAGAGCATCCTCTGGTAAATGCTGCTTCATCTCAGAGTCCCAGGTGGCACTGGAGCTGCACTGACCCAGGGGATGCCTGGGCTGGGTGGTGCCAATTGCATCTCTCACATCCAGAGGGAGCAAACCCACACCTGCAGCTGGAGCAGAGCTGGAGCTTGGCAAGGAAATGATCTGCAAGCACTCAGCACCCACACCTGCAGCTGGAGCAGAGCTGGAGCTTGGCAAGGAAATTATCTGCAAGCACCCAGTGCCTCTGCATGAGGCTCTGAAGGCTGTTCCTTTCACCCAGAAGCAGAAATCATCCCTAGTGGAAAAACTAGTGACAACTTCCCTGTCCCAACTTGTCCCCTGCTCTCCCTGCCTATTACAAACAGAAAGACAGGATGAATTTGGAGCCTTTAAGTCCAGACAGCATATTTACAGGATGGGTTTTCAGCGGTGTAGCATGATTTAAGATGATAATTTCCCATTCCTCATCCTCCTTTCACCTTTCCTCTCCATCTAACTGTGCCTCTCTGGGGGATTGGACAGCCACCACTGAACTAAATTCCAGCACCTTGGCACAGCTCCAGAGTGGGGCCAAGTAATTGTGAAATCTCCTGCAGCTTGTGGCAACCTCCAGTCAAACATGCCCAAAAATGTTTTCCAGCTGCCTTGGCCAGTGGGAATCTGCTACTCCAGCTGGAAAAAGCAGGAGTGGTCTGCACACTAAGGGTCCTCCTCGGTACCTGCTGCCTCCAGGGGCTTTTGAGGAGACCTGGCATTCCCAAGGGATCACTTTAACATGGTCTTTGTCACTTGGAACTGTGCTGTCACCTCCTTGTGCCCACGGGAGCAGGTTGTGCTTGTCTCTGTGTGCCCGAGCCGTGAGGTCTGGGCTGGCAGGACACAGCCCTGTGCCCCCTGGGCTGGCTCTGAGGCATCCCTTCCCTTCTCAGGCTGCCAGGCAGGGATGGAGCCACCGGCCAGGCTCAGGGCAGCTCCCTCCAGGCCCACAGAGTAACCCCAGCAGAAGCTGACCTGTCTTCACACCTTTCCTTGGATGCATTTTCCAGCTAAACCACAGGTCCCCTCAAATCCTTGCCACAGTTCAGGACATGCACAGGACATGAACAGACTTGTTCCTCCTCCTCGTCCCTGCTTGGACATCTGCAGGACTCAGAGCAGCAGGTCTTACTCCAAGCATTTTTTTCCACCCACAGCAGCTGATGGGGCTCTGCTGGTGGAGCAGAGCCAGGCCTGGGGGAGACAATCCAGTTGGAGAGACCAAGGGACCAGGGGTGGCCCGGGTCGGGCAGTGCCTGGGGGCCAGGGGAGGATCATCACCGTGTGGTTCTCAGGTTGGCACCTCGAGGGGCTGAGCCACCCTTCCTTGATCCATGGATCTCCTTCCTACAGCGGCCCGGTGGGTGGGACAGCCTGGGTAGGACGGACCCCCTTCGAGCTGGCTGAACTCCTGCTTCTCCCGGCTGGAATGTGGCACCCTGGATGCATTGCCGGGGGCTCCTCTGACAAGGAGGTCTCTGCATCCCTCACAGAGGCATCTCCCTGTTCCCTGACCCCTCTAGGAAGGGAGTCCCTGCATTTCCTCATGGGGGGATCTATGTATTCCCTGATGGGGGAGAACCCTGCACCTCCCAGCGAGGAGGGCCCTGTATCTGCTGGTATCTCTGCTCCCTGAGGCCGGGTCCCTGCACCGACCTAGGAAGGGGCTCCCCCCACCCCTGATGGGGGTCCCTCCATCTCCTGCTGTAGGGACGTCCCCGCACTCCCCAGGGAGGGGGTCCCGGTATCCCCCGGCACAGGTCCCCGCCGTCCCTAGCAAGGGAGTCCCGGTGCCCACGGTCCTGGCATGCCCGGGTCTCCCCGGCACCGCGCGCATTCCCGGGAAGCGGGATGGGAGAGGAAGGGGCGGTGCGGGTGAGGGGCACACGCAGGACGGGGGCGGCTGCCGCGGGGCCGGTCCGGGGCGGGGCGGGAGGGAAATCCCGGGCGACGCCGGGACCGGCTGCCGGCCCCGCCCCGCCCTCCTATAAACGCCGGGGACGCTCCAGACACCGGCAGACGCGGGGAGACGGCGGTGAGTGCGGGCGGGGCCGGGCGCGGCCGCGACTGGCGGCTCCGCTCCTGCGCTGGCCAGGGCGGGGGGCGAGCGCCGGTGTCCCGGGAAGCGCCGGTGTCCCGGGAAGCGCCGGTGTCCCGGGAAGCGCCGGTACCTGGGGCGGGGGGAACGCCGTAGCGGGGGTGGCTTCGCCTGGGGCCGCGTCCCCAGCCGGGGAGAGAGCGGGGCCGCGCCCGGTGCCGGGGGTGGCGGTGCCGGGGGTGGCGGTGCGGAGCCCTGGGAGCCCCCTGGGGAATGCAGAGCCCCCGGGCCGGGCTGGGTCGCTCTCGGCCCCCGGTGGCGGCGGTGCGGGATGGGGTGCGGCGCTGTGCGGGGTGCGGTGCCGCGCAGGATGGGGTGCGGGGTGCTGTGTGTGGTGCCGTGTGCGGGGTGCCGTGTGCGGGGTGCCGTGTGCGGGGTGCCGTGTGTGCGGTGCCGTGTGCGGGGTGCCGTGTGTGCGGGGTGCCGTGTGTGCGGGGTGCCGTGTGCGGTGCCGTGTGCGGTGCCGTGTGCGGGGTGCCGTGTGCGGTGCCGTGTGCGGTGCCGTGCGGGCGCGGTCCCGCCACCGAGCATCCTGCGTGTCCGGGCGGGGACCGCCCACCCCGTGCCAGCTGCCCCCGGGCGTTCTCTGCGCGGGATCAGCGGCTTCAGCCGCTCCCGGATGCGGGTGCCCCCCGCCCCTCCTGCTCGCCCAGCCTTCCCCAAACTGGTGTGACTGGTCCTGGGTGTCGCAGGTGTCTGTGGAGCCCCGCTGGGTGTCCCCCAGGGGTGCTCTCATCACCCAGCTCGGCTGGAAGAGGTTTTAATGGGGTGTGCACCTGCCGCTTCCTCGCCCCAATCTTGGGGTTCCCGCCGGCTGCCGGGAGCCTCGGGGCTCTTGCTGGGCAGAGGTCGCTGGAAGCGGCACCAGCCCCATGGGAGGGGACGATGACCCGGCCCCGGTCCCTCCCTCTTTGGTGGCTTTGGCAATCTGCAGCCATGAGTCAGGGCGAGGGTGTTATCTTGAGGCTCCAGGGTGGCACCTGAGTCGCGTCGCTGACCTGAGAATGGGGACATCGGCTCGCGACGCAGGCGGGGAGGGCCGGGGGGTGTCTGCTCAGGGTGATGGAGCGTGTCCCCCTCCCACTACCTGCCCGGGCTTGCCGGGACATGCTGGGACTTGCCTGGCGGTGAGGTCACCCTTGTCTGTGCTCACACTGCCCGGAGATAGGAAGCTGGATTTCTATTTTTACTCGGGGTGCCGAGTCTGAGCACAGGGTGCCCACGGGGGTGGCCACAGGGACTGGATGTGGCCCCCCAGCCCCCTGGGCTGGGCACTCCCCTGCTGCCCACTGGCACACTGGGTTGGTGGCATGCCTGGTAATAGGATCATCGAATCATTAAGGCTGGAAAAGACCTCTGAGATCCTCGAGTCCAAAATCTGACCGATCCACACCTTGTCAAGTAGACCAGAGTTCTGAGTGCCACATTCAGTCATTTCTTGCACACTTCAAGGGGTGGAATGTGGGGGAGACAATGTGGCACAGGCAATCCAGAGGGGTTGCAGGTACTGAGTTTGGGGAGAAATCTTCCCTGCAGGAGGCTGAGAACTCACTTCTTGGGGAAGTTTGGGGATGGGGAGGATCTTTTGTGGCCTGGCTTTGAGAGTCCCAGATTAGGTAGGAAATGGGAGCTACGAATCTCCCTTTTTAAAGCTGATTTAGTGAGTGTGGCTGTCAAAGCAGGGGCAAGCCTTAGCTCTGAAAACTCAAATCCCAGAGCAGTGCTGAGTCTTATCAGCTGGACTTGATGATATTTTAGGTATTTTCCAATTCTGATTCTATGTGAACTTCCTCATAAGTGGGGTTTAGTGAGGGGTCCATTATCCCCATATGTGTGTCAGGGGAAGAACTGCTCAGATGGAAAGGTTTTGTCACTTACTGGGAAGGTCAAGACTTTTGGCACCGATTTGAAAAAAAACAAACAAGGTCTTGTTTCTGGTTACCCAACAGCTCCTTGCAGATAAGGAGGGTGGTTAACAAAGTGGTCAAGCTTGTGGCACGTTCTTGCAGTTGCTTGAAGGTTTCCTTACCACGGGGTCTGAGTTCTTGAGATGAAGAAACTGGCCAGAAAAACATTCTGTTGCTTCACTTGCCCGTGTGCCAACTTGCCCTTGCCTGCATGGGAGTGGGAATGAGCAGGTTGGGCAGTGGCTGGGGACCAGAGGAGCATCATCCTGGTGTGGCTCTGAGGCTGGCACCCCGAGGGTGTTCTGGGTGGAGTCTGTGACAGCAGCAAGGTGCTTGATACCCTGACCTGGCAGGGCTTTTCCTGCTGCAGGAGGAATAGGGAATGTTGACACCTTCCCCACCCTCCTGTCTCACACTGGGCTGTGTGTGACCTCAGCCGCGCTCAAGTCTTTGCTAAAATCTGTGGGATGTGTCAGTCCCCTCTGGGCTGCCTCACTGCAGACCCAGCCCAGCTTGTCCCACCTTGGCTCCGTGTGCTTTGCCCCGGTGGCAGCACTCCCCTGTGTTGGCTCCTGCCATCCCAACCCCGTGACTCGCTCTGGTTTCCCCGCAGCCGCCGCGATGCCGCTGTCCCAGAGCAGGGCTGGGCAGAGCCCCTGTGGCAGCAAGGCCTGCAGGAACCTCTTCGGCCCCGTGGACCACGAGCAGCTCCAGCAGGACTTTGAGGACAACATAAAACAACAGCTGGAAGAAGCTCAGCAGCGCTGGAACTTCAACTTTGAGACAGAGACTCCCTTGGAAGGGCCGTTCAAGTGGGAGAGGATCCTGGTGGCTGAGCAGCCGCCCCAGGAGGTTCACAGCCTGGTCAGGGCTGTCATCAGCAGTGACAGCAGGAGCTCCTTGGCCCACAGGGTCCCCCCCAAGGACCGTGTTGGCAGGATTTGCCCTGAGGAGACTCAGCAGAGCTCGAAGGTTTACAAGGCTGGTTCCCTGCAGAGCTTGAAACGTGGGCAGACCACAATCAAAGGTGAGTGCTGGGGGTCGGTGTCACTCCTTGGGGGCTTGGTGGCACTGATGTCATGGCAGGGACAGACAGAGGGGACTTGGGTGCCAGAGCCCTGCCTGGCTCTTGGCATGGGGAGGGGTCCCACCCTCCCTGGATCTCCCCTAGGGAAGCAGAGCCCATCTTCCAAAGGGA
This sequence comes from Lonchura striata, assembly GCF_050655825.1. Lineage (NCBI taxonomy): Eukaryota > Metazoa > Chordata > Aves > Passeriformes > Estrildidae > Lonchura > Lonchura striata. The sequence continues at coordinate 7,590,074 of NC_140728.1, read as the reverse complement.
AAAAGGCCACCAGCTGGGTGCCTTTGGGCTGCTGGGTTTGTGCAGGGACTGGCATTGGGCCTGTGGGTTTTGTAGCTGAAGATGACCCCAGATTCTTCACCTTCAGTTCCAATGGCCTGACCCAATCATAGAGTCACAGAATTTTAAGGGGTTGGAATGGACCTTAAAGATCATCTTTAAGGTCCCATGGGCAGGAACACCTCCCACTATCCCAGGTTGCTTGAAGCCTTTATCCATCCTGGCTTTGAACACTTCCAGGGCTGGGGCACTCAGAACCTCCCTGGGCAACCTGTGCCAGTGTCTCACCAGCCTCACAGTGAAAAATTGCTTCATGTGCTCCATGGGCAGGGCCTGGAGTAGAACTGCAGATGAGACAAACAGCAGAGATGATGCAGACTTACAGCTCTGCTCTCAGCAGCTTTGCATGGGGGCTTTAGGGTGAAACCCACCTGGGCTGCTGTTGGGGTGCTTCCCTGGGGACACCTCCCTCTTCCTGCCCTGCTGCTCCCAGCGGGCTGGAGACACTTTCCAACCCTTTCCTTCTTCCTTCCAGACTTCTACAGCTCCAAGAGGAGGATCGTCCCTGCCCGGCCCCAGCCGTGACTCGCTGGGGCAGCCGCTGCCGCCGGGGCGAGCGTGGCTCCCCCGCCCTGTGCTGTGCTCACCTGTAGCAATGTAGAGTCTGTAGTTCCTATTTATGAATAACTCTGGGGTCCTGAGGGACCTTCACTGTGTGCAATGTAGAGGAGGAGCCCCATGGTGGGGCTGGAGGAGGACTGAGGTGGACCTGGTGGGACTGAAGCACTGCCCTGCCTGCAGAAAAGCGTCCTCTGCCCTGTGCCTGTGGGTCCAAACACTGTCCTTGTGCCATCCTGCTGTCCAGCCCGTGGTCTGTCCCCTGCCTGGGGGCTGGCACTGGGGGACACTTGTGTCCCAGCCACCTGGTGGCACCAGACAGCTTTAAGAAAAGTCACTGGTGTGGATTGTAGAGCCCTGGGACACCCCTGCTGCTGGCACATGGGGGTGGCCCCCTGTCCCAGCAGGATGGACCCGGGCACTTGGCCGTGCGTGGGAGCAGAGCGATGTGGAGGCTGCTCCTTCCCCCGGCTCTGGGCAGAGGAAGCCGTTCCTGGACAAACCTTCCTGGGGTGACTCCCCGCACCCAGCCGGGGACCAACACTGCCCCCGGGAGGCTCTGGGATCCCCTGCACTCTGCTGGCCCCAAATCCCACTTTCTTTCCTTGTTGTTGGCTTGTTGAGTGGTGCTGCTTGCCCCCATGTCCCTGCCTCCCTTAACACTGACTCCAGGCTGGGGAGCCCCTGCTCTGCCTCTGCTCCTCTAGGAAGAACTGCTCAGCAGCAGGGATGCTGCTGAAATAAGGAATTGTAGCTTGTTTTCCTGGATTTTTCTCCTTTGGGGCTGGCAGGGAGAGGATCCTTTCCTGGCTCTGCTCTGGGACCAAGGGATGGCCTGGAGCAGAGGCTGCTCAGTTCCAGCACTGAAGGATGAGTCCCTGAGGGACTCAGCACTTTCATGGAGTTCATCTCCTGCTCTGCTGGATTTGGACTCTGGAAACTGGTGCAAGATGGTCCCAGGAAGAAAAGGGACAGGGTTGATCTCCCACCTTGCACCACAATGCACTTTGCTGTCGGTGAAGCTGCCAAGCTCCCAGCATTAAAAAATTATTTATATTTAAAATAATGCTATTAAGTGTATGTGGGGAGAGGGGAAATAGCTGTTTGTCTGTAAGTGTTAACTCTAAATAAACATCTGTGCGAAGGCATTCTGGGTTAATGTGGGTGACTGGGGGAGCAGGGCCTGGCTGGGGGAGGAGGGTGTTCCAGGGACTGGGGATCCCTCTGGGGGTGCAGCCCTGAGCTGGGATCTGCCTTTGTGAGGGCTAAGAGGGATAAAGCCCTGCCACACGCTCTGTGCTTGACCCCATTCCCTGGGGACAGTGGTCTGGTGCTGCCACCCTGTCCCCAGCAGGAGCCAGTGCCACCTGTGTGGGATGTCCCTGGAGGGCCCCTGTGGTTCCTCTGTTGCCCCCATCATTCTCCCTTCCCCACTGTGACCCTGTTCCCCCTAACCCTCAGGACCCAATCCCATGGTGCAAGTGGCCATTAGTCCCCTCCCTGACCCCTCTAAAGGGGTGCTGGGTGCCCAGGCCACAGGGTGACCCACACTGTGGGATGGGGACACAAGAGCGTGCGGTGGCACAGCTGGTGGAAATGTGCAGTGGCATTTCCTGGGTGGCACTGAGATCCCAGGGGAGTCAGGGATGTCTCTGCCACTGGCTGCTTCCTTGGAGGACTGAGCAAGGCTTGGATGCAGACTCAGGTTCTGGTTAATGTGAGAAATCACCTGATTTGCAGAGGATCCAGATGAAAAGAAAGCTGATGGCAATGAACAGCCTCGTGTCATTGTTCAGCTGAGGATCCCTAAAGCCTCTGCCTGTCCCTGAGTGAGGGGTGACATCTGTGCAGCCCCATGGCCCTTGACACACACTCAGCCCTTGAGCTGCTGCTGAGTCAAACCCTACAGATTTAGCCCCTGTAATCTCTCCCCTTATGTCAGTCCTTCCAAAACCCCCTGGCTGCTGCCAGGAGCTCCCCTCTGCTGTCACCTCCCATTTGCCAGGAGCAGCAGCAATGAAGGAAATGAGGAATAAATCAGTGAAACCCCCTTGTCTGTGCTTGTGGCTCTGAGAAGAGCCAGGTTCTGCCTTTGCTGGGCACCAGGACACTCCAGGACTGTGTCCCCCCAGCTCTGGGACACAAAACAGTGATGGGCTCCCAGCAGCTCCCATTTCAGCCCAGGCTGTGTTTTGCTGCTCCCACCCCAGCCTGGCCTCAGCACAGAGCAGGGATGCTGAGGGTCAAACCCCCACAGGGGGAGGGTCGGGTGCTTCCCTTCCCTTGCCCACATTCAATCCCCTTTCACTGGCACCTTCCAGCACCTCCTCGGGGTTGGATCGTGCCCTCCCTCCTGGGCTGTGCCCTCTGGAAGCACAATGCCAGAGTCTTGCACAATATGTTTTCCCTTCAAAAGGGAAAATTTTCTCCTCAAATCCTTGGGGAAAGCCAAAATCCAGCCTACTCTGTGCACCAACAAACACTGCAGAGGGTTGGAGGGTGAGGGGACACGCTGAGCCCCCCAGCCTGACCGAGGGGATGCTTCAGTGTGGGGTGAGCAGCACCAGCTTTGCCTGGAGGGTGGAGAAGAACCAGCTGAGCTTTTTGTTGGCCGTGATGGAGCAGATGGAGCTGAGCTGGCTGCTGCTCCTTAGGTTAAACAGCAAACAAGCAGGGCGTGGCTGGTTCCCACTGAGGGATTTCACCTGTTTCGATGGGCAGAGAGAGCTGGGGCATCAGCTTCCACCCCCCAGCTCCTGCCCTGGGGCCTGGGCTCACATCTGCTGTGGGCCAGGGGATGTTTGAGCAATGTCCTAGAAGTAAGAACATTTCCTCCTGCCTGAGTTCTCTTCACGTTTTGCAATTAAAGAGCAGGAAAAATGCCTGTGATCCACCTTATCCCCCTGTCCCTCATGAAGCAGCAGCCAGTGGGTTTGGTGCTGGGTTTAAAGCCAAGTTTATAGTTCAGCCAGGAGCCTCAAAAAACCATCAGAGAACAGCAGAGGGGGGATTTCTTCAAATTCTAGGGCCAAAGAGCCTCCACAGGGGCAATTTTCAGGTTGTTCTTCCTCTGGTAGGATGTTATAATCCATGGGCTATAGATAATCTTGTATTTTGGGTTATTTGGAGCCTTAAAAAAACATTTGCTGTTTGTCTGCTGTTCTTCCCCCCACTCCAAACGCCCCCCAGCCCCAGAGCATTGCAAGCCAGGAAGGGACAGGGACTTTGCTGCCCTTCCTGATGGCACTGGCAGTGCCTTGGCAGAGCTGCCTGGGGATCTGGGGACTCTGGGGACGCCGTGACCCTCTGGATGGGTCCTTCCTGCGCCCCACTTGCAACGCAGCAAACAGGAAATGTGTGAGCAGAGGCAGTTGCTGTCACCCCAGAACGGAAAGAGCCTTGAGAAAGAGAGATGAGAGCGGGGGCGGCCGCGGGGCAGGAGCGGCGTCCCTGCGACCTGGGGAGCCCCTGGGCCCCGTGTGCCCCACACTGAGCGTCCCTCGTGGGGAGGGTAAGTCCTGCTGCTCCGGGGATGGCTCAAGCACCACCTTAAGAAAGAGAAAAGTGAGGGAATGAAGGGTTTTTATTTTGCTGGTGGTGATCCAAGGGGGCTTTTTCCTGCTGCCTGTGAGGGACTGTGGCTGGGGGCTCCTTTCTGAGGGCACGGGGTGTTGTGGAGAGAGGCAGGAGCTGGTGATGCCATGGGGGGCCCTGCTTGGCTGGGGGGGAGGGGCACAATTCCCATCCCATCCCATCCCATCCCATCCCATCCCATCCCATCCCATCCCATCCCATCCCATCCCATCCCATCCCATCCCCCTGCTCGTTCAGCACCTCCATCACGCTGTGGGCTCAGCTCACCTGCCCTGGAGCTGGAACAGGAACCAGGGGCTTCTCCATGCCTTGAACAACCCCCCTGCCCCCCAGAGCTCTCACTTCTGCTGCCTTCGAGGCTGGGACCACCACAAGGGTGTTTCTGGTCCTGTGGGACTCCAGCAACTCCACAAGACCCTCTTGCTGTAAGGGGTTGGGGCTGGTTTTGGGCCCTGTTCCCATTTCTGATGTACACTGGGGTTTAGCAGGATCTGGCAAAGGAAGGGGCTGAGGGCTGAGGAGCTGCTGTCCCCCCGGGCTGGGAGTGGGAGCTGGGCTCAGCCAGACCGAGCACGGCCCCGGCTCTGCGTCACCGCTCCCCACAGCTCTGCTTTCCTCCCCTCGGAGTTTCAGCTTTGCCACACGAAGAACAGCCCCTCCTGGGGATGGCACGGTGGCCGTGGGTGACACGGCCACCCATCCAGGCTGGGGACAGGGCACTGGGGGTCCCAGCTCAGGCCCCACAAGCCTGGGCAAGCAGCAGCATGACAGAAACCTCCCGAGGCCTCGTGCCCTCTGCCCGGAGGTGACTCACAGCTGTGAAAACTGGGGGAGGAATTTTAAAAAGTGCTGCTGAGCTCTGAGAAGGCAGGTGGAACCAGCACGTCTTGCTCAGACCTCCAGCGTCACCTTGGCTGCTCCTTTGCTGGTGTCACCTCCTGGGTGGCCCTCGCTGGTGCTGGTGTCCTGTGCATCCTCCACAGCCAGGGAAGAGCACGGGGAGATTTGGGGTGGGTGCTTGGCTGGTGGAGTGTTCAGCAGGTGGGAGCTGGGCTGGGAGCCCCTGGGATGGCTGGCAGGAGCAGCAGTTGCTGCTGCAGTCCCAGGCTCCATTGGCACCGTGCAATCCAAAATAAGGGCTTCCCTTCCCTTCCTGTTGCCAAACCCTCCTCAGCAATCAAGGTTTGGGCCCTTGAGAGCAGCAAAATGAATTTCCAGCTGGCTCCCTTTCTGCTGTCTCCTACCAGGCTGGAGCAAAGGCGCCCAGCGAGGGCAGGGCTGGCCGAGGGTCCGGGCCGGGCTGGGCCATGTCCGAGCGCCGGGCGGGCGCCAAGGGCCGGCGCTTGGGCTCCAGCCGGCGCAAGCAGCTGCAGGAGGGCCCCGCTGAGGAGCCCCCGTGGGCATCTGAAATCGTGCAGAGGGTGCAGCACCTGCTCGGCGCCGGGGACGCAGAGCAGGCGGCCGTCACCCGCTCGGACATGCAGGTGAGGATGGGGCTGTCCCCCGGGCTCCAGCGCTGCTGGGTCGCTGCAGATGGAGCGATGGGAGGGTTTTACCCTGATTTGCTTTGCTTTTAGAAGCTGCAGGAGGAAGGTTTGCCGTGCAGCAGGGAGGAGCTGGAGCTTGTGTTCGATGGGCTGGATGCCGCTGGCACCGGGCGCTTGGGCGCAGAGGAGTTCACGGCCGGGCTCCGTAAGTGCAGCCTGGGCTGGTCCTGGCCACGGTCCCGGGGCTCTCCTTGGGGATGTGAGGCGCTGCCTTTGCTGTGTGGCACAGGAGGAATCGTCCCCATGACCAGCTCTCAGCCCCTGGCTCGCCTGGAGCGGGGTCCTGCTGTGCTGAACCGCTTTGCTGAAGCCGTGGAGGGAGAAGCGCTGGGCTTTGGGCTTTGCTGTCGCCCTGCCTGGGCACCGAGGGTTTGGGGTGTCTGTCAGCAGGGCAGTTCCTGAGCTCCCAAAAAGCTGCCAGGGAGCACCGGCGGAGGAAGACGGCGTCGCGGAGGGTGCGGCTGGTGCTCCCTGCCCCGGCGCTGGAAGTGGGGGACAGCGAGGAGCGCAGACACTTTGCTGCCTTTATGGAGCAGCTGGGCACAGACAACCTCTCTGAAGAGTAAGTGCCCTGCTGGGCACCCATGGGTGTCCTGCAGGATGGATAGAGGGGGAAGGCTTGGGGCAGGAGATCCCCACACAGGCAGGGAGCCTGGAGGTGCCTTTGGCCTGAGCACAGGAGCAGGGTCACAGTGACCCCAGAGCTCACCTGCCCTCACACACCTCAAAAATGTGAGTGAAGTGACTCAGCTGGCCTGGCTTTGGGGCTGCTGGGGGGATGCTCACCTCAAAAAACCCCTCTCCCTGCAGACAGGAGATCTGGCAGCTCTGGGTGAAGCTCCGGCAGGATGAGCCCCAGCTGCTGGACAACCTGGAGGACTTCCTGGCCAAGATGAGGCAGCGCATCCAAGAAGCCAGGAGCAAGAAGGAGGCTTTGGAGCAGACTCTGAACAAGTGAGCCACCCCAGGATAGTGCATAGGGAGGGGATAAGAGGGCTGGGGACAGGGACGGAGCCCTGGAGGACCACCCCAGCCATGTGGAGAAACCTGTGTGCCTTCAGCACACCCACCAGCGGCCGGAGCAGAGGTTCTGCCAATTTTTGGGGTCGGCTCCCTCTACAGTCACAGAGGGGGCGGCAGAAGGGCCAGACTCGGGCTGCTGGACACATCCACACTGGGTGACCCTCCGTGGGTGACCCTCCGGGCAAAGCCAGCCACAGCCCGAGGCTCCCGAGGGCAGTGTGGGGTCCCAGGGCCCGCACCCCCTGCAGCAGGGTCTGACACCCCTCCTCGGCCCTGCCCTCACCACAGGCGTGTGGCTGAGCACGACAGGGACGTGCAGCAGCTCTGCGAGGTCCTGGAGCAGCAGATCCAGCAGGAGCGGCTGCGCCTGCAGCAGCAGGTGGGTCCCGGCTCCTCCTGTCCCCTGGCTGTCCCTGCCGGGGGGACGCAGCACCCCAAAACCCCTCGGCAGCTGCCGATGGATGAGGGGGTGCCGGTGTCCTTGTGCCACCGCAGAGCACGGCCCGGAGCCGCCAGCAGGGCGAGGAGCTGCAGCGAGTGCTGGATGCCAGCGAGAGGGAGGTGCAGCGCTTGGTCACGGCGCAGATGGAGGTGGGCTGGCCCCAACCCCCCTCTGTGAGCCAGGGGTCTCTGGGCTGTGCTGTGACGACCCCACGGTGCTGCACAGCCCATCCCGGTGTGTCCCCGGCAGCCCTTGCTGCAGGCTGTCCCACAGGACACTCTACACCGCATTGCCACCCCCATCCTCACACTCCCCTCCATCCCCAGAGGACACAAGCTGAGTTTCCCCCGGGTATTGGGGGGTGTGTGGAATTCAGCCCCGGGTCTAAAGGAGGTGACTATGAATTATTTTGCGTGGGGATTTTTGGCTCTGAGTGTCCTGCTTGCCATCCCGCAGCTGGAGCGGCGCTGCCGCAGCCTCCACAGCTCCCAGCAAGCCACCAGCACGGAGAACCAGCAGCTGGAGCAGAGCAACCGGGCACTGCAGCAGCACCTGCAGCACCTGCACCAGCAGCTGCAGCACACCCAGGGCCACCTGAGGACAATGAGGGCTACCGTGGCTTGGGAGCACATGGGGGAGCCGGGGTGAGTAGCTGGGTGACCGTGTGTCACTCACGTGTCCCCACACACGTCATTTCCTCCTGGATGGGCAATGAGTTGGATGGGCCTCAACCACCACGGTGCTGCCCATGGTGCAGGTTACTCGTGGCTTGGTGTGCAAAGCATCAGAGGGAAAAGCAGGACTATCAGCACCATGCACTGGATGTGTCCCTGGAGGGCAGTGCCAGGGAGATGGGGGTGTCCTTCACCCACGAGGGCTCAGCAGGACTGATCCAAGGATTGTGGGTTTTGCTGACCTGCCCTATCACTACCCTGACAGCTCTGGTGCTGGGTGGATGTGGTGGAGAGGATGGAGTTCTCATTTTGACCCTTGTGCTCTGTGTTTGCAGGGACAGAGTGGTGGCAGAGTTACCCATCGAGGTGCCAATGTCCCCACAGGTACTTCAGCTGGGTGTGCGGGGACAGGACAGGGGGCCCAGGGCCTTGTGCTGTTCCATTTGGGACTGCTGAGGAGCTCCAGAGCACAGGGAGCTCCTGCAGCACTGCCTCCCCAAAAATCTCTCAAAAGGGGCTGGCACAGATGTTTGGGAAGGGAGGGGGTTGCACCACCTTACTTCTGGTACCCCCAAGATTTTGGGTGGGCACAGCTGGATACTTGCTGGAGAACTCCACATCATTTCAGGTGGATATTCTCCCTCACCAAGCATTTCTCTCTCCTCTTCCCACCCCGTTTCCTGCAGCTGAGTCCTGGGAAGAGCGAGAAGTTCCGCTCCGAGATGCGGATCAGGCTGGGATCCCAGAGCAGCGAGAGCAAAGCCAAGAGCACCCACCAAGTGTAAGGGGTCCTGCTGCTCCTGTGTGTGCCCCTGGGCTCTGAGCTGGGGCTGAGCCCCAGGCCCTTCCTCCACCCTCCCGGGGAAAACAATGATATTTGTCCTTTTAGCACTCCTCTCCCACCCGCTAATCTCTCACCCTGGAGCTCACATCTCTTATCCCAGCTCATCACCCCCTTGGCTCAGGAACGGGCTGTAGGTGGCTGAGAGTTGTCTTTTCCTGTCTGACAATGTTAAGATGGGTACTGGGCAGAGGCCAGGATGCAGCCCCGGGTCTGGCTGCCTGCGTGTGCATCCCCTTTCCCTTGCCCCCATTGCTGCCTGTGTGAACTCCAAGTGCAGTGAGGGGAAATAAAATCGGGTTTGGAGAGGGATGGGGTGAGGCTGTAGATCAAAACCCTCTGGGACTGACTGGGGATGGGAGGGATCTGGGGTCTGACCTGGGAGCTGGTTCATTGCCCTCATTTTCTGCCCTTTCCAGGGTTTGGGAAATGCTGCCAGCAGAAATAAACCTTTCAGGAGCCCCACAGAAAGCAAGCTCTGCAGAAGAGGATCCCTCCCCAGAACCTTTGAAAGAGGAAGGTGTCCATTTCCAAAGCTCTTTGCTAAGAGAGATGAATGATGCAATAGCAGCTCTGAGCAAACATCTGAAGGCACAGGCACTGGGTGCACCCCTGGCAGACACTCCCTGTCACCCCTGGGACAATGCTGAGCCCCAAACAGGGCCAGAGGCAGCAACAGCCCATGAAACCACCCCTGGGGTCCTGCAGGAGACCCTCCCTGGCCACACCCATCATGAGCTGCTGGAAGGAGACCTGCAAGAGGAGCCAGCCTCAGCTGAGCTTCGTGCTGCGGATGTGACACAGGCTGGTGCGTCCGCGGGAGCTGGGCACTGCACGGCTCAGGAGCCAGGAGCAGAGCAGGGAGAGAGCCCAGAGGAGGCACAGAGGATGTTATTCCTGCAAGGAAAGGGTGCTGGTGTGGAGGAGATGGTGCTGAATGTGGCTGAGCATCTGGGAGAGAGCATGGAGACAGGAGAGCAGGTGCAGGTGGAGGTGGAAGGAGCAGAGCGGCGGCAGGAAACAAAACCACAGCTCCTGGGAGAAGCTGAGGAAGTGGAGATAAGCCTGAGGGAAAGTTTGGAGGCAGGTCTGGGGCCACCTGAGGCTGGGCAGGAAGGTGTAGCAGGGGGACAGAGCCTTGCCACGGATGAGCAGCAGTCAGGCAGGGTGCTGGGTGAACGTGGGCAGGCCCCGGGCACAGCGCTGCAGGAACGGGCTGAGCCAGCATTGGGGCTCCCTGGGAAACTGGAAACTGAGCTGGGAGAGCACTTGGAGCCACAGCCACTGTCCTGGGCTGAGGCACAAGTGGGAGCAGCCCGTGGGAGTGGTGGCCCCGAGGTGACAGTGGCTCCTGGCCCAGGAGGGCTGGAGGAGGAGCGTGCCAGGGCAGAGGGGCTGCCCCGGGGAGACACCACGGACTCCAAAGTGCTGCAGGTGATGCCAGCCCAAGCTGAGCAGGCAGGGAGCAGCAGAGCCAGGGGTGAGGAAGAGGAGGAGGAGGAAGCTGAGTCCAGGGAGGCAGAGCAGCAGCTGCAGGGTGAGTGTGCCAGGGGAGGTGTGGGGTGGAGAGGGAGTGAGGCCACTCTGGAGCCACTGGCAGCGGCTGTGCCACCCACCCACGGACAGGGAGGAGTGGGAACAGATGTGGAACTGATGGAGGCCCAGAGCAGCACCAACATGGAGCTGCTGGCAGAGGTGGAGGCAGAGCTGCAGGTTTGGAATGAGGCTGGATCCCCAGGCACACAGCAGGGAGGGGGCGTGGATCCAGGTGTGCAGCTGGAGAAGGATAAACCAGAGGCAGGGCTGGGAGAAGAAATGGGGGCTGCTGCAGTGCACTGTGAGGGTCCTTCCCCTGCAGAAGCACCTGTGGGCAGCCCAGCCTTGTGTGGGCTGTTCCCAGGTAAGTCTCAGGCACTGGAATTGGTGGAGGCAGATCTGCAGATCTCTGGGGGTCCCAGCCCAGAAAACCCCCAGGGAGGGAAGGGGGAAAGAGCTGTTCAGCTCCAAGAGAATGAGGAAGAGGATGGGGCAGGACAGGATGAGCACAGGCTGCCACATGAGCCTGTGCCTCATCCCAGTGCAGTGAACTTGGGTCAGGGGCAGGGGGCTGGTGCAGGGCTACAACTAAGGGAGAATGCTGAAAGCCTGGACACTGCTGAGGAGCAGAGCACTGGTGCTAATGTGCAGCTGAGTGCAGAGGGGAATGAGCTCAAATCAATCCCAGGAGAAAGACCAGAGGCTGATCTGCAGCCCTTAGGTGAGGCTGGATCCTCAGGGACAGAGCAGGGAGGGAGATTGGATCCAGAGGTGCAGCCCCTGGATCAGGAGGATAAAACAGAGTTTTTGGAAAGGAAGGCAGAGGATGTCCAGGAAGATAGGATGTTCACTGAGGGTCCCAGCCCAGGGGCTCCATGGGGAGGGGAGAGTGAAAGAGCTGTTCAGCTGGAAGAGGAGGAGGAGGAAAAGGAGGATGAGGCACAAGGACAGGGAGAGCATGAGCTGCCACACAAGCCTGTGCTTGATCTGCATGGATCAGGGGTCAGGCAAGGTGAGGGGGCAGATGAGGACATGCAAGCACAGGAGGAGGCTGAAAGCCTGGACACTACTGAGGAGCAGAGCACTGGAGCCAATGTGCAGCTGATTGCAGAGGGGAATGAGCTCAATTCAACCCCAGGAGAAAGACCAGAGGCTGATCTGCAGCCCTTAATCCAGACTGACTCCATGGGGATGGAGCAGGGAGGGAATGTGGCTCCAGATGTGCATCCCCTGGATCAGGGAGATGAAGCAGAGTCAGTGAAAGTGGAGGCAGAGGGCTCCTGGGCAGACACTCAGCTGAGTGTGGCTGCCAGCCCAGAAAACCCCCAGGCAGGGGGGCACTGTGCACTTGTGCAGCCCAGGGATGGCGCTGGGGACTGGAGACAGGGACAGGGTGGGCGTGGGCAGATGAAGGAGCTGGTGCCTGACCTGTCTGCAGTGACCATCAGACAGAGAAGGGGGACAGATGCAGGTGTGCAGCCAGTGGAGGAGGCTGTGATCCTGGACGCAGTGGAAGATCAGAGCACTGGTGCCAATGTGCAGCTGAGTGCAGAGGGGAATGAGCTCAGACTGACCCCAGGAGGGAGCACAGAGGCTGATCTGCAGCCCTTGGGTGAGGCTGGATCCTCAGGGACAGAGCAGGGAGGGAGATTGGATCCAGAGGTGCAGCCCCTGGATCAGGAGGATAAAACAGAGTTTTTGGAAAGGAAGGCTGAGGATGTCCAGGAAGATAGGATGTTCACTGAGGGTCCCAGCCCAGGGGCTCCATGGGGAGGGGAGAGTGAAAGAGCTGTTCAGCTGGAAGAGGAGGAGGAGGAAGAGGAGGATGAGGCACAAGGACAGGGAGAGCATGAGCTGCCACATGAGCCTGTGCTTGATCTGCACAAATCAGGGGTCAGGCAAGGTGAGGGGGCAGATGAGGACATGCAAGCACAGGAGGAGGCTGAAAGCCTGGACACTACTGAGGACCATGGCACTGGAGCCAATGTACAGCTGATTGCAGAGGGGAATGAGCTCAAATCAATCTCAGAAGAAAGACCAGAGGCAGATCTGCAGCCCTTGGGTGAGGCTGGATCCCCAGGGACAGAGCAGAGAGAGAGACTGGATCTGGAGGTGCAACCCCTGGGTCAGGGGGATAAAGCAGAGTTATTGGAAGGGGAGGCAGAGGATGCCCAGGCAGATCTGCAGCTGTCAGAGGGTCTCAGCTCAGGAGGCCCATGGGGAGGGGAGTGGGGAACAGCCCTTCTCAATGAGGAGGATGAGGAGGGTGAGGCACAAGTGCAAGGTGAGAATGGGCTGCCTCAGGAGTCTGTGCTTTCTCCAGAAGGAGCACGAGGCCGACAGGGAGAGGAGGCTGGTGCAGGAATGGAGCCACAGGAAGCAGCTGAAAGCCTGCTCAGCCTGGAGGCCCAGAGCACTGATGCTGATGTGCAGCTGATCACAGATCAGCAGATGCCCAAATCAGGCTCAGGAGGGAGCACGGAGGCAGATCTGACACCTCTGGGTGTAGCTGGGTTGTGGAAAGGGGAGCAGGGCCTGACTCTAGGTTTGGAGGCAGTTCTGGGTCCATCTCCCACTGCAAACCCATGGGAAGGAGCTGCTGCTGCAGATGTGCCCCCTCCAACAGAGGCTGCTTCGTGTCCTGAGCCTGCCACTCCTGCAGAGGGCCCTGGTCTGGAAGCAAAACTGGGAGCATGCATTGGTCCTGAGGGGCAGATTCTGGAGGCACAGGAGTTACTGCAGGGAGAGAAAGCTCCTGCAGAGGGGCAGCCTCTGGATGGAGCTCACGGTCTGGAAGGGGCACAGGGAGATAGGCTGGAGGCAGAGGTGAGGAATGGAGTGAAAACTCAGGGTCTAGGACTAAACCAGGGCCAGGATGATGCTGCGTTGGCCTCCCTGGTCTCTGAGGTGCTGTCACAACTCAGCCTCCTAAAGCTGGAAACGATGATGCAGGAGAATGTTCTCATTCCAGATGTGTGGCGGCTTTGTGCTCCGGGACAGGCAGCCCAAAGGGAGCTTCAGGAGCAGGTTTCAGCACAGGGACATGAGGGGAGGCTTCACACAGTGGCCCAACAGCCAGAGGGGGAGACAGCACCCGCGATGGAACCGGAGCACACGGCTGCTGGACCTGCTGAGCATCCGAAGCAGGAGGTGCCACCAGCATCAGCACTGCACACAGCAATGCAACCAGGAGATGCTGGGAGTGATCAGCTGGGGGTGATCCTCAGAGAAAACTCACTGGGGCAAGGGCAGCTCTTGGGAGAACAGAGCAAAGACCTCAGTGTTGGTCAACGAGAGAAGATGCAAGAGTTTGGTCAGACAATGAGCCAGGAAGGTGAGCCCAGCTCAGGAGAGCCAGGGGCTGTGACTGCAGGTGGGGCAGGAGCTGCCCCAAGGGGCTGTCCTACAGCTGCCCTGGACCCAGACCACCTCTACAACGTGCTGTTCATTGGGGACTCCCACGTGGGCAAAACGTCGTTCCTGTACCGTCTGCACGCCGACACCTTCAACCCCCACCTCACGGCCACAGTGGGTAGGTCTCCTCCAGCCCCCCTCCAACACTCGCTTGGGTCACGGCTGCAATTCCCCCTCCTCCACCCCACAAGCTGCTGGAGGTCCCCACATGCCTGTTCCAGCTCCTGCCAAGCGTGGTGTACAAGCAGTCCCCAGGGGCCACGCAGAACCACCAAGTCCCCACGCCTGGGCGCTCATGGGCAGGAAATGCTGCTCCTCCTTGGCCTTCCTAGCAACAGTGGCCCAGTGCTTTCCTCTGCTTTGCCTTTTAGCTCCATTCTCCTTTCTTCACCAGCCTGGTTTTATTCATCATGAGATGAGAGACCTTCCCAAAATCCAGTGATTAAACATCTAAAAGCCAGAGGTTCACTTGGGACCAACCTCTGGAGCTGCAGCTTCAGACCACCCTGTACCATGTTTCTTCTCCATCCAACTTCTGTCGCAGGGAAGAACTCTACAGCATCAAAATATCCTTTTTTTTGTGTCTTCCAGGACTGGATTACCAGATCAAAACCCTGGTTGTGGATAATGAGCGCTTTGCTCTCCGCCTGTGGGACTCAGCTGGTCAGGAAAGGTGAGGTGCTGTGCTGCTTAGGGACACAACCTGGGTTTTCCCCCTGTAGTTTAGGGGCAATTGATATCCTTTGCTTTGCTAAGCAAAGGTGAGATTGCTCAAGGAGGGACTCTGTACAATATGTGATCTGATAAAGCGTAATAAAGGAAGTAATTAAGATAAAACTGGCACTCAGGCTGTTCTATGGCCCCTGCCATCAGGACAAGAGCCAAATCTGGGGGTTGCCTGTTCTGTAGACCTGCATTCCCACCTTTTCCAGTAGGATTTCACACCACTCCTAAACCAAACCTCCTTAGACCATCCTGGTTGTTATAAGTGAGAATTTATTCAGCCAGATTAAAAAGGAAAAAATAATTTTATTAACGGTCAAATTCTATCTAGCCAGCCACAAGGAAAGAACAGTGCCGAGCCCAGGGTCGGCCCTGGGTGTGCCACAAGGAGTCAGCCTCAGCAGAGGTTTTCCCCCATGCCCACACACCTCCATCCTGGCACAAGAGGTTTTTATAGGGAAAATTCTGCCTGAGGCCAAGATTTCAGCAATCAGTCTTTTCTTCTATTCAGAGTCCATACGTTAATAAGATTTTCTTTCTTGGTGATGAGGAGGAATAATTCAGTGCCCGGAGTAGGTGAATCCCTGATGAGATTTTACGGGAAGGCTGCACTCACATGGATCTGTCTGAGGATTTCCATGATTTCCATCTTGGGTCGTTTACCCAAGATGATCAACACCTGGAGTCCCGATGGTCAGCACCTGGAGTCCAGACATGGTCCATCTCCTGGCCGAGCCGCATCCTTTTCCTTGTAAATCAGTTTCCAATATACACCCAGTCTCGCCTGCAAAGTTGGGGTGGAACTAATACAACGGGCATAATCTAACAAGCATCCAATATGACATATTTCATACAAGGAATGGCGCGGATTATATTTACTGCACATAACACTGGTGATCCTCCAAAACGCCCGCAGGTACCGCAGCGTGACCAAGCAGTTCTTCCGCAGGGCGGACGGGGTGGTGCTGATGTACGACATCACCTCCGAGCTCTCCTTCTCCGACGTGCGCTTCTGGCTCAGCTGCATCCAGGTGAGGGCGGTCCCGAGCTCCTGGGACTCACAGCAGCGGCCAAGCCCTTTGGAAATACCCTTTGGGTATTCTGCATTGCGTTCATTATAATTTTTTTTTTTTTTTTTTTTTCCCGTGGAGGATTTAAGTCAGATATAGAAGATTTTTACACGCTGGCAGTGTTTCCCAGGCTAATATGTTGATAGAACAAGTAGGGTAATAATCAACTCTTAAACAATTAAAAACTAGTGCAAAGGAATGAAAAATGTTGTTTTTACATCAAGAATAGTCCACTTTGAGTCCTAGAGAATGGGAGGTTATTCAAGGCATTTTTAAAACTTCTCTTCAGAGATTTCCGGTTGACACAAAGCCAGTGTTTAAAATTCTGAAACAAAATAGGATATTGACTCACTTGGTGCTTGTAAATCCCAGCCAGAACACCTTCAGACACTGCTGTAGTTGAGCATAAAGTGAATTCATTATAAGTGTAACTCATCCAGTGCTCTGTCATGTTAATAGACATAGGCAGATGATTTAAGGGGAAAAAAAAAATCTTAAATGCTGTTGAAATGATTTAATAATTTAGAGTTTTGTTATTAGCCCAAATCCGTGGGTGCCAGTCATAGTGTTCCAGGATATGTGTAGACAGTGTGGCCAGCTGGGATTCAAGGAAGATTTTGAAGCTGTTCTGATCTTCCCTTCTTTCTTACTCAGGAAGGAGCAGAGGATGGAGTTGCTGTGCTGCTTCTTGGGAACAAAACCGACTGTGCTGCCCAGAGGCAGGTCCCTACAAAGGAGGGTGAATGCCTGGCCAAGGTAGGTGGTGAAGCACAGCCACCCAAGCGAGGCAGGGACAGCTAAAGATCAACACCACCAACCTGAAGAGCTGGAGAAAGGGAAAAGCCTTTAATTTACCCCTCCTGCATCACTGGTTGACAAAATGTTCTCTGAACCCATCTCTCACCCTTCCCTGCCTTGCTTTCCCTTTGCCACTTCAATTTTGCCTCAGCACCATCCTAGTAAATTGGTTTATGGAACTGGATTTGTAAATTAAAACATTTTCAGCTCTGCTTATCTTTGCTATGAAATGTTAAGTATCTTTCCAGCATTATAAAAATAATAAACCCACTGAGCACTAACCTGGTTTAAAGGTACTGAAATGATCAATGTTTGATTAATCTCTTCACATATAGATGGCTAAAAAAAAAATAGATGAGGAGAATGAGAAGAATCTCACTTTTACTGACTTAATGTTAAATCTTATGGGATTTGGGGCAGAATCCATAGACCAGTTTTGCTAATGGAGATGAGGGATAGATGCTTATTTTCCCAAACTGGTAAGGAGCAAAAGAGTTGGGAACAGCTACTTATGTCTCTGTCTGTATTTGCTCCCATAACCAGAAGGCATCAAAAATTCTTCTGTCTGCACAATCGTCCTTTTCCTTGTATTAAAAGCTGGTGTCATAGCAACCAGAAAATCTGGATTTCACCCTCATGTTCCAGTAAATAAGTTATTGAGTTATTTGTTTCCTTGATCCCCTCCTCTTTCCCCTTGACTCGGGCTGTCCCATGGCAATTTATTCCCACATTCAACTAGTCCAGTGCAAGAATGTTACATTTCCATTTGGGGTCTGTGTCTTCCAGGAGCACCAGCTCATGTTTTACGAGTGCAGCGCTGCCTCGGGCCACAACGTCTTCGAGTCCATGGCCAGCTTCACCAGGTGAGCCACGCTCTTGGATTTTTCCAGCTGTCCTCAATTAAATGGGCTCCCTCCTTGCTTCTTTTAACTCCAAATACTGGATGTCACCATCACCAGAGACTCCATGCCCAAATGTCAGGGAAGCACCTGCTGGGATGAATATTTAGCACTGCCCTAACTTGTCTGTTGAACAACCAGCATTGCAAGGAGGTGAATTAAACCCTTTTGGGGATGCTGCTGATTCCTCCTTGGCTTGACTGAACAAGTTCTGTCTGTGATTTGATTTATGTTGGAATTTTTAGCAGCATCCATAGCTCTTGGATCACATGGAACTGGAAGGATCCTGACTCCTTTCAGCTGTGCTGAGCCTCTTGTACCAAGGCTTGTCAAAACAAACAGCACAGCAATGCAAAATGGGGGAACTACCCAGCTAATTTGCTTCCTTTGCTTCCAGGTTGCTCAAAGTTCGTGAAGATGAATTGAAAAATAAGGCAGAAGAGGTACCAAAGGCACCCCAGAAGAAAAAGGGCTGCTGCTGGTGATGGACAGACACCCCACACACTGATCTGAAACTGCACCAACAGCCAGAAAAGCATAAAAATAATCCTTGGACAACTTCTCTTTTCCTGTGTGTCTTCCTTGCCTGATCTTCCTTGGATGCTGAGAGCAAAAGCTGCTGTGGGGGACCCCCTGCCATTCCCCCAGAGCACACCAGCCCTCCAAAATACTTCTCAGGGAACTTTGCAACTTTCTTTTGGAGACCAAAAACAGGCCAAGAAAAGAGGCAGAAAGGGAACCCAGCTGAGTCTGAGATGCTGCAATGATACTGGAAGCAACAGGGAGTAAACCCAAGCCTTGGGATAGAAGAAATGAAAACCTGAAGCCACCCAAGTATAAAACAAGGGGGTTTAGTGCTGTTGGTGGTCTGAGCTGTGGGGATTTTTGTGCTGTCTTTGCAATCTGATTGGATTTGATCAGGAGCAATGAGATATTCAACATAATCTAAATGCACTTAAATCTCTCCAGTGACACAAGGTAAAGCTAATTTTTCCCTTTCGTGGTTTATCCTGCCAGTGAGCAGTGATGGGGCTTTTCAGAAACTACTAAATATTTTGCTGAAAATAAATTCAAAAGCTCAAGAGCACGTCCGGGATAAGAAGAAGATAAATGCTTGCAAGAGGTTTCTTTCATTGTGTTGTCCCCAGAGCAAAATTCTGGATTATTGAACCAAATTTCAGGCTGGGCAGAGAAGAATGAGCTGCTGCATCCTGCCCTTCTGCTCTTTTTGAAGTACTGAATTGGTTTTAAATCCAGCTTGAAGAACTTAAATAAGCACATCACAATTTCAAGGGTTTTTTTTTTTAATCTTTTTACAGCTTGATTGAACTATAGTTTTGCAGAAAAAAAAAAAAAAAGACATACAGACTAAATAAATAAGAATACAAGTGCTATATTTTAGTATTTTGTATGTTCCATGTAAATTCCCAGCAGTTCAACAGGTATATTTAAAGACTCTGCTTATGTGCAGATTTTGCAGAAATAATTCTGCCTAGTTGGGTTTACTTTTTGTTGCCACTATTATTTATATGTACATAATGGCAAAGCATAATAGTAGCCATTTTGTGCTTTAGAAAAATAAAGTGACAACAGGAGTTGGGCTTCTAGCAACACTATATATTTTCATATATAATTATATGTATTTTATATATATCAGCTTCACCAGCCAGGGTCCAACTTTGCAGTGACTCTGGAATTTCTGAGTCTTTTAGGGATGATTTATTTTTCCTGCACACCCTGATTTATCACTCCAGTACCTCTGTACCCTAAGTGTCCATCCCCTGTATCTGCCCCCAGCCTACCTCAAGTCATTCTCCTTTGGCCCCATCATTAAAACATTTAATTTTCTTAATGCAATATATTTAATGCTCCCGTTCCCTTCTCCATCCCTCTTTACCGTATTTCTTTATACAATATTTTTAGTGATGGAGCAGTTCCTCAGGAAGGATTTATGTGGCTCAGCTCAGAGCTGTGCCTGAGGGGGTTTGGTATTTGGGATATCTGGAATTGCTTTTTCTTTTTGTTTGGGACCCTCTTCACTATATCTTCTTTTATTAAAAAAAAATATAAATCCAAGTGTGCTTTGCAAATTTGATTCATAATAAGAGATTCACCATTTCAGCCAGATCAACCCAAAAACTTTCTACTGGGTCTGTAACACTTCCCCATGTAAAGCCACCCATCAGATCAGCTTTTCCTTTTGCCTAAATATGCTGGGATTGTATATGGAAGATGCTGCTTGGCCGAGTGGCAGCAGGATTGTGCAAGAAATGGTTTTCTTTTATTCCAAATCAATTCCAAATTCTGTGCAGGCTGAATTTTCCCATTAGATGGCAGCAGCTGCAGCAATTCCTCCCCACTGCAATATTGCTGCTGCAGAGAAGTACCAGGGAGCTTGAACAGGGCCCAAAGTGGAAGCTGAAAAAAAAACAACCAAAAAGCCTTCCCAGAACAGCAGGCAGAAAGAAATGTCTATCTTATTCCCCTGGAAATCACCTCTAGAAAAAAAGATGGAGTTTGTGCCCAAAGCATGAGTTACTACACTCCAAACCTCCCTGTCAAACTTGGAAATGAATTTTTCATTGCCAGGCTGGGAGAAACGCCGGGCAGGCAATAAATCACATTGGAAAACATGGGCAGCATGTTGCACTTGAAAGCACCTTTAATAATTCACATTCCAGCAAACATTCCCACTCTGGGATCAAAGGCACCGCTCCTTTGCAAGCCATTAAACGCCTGCACAGTATTTGGAGGAGGATCAAGGCCTGGGATATTAATAGCAAGAGGGAAATGCATACTTGTTTGGACCACAGGATGTGTTTTTTTAAATCAGGTGGTTTCTTTTAAAGCTGTTTGAAATTCCTCAAGGCGCTCCACAAGAATTAGAGGAGCTGCCTCAGCCAAGCCAAGATTGGGAAGATCTCGGATCTCAGCCCAAAGTCAGTGGGCATTTAGCATCATCCTGCTTGGATGAATCCACCCTGGAAGCTGAGAACCCACAAGAGCTTCTGACAAGTTGGAACAAATCTTCAACCACAGCTTTCAGCGCCCCAGCCATAGGATTTGGGTTTTGCTCAGGAGTGTCTCCCAGAATTCCACCCTATTCCCCTGGAAAGGCAGTAAAATTGGGATGAGGAGACAATCCCACTCCCTGGGCTGGGATTGACAGGGCAGGAAATCCAAACCTGAGTAGAGGAAGTCCTTTTTCTTGCAATGTTTAATTCATCTGCAGAACTCAGTGCTGCAGGAAGTTGTTGAGGCCGAGAACTTAAACAAGGCTGAAATTTAAACAAGGTTGCTCTAAAGGGACCTGGTCTAGTGGAACAGGGGGCGTGGAATGAGATGATCTCTAAGGTTCTCCCAATACAAACCATTCCAGGATTCTACGAAAATGCATCAGAGAGATACCAAAAACACCCATCACACCCACAATCAAGAGCTGACTGAAAATACGTTTAATTGCATTTAAGGACTGAAGCTCATGTCTGACAGCAGGGTGAGGCTGAGGCCCCTCACTCCTGCATTCTCCCAAGCTTTTCATGCCACGGGTGCCTCCATGGACCTTCTCTTGCCCCATCTCCAGCCCTTTATTCCTCTACGCCCTTCCCACAATTTTTAGGGCTTTCCCACATATTTTTAGGGGGTGTTAACTGTGTGCTCAGTGCTTATCACTTGACCTGTGGGAATAAGCACTCAAGAACCCCTCATGGGGCTGGGGATAAGTGGGGTTCAGGGGGATAAGTGGGTCTTCCAGGGGGTGCTGGAGTGTCTGGGGGGAGCTGTGGGGTGATATTGAGGACTAATGGGGTGTTGGGGGGTTGAGGGAGGTGTTAGGGATGCTGTGGGATGTGGCTGTGAAAGACTTTGGGCATTCTGGAGGGTGTTGGGTGTGCCGTGGGCTCCAGAAGATGCTGGAGGGTTCATGTGGGTGCTGTGTAGGATGTCTCAAGGTGTTGGTGAGGACCTGGGGGCTCAGAGGTTTCTTGGGGGGTCTGTGAGTGATGGGGGATCAGGCAGGTGCTGGAGTGTGGTCTCAAGGTGTTTCTGGGCTCAGGTAGGTACTGGTGGGGTGCCTGTGTGTAATGACAGGGTCAGGCAGTTGTTGGGGTGGTCTCAAGGTATTAAATGGGTTCAGATGGGTGCTAGGAAGGGTTTTAGGGGTCCTGAGGAGCTCTGATGATCCAGGGGAGGCTCAGGCCAGTCTAGGTTTGGGATAATCATGGACTGAGATGGGTGCTGGAAAAGGGGGTCTCCATATTTTGGGCTGAAATGTATGCAGGGAGTCTCAGGGGGACATTGGGGATGCCAGCAGGGAGGGATGCGGGTGCTGGGGGCTGTTGGGAGGAACTGGGGTGGTTGGGGGTCCTGAGGGGTGTTTGGGACACTGCAAGGCCTTGGGGCCAGTGCCCTGAAGGGTGTTTGGGACAGCAGAGGGGCGGGTGCTGGTGAGGTCCTGGGGAATGCTGAGGCTTTGGGCCAAGCAGGGTGTTGGGAGTCCTGGGCAGTGTTGGGGGTCCCAGACTGGGCCGGCCCGGGTGTTGAGGGCCCCGGGTGGTGTGGGGGGTCCAGGGCAGGGCTGGGTTCCCCGGGCAGTGTTGGGAGTGGCGGGGAGTGTTGGTATTCCCCGGGCGGTGTTTCCTGGGCGATGTGGCAGTCCCGGGGCAGTGTTGGGTCCCCGGACAGCGTTTATTCCCCAGAGCAGTGTTGGGTCCCCGGGTTGTGTGGGGATTCCCTGGGCAGTGTTGGTTTCCCGGGCAATGTGGCAGTCCTGGGGCAGTGTTGGGTGCCCGGGGCGGTGTTGGTTCCCTGTGCAATGTGGAGGTCCTTGAGCAGCGTTGGTTCTCCAGGCAATGTGGAGGTCCTCGGGGTGGTGTTGGTTCCCCGGGGCAGTGTTGGGTCTCTGGACGGTGCTGGTTCTATTGGAAGTGTTGGTTCTCCGGGCAATGTGGCGGTCTCAGGGCAGTGTTGGGTCCTCGGGCAGCACTGGTTCCCCAGGCAATGTGACGGTCCCCAGGCAGCGTTGGTTCCCTGAGCAGTGTTTGTTCCCCGGAGCAGTGTTGGGTCCCGGGGTAGTGTAGGGCTTCCCCGGGCAGTGTTGCTTCTCTGGGCAGGGTTGATACCCTGTGCAATGTGGCAGTCCTGAGCAGTGTTTATTCCCTGGAGCAGTTGCTGGGTGCCCGGGCAGCGTGGAGGTTCCCTGGGCAGTGTTGGGTCCCCGGACAGCGTTTATTCCCCGAGCAGTGTTGGGTCCCCGGGCAGTGTTTGCTCCCTGGGCAGTGTTGATTCCCTGGCAATGTGGCGGTCCCGGAGCAGTGTTGGTTCCCTAGGCAATTTGGAGGTTCCCGGGCAATGTGGAGGTCCCCGAGAAGTGTTGGTTCCCCCGGGTGGTGTTGGTTCCCTGTGCAGTGTGACAGTCCCGGGGCAGTGTCTATTGCCCGGAGCAGTGCTGGGTGCCCGTGGAGACTCCCTGGGCCGTGTCTGTTCCCTGGGCACTGTTGGTTCCCTGGGCAATGTGGCGGTCCCCAGGACGTGCTGTCCCCCCGGGCAGTGTGCGGGCCCCGCGCCGATCCGAGCCGGGCCGGGCCGTGCCGGGCCGGAAGCCGGAAGCGGGGCCGCGCCCGCCCCGCCGCGGGAGGAGCCGGGGCCGGGCCGGGCCGGGGCGGAGCGGGCAGGCGGGGCCGGGCCGGGCGGAGCGGGCAGGCGGGGCCGGGGCCGGGCGGAGCGGGCAGCCGGGGCCGGGCCGGGCGGAGCGGGCAGGCGGGGCCGGGCCCGGGCGGAGCGGGCAGCCGGGGCCGGGCCGGGCGGAGCGGGAGGAGCCGGGGCCGGGCCGGGCGGAGCGGGCAGGCGGGGCCGGGGCCGGGCGGAGCGGGCAGGCGGGGCCGGGCCCGGGCGGAGCGGGCAGCCGGGGCCGGGCCGGGCGGAGCGGGCAGGCGGGGCCGGGCCGGGCCCGGGCGGAGCGGGAGGAGCCGGGGCCGGGCCGGGCGGAGCGGGAGGAGCCGGGGCCGGGCCGGGCGGAGCGGGCAGCCGGGGCCGGGCCGGGCGGAGCGGGAGGAGCCGGGGCCGGGGCCGGGCGGAGCGGGCAGGCGGGGCCGGGCCGGGCGGAGCGGGCAGGCGGGGCCGGGCCGGGCGGAGCGGGAGGAGCCGGGGCCGGGCCGGGCGGAGCGGGAGGAGCCGGGCCGGGGCGGAGCGGGCAGGCGGGGCCGGGCCGGGCGGAGCGGGAGGAGCCGGGGCCGGGCCAGGCCGGAGCGGGCAGGCGGGGCCGGGCCGGGCGGAGCGGGAGGAGCCGGGCCCGGGCGGAGCGGGCAGGCGGGGCCGGGCCGGGCGGAGCGGGCAGGCGGGGCCGGCCCGGGCGGAGCGGGCAGGCGGGGCCGGGCCCGGCGGAGCGGGAGGAGCCGGGCCCGGGCGGAGCGGGAGGAGCCGCCGGGCGGGACGCGAGCGGGGTGAGGCCGCGGGCGCGGGCGGGGGTCGCGGGGGGGTGCCCGGGTTGCGGCCTCGGCCTGGGGGGCTCCCCGGCTTGTGGAGGCTGGAGCCGGGGGTGGGGGTGTCCTGCTGAGTTTATTGATTTATTGTTGAGAACACCCCTGGCTGGGGCTCCTCTGCCTCAGAGGAGCGCGGGCGAGGCCGTGGGGCTGTGGCCGGGTGAGGGTCCCTCCAGCAGGAGGCTGGGACCTGATCCCCTGGCAGGGCGAGACAGGCGGCATCAAGCAGATGGGAATGTATTTTTATATCTATATCTGTATATATGTACATCATTGTAGGTTCACCCACAAGGTGAACGAGCTTTACCTTTTAAAGATTCCCCCAGCACCGTTTCTGTCTAAATATTTACCTTCTAAAGCCTTGGACTAACCACCCTGGGGTCTGTGGGCAGAACTGGACGCTGGGGTGCAAACCCTGCAAGCCAAGTGCCATCACTGTTTCTGTTCTGTTTCTGTTCTGTCATTGTGGAGAGAGCTGCAGATTCCTCCCAGGGTGGTGGAGTTCATAAAAAAACAGAATAACATATGGGTTCCTCCTTCAAAGGCCTCTCTCTAAAGGGTTTGCAAGGGATGAGCCCTGCTCAGTGTGTGTACTGGCAAAGAGGGTACAGTAGCCTGTTGTTATTATTTTGTCGTTTGTATTGTAGGGATAGGAAGGGAAATAATGAATTCTTATTTGTTTTTTAAGGCTTCAGTCTGTTCTCCCAACAATGTGGGAGCATAATGCCTTATATCCTAGCTTGAGGATTGAGTAACTCTTGAATTTGTCAAGGAGCTGGATTGAGTTTTTAATGTCTGTGATTTACAGGGGTTGTCTACAAAGGTGTTTGTTCAAGAATGGAATGTAAATGGAGAGGGGTGGGAACTGGGATATAGCTCAGTGTTGTATTTTAGCAGGATTTTTCTGTTGTCTGGAAAAGGGGAAACCACAGTGTTTGACAGCATTTCTGTGGGGATGTTTGTTATAAGTGGTTCCAGGCAGATCCTGAAAGCTTGTTGAATCTGCTGGAATTCTGCACGGGACAGCTTCAGGAGGGAAAGCTTTGGCACTTGGGAGCCACAGAACACTAGATAATATTTTAGACCACTTGCACACCACTTACAGTGTCCAGGCAACTGGAGTAACCAGAAAAGCTGGAGCGGGGGGGAAAAAGGCCTTTAATATCCTGCAGATGTGCTGGCTTCTGCTTGTTCCATGAATCAGGGTATTGCATGAATGAAAGAGTTAGTAAAGCAATTGCTTGTTTTTATTGTCACGTGTGTGGCAGGTGCTTTACAGATGAGGAAAAAGAGCCCTTGTCTTGGAGAGGTTAATATGAGATATTATTGACCCAACCTGCTTTGCTTGCCCATGGGGCTGCTCAGGTGGCAAGATCTGGGACAAATATTTGCATGGAATGCAGGGAATGTCGGTAGAAGAGGAGCTAATTAACCTAGCAATGCAGTGCAGTATGTTCTCTTGGGTTTTAATTTGGGCTTGGGTTTTAATTTGGCATTTTTACCTTTTTGGTGGTTCTGTGGCTGTGGCTAGAAATTTGACACTGATGTGAATGTAACATCTGACATTAACTGCTGGAGTTGAATGCTTAGGCAGCTGCTGACCAAACAAATTTGGGTTATTTTTCAGCCAGATAATTTTCCTGATCTGATGCTCCACATGACCACATAAACAAGTGTGCAAGGGCAGAACAGGGGGGATCTTGTGGGGAGAGGAGCAATCGCTGAAGCTGTGAAACCTGGGGGTTTCTGAAAATACATCCCAGTGTTGCATTAAAAAGAAGATATTAACATCACCCTGGCTGTCAGCCAGTTCTTTAAAGGCAAATCAGAGTTCAAATCTGAACTTTATCATGTCTCTAGTTCTATCCATACATAAAGTTATGGCTGATTTGTGCTGTGGGAGCAACCAGAACAAATTGCAGCTGAGCAAGTCTAAGTTGAGGTGGCTTGTTACTCAGGGCTGGTCAGTGTGTGCTCAGGTGAGCAGAGCAGGGCTGTGCTGGCAGCTGTGTGCAGAGCCCTGTGAACAGTTCTCACAGTGCAGGGACAGAATCTGGTAGCAGAATTGAGCAAAGTGGTGAATTGGGTGAAGTAGATTCATGAGCTGGTTCCTGGGGCCAGGAAACTGAAGAGCAAAATGGGGACAGGGGCATGATTTCAGTTTTCAGCTGTGATTATCCGTCGTGCTTCTTGTGTTTTTATGTGGTGATCCTCAGGCTGTGCTCTCAGGGCAGAGCATTGCTCAACTCTCTCCCTGCTGGCCCAGTTTGATCAGGTTAGTGTTACCCACATCAGAAACAAGAGGCAAAGCAAAACTCTGCAGATTCTGCCTTTCCCCCAGGCAGTGCCAGTGTTTTTCCCAGGCAATGGGAAAAATGTTTGCAGTGTGATTCTCACATTGGCAGCTTGTTCCTTGTCCAGCAGTTTCTTTACATCTTTTCTTGAGCCAATCAGCTGCTCTCAAAGAGGCCTTTATGGCAGAATGCAAGTGGTAGAGGAATATACTTTTTTTTTTGGTAACTTAATGTCGATCTCTCATGGGTGTGTTCCTATAAGTGAGAAATATTTTGCTGTCAAATGCCATTTTGTCACCCAGCACAATGGAGTTCTTGCTGGGATATTTAGTTCTGTGGCATCTCTGACCTGCAGGCAAGCTTAGAGAGGAAGGTAGGGGCTTTGTTGCCTGCAGGGCAGCTGCTCTCACGTTGCTGTTACTCAATAATCAGTTGGCTTTGACATTAGGTTGCGAAAATTTAAACAAATTGTGAACTGCCGAACTTTGCCCGACACATTGTGTTTGTTTCTCTGTCCTGTCCCATTGCTAACGGGAGATTTAATGAAAACAAATCTGGGTTAAAATAAGCGACTGAAATTGTAGCTCGGGAGGGCTTAGCAGGGCTGCTGCGTGTGATGATCAGCTTTGTATTGTTGGCTTTTGTACTTGGTGAGCAATTGCTTTATGGGATGGATTCATTTGGAGGAGATGAATAAATGAAGTTTCATGGATTTCTGGGAAGCTTTGTTCATTTACATAAGCTGCGAATCTCGGCCGGTTCTGCTCTTGTCAGGAAATTTCACGGCTTCTTTGAGTCGGTGGGAGATCCTGAAGCAGCAGAGATGATTAGGAGAGCAGCTCAGTGTTGTGCTGTCGGCTGGGAGCAGGTTTGCTCCAGAGGAGCCTTCCCTCTTTCCTGAACACATTCCTGGGATGGAAGTGCACACGCTGCTGTTGGGCTGTGTGGCTGCAGTTGATTCCTGTTAACACACCAAATCTCTCCTCAGGGGTTTCTCCTCAGAGGCCATGGAGCTTTCAGCCAACGAGCTCAGCATCTATGACAAGCTCTCCGAGACCATTGATCTGGTGAGGCAGACTGGCCACCAGTGTGGCATGTCAGAAAAAGCCATTGAGAAGTTCATCAAGCAACTCTTGGAGAGAAACGAGCCCCAGAGGGGCCCTCCACGGTACCCTGTCTTAGTGGCTCTCTACAAGGTAAGACGACTTTTGTGCATGAACACAGCATTTGAGGGTCAGAGCTCTCCTTTGCACCTGAGTTTTTTCTTTCCCATTGCATTTTCTTGATGAATTTTCCAAGATCTTTATTTAAAAGACTGTGAAATGTAGCTTTCTTCCTTCATGTCATGAGCTGCTTTGAGAGCAGGAGACAGCTGCCCAGGATTTGGAATTGCTTATCTGTGCTGTAAATTTACATTGTCCACGTCTTCCTCTCCCATAAATTATTAAATAATGAGATTTGGATTGATTTTCTGACTAAGATTCCTAGTGTTGGCATCCTGAATGGAAATGTGAGGAAGGTAAGAGATTCTTGAAGTTCAGAGTTGAGTAATGAAGTGAACATGTCTCTGTCTCTGACCCTGCCACAAACTTCTACATGTCTTTATTCTCCTTCTGGTCTATGAAATAAAGCTATTATCATCATGCTTGATGGTAGAAAAATGCTTTAAAAGCCTTAACTGAAAGATTCTGTAAAAACTTTTGCAAAGTGGGTGAAAGGATGCTATTGTTAGGTAGGTTTAAGACCATTCAATCCCAGACTGGTTTGAGTTGGAAGAGATCTTAAAAATAATGTAGTTCCAAGTCCCTTCCATGGGCAGGACCCCTTCCACTAGACCAGATGTTTTCTTCAAGTCTGAAAAGCTTCCCACTGACATAATATTCAGTAATACTTTAGTGTCATCTCTACAAATCCATTGCAATGGATTTTATTTGGAAAAAAATTCAAGCTCTCTTCCTCGTGTCCTATAAAAAGCTGTAAAATGAGGCAGGAGAACAGGAAACTGCAAATTTGAACTTTCAGCTTCTGTTTTCATTTTTGCTGTTGATTCAGTTTGACTTTGGCCAGCGGGAGAAATGCGTCATGTCATCTCTTTAAGGCTTATTTGGGATTCTGGTATGGAGGAGGGAGCTGGTGCCAACTCTGCCAAAGTGTTTTGAGGCTTGACGGATGTTTGCAAAAGCCACGGGGTTTTCCTTGTGTAAGAGGCATGGCAGGAGTGCAAGCTTTTATTTGATTAGGTAGGGAGGAAAAGGAACTATCTGTAGATAATCCTGATTGATCTCATGCTGGATTATTTGCAGTGCTAAAATACAGGAACAAAGCTGTTGTGTGGCTTGGGTTTGATGGCTGCTTAATTTCATCCGTGGACAGCCCTAATAATAAAACTGGCTGACAACTCTGTGTACATAAATAGCATTGCAGCTGAACAAGGAGACACAGCAAAAAATAAGAGTGTTTGCGTTGTGGCGCACAACCACAGCCCTTTGATACCAGCAGAAGGTGTGTCCTGGTGTGAGGACACCTCAGCTCCCTGCAGTGTCATTAACCCTGTGCCTGTTTTCCCTTGCAGGGACTGCTCACCCTGGGCTTGGTGTTGCTGACTGTTTACTTGGTGATCCAGCCCTACAACCTGCTGCCACCCGAGGCGCCGCTCTCCAGAGCCCAGGCCTGGGGCTCCCTCGTTGGGCACATCCGGCTGCTGTCCCTGCCCATTGCCAAGAAGTACATGTTGGAGAGTAAGGAAATGTTTTCCCTGCTGTAACATAAGCCTAGCAAGAAATACCAGCTTAAATACCAGCCACGAGAGTCACTCGAACATCTCCAGGGCACCACAAATGTGTTGCTGGCTTGGCATCATGGTTTTCTCTTTTCCTACCACTGTACTTAAAAATAGCATCCTGAGTTCTAGCTTCACTGGGACTGAAGTATATTTTATCTCTAACTTGATAATTTTGTTCTTGCACATTTTCTTTTCCTCGCTTTTAACACCTTGGGTCTTTCTTCCACAAGAGTTTCCTTTTCTCTAGAAATCTTTGCACTTCTGAGAACCAGAACTGAGATAGCTTTGCTAGGGAAATGTCACCTTTTCTTGTTTTTTCTGAGTAAGGTAAAACCAGTTTCTCAACCAAATCTTGATATCTGTAAGCAAAGTGTAAAAACCTCAACTTTTGGCCTCGTTTCAGGAAAAGGAGTTTTTGCCAAGTGGCATATTGGGAAAGGCCTGGGGGATTGAATGCTGTCATGTTTGCGTGACATTAAGGGCAGTGTGTGTGTATGAGGAAGTCAGATAAGGGCTCCCTGTGAGGTGATCCCATCACAGGAGAGCAATATCCTAGATTTTCCTAGAATGGCATTATAGAAATGGAAAAGTTTGGCTATTTCTCATTCTTGGTTAATCATTTCACTGACTTAGTCTGGCAGGTGGGTGCAAGCCTGGGCTCTGCCTCTGCTGGAACACAAAGACTGTCAGAGATGATAAAGCTAAGAATTATTTTGAGCAGGGATGTGGCACAATGTTGGTGGTCTGGTGGCTCACTGTAAAAACAAACTCCTGTAGCCGTGCCCTTGTCAGGTTTATATTTAGATTGGACACCTCATTGTGTTGGAGTTGTCTGTGTTGGCTCTGACCTTCCTGCCAGAGCTAAAAAGGGCTCCCTGAAATGCCAGCACCATTCTGCATTTTCTCCCTCCCTCTTTTCCGATGACGATAATGCTAACATGGGATTTCTGTTGATTCCAATCTGTATGGGTGGGACAGGGTATCCCTCATTGTTCTTATTCCTTATAGATGGGGATATCTCTGGGAGTGAAAAACAAAGATGAGAAGATGGCTCTGATAAGCATTTGACATTAAGAGCCTGCTTATCTACTGCATTCCAGCTTTTCCATGGTTGAACACTCCCCTGCTCCTGTATTGAGGTGGAATCCAATGGGAATTTTAATGCTGGTTTCACTTTTCACAAGGGCCGGGAGTGACAGGACAAGGGGAATGGCCTAAATTTGAAGGCAGGTTGGATGTTAGGAAGAAATTCTTCCCTGTGAGGGTGGGGAAGCCCTGACACAGGTTGCTCAGAGAAGCTGTGACTGCCACATCTCTGGAAGCTTTCAAGGCCAGGTTGGACAGGGCTTGGAGCAACCTGGGATAGTGGAAGGTGTCTGCACAGGGTGAAGCAAGGTGAATTTTAAGGTCCCTTCCAACTCAAACCATTCTGTGGTTCTATTGCATTTGTTCAGTCAGATTTTATTCAGAAAGTAGTTGGGTTCTTCCTTCAGCTACCACTGATCCCTTTGGATGAGAAGAGCCCAAGGAGGTTTTTTGGCACACCTAAAGGTTTGTAGGAAAAGGGCTGCCTGAAACCATGAGGATCTCCTTGTAAAGATAAGTAAGAGCAGGAGTAGTTCTGGCCTACCTTTGGAAAAAAACAGCTGAATGATGAGGAGATGGGGAAACATCCATAGGAACAGGGGAAAAGAGAAGGATGGGTGGAGAGGAAGAATGCAGTGTTGTTATTTAAATGCATATAAAATCCCTCAGGCCTCTGTGAATCCTGTAAGTCTTCAGAAGCTGAGCAATAGGGTAGGCAGCAATACAGTTCTGGGAAAAAGAGGAGAGGGGAGAGGCAGTTCCTGCTCTCTTTTCCACAGAATTAGATTGTGGTGGAAGCCACAGCATGTCCCAATTAACAGATTCACTGGGGTTAGCTGGAGTGACTTTGATCCTGCCTTGGCAAAAGGAACTAGACAAGACCCTGGCTATTTAAATGGGAGAGTGCAGCACCCAGCCTGAACCTTGGCTGGGTTCCTGTGGGAATCCCTCATGTCCTGGCTTCCCAGCAGGCAGCTGCAGTCACTGACACTGTCCCAGTGACACTGGTGTCACCATCACAGCTTGCTGCCCAGAGGACACTGGTGAAACCATCCAGCAGGGATCTGGAAGAGGGAGTTCGATGGCTTGGGGCTGAGTGCTCTCCTAAGCCCTTTCAGCCCTGCTTTGTGTGTGTTGTATTATTTTTCCCCTAATTTAGGCCTTGTGGTCTGCTGAAGGGAAGGGGTAAAGCTGCACTTTGTGTCTTATTTGTTGATGAGAGTTTAAGTCCAGGAGGTCTTGCAGGCGGGTCTGGTGTTGTCTGATCATAGAATGCCAGAATAGTTTGGGTTGGAAAGATCACCCAGTCCAACCCCACTGCCCAGGCAGGGTGACCTGGAATGGGTGGGTTTGGAATGGGGACAGAGTGGGGGGCATGACCTCCCTGACAGCTGTTCCAGTGCTCTGCCACCCTGCATGGAAAGAAGTTCTTCCCCAGGTTGAGGTTGGAACTTCTTGTGTTTTAGTTTGTGGCCATTGCTACTTGTCCTCTTGCTGGGCACCATGGAAAAGTCTGGCACATCCTCTTGGCATCCCTTGGAGATATTTATATGCCTTAATGAGGTCCCCTCTGTCTCTGGAAGGGAGATGTTTGCACTGTGCCTGAGCAGCAGAGAAAACCACTAATGCAGGGACTCAACGTACAGACTCCTCTTCCTTTCCCTACGTAGGTTCTGGGAAGAAAATTTTGAGGGGGCTGAGGATGGAGCTTGGAACTTTTGGTGCTCGGGCACCAGTTCAAAGCCAGTTTGGGCTGGTCCTGTTGAAAGCCACCTGTTGCCAGCTGGAGGCTGCCGTGGCTCACCCACCGGCAGTGCTGGCACACGTTACGTGGTGTGGACACGGCTGGTCTGGCTCCTTCCTCTGTGCCTGGGCAGGCAGGGGCAGCCTGGGCTGTGCTGTCCCTCCTGAGCTTTGGGGCAACTTTCCTGTGTCCGGCCTTGAGGTTGGAGGGAGGTGTGGGCTGAGCAGCCAGGTTTGTGTTGCAGAACAAGGGCAGCTCAGTTGCTGGGCTTCCCCCGAGAGCCAAGAGCTCCGGTCAGAATGGTGGTGAGGCTTTGGGAGGTGCAGAGGTGCAGGATGTGCTCCCCCCTCCCTCCTGCTCGTGGTGACCTGCCCTCAATCCTTGTCCCTTCCACCCAAGAGCTGTGCTGTGGGTGACAAGGGCTGCCTGTCAGTGGCTGTGGGTGGACCTTTGAGCAGCCGAGGTGAGGAGCAGCATCCACAAAACTCTCTTGCATTGTTTATAGGATCGAGTCCAAAGTAAATTTCCTTTTTGCCTGTCTCTGTGCTCTCTTTCTTGCTGACTTTTTCCCCCAGATCAATTCCCATATTAAACCTTATGTTCCCACCCTTTGTTCCTTGATAGCTGACTCTTAGACCCTTGGGTCTGTGCCTCTCTTCCAGCTGTTTTCCCAGGGCAAGGTCCCTGTGGTTGGAGAAAAGGTCTGTGGAAATGTGGTTTGCATTTACTCTTCCTGAGCTGGTGTTTATGCAGAGCTTGTGAAAGCCCTGGTGCTGGGTCATGTTGGCTGCTCTGGGCCTGCAGCTCTTGGCACATCAGCTGTTGTTCATTTATAGCCCCAGAGAGGCAGTGGGCTGTCAGAGCTCTGGGTCTGCCTGCTGTAAGGAGCACAGTGTATTTTGATGGGCACATGGGTTAACTCATGGCTATCTAATGCTATTCCAGGGAAATGTAGGACCTGTGCATTCTGGATTAATTTATCACATAGGCTGGGAGGGACAATTCCCTCTGTTTTCAGTTCTCTGGTGCAAAATAGGGATACGAGTGCTCCTCTCTCCCCTGCAAGCATTAGGAAGTATTAGGAATACATAAACTCTCAAAGTCTGCAGTAAAGCCAAATGAAAAGGGTTTTTCTATTCAACAGAAATTTTAAAACTACACTAGTGGTCACTCTACTTGATATTTCTTTCCTTCACAACTGTGCCATCCCTACAGCTTTATTAATATCTAAATATGATTTTTGATGTCAGCTGGTTGGTAAGTGTTCTCTGCCAGCCATGCAATGATGTGATGAGGAGAGCATTAAGCTGCTCTCACATTAACTCATGTGTCTGCCCATGCTAAGTTCAGTCCTTGCAGCTCAAAAACTTCAGCAGAGCAAGTCTCTCAGTAGGGAACAGGAACGTGACAATTTGCACGTTGTACTGGTAGCAGAGGTTGTAATGACCTCAAGGAAAATTCAGCTTTGCTTTTAATAATGACACTTGGACCTGGGTACACTCATCCTGCACAGCCCAGAGTCAGCTGGGTCAGTAACTGCTCAGCACACCTAAAATCAGACAAAAGCACACATGGATCTCAGTGCTGGAAAAGAGATCCTGTGCAAGTTATCCCCAGCTTGGAGAAGAAGTGTTAAATACCCCTTTCAGCCTAGACCAGTAGGGCTAAACTCATGTTTATGGGTTTGTGTGTAATTATTGTAGAGAAAGGAGCCCAGCTGGAGGAGCAGTGTTTAGCAACACCTTGTAAATGGCCTGTCACTGTGTTACTAAAGCCTGCTGGGTGCCAGAGCTATTTGTGGGGATGGGTCACAGCAGGCTGGGTTACTGGGGGAGGGCAGCAGCTGGTTACTGGGAGAGGGCAGCAGCCTCTGCCTCTTGGTTGGCCCACCTTGGGTTTAGCTGGAGACTTGCCTTGGCACTTGGCCAGCCCCTCTCTCTTCCCTGATCTTAACCCTTTGCAGGCAAAACACTTTTCCCTATGCTTCTCTCACTCCAGCCTTGAAGTGTTTTTATCCTTGGCACAGCTTTGTGCAGAAGGGGAGTATCCAACATGCCTGCCTTGCATGGAGACTTGCTGCTTCTTGAGAGCAGCGTGGGCACCCAGGTGTTCATCCAGCCTTTCCCTGTGAGCTGAGCACCCCAATGTTCATCCAGCCTTTCCCTGTGAGCTGAGCACCCCAATGTTCATCCAGCATTTCCCTGTGAGCTGAGCACCCCAATGTTCATCCAGCATTTCCATGTGAGCTGAGCACCCAGGCATTCATCCAGCCTTTCCCTGTGAGCTGAGCACCCCAATGTTCATCCAGCCTTTGCCCGTGGGCTTTGCAACCCATGCTGTCTCAGGGATTCCTGAGCCCAAGGAGCATGGGCCTGCTCTGAATGAAGGGTTGAGCAATAAGGCTGCTTGGGAGGTAAGGCAGGATCTGATTTCTAACTTGCTGCCTCTCCTATTGCTCTCAAAGGATGTTATTTTTTTTTTTTCCTCAGCAAAGTTGAAGTGGTTTTTGCTCTTGTTTTCCTGCGTGTTTTCATGCACCCACTTTGGGGGCTGAAGCATTTGGAGGTGGCTGTGGGTCACAGCATATGCAGGGCTCTCTCCCATCCCTGCACAGCTGCCAGTTTATCTGATCTGTGTGTGTAAACAACCCTTTTATGATATAACCTGAGAGCAACCAGCAGACATGTGTTGGCTCGTTCAAAGGGGAAAAAAAAACGGCTGACTTTGCAGGGCAGGGTGGTGCCAAGCTGTTCATACTCTGTTACTTTGGCCTTGGTTCAGCCAGTGAGCTGTTTGTTTGGGTTTGCTGGCAGTAAACTAACCCCAAACCATTGTGGTGCTGTGGAACATGAAATACTCTTCCTTTTACTTCTATATTGTGAAGCCCCCAAAATGTCTTGTTTCCTCATTTGCAGAGTGAATCCTTACTTTGGATTCACTTCCCTGCAATGAGCATTTGCCATAGGTGTCCTCTTGCAGAGGCATTTAGCAGCCTGGCAGAGCCCTCTGTACACTTGTGACACAGACATGTCAAACCTTTTACAGGCTGAGGCCACCATCAGGCAGGTGACAGCAGCTGGGAGGGATTTGTTTCCAAAGCTGTTCCTCTGAGGCAGATTGCTCATGCAGCACAAGCTGTCATTGGGGCAGGTAACCAGAGGTGCAGCTGGAGTGGACTTGGGATGCTTTCCTGACAGCTTGGCCCCTGCCTTCCATTCTTGAGACTGGTAGGTGCAGATTTCTCCTGGAAATAATGCTCTTTTGCCCCAGTGGGCTGTTAATTCCTCTTGGGCTCAGCTCAGCAGACTTAATTTCACAATGTCTGGTTGGATCAAAATCATTTTCGTGCCTTGCTCAAGGTTGACTAATGATCCCTGTGCTGGTGGAGCAGCCGTTACCCATTAGTGAGATGAATGAGTAGTTCTTCAAGCAATGTTGACTTCTACCCAGAACAACAATAAAGGGGTTCTTGATGGATTTTTTTGTAGTTGTTATTTTGTTCCTAGATGTTCCTAAAAATGTTGTGAACCAAACTGGGAGGTACTTTCTTCTTGTGGCATAAATATATTCAGTATAGCCAGAGCTACAATAAAAGTTCAATATGAGGGAGGGGTGAGGATCTTGTGCTGAACAGGGACACTCTTTGTAAGTTTATATTTAAAACCTCACTGTGATGCAGTCCTTAATCAGGACTTGCAGGCTGTGATTAATAATCCTTGTTTCCTGCCTGACTTACTTAAGAGCCTATCAGTTTAGCCTGACTTTGACATGACATTATAAATGATCAAATTAATTTTTAGCCTAGTGAAGAATTTGCAGCAAGATGGAAACATTGCTTGTGCAACAAAGTGCTCCAAATGCCTCTTCCAAACTGTGCCACCTGGTAACTACAGAGCTTGGAATTCCTACATCTATAATGTGAGAATAATGGGATTTACCTGTGTCATGGATTGTGATCATCAGTTGATGCCTGAATTGTTCCACTGTCCCAGGTTGCTCCAAGTCCCATCAAGCCTGGCCTTGAACACTTCCAGAGATGGGGCAGCCACAGTTTCTCTGGGCACCCTGTGCCAGAGCCTCTCCACCCTCACCAGGAAGAATTTCTTTCCAATATCCCATCTATCTCTGCCCTCTGGCAGTGGAAGCCATCACCCTCATCCTGACACTCTAGGCCTTGTCCCAGCTCTCTCTCCAGCTCTTTGGGATCTCCTTTAGGCACTGGGGATCTAAGGTCTCCCCAGAGCCTTTTCCTCTGTAGATGAACAACCCCAGCTCTCCCAGCCTGGTTGCAGAGCAGAGGGGCTCCAGCCCTCAGAGCATTTCTGTGGATTTCTTGGGACTACTCCAGCAGCTCCACATGTTGTGTTGGGGTCCAGAGTGGAGGCAGCTCTGCAGGTGGAGTCTCACCTGAGTGGGGCACAGGGGCAGAATCCCCTTTTAATGAAACACCCAGGTTTGTACAATGGACCTACAAGAAAGGACAGAGAAATATCTGGGGAATATTCAATGCACAGCCATTCTTGGGAGCCCTGAGTTCATCCAGTGCTTGCTGAAGTTACTTGAATATTCCAAGGATTGGCCCCAGTGAAGTACATGATTGGTCTGAGGAACAGTCTCATGCTCAGAAAGAGGAATCTGGGATTTGGAACCAGCCTTTGCAGGTTGTGGAGCTGCTCAGTACATCAGCCAGTCCTCTGGGGAGCTTCCTTTCAGTTACTGTGGGTGATGGCAGCAACAGCCCCTACGGACACCACACCTGGGAGGGCTGTGAAGTCCTGGGGGGTCTTCCTGGGGCCAGACTTCTCTGTGCAGACCTGGCTGGTGCTTGCCTGGTGGTGACTGCTTCAGCCTTGCAGCCCTGAGTTCTAGGGAGCAAACCAGCTTGGTGGGGAGCCAGCAAACTGCCTTAGCACCTGCAGTGCTACAAGCAGCAGGTTTTGTGTTTTGAACACTTTGTTAGGGTCAGGAGCAGCCCTTGGCTCTGTATCCTGCAGGAACAAAAGTTCCCCCTGGTAGAGGCTTCCCTTTGAACCTTCTGCACTGGCAGATTGATCCTGCGGCCTCTGTATGGTGCCTAAAGAGAGCAGGGCTTGCTGAGATCCTGCTCTCACAACCATGTGGGCAAGTTTCCATGAGTTAATTTGCTTTGCTGCAACAGGCAGAAGCAGGGCCAGGTCTTCTCAGGAGCCTTGAGTTTACAATCTGATCATCCACACCCAGCATCTCTGGGGCTGTGCACACACACCCCTCTCTAGTGCTGTGGGCAGCCAAAAATTTGGGAGATCCTCTGTGAAAACAGCCAAGAAGGGCGGGGTACTCATTTTAAATTGAGGGTGACTTGAAAATTATTTTTCTGCATAGTGGAAAGTAGAGTCATAAACTCCTTGTAGTATTAATCATAGATGCGTTTTAAGGGAAGATTGTTATCTCTTGGTCTGGGCTGTGTTAGCAGCTGAAAGTCCCAGCCCTGGCTCTGCTAGGAGCTCTCCTGACAGGGGGGAGAAGGCAGCTCTTGTTCTGGAGAAATAATAACACATAAAAGGAAATATTAGGTAATTATGGCCAATAGGGAACTGAAGTTCTGTTGAACAAACTGAAGGCTGCCCCTCAAAAAGGGGTGAGGAAGCAGGGAGAAGTTGGCCACACTTCTGTGGTGTAATGGATAGTTGGATGTGTCACTGCTACAGCTGCTCTCCTGCACTGCAGCTCCACAGGGATAATTGCCCACACCCAGCACTTCTGCATGTGCATGGGAGTGGATGGGACCATGGTGTGAGGGTTGTGCTGGGATGAAAAGAGCAACTTCCATTTGCATCCCCGAGCAGCCGTGTGTGTGCACAGACAGCGCGCTCCACCGGAACAATCCCCAGGGTGTCTGGGCAGGCAGGGTGATAATGTAAAAGGAATGCAGGGAGGGTAAGGAGACAAAATCAGCATCCTGGGTAAAATCCTGCCCTGGTCCCCAGTGGCAGTTGGCTCCTCTGAGCACCATCTCTCCTCCCGCCCTCCCTGGGAAGGGCAGGCGCTGCCCGTACTTGTCATGCCAGTCACACACATGCTGGTGCACAGACTAACACCCTCCACAATAAATCAAAAAGATTAATTACTAGGAAAAAAAAAATCCCACAACCCCACTTGCAGCATTTGAAATGCGGCTCAACCAGTGCTCTGCTCTGGTTATTCATGGGGAAAAGAAATCACCTCCTGAATCGAGCAATTGAGAATGCAAATATCCCAGCCTGGCTCAAAAGAGGAATCAAGCTCTGTACTGTCAAGCTGATTAGCATCCTGTTCTGTGGGGTACTTCCCTGAGCCTAGAGGGAAAATTTGGGGACAACTGTGCTTAATGCTTAGGGATGAGGTTTCTGAGTTTTGCCCAGAGAGAAATTACAGTCTTGCTACACCCATGACAGACCATAGAGATGTTTTCGTGTTCTCTTCACAGTGACTGCCCTTTCTCTGCTGAGATCTTTCAGCCTTTTGTTTCCTGTCACTGACCAGCTGTTTTTTGTGAGTTGAGTTTTTTTGTTGTTGTAAAACTGAAGCTTTCTACAGGCAGGGGAACAAAGATTTTCTTTTTTCTCTTGTGAGCAGGAAGGGAAAGTACATCGGAGCAGTTTCTCATGGGACTGGGACTTCTGCTTGCAAGAAGGATTTTACACTTTGTTTTGCCTTTTTCCTCTTTCCCTGAAAGCAGTGTAGATGTGTCTTCCAGAAAAACTAGGAATTATATCCTGATCCCTTTCAGTCCATATCCCAGCAGTAGGGTGGGAAATGCAGCATTTGGGAGTTGGAAAATACTTAGCAAGAAAGAAGCAAAATGAATCCCAGTGTTCTTGTTGTTATGTCCCAGTGAACATAAATCCTCTATACCATTCCTCGTGGCCTGCTGCAGATGTCAGAGAGGAAAATAAAACAAGAGCTTCCCTATGAAGTGCTGTTCATCCCTTCTTAGCCCTGTGCAAGAGCTTGAGTGTGGCTGGAAATTGCAGTGGCAGTGACAGGCAGCTTGTGCACGCTCTTTTCTGCCCCAAAAAGCTGCTGTATATCCTTATTTCCCAACTTGATTTTTCAGCTGGACTTCACTCTTCTTTCTCCCTTTGCCATCCCCTCTGTTTTCCGAGTTTGCCTGCAGCAATGTCCAGGAGACTTTGGAGCTGTTTTGACATGTGCTGGCAGGGTGGGCCTGTTGGTGAGGACAGATCCCTGGATAGTCCACGTGAGATGTGTCCCAGGCCTTGGGTTTTTCCTGAGCCACCCTGACAGATCAGGCCTGGGATGGGTTTGCTGCCACTGCCCAAGTTAAGCCTCTCCCGTTGGATTAAGGCTGCAGAACAAGGGCTGTCACTGCCATAAAATCTGTGTTTGAAGTGGAATTTCCATTAAGCTCTCCCATTTCTCAGAACCTGCTGCTTTATCTCCAAATATAAAATTTATGTTGAGGGCTTTTAGACTGGATATCAGGGAATGGTTCTTCCCCCAGAGGATGCTGGGCACTGCCCAGGCTCTCCAAGGAATAGGCACAGCCCCAGGCTGCCAGAGGTCTAGGAGTGTTTGGACAATGCTTTCAGACACAGGGAGGGAGTTTGGGATGTCTGTCTCTGTGCAGGGCCAAGAGCTGGAATTTGATCATCATGTGGTTCTGTAAATTAGAGCCACACCCTTTTAGCGTGGTGGCTGCTCTGCACATCCTTTACATAGAAATGCATGGGGTGTTCAGCATTGTCCTGCTCATTCCCTGCTGCAACAAGTCTCTTAAGGTTTCTTTGATTTTTTGGGAGAGCTGTTAATTGGAGGAGGGAGGCCAGATATAAGCATCAAATTGTGTTTTCATGTAAAAATTAAATTTTTGAAGATGTAAACATATGCAGTGTTTATTGTAGGCCAGTTCAGCTGACTGTGGCATAACAATTTTTGGAATTCAAAAGGAATGTGGCTGTGGTCCAGGGGTTGCTGGGACTTTCTCCCAGTTTCATCTTCAAGTCAATGCATGGGATGAATGAAAACAGCAGCAGCATGTCTTGGTGAAATCTGACATTTCCCCAGCACTTTGTGCTCATCAGAGACTGGGCAACCATTGCCTGGGATGAAGTATTTCTAGGTTACCACAGTGGTAAAGGGGAGGGTGATGATTTCAGGTATGTCCTAACAGGGTTCATGACATGAGTGCTAACTATGTGGGAGTTACTCTTTCCAACCTGGATCTTTTTTTGTTTACTGGGTGTTATCTCCTTGATAATACTTTTGGGTTGCTCTTTTGCTTATGGAGTTGTTTCAGTTTAATTACACTACATATGATGGTTGCTGTCCCTCTGTTGCTCATGGAAGGGTAGCTGAGCCTGTGTGCCTCATGTACAGAGAAGTGGAATTTCCATAAGCTCTTCCATTGCTCACAACCTTCAGCTGTGTTTCCAAAATGTGCTGGAAACATTCCCTCCAGTTCCCTGCCTGGTGAAGCTCCCTCTTTTTGAGTTGCAGCCAC
The DNA here is from genome assembly GCF_050655825.1 of Lonchura striata. NCBI lineage: Eukaryota > Metazoa > Chordata > Aves > Passeriformes > Estrildidae > Lonchura > Lonchura striata. The sequence continues at coordinate 7,550,010 of NC_140728.1, read as the reverse complement.
CGGAAACTATAAGAAATCTCAGTGTTTCATGTTAGAGATAATGAGTTTATCATTGAATTTGTCTCCTTTCCATTCCATTTTTGGTCTTGCTAAAGAGGTTTCCCTTGTTTCTTCCCCAGAATGCCAGGACTGGTGGGCAGCAGGTTGCAGACAGAACACTTCCGCACTTCCCGCAAACTGCACAGTCTGTTCTGCTGTGAAAAGCCTTCACATAGTGACAGACTCCAGAGAGCTATCAGAAAAGCTCCAGAGGCACCAGCCTTTCCTAATCAAGGTAATGCAGGGATTTGTGAAGCTGGGTGATGAGTCCCAGCTCTTGAACAGCACGAGCCCAAAACCCCTGCCCAGTATTTTCACCCATGAACTCAAGCTGCTCATTCAGGACGTGTGTCTAAGAAGACATCTCACACCAGTGTAAAGATGTGGGAGGAAAGAGCTCCCTGCATTATTTCTCTGACTAATGATCATTGTATTTGGACACTTAGCAATTCACGTGGCTGTTGCTCTTGGATGTTTTCTAGTGGGAGGGAAATGGGAGCAGGGGGCAGCCCTGTGGGCACAGCTTTTATCTTTGTTTCTTGTTCTTTAAGACAGGGCAGCATCTCTCCTATGAAGAACTGAAGCATTTTCAGTCCCAGGACCCAGAACTGGCAGAGGTTATAATAGAAGAAAATTCAGCTGAATTATGGAGCTGCCCATTTTTCTTTCCCTGGTGAGTCAGACAAAACTTGTGATGGATGGACACATCCTTTCTGTAGGGGTGCTCAGGCTCTGCCTGTGTGAACCACCAGTGCCTGCAAGTTGCAGTTAAACTGGAGGGAAGGTGTACAGGAGTGGGTTACAGGCTGCTTCTGCTTGCTGGCACTGATTTGTTCTGAGGACAAGACTTCTGCACTAAAAATGGAGAATTGGTGCTTGGTCTCCAGCTATTGCTCCCTTTATAAGATAAAATTGTCCCAGGGACTGCCTGGTCCTGTTCTTCAGGCTGTAAATCATCTGGGCTGTGAGCTCATCACCTGAAGCAACTGGTTCACATTTCTATCACCTCTGTCTACTGATTGGAAATCCTCCACCACTTGTGCCGACTGAGAAGAGATGCCATGACTTCTGCAAACACTGAGAAGTAATGGAAAATCAAAGAATCCTGCAATTAGTGTTTGGTCTTCTGGAGAAAATACAGCCAACTCTAATCCTGCCCTGTTAACCAAAAGCTCTTTGCCTCATAAAGGCCAAAGTCTTTAATGTGAACAAGACATGTGAGCAACTTGGAGCTCTCTGAGGTGTCAGAGTAAGAACTGCTAGAGGGATGGTCAGGGTAGAGAAGAATTAATCATGTCAGTCCCCTAGACAGGGATGTAAAGATAACAAGCTCCACCTGGCCTTTTCCAGGTTACATTTTCTGGTCTAGAGAACAGCCTTGGATCCCCCCTGCCTCACCACGTGGGTTTGGTTATGGTTGTGTATGATGCCACCTCTCTGCATCTTTTGTAATGAATGGATCTGGCCAGTGACTTGGGTCATTTTAAGGGAAAAGGAGAGGGAAATGAAATTCAGGTATCCATAAGGATCTGTTTGTTCCCTCTTTATATGGTCCCGGTGCAGGAGTCCAGAGGAAAGAGGGAAGGAGCACAGGTTTGGAGGCTGAGGTTGAATTGTGCTCCTGACTCCCAGGGCTAGTCTGACATGCTGTTTATCAAGCATGAATGTTTGGCAAGAATTTTATCTGGAAAGTAGCTTTTAAATGCAAACATTATCATTGTATGATGATTCTTTAATATGGGCTGGTTTGTTTAGGAACAAGTCTGTGAATAGATCCCGGATTCTCCAGGAACTTTTCCCTGCTTCCTCTTTGCTGTCCTTCCCCAAGACAGTGTCCCTGGAGAGCTGCTTCCTCATCCACCACCCAGATTTGGGGAATAAGGTGAGAAATTAATTCCAAAAGCTGCCTTCCAGCTAATTAATTCCAACTCCTGTCTGTGAGTTGTCTCCCGGGAACTCTGAGTTTTTGTGGGATTCACAGGGTATTTTTAGCTGATACTGTCCTGAAAAGGAGCATTTGGGGTTGTATCAGTTCTGTCCATCCCTGTGTAAAGTGGCATCTCAAGGTGGCTTTGCCTCCCAGCACTTGTGTCTAGTTTGGGGCAGGAGATACCTTGTGCCCATCTCCCTTGGCAGCTGGAAATGTCACAGAAACAGAGGAATTTTAAAGATCATCTTGTTCCAACACCCCTTGCCTGCTCCATTAATGTGTCTGGCCTTGCTCTAGAGCTGGGTGAGGTCTTTCTGTGCACAGTTGGGCAGAATTGTTTTAAGAGTTACATTTTAGAAGCTGTTCCTGGCAGTGAATCTCACTCATTCTGAGACACTTGAAGCTTCTGGCCTGATCTCCTCCTCTGTGTTTTCCTGAGTTGTGGGGATGTGCAGGCCCTGCCTTGCCTTGGAGGAGAGGAGAACCCTTGCATGCAGCTGACCTCAGCTAAGATTCTGTGATCCACTGGTAACTGGTGGAGCAGCACACATATTGTTTGCTCTGTCTTGCCTGCCTGCAGGACAGTCACTTGTCCCTGCTTTGGGCAGACAGAGCCAAGGAAAGCTGTCCAGGCTTTTGAAATTCTCTCCTCTTGTCCTAGAGCTACAGCCTGCACAGCCTCTTTGCTGTTGGGAGTGGGCAGCTCACCCTGACTGTTGCACCTCTGGACACGTGCAGAGGACACTGTGAGGTGTTCAAGGTGGAGCTGGAAGCTGGAGATCTGGGTGAGTACCAGAGCTGTGGCATGCAGGGACTGGGAGTGGAATCAGGACACTGCTTCCAGCTGGGTCTTTTCCATCTGACACATCTGACACAGTGGTTTGTGCCATTGTCACCTCCAGACTGGTGTGTGCCTGCTTGTCACAGCACAGGGAGTGGGAGTTTGTGGCCTGGAACACCAACACTGGAGATGCTCAAAGCTGAGCAGTGTGGGTACACAATGGGTATTACAAACCCGGTGCCCACTGAGGGAAGTGTCTTTCCAAAGAGCTGCAGCATGACCACATCCCTCTGTGGGAAATGGGAGCACTCATTAAGGATGGGCTCATCTAACAGAGCCTCTCCATTGCCTCTTCCCAAGGTTATGCCAGCACAGATCACTGGACAATGAGCTTCATGGCCAGAGGGACAGAGCCAGCGGTGATTTGTGATGGAGCTGCCAGCTAAGGATGCTGGGGTGAGAAAACAGAGCTGTTCCCAGAACAAGACTTTCAGCTTTGAAGCCAAGGCAACGTCTTGAGAGGAGCGAGCCAGGGCAACTGGGGCAGGCAGCTTTGCCACCCTGCATGTTTACAGTGTTTAAAAAGGACTATTTTCTTGATCCTTGAGGTAATCCTTTGCCTTTCCTCAAATGTATTTTGGGAGAAGCTCAAGCTATTTATGACCCTCCCTGTCCCCTCAGGTAAGCCCTGGGTTTGCAGCAAAGGGGTTTTTTTCCCAGGAGCAGCAGATGGATTTCTCAGGATGAGATTCACCTTATGTTCTTTGTGGATTATGGCACTTCTGAAACTTCCTGGGGGGTTTGGGAGTGGATGGGGTGTGTGACATTTCTGTGTACATTCCTCCTGAGGAGGAAGCTTTGAGCCTGTGTAGTCAGGCCAGTTCTATAAAGGGAATGAATTGGTGATGTGTCCCAGCTCCCTCACGTCCGCAGCTGTGTGAGCCCTGCAGAGCTGATCTTGGCTCCTGCTCCCAGGCTGGGGAGAGCCTTGAGCCTGAGGGCAGAAACTCTCACCCACTGCATCCTTCTTGTACCAAAAGAATCCCTTCAAGCCTCTCTGTGTTGTGATCACCCTTCTGCAGCTCTCTGTCAGCAGTTGTGAGTGAGTCAAATGGTAATCATGCTTTTCTTCACCTCCACTTCCTTTCCTGTAAAAACACCAACATGTGTTAGTGGTGCTGGAAGTACAGGAGTTCTGGATGGAGACACACATGTGTTAGTGGTGCTGGCAGTGCAGGAGTTCTGGATGGAGCTGGGGCTGGGAGAGAGCAGCTCTGTCCAGCTTTCACCTCAGCCACCAAGGGCTGCACAGCCGTTCTCAGCAGCTCCTTGTTTTTGGAAGCACTGCCTACGTTCCCAGCCCACGGTACCTCTGGGAGCACCTGAAACCTCCCTCTTCCCTGGCATATTTTTGCATTGACTCCTTCCAGACCTGGAACTCTGTCTTCAGAATGGACGTTGGTTTTTCCTGGGTCCTTTCCAAGCTGCCTTTGCGTGTTTCCTGCTGCTGGAGCAGTGCTGTCTCCAGTGCCCTGAGAGAGGCTCGGGTTCGGAGTTTGCAGACTGCGGATGCTCCAGTCCCTTCCAAGTCTGATCCTTTGGGTCTGATCCCACTGCTGAAGATCATTTACAGATGTGTCAGGCTGAACTCATAGGCCAGGGCTGGAGTTCAGGACATACTCTCACACTTGTTAATATGGATTTGGGAGGGGTATTTGGTTGACAGCGGATTAACTCTGTTCTCAGGAGCAAGAGCCTTTTTCTCTGTAAATATTTTAGGTACATGTAAAATGACAGATTGGGAAAATGTCTGTCCAGCCTTTGTTTTTGAGGAGAATGGGAGCAAGCATTGTGCTAATCTGATTAGGAGCTGACAAAAGCTGCCAAGTGGGATGACCATGTCTGGCTCCTGTACAAGAATAAGGCAGAGGACAGTTCCTGCTCCAAAGAATTTAGTCTGAGGCCTTGACAGTACAAACATTTCTATGCATAACCCTTATTTTTCTCCTGTCAAAACAATGAGAACAAGCCCAGCACCTATGTCAGTCTGTGCATGGCCCTTGGTGCTGGACACACACCAGATCTAGCAGAACCAAAAGGGGAGAGTCTGGCTCTGTCAGGATAGAAAAGCACTAATATAATTTGTTACCAAGTATTAAAGGGAATTGGACTAATGTAACTTCCATTAGTATTCTCACTGCTTGGAGTCTATTTCACACTCATGACACTACATTCAGTTTTGTACATGCCAAGACACACACATACACCCACACCACCCCTCTCCCTCTTAAAGCTTGGGTCTTAGTTAATGGAAATTTGGGAGTTCAGTGATGGCAGAATTAGGGCCTCATTAGTGACTGTTGCTATTTACACCTTGGCAGCTTCTCAAATCAAATTCAAAGGCTGACCAGGTTACTTCACCTCTTACTGGTTTTGTATTTGACCCATTTTTGTAAAGCATTTGCTCAAAGATGCTGCTGGAGCCATTCTTGCTGAGATTGTGGTGGTTCAGTGACACTGTCACTGCTAAGTGTCCTTGACTGTAACTTGTAAAAGAGCTGCGGGGACAATTCCCAAATGTCTGTGAAATGTTTGGATTTTGAGAGTCACACTTAAGCCATTGTGGCTGTCTGGCTCTTTTGGGAAGAAGCAAAGAAAATGGATCTATTTACAGTTGCTGTTTGGACTTGGGGGAGGAAGGGGCAGGTTTGTGCCTGTTTAGCAGAAATGTTCTCACGTAGTGCTTCTCCTTCCCTCAAAGAGTTGCAGCTGGTTGGACAGGAGCTGGTGAGTCTGGCCTGTTTGCAGAGCAACCTTCCAAGTGCACTTTATGGGCTCTGCATAAGTTTCCAGCTCTGTCTCAACGATACATTGCATATGTCCCAGCCTCGCTCCCTTCGGAGCTTACATCATTTGTTTTTAAGCTCTCCGGTATATTTTCTCTTCCTCTTCCAAAAGCTGTAAGGAATTAGCTGCTAAACTAAAACAGGAGGGCAGTTCTCCTGCTGATAAAGAGTCGATTTTGGCCAAAGTGCTGAACCCCAGTCTGCAGCACAGCTTCCAGAGCAGCTCCTGTCTCCAGCTGCCAGAGGAGTGGTGCTCACACCTTCCACATCCCAGGGCAGGCAAGCAGCCACGGTGGGAAACCCAGAGGTGAGGCCACAATGGCAGAACTGGGATGGCCAAAGGGAGGTTTTGATACCTTTATTGCAATCAAGCCCTGGTCGTCTTCCACATCCAGAGCTCCAGCTTCACAGAGCCCCTGGAAAAGCTGCAGACTTCCCTAGAGAGGCTGGTGGTCCTGGTGGCCTGCTGAGGTGGAACTGGGGGGAACAGGGCTGTTCCTGCAGCTATTGAGGTTTCACAGCCATGATCACATAACTCACAGAGGGCGTGTCCCACCATGGTCTCCCTCACCTCAACTCCCCTTTTGCACTCTCTGTGCTGGTTTGGACAATCTCCCATTCTCTCTCTCCCCAGCTCACACAAGTTCCCAGTTAACACATTTAAAAATCCCTTTGTGTGCTTCAGAACTCATTGCCTGTGAGCTGGGAGATGGATTCCTCCTCACCCCACATTCCAAAGGCTGCAAAGCTGCTCTGAAATCACACCAGAAATCGGTACTACCCACGAGCCCAGTGGGCAGAGGTGAGGAGGGGTCACCTCTGCACTTGCCAGGCTGGAAGGCTGGGCTGTGCCCATCAGCTGGGCAGGAGGATCGTGGTTTAAAGCTGCTCCCCAAAGCAGGGGTCACTGACCGGTGCTGTCAGTCAGTCCTGAACTCAGGGTAACTGAAAGGAGGAGAAAGGATTATTATGATTTACTTCAGTACCAGGAAATCAGCGGCCCCCACGGGAGCCAACCTGGCAGTTTCTATTGATTCTTTGTTTTGCTTTCTTTGTTCTGTTTCATTTTTTTTCCCTGTTTTTTTCCCTGCCCACTGTTACTGCACACATTGATTCCCCTGAGGGGTCTCTTTGCAAGGCCCTGGAGAGCTTTGAGTCAGATTTCCCAGGAGTCTCCAGATTGCAGTTTCTCCCACCAGGCCTGTTTTTGCAATGTTCTGGAGGAGAAGCTGGTTTTTCTGGGCTGGAAAAAAGCACCTCCCTCCCCTCACAGCTTCCTGGGCTGCAGCAGGAGGAGGTGGGGAGCAGGAGAGCATCTCATGGTAGAGATGCTATATGTGAGCTACATAAACAGCAGTGTCTCAGAAAAGGGATCCTTCTGCCTTGAAACCCTCTGGTTCCCTCCCTCCAGGAGGGAAATTTCCACACACCCCAATCCCAGGTCCTTGTTCAGCCCTGTGGCCCCCAAGAGAATTGAACACTTCCTGGGGTGAGGCCATTTCAGTGGGTGCACAAAGAGCTTTGGCTTCCTGCAAACCAAACTTCCTCTTGGTAAATTTTATGGACAGAACTCGATATCCTGTTCAGGAACCTTCTCCTTGTAAAGGGCAGAGATAGACAAAGGAGATGCTGGACTTCCCTTTGCTTTGGAGATTCAAACAAATGACAGGTGATTTATTTTTAGCATTATCTCCTTGTCCTGGGGAGGGGAGTCACATTCGGAATGCTCAGAGGTGCTGGGAAGTAAAGCTATATATGCATAAAGACTGTTTTAATGCTGAACACTAAACTTAGTGATGGATTTAAAAAAAAAAAAAAAAGAATGTGAATATGCACTTAATGCAGAATTTTATGGATGGTCCTAATTTAATATATTGCAAATTTTGTAAATAATTGGGAAAAGCCTGTAAAGTATGTAAATAAATGAAATTTGTATGTAAGAAGAATAAAAAAGTTTTTAATTTTTGCAATTAAATACAAGTGTTAATGACCCTTTTCCCTTTTCCTGATTTTTATTTGCATGTTGCATGTCAGCTATTCAGGAGTTATTTAACCTTTTTTTGGGTACTTTTTCTAAGGGAAGTGTAATTTAAGGGAAGTGAAAAGTCAGAACACTTTTGTTAGGAAAATGTCATAAGAAACACTTTGTGAAAAAGGAGCAGTTTGGGAAATGTTCTGTGGGTTTCAGCCTGATTCTCTGAACAGTGTTGATGCAACAGCTCTGCCTGTCCCTCCTTTATTTTCTTCCCAGTAACAATCTCCATCTTTCCTTCACAATTCAGTTTGTTTTAGCCAAACTTTGAGGCATGGAAGACGTAAACTCCTTCAGAGCTCATAAATCCAGGCGAGTAGGGAGAAAAGAGATCCTGTTACTCCCACACCCGTGCAGGAGCCTTGTAGACACCGGCCAGCCCCGCTGGAGACCCTCGAGACGTGAGTCAGAAGAAGGCCAGGCTTGGTCACTTCTGTGCTGCAGAGTGGGGCCTCTCTGGAGCCAGCAGGCTGGAGCAGAGCCCATCAGGTGCTGGTGTGTGGCTCCTGATGTCCTCATGCAGTGGCTGCTGCTCCTCAGGGTGTGGGGCATGGGTTTCTTGAGCGAGCAGAAGAAAAGCTGCAAGCCACAATATCCTGTCCCCGCACAGCCATGCTTTGGGTACTGCAGCCAGCCCTGAGGGCAGCCACACGCTCCCAGCTCTCCTCTTTGGGGCAATTTCAGCTCTGTTCCCTGGTCTTCCTCTCCTGCTCCCCCTTCTCCTGATGGCTCAGGGAAGAGGCATCAACCCTCTGCTTGCCCTGTTGCCAGCAGGCTGGGGAGCCCAGGGGCTGTTCTCCAGCTGCCAAATGCTGTCCCCAGCACAGACACGGGGTGGCCGAGGTGGCTCTGACTCTGTCTGGGGAGTTGCTGTGCTGCAAACTGCTCTCAGCAATTGCAGCTTGCTGCCTTTGTTTCTAACAGCTGCATTCCAGGCACAGGGGGAAACCACGTGTGGAAACAGGGCTGTGTCAATTGTTGTGGGATTATTGTTATAGGTTGTGGGTGACACTGTGGTGGGTATTTACTACAGGGCACCTCTGAGGAGGAGGAAGCTGATGAGGTTTTCTATGGGCAGCTGGAAGTAGCCTCATGGTCAAAGGTCCTGGTTCTCCTGGGGAGCTTCAATCATCCTGGTATTTGTTGGAGAGACAACACAGCCCTGCACAGGCTGGAAGTCCTGGAAGTTCCTGCAGGTCATTGAAAACAACCTTTTGATACAAGTGGTGGAGGAGCCAAGGAGGAGAGGTGTGTTTCTGTTTTGTACTACCAAACCAGGAGGGACTGGTTGAAGATGGGAAATTTGGGGACAGCCTTGCCTGTAGTGACCCATGTTATGGTGAAACTCAGGATCCTGCATGGGAGGCAAAGCAGTAGCAGGGCTAGAACCCTGATTTTCCAGAGAGCCAGTTCAACCTTTCCAAAGATCTACCTAGAGGAATCCCATGGAATAGGGCTCTAGAAGGGAAGGGAACCCAAGAAATCTGGTCAATATTCAAGCATCCAGACTCAAGACCAGTGTATCCCCATAATCCAAAAATCAAGCAAAGGGGCCAGGAGACCTGCATGGAAGAGCAGTGAGGTTCTAGCAATTCTCAAATGGAAGAAAGAAATTTATGGGATGTTGAAAAAGGGACAGGCACATGAGAGATCTATAGGAACATCTTTGGGCTATGCAGGGATCAACGAGGAAGGGCAGTCCCTTTGGAGTTGAGTCTGGCAAGGGATATCAAGAACAACAAGAAGGGCTTCTCCACGTGCATCAGCAGCAAAAGGAAGATTAGGGAAAATGTGGGGCTGCTGCTGAATCCAGTAGGGCATGGAAGACACAGAGAAGGTGATATTGCTCAACATCTTCTTTGCCTCAGGCTTTACTCCTGGGAGCAGCCCTCAGGAATCCTAGATATTGGAAGTAAGAGATGAAGGATGGAGAAAGGAAAACTTTCCCTTTGTCACAGAAGGTTGAGAGAGATCAGCCAGGCAGACTTAACACCCAAAAAATCCTTGGTGGGATGCACCCACAGGTGCTGAAGGAGCTGGCAGAGGTTGTTGCTTGTTGCTTAGCCACTCTTCACCATCTTCAAAAAGCCCTGGAGAATGAGAGAGGTGCCCAATGATTGGAGAAAAGCCAGTGTTAAGTCCTGTCTTCAGAAAGGGCAAGAAGGAGGATCTGGGAAACTCCCAGCCAGTCAGCCTCACCTTCATCCCTGGAAACATGATGGAATATCTCATTCTGAAGATCATCACCAAGCACCTGAAAGTAAAGAAGGTTATCGGGAGTTGTCAGCATGGATTCACCAAGAGGAAATCCTGCTTGACCAATCTGATGCCCTCTATGATGACACAGCAGGATGGGTTGATGAGAGGAGAACAGTGGGTGGTGTCTACCTTGACTTCAGCAAGGTTTTTGACACTGTTCTGTAACATCCCCATGGATAAGCTCAGGAAATGTGAGGTGGATGAATGGACAGTGAGGGGGATCAAGAACTGGCTCAATGGCTGAGCTCAGAGGGTAGTGAGCAGAGCAGAATGCAGCTGGAGGCCTGTAGTCAGTGGCATTCCCCAGGGATCAGTATTTGGTCCAGTCTTATCCAACTTCTTTCTTAACAGCCTGGATGAGGGGATGGAATGGGCCCTGAGCAGGTTTGGGGATGATACAGCACTGGGGGAGTGGCTGATCCACCTGAAGGCTGGCTGCTGTTCAGAAGGACCTGGACAGGCTGCAGAGCTGGGTGGAGAGAAACCTAATGAGGTTCAACAAGAACAAATACAGGTCCTGCACCTGGGCAGGGATAACCCCAGGTACCAGCACGGGCTGGAGGTGCCCTATTGGAGAGCAACTCTGCAGAGAAGGATCAGGGGGTCCATGAGTTGACCATGAGCCAGTAGTGTGCCCTGGGGCCAGGAGGGACAACGGGATCCTGGGGAGCATTGGGAATAGTGTGGTGAGCAGGTTAGGGAAGTGATCCTTACCCTCTGTTCTGCCCTGGGGAGGCCATATCTGTGTTCAGTTCTGGTCTCCAAGTTCAAGAAAGACGGGAGTTACTGGAGAGAGTCCAATGGAGGCCGTAAGATTAAGGGACTGGAGCATCCCTCTGATGAGGAGAGGCTGCTGGAGCTGGGCCTGGTTAGTCTGGAGAAGAGAAGACTGAGAGGGGATCTCATCAGAGGATGGTGTCAGACTCTTTATTGGTGCCCAGAAACAGGACAAGGAGCAATGGCCATAAGCTCAAAACAGAAGAAGTTCCACCTCAACACAAGAAAAAATTTCATTCCATGGAGGGTGGCAGAGCACTGGAAGAGGTGCCCAGGGAGTTATGGGGTCTGTCACTCTAGAGACATCCCAAACCCACTGTGATGTATTCCTGTGTTACCTGTTCCAGGTGATCTTGCAGAGGGGTTGGACTAGATGAATTCCAGAGGGCCCTTCCAACCCCATCTATTCTGAGATTCTGTGATTTTGAGAAAAGGGACAAGAGGTAAGGGAGGGGACCCATAACGGAGGGCTCAGGGGATGGCTGAGGTTTGGAGCAGCAGAGGCTTGGATGAAGAATGCCAGTTCAGGCATGGGGAATGACCATGCATGTTCGTTGGCACCAGCCCCAGTGCAGCCTCTCCATCAAGGCTGATATGTGACACGGGTGTGTCCCATGTGGCTTCAAAACTCTAATAAATGTATTTCCTCCCCAATTTTCAGGCTGTTGGGTGTTCCTGGCTCTTGGGAGGTGCTTTAAATCTGACTGCCAGAGCCGTGGGCTGCTGAGAGCAGAAGCTGCCTGCACGATGCTGAGCTCAGGTCTTCCTCCCGTTCTCTTGGTGCTCTCTGTGCTGGGGCTGAGCTGGTCCCTGAGTGATGAAGAAAAGAAGATCATCTTGGATGAGCATAATAAATATCGCTCCCAGGTCTCTCCTCCTGCCAAGGCTATGATGAAGATGGTAAGTGGCTTTGATTACAGAGGAATATTGGGGTGTTTGTGTGGTCCAAGGCTCGATCTCAATGCGAGGAGGGATCTGGGTGCTCCTTAGGGGAGGCAGAGCAATTCTCCTCTAGGGTTACAAGTGGGTGTTAATGGAGGGACTCCCTAAACTGCCTCTAAAGAGAAGAGTTTCCTTTACCTTTGGAGCTGTCTTTGAGCATGTTCTGGAAGTTCCTAAATGTGAAGTGAGTCCCCAGATGCTCTTCCATGAGAGTGATGCAGCTTTCACCCACATGAGTGGCTGCTGGAGCTCCCTGTGACGGCAGAAAGGGCAGGTGAGACCCTGCCCTGAGCAGGTGCCATGACCTGGAGACTTTGCCATGGTCATTGCTAAGAGCTGGTGGGGGAATCTTGCTGTGTGGGACATCACACAGTGCTCTGTATCTGCATCATTGACTTCAAACGTGTTGGTCATGTCTGTCAGTTTTTTGGGCCCATCATGCTCCTACTCCTCCCCATGCTTTCTGCAGGGCTGGCTTGGATGTGAGGGATCCCCTGTTTTGCTTGAGGAAATCAAGTCAGGTCCCAAATTATATGTGGCTGCAGCAGGAGCAAAACCATGCTCTAGAGCTGGTGCTTTTTGTCTTGTTCAGGCTCCTGATTTGATTAGAACTTGGCTATGAAGTTTTATCCTGCACCACATGTGATTTTCTTCATTGTTTGAAAATCATGGGGAGGAGCCAGAACCCTCTGCACTGTGATGGTTTCTCCATGCTGAGCTGCGGATGCTCCATGATGGTGTTAGATGAGCTCCAGGAGAGGGTGTGAGAGTTGTGCTGGTGCCCTGATCTTCTCCTCTTTGACTCATAAACCAAGGCTTGTGCTGGGACTGACCATGGAGCTCCCCTCTCTTGAGGACTGTGTTGGGTAGGGGTTTGAATTTTCCTCATGAATGGGGAAACTGCAGCCAGGCATTGCAGGGGTCCTTGGTGAGTGCCTTGCTCCTGTTGGAGAGCGCAGTGTCCCTCTCTGTGTGCTGACTCCTAGCTCCTTTCAGGCCTGGGACAAGGATCTGGAGGTTGATGCTCAAGAGCATGCAGAGAAGTGCAGCTGGACCCAGAATGGGGGCCCAGGCAGGTTAAACCTCTTTGCTACAGCTTCAACCCTGGATGTAGAACTGGCCATTGAAGAATGGAACGGGGAGAGGAAATTCTACAACTTGACAACATACACGTGTGTCCCCAGGCAGACATGTGACAACTACACCCAGGTACCAGCTGCTGGGGTGTAGGGGCTGTTGGGACAGGAGCTGTACCACTGCTCCAGCTCCTCCCAAAATCTTTGCAAAATAACAGGGAACCAGGTGGGATTCACAATGATAGAGGCAGATCTGGGCATGGTGTCAGTCATGAGCGGCCTTTTGGAGAAGACCTTTTTTGAGACAAGCTCTGCAGCCCTTTTTTTGGCTGCTCAGCAGTGCCAGCTCAGTGCCAGCTTGTCTTGGGTAGAAGGATGAGGTCTGAGTGTTCCTTCACAGTTTGGGTGGGAGCAAAGAGGAGAAGCAATGGTGGTGGCAAGTGGATGGATGGATGGATGGATGGATGGGTGGATGGATAGTTCCAAGACCAAAGTGGAGGTGGTGATGCTCTGCCTGGGTGGGCTACATGATAGGAAAGCAGTGGCACTGGAATATATGACCTTGGGAAGTTGGTTCAGACAGGGGCAAGGGAGAAGAACCTGAATGCCAAAGCAACGTGGGGATGGGGATCTGGGGCACATGCTGGAAGATGAGGAAGATACTTGATCAGCCTTTAAGGCCAGGGGAGAGACTGCCTTCACCCAGTCCCCTCACCTTCAACCCTGGTCTTTGCCTTAGGTGGTCTGGGCAGAAACAACTCGCATTGGCTGTGGGAGCAGTTTTTGTAAGAAGATGCATGGAATCGAAACAGAAAACGTACATCTGCTTGTTTGCAGCTATTATCCTCCGTAAGTTCCAGGCCCACACTCTGCTATCCATCCCCTGCTCTGTTCTGAGGGAGGTAACTTTGCTCCATGGACTTAGCTGACCCCTGGTAGGGGTCAGGCTGGGAGTAAATGGCCCTGACAGGCTGTGGCAGAAGTCCAAGAACTGTATCCTACATGAATCCCAAGTTTTGCCTTGGCTGGGATATGCCAGCTGAATCAGCCCCCTCTCTGGGATGGGTGTTTCCCCTTTCCTCATGCCTTCTTTATCTTGGTATTTTCTGCTTCCAGGAGTAACATAAAGAACAAAAAGCCCTACATGGAAGGACCCTCATGTAAAATCTGTCCCAGTCACACAGTCTGTGTGAACAACCTGTGTGGTGAGTGAGTAGAGCCACAGAGCCCCTGGAGGGGCTGTTGGGACTGTGACCTCGGGCTGGGTCTGAGCTCTGAACCCTCCTGGAGCTGTCAGGAAGCCCTTGAGCTGCAGTTCCAGGGCTGGACCATGAGACATCAGGAGCAATTGCTGCTCCTAACAGAGGTCAACTGGCTCAAGATGAGGATTGGACAAGGGCCTTGTACCCCATTAGGGAGCGGTTTTTGCCCCTTGTGGGGCAGGAGGTTGTGAGGGACATAAGTTGTCTCCAGGTTGGGAACCCCAGAGTGGGGGTTGGCCCAGAGTGACCTGAGAGGGGTTGGCTGCTCTTTCTGCCCTCGTTGGCTTCTGCTGGTCCTGCTCAGTGCAGGGGATCCATTGAGGTCAGCTGAGCCAGCCCTAACCCACGGCACTTTTCATCTCTGCATCTCTTTCATTCACCCTAATAGCCCTGCCAAAACTCACAGCCACAACCAGAACCAGTGGTGGCAACAGAGGCCACCATAACCACAGCCAAACCACCGTCCAAAAACTCACTTCCAGCCACAATCCCAGCCATGCCACCACCCACAGCCACACTGCCAAACACAGCCAAGACCAAACCCCCAGTACTCTCACCCATCACAAGAGCCAAACCAAAACCTGCCACCACTCTCCCAGCAACAACCCCAGCCAGGCCAAAACCCACAACACCAAAACCCATCACAGCTCTGGCTAAGCCAAAACCCACCACAACTCTGGCTAAGCCAATATCTCCTTGTACAACACCAGCATGTGCCACAATGGCAAGACACAACCCAAAACTGCCACAACCACAAAGCCGGAGCACAAAGATCCTATTGAGGCAGCCAGGATCGCTCTTTCCTTTGAGCCCGTGTCAGACCCATATCCAGAGGTTGGGGCAGGCAATGGAGAGCCTCTTAGCTCCTTCACTAAAGAGGAACTTCTACTCTAACTACATCTTTTCTTCTTTTCCTTCCATATCTGCCCTGGACACAGAACTGGAGACAAACTTGGACCAGACAAGTGTGGATCCACCCAAAGGAGGAGCCCCCAGTACCTGCTTGGGTCTTTCCCTCTTCCTCCTCCCCAGTGCCATCCTGCTGGGCCTTCTGCTCTGAAGGTCTTCCTCAGCTGTCCCTGCACCCCTCACCAAGGCTTTGTCAGCGCTGGTTGTTCCACAGCCCTGGCAGGCTCAGGAGACTCCTTGGACAATTCACACGCTCCCTCCTTACGCTGCCTTCTCTGCTGCAGCCCCGGCGAGCCAAGGGCAGCCATCAGTGCTGGGGGAACTCTGTCCCCTTCCTGAGCAGGCCTGAGGGCAGGAGGGTGTTTGCCATAATGCTGGTGACCTTGGATGCTTCTCCTTTTTCCTGGCTTCTATTCCATTCCAGGCTGGAATTGTTGAGCTCTCCCACCCATCTGCCCATGTGGCTGGCAGGCCCTGCCACAGCCTGACCCTGGGGACAGCAGGGTGACCTGGGGACAGTGAGACATGGTGGTTGGCTTTGGTGTTTGTAGATGAGACATGGTGGTTGGCTTTGGTGTTTGCCAGGAGTTTCCCACAGAAATGTTCTTTTCCCTCCAAATGTGTTTCTTTCAATTTTGGACAAGTTTTACCTCTTTCCCTTCTTGTCCAAATAGAGTGGCTGTTTTGAGGATTTCTGTTTCCTCCTGGTTCTGATGGAGCTCTGGCCAGTACTGCCCAGCTGTTCACCCCTCTCCACATCACATTCACCCCTCTCCTCCTCACAGCCTGCAGCACTGGCTGCCTCCCTTTCTCCTCCTCCCTCTCTACTGCTGGCACATGTCCCATTCCTCAGTCACTCCAATGCCACAGATTTATTTTATCCGTGTGCCTGCACCTGTGTGCATACACAGAAGAGAAACCTCCAGAGCTGAGAGAGGCCACCAGCTCCTTTATGCAGCTTTTCCCTGCATGGCTTCATGCTTTGCATAATTTCATTTTATTTTAATTTAAATACAGATCCTGCTTGATGTGTATATTGTGTGTGTGGTCAGAGAAAGCAAATCCCCACAAGTGTTGGTATAATCTGAGCTCCAGAGATACAGGTGATGCTGTTACAGGTCACTGGTGGCTCTGCTGCCCGGCAGCAGCAGCAGCTCCTGCAGGAGCCCAGCTGCCTGGGGCTGCTCTCAGCTCCCTGGCCAGCCCAGCCCAGCCAGGAGGTGACCAGCAGATGGCACTGGGACAGGCACCGCTGAGAACTGGGCAGCTCAGCCCTGCCCGCACTCCTGGGCTTTATTTCACTGCCAGCCTCAGATGTAGTGAAGGATCAGATTTAAAATGACCTCGTGCCCAGGTGCCCTGGCTGCTGCACGCTCTGGGAGCAGGCTGAGCTCCTGCTGCCGAGCTGCCTTCGGGGGAGAAATCCCTGCCTGCCTTATGGGCAGATGAGAAAATACAGCCCCAGAGGCTGCTCCTCAGCCGTGCCAGGGGAGAGGGCTCAGAGCTGGGAGAGCATTTCAGGACCTCGTCTGCTTTTGCATCTGGGTGAAGGCCAGTCTGGCATTCCCTAACAGTTCCCTAGAAACACTACCAAGAGCAGAAAAGCATTTCTCCTCCCAGCAAGATCAGGGCACTCAGGCAAACCCTGATTTTTGCAGTGCTGGATCCCCCACCCCGCTGAGAGCCATCGAGGCCCAGCGCTGCTGCTGATTATCAGCCACCAACAGAATTCCAGGACTGAAGTGTTTTATCAGCGGTGTGGGGCTGTGAACCTTGTGAAAACTCTTGGGTTTTCTTTTCCTGAAGGTTTGGACTTGTGGGGACAGGCTGTTGTGCAAGGACCTATTTATAGAGATCCTTGCAGCAGAGAGCTCCAAGCCAGAAGGAAATCCGCTTTCCTCTTGCCCTGCTCCCCGGGACAGCAGGGCTGAGCCTGCCCACACAGCCTTTGGGGGGCTTGCCTTAATCCTGACTTTGGCCCTTTGGGCAGGGTTTGGTGTGGTGCACAGGGCAGTGCACACAAACACTCAAGGCAGACTTCTGCAGCATTTCCACTCCATTTCTGGGCTTGGCATCAAGGGGACTCTGGCACTGGCGTGGCCCTGGCAAAGATTCTGCCAGGTTCTTACAGCCCCATGGCCCTGAGTGCTGGGAGGAGGAGAAGGCATCACCCATCAGCCGTGCTGACTTGGGTTAAATGGTGGGATTTGTGGTGTTTATGAGGCCTGGCTTCTTTGTGAACCTCACCTGCTGGGCTCCCTCCATCCCTGGGCCAGCTCCCAGCAGGGACAGGGAGGTGTTTGCTGCTGCCTGAGCGAGAGGAGGTTCCTTTGCTTCAGCTCCTGGATCTCCTATGAATGCAGTGGGTCAGAAAGGTTGGGGTGAGCACCTCCACCCTGCTGGGTATTTGCATTTGGGGTTATGCTGCTGGCAGCTCCATCCAGCTTCCAAGTATTTCCGGTGTTTGGGCGAAAATGGTCTCATTCCACCATGTCCTGTAAGGGTCTGGGGAGGACCCACCTTTCTTGATCTTGCTTCCAGGCTGCTTTTTGCTAAAAAGTGTTGCCCTTCAAGGCCATTGAAACCATCTACAAAACTAAAACAGGAGGGCATTTCTTCTGGTGGTAAGGAATCTATTTGGACCAAATCTGCCAAGCCCCTGTCTGCAGCACGGCTTCCATAGTAGCTCCTGTCTTCAGCTGCCAGAGGCACGTGGTGCTCACATCTTCTGCTTTGTCAGGGTGGGAAACCCACAATGGCAAAACTGGGATGACCAAGGGGAGGTTTTGATACCTTGCCCAAAGAACTGCAAGTGAGCTCCAGTCTCACAGATCCTTGGAAAGGCTGCAGGAGGCCGGGACCTCCCTAGAGAGTCTGGTGTTCCTAGTGACCTGATGAGGTGGAATTGGGTGGGAATGAGGCTGTTCCTGCAGCTGTTGAGGCATTGTGGTGACAGACACAATCAGCTGAGTCACCCATAGGGTGTCTAACCGTGGTCTCCCTCACCTCTGCTCTCCTTGGCACTCACGGTACTGGTTTGGAATACTCCACTCTCACCCTGCCCAGTTCAGAGGGATTCCCAGTCCACACTTGCGTCCCAGCATTTTTAAATAATCGAATGGATAAATGAATAGCGTGGAAGACGATAAACTCCTCCAGAGCTCATAAATCCAGGCGAGTAGGGAGAAAAGAGATCCTGTTTCTCCCACGCCCGTGCAGGAGCCTTGTAGACACCGGCCAGCCCCGCTGGAGACCCTTGAGATGTGAATCAGAAGAAGGCCAGGCTTGGTCACTTCTGTGCTGCAGAGTGGGGCCTCTCTGGAGCCAGCAGGCTGGAGCAGAGCCCGTCAGGTGCTGGTGTGTGGCTCCTGATGTCCCCATGCAGTGGCTGCTGCTCCCCGGGGTGTGGGGACGGGCTGTTCCTTGAGCGAGCAGAAGAAAAGCTGCAAGCCACACACACTTACCTAATGCCGGCTGGACACGAGTGTCAGCTCCAGGGTGGGGCTTGGACCTTGCACTGCTAATCTTGATGCTTTAGACATTGGCTCCAGAAGGAGCCGTCAGAGCAGGTTGGGAATTGAGAAATGGCCCTGCACCCCTTTGGCAGCTGCCCTGCATGTGCCAAAGGCATCAGCTCTTATTCACGTTTCCCCACGAGCCACATGCCCTGAAGATGACTCCTCCTGGGCTGTTTGCTCTTCCTCACAAGCTCTGTGTATCCCATTTTCCTTCATCCTTGTTGCCACACTATCTCCTGCAGGGCTCAGCCAGGGTGCTGTAGTGCCAGGGGCAATGGGGAGCTTGGCCCTGCATCTCCACATCACCTTTGGAGAGACCAGCACCTGTACTGGTCTAGTGGAAGGTGTCCCTGCTCATGGCAGAGGGGTTGGAATGAGATGAGCTCTCAAGTTAAGCTCTTCCCAACCCAAACCATTCATTCCATGGCTCTAAAATTCTCAGCACCACCTTGTTCCATGTAAGCCAGGCCATGGTGAGCTGGCCTGTAGGAGCTGGAGCCTATGTTGATGTTTTCTAGATGTTTCTCCAGGTCTCCAGAAATCCAATAGCAAATGTATTGAGGTGTCTCCATCAAGTGACAGATTTACCTTAGCAATATGTGGGAATCTCTGGTTTGACCATCTGATTGAAAACCTTGTGAAATCTCGGCCTCAGACCCCACTTGCAGGAATTGTTGGACAATTGAGGGCACGACTGATCCCAGAGCTAGTGAAGGCCAAGGTAATACACAGAGCTAAGAGATGTGGGGGCAGCAGGAGAGCTGTTGTGGTGAGAGGAGTGATCCGGGTGGTCCAAAACCAAAGGAAAACCGACAAAGCATCGCCTGGGGAGTGGGGAGGGGAGGGGGAGGCAAAGCCGGCGGCGTGTGACGAACTTGGCTCCGCTCTCCAGCGCTGCCCACCCGCTGATCCTCTCCGACAGCCTGCGATCCCGGCGGAGCTCCTGGAGCCGGGCCGGGCGCTTGCACAATCGCAGCTGGGGAGGCTGGAGCAGCCCGGGGGGCTGCGGGACACGGCTGTTGAACCCTCCCGGTGTCTGCGGGCAGGGAGCACAGCCTGTCCCCGCACAGCCATGCTTTGGGTACTGCAGCCAGCCCTGAGGGCAGCCACACACTCCCAGCTCTCCTGTTTGGGGCAATTTCAGCTCTGTTCCCTGTTCTTCCTCTCCTGCTCCCCCTTCTCCTGATGGCTCAGGGAAGAGGCATCAACCCTCTGCTTGCCCTGTTGCCAGCAGGCTGGGGAGCCCAGGGGCTGTTCCCCAGCTGCCAAATGCTGTCCCCAGCACAGACACGGGGTGGCCGAGGTGGCTCTGACTCTGTCTGGGGAGTTGCTGTGCTGCAAACTGCTCTCAGCAATTGCAGCTTGCTGCCTTTGTTTCTAACAGCTGCATTCCAGGCACGGGGGAAGACCCGTGTGGAAACAGGGCTGTGTCATTTGCTGTGGGATTATTGTTATAGATTAGAAAAATAGAACAGGAGGTAGAAGAGAGGACCTGTAAGTGAGGGCTCAGGGGATGGCTGAGGTTTGGAGCAGCAGAGGCTTGGATGAAGAATGCCAATCCAGGCACTGGGATTCAGGCACAGGGTCTGTCCCAGGGAGAGGACCCTGCGTGTTTGTTGGCACTGCTGCTTCTCCATCAAGGCCGATATGTGAGATGGGTGTGTTCTGCATGGCTCCAAAACTCTAATAAATATATTTCCTCCCCAATCTTCAAGCTGTTGGGTGTTCCTTGCTTTTGGGAGGTGCTTTAAATCTGACTGCCAGAGCCGTGGGCTGCTGAGAGCAGAAGCTGCCTGCACGATGCTGAGCTCAGGTCTTCCTCCCGTTCTCTTGGTGCTCTCTGTGCTGGGGCTGAGCTGGTCCCTGAGTGATGAAGAAAAGAAGATCATCTTGGATGAGCATAATAAATATCGCTCCCAGGTCTCTCCTCCTGCCAAGGCTATGATGAAGATGGTAAGTGGCTTTGATTACAGAGGAATATTGGGGTGTTTGTGTGGTCCAAGGCTCGATCTCAATGCGAGGAGGGATCTGGGTGCTCCTTAGGGGAGGCAGAGCAATTCTCCTGTAGGGTTACAAGTAAGGGGTTCCGTAAACTGCCCCTAAAGAGAAGAGTTTCCTTTACCTTTGGAGTTGTCTTTGAGCATGTTCTGGAAGTTCCTAAATGTGATGTGAGTCCCCAGATGCTCTTCCATGAGAGTGATGCAGCTTTCACCCACATGTGGCTGCTGGAGCTCCCTGTGACGGCAGAAAGGGCAGGTGAGACCCTGCCCTGAGCAGGTGCCATGACCTGGAGACTTTGCCATGGTCATTGCCAAGAGCTGGTGGGGGAATCTTGCTGTGTGGGACATCACACAGTGCTCTGTATCTGCCTTTGGAGGTGAAGGTACTTTTATATATTGGAGGGAATGTCAGTTTGTCAGTCAAGGTCTTTCAGTTATTTGGGCTCATCACACTCCTAATCCTCGCCATGACTTGGTGTCTTGGAGATGTGGGATCCCCTATTTTGCTTGGGAAAATCGAGTCAATCAAATCCGACTGTAGGTCATAGTGGGACCTGTAGTAGGACCAAAAACAAGTTTCGTGCTGCTGCTGCTTTTTGTCGTGTTCAGACTCTTGATTTGATTAGAATTTGGCTTTGAAATTTTATCTTGCACCACATATTTTTTTTCCTTATTGTTTGCAAATCACACAGAGAAGGATAATTGCTTATCATGGAGAGCTGGAGTCCTTTCCTCTTTGGGTCACAGTGTGCATGGAGGACAACTCCCTGCTTGGCCCAGAAGTTGCCCAGAATGAGTAAAACCTTTTTGGGCTGGTAAATGGGAGCTTAACAATTAGAGGAAGCAAAAAGTTAAACTCAGGGAGAGAAGGCCTGACCAGTAACTGCAGAATCAAAGGGGACAGAGCCAGAATCCTCAGCGCCATGATCCCACCAGGCACAGCAAACTCAGAGTATCAGGGCTTTAGAGCCAAAGTCAGAGAAAGCCTGAGGGAAATGATCTCTCAGCGTCTTTAAGTCAATTCCAAACCTGTGGGGGCTGCTTGTGGCTGAATCTTTGATAGCACTACCCAGGTTTGAGATGCTCCTTCTGCAGCTTCTGCTCCTGCTTGAACACGCAGGACCTGCTCGTGGTCCAGGGACAAAGGCTTTTTCAATTTGTAGCCAGCAAATGTTTAGCTCACAGCAGCCCTGATGATTCCTCAGTAGAGGTTTTCCATGAGAACACCGTCCTCATCTCCCTCCCGGGACCTTTGCTTGGGCTGAGTTTGCCTCTGGGCTCACCTGCTGCCATGGCACTGTGCCTGGCTGAGGTCACTCCGTGCTTCCTTTTGGGACATGGAGCTGGTTGCTTTGGAAATATTTAGTTGAAGGGGGGGAATCTCTATCCTAAAGCCACTTTACTAATGAGGCAAGTCTGCAGGTGTGAGTCCCCTGTTTATGGAGCCCGGCTCTGTGTCAGAGGGAGAGGGGTGTGTGCTCCCCAAATTGGGTCTCCAGCCATCTCTGTCAGCATGGCCTGGGGCCATGGTGGGAGCTGAACCAACACCCTGTGTCCCATCCAGGTGTTTCCTCCCCACAGTGCCTTCAGGCCTGTCCTCACCCCCTCGACACCCCAGTGGTGACATGTCCTCCTGTCTGGCACCTTTTGGATCCAGCCCTGGCTCTGTCCAGGCTGGTCCCCCCTCAGGACCCCCTGTTTGCAGGGCTGCCTTCCCGAGCCAAGCTGCTCTCTCCATCAGGGATGGTCCAAACAGCTGCAGTGCAGGATTCCCCATATGCATGCCTGTGAGAAAAGCTCTCCACCTTCTCCTCCTCCTCCTCCTCCTCCTCCTCCTCCTCCTCCTCCTCCTCCTCCTCCTCCTCCTCCTCCTCCTCCTCCTCCTCCTCCTCCTCGTTCTCCTCCCTGTGGCTGGGGGCTCAGCTGGTGGCGGGGCCGCTGCCGCTCCAGAGGGGGCTCCTGGCCAGCAGCCACATCTCAGTTCCAGGCAAACAGATGATGCTTCCCAGGAGCCAGTGCTCCCAGGCTTTGTTCAGCTGCCAGGAGAGATGTGTCCCATTCCTCTCCTATCCCCACCCTGGGCGAGGAGGGATGGCCCCAGACCCCTCTGGCGTGACCCACAGTGGGTTTCCTTCTTCCTCCATGACTTCATGGTTTCTCCATGCTGAGTTGTGGATGCTCCATGATGGTGTTAGATGAGCTCCAGGAGAGGGTGTGAGAGTTGTGCTGGTGCCCTGACCTTCTCCTCTTTGACCCATAAACCAAGGTTCAGTTTGTGCTGGGACTGACCATGGAGCTCCCCTCTCCTGAGGACTGTGTTGGGTAGGAGTTTGAATTTTCCTCATGAATGGGGAAACTGCAGCCAGGCATTGCAGGGGTCCTTGGTGAGTGCCTTGCTCCTGTTGGAGAGCCCAGTGTCCCTCTCTGTGTGCTGACTCTGAGCTCCTTTCAGACCTGGGACAAGGAGCTGGAGGCCCTTGCTCAATCCTATGCAGAGAAGTGCATCTGGGACCACAACAAGGAGAGGGGCCGACGGGGAGAAAACCTCTTTGCTATGGCCCCAACCCTGGAACTAGAATTCGCCATGGAAGACTGGAATGGGGAGAGGAAATTCTACAACTTGACAACATCCACATGTGTCCCCGGGCAGATGTGTGGCCACTACACCCAGGTACCAGCTGCTGGGGTGGAGGGGTGGCTGCTCAGCAGAGCTGGGTGCCAGATTTTCTCAGACAGAGAAATGAAGTCTGAGTGTTTCTTGGCAGCTTGGGTAGGAGCAGAGATGGTGGGGGATGCCAAAGCAACATGGGGATGTGGGATCTGTGGGATGAGGAGGTCTTTGGAGCAGCCTTTAAGGCCAGGGGACAAGTTTCCTTCACCAATCCCCTCACCTCCACCCTGGTTTTTTGCCTTAGGTGGTCTGGTCAAGCACACATCAGATCGGCTGTGGGGCACATTTTTGTGAGAAGATTGATGGAATTGAAACAGAGAACATGCACCTGCTTGTTTGCAACTATTATCCCCCGTAAGTCCCAGGCCCTGCATGGGTTGGTGCATCTCAGTGGGGTTTCTGTGCTGGAAATACCCTGGCTTCATCCCTTATGTCACAGCAGGGTTTGTCCTTGGTCAGAAATAGATGTTCCAAATAATGCTTCTGTTATCTTGGGCTGGTCCCAGACTAAGGAAGGGTTG
This sequence comes from Lonchura striata, assembly GCF_050655825.1. NCBI lineage: Eukaryota > Metazoa > Chordata > Aves > Passeriformes > Estrildidae > Lonchura > Lonchura striata. Next base: position 7,526,447 of record NC_140728.1, on the reverse strand, counting down.
TCTGGAGATCCTGGCCTATGATTGTGACTGCTGAGTTCTGGTTCAGCTCCTGGAACACAGCCAGGGTGGGACCTTCTTCCCTGAGAGCTGCTCAAGGCTGAGGTGGCAGTAGCTGAGGGTACAGACACTCCCCTGCCCTGAGCCTTGTTCTTCCCTGCCAGCAGCAGCTGTTGCCTGGGGTGGAGAAGCCCTTTTGCAGCAGCAGGAAGGGTTGGAGGTGGGAAGAGAGCTGGTTACCTCCTGACCAGCCTTGGCACCATTTGCTTGGAGCTTCTGAGAGCACCAAGAGTGCCCAGTGGCTGCAGACCTTCCTGGGATGAGGCAGACAAGTATTCCCTGTCCCAGTGTCCATCCCCTGCTCTGTTCTAAGGGGGGTGAGGGATCTGCTCCATGGAGTTGTCTGCCCTGGCTTTAGCTGCCTTGGGGTCAGGCTGGTGAGTAAATGGCCCTGACAGGCTGTGGCAGAAGTCCAAGAACTGTATCCTACATGAATCCCAAGTTTTGCCTTGGCTGGGATATGCCAGCTGAATCAGCCCCCTCTCTGGGATGGGTGTTTCCCCTTCCCTCATGCCTTCTTTATCTTGGTGTTTTCTGCTTCCAGGGGTAACATGAAAGGCAAAAAACCCTACATGGAAGGAGCCTCGTGTGAAATGTGCCCCATGGACACAGTCTGTGTGAACAACCTGTGTGGTGAGTGAGCAGAGCCACAGAGCCCCTGGAGGGGCTGTTGGGACTGTGACCTTGGGCTGGGTCTGAGCTCTGAACCCTGCTGGAGCTGTCAGGAAGCCCTTGAGCTGCAGTTCCAGGGCTGGACCATGAGACAGGACAACTGCCTTAAGATAAGGAGGGGCTTGTACCCCATTAGGCAGTGGGTTTTGCCTCTTGTGGGGCAGGAGGTTGTGAGGGACATAAGTTGTCTCCAGGTTGGGAACCCCAGAATGGAGGATGGCCCAGAGTGACCTGAGAGGGGTTGGCTGCTGTTTCTGCCCTCGTTGGCTTCTGCTGGTCCTGCTCAGTGCAGGGGATCCATTGAGGTCAGCTGAGCCAGCCCTAACCCACGGCACTTTTCATCTCTCACCAGAACTCGTTGTAGAAGAGACCACTCCGGCCTCTGTGACAACAAAGGCAAGGCCATCCACCCCAACCACAGCCAAACCAGAGCCCACAGCCAAACCAGAGCCCACAGCCAAACCAGAGCCCACAGCCAAACCAGAGTCCACAGCCAAACCAGAGCCCACAGCCAAACCAGAGCCCACAGCCAAACCTGAACCCACAGCCACAGCCAAACCAGAGCCCACAGCCAAACCAGAGCCCACAGCCAAACCAGAGTCCACAGCCAAACCTGAACCCACAGCCAAACCAGAGCCCACAGCCAAACCAGAACTCACACCACCAGTTCACACCACAGCTGAACCAGAACCCACACCAGTGTCCACCACAGCCAAACCAGCACCTACAACATCAGTACATACAGCAAAACCTGAACCCACACCATCGTCCACCACAGCCAAATCTGAACCCACAAAACCAGTGTCTACCACAGCCAAGCCAAAACCTACAACCACACTGCCAACCACAACCACAGCCAAGCCACCACCCACAGCCACACACCCAGCCACAGCCAAGCCCAAAGCCCCAGCACAGGCACCCTTCAGCACAGCCAAGCCAAAACCTGCCAGCACGCTCCCAACAGCAACCCCAGCCAGGCCAAAGCCCTCAGCACCAGCAGCCCCCACAGCCACGGCCAAGCCAAAACCCACCATGCCAGCAGCCACCAGCACTGCAGCCAAGCCAAAGCCCACCACAACTATGGCCAAGCCAACACCCACCACACCAAAACCCACCCTGACAACCACCACCACTAAGCCAACAACCACCACTACCACCAAGACATCACCCACCCCCCTGAAACCCAACACAACAACCACCACCACCAAACTAATACCCACCACAACCACCACCAAACCAACACCCACCACACCAAAACCCACCACAACCACCACCAAACCAACACCCACCACACCAAACCCCACCACAACCACCACCAAACCAACACCCACCACACCAAACCCCACCACAACCACCACCAAACCAACACCCACCACACCAAACCCCACCACAACCACCACCAAACCAACACCCACCACACCAAACCCCACCACAACCACCTCTACAGCCAAACCAAAGCCAACCACAACTATGGCCAAGCCAACACCTACCACACCAAAATCCACCCCAACTGTAGCTAAGCCAAAACTTGCTACAGCCACAGCCAAACCAACACCCACCACACCAACATCTACCACCACTACAGCCAAGCCAACGCCTGCTGCTACAACACTAGCACCTGCCACAACAGCAAAGACACAGCTGAAAACTGCCACAACCACAAAGCCAGAACCAAAAAGACCTGATCCTACTGAGGCAACCGGGATCGCTCTTTCCTTTGAGCCCACCTTAGAGCCAGATTATAATGTATCTCCAGAGGCAGACACTGGAGACCCTCTTAGCTCCTTCGCTACAGAGGATCCAGCCTTATTAGAAAGCATGGGCACAGCCTTCAGCCCCAGATCAGTCCCAGAAATAAAGAAAGGTGTCAAAGAGCACGGGAAAGAGAAATCAGCCTTTCCCAGTCTGTCTCCATCCCTCAGCCAAGCTGTTCCAGAGATGAAGCTAGGTTTCAATAGAGCTGAGCTCATAACCCCCTCCAAGTCAGTGGTCCTCAGCCCTGAAGAGCCCACGTTCTTGCGTTTAACATCATCCTCCAAAGACAAAAAAGGGCCGAGCCCCCATTTCCAGACCTCCCTCTCAGGTAAGGCAACCGTGGAGTTTGTCCTGGCATGGACACTTGGACATTCAGGGATCCCCAAGCAGCATGGAGAGGGCTTGGGAGGAGCAGTGTCAGACTGGTCCTTTGGATCCTCCTCTTGTATGTGCCACCAAACCTTTTCCTCACTCTGCTCTAACCCTGAGGGGCTGGTTGGATGTCTCATCTCTGAAGCATGGTCCCATTCACAGCCTGCTCCCACTAACACACAGCTTCCCTGGACCAGAGCTCTGCTGCCTCAAGGAGCCTCGGGGCACGTCATGGCACACCTGCATGAGTGGGAGCTTCTCTTCTGCCAGATCTTCCCCTCTAACTCCACATTTTCCTCTCTTCTTCCAGCAGGTGCCCTGGACACAGAAGAACTGGAGACAAACTCGGACCAGACAAGTGTGGATCCACCCAAAGGAGGAGCCCCCAGTACCTGCTTGGGCCTTTCCCTCTTCCTCCTCCCCAGTGCCATCCTGCTGGGCCTTCTGCTCTGAAGGGTCTTCCTCAGCTGTCCCTGCACCCCTCACCAAGGCTTTGTCAGCGCTGGTTGTTCCACAGCCCTGGCAGGCTCAGGAGACTCCTTGGACAATTCACACGCTCCCTCCTTACGCTGCCTTCTCTGCTGCAGCCTCGGCGAGCCAAGGGCAGCCATCAGTGCTGGGGGAACTCTGTCCCCTTCCTGAGCAGGCCTGAGGGCAGGAGGGTGTTTGCCATAATGCTGGTGACCTTGGATGCTTCTCCTTTTTCCTGGCTTCTATTCCATTCCAGGCTGGAAGTGTTGAGCTCTCCCACCCATCTGCTCGTGTGGCTGGCAGGCCCTGCCACAGCCTGACCCTGGGGACAGCAGGGTGACCTGGGGACAGTGAGACATGGTGGTTGGCTTTGGTATTTGTAGATGAGACATGGAGGTTGGCTTTGGTGGTTTTTACCAGCAGAAATGCTCTTTTCCTTCCCAATGTGCCCGTCTCAATTTTGGACAAGTTTTACCTCTTTCCCTTCTTGTCCAAATAGAGTGGCTGTTTTCAGGATTTCTGTTTCCTCCTGGTTCTGATGGAGCTCTGGCCAGTACTGCCCAGCTGTTCACCCCTCTCCTCCTCACACTCTGCAGCCCTTGCCTCCTCCAATGCCACAGATTTATTTTACGCGTGTGCCTGCACCTGTGTGCATGCACAGAAGAGAAACCTCCAGAGCTGAGAGAGGCCACCAGCTCCTTTATGCAGCTTTTCCCTGCATGGCTTCATTCTTTGCATAATTTCAGTGTATTTGAATTTAGATACAGATTCCTCTTGACATGTAATCTGTGTGTGTGTGGTCAAGGAGAACAAGTCCCCACTTGTGCTGGTACAATCTGAGCTCCAGAGATACAGGTGACATTGTTAGAGGTTATTGGTGGCTCCTGGGCCTGTTGCAGGACCACTGGCATTGTCTGGGCCACTGTGTTTTGTTACCCCACGTCTCCCCTCCCTTCACCTGAGGATTCCCAGTTAGGTGTGTTAAATATGTGACAAGCTTTGCAGATAGGTGGAAGGAAAATAATGGGGAGATACAGCCCCTTCTCTGGTCATTGCAACCTTTCATTTCTACAGATGAGGTGGAGGATGACTTGAAGACCATTATTCAGGTCCTCCACTGCTGCTCTGTCCTGTGCATCCCCAGAGCATGCACTGAATAAATCCTGTTGTGAAAGTCTGTTCACTCTCTCTCTGGGGGATCTGGACACCTGGGAGCTACTTATTATACCTGTAAAATGCTCTTAATTATGTGCTTACATAGAATTGCTAAAAGATAACATGACTTCTGTGGGTCCTGAAGGGGTTTTTTAGCTTTCCAAAAGCATCCATGTGCTGCTTTTTGTAAGGGTGTAGCTTAATGTTTTTAAACCTTTGTAAAAGCAGCAGTAGGCCATGGGGATTGAGGATGATGCAGGGAATTTTTCTTGAGCATCCAGCTGAGTGTAAAGTAAAAATGTGTCCCCACCAGGAATTCTTGGACAAGGAAAGCAAGGCAAAAAGAGCTCAGAGCAAAAAAAGAAATAAAAACTATGGCTGTTTTAGGAAGCCCAGCACAAACCTCTCACACACAATTTCATCTCTGTGGCACAGAAAAAAAGTTAAATACAAGTGTACGTCTCAAGATTCTGTTTTTTTTGCAGCATTTTAACATCAGAACATCCCTCTGGCAGCAGCATACGAGGAAAGGGCCTCGACAGGCGGAATCAGCACTGGAGTGATTCTGGTACCTGACTTTGCCTTTTTGCTTTTCCCCGTCCTCCTGCCCCTGCTTTTCGCAGCAGAGCCGCCCTGCAGCTGCTGCACATTCCTCTCCTGCAGGAGCCCAGCTGCCTGGGGCTGCTCTCAGCTCCCTGGCCAGCCCAGCCCAGCCAGGAGGTGACCAGCAGATGGCACTGGGACAGGCACCGCTGAGAACTGGGCAGCTCAGCCCTGCCCGCACTCCTGGGCTTCATTTCACTGCCAGCCTCAGATGTAGTGAAGGATCAGATTTTAAATGACCTCGTGCCCAGGTGCCCTGGCTGCTGCACGCTCTGGGAGCAGGCTGAGCTCCTGCTGCCGAGCTGCCTTCGGGGGAGAAATCCCTGCCTGCCTTATGGGCAGATGAGAAAATACAGCCCCAGAGGCTGCTCCTCAGCCGTGCCAGGGGAGAGGGCTCAGAGCTGGGAGAGCATTTCAGGACCTCGTCTGCTTTTGCATCTGGGTGAAGGCCAGTCTGGCATTCCCTAACAGTTCCCTAGAAACACTACCAAGAGCAGAAAAGCATTTCTCCTCCCAGCAAGATCAGGGCACTCAGGCAAACCCTGATTTTTGCAGTGCTGGATCCCCCACCCTGCTGAGAGCCATCGAGGCCCAGCGGTGCTGCTGATTATCAGCCACCAACAGAATTCCAGGACTGAAGTGTTTTATCAGCGGTGTGGGGCTGTGAACCTTGTGAAAACTCTTGGGTTTTCTTTTCCTGAAGGTTTGGACTTGTGGGGACAGGCTGTTGTGCAAGGACCTATTTATAGAGATCCTTGCAGCAGAGAGCTCCAAGCCAGAAGGAAATCCGCTTTCCTCTTGCCCTGCTCCCCGGGACAGCGGGGCTGAGCCTGCCCACACAGCCTTTGGGGGGCTTGCCTTAATCCTGACTTTGGCCCTTTGGGCAGGGTTTGGTGTGGTGCACAGGGCAGTGCACACAAACACTCAAGGCAGACTTCTGCAGCATTTCCACTCCATTTCTGGGCTTGGCATCAAGGGGACTCTGGCACTGGCGTGGCCCTGGCAAAGATTCTGCCAGGTTCTTACAGCCCCATGGCCCTGAGTGCTGGGAGGAGGAGAAGGCATCACCCATCAGCTGTGCTGACTTGGGTTAAATGGTGGGATTTGTGGTGTTTATGAGGCCTGGCTTCTTTGTGAACCTCACCTCTCTCCATCCCTGGGCCAGCTCCCAGCAGGGACAGGGAGGTGTTTGCTGCTGCCTGAGCGAGAGGAGGTTCCTTTGCTTCAGCTCCTGGATCTCCCATGAATGCAGTGGGTCAGAAAGGTTGGGGTGAGCACCTCCACCCTGCTGGGTATTTGCATTTGGGGTTATGCTGCTGGCAGCTCCATCCAGCTTCCAAGTATTTCCTCAGAGTGTTTGGGCTGAAAATGGCCTCATTCCATGTCCTGTGAGGGTCTGGGGAGGACCCACCTTTCTTGATCTTGATCTTGCTTCCTGGCTGCTTTTTGCTAAAAGGATGTGCCTTTTCCTCCCTGACATTGTGGCAAGGATGATGTGGCTGCCCCAGTGCCATGTGCTGTGGGATCCTGGCCAGTGAGTCAGGTGAGTGTCCCACATATCCATGGGCAGAAGCTCAGCCAGGCTGGTCACCCTCCTCCTGGGAAAAGCTTCCCTCTCCTTTGTGCCAGGATGCATTGGAACAATTAAACTTTTATCTGGGATGGTTTCTTAGCCCTTTATGGGATTTATTTGGGTTAGTGGACCCTGTGTTCTCCTCTTGCTGGTATACACATTATAAACGTGTTATAGCAAGAACTATCCAAGGCAGAGGGAAGCCCCACCTGCAGCCCTTGAGCTGACTGAGGATGAGGAATCAAGTCAGGCTTTGTGTAGAAGTTGTGCAGAAAACTTGTGTAAGGAAAGCACCTGCTGACAGCCAGCACACATGGTCTAAGCTGCTTGGCCAAATCAGTCTGCCCCACATCCTCATCTCTGGCTTCCCTTTCACACCCAGGATTCTGTTCAGTCAGGAACAGTGACCACCCCTCAAGATGTCCCAGTTCACCAGCCAAGCTCACTTCAGGGCAATAAAAAGACTCTGTTTTAAAAAAGTCAAACCAATTTTATTTTCACAAGGGACTATCTCCAGCAATATTTTATTCATGGCTTCCAGCTCACACAGTTCCACTGTTTGAGATTCTCTGCATTAGTATCAATGCCACGCAGGGGGACTGAACAGATTCCATCTGAGACACGTGGGATTAGCTCTTTTCCAGGGGACACCTCTCCAGATGAAGTGGACATGCCGCCCTGTTCCCATGCTCGTGCTGCTATTTCAGTACCTTCCAAGCAATCTGCGGGCAGGAGCCCTGCCCCTGAGCAAGCAGCTGGAGGATAATAATGCAGCTCAGAGGACCAAGCTGTAGTTTTGCACAGCAAGTCGCCAGGACTGCTGAAAAGCCAGATTTATGGAGAGAGGGCTGCATTCCTTCGCCGTTTGGAACTGCAGCATCCCCACCCACCAGCTGTGTCCCAGCCTCGCTGCAGCTACGCCCAGTCCCAGCAGAAGGGCCTGAAATGAGCTGCTCCATGCTGGGGACTCCCACAGCCCCAGCAGCCAGGTCTGCCTCCCCCTCTGCCTTTGCTCAGGGTGAAATTTGAGGCCTCCAATTTCGTTTTGCTCTCTCCCTCCCACTTCATCTGAGAAGGTGTCCTCTGCTTGCCCCCGCTCCCTGGTGTCTCGGATCTCACAGTCTCCCTGGCAGAAAGATGGTCGTGATAATGGCCTGAAATGTCCTTCCTGATGCAGCCCTGATCGTGTTACAGCTCCTCTCGTGGTCTCGATCCTACTTACTCTGGAAAACGGCAGAGGGATAGTCCCATCTGCTCCTAAGAAACAGAAGAATTAACAGTTGCCTGTCCCTTGCCAAGGGCCAGAGCTCTGAAGCATGATGACTTCTCGCATGTCTGTTGTCAGGTGACTGCCTGGGAGAACCCAGAAGGATTAGAACCTGCTCCTTTTGGCTCACGTCTCTTCCTTACCTGTCTCCACGTTGGGACAAGTTGGAATCGTTGGTTCATCCTATGTAAATATCCAAGAGACCCAAACTTCCCTGACAGGGTTTGCATGTGAAGGAGTTCAGTTGATAAGGGATTATCAGATCAAAAAAAGAACTACCCTCTAACTCTGCTCCACGGGACAGGCTGGGAACTTGTCCAAAACAAAATGCACTTCCTGAGCAGGGCCCAACCAGCCAAATCTGATCAGCTCCCAGGGCTGAGTCCACAGTCCCCTGGGTCTGGTTCTGACCCAAGCTTCAGAACTGGGCACAGCAAAATTAAAGCATGAGCTCAGATCTGTCCCATTTATACAAAAGTATCTGCTCCCCTCCAGACCTGAGGACAGACCAGAGAAGATCAACACACATTTAAACACTTTACAACTTGAACCCATCTCCTGGAAAAAAAAGAGTAGAATTGAACACTGGGAGCTGCTGTGCAAACTCATTTCCCTCGAATCTTAAAGAGAGGTGGGTTCCCTGAAAGCAGGTGGCTCCGTGCTCCAATGCCTGAGGCATGAAGCAATTCCTGGAAGAATGCAATTCTGGATGCTGTAAGAGAAACACCCACTGAGTTGTTTAACAATGCCACGCTGCGTTTTTGGATCCTCAACAAAAGAAGCGATGATGCCTCGGGAGCTCCTCCTCCGGTGGTTTTGCTGCTCTTTAAGGAAGGCAATAGACTGTATAGTTATCACCTGAAATGGGATCAAATCCCTCCCACCAAACTATACAACCTACTACCTCACCTCCACAGAGCAGAACAGACGGGTCACAGGCACGGATTTGCTTTACTTGCACCACCTGCCCCACACCTGGTGTAGAAGTGGATGTGCAGACCTGAAGACCTGACTGTCTCCTTAGGAAAGACAGTAGATTGTATAGTTAGCTCAGAGGGAGGACCAGACTCCACAACTATTCAATCTACTACCTCAGCCTCAAGGACAGCTTGGGACCATGGCAGTCTAAGGCACTGGGATGATCCTTATCCAGGCATTGAGGTGATCCTTATCCAGGCATTGAGATGATCCTTATCCAGGCACTGAGACGATCCTTATCCAGGCATTGGCTGCTCTGCAGGTCCTGCAAAGAGGAATGCATGAAAAATCAAAATTCTTGATGGCAAGGGAGAGGAGTCATACCCAACCTTGTCCTGGAGCTCCTTCTCCTTCTTCAAACCTCCTTCAACCCACTTGGACTATACCTTGTGCTTGGCAATTACACTGGCTGCAGACTTCATGCACCCAAGGGTGCACAAAAGCAGCAGCCCTGCCCTTGGAACCTGGGGCTACACATGGAGATAGCAGAGCTCTCGGGAAGCTGCAGCAGCGCCAAGCACACCCAGCCAGGCTGACCTCACCTCCTGAACACACAGCGTATCTAGAACAAACCTGCCAGACCAGATAAGAGAATCCATCAATTTAGCTGCTGTGCACTCCAGGGAATTGAGCAGATTAGAAATAACTAAGTACAAGGAAGCTTTTAGGCTGCAAATGTAATGGTATCGAGTACATCAAGGCAGATCTTATTTCCTAAACAAATGAGTGCAACATGCAGCCGTGCTGTCCCTCTAATGCTCCAGCCCAGCCAAGCAGTATTAGCATGGATCCGAGACAGACTGGCTTTCCCCCAAGCCCTTGGCTCACCTTCTGAGGCTTCTTCACTCTCTGCACACCCAAATACAGAGGCAAGGTATTAATCTGGTAGTTTGAAAGAAACGTGTGAGGCTCTTTTGCAAGGAGAAGAAAGAATTCCCCCTGGAGATTAAAGAAGCCCTAATGAGGAGGGAGCCACGCCAAGCAGGCTGCATGTGCAGCCCAGCACAGTCCCAAAGGATAACTTCCCATGGGAGCTCAGCAGGACATGTCCCCAACCTCCACAAGCATCTGCTGAATGCAGGTGGGAGAGGAGGGCGCTCAGGCAGAAGTCTCCAAAGGGATAGAAGCTGCCTAATGCTTTGTGCTTCCACAGCTACCAGGCAACAGCCTAAATAATCCCAAATTTTTGGTCAACTACTGTAGCTGGAATCCTTGTGAGAGTTTAGGATGGCCTCAGGTGTAAGGGTATCTCTGCAGCAAGGTTTGGACGTGCTCTCTTCCAGAGCTCTCCACAGGCTCTCCTCACTGGCATTCAGCACAGTCCAGGTAATTCTCTTAATTTCCTTTGACAAACTGGTCCTTGACAGGGAATGACCCACTGTGCTGGGCCATCTGGTGTACCAGGGAAAGAACAACGTGGCAGAACTGGATCCTGCAGCACTGGAGTGCCCGGCCCATCCCAGCTGCCAAGTGCATCCCAAACAGCCTCCTGATGGGAAATGCTGTTTCTCCTGGTTTTATCAGCATAGAAAGTGATGTACAGGGGATGCACATCCCTCCTCAGCACATGCAACACCAGCCAGAACTTCAGTGAGGTGACAGCCAGGCTTAAGGGTCCATCAGGTCAGTCACTGCTCAGCTCCTTGGGGACAGAAGGGTTAGTTTAAACTAACATGTTTCAGCTTCCCAAAAATTAAGCTGCTGCCACAAGCATCAACAGAAGAGTGGCAAGAAAAACCACCAGATGCAGCACTGGTCAGGGACTTGGAGGTGGTCTAGATGATTCCTGGGTGATGCATAAAGGCAGAAGATGTTTGTCTTCTTCCAAAGAGATTTTTAGCAACTGACTTGGAGGAACAATTTTTCCTGGTTCCCAATCTGGTGGTTTCTATTAATTTAAGCACATAAGCCAGATGTATCAGGCAGGCATTTCAAAGGTCACTCTTGATACCTTTGCAGACAACAGGCATTTGGGCCAATCTCAAACTGTTGGTGGGAAATTACATTAAATAACTCTGAGCTCACATAGATGTAATTATATATGGCGAGAGGGGGGAAAAAAATCCCTTCTGACTTCTATAAGTAAACCTGAAAACAGAAGACTTAATTATAATAATTGTCTTAATGAGTATAGGTTTTGGGAATACCCAGCTGCTGACTATGGAATCCTGATTTTAGCAGGATCTGTGAGGAAAGGAGTCAAACAGGAGGATTTATGGATCAAACAGGGGGATTTTTTATGCCCGGTAAGGATGACTAAGAGCATCCTACCCTTAGTATCGCTGTCACACTTGTTTGTCCTACACAAATTGCAATGACAAGAATTCCCTCTCCTCATGGCTCGAGGTCTAAACTATCAAGACAAAAGACAGGGAAGGAAGGAGATGTGCCCAAATTTGCCTGGATATGATGCAGCTATGCAAAATTCTGGATAAAACAGCCAACAGGGTCTGTAGGCGTCACAGACCCACATCCAAAGCTTCTCACTGCCTTTTGAGATTCAACTTAGTTTTGGAAGATTTTTGGATACTCGATTGCCAAGAACTTCTTCAAAAAACACCACTTTCTGTGCAGGCCTTAAGGCAGTGGCCCTGTAATTTCCACTTTCCATATTTATATGGGTCCCTCAAAATCTACCAAATCTGATTTCTGTGAAAACACTTCATTGGTTTCTTCAAGCCACTGCACGAAGGTCCTGTGCACAGAGTGTGTCACTACATGGTCCCACTGTCTACAGGTGCTTGGAGGGGTGAGAAAAATTGAGAGGCAAAAGAGTGTGTTTTTTTCACAGTAAGATCATCCAGGCTGCAATAAAAATAGCATTGCCAGTTCAGCTTTCAGACTTGTTTTTGGGAATCAAGAAGTGACCTAAACTGCTCCTCATTTATCAGGGCTCAGGATGGCTTGTGATGACCCCAGCCGAAAACCCAAGATGATGCCCCCCAAATTTTGAAATATCTTTGCATCAGAGATTCCTGAGCACGGCCAAGTGTCTGCATTTAAAAGGAGCCCACCTCGGAGAGGAGCTGGAAAGGCTCCGAAGCCTTGAGGAGCTGATCTGGTTCATTAAGGAGCACTGAATGAAATGGAGGAGGGGGGAGGAGGAAACCAGAAAACAACAAAGTCTCCGCTTTAAAAGCTGACACCACTTTCAGCCTTTGTGTCGGTGCCGAAACGTGCCAGGGACAGGGAGGGCTTCTCAGTGGGAAATCAGGACCCTGAGTCTCCAAGAGGATTTTCAGCCTCCTGGAGCTGGGGCAGAACCAGCCCCGGCTCCCTGGAACGGCGGCGTTGGCACAAAATGGCCGAGTGTGGCCATTTTGTTCCCTTGGCTTCATCTCCTCCCAACCTGGCTGGAAAAATAAAAAAACCAAATGCATGAAAAAAAAAAAATTAAAAATCAAACCAAAAATAAGCCAAGAGAATGATGGAAGGTTTTCAGTAACTCCCCAACATTGTGGGGACCCCCAGAGCGCCAATCGGAGCTGCTGATCCGGCTGGCAGCGAGGAACCCGCTCACACGAAGAGCAGAAAACAACCCAAAAACCCATCTTGGACACACCCTGTGCCACGGGAAAGCATAAAAAATGACACTTGCCAAACTAGCCATGAAGACAAGTTGTTTATAGCTTCTCCCAAGGCCAGGAAAACCTCTCAGCAAAGCAAGGCCAACCAACTTTGCAAACACCCCATGCTAAAGTCAATATTAAATATCTCACTTTGAAACAATTAATCACAGACACCATGAATAGGGAAAGAGAAATGGAAGTAAAAATATTTACAATTCAATGCTGCAACAGCCCATGTCTCTCAGCAATGCTTTTACTCCACACACTTCTAATGACACAGGGAATATTTCACATCAACTTTGTCATCGCATTTATTATTAAACAATTAGCAGGTATCTTTATAAACAGCTGCTTATCTCTTAGGGGTTGTCTTGAGTCCTATCAGATATTTCTAAACATCTGGATCATTATTAATGAATCTGATATTGTTATCTATAATGCAGGCATCTGTAACCTGCTTGTTATATGACTTATCTTTCATTAACCCTTCCTAAATACATTAGGCCATAAAGGTAATGCTTTTTCTAAATGTTTGTGCATTTTCTTTGTTAATTTGTATATACCTCACCCTCTCCTGAAGCAAAAAAATGCCCCAGAATTTTTGTCATAAAAGATAGGTGCTACTGATATTTCACAGTGTAATTTCATTAAATACTAATTATAAGAGGAAAAAATATCCTTCAGGCTAATTTTTACCTGTTCTGCACTCAATTCTACAGGTTAACTCAAAAATCGGAAGAAAATTTTTTTTCTGTAATACTCTATAAAACTATTCTGTTAACACTGTTAACCTTCTCAACGTTGAATTCATAAGGTGCTCATGAAAGGTGTGCAGGTAATGTCCACCTCTAATGTAGATCTGGACCAGAACATTTCATTTGCACCGTGAAGCACCCGCCCAGCGCCCGCCCGTGCAGCCCCAGCTCCAGGACCACCGTGGCCCTGCCATCCTCTCTATTGTCTGTCTGCAAACAAGCCCAGGGGATATGGAGGCAAATCAAATACCTTTCTGTGCAAGGAAAGCCATTTCACCTCTTTCTGCTCTCCTTCCCAGCTCCGCTCTGGAAGTGTCTGCTTCTCTCCACATGTCTGGAAAGCCACTCAAGGAACAGCAGGATGATCATTCCAGCACCTTATCAGAGCCTGATCCCCCCCGCGCCACAGGGCAGGGATCTGCTCCTCAGAGTGTCCACAAACAAAGTGACGTGGCTACTAACGCCAAGACATCCAGGCTACTGAAGGAAATGCAGAATCACTTAAAAAAAAAAAAATCACTTTTATCTGGCGCATATTGTGGTGTTTTTGCCCTGCTTCTGCACAAAATTTTACGGTAACGCCACCAAGTTGCTTTAAACTTTCAAGGCGTGTTCCTGTGGATGGTGTTTCTGTTGTGTATCACACCTTTACGTGTGCAGGATACACACAGAGTGCAGTAAACAGCTTGTGAGCACAGTGCAGCTCCAGCCTTGGGAGAAAAGCAAGGGCTTAAAAAGCCAAGAACAGCTATTGCTTTAAATATTTAAATTAAGATGTTTTTATTCCTGAGATGAAAACTTTCAAGGCAAGAAGGCAATAAACAAAAAAATCCCTAAAAAAATATCCTCCGGATTACATCAGCTAAATCCAGGCAGTGCCAGCTCGGTGGAAAGGTCAGATCCCATATGCACCAAAAACAAGAGGACACACAACAGGTTAAAATGCTACCGTCCGGCAATGACCGGCTCTGGTCATACCAAGCCGATGTGTAAAACCATCCGCCCGTCCAAAAACAAATTAAGACAACAGTGCTCTCTGGTACTTTATAAATCCAGAAGAAAGGAGGGCTGTTTTATTGAATATAGCGAACAAACCTTTCCGTCCGGCTATTCCGTGCAGCCCCGCGGCTCTGCGTGCACCGAGTAGCCCTTACGCTGCTCATACAAAAGCTCAGTTTGGCAATTCCAGGCATTTTCAGTGCTCAACATACGCCAAAACTACCCACTCTCTGCCTCTGCCTTTGGTTTCATTCCAAAATATCCTTTTTTTTTTTTTTTCTCTCTTTTTTTTTCCCTTTCTCTCTCTTGCTACAGCCGGTGCCACGTAGAGACGGGAGAGTTGGGCTCGGACATGGCCGCAGCCTCCAAAAAAGAGCCAAGTCCCAGCGTCCCGGTTCCCCCTTCCAGACGGGAAACAAAATGGCCATGGAGCAGCCATTTTGTTTGCTGCGGGATGGGAGGGAGAAGGGAAGGGAGGGGAGACGCAGGCCAGGCGGGAAGGATGAGGGGGGAGAGGGGAGGGCGTCAATTCGGCAGGAACCCAAAAGCTCTGCAGCCATGCCCGGGCGCGTCCTCCTTCCTCCTGCCGGCCCCGTCCAGTCCCACAGCGGGACTGAGCCGGAGGGATGGACACAGGGCTGGTTTTCCAGCCCTCCCAAGCCGGTTGAGCCCGAGTTGTCTGGCCTGATATGGGTGGCACTTCCCTCCCTGGGCCAGGCTGGCACCTCCATCCCGCCCGCTGCTGCCGGGCTCTGCGGGAGCTCCCGAAGGGAGCCGGGCAGGAGAGCGGAAACCAAGCCAGTAACGTCAAACTCCTGAACTTCCCTGGGCAGGAAATGGTGTAAATAACAGCCGCGGAGAGGGGGAGAGGAACCCGGCCTTGGGGACAGCGTGGCCTCCACAGCGCGGAGCCCAATGGCACCCGCGGGAACAGCAACCCCAGCTTTCCTTGCTCACTCTCAGTCCCGCCAGGACGTGCCTGCCTCGGAAACAGAGGCTCTCTCCAGAAGGACCTTGTGCCCACAAAAAGCCTCATGAGCTCCACCACTTTTATCTTGCTGCCCTTCCACGGAGCAGCACCACAGCTGCCCATCCGGGCAATGCACCCACGGCTGGAGGAACTGGCCTCTCACTGGACCCTCTTCTCCCTAAAGCACAGGGCTCAAGTCCCTGTTAGCATCCAACACGACACACAGATGAATCCCACCCTCCACCACAGGCATTATGTTCCTCCAAATCCTCACCAAAACCAATGACAGGGTTTTAGAGCAAGGCAAACACCTCACAAATCTGCCTAGGAGTAACCGGCATTGGAAGACCCTTAGGAGTACACAAATCAAACACCCCTGAGCTTTCTGCTTCTGTAGATGGGACAAGCTGTGAAAATCAGGAGTATTCCCAGGATTTAGGACTAAGATCTCTGCATTAGAAGCCCTATCCCTTGAGGATGCAGGGAACTGGAAATGCCAAAACCCAGCACAGCTTTGAAGATGTTACAGGACCTGTAGGAAAATCCTGTAAGGAAGGTTGTCTATAGGATGAGGCACTTTGTGCCATATTCACATGGGATAAATTTAAGCACAAGAGGCTGGACCTGCTCAGCTTTCTCAAGTCAGTGGTGAGGGTAATTTCTCTGCAAAGTAATTCAGAGCAGAGGCATAATGACAACATCTTGAATTACCCTGTGAAAAAACTTAAATCTTTAGGTCTTTGTTAAAAAACACTATTCCTCACTGCAATTTCTGGCAAAGTAACCTAAGATCTTCCAGATGAAAGCTGTTATGGATTTATTAGTAATTTGTTGTGATCCATTAGGCTTATTAAAATGTCCCTAAAAATGAGCATCACCTGTAACAAACTCCACTGAAAACCTGCTCAGGATATCCTGATTTCTGGTATGGGTTTGATGTGGAGCCATGTGACCCCACAAGTAGGTTTGTGCACTTTGTATTAACCTCAAAGTCTGGGAATTTTGAAGGTATTTGAGAGATCCAAGTCTGGTTTATTTTACTAGGCTTTGAGAAGACCAGGCTTGCTTGAAAACACCTGTGCATGGAGAGAATAGTGCATTTATTGTGTAATACTCTTCTAGGAAAACCAGTAAGACAGGTTGGAGAATGATGACCAAAGGACTCTAGATGTGTATAAGAACAGATCAAGGATGGCCACACACAGCGTATCAGACTGAAGCTAAAAATGAAAACCAATTTCAGCTGCTCTGGCACCCCCACAACCTGAGGAACTCTGTTTTTACCCTTATTCTGAGTGAAAATGAACAGAGCAGGATGAGACACGTTTACAAGACACATGTGGGGTGTTTTGCCTTTCCCAATAACAGGGCCCCTACATCAGCAGCACCTTCCTGGTGGTCCAGAGATGGAGAAATACGGGACTGGGGACATGCATGGAGCTGGGTTGCTCAATCCATCAACAGCACACTCAGAGCTGCATGTAGCCCCTCAGCAGTAGCTGGTTATTCAAGAAATCTTAGTCAAATGAGGGCGCAGGGGGGGAAAGATGGGAATACAGAGGATAAGAAATGGGAACATTTGGGAAGCTGATGGAGGGGAGAGTGTCTGACGTGTAAGCAAGAGAATGAGACCAGGAATGCACAGGTTTTGTGGACCTGGGAGGGAGCTGAGATGGTTTGTGTCAGGAGAGGGAGGTGTGAACATGATTAAAATGCTGGAGCTTCACAAAGGACAAGGAAGGAGTTGCTGAACAGGGATATTTTTGTAGCCTCCAATCTGGGCTGCTGTGGGCTCAGCAAACTGGTGGTGCATTAAGCTGTGTGAAAGGAGTCCCTTCTACAGGACAGCCACTTGCTTTGCTGCCTTCTGCTTCTGTGACCTCACCAGCTCCCTCATTCCAGACACTCCCTTGACATTCCAGTGCTGAGCAGGGCTGTGGCTGCCTGGGCTGGTTGGAGGCCAGCAGACTGATAAGGCACGTGGCCCCATAATTAAACCCAGTGAGATTCTCCTCCTCAGGGATGGATCCCTGCATGCAGGGGTTGGTTCTCATTCCTCTGCACACATATCCTTGCAGCTGAGAATTGTCATTTGAGAGGAGGCAAAGCACAAAGCGCCTCCAGGTCGGAGCTGGGTGGAGAGAACAAGCTTCTCCTTTCTGTTTGGGATCAGGGCTCATGAGAAAGGGTCTGTGGTGTTGTCATGGGTCTGGCAAGCCAAAGAACTCTACCCTTGTGCTTCAGCTCAGGGCTTTTTCCAACCACGCTGCAAAGCTGTGTAAATCAGCTGCTCATCATCATGTGTCGGAATTGAAGGACTTCTTCAGCATGAAAGTTTCCCCTCTAGCTGTTTGTCTGAATCTCTTCAGGTCTTATCCCTCTGGTCTGATCCCATCCCAGTGAGCCTGCAAAAACACAGCCCCACTGCCATTCCTCATGTGCTCTCTCCTCCCCACACTGGCTATTTGCTCATGAAATTTAGAGTAGATGAAGATGTGAGTAAAAAGCCAAGGTGGTGAGAAAAGCTTTCCTTGAAAATGAGGCAAAGTGGTTTTGGTTTTATTCCTTGGTGCATGTGGGTGAAGCAAATTGCCTCCTCTGAGTATTTGGATGGATTCTTTTCTTCTCAGGTTTGTCCAGGGTACCTTCCCTCACTGGGCCTGGGCACTCTCTTGAGAGATTTTAGGACTCCTCTACTTCTGTTTCAGGGAAATTATGTGCATAAGGCAGCAGCAGTCACACAAAATCATTTGGGACAGAAAAACCCAGACTTAACAGCTGCATTGCTAAGCTTCTGCATCCAGTCTTAGTGAGTCACTTTGCCTGTTCCCTCCTTTGGGAGACAGATATTCCCTACCTGGGATGCTGAGAAGGTTATTAGTTAATGTACTAATTAACCAAATGTGCTTTGAACAATGGAATTGCTTGAGGCAGTGGATCTCATGAAGGTCTCAGTCTAACACTGGCTTTAACAAGACTGGGCTCCCAGTTCCTATCAGCTGGGACACCTTGCCCTCGGCCAGGGAGAGAAGAATTGAACTCCTATACATTATTCATACTGTTGGCACTCCTGAAGCACAAAGGCCAGAGTACATCCAAGCTCTTTCCTGCTCCCGCCACGGATGAAGATGGAGCTGCCACATCACAGACAAAGCTCTGGGGCTCCAGACCCACAAAACACAGACAAACCCCAAGCCAGGGTTTTTGACAAGATTTGCTGACCTTTCTAGTACATGCCCAGCAGTTTGTGACCCACATCTCACCCTGCTCTGGAGCTCTGCTCACACCCAGGGCAGCTTCTCCTCTCTTCCAGAAGCTGGATGGTGGCAGAGAGCTCTCTGAAGGGAGAGATGGCTTCTCTATCCATATCTCTGGGACCCATCCCAGACTGGATTTGGAGCTGCAGCTGCCACAAATCCTGCAAGACAAACCAGTTTAGGCTTTGGCCAGTCCTGAGCTCATCCAAAAGCCATTTTGTGCATCTTCAGGCACTTTATGTGTCTACTGAGACAACTGAGCAGGGAAGTCAAAACCCATAGTAGAGATTTTAACCTACTGAAAGGTTCCAATAGAAATATAAACACTGGAGCTGGTGAAAGTTACTTGCCTTGAATTCATGTTTGGTATGAATACAACAATCCTGCTCAACCCTGCACTGCCTCAGGGCACCAAAGTTACCTCTTAAGAGTGACACTGTCCCTAGGCCTGGGGGTGCTGGAGGAAGAGAGATTATGACAGTTTAGATTACTCAGGGAACTGAGTTTGTTTCCCAAACGTGAAACTAAAATCTCCTTCCACACCAGCTCTGCAAGCTCTGAAACCCTGCAGGTTTAGCTGGTTCCTCCCCAGCTGGAACAGAAAATGCCAGGCAATGTCACAGCTATTTCTTCTGTGTCACATTTACACAATGCAAAGACCGAATTGAAAGAAGCTGAAAATCATAATTAGGCAAGCAAGAACCTACAGTCTGAAAAATTCATCCCTCTTTAGTCTAGTCTGAGGCATGTATTGTATGAGACTCTTAAGAGCTGAGTTTTCAGAGCTGCATTTTCAGAACTGAACTGCTTCCGAAAGCAGGGCCCCTAAAATAAGCAAGATTAGCAAATGTTCCCACCTCCAGCAGTTCTGACGATGACACCAACAGACAGATTTTCATCACCCTTTTGGCTGAGCCCTTCTGGAACTGTGGACATATTTTCTACAGGCAGAATCCTTTCTAAAACTCCCCTTTGCAACATAGAAGCTGTACAGAATCCTAACTGCAGCCAAGTTTGACCACAGATCCAGCTCTCAGCCCTCTTTGTGGATGCAAAAATGCTTTGGAGAAACAATATCAATATGGCTTTGCTAATTGATGGTCTTGTGCTGGCTTTGACCCATCAGTTGATTGACCATCCTCAACTGTCATTTCCTAAACCCATTTTTCTTCTGCTTGTTTATCTTCCCCAGCCTTGTTTGCACACAGCCACCACCCAAAAAAACCTCTGTCCAGGGATTGGGATTTGTCACTCCTATTTCAGTAGCAGCAGAGCACAGAACAATATAGGGCCTATGCAAACAAGTAGTGCTGTTTTTGTTTGATTTTCATTTATTCCTTATGGTAAATCAGTGCATTCCAAACCAAACAAAAACCAGAAGATTTAGGAGCTGAGGAGCAGCCCAGAGCAATGTAACAGGGGCTGAGGACAGGTTTCATTTAGAAATTAAGCAACAAGTAGTCCTTGAAAGCAAATGAAATGTTTAACTTGTGCTGCATTCCTGAGATTGTTCCTGGCTGTAGTGACACTTTGGCAGGAGCTCAGGTGCCTGGATCCCTGAACACCACACATGGGGGAAGACTGGGCTGCACATGTAAACTCCCCTGGGCAGGGACCGCCTTCATCTTCACATAGACAGCATTTGGTGTGACAGACACCCAGGACACTCCAGTGACCACCAGTAAGAGTTATTTAAGTGGAAATTGGCACTGTTTGGGTATACAGGACACCAGGATTGGGAATTGTAACCCTGAGTTTTATCCCAACTCTGTCACTAAGCTGGACCTTTCAGAAGATCCCAAAGAACCATACAAACTTGAGACACTGCACTACAAAAAATAACCCATTGATCCACACACCAGCTTCTGTTTTGATTTCATTTCAGCCCAGGCTGGTGCATTACCTGACATTTGTAACCCACTGCAGGGCTGTCGTGTTTTTTGCACAGGCAAGGAAAAGAAGCTGAAATGAACCCTCAAGAGCCTGCACAGCACCTATCAACTCTGGGAGAGTTCTTACGGAGCACGACTGAGAGCTCAGTCCCTCCCCTGCCCATGAGGGGCCTGTATGTCCTGTGCTCAGCATCCCATGGCATGAACAAGGCTCTGAAGCCAGGCAGCCAAACGTAATCCATCTTTACCTGCTTGTGGCAAAGCTGAGCTGGGATGAGCAGGCAGAGTCTGGAAAGCTGAGCTTATCTGTGTGTCACAGCGATCCCTCTGAACTGCTCCAAGCCCTTTGGAGGAGCCGGGCAAAGCAGTGGCTTTTCCTGGATGCCAGGCTCCATCTGAATGAGACCCCCAAGGCCAACAGAGGCTGGCAGAAAGGCGAGCTGCAGGAATTCCTGCACTGGGAGCCTCCCAAAAAATCAACCTCTGACACCACCCGCTCCAGAAAACCGCCCCATGAGCGAATGCTCCATGAGGATCAAGCACATGGCGCAAAAAAAGGATAAAAGGAGGGGAAAAAAGGGCTGGGTTGGCTGCAGCTCCCCCAGGGCTGCCCAGCCCGGCTCTGAGCCCGGCAGGGAGTGGAGCAGGCACTGCCAGGGCTCAGGGCAAGCCTTGTTCTCATCCGATGGGGATGAAAACAGTGCCCGAGAGGCATCAGCCTGCAGCGGGGCGTGCACGGCTGATGCGCAAGGATGAACAGATGGGTTGATTACACAGGGAGAAATGGACACTAATCGTAGCCAGATTCACCAGCTGCAGGATTTCCTCCTGAGCCCTAAAGTACAGGAAGCCCCTACCTGCTTCGTTATCCTGCCTCTGTTCATTAGCCCTTCCCCCGCCCTGGGAACCGCAGCCCTGCTAATCCCCTGGGCTGGGAGGGCCTGGGCTGCAAAGCTGAGATCCAGATGGGAACTCCTGCCGTGCCCAGGCAAGGCTGGATCCAGCCCCAGGTCAGGGGCAGATCCTGGCTGCCTCAGGCTCCATCAGCTCAGCTCTCCCTACTCTGTGAGCTGGTTGCCAGGCTCTTCTCTTGCTGCCGCCTCTCTGAAGAGCCAGGAAGATTTCAGGGTTAGCAAAGTCAACAGCAAAGACTGTTGGGTTTGATACATCCTTCACTGTGTGTCTCCTCATCTCTGCTGAGATGCAGCCGCCCTTAGGGTGGAGTTTGGTGTGTGTTCACAGCACGTGGCTGTTGGGGACAGGAAGAGAAGGAAGCTGTGTGGCTTGAAAACAGCAGAAGCAATTCCCCACCACGCTGTACGATGACCAGCCAGACTGAATTGGAAGCTGATGTTGGAAAGCTCATCTGTATTATATCTGGGACACTGAAACATGCCAAGTGGTTGGGTTTCATCACCTGCTTGGATTTTCTGCAGTGCCACCTTGGAGGAAGGAGCAAAGCCCTCCTTTTATCCATGTCCCTCTGCATTCATTCCAGCTCCCTTCAGAGGCAGCAATGTGCTCCCAACACACAGCAGCTGGAGGGATGGTCCCAGGCATCCTCCCTGTGGGGCTGCTCAGCTCCAAAGGTCTTAGCCCAATCCTCCTCCCTCAAACTGGAGCTCCGGGAGCAGATGTGCAGACACTAAAGCTGCCGATCACACTGGCATCAGCAGCTGCCCTGACTTTTGGTGGAGTCTCTTTGAGGAGTCACCCGCTTGGAAAACTCTATAACCCAACTTGTTGCTCTGAATTGGGATTTTGGGACCTTCTCTCCTTGCATGCCCAGGGTGCCTCCACTACCAGCCTGAACTCACATTTCTGTTGTCAAAATTGATGCAAGCAAATTAGGCTGCTCCCGTGTTTGTGCTGCTTCCACCTTGTGCCTGCTGCCACCCTGCTGCCTGCTCCCCATCCAGATTCACTCTGGCTCATGTGCTAGGATGCCACGTGCTGCCCCACAACCTCCCTTTCCCTTATCAGAGCTGATGCCCAGTGCTGAGCAAACCCAGACTGAAGGATGGGAGAACCTGAACTCTTGGTGTTACTCCCAGAAGCTCCCACACCTTGCAAAGCTGCTTTAGGTCTCCACATCTGGCAATAAAACATCAACATGGATCATCCCATGAGTCCAAACCGGACCTAAGATTGAGATAAAGGTGGCTGTGGCTGCCCTGCTGAGCCCTCAAGCTGGGGGGAAGAGGAAGAGGAGAAAGAAGAAAGGAGGAGGAGGAGGAAGCACAATATTTGTTGTGGTCTTGCAGATGAGGAGAAACCTCCTGTCCAGTCCTGCAGGAGCCAGGGATGCACGGCCACCTCCCTTGGGCAAGGCCTCCCAAGCCCAGCAGGATGGTGATGCTGGCAGCAACCATAGAGGAGAAAATCAGGAGAGGTTCACGTGAAGCCACCCCCAGAGAGCTCCCAGAACAAGATGATATTTGGCTGCCATCACCTCAGCAACACTGCACAGACCTCGCCTCATGCAGCATGTTGGTTGTGTCCTTTGCTGGGCTACTTCTCTTATATTTCTGTGGCCAGGACTACCTGGAGAGCAGCCTTAGCTTGCCAAACCCTGCGTGTCTCATGGGCTTTCCAGCTGCAGAGCCAGACAGCACAGCTCAGTGCCCATGAGCAGCCCTACAATAACAAACTGGTCACCTCCTGCGTCCTCCCAAACCTCACCTTCCACAGCAGCCAATTATCCCCAAAGTTAAACAGTAGCTATGAGCAACCCAATATAAAAAAACAGTACCATGGGAAAAATCTAGAGAGAAATCAGGAGCTGAGAGTGGTGGCAGAGAGAGAAAAGCACCGCAGGGAAAAAAAGAAATGGTATTGATTCTTCTGAGGCCCAGCTGTGGGGTGGTACAGAGGGTGAATCCGATCTGGCTGTGCTTGGACACTGTGCTCCCCATGGAGCCTGCCAGTGTCAGCTCTCCTTGGATGGGTCCTACAAGGATCTCATGAAACTTGTACCCCCAAATCCCTTGGAACAATTAGTGGAAAGGCTGAGGGTGGAGCCCACAGGAGTCAAATTAATCTCATTGCCTTTTACCCCTTCTTTCCCCACCAGAAGTGGTTCCGGGAGTGGTGAAGCTGCTTACATGGATGGTCCAGCATGGGGGAACCTTTTCCCCTCAGGTCTGGCCTGTGGAGACACAGAGCTCAACATTTTCTGCAGCTGTAAATCAGGCAGTTCTCACCAGTATAAATTTTGCTGTGAGTTGTAGGGGATTACAGAAAAAAAAAAAAAAGAAAAAAAAAAAAAAAAAAAGAGGAAAAAGAGAAAAGGAAATCACAATTCAAACTCTGCCTTGGCCAAACTTGGTCCTTTTAAGGAAAGGAAATTACCCAGAGCCACCCTCGAAAAACCTGGGGGTCTGATCCTGCTGTGAGGAATGTCTGTGCAAATCCAGAGTGGCTCTGCTGCCTGCTGGGGGTTACAGCAGCTGAACAAGGCTCCAGCCTCAGAGCAAAGCTCCTGGTCTCCTGCCAGGAGATGGAGCAGAGCTCACACCAGAGCAGCCTGAGAGCAAACTGGGGATTCAGAGGCAATAAACAGCAGAAAGATCTGACTCCCCCTTTCAAGAATTCACCCTTTCTGCTGAGCCATGTTCTGGAAGCACAAGCCCTGTTTTGCTGTGAGCTGTGGAATAAAACAGCTGTGTCCCTTGGCTGGATGGCTCTTCCAGGGGTGCCAGATGTTTTGCTTAGGACACGTCAGAAGAGCCTTGCTTGAGTTCAGACTTTTTTTCCTCTCAGGCTGCTTGCAGGAGATTCAGTGGGTTTTGGGGTTTTTTAGTATTTTTTTCTCCACCAGATTTTCACAGGAAAGCAAATAGGGATTGGGAGCAAATTGGGAAAGGTCTGGTTTCACCCCAGCCACTCTTTGTATAAATAATCCGCAAGGGAAAAGCTGGAATGATGAGTAAAACACTTGTGCTGCCTCTTCATTGGAATTAAGGGTCTGGATGTAATGCACTGTGTCCACGCACTCTGCTGAAGAGACCATCCTGGCACATTTTGAGGGTCAGACCCCACAAGTGCCTGACTGCTCCCAGCTCCCCCAGTGTGGGAATTTCAGCTGGCAAAGCAGCCATGGGGTGTTGTGGGAACAGCACAACAAGCAAGGTCCAGGACTGGACCCCAGCGTCCCAGCCACCAAAGCAGGGTGCCCGAGGCCACAGAGCTCCCTGTGGGGTCAGGAAGGTGTGAAATGCCCAGGACACCATCTCTGGGAGGCTGTCACCATCCTGGTGGGCAAGGCAGTTTTGGGAATGTCCCCAGAGCAAGGCTGATACAGCCAGTGCAGGCTGGGTCACAGAGGCAGAGAAGGGCCGGAGCATTTGGGTGCTTTGTGGCCAGTTTGAAGGTTTTACTGTAGGGCCATGCGTCCTCACTGAAAAAGGGGTTTTTTTTTCTCAGTGAAAGGAGGAGGAGCGAGGAGGCTGGGCAGCAGGGAAGAGGAGGAAAAATTTGTTGAAGGAGGAGGGGTGGCTTTCATGGCTCCGAGCGCCTGCGGAGTGCACGGCAGCCGGGAAGGAGGACCCTGCCCTGCAAACAAGCTGCTTTTGTTGTGTCCCAGCCAGGCCTAAATTAAATTTGACAGAAAGAGGGCATATTCCCCCACGCTGGGGCAAGCCCTGGGCTCGGGTAGGGCCGGGCCACCCTGCGGAGCCTGGGTCGTGCCAAACCTCGCCCCGGTGTGAGGCGTGAACCTGCACGAGGCCGGAGGAGCCGCACGGCCCGGGAACATCCCGAGCCTTTGCTGGGCTTCCTCCAGGAGCACCCAGGAACATCCCGAGCCTTTGCTGGGCTTCCTCCAGGAGCACCCGGGAACATCCCAAGCCTTTGCAGAGCTTCCTCCAGGAGCACCCAGGAATATCCCGAGCCTTTGCTGGGCTTCCTCCAGGAGCACCCAGGAATATCCCGAGCCTTTGCTGGGCTTCCTCCAGGAGCACCCAGGAATATCCCGAGCCTTTGCTGGGCTTCCTCCAGGAGCACCCTGGAACATCCCAAGCCTTCTCTGGGCTTCCTCCAGCAGCAGCCAGCCCGGCCCCGAGGCCGCCGTGGCTCCAGGAAAAGCTGCCTCTGGAGTGCCCTGTCCCGCCCCGCTGCCGGGCATCTCCCAGCCCTGCGCCCGCCCGGGCACGCCGTGCCAGCGTGGGGAACCAGCCAGCTTCTAAACAGTTAATGCTGACAAAACCGGGCAGCTTGAGTTCCCTCCTTCCCAGACCGCTCCTGGTGGAACTCACACCCTTCAAATGAAATGAAATAAAATTATCTTCCTGCTCTGACCTCACCCTGGTGTCCTCCCCGCTGTCCTCTCGTCCTCCCTGTCCGTGCATCCGCTCTCGCCGTGCCCCCACCCTGCGCTGGCGCTGCCGGGAGTGCCCGTGCCCAGCGTCTCCCACCACGTTTGCTCCGGCTGCCATGTTGAATTGCAAATCCGACATGATTCGACACATTCTCCCCCATCGGTGGTGCCCGGTGGGGAACTAAAGAGGCACCCGGGCGACAACACCCAGCTCCGGGTGACGTCCCGGGTGGTGGGGCGAGGGCAGGGAGAGAAATCCCTGTCCAGTTCTGCTCCGGATGCTGCACGTAGGGACCTGCCTATCTGCTACACATCCCTCTCTAGGAGACCGATTAAAGTCGGGTGTTTTAGCACCAAGGGCCAGAGGACTCGGCGGGAAGGGATTTCAGGGAGAAGGCAGGTTACAGCAACAACAAAGCAACGGAGCAACTGGAGGAACAAAACATTATTGCAAATCAAAGGCAAAAAAACCCCAACCACACGGACAAAAAAAAAAAAAAACCCAAAAAAAAACCAACCAAAATTAAGAGTGAGGTTCGATTTCGTACCAAGGCAGCAAGAGAGACGCACCGTGGAAGAGAGTGGTTTTGTTGTTGAGTAGTGCTGGATTTAGCTCCGCTTATCCGGACAATCATCAGGGAAGGATCCTTTTCCGAGAAAGGCCAGTTTGAGTGAGACAGCTTTTTTTTTTTCCCTTCTCTCGCTCGCTCTCTCCCCTTTCCTTCTCCTCGCAGCTCAATGCCAAGAAATGGGCGGTGCCTGGATGCCAGGCTCCATCCGAACGAGACACCCAAGGCCAACGGAGGCTGGCACAAAGGCAAGCTGGCAGGAATTCCTGCACTGGGAGCCGCGCGCCTGCGGGACGAGCCCGCCACCTCCCAAAAAATCAACCTCCGACACCACCCGCTCCGGAAAGTTGCCCCATCAGGCTCCAAAATGCCCCATGAGGCTCAAGCACATGGTGAAAAAAAAGGACAAGGGGAGGGAAAAAACCCCCAAGACCCCTCTTTGCATCGATGCAGGTTAAACAAAAGGCCTGGGGAGGTGGATTATTTTTTTCCGCCCTCCCCATGCTCCTTTTCCCGCCTTCCCATCCCTCTCCTCCCTCCTCTGGTCCTCCATCGTTGTCTCCCTCGCACGCCGCCCCGGCGTCCAGGCAGAAATGAGCCCTTGGCTCCCTCCTTCCTGGTTTTAGCACGACAGGAGGTGGCGGGTCCTTGAATAGGAACACATACACCCAACGCGAGAGGGACTCGATGGGGGCAGAAAAAAAAGAGGGCAAAAAATATATATATACACATACAAACAACAACCCACCCGCCATGGAGAGCGGTTGGGAGCAGTTGCTGCCCAGGGTGGCAGATTGGGGGTGGTTTGGGTGCCAGGGGGTATTTTTGGCCTTATTTTGTTGCTGCCCGAGCACCTGGGTCGTGCCGATTGTAAAAGGGAGTCACAGCGGGTTGGGGAAGGGAGCAGAGGGGGGGCAGCTGGGGTTGGTAGCACTGCTGGGGAGATGCCAAAAAACCAAAACAAAACACGTTTTCATTTTGTCTGCACCAGCCTGGGCGCAGGCGAGCGCGGGAGAGAGGGAGGGAGAGGGAGGCGCACGCCAACAGAAAGCCGCCGTGCTCAGACGCGGGCCTGCGGCCACGTCCCTCCACAGCCGCCCCAGCAGCCGTTCCCGCTCCCTCGTCCCCCTCTCCCTGCCCACCCGGCTTCGCCTGCCAAGTCCGAGTTGGCACGGCTCCCCCGGCTGCGCCGAACAAAGCCGTCACCCATCCCCGAGCCGGCGCTGACAGTAAGCAAAGTGACAGGCGCATCTTCCGCATGTTAATCCAAACGGCAAGAAGGCGAGCGAGCGGCAGAGGCCCCCCCGTGCCATGCACACACACCCCCCCTGCCACCGAGCCGCCCACCCCACCCTTGGCACCCGACAGCCCCAGTGGCCTCGTGCAGGGATGGCGAGGCCCCCACCGGCGGGAGCACCGAAGGCTCCTCGTCGGCGAGGCTTAAATCGAGCCGAAGCCCCGCTCGGCGGGCAAACGAGGCCACTCGGCATCTGCTGTACCTGTTCCCGCTGCCTTCATCTCGCCTTGGAACCGTGACAAGAGCGCACTCGCCTCTGGTGGGCTCTCAAAGCCGCGGGTCTGTAACCCTTTGCAGGAAGTTGGCACCGATCCCAGGTAGGACTTTACTCCCCGGCTCTCGCTCTCTCCCCCCACCTCCGCCTCCTGCTCCCTCCCCTCCGCTCCCCCACCCATCCTGTCCCTTGGGCCCCTCTTGCGTCCCCCAAAACACCACCCGGCCCCCGTTCCCCCTGCGCTGCTCACCCGCCTCGTTGGCCGGGGGTAGCACGGGGGGCAGCCCACGGCTGCTGGGCGCCCACCGAGCCCTCGTGCCCACCGCCCTTGCACACATACCCTGGAAGGATGACCTGGGCAAGACAGAGAACAACAACTTCCTGCTCCGGCTCCCTAAAACGCCTGTTTCCACGCAGGGGTTAGGCAGCGCGGCGAGACGGGGGGAGCTGGGAGGAGGTTTGGGGGTTTGTCGTCATTGAACCAGGCTTTTTTTCTTTTCCTCTTTTTTTTTTTTTTTTTTTGGCTTTTTTCTTCTTTTTTCCCCTTTTTTAAGTCTTTTTTCTATTTTTTCCTGCCTTTTTCCCTTTTTTTTTTAATGCTTTTTTTTTTTTTTTTTTGAAACATATATTTTTGCCCTGCAGTCCAAACCCAACACGAAGGGAAAGGAGGGGAAGAGAAATCAAATGGGAAAAGAATAGCTCCAAGTCGGCAGGACAATGCACGGGAAACGGGGAGATTAGCGTAGCTCTCAAAATCCATCACGCCCGCCCCGTTTCTGAACCGTTCGCCCCCGCGCCTCGTCTTTTTTAATTCTCCCAGCTCCTGAATTATTCCAGTCCACGAGCGGGAGGAGAGCGCACAGTCCGGAGTCCCTCAGAGCTGCCAAGAGCATTGCAACAGGAAAGAAAGGAAGCAGGAGAGGGAGAGCCAGGCAGAGCCCTCACAATCGAGCAGCGAGAAGAGCAAGGAAAAATTAACATCCAATTAGTGCCGTGTTTAACGAGGGAGACAGAGGCGGCTGTTGTTTTATTGCCCTGTTCTTTTCAGGCGCATCTGACAGGCAGCAGGGAAGGCACCCCTGCTCCGAGTGACGTAATCATATTTTATTTTTTAATTATTTCCCCCCCCTCCCCCGTCTTTCCTCCCCTAAGTTTCGCACAGACGATCTCGGCAACTCGGCCAGGGAAATTTGGGACTTTCTTGCATTCAAGCCACCGGTTCCCCCCTCCACCTCCAGCCTCCCCCCGTCCACCGACAGCAACCCCGGAAAAACAACAGCGCCAACCCACCCCAAAGTCTTTGTTCTTCCAAAAACAAAAGCAAAAAAGGACGAAAGGAAAAAAAAATCAGCGTTGGGATGAGAGCTGGAGGGAGCCTGGAGGTTCCTCCGCGTGCGCGTCCGTGCGGTGTCGGTCCCTCTCCCGTCCCTCTCCCCAGCCGCTCGCTCGCCTTGTAAAACTTTGCTGCATGTGACGCTGCTCCGGCCTCCTCTGGCAGCCTGACAAGAGCCGCCCGGCCGCAGAGCGCAGGCGGCTTCCCGGGGAGCAGCTCCATCGCGAGGGATGGGAGCGTTCACAGGTCTGCAGCGAGGGTCAGCGCCTCGAGCCAGGGCCGCAGCCGCAGCCATGCCCACCCTCGCCACGCCAGCCCGGCCTGGGGTCACGGCGGGGGGAGAGGGGCTGAGTTTGAAGCTGGGGAGACTTTGCCCCTCCTGTTTCTCCCCTGGGATGGGGGGTCCAGCACGGTGTAAGTGCTGAGGCAGGTGTGCAGGGGTCACGGTGGCTGCAGGGAAAGGAGTCTGACCTTGTGCTGACCTTGTGCTGCCACCTCTTCCCCAAAAGACCCAGATCCCCTCAGGGTGGGATGAAATACCACCAGCACTGCCCAGGAGGGAACACAGCATCTTAGATTAGGGGGATTTCAGGGAGTTTACCCTAAAAGGCCTACAGCAGGCAAGCAGGAGCATGGAAAGCAGCTTCCCCACATCCTTCCCATCCTCTTACCAGCCGTGTCACTGTCAGCGTGGCAGTCAGGCCGCTGTGCCGAGCTTTGCTCCCGTGATCTTTGTGGCCTCTTCTTGTTTCCAGATGGGATTTCCCTTATCCAGGTGGGAATCCATGAGGCTCTGGATCCTGCATTTCAAGTGGAGGCCATCCCAGGGGATGGATGGCTGTGTGAAGACAGGGACAGGTCCAGAGCCACCGCACTGCTGCTGCCTGGGTCCAGTCCAAGTCCCCACCCTGAGCATTTCCAGGCACCAACCGGCCCCACCACCCCGGCAGCAGAATCTCCTCTGTGAGGGTTATTATTTTTTTCTTTTTTTTTTTCTTTTAAGGAATTATTTGCCTACGTGGAGCTCAGCGCTGCAGGAGAACAGAGCAAACAGCCTTATCGAGGGCAGCTGTGCCACAGGGCACTTCCTCATGCGTGGCTGCAAGATGGGGCCCTCCATGGCTGAGGGGGAGGGTTGGCAGCCCCTGGCCTTCCACTGACCAGACACCAGGGAGACACCAGGCACCATCCAGGCATCGGGAGAGCTCTCTGGGATGCTTCCCTCCCAGCTCCATGGCAGGAGAGTGGCATGGCCAGGAGGGGGTTTGGACTGAATTGGACGGTCTTCAGCAGAACGGCTCTGCAGGGGAGAGGAGAGGATGGAGCATTGGCTCTGAGCTCAGCTGCACTTCCCTGGGCACAAAGGCTCATCTTGCTGCTTTCCAGATCCTGCCAGACTCGAGCATCCATGCCCAGCGGAGACAGAGCAGCCTTGACCTGAGATTCCCTCTCCTGGCTGCTGTCGCTGCCTCCCTTCTCCCCCGGGCAGCTGGGAGCAGATGAGGCCAAAGTCCCGGCAATCTCAGCTCTCCACTGGAGGCTGATAAACGGCACGGGCACAGAACAGCAGCGATCCCCACTCAGCCTGGCTTTGTGCAGGAGAGTCAATATTTAAACCAGAGTTTGTTTCCTGGGCAGACAGGGGAGCACCAGTGGGAGAAACCCCTAACTCCATCCCAGGAGCCAGACCCAAACCTCCTCCTCCACCCCTTCATTTATTCTCCCGACCACATGTTCCACCCTGGATCCCCTCTCCTGTGGGAATGGGGCCCCATCCCCTTCAGCTGGGATACCTGAGCACCAGCTGCAGGGTCAGGCACAGACTAATAGGTAGCAATTTAAAGCAGAGGGATGCCCAAGCAGGGTTTGGGTTGTCTCCTTGCCTGCTCCCGGTGCAGAGATTTATCCTGGTGGTGGGGCCCCTCAAATGAAGAATGGGACAAGAAGAATCAGGAGGTGAGAAAATATTCAATCATCCTAAGAATGGCAGCCCCTTGCTTCAAAGTAAGGCAGTGCACTGAAAGCTTTGAAACCTGGTTTTCATTTAAATTGAGCAAAAATTACAGTCAACTGTTGGGTTTTCAGCCAAGTCTGTGGGCCCTGATGAACTGGGCAGAAATTACTGGCAGGATGCATACACTGGTGCAGCTTTAGGTAAATCCCTTAGGTAAATTCCTGAAAGGACAGGAAATAGCACTTTTCCCTGCAGTGGCTGCAGGCAGGCCGTGCAGAGGCTGCAAGAAGTTTGACAGGCAATGGAGCAGCAGAAGATGGCTTTAATTTGGAGGGCAAAGGTACTTGTTCCTGAGCAGGTGCTGTGTGACCTGGAAGGTGCAATGCCCTGTGTTGCAGCAGGTCATAAAACAAGTTGATTGAAGGCCAGTAGGGAAGGATGGAGCTGTGAGGGAAGATGGAATGGCTGGGCCCACCTCACAAGTCTGAGAGCAGCAAAGGGTCTCCATCACCCCTTCCAGAAGATGTCAGGGTCAATTTTAACTCCAAAAACCTAATTCCACATATATTATTTCAAGCACCCAAGCCCTCTGTTGCCTCACTCCAGGTGCACCCACTGCAGTTTGCTCAGCCTAAATATGCCCACCTTCCATGGAGGTGAGGAAAATCAGAGGGAATCTGAGTTTTAAACATCTGGTTTAGCCCCTGATTTGGAGAAAGGACCAAAGGAAGTGCCTGTCTTAAACTGAAACCTTCCCTGAGGGAGCACATTATGCAGGGGAAAAAAAATCACCAAAAAAACCCAAAAAAACAAACCACCCAATAGTTGTTTTATAACTGTATTTTGGAGCATAATTAAATCCTCTTTGAAATAATCTCTGGTGTTAGAGAACAGGTCCATGCATTATTTAACTGTAACACAAATGGGATTGAGGGAGGACAGACAGGACCAACTTCACGACACTGAAGGGAGCTGGGTGGGGGCTGCCAGCCCCAGCACGCACCACCACTGCCCTGCAAGCCCTGCCTGGGGGTGTGCATCGACCCTGCCTGCTGGAGAAAAAAAACCCCTGTGATGGCAGGTCCCCAGAGGACCAGGATGAGATGTAACCCCAGCTGCTGCTGCTGCAGCACATGGGAACCTGCTCAAGAAATGCTAAACCTCTTCCCAGGGAGTGCAGCATCACCTCTGTGCAAAAGACTGCTTCGTGGGGAACTGAAACGGGAAATCTGCCTGGCTGCCATCACAGCACAGACTGGTGCAAAGAAATTCTTATTTGGGGAGCTGAGCATCAATCCTGCCCTGGTGCCACTGGTGAGCTCTGCTACACATAGAGCCAGCCATACTCCACTGAACACCAGCCTTTGGCCAGCTCAAGGTGTATCCCTTCATTGCAGATAGCCCTGGACAGGCTGCAGGCTGCCCCAGATGAAGGAGAGGCCTTTGTGTGCAGCTCTCAGATCCCAGCAGCTCCGTTTCCATCAGTGACAGGAGCAGGAGCCCAGCAGGGCTCGTGGTGCTGCTGGCTGGGAGATACCCCTTGGTGCAGCCAGGACAGTCCAACCCAGCACCTGCCTCCCCCAGAGTGTGCAGGCTGCCTGCCCAGCCCACAGCTCTGCTGGGTGTATCCTAAACACAGTCCATTCCACGACTGAAATCCTGCCCAAAGCAGCACCACTGGCAGCACAGGTCCCTTCCCAAGGGCTCTCTCCATGTCCACATCCCATTGCTGCCCTGAGCTGGGCTGGACCTGCTCTTTGGGACTCTTCTGTTCTTTGCAGTAGGACTCAGCTTCCCTTCCCTGTTTTGATCCTATAATTTCCTTTTCCTGCCCATGGGAGGTGGGATGCTCCTGGGTGTTCAGGTACCCTCAAACCTTAAATATGGTTGCCAGGTTGATCTTGCCCAGGATGAGCTACCTGCCAGGCAAAGGAGCTCTCTCCAGAAAGGCTGAGGCAGGAGGCTGTCACCTGGCATAACCTTCCCAGGGAGGTGACCTTGAATCTCCTGCTGCTTTTCAGCTCAGGCAGAACAAAGCAGTCTTTTGTCCCTGCAGCTCATGGCTGGCTCCTTTAGTACCTGGGCATTTTCTGGATTCCTGGACTTCCCCAACAACTCCAGAGCTACAGCCTGGACCAAAGAGACAAAGGCTTTCTGCTCTCTCTGCGACACATCCAGTCGAGACAGCCATGAGGATGGAGCTTTGGTCCAGCTGGAGCATGAGCCAGATGTCCAGAAGTCTGTTCCTGGCCTTGCTGGAGAGGAGGTGTCAGTTGTGGCACCATGGACTTTGGATCAGAAAATAGAAATATACAGATACCGAAACAAGCTTGGGGTTTCTTGAGGAGTCCACGTTGATGAGCTGTCCCTGCCGAGGCTCAGTCGATGGGGAAGGAGGCGGCTGGGACGGGCGCCCTGCGGAACAGCAGGCTGGAGCCACGGAACAGCTGCCCCTGAGGAGGAGAGCCCGGGGTCAGGGCAGCCTGAGACCTGCCCAGGGAACTGCAGCTGTCTTAGCAGGGCCCGACTCCATGGCCAAGGCAGGGCTGCAAAGCCTGGGCACCCTGGGCTGCTCTGCAGGACAAAGTGAGGTTCCAGCACCCACGGAGCATTTCCCGCAGGGGTGACAGATGCAGAGGGGAACAGACTCTGCTGTGTGCAATGCACGGGATAAAAGCTCGGGGTGTGCAATGGGCAGAGCAGCACTGCCACGCTGGTACCAGTGCCAGAACTGGAGGGGTAGGATCAGGCTACAGAGCAAGGCAAGGATGCAGCACAGGCACTTTTGGGGAATGCTGGAGATTTGGGAAAGGAGCAGAGGGAGCCCAAAGCCGTGTGTGTGCCCTGCTCCCTCACCTGAGCACTGAGGTACCTCCAGCAGTGGATCCAGGATGCAAAGGCGGGAGCGTAGGGAGGGAGGCCGGCACGCAACCTGCACGGCAACAGGGAACAGCTGAGCTGGATGTGTCACCTTAGCCACACAGGTAACAAAAGAGCAGCAGGAAGTGTGAATGAGGACACGGGGACAGTGTCTGCACCGGGCTGGCGGCCAAGTGACAGCTCGTTATTTACAATGCAGCAGATCTGTAATTTAATTACCCCTGGAGTGCACAAACAAGGAGCATTGCCTGGAGACTTTGAGAGTCCAGGACTGTATCTACACCTTCAAAAGCAGCAGATACTGAGAAAGCACGCCATCAAACTTGGATCCCGCTCTCATGAGCAAAAATGCAGATTTGCAGCAGTGCAATTGGGAAGGCAGGCTTGGTCCTGCTCCTGTCTGCTCCCATCGCTGCAGTAAGAACTCTGCTTCCCTCGTGCTGCTCCCTGGAGCCAGCACTGTCCTTTTGATCCCTGTGCCTCCAGCTCAGCTCAGATCGGACCACACCACCACAACTCTCCCGATTTCTCACCACCTGAGCTTTTCTGCTGCTCGTGTCTGTGCCCTCTGATCTAAAATTATAAGCAACCTGGGACAGGAAATGAGCCAGCTCTTCGAGGTGCCACAGAGTTTACGGGGCTGTAGGAAAGCTTTACGGTCGTTAGCAGCCCATTCAGACAAGGGGCTGCAAGAAAGGAAGGGAAAGCTTTAGATCTCAGTGTGAAGGACATACCCACAGTTGTTCACTGCCATGAGATCTCCCACGAGAAGAAACGGGTAGGTCAGCATGCTCACAGCGATCTGAAAGCACAGAAAACCAGCAGCCTCTCTAACGCTCCCCATGTCAAAAACGCTATTTCCAGCTTTTGCATGTTAGCAGAGTTATCCTTGGATAAGGGATGTTGAGTACAGACCAGCCTTAGTCCCCAGAGCACGAGCTCTCAGCCCAGAGATGGCAGGAGGAGGGGGAAGGACAGGGCAGCTGCCTACATACCCCCATCACGAACTTGGTGTAGCTCCGGATCACCGATGCCTGGCTGAACTGCAGAGAGAAACCAAAGGGGTTGTGGAGCAAGGGGATGACACCAGGCTGGCACTGTCATTACGTGACACTTCCTGTGCCTGAGGTGAAGGGCAAGGGGCAGGGAACGATGCAGAAAGCAAGGGAGAGCAGCTGCATTCCAGCTGAGAGTCTGGGAAGGCATTTGGGGAACTGTGATCCCCCAGGGTGCAGGAACAGCACAGCTCTGAGCAGACACAGCCCCTCCAGCTCTCTCATAGGGATGTCCCCAAAGCCTGGGGTCTGTATTAAATCAGCCCCTGCTCCCAGTTACTCTTTCCCACTGCAGGTGCTTGGTCCAGACCCCAAGCCCTCCCTCAGGAGCCCTCCCTCCACTCACGTTGTCATCCACAGCGTAGGTGTTGATGAAGTGAGCCAGGAGGTTGCAGCACCAGAGGAAGATGACATCCCCCAGGATGTGAGGGACTAACCCACTGCAAGGGCAAAAAGAGGGGTGTGAGGTGCAGGAGGGTCCCAGTGTCAACTCCTGAGATGCCCAGCCCTTCTTCCCTCTACCAGCTCAGAGGAACTCCACACCCCCAAAATGAAATTTTTACTTTGGGAGGAACTGAAAAGAGAGATTTCAGCTCTTTCAGCCTTCAAACTTGGTACTACAGGTACTGCTCTGGCTGAAATTTTTTTGGGATCTGTTTTTTGGGCATGACTCAATTCCCCTTGTTCTATCCCAAATCCCTTCATAGCCCAACTCTTGCTGAGAAACCCAAGTGAGACACAGATTAAGTGATTTCCATTTCTGAAGATGCTCTTTTGGATGCAGAATCAGAAGTTCATTTCTTTGTGGAATCTCCCTTCTTTAAGAAATCAAAATGAGAGGGGCTGTTCCTGCACAACCTGCTCCACTGAGAAGTGGGAGTAGCTGAGGGAACACTTCTTTTTCCCAGTCCCTGCTGCCCCCAGGAGCACAGTTCTTTGGTTAATGCCTCCCACTGACACACTAGAGCTCCCAGCAGCACCAGCACTGCCAGCTTTTGCAGATAATAGCACTAAAACTTTAACGAAATATTCCAGAGGGTTTCTCCAGTTTGTTGGTGCTGCAGTGCAGGGTTTCCTGCTTTTGCAGGGGTTGTTCCAGTGCAAAAGGATCCAGTCAAGAGCCACACAAGTGTTTGCTGAGCTGGAAAGAGCCACCTCCAGGCACATTAATCTGAGTTTTTTATTTCTTCCCAAACACGACGTTGCCTCCTCAGACCAATGGACCAGTTTGTTTCCTGCTGTGGTTGCTGCAGCAGCAGAGCAGCAACTGGGGCTGGTTTTGGAAACAAGCTGTGCATTGTTAAGGCCCCAGCAGCCCTGGGGATGCAGCTGAGATCTCAGGGGCCAGGCACAGCAGAAACCTTCAACAGAAGATTCACTGGCTTCAAAGATGTCATACATGAGAGCAGCAGACAGGACAAAGAAATCAAAGCTCTCTGGCCCCAAAGAGATGTTCTGCTTTGTGTTTGGCTTTAAGCCTTTGTAAAAAACATTCTTTTTCTAACTCTAAGTTAAGTCTGAAGCTCCTGCTGCAGATACAACAGAACCTAATAAAGTCCAGAAGCAAAGGGCTGGGCCAGGGCAGCCCCATAAGGAAAACCTCACCCAACTGTTGATAGGGAATCAGACTGTTTATTCCAATTCCAATAAGGATCCCATCCCTTCCTCCCCTCCAAAGCAATGACAGCTGCTGTCTGAGCTGGATGACTGGAAACCAGGAGTCTGAGAGCTGCAGAAAGGAACTAAAAAAAGCCAACAAGCCAAAGACATCAGGCCTGAAAACCCCTCCTGAAATTCCAGTGCTGCCTTTACACAGCTTTACTACTGTTGACATAAAAAAGTGAGTGCTGCAATTCTTACACCTGAGATGTCCAAGATCTGAATTGGGAATATTTTTAGAAGATGAGGAAAAGCTGGAATAGCAGCAGGCAGAGGAGGAAGCCTCAATGATGTACAGTAATGTGACCCAACAGCAGAAACCCCAGTGCAAGGGACCTGGGACAAGCCAACCCTGAGCTGACCATGCCCAGCAGCTTTGGAGCTCAGGGAACACCTTCCTGGGCTGGCAGGAGCCTGCTGCAGATGTGAGGGGAAGGGAGATAAATGCATCCTTGAAAAGTCTTTATCTCTAGATAGGCACACACCCAGAGAGTGTGTGCCACTGTTACTGCTGGGGGTGGTTATAAGGCCATGAGAAACAAGTGCACTGCCATGATTTTAGGCAGTGGATGTGCTGGGATTGCACCAGGGCTGAGAGGAGAAAACCAACAGTTTGGTCCTTCAGATGCAGTTTGTGCTCCCCTCAAAGCAGTGGGATTTCCTAACAGGATTACAGAGCATGTAGAACTTCAGAGCCCTCCTGAGACAATTTGGGTTGTGTTAAAGCCTTTCCTGAGAACCATTAAGTTTCATTAGGCTACCAGCAGTGTTCTATGTGGATGGAAGGGAATGTGGTGGCTTCTTTCAGATCACTTCCCTGGGAGGTGGAGGGCTGTGAGCAGCCTGCTCCAGCCATCCCTCACTCACAGGGACCATCCCAGAGGATCCTGTATTTAGTGGAGCAGATTTGGAGCTGCACAGCTCAGCTGAGAAACTGTGGGCTGCCAAAAGAAGAAGCAGTGACACTCAAGGGATGGGGTCTCTGCAGATCTCTGGCCATTTCCCCTTGGGGAAGGACAGGGTGGGACCCCCTGTGATTGCCTCCCTCTTCCTGATGCATTCAGATTTCATCTAGAGGTCCATATTTTGTGACTGCAGAGCCAAAGACATCCTGAAAACCCCTACTGAAATTCCACTTTATTATTGACATAATAAAGTGTATTATCTCCTCACCATGAGCAGAGACAGCAGGTGGTTTTGCTTTTATAAAGATGTGAAAAAGAAAGGCAGGAAGCATTAATTAAGGGTTCAAGCAAAAACGTGTCCACTAAACTTCCACTTCAGTGATGCACCAATTTGCCATGCTCTGTAAGCAGCTGGAAACACCTTTCAGCTCCTCCTGGTCCAGGCACCACCACACTCCAAGCACACAGGTAAAGCTGCCCATTACAAGCAACCACGGTGCTCTGCAGAGGAATATGATGCTTATCCAGGCCCTGACTTTCATTTCAACAAGGGAACTTATTGTTACACTTGATCTTGGTGCCTGTTGCACAAACAAATGCTTTAAATGGCCCTTCACTGAAACACCTAGGGAAAAAGAAAGATAAGAAAAAATACAGCTTCCTCCGGGCTCTGAAGGTCTGATTGAAGATAAGATCTGGGGCAAACTTAATGGTCAAACTGGAGTGCTGTTAAAAGCATAGATTTAATCGTGGGAGTGATGTGGGATTCCCTTGGTCAGACAAGGTTTCAGCTCAGTGTGACTCCTGCTCGGGTTGGCAGAGCTGCTGAGAGAGCCATCAGTGTCTTCAGGCTATGAGAGAAAGTATTTAAACAGCAACTCACGTACACAAAGAATCCCAGGATCCCTTCTTCCTTAAATATCCTGCCAATGGCACTGAACACACCGCTGCCAAGAAAGGAAAAGAGCTGTGAGTGTGCAGAGTTGTTCCACCTCTGCCCTGTGCAGCTTCACACGCATCCTGCAGCCCCCAGCCATGGCAGTGCCTCCCCAGCCATTACTCCAGCAGAAGGCAGCTTATTCTGCTTATTCTCCTCAGACCAGGTAGGTTTGAGGGAAGGAAGGCCATGTCTGTACTCTGAAAGCACCCAACCTGCACACAACTGCTCAATCTGAAGGTACAAGAGCTCTGGGGATTTGTGAGTGGCTACAGATGTTGTGCGATATGGTTTGATTTGGCTGATTCTAAGCCCAAGAATCCTGTCCTGCCTTTGAGAACTTGAGCTGGCTGTTGTGGACTGGCTGCAATCCTGTCTAGCATGCCTCCATGCTGCTCCACAGGCACTTTTGCCCTGCAGAGAGGCAGCTGGTACTGCAAAAGGCTTGGAAAAATTCTACAGACTAAGCAGGGCTGCAGCAAAGCTTTGTGTTATCCCTGCTGCCTTTCCTTTCCATTAATAGTCAAAGGAAAAAGGGAGACTCACTGTGTGGTCAGCAAGGGGTGATCCAGCCCCAAACCCCCAAGGGCACAAGGTGGAACAGAGGCACATCAGGGACAGAGCCCAGTTTTCCCACATCCCTTCAAGCCCCACCATCTAAGCACAGCTCAGATTCCTTTTTCAGTCCCTCAAGCCTCCTGGACAACCTATTTGCCATGGCATGGGAGCACACAGGAGACCCCAGACCCTGCAGCCACTCACCTGTATTTGACTTCCCGGCCTACGAACTGGACCATGCAGCGCATGGAGATCACTGGGAGGAAAGAAACACAGGGCTGATAGACAAACAAATCCAGTTTGGGTTGTAATGGATGGGAAGGAAAATGAAACATGACCCTTCTGCTCTCCCTCAACTCACAGCATCTCCAGCTCCTCTCAGTGGTCATCGGCACTGCAAGACTCATTAGAGACTGGGGCCTTTCCTGAGCCTGTAAGTGGTGGGAAGGATTTCAGAGGATCACAGAGAGGTTTGGGCTGGAAGGGACCTGCTAGATCATCTTTTTCCAAACCCCCTGGCATGGGCAGGAACACATTCCACTGTCCCAGGTTGTTCCAAGCCCTGTCCAGCCTGGCCTTGGACACTTCCAGGGATGGGGCAGCCACAGCTGCTCTGGGTACCCTGTGCCAGGGCCTCTCCACCCTCACAGAGAAGGATTTCTTCCCAATATCCTATCTAACCCAGCTCTCTGACAGTGGGAAGCCATTCCCTGTGTCCTGTCTCTCCATAACCTGGTTCAAAGTCCCTCTCCAGCTCTCTTGGAGCCCCTTTAGGCTCTGGAAGGCTACTACTGGCCCTAACCCCAATGGAATCTCTAGGACAAGGTCCTGGATGAGTGGAAAGAGAGAAACACATTGCTCAGTGGTGTCAGTGGCTGAAGGCAAAGCCCAGCATCAGCCTCATGTGACAGAGAAGTATCATAAGAATCATCCCCCTGAGTAAGCAGGGTTTGGGTGATGCCCAGTCTGGAGGGGGCTGCAGCCAGGGGACAGGACTCACCGTGCAGCGGGTGTGAGACAAACCGGGACACACACTGCATCATCATCTCATGGGACGTCTGGGGAGGGAGGAGAAAACACCTGTGAGAAAAACTGTGCTGCTCCTCCTGCACAGCCCAGGCTCTTTCCCTCAGTGTGGGAAAACACATTTCGGGTCCCTCTTTAGAGATGTGTTCTTGTGATAAACTTCTACTCCTGTGATTTAGTTCATGGATGGACACAGAACAG
The DNA here is from genome assembly GCF_050655825.1 of Lonchura striata. NCBI lineage: Eukaryota > Metazoa > Chordata > Aves > Passeriformes > Estrildidae > Lonchura > Lonchura striata. The sequence goes on along the minus strand of NC_140728.1, from coordinate 7,486,197 downwards.
CCACTAAACTGACAAACAAATCTACACACTTCTCACCACAAACTTCTCACCCCAGTTTCTCTCCAAGTAATTTCACCCAAGTCCCCAGGGATTTCCCCAGCCACTGATTAATGCACAATATCCACTTCTCACCTCTCTGACCACTTTCCTAAGTGAAGTTTTCATATCATCCTTGTTAGACACGTGCTCCATGTCTTCCAGTGGAAAAGCCTGAGTGGAGAGGGAAGCAACACAGTCAGAACTGATGAAGATGCTGACCCACAATGTCTGAGGACAGGGGGAAACCATGAAAAGCCATGCTCTAGATACAAGGACAAGACAAACAGGCAAGAAGGAACACAAGAGTAGAAAGGATGGAAAGTAAAATACAAGAACAGAGGAGTCACAAAACTGCTGACAGAGTATACAAGGCACAGGGATGCCAAATCAAATTAAAATGGTTTATAAATCTATCAAAAAAATGCTTTGAGGATAAGGGCACTGGAGGACTATTCCCTTAGGAGATGGAGAGGGATGGTGCATCAGTCCTCCTGTGCAGCCCTTGCTGCAGTAGCACTGACCCTGCAGGTGATTAATGGAGAGAGAAGCTGACCTTTACCTTCTTCACACTCCCCCTGGTGATGGTTGATAAAGTGCTTGAGATGAGGCGAGGAGTCAGGCCACGGAAGAGGCCTCTTTTCCCATCCACTTCCACAATGTGCCTGGCTGGATGGGACAACACCAGGCTGCTGTCAGTGGGGAAGGGGACCATGCAAGGAGAGCACCCCAAAACAGCCCCAGGGTTCAGCTGAAACCATACGAGGCTCAGCTCGGTACGGCAGCCACTCCACGGCCCCACAGTGATTTATTGTCACAGTCCTAAAGAAACTTCTTACTGGGGGACAAGAATTCTTACTGTCATCTGCCTAATCTGGAAGGACAGCTACAATATTTTGGGCTATTTTGGGCTATTTTGGGCTATTTTGTCTTTTGATGGTTTTGCTCACCTGAAAGGGCTCCAAAGCAGTTTGGACTGAACCAGGCAGGGGGGGATCATCCCATGTGCTCTGTGCTGTCACCTCCTCCTCCACCCCAGCAAGGTTTGACTCAGGGTTCATACGGATCTCACAAACCCATGTTCAGTTCCTGCCCCACCACCTTCTCCCAGGCAAACTTCCTCAGGTCTTCAGTTGCAAAAAAAGCCCAGAGATCCCATTTCTCCTACATACAATAAGGTGGGATAGAACCCACTATGTGCTCTTGACCCCTGTCCTGTGCTGTCCACGCAAAGCCAGGTGGGCTCTGCACCTCCCCACCACCCAACACTTCCCATCTCTTTGGAACTTGTATCTTCCAAAGGGCAGCACTGGAGCATTTCCAGCCCTGGGTGTCCCAGGATGGGCTTCCAGTGCTCTCATCCTGCTCCTGTGCTGGTTCCATCCCATGGATACCATTGGCTGATTTTGGGATTGGACCAAGTCAGCTGTCAGGACAGTGCATTCCCTTTCCCCATGGGAAACCTGCTGTGACAGCAGGTCACAAAGTATTCACCCACCTCTCCTGCTGCTGCACCCACAAAAACAGGAAAACACTTTTTTTTTTTTTCCTTCTAAACATATTAGCTGCCCTTTTCTTGGTATTTTTGTCCCTTTACAGCTCCATCTACAACACAAATGAGCAGAGCAGGGGGCAGGTTATTCCAGGGCTGTTTTGGAGCAGAAGGAAAGTATTTTGCAACCTCCAAAACACAAAAAATCCTTCTGCAACAAGCCTACACCACCTAAAACCTCCCAAACCCCTCCACCACGGTGCAAACCCAGAGCAAAGTGTCACAGGAACACGATGCAGCACCAACACCCCCCTGTCTCCAGCAACAGGTACATGAATCTGACAGCCTTACAAGCAGTTGTGGTGGTTTATGCCTCACTGCAGCCTCGGAATGATCCCAAGGGGAGGTGGGAGTGCTGCTGGGGGTCAGCTCAGCCTGCCTGGCAGCTCCCAGCCCTGATTCCATGAGGGCAGGACCTCGTGCTGGCAGGGAGGGACAGTCACTCACCGTAGGTGAAGAAGCCGGGCAGGTACAGGACCTTCCTTCCCAATACATTTCTTCCAATGGTTGGAGGTAGTGGCTCATGCCCAACCTGAGAGAGAAACCTCGTGAGCAGGTCTCTGTTCTGGCGTTCTCAAAGTCCCTGGGATGAACAGAATTGATCCCAGCATCCCCCTATCACTCTCAGGCACTCATTTCCCCATTTTATGGGGTCCCTAGGTTACAGAGGGTCCTCCACTCTCCCATTTTAGGGGGTCTCTGTTACTGACTGGGTCTTGGGGTTTCCTATCCCTTCTTATATGGAAGACTCCATGGTAGAGGATTAATTTTATAGGGGTTTCCATATTACTGGGTGTCCCCATTCCCAGGAGGGGTCCCAGCACCCCACTACAAAGGAGCCCCCACTGTATGGGGGGCCTCACCCCTCCATTATATGGCGTCCTCTAGTCCCTGTATAGGGTGCCCCTGTTGTAGAAGGCATCCTCACCCTCCTATTATAGAGAACCTGATTTTTGTATAGGGTCCACCAGTGTACAGGGGATCCCATTCCCTTGGGGCACTCCATTACCCAGATGTCCCTCGTTCTGGAATTGCTCAGGGGGTCCCATTCTAATGGGGGGGCTGCATGTACAGTGACCCCCAGGGCATGGAGGCCTCCACAGGGGCACGAACCAGGAATCCACTTGCACCCCACTGGGGTCCCAATCCCCCATCACACACAGGGACCCCACCCCGTTACCTATGGGGGTCCCCCATTCTACAGGTGCCCCCCATTCTACAGCTGCCCCCATTGCACAGGGGTTCCCACTGTTAATGTGGGGGGCTGTCCATACTGTACATATAACCCTATAACATGGGGGTTTCCATAGGGACACCCCATTACATATGGGGATCCCCCATTCTATAGCTGCCCCCATTGCACAGGGGGTCCCACTGTAACGGCGAGGGCTGTCCATATATAACATAACATGTACATATAACCCTATAACATGGAGGTTTCCACAGGGACACCCCGTTACATATGGGGGTCCCCCATTCTACAGGTGCCCCCCATTCTATAGCTGCCCCCATTGCACAGGGGGTCCCACTGTAAGGGCGAGTGCTGTCCATATATAACATAACATGTACATATAACCCTATAACATGGGGGTTTCCACAGGGACACTGCAGGAATCCACCTCCTCCCGTTCCACCGGGGTCCCGATTCTCCACCCCGTTACACACAGACACACTGAGACCCCCCTTCCACAGGCGCCCCCATCGCGCAGGGGGCCCCGTCACACGGGAAGGGCTGTACACACAGCGACCCCCAGCGCACGGAGGCCTCCATGGGCGCATTAACGGGACATCCTCCCGTTAATCCCGTTCTCCTGGAGCCGCCACCCCCGTCACTCACGGGACTCCCACCCCACCGTCCGCCTCCCCGCTCCCACCGCCGAGCGGACCTGCACGAGCAGCTTGACGTAGAGCAGGGGGTGGCTGGCGGCGGCGAGCCCCGCGCCCAGCAGCACGAACAGGCCCTCGGCGCCCTCAGGCCCCGCCGCGTCCGCCGCGCCCCCGCCAGGCGGCGACAGCGGCCCCGGGGGCAGCGCCGCCACGGCCGCCATGGCTCGCGCGTCACGCGCCGCGCGCCGGCCGCACCACCGCGGCGCGGGCGGGGGGAACCGCGCCGGGAGGAACCATTGCGGCGCGGGCCGGGGGGAACCATTGCGGGGAGGGCCGGGGGGAACCATTGCGGCGCGGGCCGGGGGGAACCATTGCGGGGCGGGGGAGGGGGGGGGCCCGCCTGAGGGGCGGCGATGGCGGGAGAGGGGCGGGAGAGGCCGCGGAAAGCGGAGAGGGATTTTAGGGATTTTAGGGATTTGTGGAGTTGGGTTTTAGTGCCTGACCGGGTTTGTGGGCACACGGTAGAGGGGTTTGGGGAAAGGGGAGAGAGAAAAGAGGATACGAGTTGAGGATAGGGGAGGGGAGGGACGGGAGGAAATGGAAATGGAAATGGAAATGGAAATGGAAATGGAAATGGAGGAAAGGAAAGGAAAGGAAAGGAAAGGAAAGGAAAGGAAAGGAAAGGAAAGGAAAGGAAAGGAAAGGAAAGGAAAGGAAAGGAAAGGAAAGGAAAGGAAAGGAAAGGAAAGGGAAAGGAAAGGAGGAAAGGATTATAAATGAAAATTTGTCTAGCCAAATTAATATGAAAAAATAAAATATTTATTTTGCAATCAAATTCTATCTAGCCAGCCACAAGGAAAGAACAGAGCCGAGCCCGGGGTCGGCCCTGGGTGTGCCACAAGGAGTCAGCCTCAGCAGAGGTTTTTCCCCGTGCCCACACACCTCCATCCTGGCACAAGAGGTTTTTATAGGGAAAATTCCGCCTGAGGCCAAGATTTCAGTAATCAGTCTTTTCTTCTATTCAGAGTCGATATGTTAATAAGATTCTCTTTTTTTGGAGATGAGGGAGAACAATTCAGTGTCTGGAGTTGTTGAATCCCTTGATGAAATTTTCGGGAATGCTGCATTCACATGGATCTGCCTGAGGATTTCCATGAGATCCATCTCGGGTCGTTCAGGCCATGATCAGCACCTGGGGTTCCCGTATCTCCCCAGCCATGGCCCATCTCATCTCCTGGGGAGCCGCACCTTCTTACTTGTACATCAGTTTCTAATCTACACCCAGTCTCCCTGGGAGGGTGGCGGGGAAATCCTAATACAAACGTGGATACTCTAACAAACATTCAATATCACATATATCATATTAGAAATGGCACGAATTATATCTACTACACATAACAAAAGGAAAACACCAAAAAATACAAGGAAAGGAAAAGAGAAGAAAGCAAAGCAGATCTCCAGTGCTGGTTCCAGCATTGCTCTGGCTGATGGGGTGCCCAGGCTCCTGGGGCACAAGCTCTGTGATGGGTTTCTCACTTGCCATGCAAACTGGTTCTCATGCACAGTGCACTCCTATAGATCTTTCTGGAAAAGTCTTGCCCTACCTCCACGTGGCCCCTTCTCCAGCCACCTCTTGTTCTTTCTCATGGTTGTTACCGAAATCCTTGTCTGTTGTTACCAGCACTCCTTGGCTGGCCCCACGGCCATGCAGCTCTTGGAGTCTGGGACAGACACATCAGCCCTAGCTGGGCACCAGGGTCCTGCCAGCCCACTCCTGGCCCCTCCAGCCATCCAGGCTGTCCAGACTCCCACCCTGAAGCCCACCCTGGTGGGACACAGCCCACCCCACCGGGGCTGCACAGCCGGGAGGTGTCCCAGGTCACACCATCCCTGCTGCTGCTCGGCCTTGGCTGTGCCACCACTTGGATCCCTCCCAAACTGAAGCGATTCCCAGTGTTTTCTCAGCATTTCTCCTACCCACAAACTGCTGTGCTTCCTCTTTCCCTTCCCTTTTGAGGCCAACCCAGAAACAAGCTCTGCTACCACAGAGGGGGCAGCGGGTGGGCTTTGCCTCGTGCAAATCCTTGTTCCCAAACTGCAGCCAGAAACACTTCAGAGCAGAGAGGGGGACAGAAGAAGGAGCTGCAGTCCCCAGAACCTGCCCCTGCAGCTCCAGGACACCCAGGACCTGCTCCCAGCCCATGCCATGGAAGGAAAGGCGGCAAATCAGCAGAGTGTGGTGAAGCTGGTGGCTGCGTTTGAAGAGCACTGGTAAGGCAGGAGGGCTCTGGGTGCTGAGGGTGTGTTAGGGCTCCACGTGGAATGGGTTTGGGAAGGAAGAAACCCACTGTGGAGGTGGTTTGGAGCATGTGGAGAAGCTGACATGGTGATTTGCAGTTCTTCACAACTCAGGTCTGCCTCAATGTCTTCCTCCTGCTGTGGGTCATGAGCAGAATCTGAAAACCTCAGTGGGGTGTGAGTGGTTCTGCCTGGCTCAGGGTTAGGCTGTGGCAGGCCATTCCCCCACACCCAGCATCTTCACACTCAGCCTGGCTGGTGCATGCTGCTGCTGCTGGGGAAAGGAATTGTGGTTTGGAAATATGTAGGCAGAGGGGTGTCACTGAGAATTAACTGCCTGAGTGTCTGGGAGGGTTCCAGCCTCAGACTGTTCACCTGTTTGCAAAGATGTGGCTCCTAGGAAAGGAAACAGAAGGCGTTATGTTAAGGGAGAGAAAGAATTCCTTTCATAAAACAGCTCCTGCCTTTGGAGTGGAGTATGTGCTGGGGTCTGAGCAAGGGGATCGGCCCTGGCTCTGGTGTAAAAGTAATTCTGAGGCTTCAGGTGAGTAGTCAGAGCTGTGCCTCAGTTTCTCCTTCTGATGGATCAAGCTACAGAATCCTGCCATACCTTGTACCCATGAGATGCTCTCAGTGAGCCTTGGAGGGGCTGGGTGTTTGGGCAGGTGAGTTTTGCAGCAGTTCCTGAAGATGCTGAGGCACAAGATTTCCTTTCATTCTAGGAACTCCTGCACCTCTGCTGTGTGCTTGTCCCCAGACTTTGTGCTTGTCCCCATCATCCCACAGGGATGTTGTGTTGGAACCACTGCAGTGTTTGCTCTGCCCCCATGTCACTGCTGCAGCGTGTTTGTTGTTTGCTCTGGAGTGTGAGTTTGATTTAGAGGAAATAAAAGTAACTTGAGACTTTCAGAGGAAGCTGGGGAACTTGGGAATGAGCAGAGCATTTTGGAGCAGACAATGGTTTGGCCTAAGTCAGCATAAGTAGAAAGATAGAAGTTCCCTGTTGGGACTCAGCTGTGGCTTTAGGATGATAGAGGTTTGGGAGGCACCAGAGAGATGGAAAAATCCTCTTTGTCTCTGAAGGGTTCTGCCAGTCCCCTGGACAGGAGGGGATTTGTGCATGGCTGTGGATGCATTCCTGAGCTCACAGACATCCTGAGCACAGGATGGAGCTGACATCGTCTTCAGATGAGCGTCTGCACCTCAAGTCACTTCCTACTCTCAACTTTGCAGTTTGGTGTCAAATTTCTTCATGTCTTTCCCATCCTACCCATCCCACTCCTGTCTGCAGGCCAACAGTGGATGTCTTTCCAGTTTCTGCCCAGAGCAGTTTCCTGCAGTGACCAGCTCTTGGATGACAGACAAGTCACTTGCTGTCACCTTCACAGCCTGGCTTCTCCCTCATGCCTGCTCTGGACCTGCTTTCTTTGTCTTTGCCAGAAAAGGGAAGAGAGAACACCACCAAAAACAACCTGTCTGTAAAACCACCCACACATGGCCTGCTCTTGGCTCAAAGCTCTTGGCTATTTGGCTTCTCCCTGCTTTTCTCCGTGGTGGCAGCAGGCAGAAATCCAGAGCTGTGGGTGGGATAAACAGCAGGATCCTGCTTTTCTAGAGCAGGAGAGGGACTGGGCACAGCAGCAGGGGGCTCTGGGAGAAGAGAGGCTGGATCCTGGCCCTGTGGAGGATGCTGAGGATGTTTTACTGCAGGGCTGTAGCGGAGCAGAGCAGCGTCAGCGCTGGGCAGCTGCTGCTTTTGTCCCTTTTGGTGGCTTTAAGCTGGGGGCTGTGCTGGGGCAATGGCTGAGCTGATCACGTTCCTTTGCAGCAGGGACAGCACATCTGCCCAGAGGGACAAGCAGGCAGGCAGGCAGCCCCAGCAGCTTCCAGCATTTCCTGCCAGCCAGAGGCGTTCCCTGAGCAGAGAAGAGAATGAGGAGGAGAAGGATCAGCAAGGTCAGCGTGGACTCAGTTTCAAATGCCTCCGTTCTCTGCGATGCAAAATCCGTGAGGACAGCTGGAGGAGGCCACAGGGCCCAGGCCTGGAGCCTGGCAGCCAGGTGAGCTCCAGAGGCTGGTGGGTGCCCACGCTCAGGCAGGGCTGGCTCAGGGTCACATCTCTGCCCACGAGACTGAGCCCTGCTCCCCATGCAGGAGCCAGAGGAAAAGAAAATCGCGCTGGAGCTGCTGGAGACAGAGCAGGCTTATGTCAACCGCCTCCACCTCCTTGACCAGGTGAACTGGGGAATGGAGGGACCAGTGCAAGGGGATTTTGGAGGGATTGAAGCTGTAAAAATGAGAAACACATGGGCTGCTGGTCTTTTCAGCCAGAGACTGGGTCTGGCCTTTGCCTTTCCTATACCCCACACCTCTGGGAAGCACCCTTGTCCTAGCAAAGCCTTCCATCCCACTCTCCTCTTGGGGCCTGGGATTTTCCTAGTGCACAGTCAGGCCTTTCACTGGGTGATGCACCAGTCTCAGAGGGGGAATGGGATCCTCAAACACCTCCCTGGCCCTTTTTGTTCACCCTTCTTTCTTCCAGGTATTCTATACAGAGCTGATGAAAGAAGCCAAAACTGGGAAGACAGTCCCAGAGGAGGTGGTGAAAATGATCTTTTCCAACATCTCCTCCATCTACCAGTTCCACGCTGAGTTCTTCCTGCCAGAGCTGCAGAAGCGCATGGAGGATTGGTGAGCTGCAGGAGGGCCAGAATGGGGGAGCAGCACGGAGTGTGGGCTCTCACCAGGACCAGAACTCAGCCTGTTTTGCTCCAAGTGTCTTTGCTGGAAAACACTTCCTTAAAACACTCAGAGTATGGAAACCTGGGAGACATCTCAGGTGGTTTGAGGGTGTGCCTGGGTATGAGCAGCCCAGGCTGGCTGCAAGGTGGGGGCAGGAAACACTGTGGGGATGTAGCAGCCTGCAGCAGGGTCCTTCAGTCCTCCACCGTGGTCCTTCAGTTCATCCCTCACTGTCTGTCTGTCCTGAGGAAGCTGCTGTGGTTCCCTCCTGCAGGAACAGCAACCCCCGCATTGGGGATGTCATCCAGAAGCTTGCACCCTTCCTCAAGATGTACGGGGAGTACGTGAAGAACTTCGACAAGGCCGTGGAGCTCATCACTGCCTGGTCAGAGAAATCACCTCCCTTCCAGGAGCTCATTGCTGACATCCAGGTAAGGGCAGGGTGGGGGCGTCGCAGCAGAGCTCCCAAAATCTCCTGGGAACGTGGAAACAACAGCGGGTGGGAGCTGCCTTGGTCACTGTTCCTCTCTCCGTGCCTGCTGTCCTGCCCAGAAGAGGAAGGTCTGTGCTAACCTGACGCTGCAGCACCACATGCTGGAACCTGTGCAGAGGATCCCACGCTACGAGCTCCTGCTGAAGGATTACGTCCGGAAACTCCCGCCCCAGTCCCCCGACAGGGGCGACGCCGAGAGTAAGGACTCTGCGTCTCCAGGGTGGGGAGAACAGGGTGGGTTTGTAGGGAAATAACAACGCCTGGTGTTGTACATGGGCACCAGAAAACCTGGATTCACTCACCAGCTGCCCTGTGCCCTTGGATAAACCTCTCTGATCATTTTCTAGCAGGGAGAGGGATTAATCTTCCTTTTGAGGAGCTGGGGGAGGGAAAGGATGGTGTGTCAGGTGTCCACAGTATCCCCTAAAGAGACCTGTGGCAGGTGGGAGAGCTTTCAGACCCCTGTGGATAACACAGTTCCCAGTCCTGCTGGGATGGAGGGATACACAAGTGGGCTGTCTGTCCCTCCAAGCCCCCTCCATGTGCAGTCCAGCTGTACCCAGACTCCTGCACAGCACTTCAGGGCCACTTTGGTTGTGTTCGTGGAAGGGCAGCAGCTGCTACTCATGTGCATCCATGAGGGACAGAGCCAGAAGCTTCCTCCCACAGCTCCAGAGCAGGTGTTTCACCTCCTGTCTGTTCTCATTGCAGAGGCCCTGGAGATGATTTTTATGGTGGCCAAGCACTCCAATGCAGCTATTGCCGAGATGGTGAGGCTCTGTCCCAGCTGGAAATGCTTTGCAGCTCATGGCACAGTCCCCTGAAAGGGACAAGAGCCTTGTGGGTTCAGCTGTGGAGCTTAAACCCTGCTCTCAATGCCCAACCTCACCACCCCAAGCCTGTGGAAGTCACATCTGTAGCATCAGCTGGGGTGTGACCAGCTGGTCAAGGCTGGGAGCTGCTCCCAAAGATCAGTCTGGGCTGAGAGAGCTGTGCTACCTCTCCCAGTATTCAGCAACAGGCTGGGAGGCGGGCATGGAGGGGACCCAGCAGCGACAGGGTCCTGGCTGCTCAGCACCCCACAAGAACAGGTCCCTCTGCCTACCCCAGGAACGGCTGCAGAACCTCTGGGTAGTCTATCAGAGGCTGGGCCTCGAGGATGACATCGTGGATCCCTCCAATGAGCTGATCAAGGAGGGACCAATCCAAAAAATCTCCACCCGCAACAACAGCACATCGGAGAAGTACCTGTTCCTGGTGGGAGCTGGGATGCCTGGGGCAAGGGGAGGGAGCAGATGAGACAGGAGTGGGGAGAGGGGCAGCACAGCCTGGCCAGGGTGTTGCTGGGTCACCTGAACACTGAGGGGCTGAATTCAGAGCTGGGGATGGGGGTTTGACTCGACCCCGCTCAGTGCAGGGCACCCTGTGCAGGACATGGTTGGGAATTTGCAGGGTGGGAGGGGACTGAGGCAGAAACAGATAGGTTTGAGGTGGGATTCTTCCCAAGGACCAGCTCAGCTCTGGGCAGTGAAGGACCCCTGGCCCCAGGGAAGCCCACAGCTCAGAGCAGGCAGTGCTGGGCTCCAACCCACCCTCTTCTCCCCTCCCAGTTCAACAACATGCTGCTGTACTGCGTGCCCAAGGTCATCCAGGTGGGCGCCGAGTTCCAGGTCCACCTCCGCATGGATGTGGGGGGCATGAAGGTCAGACAGACACCTTGTCTTTGTGCTTGCCCCAGCTCCTGCCTGCTCCAAAAGCCCCTGCTCTGGGGTGTGGCTGTTGCCCAAACTTCCTCAGGAGGGAGGGAGCAGCTGGAGGCAGAGGTGGCTTTGTGAGTGGGGTTGATACTCTGATCCTGGGAAATGCCAGTGAAATCTTGTGCCTGTGGGATCTGAGGGGCTGAAGGGCTTGTGCCAGCGGGACATCCCTGTGCTCCACATCATGGAGAAAGGTCCAGGGCTGCTGGAAGTGGGTTCACCTCCACATCTCCTCTCTGGTCTCCCACAGGTGCGGGAGCTGAAGGATGCTGAGTTCCCTCACACCTTCCTGGTGTCGGGAAAGCAGCGGACGCTGGAGCTCCAAGCCAGGTAAGGGGAAGAGTGACATCATGCAGACCCTCAGGGAGGAGGGACAACAGCTCATCCAGGTCCCTTTTGTACCCAGGTCCAGGGAGGAGATGAACGCCTGGATCAAGGTACCACTGAGTGCTGGGAGAGGGGGCACAGCCCCCTCATCCCAGCTGGATGCCTGGGTCAGGGCACCTCCAGTGCCCCTCCAGTCCTGCCTTCCCCTCTAGGCCTTCCAAGATGCCATTGACAGGAAGGAGAAGAGGAGTGAGACCTTTAAGACAGCAGTCCATGGACTGGAGACAGACACCCCTGCACTGAAGGTAACCTTTCTGCTCTCCCTGTGCCCCACCTGGAAGAAAACACCTTGCTGTGCCTCAGTTTCTCAAGCTAAACCGACCTGGGTGGAAGCTGAGGAGGGGAAGGGGTGAGGACACCCACACTATGGTCTCCCACCCCCAGACAGAGGAGCTGGGCCGCCGAGCCCCACAGTGGGTGCGGGACAATCTGGTGACCATGTGCATGCGCTGCAAGGAGCCCTTCAACGCCATCACCCGCCGGAGGCACCACTGCCGAGCCTGTGGATATGTGAGCCCCCCGCGCCCCCCTCCATCCCTCCTGGCCTGCTCAGGTGCCTGCTGGGCCAGGAGTGCACCTCTCCTACACCTTGTACCCCATCCCTAGGCTTAGGGCTGCTCCTGCCCCTCAGCTCCTCATGGAGCTGTCGCTGGGTCCCCTAGCCCTGCCCCAGTGTCACCAGTGTCGCTGTCTGGTGGCTGCAGGTGGTGTGTGCTCGCTGCTCTGACTACAAGGCCGAGCTGCAGTACGATGGGAACCGCCCAAACCGGGTCTGCCAGGAGTGTTTCATCTTCCTGACCGGCCACACGGTGCTCGAGGACCGCGAGGGGAAGCACAAAGGCATCCTGGAGGTGAGCTCCGCCCCAGGCTGCCCTCTGAGCACTGCCACCCACCCCGGTCTCCAGCCTCGCTGTCCCAGCCCGGCCCTGCGCCCGCAGCAGGAGGGGTGGGAGTCACTCCCCCAGCAGTCAGAAGGTGCATGAGTTGATCTCCCTCCTTCGTGCTCTAAGCATTGGGATCAAGCAGCCAGGGCTCCCTTCACCACAGAATGTCAGCAGCATCGTCATGGCCAGGACAGCCCCTCACCTGGACCTGCTTTGGGAGTGAGACCTCTAAGACAGGGGGACCTTTAAACCCCCTTCAGGGGGTTTCCTGAAGTGGGCAGGGAATTCCCCAGGAAATTCTCTCAGCTCAATGCCCTTTCTACCATCTGCACTGGGTATTGAGGGATTGGTTGGTTATTTTGGCAGAAAGGAGCTGCAGAGGTATCAAGCAGGAGTTTGCTCTGCAGTACCCTGCAGCTGCTGGACAAGAACGGCAAGGGGGGCACACGGGGCTGGTTCGTGATCCCACAGGACGATCCCCTCGTGCTCTACATCTATGCAGCCCCGCAGGTGAGGCCTGCCTCGAATCCATCCCAGGGGACGTCCCGCTGTGCCCAGGGGACATCCCGCTGTCATCCCCCGCCTCCCACCGCTGTCTCTTCTTGGCAGGATGTCCGAGCCCACACCTCCATCCCCCTGCTGGGCTACCAGGTGCGGGACATGCCCCAGAGCGAGTCCCGGCACCTCTTCCAGCTGGCGCAGTCCCGGCAGGTGTTCACCTTCGTGGCCGACACTGAGGAGCTGAAACAACGCTGGATGAAGGCCATGGCACGCTCTGCTGCGGGGATCACGCACCCGGAGGAGGAGGAGGAGGATGCAGATGAAGCCAAATGAGGCCGTTCCCAGCCCTGCTCTGCCTGCTCTCGCTGCTGGCTTTGGGCAGACCCCCGACATCTCTGCATTCTGGTTTTCCATCCTGACAGGGGCAGGACGGGGACACGTTTGGCAGCACACGGACAAGCCGGATGCCCTGTCCCTCGCTGCTCACGCTCCGCGCTGGGCAGAGCGGAGGATTTGGGGGATTTGGGGGATTTTGGGGACCCGCGGCTCGCAGACGCCGGGCGCTGTGCGGTGCCACCGGCGGCCACGCGAGGGCAGCAGCGCCCCGCGCTTCCGTAGCCGGGCGGGGATGGCCCGAGCCGGGCGAGCCTGCGGGGCTGGGGCTGCCGGGATAAACCCACCTGCGACCCTCTCTGTAACCCTGTAGCCTTTTGTTGCACGTCTGTTTTGCAGAGAGCCCCGTGGGATTGTCCCCGTGGCTCCACATTGCCATATATGTCACAAATATGTCCGGGACCCAGCTTGTAGCTCAGCCTCGCAGCCCAGGGAACCCCAGTGCTGGATTCAGGATGTCCCTTTTCCAGCTTGTCACCGCTCCTGGCCTCACACTGCAGCCCTGTGGTGTGGGGGTACTCCTTAACCACAGTCAGCCCTCACTTGCCTCACTGAGCCAGCCCACACTCCTGCCCATCCCAGACTTTCCCTGCCCACAAACACCTTCCAGCCTTGTACCTCCCTCAGTTACGTGTCCAGGGGGAAAACACCCTGGGACAAGGTCATATCCACACAGGTGCTGCTGTGATGCTGGGGTGACACGGGGGATCCCCCCTTCCACCATCAGCATAACGAGCACCTATTTCAGTCAATGCTTTAGGCTGCAGCCCCACATTTTTCTCTCTGCATTCTCTTTAGCTCCCTAAAAATGTTGCCCAGGCAGAAGCTGCCACTTCTGAGCCTGCCAGGGCCTCGTGCACAGAGCTGGAGGAGCCCATGATCCCTGGCAGGCAGGGCTTGCTGCCTGGACCATGCAGCAGCCCCAGCACAGCAGCCTTGGGCAGGGCCCAGGGGTGTCACAGGCTGAACAGATCCCTGCACACTGGGAAGGGAGGTGGAGCAGGATACTGCAAATGGGAATAACACCTGGGGAAAGGATGGGGGGGTGGTAAAGATGAACCACAGCTGCCATCATTCTGGGGGGCTTTGAGGAGACAGGAAAAAGCTGTGAGCAGTGTCCTTCCTCAATCTATTCAACTCAGCTCATCCTGGCACAGGGTAAACTGTGATGGTTTTATCTCCTCCAACTCAAGAGATCCTGTCAAGGAAGGGGGAGAGGAGGAGCTGCATGTCAGGGCCAGAGCTCTGCCAAAGCAGTTGCCCCTCAGGGTGCCATCTGAGCCCAGATGCAAACAGCACAAACAGGGCTTTCCAGAGACACCCCAAAACAGCCCTCACCTCCCACCATCACCCTGTGGGAAGGGGAAACCCCAGCAGTGCTGGTGCTGCAGGGAGGAAAGAGTGAGCAAGGGGAAGCCCGCGGGGCTGGAAGGTTCTGCGTGGTGGCCCTTCCACCTCGGCGTCACCGCTGTGTCAGCGAGGAACAAAACAAGCCCCGAGCAGGGAGCTGCCCTCAGCTCGTCAATGGCCTAAGAATAAATTTCCTGTTTACCCAGTGAGGAATCGCTCCCGGGGCAGAGGGCACCTGGGGCTATTTTTACCAGCTCCTGCTCTGCTCCCTCCGGACCCCCAGCACTCTCGGGACCTCTGTCCCACTGCAGCACCCATGAGTCCTTGGGAAGGTGACTGCACAGAGAGGTGGCCCAGGGACAGAGGGAGTGGCAGGGCACTGGAGCAGGCCACTGGCATGGCTTTGGCATTGTGCTGCCCTCAAAGACAGGGAGACAGCATCGCTGCCCTGAGCATCCCCAAACAGGAGGGTGGGAGACCCAACTTTAAGGGGTTTGTATGATTCCCCAACTCTGCCTTCCTACAAAAAGAAAAAAAAAAACAAAAAAAAAAACAAAAAACACTTTTACATGTGCAGAGACTACACAGATGAATTTTCTGTGCCTGTCCTGTCTCAATCCCCAGGCGGTGCCACAGCAGTGGTCAAGCAGAGCAGTTTGGCCTCCCGCCTCCAGAACAGAAAGTGAAACCCCCGTGCAAAAGCCACAGTTTCCTATTCTCGAGAATGGGGAAGGCTCAGAGGCCATTTACTGGCATCCCCTCACGGGTCCCCACGCCTCTTCCCGTAAGTACTGACCAAAATACCCTGTGAAAGCCACAGTGGCTGTGCTGGGGCCGGGACAGGCAGCACAGAGAGCTCCCAGCCCGCCCAGGGGAGCCTGTGTCCCTGCAGCTGCTGCCCTGCAGAGGCTGCGCTGTCCTGCTCATCCCAAACCCTGCCTGGGTACCACACCTCCATCCAAAATGCGGGAGGGGCATGTGGAGAGGTTCGAGGGCACGAGTGAGCAGAGGGGGTGGCAGGGGCACAGCTGTGGTACCCCCTTGCAGGGCTCTGTGAGGTGCAATCTCCCCTGATCCCCAGGAAGGGGCTCAGTGGGTGCCCCTCCAGGTGAGGGGTGGATGAAACCATGTGGGCCTCCAGAACCCCACAGCCCAGCCTGCAGGGCTGCTCTGGGAGCTGCTCTGTGGGGTCCGGGCTCTTGATCCATAGGGACAGGCTCTCTCCATGCTTGGCCAGTCCCCCTCTTTGGGGGCTGTTCCACCGGGCATGTTCTCTCACTCACTAATTGCAGGTCCCTCTGCACTACATGGGATGGGGTTCTGTGCTCTCTAGGGATTGTTGTTAGGTGTCTGTTTTGCTGGAGCAGCAGATTTTGCTCTATAACCTCTGGGCTTTGGTTGTATGAGTGCTGGGCTCCATAGGGGCCAGCCCCACACACTGTTTGTAGGTGTTGAGTTCCATAGGGGTATTCCCTGGAGGGGCTGTGACCCACAGAGTCCCTGCTCGGGGACAGCACATCCCTCACTGCGGGATACTGGACAGGACAGCTCTTACCATGGGGCTCTTGGGGCAGCACATCCCTCACTGTAAGATTTTGGGGGGCACACCCCTCGCTGTGGGGCAGCCCCCCTCCCTGAGGCATTTTTTGGGCAGTTGTGGCCGCAGCGCCGCGGTGCTGGAGCTGCAGCAGCGCAGCCGCTCCCACCACGCAGCCCCTGCAGCCCACCGGGGCTTCCTCTGCTCCCGCCAAGCGCTTTAAATCACAAATAAATTGAGTTGGGAGGCAGCCACAGCAGGGCCCTGCCCCGGGGCATCGCTCCCGCCGTGCCAGGGCTGCGGGGAGCCCTGTGTGCCCTGAGTCCGGGGGCACCCCCTGCATGGGGGGATTTACAGATGTGAGATGATGCTAAATGATGGAAAATACTTGTGATACCCCCTCAAAAAAAAAAAACCAAAAAAACAACAACAACAACAACAAAAAACCCAAAAAAACCAACAAACCCCACAGCCAGGATTGTGTAACCTTAGGACTGGGGTACCCCACCCTGCTCCTCACCCCCCCAAGTCCCTTAGGAAGCAACTCAGATCCAGAGGGGGATCCCAAGTATCCACCCAGCTGCGCCCCGTTTTTGCAGTGACCTCGCCGTGGGGGTGTGGGGGTGTCCCCGCGCTTGGGGGAGGGTTTGAGGGGGGGAAGCTTCCACCTGCTTTTCGTGGCCCCCGCAGGCGCCGGCAAAGGGCGCTCGGTGCGGGTGGGAAGCCGGCCGCGCATCCCGGCGCCTGGCGAGGCGGGAGGTGATTCCCGGTGCCGCAGGAATTTGCTGCTTGCTCCCGTGTTGCAGGAGGATGGGGGAAGGAAAAAGGGGCGGAGGTGGTGGGGGGGAAGCTGGCAGTTGTTATTATTTAATTTTATTTTCCTTCCTCCATCCAGGAATCTCTGCAATGTGCTGGCTGCTCCCCGGGAGGCTGGGGTGGCCGTGAGTCACTGCTGCCGCTGGAACGTGACTCAGTCCTGCTGCTCCGCCGGCAGGACATGACCAGACTGCCAAAAACCGGGAGAAGCCCCAGGTCCGGCTCCTGCCCGCGCCGGCGGGCGAGGACACGCGAAATCCCCCCGGGGAGCTCAGCCTCCCACTTCGCAGGGAAGCGGCAGCCCCTTGCCGCGGGCAGAGCTCGGCAAGGGGGGGCACAATGGACTTATTTATTTATTTGTTTATTTATTTATTCATTCTATTTTTTTTTTTTTTTTCCCAGCTAGAAAAACCCTCCATTCACTGTGGTTCATCCATCCATGCGTTGCCGTGAGGCTGGGGGGGAGTCCCTGGGGTTTTGCTTCCTCATTTTCCAGCCTCTATGGGTGCGCAGGGAAAGCTTCTGGCACGGTTCCTGCCCCAGTTCCCGTGCCTCAGTTTCCCTATCCGGTGAGGAATGGAGATTTCCCCATCGGGACGGGGGTTACTTCAGGTTGTGCTCTGAGGTCAGTGAATAGCAGCTGCAGGGGGTTATTATTAATATTAATTAATAGCCAGGCTGGGTCGGGGCTCAGGTGGCAGGGAGGGATGAAGCAGCCCTGAGTCACAGGGCAGGAGGTGGCCCAGCCCTGAGCCCTGACGCACTCGCTGCACCCCAGAGTGGGACAGCCAGGGCTGGGTGATGCCAGCCATGAGCCCTCCTCATCCTCACCCTCCTGCTGCTTGTGGGAGCTGCCTTGTGGAGCAGGAGGGAGCGGAGCAGCCGCGGGCAGCGCTGGGCACCGGGTGCCCGCCACACCTCGGGCCCGCCGAGCCCCGTGGCCGCAGCTGCCTCTGTCAGCCGTGATTGAGAGCCAGGCCGGGCTGGCAGGCCTTCTCTGTGATCTTGTTAATTAAGAAATACATTTAATTAGCAGCACCCCAGCTGTGACTCAGCTAATCATCATGATCGAAACAAGAGCTGGACTCCAGCGCTGGAGCACGAAGCCACCAAAGCCCCTCACCTGCCCTGGGTTCCTGTTCTGCCCTGGGACCCCATCGCCCACCAGGCACATCCCAGTGCCCTCCTGGGGTTTTTGGGGTGAGCTTCCCCCCCTGGAGGCAGGTTGGGTCTGAGACTGTCCCCATGCAGCACCTCACACATGCTGGTGTTATCCCCACCCAGGGCAATTACCCATTGCCACACGGCAAATAATCATATTAATAACACATTTACCAGGCTATAAATAGCCTTGATAATAACACCCTGGGTTTTCCAGGAATGGATTGTCAAAAATGTGGGGAAAGCCATTCCCTGTCACCTGGGTTGCAGATGGGGAAACTGAGGCAGCGTTGGTTTCGGGCACGACTCTCACCCACTGCAGTGAGCGTCTGCCAGGCAGCTGTGGAATTTGCTCCCGAATAAACTGTCATGTAAATGAGCCCTTATGTATATTTATAGGAACCATCCTGCCAGCTGGAATCTAATAGGGGAGAAAATAAACTGGGAAACTGCCTGGAACAGGAGGGTGGTGCCTCACATATCAGCCTCATGCCCCGCTGGTGCTGCCAGGGGTGAATGTCTGTCTGTCCCTGTCCCCAGGGTGTCTGTCCCTGGTCCTGGCAATCCTGCCCTGCATGCTGGGCTGCCCAGCTCTGGTCCTGGATGCTGAGCCCTGCACCCTGGGGTGCCCAGCCCTAGCTCTGAGTGCCCAGCCCTGCACCCTGGGGTGTCCAGCCTTAGCTCTGAGTGCCCAGCCCTGCACCCTGGGGTGCCCAGCCCTGGTCCTGCATGCCCAGATCCTCACGTGCCCAAATCCTGGGGTGTCTGAGAAGCAGCCACCGAGCGCTCTGCAGCTGCTGAAGGCTGTAATGGGCTTTGGGGTGTGGCAAATGGGGAGCGTTGCTGGCACTGGGTGTAAGAGGGTCACAGGAGAATAAAACAACAAGCATTTGTGGGGCTGGCACAAGGGGTCCCTCCCCACTCGGCAAGGCCTGGGTGGGTGAGCCCAGAGCTCATGGGGTGGGTGCTCTTTCCCTGCCAGGGATGCACACGCGTGTGTGTGTACATGTGTACATGGGTGTGCATGTGTACATGTGCACACAGGGGCGTGTGTGTACATGTGCACACGGAGGTGTGTGTGTACATGTGTACATGGGTGGGTGTGTGTGTACATGTGCGCACGGGGGTGTGTGTGTGTACGTGTGCACACGGGTGTGTGTGTACATGTGCACATGGGGTTGTGTGTGGCAGTGCCACACGGGTGCTGCAAGCACCCACCCATGGGGACAGGGGTGGCAGCAGCAGCGGGGTGGGCAGAAGCACCCACCACAGGGATGGAGCACCCAGGGGTCCCTGCTCCTGCTTTCCTAGGGGTCCCTGGCCCGGTTTCATTGAGGTCCCTGGCCCGGCTTTCCTGGGATCCCTGGTCTGGCTTTCCTGGGATCCCTGGGCCACCTTTCCTGGGATCCCTGGTCTGGCTTTCCTGGGATCCCTGGGCCACCTTTCCTGGGATCCCTGGTCTGGCTTTCCTGGGATCCCTGGGCCACCTTTCCTGGGATCCCTGGTCTGGCTTTCCTGGGATCCCTGGGCCACCTTTCCTGGGGTCCCTGGCCTGGCTTTCCTGGTGGTTCCTGGCCCGGCATTCCCGTTGTCCCTGGCCCGGCATTCCCGGGTCCCCGGCCCGGAATTCCCGTGTTCCCTGGCCCAGAATTCCCGTGTTCCCTGGCCCGGCATTCCCGTGTTCCCTGGCCCGGCATTCCCGGGTCCCCGGCCCGGCTCTCCCGCAGCGCTGGGCGGGGAGCGGGGCCGATTAGGGATGCAGACAGCGCTGCTCTCCGATGTCTTCCTGTCTCGGGCAGCCTGCGCAGCTCCTGTGCCGCAGCCGCCCTCGGCTCCTGTGCGTGCCCAGCCCAGCCTGCAGCCCCGCTTTTCGGCTGGCACAGGGACTTGGTCCCTCGGGTGCCAGCAGGCCGTGAAGGGATGCGAGGGTGCCAAGCCCGGGTGTGACCCCGCAGCCATCCCAGAGCGGGGTTCCTCCCTGGAAAAGGTTTTTGGAGCAGGGATGCTGGCAGGGTTTCGTGCTGCGGCACCTCTCCCTCTCTGCCTCCCTCCTGCTGCTCCCGAGCCCTCGCTGCCGTGATTCCCTGCAGCGGGCTAAAAATATCCCCGGGAGCTGCCGCCGCGCACCGGCGCTTGGAGCTGTGAGAAATAACCCGGGGGAAGCTCACAACGGCCCTTCCCGGCCGCGGCGGGAGGAGGTCAGAGCCCCCGTCCTCGCCGTGCTGCTGGAGGGTGGATGGACACACGGAGGCACACAGGGAAACGGGGACGGAGCAGCCTCTGCCCCTTGCTGCACAGGGAAACTGAGGCACAGGTGGGGCTCTGCTGAGGGGGCGAGGGGAGATGATGGACCCGTTTGCGATGCTGGGGCGGGAGAGGGGATCAGGCCGGGGCTGATGGCAGGGCTGGGGGAGAGATACACAAAGCCCGGCACTCTGTCACTCTGAGTCACATCCCTCTGCATCAGACTTGTCCCTTTGCAGCAGCTCCATCCCCTGCAGCACAACCAGCCGCCTGCACCCGACCCATCCCTCTGTGCTGGATCTGTCCCCTCGCAGCAGCTGCATCCTTCTGCTTTGGCTCCTTTGCTTTGCACCAGATCCACCCTGCTGCCATGGATCCATTCTGCTGCCATGGATCCACCCTGCTTCCGTGGGTCCACCCGGCTGCTGAGCATCCATTCTGCTGCTGAGGATCCACCCTGCTGCCATGGATCCATTCTGCTGCCGTGGATCCACCCTGCTGCCATGGATCCATTCTGCTGCCGTGGGTCCACCCTGCTGCCGTGGGTCCTCCTCCCTCCATCGGATCCACCCCCAGACTCAAATTGCCTCACTCTCCCCACACCACCCTCCTCAGGGTGTGGGATGAGCTCTGGGGACCAGCCCCCTTCTCCCCCACCTCTTCATCCCTTGGGATCCCATCCCTGCCTCTCATCCGTGGACCGACCTGGGCAGTTCTGCCCGCATACCTCGGGCAGTTCCACATCCTGACTGGCTTTCTCCAAAAGCCACGGAGAGCAGGCTGCAGGAGGGGGGTCCCGTTCAGGAGGAGGGTCCCAGTTCAGTCCCATCACCCCGCTGGGGCCAAGCGTCCCAGGGGAGCCCCTTCCTGCCGTCCCTCCCTCCTCGCTCCCATTCCCGCCACGTCCCAGCCCACCCCGGCGGAGCTGCCAAAGCACAGGGCAAACGGGGACAAGCCGGGAGGGAGAGAGAGTGATTTTCGTGAGCGTTTATTTTCCTCCATCAAAATCCACCAGCCGGAGAGAGCAGCGGGAGGGGGAGGATGGGGAAACCCATCAGGTTTCACGGGCGACGCTGCCGCCCCTCGCTCCGTGTTTGTTCCCCCTCCCCGTACCACATTTCATGTCGGCCCCGCAGCGAGGCTGAGTAATAAATATCAGCTGCTGGGAAGCCGTGAATCACCGCCCGCTCCCGGCGCTGCTGCCGCTGACACACCGCGGCACCCGGTGCTTCTGTCCCCGGCGCTGGCCCCCGCCAGCCCGCCGGGTCCCGGGCAGCGGAGCCCCCGCTGTCCCAGCCGGGCCACCGGGCACTCTTGGCCACGTCACAAACACGTTTGGCCACGTTCTCCTGCCTCCCGTCTCAACCAGTGCCAGGAATCAGCTCCAAAAATCCCTGGGTTTTGGGAAAGCGCCCGCTGGGTGGTAACATTTTGCCTGGTGAAAGGAGGCTGGGAGATCTGGGGATGCTCCTGCCCCCCTGGATGCTGGGGGTGATCCTGTGCCACACCTCGTGGTCATTCACCCCATCCCCAGCGTGTCTAACCGGTTCCAGTGGGCTCATCCAAGCCTGGAGCAGAAGTCTCATTTTCCAGCACCCCACCCAAGCAACCCTGACACCCAACAGCTCCAGGTCCTGCCACCTCCCTACTGCCTGCACCCATCGGCCCCAGCCAGTCCCCATGGGATGGAGGGGGACTCCAGGCCAGCTCTAGTTTCCCTCCCTGCCAGGTCAGCATGTCCCCAGCTGAAGAGCCAAGTTGACACATCTGTAAAGTCCAACCTCCAGCAGGATTCTCTGGGCTCACAGAACACCTCCTGCCAGCCCCCCAGCACTGATCCCCGTCCAAAGCAGCTCCCCAGGGACCCCAAACACCCCCCAGGCCCCAGTCACAGCCTGAAACCCACTGCTGCAATGGGGCCGGCACATCTGGGAGGCACATCTGGCACTGTGCATCCCCCCAGCTCAGTGTCACACTGGCGAGTGACACAAGTGCCACCACCACGGAAGCCGCATGGTCCCAGGGAATCGGAATTCAAAGTCCCCCGGAGCGCCTGATCCCCTCCACAAGTTACAGAAGGTCCTTGGACCTCGTGAGCAGCTGGTGTGAAGCTGTAATTACCTTAATTAGCTCTGGGATTGCATTCCCTCCCCGTGCTAATTTCGTTTCTACAGTAACCAGCCCAAGAGGTGTGCGTGCGCTCGGAGCGAGACGGAGACAGGAGCCTCAGCAGCCAAACCAGGCACCCCGAAACCAGCCCGAAACCAGGGGCCACCCCCAAATCCCCACCCCCCAGGGGCTCAGCCAGCCCAGGGCTCCTCGTGCAGAGGTTCACAAGAGTCCTCGTTGTTTCCTAGCATCTCAAGGGAATCATTTGTTGCCTGGAGCATCCACGCGGCTCTGGGGGAAGGGAGTGGCTGGGGGGAGAGGGACCAGAGGCTGGTGGTCCCTAAATGCACCGGCAGCTTTAGGAACAGCAAAGCCTGGGCTCATTCCTTGCTGCTGGTATTTGCTGTAACCCAATATGCCCCTGATGTAAGAGCCATTTGGGAGGAAACTATAAAAGCTTCAGGAAATGGGTATTAATTCACCTCGTGGCAATAAAAGGGAAGGAGGGCTCCCGGGCAGCGCAGCCACCTCGGGGGAGTGAAGGCAAGTGGGGCTGGGATCACAGCCCTGGGCAACAGCCAGGCAATCTTGGAGCCATCCCCCCTTAATTGGGAATTGACCCTCCCTGGGAGCTCTCAGATGGAAAGGGGGCGGCTGCAAGGTGGGAGCACCGAGGTCTCACCCGGGTGAATCATCGGCAGCCCCTGGAGCCGAGCATTTGTTTGGAGCTGGAGCGTGACTTGGGGAGATTTTCTCACCCTGGAAATTTGGAGCAGGTCCAGCTCTTCCCTTGCAAACACCAAGCCCTCCTCTGGCTGCATCCCTCCCCGATGCCAACCAGCCTTGGCACGGAGAGATCAACCCCCAGCACAGGCTGAGTCCGAGGCTGCTGCTGACCCACAGACGGAGCGGGGGCAGGGAGGATGGGGGAGCCCCAACTCCCACCCTGCAATCCTGGTGATTCCACGCTGCTGCGGGCCCTGCACCGCGGCCATTGCTGCAGTGAGCACCACCCTGACACCAAAATCTCCCTGGGCCATTCAGAATCCATCCTGCTGCTTGTGGAGGAGCAGGGAGATGCTTTGGGGAGCCCCGGGGGGTGCATGCGGGGTGCCCCAGGCTCACCATGTGTGTGGGGCTATAAATGGTGCTGGGAAGCAGGTTGAGATGCTCCCGTGGCTCTGTGGAAGATTCGACTGCCCAAAAAGCCAGCGGGGCCCGGGGAGGGAGCCTGGAGGGTGTGGAGCTCCTACCCCATGTCGGGCATCCCAGGGCAGCGTTTCCCGGGATGGATCTCTCCCCGGCGGCGGGCAGCAGCAGCAGGACGAGAGGCAGAGGCGAATTTCGCTGAGTGGTTGTTTTTTAAAAATAACTTTGCCTTTGTCAGCAGGTCAGGGTTGCTCCAGATTGAATAATCGCAGCCGCCCAGCCCTCCCCTGCTCCCGGGCGCTTGCTGGCAGCCCCAGCCCGGGATGTGCCGGGTGGATGCTGGACCTCAGCCCCTCGGAGAGCATCGCTGTCCCCGGGGCTCCAAGGTCTCCTCAGGGATGCTCTGTGTGCTGCATCCCCCACCCTGCCTCCCCAAAAAGCTGCTGCTGCTGCTGCTGGGGATGCCCTGAGCTCAGATCCCTGAGCAGGGCTGGGGGGTAACGGGGGCAGCTCGGCAGGGATGGGAGCGCACGGGGCCGGAGCCATCGGGTGTTTGCCAAAAGGGCTGAGTCACGCAGGAATTGCTCCTCCAATGTGAGCACGCTGGTTGCAGGGATGAAAGATGCTCACATGAGCCGAGGCAGGGAGCTCACCCGCTCTCCCCCCGCGGAAAGGAAGGAACAGATCCGGCTGCCTTTTGTCGGGGAGCAGGGAATGTGCTCCAGCTTTGGATGGACGAGAGGGAGCCTGAGGGCGATGGGAGAAACCCGTGCAGAACAGAGAAGCAGCAGAGGCAGGAAAGTGAAACCCTGCAGAGCAAACCCTGATGGCAGAGTGGGGCCTTTGGGTGAAGCAGCAATGCCAGCAAAACCAGGCACAGCAGGGCATGCAGATGCCTTCATGGCACAGTTTGAGGGCTGGGCTGGCTCCCAGGGGGGCAAATTTTGGAAAGAGATGAAACAATTCAGCAGCAGCGGCCTTGCTGGGGATCTACAGCACTAGGAGGGAGAATAAAGCACGTGGGAAGGATGCTCTGCTACTCTGGGCTGCACCACACCCAGAGGATGCTGAGGAGAATGGGGAGGAGGGGATTGAAACCCCCCCAGACACATGCCCTGTCAGGATGGGGACAAGGTGACAGTCCAGAGACCAAAGAGCCTCTGGACACCCAGGGGCTCCCCAGAGAGGCCTGCCCCATCCCAGCCTCTCCTTGGAGCAGCTTGGGGGCCAATCCTGGTGTTGCACAGACAAACCCTGGTCTGGGAAGGGAGGGGGTGCCGTGCAGGGTCTGTGGGTGCCTTGTTGTCCCCTACAAACACCAGCAGGGCCCGGCGGGTGGGGAGACACCGCGTGGCTGGGGCTGCATCAGCAGCACACGGGAGGGTGGGAGGCAGGAGAAACACGGCCGAGGAGGGGTTCGGGCTGCCAGGAGCTGCCGTTCATGCTCCTCTGGGCCCTTTTCCCCCACAGCAAGAGGTGGCACCTTCAGCATCCTCTCTCAAACGCCCCCGGGCGCCCTTTGCAGGGCCGGCGGGGACACGAGGTCTGCCCGTCGCGACGCTGTCACCGGAGCGAATGGCAACGGCGAGGCCAGGTCTTGCAGAGAAACCCTCAGCCTTGTTCAGGTCTGATTTACAGCCCGGAGACGCTGCCGCGCTCGGAGGAGCCGCCGCTGATTGATGGCAGCGCGACAGGAGCCACCCCGCGCCATCTGCACCCGGCTCCGGGGACACCCTGCACCCCCCAGCCCCATCTGCGCTGCCCCGCGGGGCCCTCCCCAACCCCGGGGTGTAGGGAGGATGCTCGGCAGCACCCTGAGGCACCCTTGGCTGCCTCCATCCCCCTGGGACTGCGGTGGGATTGTGCATCCCGATCCAATCCCTGCCGGCGGGGAGCATCACCGGGCTCCATCACCCTCCTGCTGCGGTGCCTCGTGGCTTCCAGCCCTGCCAGAGGCTGATCCAGCCGCCGGGGTCTTTCCACATCCCCGCCGTTCATCTGCAAGTCACACCCTCCCTCGCCGCAAAATGCCTCCCTGCTCCCTTCCCCTTAAAATCAAACCCTTTGTGTGTTTGGGGTTGGGGTCAGCGTTGGGGTTGGGGTGACTTTGGCCTCCCACCCCCCCTGGCCATTTCAGAGGTGAGAAAGGAAATCGAAGCTTCGGTTTTCTTCCTTTTCTTTTTTCCCCTAATAAAGGGAGCAATTTGGGATTGTGCTGCTGGCGGCGCGCCGGCGCTCTCCAGGCTGATGGGGGAAGACGGGGAGGGGGGGATATAAAAGGTTTCATGCGGTGAGCCGGGCACTCAGGGAAGAGGCTGAAAGGGGATGGTGAGTGCTTTGTATTTCATGCTTGAAGGCACTGAGGCTTTTACCAGCCTTCCCGCGATGATTTAAGACCAGCTCTGCAGTTCGGGAGGGGATCAGAGCCGTGTTTGGCAGCTCTCTGGGACCCCCCAGGTGCACCCAGGCTTTGCTTGTCCTGACTCAGAAATGCTCCATTACGGGCAGGGACAGACCAGGGGTGTTCATGGGGCAGCTACAGAGGCACTGGGGGCATCTCCAGGACATGAGCCCAGTTTAGGCACCTGCCTGGGATGTGCTTTATGGGATCAGTGACAAATCCCAGTCCCTGCTGTCCCTCTGTCCCTCACGTGCTCAGCACCTTGTCTGCAGCAAGAGGGGCCTCATCCATCTCTGCCCCTGGAGCTCATCCCTTCTCAGGGTGCTGATCCTGTGGAGGATGGTGGGCACGGGCTGTGGGTTCCTCTGTCACCCCAGACCCTCCTGAGCTGAGACAGGGAGCCCCCCAAAAGCAGCTTATTGCCTCCCCAGGCTGTGCAGAGGAGCAGGGAGTGTTTGCAGCCAGCTGCTCCCTGGCATGGGGATCTGGGGACAATCAGCCATGGCCCCAGGCCTGTGTGCTCTGGGTGCAAGGGGTGCAGCCCATGTTTTGGGGAGCACAGAGGCTCAGTCCCATGGTTCAGCCATTTGGGTTTTGCTGGTCTCACTGGCCCCAGCAGTGTGGGCTCTGTGCCCTGGGACAGGGTCCCTTGGGACCCCCAAGTGCAGCCCAGGGCAGGAACATCTCCCGTTCCCCACACTCCATCTCAGCCACTCCCTCCTGCAGCTCTCACAGTCTTGTCCTGTCCTGTCTCCCCAGCTGAGCTGAATCCAGCCTGATCCCCCTCTTTCCACCCACTCGGGTCTCTGTAAACCCTGAGCAGCCACAGCTGATTTTCTCCTCTATGAAATTTGGGGGTTTTCTCTCTTTTCTCTCTTTTTTTTTCCCCCCTTTTAAATTCTACCTTAAGCCAGGCCCGTGGATGCTCTTCTCCTGTGCCATTGCTCTTGTGGCTCATCCTGGGCAAGGTGTGGATGGGAAAAGGACAGAGGATGCTGCAGGGTCGGGTCAGCTCATGGCAAGTGCCTGGTGTGAGCAGCAGTGCAAGCTCCTGCCCCAGTGCTGTGCATGGCTGGGGGATGGCAGGGGGTGAGAGATGAGGCTGCAGGTCCACCTGCAGCTCTGGGGGAACTGGGAAGGAGAAGTGAAGGTGTGAGGGGTGGTCCTGCAAGGCTGGAGGTCTGGGGAATGGAGGGGAAGAGAGCTCCAAACCCAGACTGGAGGGTGAGAGTGGCCAAGGATGGAGCTGCAGCAGGGATACAGGTGGGAGCATTGGCCTGAGGGTGCAGGGGAGCATCAGGGGAGCACCTCGGTTTGGGATGCAGCAGGACTGGGAGTGGGAACAGTTCAGCACGGTGGGGAAAAGTTCCTTGATATCCCCTGAGCACTGCTGGCTGCTGGAACATGGGTGTAGGGAGCACTGTGCTCTAGGATGGTTTGGATGAATGGAGATGAGGGATCTCTGCAGGCTGCTCTTGGGATATCAGGTTTATTAGGGATGGAGAAAGGTCCTGCTTTGAGCTGCCAGTCGCAGCACGGGGCAAGACCTGAGGGGATGGGGAGGGGAGAGACCAGGGGTAAAGAGGATGCTCCAGGAGAGGGTGGAAGTTCTAAGAGAGTGGGGATTCCAAGAAAGGGGAGTTCCAAGAGAGGGGAAGATCCAAGAGAGCGTCTGGCCCCTCAGAGACCCCTTATTAGGGGGCTTCAAGGTGGGCTGGAACAAGACTTGGGCCAATGGGGTTACAGGCACTTGATGTTTTAGGGGAGGGATACAGGTGCGGGGTGAACCGTACATTTTGGGGGGTGAGATGGAACAGTCCACTTGACCCCTGGACCCATCCATAGGCAGGGGCATTGTCCAGCTAGCAGAGGACTGTTCTCATCCTGGCTGTATTATTTATGAATAATTATATTTATCCATCCTTCCCAACACACGGGGGCTTCAGTGCCCCCAGCTTTGGGACAGGACCACAGCCATGCCTGGGATGACTCTGGAGTGGAAGGAGCCCTGTTTGCCACAGCCATGCCAAGGGCTCTGTTGAGGAAATCCCAGGGGAATGAGAAGCCAGGCTGCTCCAGCCTGCTGCAAGGGCTCCCCTCCACCTCAGCCCCCCGAGGGGCTCTGCAGGGTGGGGACACAGGGACCCTCTGCGGGTGGGAACGGAGCCTGCTCGGGGGACAGGCAGAGCTGATAACCCCTGGCTGCCCTTCCTGAGCAGAGGGAGCTGCAGATAAAAGCTCTGCAGGCAGAGCAGGGCTCAGCTCCAAGCCTGGCTTGGGCTGATACCAGCCCCAAAGGGCGACCTCTCCCTTGGGCTCGGCTCAGCCCCGCGGACCAGCCACCTCCCCCTCCTCACCCCAAATTCCCCCTGATCAGCAGCGTGTATCACCCTGGTGGACCTGGGAAATACCCCAGCCTTGCCTGCCTTGCTCCTGCTCAGCTTTTGCCTCACTTTGGGGAGGAAAGAAATCTTGTTTATTATAAAACTGCAGCAATGCCCAGATCTGCTTGCAAACCCCTGCTAAAGCCTCCGGCATCGCAGGTTGGGAGGAGCTGGAGTGGGGGAGCAGCTGCTTTGGGGATTATTAATGAGCAGCAAGTGATGGGAAAGGCGAGGATCAATTGAAACAAAGGAGTTCAATGGTAAAAAGAAACGTTTGCGGAGTAATGGGAGTCCATTTCTCCAGCCGACTGTCGGAAACGCATCCTGTTAAACATCCATCAATTATCCCAGCTTGCAAATGCATTAGAGTAATGAGGAATTATCCATCAAATACACTTAAAGCCAGTGCCCCCCTCTGCCAGCCGCCCTGCAAAGAGGCACTTCAGTAAAGAAAAATAGCCTGAAGGTGGGTGGAAATTCAGGGGGGGCAGTGAGGAGGCTCCGGGGCTGCATCCTCTGGAGTCTGAACCAGCCCAGAAGATGCTTTCCCAGCTCCAGGGGCAGCTCCTGGGCTTGCTGGCTCTTTCAGTAGCTGTGTTTTCTTCAGAGAGCTGTGATGATACCACGGGCAGCCCAGGTACCTGCCCTGTGCCTCAGTTTCCCCATCCTGCTCGTAGTGCTGCCTGCAGCCACCCATGGGTGCTGCTCGTGACCCTGCCACCTCTCTTCCCAGGAACAGAAGTAGTGGTGAGTGTGGCCTGTGGTCTGGTAGCTAAATTCCCAGAAACTCTTGTGTCCATCACCCACACCCCCTGCACCCTGGATGCTCCTGGCTCGGCAGAAGGAGGGTGTAGGGAGCCAAAGAACCTCGCAGCCCCTTGGGATGCCAATCCCTGGGCTGGGATGGATGCACCAAGAAGAAAATAACCAGCTCTGGAGGCAGGATCCTGCTCTGCCAGCAGGGGAAGGGAGTCTTGTAGCCCCCACGGCCCCAGCAGGGTCTGAGGGGCTGCAGGTCCAGGCTGTGTGTGCTGGGATGAGGGTTTGGAAAGTGGCTGGAGCGCTGCAGGATCAGAGCAAACAGGAACGTGAGGGATGTGACCCAACACAGCAGGGGCTGGCCTTGGTGGTCCTGGGTAACTCCAAGGGTTTGATCCCTTTGGTGATGGATTCAGGACTGATCCAGGATTTTCCAGCCTCGGTGATGCAACCTTGTGGCAAGCCCTGATCCGAGGTTTCGCTGCTGTGATCTGAGGGCACACATCCTCCTCCCCACGGACAGGGCTGGATGTATCAGGGCGTTCCCCCAGCAGCAGCATCAGGGGAGTCAGGACTGCTGCGTGCTGTTCAGGTGTGGATCCTCCAATCTCCGGGGCTGTGGTTGTGGGCAGGTCCTGCCTCTCCCTCTCATTGGGAGGGGACTGAGGAGCAACAGCGGGAGCTTCTCCTGTCTGTACACCTGCCTGGATCTCCTTGGCTCTGCATGCACCACTGGGAGTTGGAAGTGGTCAGCAGGTTCAGAAGTCCCTGGGAGGAGACAAAAGGACAAAACGCTGGCACATCACAGCCAGTGTTCCTGTAAGGAATGGGTGAAAAACAACTCCTGGGCTTGTCTTTCCCAGGGCTGATGTTTCCATCTCCCAGACTCCTCTGGAGCCCTGTCCAAGCCCAGGAATACCAGGCTGGACTGGGAACAGAGCATCCCTTGGTCTGCAGCTCGGCGGTGAGATGAGCCTTCCTGGGCGAGCACCGCGCCTGATAACAGCGACTGCCATTAGGTGTCACAAGAACATCAGGTCTTTGCTCCTCCTGGGAGGATGAGCAGTGGTGCAGCACAGGAGGAATGAGGTGCTGAAGCGGCTTTTGGAGTGGCACCTTGGCGACAGAGATGGCCCAGGCAGGGGAGATGAGCTCTGGCTGCTGGGAGGGCACCACATCCTTTATGATACCCCAGCGTGGTGACCACCCTGGAGGTCACCATCCTTCTGCCCCCAGCTGATCCTTTCCATCACCTCCCGGGTGTCCTGCCCTAGTGCTGGGGACAGGCAGGAGGTGGCACCAGGTTCCTTCTGTCTCACCCTCGTCGCTTCAATAACCCACTGTGTTCTATTGCACGGAAGCAAAGGGAGCAGCCAGTGCAGGTGCCCTGCTCAGCATTGCAGCTGCCACTGCAGCCAGTGGCCTCCAGTGTCTCCCCATGGCCCAGGAGAAGCCCAGAGCTGAGACTTCTTTGAAAAACAGAACGTTCCTCCCCGTTAGGATGCATCCAGCTGTGGAGACGGTGAGGACACAGCTGGGCAGGCTCTGGGTGTTCACCCACAGAGGGATGGCTGCTCTGGGATTTGTCCCCTCCTGGGATTTCCACTCCTAGCCCCATGCCAACTCCCACTGCCCCACACCAGGGGCAGGTGCCATGCTCAGATAATCTTCCAGGAATTTGCAATTCTTCCCCGAAATGCCGTTTGCCCTCTTGCATTTTACAACGCGACCAGAAACAATGCAGCGTCCGAGGCTCAGCGCCTTGATAAGGCGCCAGTGGGAAAAGCCATTCTCTCCTCTGCAACGCCTGTCACGAATCTGCGGCGAGCTGATAAAGTCTAAAACACACCGGCT
Organism: Lonchura striata; assembly: GCF_050655825.1. Classification (NCBI taxonomy): domain Eukaryota; kingdom Metazoa; phylum Chordata; class Aves; order Passeriformes; family Estrildidae; genus Lonchura; species Lonchura striata. The sequence continues at coordinate 7,455,563 of NC_140728.1, read as the reverse complement.
GCCTTGGGGGAAGGACCGGAGCAGGAGCCGCCTCCGGGAGAATCCCCCCCTCCCCTGCCGGTGGCCGAGCGGGAGAGCCCCGAGCGCCGGGCTGGCCCGGCCCCGGGTGACCTCGCGGCATCGCGTCACCTCTTCCCTCTCGGAGAAGCTGAGTTCATGTCTGGAGCTGGGGATCGCTCCTGGCCTGCCTGCGCCGTGCGCCGGGCGGACCGCAGCGTGGGGATGGCGGCGGGGCTCACCCCGGGCTGCGTGGGCACTGCCCGTGCCCCGGGCGCCTCCGCTGTAACGGGGTGTATCGGGGTGTATCGGGGTGTATCGGGGTGTATCGGGGTGTAACGGGGTGTATCGGGGTGTATCGGGGTGTCCCTGCGCACCCCGAAGCCCGAGGGGCCGGGCTCGCAGCGGCACGGGGCACGGCGAGGGGCCGGCGGCCTGGGATGCTTTCCCGGTGACTCACAGCATTCCTCGCAGGTCAGCGGCGGCCGCGGGACACCCCGACGGCTCTGGCCGGGCCTGGCCGCCGCCTGAACTCCGCTGGCAAAGCAAAGCTCCCCCCGCGCCAGATGCCGGCGTTCCTCGGCCCCGCGGGGGCAGGGGGAGGCAGCGGGGTCCCCCCGGCCGAGAGGATGGGGACAGGGGACAGAGCTCACGGGAGTATCTTTGCTGACCTCTCTGTGGCCTGGGCGCTTCCTGCTCTGCCACTTCTGCAGAACCCCGAGGAGGAACGGGCCCGCCACAAACAGCCCCGGTGCAGCCCCGACTCCGAGCTCTGTCCAGCTCTGTGACTCAGTTTCCCTTTGCTGAGGTGAGGAGAAGCAGTGCTGACCCCTCTGATGCACAGAGATGAGAGGGTTCCCACTGCTTCTCCCCGGCAGCTCTTTTTGGGACCATCCCAGCCCATCTACTGCTTGGATTTCCCCCCACCCAAAGAATTTCCCTTTATCTTTTCAGCTTCAGTGCTTTGAATCCGCTCCTGGCTTCTCTCAGGGTGCTTCCCCAGCGCTATTCTGCATCGTTCTGCATCCCACCACCTGCCGCCATCCTGTTATGTCGCCACCCGTGTTTCATGTCACGAGTGGGTCAGTTCTCCGCAGCCGGGAGCGGGACCGGGGCAGGATGAGTGCGGGGACCGGAGCTGGCAGCAGCAGCGTGGCCCGAGGCACGCGAGCCCCCGGCGTGGCCGTGGCCCGTGGTGGCCGTGGCCCGCCCGGTGCTCAGCACACAGGAATGCCGTGAGCTTGCAAAGTGGTTTCAGCGAGACGTTATCTAATGGAGGAGGAGGAGGAGGGTGGATTAAGCCAAACCCACAGCACCGGCTTTCAATTAAAGCAAGTGAATTTACGGCTTCTCCTGACACAGTAAACACACGCTGGCGGGGTCCTGACCCGGCGTTTCCCCTCCGTGGCCCGGCAGGCAAAGGGAGCAGCCTCCCGCGGGTGCTGCCCCGCGGCAGCGAGGAGGAGCCCTCCGGGCTGGGCTCTGCATTATTCATCACCCCGCGAAGGGCAGGGAAATGCGGTGATGCTGCAGCGGGCACTGAGCCCCAGAGCTGTCCCACCTCGGGCCTGCAGGGATGGGGGAGTGATGGAAACCCGGGAGCATCCACTGGCTGGGAGCGATGCAGCCCCGGGGCGCTGGGTTGCACAGCAGCACCCGGGATGGAGGGTGCTGTGGTCCCATGGGTGGGTGATGTTCGGTGACCTTCCCTCACCAGCTTCACTCCATGTCCTTGCATCCATCCTGCCATCCCCGTGCCTCAGTTTCCTCCGGGAGCAGGGAAGGCTGGGTGTGGCAGCAGAAGGGTGAGCTGAGCAAGCTGGATGAGCCAAGACAGGATCTCCCAACCAGGGCCAGGAGCTTCCTGGTGGCACTGCAGACCAGGGCTGGGTGAGAGGTGCTCCAGCACGTGTGCCAGGGCATGCCTGGAACCCTCTGCCAGCCACCTCTGCTGCCTGAGCCGGGCGAGTCAGCAGCAACCCCTCACCCCTGCTGTGCTGCAAAGGGTTCCAGTGAGACCAGGGCCTGGCACCTGAATTCACAGCCCTTTTGGCCATGCCAGAGGAGCCCTGGGCATCTGCTGGCACCTGGCTGTGGGAGGTGAGGCTGTGGGTCAGTGGCACTGTGAGCAGTGCATCCTCCCAGCCCTGCTGGCCACAGCAGCACCCCGGATGCAGGCACCCGGCCAGGGCTGCTGGGGTGACGTCCTGGCACCGCTGCTGACGTCCAGCAGAAGGAAAAGCCCTCCCTAGAGCAAATACACACCGGGGCTGTGCAAACCCAGCTCGGCGGGTGGCTCTGGGCAGGTATCTGGGTCCCATCTGGCCGCTGTTTACCTGTCTGCTGGAATCCACCCTGCAAACTTCCTCCTTGGACGGGCCAAGGAGCCCAGCTCGGCCATACCAGCCTCGCAGGGAGGACCCTGAACCCCAGAGCCTGATGGTGATCCTTTGCCCCTGCACAGGGTAGTGCAGAGTGGATCCCAGTGGGGCTTGGGAGGATTTGAGCACCAGCCCCTGCCAGGTTTCCAAGCCCACAGGCAAACCCTGTTAGCACCAGCCTGGCTCCACGCAGCTCCCAGAGCTGCAAACCAGCAGTGTCCAGGGAGCAGGCAGGACTGCTGGGTCCCTTTCCAGGAGGGTTCAGGCAAGTCATGGCGTTCCCACCACTGCCTCAGTTTCCCCCTCAGCCCGTCCCTCCCTGACCCATGGCGGTGGCTCCTGCAGCGCGCAGGGACCTGTCACCACACAGGGAGGGGACCGTGCTGGGTACACCTGACTGAGGCAGACCCTGCCTGCCACTCCCCTCCAAAGGCAGCTGTCATTGCTCAGGGCTGCTCTGCCCTGGGCACAGGGGGACCAAGAACCCCCCAGCCCACTCCTGTCCCATCCTGCACCTTGCACTGAGGTTCTCCATCCACCCATGGAACAGGGAGACCAGAGAGTGCACAGCCACAAGTGCAGCTCCGTGGTTCAGCACAGCTCAGGAGCCCTTTCCTGGGCACTCCCAAGGTGGTGAAGGAGCCCCCACTTCTCCTCACTCCCCCAGTCCTGCAAAAGGAGCCTCCTGCACATCCCTCACTACTGGATGGATGGATGGATGGATGGATGGATGGATGGATGGATGGGGGATGGATGGACGGATGGATGCACAGTGAGGCTGAGGCCCAATCCATTGTATTACATCTTGCAGTGTGCATATCCATATCCACATATCCACCTCACTAACCCTCACTCTTGCAACTCAAGGCTATGTTCCCACTTTGGAAAGGGGGGAAACTGAGGCAGGGAAGGCAGGGGATGGAAGCTGGGCGGGAAGGATGGTGACAGAGCAGGGAGTGAGCCCGGCCCCAGCCCTGTGCCCGTGTTGTGAAAGCAGCTGGTTATCGGAGCGCGGGCGTCACGCTCGCAGCCAGCGGCTTCCAGGAAAGGAAGGAAGTGTGGGGTCACCCAGCCCCGCTGCCGCCCTTTTCCAGCAAACAGCCCCAGCCTGCTGATAATGGGGCCCTGCCACGGCCACCCAGGAATTCGGAGCCAATGGCCACACATGCTGCCCTAAATGCAGGATTTTGCCCCCGTTTCCTCTCCCACAAAAGCAAGAGACAGTGCTGGGGCAGCAGTGGATGGTGCTGATGCCACCTGACTCCTGTGCCGGGTACAGAGCAGCATCCACCAGCAGTAGCCCAGTTCCATCAGCAGTAGCCCAGTTCCTGACCCTGTGCCGGGTACAGAGCAGCATCCACCAGCAGTAGCCCAGTTCCACCCCAGGGACTCTTACTGGTAGGAACTGGGAGTCACTGGGCTGGCTTTGCTCCTGCACCGTGCCAGGGGTGTGGGGAGGCGCTCTGGGATGTGTTTCTCGCTGGGCTGCCCCAGCACAAAGTGGATAATCCCTAACCCTGGAGCAAGGCTGGACGGGAATGTGGGGTGTGATGGGGAGCTGCTGCTCCCACATGCCTGGGCCTCTCCCAACACCTCGCACTGGACTCTGAGCTGGAGTTACAACACTGGAGAGCCTAAACCAGTAGGACACTGGGCAGTCCCACCTCAGTAACTGGTGCCCTGCAGCAGCAGCAAGGCAGGATCCCACCCCTGACACCATCCCGCCATGCAAAGTGGCCCAGGAGGAAGCAGGAGCCTGGAGCCTGCTCCTCCCCGATACTGGGAATAATTACATGATTATGAGATTTGGAAGCAAAGTGCAGATTAATCTCTGATCTCGTTAGTCCATGTTTTACCATCTGCTTTGTGCAGGCAGCAGAAGCCCTCGTCCCACGCTGGGGAAAGGCAGTGGCAACCCCTGGGGAGAGGCGAGTCCCACGGAGCAGTGGGTGCTTTAGGAAAAGGGTGGATCAGGAGCTGAGCACATCAGGACAAGCGGATGCCACCCCAGGCACCAGGTGTCACGCAGAGCCGCCCGCCACAGCCCCGATTCCTGGAAGCCAGCCTGGATCCGGCTCGGCACGGGGCCGGGCTGCGCTGGGACTCCTCCTTTGGCCAACAAGGGCAGGTGACAGCGATGATGATGATGATGATGATGACGATGACGATGTCCCGGGGTGTGCTGCTGGGAGGGAGATGGAGGAGTTCAAACCGCAGGGAGACGTTTGTAATTGTCCGGGTGGGATACAGAGATAGAGAGGAGGGACAGAATGCAGCGGGTCTGTGGCAGAGGATGGGATGGTCCCAGAATCTCATGGGCTCCTCAGGGGCTCCCCCCCCTCTCCTCCACTCAGGAGGTTTTTGCCAAACAGGGAGGGCAAGACCTGCCTTTTTTGTGCTCGTGCCAGGAGACTTTTTCCTGCTGCAGCAGCCAGGTGCAGAGTCAGGCCCAGCCTTTGCAGCAGTGTCAGGTCTGAGATGGGGATGGGTTTCCACTGGGATCTCTCCAGGATTGATCAGCACCAGTCCGGGTCACTCTGGCACTCGGAGCTCTCTGGGGTGACTCTGGGACAGTGACCTGTACCCAGGAACCTCCGTGTCACCAACAGGCTGACCTGGGAGCTGGTACCTGTGTGCCCTGGGCGTTGTGGGGTGTGGGGGTGCCCCTCTGCCCCCTCGCCCCCGCGTGTGGCAGGGTCTGGTGACCGCTGAGCTGCACAAGGGGACAAACTCCACACCCACCGCCCATGCCGGGGGTTCTGCTGTGACCTAGCCAGCCCACCTCCACACCCTCCACCCCACGCGGGGATTCAGCCTCCTCCAGCTCGGAACCAGCATCCATCCCTGCAGGAGCCTCTCGGGGGGCTCCTCTTTTCCAGCTGCAGACAAAAACCTCTCCTGCCCTCCCCACGCGCTCCCCGGCCGCGTGTCGGCAAAGGCCCGGCAGGAGATGAAAGGGATTTCCCGGCTGACCTCCTCACCCCGCACTATTCGCACCTCCTTTCCCGCACGCAGACAGGCATTTTTCCCATGCTCAGGGGGTCAGGGCCCTCCCTGCACTCCAGCACGGAGCAATGCCAGGAATGTACCTGGGAACAGGCAGGGTTTTGCAGGGTGGAGGGGGAAGAGGAGAGCTGAGCACCCTCCTGTCCGCAGTTAGCCACCAACACTTGTTCTATGGCCATTCAAAAGTGATTTTTTGTGCAAATGCTCTGCAGGAAGAAACCTGTTAAGCGGGGCAGGTGGGGCTGCGCTCAGCAGGAGCCTCGGCCATGGATGAATTTTGTGTCCCCCCAGTGGTGCCAGTCCCTGGTGCTGTCACTGGGCCAGGTCCAAGCCCCCAGGCAGGTCGGGGGGCTCACCTGGGCACGAGGTCTCACCAGTGGCCAACAGTGCGGGTGCACCAGCTCAGCCTCCTCCAAACAGCACCCAGCTGATTCCAGTATTCCCCTTCTCTTTCATCCCTTCTGGGGTGGAATTTGCCAATTTCCCCACTGCAGCCTCACAGGGGCTTCCTGGCCCCTCCCCGTGCCTCAGTTTCCCCGGGCTAAATCAGGGAGAACAGCCTGTCCCTAGCACACAGCCCCTGCAAGTGGAGCCCAGTTGCCCAGAGCACATTCCAGCGTCTCTGTCATTATCCCAAGGTGCACAGCCGGGTTGGATCCTAGAGTTTCCCTGGGCCCAGCTTGGAGGCTGCTCTTCCACCCTGCAACAATCCCTTCCCAGCCGTCCTAAGGTGATATGGGATAACACAGGAGAAATGTGGTGCCCTTTACTGCTCCCCACCTTGACCTTGCATCACCCAGGATAACAATAAAGGGGAAATGAAAATGAAGTGTTTTGGTACCAAACCTGGGCTCCAGCTCAGGAGGTGGTGGGATGATGCCAGGAGATGCCCAGGCCCAGGGTTTGCTCCCATCACTCAGCAGGGTACAAGCCCTAGGACAGGGCACTGTGCCCCCTCCCCACTCCTTATATCCCTTCTCCTGTTCTTTCTGCAGGGGGTGACACAAACCCTCTCGTGGATTCTGCCTGTGCACGGGGATGCTGTGGGTGTCTGCACCTCAGGGTGACAGAAGGGTGGGAACCAGGAGGACACCGTGGGGAAGCCAGGCTGGGCACCCAGGACACTCCGCATGTGCTGGGGACCGGCTGCTGGGACCCCACTGATGCTGGGGAGAAAATCTCTCGGGGGATGAGGGGGATCACCCCGCTGTGCTCTCGGGGAAGGGATGTGGGTGGCACATCCACCACCCCACCATCACCCCGGTGCATCCCACTTTCCCCTGCTGCTCTCGGCAGGAGGGTTTGCTTGTAAACAGCAGCCCCTGGGTAACACTTCTAATCCCTCTCTTGGCTATTATTCATCCCCAGCTAACCTTAAAGCCTCCCCCTTTTTCTCTGCGAGGCACCCCCAGAGCAGAGGAAATTCCTCAGCCCTGACGTGATGTGAAACACGAGCGGCTCGGCCCCAGCCGCCCCCTTCCCTGCCCCAACCTACCCGGGCCATTTCCCAACCCAGGTTTCCCTGTAGCATCCCACTCCCCCCTCCACCCCCCCAACTCTTTTTTTTTTTTTCCTCTTTCTTTCCCCAACCACCCTTTTCTGCTTTAGACATTGTAACCCGAGAGGCTGGAAATGCAGCTCCTTTCATCTTCCATTTCCCACATCCTGAGAGTCTGGGGAGAAGGAGCCCACCCAGATGATGGAATCCCAAATATGCGGCTCCTTCCACCTCCCCGATCCCCTCCGCCGCCCCCCGTGAGGCTCTATTCACAAAGCAGATTAGCCATGCTGCCGCCTCCCCGCACACCTCGCCCCAAAAAGCCCGCGAAAAAGCCAACATACAAAAAAAAACTCCAAAAAAACCCAAAACCACAAAAAAAAGGAAAAGAAAAAACAAACCAACCAAACAAAAAACAAATAAACAAACAAACAAACAAAAAAAAAACAAACAACAAAAAAACCACAAAACAACAACAACAACAAAAACAAAACAAAAACCCCAAAAATTTACAATTATTAAGAAGAAATTGCCACGGCTGCTCCTGCCCAGGGAACAGGATGTTTCTCAGCATCTCCTGTCCCACTCTCAGGTCCCATCACTGTCCAGTGGGAGCTGACACCCAAAGTCCTGGGACTGGGTGCTGGCTGAGGGGGTTTTTGGGGAGCTGCAGCAAAAAGTCCAGCCAGGATGTTTCTCCTCCCTGTGCCCCAGGATGTGGGGTGTGGCTCCCAAGCTGTCACCGCTGCCTTGTGGTCCCAGCTGGGTCTGGGGGGACCCTGAGGATGAGGAGGGGAGGGAAAGCAGCACCCTGTGCCTCAGTGGCTCCCAGCACTCATGATCCAAACCCACGGGAGCCCAGCCCTCCTCTCTCCCTCGGGGGGACACTGCACCCCGGGATCAGTCTCATCCTGCAGGGATGTCCCCGACCCGCACTGCCACACGAGGAACACGCACACGTTTTATTGGATTCCACGTGTGAGACCCCAGAGCACCTTGCTGCGGCTGTGGGGTGACTTTGAGCACCCCGCGTGGCACACACTGCTGGGTGAGGGCAGTGCCCGCTGCCCGGCTTCTGCCACCGGGGATTGCTCACTGCGGGTAGGTGGGAACATCCTCACTCCCCAACTACCCTCAGGGCTCCCACTGCCAGGCTGGGAGAAGCCCTGGGTGGGCAAAGGGCTCGGTGCCCTCCTCGTGGGGGAGTGGGCATTGCTGAGATGCCTCAAATCCCTTTTTTCCGTGTTCTATCAGGGCCTGGTGCATCGGGAAGAGATGAGGAAGGGTTCGGGCTTCCCCCGGGGACCCGCAGGTCGGTGCCGGGCTTCGCCCCACGCCCTGGGCCAGCCGGTGACCGAGCCCGAGCCGCGGGAGCCGGGGGAGGCGCGGGAGCCACGGGCAGACTCAGCCAAGGTCACGCAGTGTCTCAAAGCTGCTGGTGGAGAACCACGGTCCTCGTGTGCCACGGCGCTCCTGGCCCCGCATCCTCCTAATCCCGCATCCTCCTAATCCCGCATCTTCCCGGCCCCGCATCCTCTCGACCCTGCATCCTCCCAATCCCGCATCCTCCCACTCCCGCATCCTCCCGCTCCCGCATCCTCCTTGCCCCTGCATCTTCCCGGCCCCGCATCCTCCCAGCTCGGCATCCTCCCGGCTCCGTATCCTCCCGATCCCGCATCCTCCCGATCCCGCATCCTCCCGATCCCGCATCCTCCTGCTCCTGCATCCTCCCAGTCCCGCATCCTCCCGGCCCCGCATCCGCCGGGGGATGCTCGCGGGGCTTCTCCCCGCGCTCCCGGCGGAGCATTGACCTTGCTGTTTTGTTCCAGGACATCAGTGCAAACCTGAATGCTAACCCCTCACCCCAGGCCTTCCTGGGGAGCCTCTCTCTCCTTGCTGGGTACCGCCCTGGCCCTCCCCGTTTTCACCCATTTGCTAATTGTGCTGGCGGGGAAGGCGAGGGGGAAGAAACACAAAAAGTAAACTGCGAAAGCAACACTGCAGCTCCAAGGGCCCAGCACAGCAATCAAGCGATAAAGCAGTAATTAAGCCTGATTATCATGCAAGGCAGCCCCGGTTAGACTGGAATGCCGCTGAAGAGCCTGAAAGCTGCCGGGATTGTTTGCAGGGCTCAGAACCGATCTTTTGATGTCTGCTGGGAGCTCCTCTCCCCCAGACCTGCCATCAGCTCCATATGCCACCCCAGGGTCCTGTCTCTCCCCAGGCATGGCCCTGGTTGGGTTTTTCCTCCTTGCAAGCCTCGCAGTCTCCTCTGGGCTGCAAACTGCTCCCCGAGGGCTCAGGGCAAGAACTGGGGCTGCTCCAGGGATGGACAGGGGCAGGACCCGCAGGACATCCCCGTGTCCCTGCAAGGGCAGGGCGTGCTGTGGATGTGGGCTGCTCCCCTGCACCCACCATCCTCGGCGGCTGTCGTGCCAGGGGAAGAGGGCTGGGCAAAGAAGGGATCCCCAGGGATGAGGGCCAAGTGGGTGAGAGCAACAGGATGGGGTTTGTTTCATTTCAGTTTGAATGTGTGACACATCCCCATGGCCTCGCCCGGGCTGGCAGGGGGAAGGTGAGCATGTGGAAAGGGCTGAGGGTGACTCCTGGCCCTGCTTTGGGGTCATTTTGGGAACAGGAATGCACCTGGGTGGGTTAATCTGGAAAGAGATGGATCTGGCCGGGAAGCGTGGCTGCCTCGCAGCTCCACGCGGCCAGGCCACGGAGCAGGGAGCTCCCCTCGGCTGCCAGGAGGGGTTTCCCCGGTCCAAGGGGACTCAACCCCTGCGTGCCAGCAGGAAGAGACGGCCGCTGACTCAGGGGCAAAGGAGCAGCTGGGCAGGTTTACGCACGAGGATGATTTGGGCCCCAGCTCATCCCGGTTGCAGGCCACGCTGCTCCCTCCGACGCTAATGAGCAGGTTTGGGCAGAGCTGCTTCTCCCGAGGAGTCAGGGACAGGCAGCCCCCGGGAAAGCCCGGCCGCTCCGGGCGAACGCTGTTTGTCAACAGGTTTCCAGGGCAGCTCCTTCGGTGCCTTTCATCATCCTGGCAAAGAATTTGATAATGAGTTCGGGGCCAAATGCTAAGTCACCTCATCCCACGGCTGAGCAGCGACTGGCAGAACCAGTTGTCCCAAATATGCCCTGGCGTCGGGTGGGAATAAGGCAGGAGAAAGGCGCTGCCTGCCCCTCTGCCCCACTCTCAGCTTGCATCACCTCGCATTGCAACAACGATATATTGAAAAAAATTTTAAATAATTATATATTTTAAACAAAGAGGAATGGAAGCGCTGCATCAGATTCTCCACACTTTTCCCTAAACAAAAATGTCACTTTCTGGGTAAAACGGAAGGTAGATTTTCCAGTTTTTGTTTGGCTCAGGTCCTGAAAGAGGATGTGTCACGTTCTGGGTAAATCTAAAAGCGGCAGTGGTGGTGGCGAGTCCTTCCCGGCCACTGCGAGGGTTGGGCCGCAGCTCCAAACCCCATTTTGGGGGTGCATCTTGGTTCTATTTAATCCTTTTTTTTTAACACTAAACGGGACAGGATCTCACAAGTATTTCCAGTAAACCCCATTCGATTTCATGCAATTCATCCCACAAGTATGTGTGGGATGCCAGGAACTCTTCGGTCTTGCTTAGGAGCAGGAGCCCAGATGGGCTTTGTCTGGAATAATTCAGCTCCCAGTGGCTGGAGCTCTTTGCTCCAAATGCTAATAGAGTGAGTAATCAGAGATCTCCATCCAGTAAATTATTTATCTTATCTCTGGAACTCGGGGAGGCATCTCAGCCAGCGACTTCTGCGGAAAAAAGACACGGGGGGGGCGGGAACGTAAAAACTAAGGATGTTAGTGAGGAGTCCGCAGCTGGAAGGGCCACATGGCCACTGTAACTGGAAAGGGGAGAAGTTCGGGCGCAGGGGGTGCAGCGGCGGGGCGGCGCGGGGCGCGCCGACCGCGGTTCGCGGGAAGCGCCGGCGGCGCGGCGGGGCGGGGCGGGGGCGGGGCCCCGTGACCGCGCGGCCCGCGCGCGCCGCCGCCGCGCCCGCCCCCCATTGGCCGCCGGGCGCCGGAGGGGGCGTGGCCCCGCGCCGCAGCCCCGCCTGTCGGGGCGTGCGGCCCCGCCCCCGGCCCCTGCGGCTCGCGGGGCCGGCAGGGGCCGCGCGCCACACGCGGCCGGGCCTCGCGCGGAGCGGCCGCTCGCGCGCGCTCCCCGCCCGCTCCCGCCCCGCGCGCGCCGCCCTCACAGCCCTGCCCTGCCCGGCGCGGAGCCGCAGGTGCCGCCGCCGGCCCCGCCACCGGGATGCTGCTCTCCAAAATCACCTCGCTGGCGCATCTCCGCTCCGGGACCGCCGGGGAGCTGCACCCCGCCAAGCTACAGCCAGGTCAGGGACGCCCGTCCCGGGGGTGCCCGTCCCGGCTCCGGGCCGGCCGGGGCAGCGGGCGGAGCGCTGACGGGCGGGTCTCGTCCACAGGGAAGGAGAAGGAGCCGCTGGAGCAGCTGTACCGGGTGGGCCCGTTGCTGGGGAGCGGCGGCTTCGGCAGCGTTTACTCGGGGATCCGCCTCTCGGACGGCGCCCCGGTAAGTGGCGGGGCCGGCGGCGGGCGGAGCAGGAGGGGGCTCGGCGGGGCGGGCGCCGAGCTCATGCCGCCGTTCCCCTTGGCTCGCAGGTGGCGATCAAACGCGTGGCCCGGGACCGCATCTCGCAGTGGGGCGAGCTGGTGAGTGAGCGCGGCCAGCGGGAGAACCCGAGGCGTGACGGGCGGGGATGAGCGGAGACGCGGGACGTGGAAACCGGGACGGCGCGGGGGGAGCGGCTGTGGGGTCACCGGGGGACGCGGCGCAGCCCGGGCCGGGGAATGCCTAGCGCCGATGGGGGCGGGCGGGAGGACACCGGGATGCCCAGGACCGATGGGAGCGGGCAGGGAAACACCGGAGCATCCCCTGGGCGGGGGGATGCCCGCGACCGGTGGGTGCGGGGATGGGGACACCAGGGCTTGCCGCGGGCGAGGGTGGCTGAGCCCCGCTGATGGCAGCGTGGTCTCCCCGCAGCCCAGCGGCAGCCGTGTGCCTCTGGAGATCGTGCTTCTGAACAAGGTGGGCTCTGGCTTCCACGGCGTCATCCAGCTCCTGGACTGGTTCGAGCTCCCGGACAGCTTCGTGGTGGTGATGGAGCGTCCGGAGTCGTCGCAGGACCTCTTTGACTTCATCACGGAGCGGGGGTTCCTGCCGGAGGAGATGGCGCGGGGGCTGTTCCGCCAGGTGCTGGAGGCCGTGCGGCACTGCAACAACTGCGGCGTCCTGCACCGCGACATCAAGGACGAGAACATCTTGCTCGACCTGGCCACGGGCGAGCTCAAGCTCATCGACTTCGGCTCCGGCACCTTCCTCAAGGACACGCTCTACACGCAGTTTGACGGTGAGCCCAAAGCCGGGTGCGCTCCCGGTGCCGGGCGTTGCGCGGCCGGGCCGGGCTCCGGAGGTTTCCCCGTGGCGGGGGGGGGCGGCATGAATTCTGCAGCTGCTGCCAAGTTGCTGTTTGGCACGGGGAGGATGTTGTGAAACGGGAGCCGGCTCCCGGCCCTGCTGACAGCCTCCGTCACCCAGCCTGACTCGGGCTGGGGCGGGGGAAGCCAGCGTGACAAAAACACCTTGGTTGTGGGGGAGCAGAGGGGGGGTTTGCAAAACGCGAGCACCAGCCGGGTTGCTTTACAGGTGCGGAAGGGCTGGGGCTTCTCCTCTCCCCTTGTTTGCCTTGGTTTATAATTTTAATTTTTTTTTGCCATTGCGCGGAGGGGGGGAAAGGCGTGGTTTTTCCCCACCCGTAGGTGGGTTTTTTCCTCGCGTGTAACGGCCGGGCCTTCCCCGGGCCCTGCTGCCCTCTTCTGGCACCGGCGTTTCCCTTTTACAACCCAAAGTTTGTAAACAAGAGTCACGTGCTGGCGGGAAGGCGGGCGGGTCACGCCGGGTGCCAGCGACGCCCAGGGATGCTCGGGCGAGGGCCTGATGAGCTCCCGTGTCCCGCAGGAACGCGGGTGTACAGCCCCCCGGAGTGGATCCGCTTCCACCGCTACCACGGCCACTCAGCCACCATCTGGTCGCTGGGCGTCCTGCTCTACAACATGGTGTGTGGGGACGTCCCCTTCGAGCAGGACGAGGACATCATCCGGGGCCAGCTCTTCTTCCGACGGCGCATCTCTCTCGGTGGGTACCCGGCTCTGGGGTGATGGGCTGGGGGAGCAGCAGGGAAGGGCCCTCATGTGCCCTGGGTGGCTGCAGGAGGTGGCACATGTGCTGCCAGCCTGCTCTGCTGCCAAGCACAGGGTGGATGGGGAGGGCTGGGCACAGCTCGGGCACTGGCGCGGTGGCACAGGGTGGACGGGAGCCTGCTCTGACTGACCCTGCTGCTGCTGTCTCTCCCCAGAGTGCCAGCACCTCATCAAGTGGTGCTTGTCCATGCGCCCCTCGGACAGGCCGTCGTTGGAAGACATTTTCAACCATTCTTGGCTGCAGGACATTCACCTGGAACAAGCTGAGATCCACCTGCACAGTTTGATCCAGGAGCCTGACAAGTAACAGCTGCATGCAGCTCCTGGTCATAAGAAGCAAAGAAAACCAGACTTTTTCATCTTGACCATAGCGATGAGCAAGGATCCTCAGATGTTCTCAGATGGGAACGTGCACATCTTGCCCTGGAGCTGGGCTGAGGACCTGCTCTTCCAAGTTCCAGTAGCCACCATCCAAGCCAGCTGTCCTGGACTCCATCTGAACGACTTTGTCTCTTCTGAGATTTTACCAATAATTTTTTTTGGACTGGTTTTGGAGGCTCTCAAGTGTCATCTTGACCTGCTGAATTGGATGACCTGACTGCAAGAAAAGCTTCAATGGGGGAAAACTGTGGGGAGGGCAGGGCCTGTGGCAAAGTGGCTGTCCCTTCTTAGTGTCCCTTCTCCCTGTCCCCGTGCTTGTGTGCCTTCTGTTTGATCTGAGCTGTACTGGAGGAAAGACTTGACTTTTCCTACAGTGCTGCTTTTCTGAGACTCGCCTGGGCCTATAGTTCCTTTACCCTTTTAAAAAAGGAAATAGGTCAGAAGATGCTTGGGAACCAAGTGGGTTATGCCTCGCCTCCTGTGCCTCCATCCCACACGGGTTTTCTGGGGTTCTTTGCTTCTCTGTGCCCTCACGAATGCACAAACAATGCAAACCAACAGCTGTAAATGTGTACATAGTTCTACAGAAGCAAAGCTTGATGTACAGTTGTGAATAGTGATAACATTTTGCCTTTTTTCTCATTTCCAGTTTTTGTTAATTTATTTTCATAAATTTGTTGTTTGTTTGTTTTTTAAAGGAAGTGTTCTAGCCGCTAGAATAACTTATTTATTTATTTATAATTCATGTGGGTTTCCAGCCCATGCCTTGCTTCTACAGCTGCTGATCCCCCGGTTTTCCATTCGGGTTTTCCCTCTGTTTCTGTCCTGTGTCCATCCCCGGGCCCATCGTGTTTCTGTTGGATGTTTGGTGGAGGTGTGGGGTGACTGCTTCTCCCCAGCTGTCTGTGTACATAGTTGTGGGTGCTGTTCTTTGCCACGTGCAGATCTCAGTTTGCAGATGAATTTGGGTTTTTTCCACGGGTGTCTTGTTTTTTGGGCTGGGGAGGGGGGGCTGGCCCAGGCTGTCTGCACTGTCCAGTCTGTACCTGTAACCAAGTGTGTAGCCGGCGGGTTTTGTTAATAGTTAAAGTTGTACAGGGGAATTGAGAAATCTTATTTTTTTTATGCGGTTTTAAATAAAAACAAAACACTTGCTGTGATGGAGACATTCCTTTGTTGCGGGGTGGGATGGAGGATATGCTGTGATTTGTGGGGTACCAGTGACCACACCATGGCTACTCCAGGTACCTTGTCTGCAGCCAGACTTGACTCCAAAGATCCCACCCCAGCACGAACTGGGACCAGCCAGTCAAAAGCACCGTGGGGACAGCCGGATCCATCCCTCCACGGGGTGTTTCCAGAGCTGACTGCTCCTGGCAGCTCTCCTGGGTGAGATCAAAGAGGTGCTGAGCCCTTTTCGTTCCCATTCATCCGCAGGCTGGTGCGGAGCATGTGCTGGAGCTGGCAAGTAAACAAACATCAAAGCGCCCTTACGAAACGCCGGATGTTGTCGGCCAAATTCAATTTTGGTAAGGCAGATCCTGTTGCTCCGGCTCTGTTGGGTGTTGCATGCCGGGGGCTGGTGGGTGCAGGAAGCTGCCAGCGGGCTGTCCCCACCTCCAGCTCGGCCAACGCAGGGGAGCAGAGGAAGCTGATCTGCAGATTACGAGAAGTCGCTATCAGTCAGCAGCGGTCGAGTTTTTTACCCTCCAAACTGTCAAACCCCATTTCCAGCTCTGCGGCACTTCAGGGATGTTTGTTTGTGTGTTTTCTTATCTTGGTGTTTTTTTTTTTTTTTTTAATTAGTTTACATGTGTTGAATTTTTAGAGCTCTGTTTCTGCGTGACCTGGAGCAGCTTCTGCATGCACAGGGCTGTCTATTCCAGAGAAGGGGCAGCTTTCTATTTCTATAGGTGACTTTGCAAGTTCCCAGGTCAGATCTGACACAACAGAACCCTCCTTTCCTTGCTTGCTCCAGGATTTTTTCCTAAATATCCCTATGTCCAGTGAGCAGTCCCCTTCTTCAGCTCACCCTGGGCTCTCCTGTCCTGTTTTCCAAGCCATGGGGCTGCTAGGAGGGAATGGGGGGTCCCAGAGCCACATCCCAGCCTTGTGGAGTGACCTGCTATCATGTCTGTGTCTCTGCCTTGGTGAAGAAAGTTTTGAGTTGATTTGTTTTGCTTTTTTCTTTTTTTCTTGGTGTTTTTTTTTTTTCCTATTTCACTCAGCTGCATCTTTCATCTCCTTGAGGCTGCTCGAAGCAGGAAGCACAGCTCCGAACGCCGTCAAAGTTTAGGCCTATTTTGAGATGTGGTTTGGATCTACCCTCCTCTCTTTCTTTTCCCCTCAAGACCATCCAGGAAGCTGCTCTTACACGAACACAAACCTCTCCACCACACCTCCTGCTACCCCATGGTGCCCCGTCGCCCCTCGCGTGGCCACTGTGCCCCCGGCCCCACCAGAACGCTATCGTGGCCTCGCTGCGGGCCGGGCCCGGCCCACCCTTCCCGTAAGCGCTCGCGACTGTTGCGGTGTTTCTTAGAAAACCCAGCAGGTCCCATGTGGAGCTGGGTGCTGATAGTCCCTTGGCTTCCGCCTGTGGCTGGTGATTTTGTCACCCCAGGCTCGTGCTGCAGGCGCGGGACAGAGCCGGAGCGTCCCCAGCAAGATCCCGCTGGCCCAGGGGAGTGTCCTGTCCAAGGGCTGCGTGTTGGACTGGTGTGTGTTTGCTCCCCAGTGCACCAACAGTCCTGAGCAGCAATGCATTCACAAGTCTAAGTGCCACTAGATTTGTGTCCCAAGCCTCTCTGGAAAAGGTCAGCGCATGTTTGCCTCCCTGAGCACCAGCCTTCCTGAGCAGTAACACCTTCAGGAGGACAGGAGCCACCAGACTCATGTCCCAGGTCTCTGTCACAGGGAAAGGATCATGGCATATGTGATGTTCTCCCCTCCAGGCTGCCCATCACCATTGTATTCAGGGCCTGGGCAAAAGAAGAGCCCTTTTCACCCCTTGTTTTTCCTCACTGAGGGGATATCTCCTTCAGTTTGGGGCCATCAGATAAGATAGGAGAGGATGAAAACACAGGAGTTATCCACTGGCAGGTGACTCAGAGGCAGCACTGCTCTCCCACCTCCCTTTCACAAATTTTTCTTGCACCCCTGTGTCAGCAGGCGAAGCACCCACAATGCAGAAATCAAAAACAACCAAAAAAAACCCCCAATTAAGTAGGACCAGGAGGAGATTTCAGGCTTTTGGAACTCCAGTTCTGGGAGCACTGGAACCCACGGATGACTGAAGTCTTTCAAAGGGCCAGCACTCATCACACCTGTGCCTTTCTGTAGACATCCATCCCCAGCTAAGGTGCTTGGTAATGCAGGAAGGACCAGCCAGGGGAGCCTGGAGCTGCAGCAAAAGGGACATTTATGTTTTACACGTCCCTTTATGGGAATGGGAGATGAGCAACAGCCAAACTTCTGCCACGGCTGGAGAAAGGCAGATGAGCACCAAGGAGAAAATCACCCGGGGAGCAGGGCCCGGGCTCACCACAGGGACCTGAAGAGCCAGAAACTCGGAGGTGGCACCTCACCACCTCCCTATCCTAAGGAAAATATCCAGGTGTCCCCGAGGCACTGTCTCAAACCCTTTGGCCTTCTTGGCACAGTGAGTCACAGGAGCTATTTTTGACTCGTGCCTTAGGTCTTAGGTCGAGGTAAATTATCAGCAAACCATGTCCCAGGGCTCCAACTCCCCGGGAATGAACCCTTGTGGAAATCAGTTTCCAAGCGCTTTGCCAGCGGCCTGTGTGGCAATAGCATCATCTCCATGTGGGGAAACTGAGGCACAGTGACCCAACTCGCTGGAGATCTTTTGTGGTGGAGCTTGGGCCCAGCTGCTTTCCCCTGCCCTCTTTCCTCAGGCTGAGATTTGTGGTGGGAGCTCACAGCTTTAATCCCCCGGTGTCCCCAGGTCCCCTGGGCAGGGGATTGAACCCTGCAGGAGCTCAGACCAAAGCCCTGCCCCCTCTCAGAGTGAAACTTGTCCCTTCCCAGGCCTCCTGTGACACCCCCAACCCTGCTGGGACAGCCAGGGGGGCCAGGTGCTGGTTTCAGGCACCTGGAGCCCCACTCAAGACCAGAGTCTCATGTTTTGGGGTTTACAAGAGCAGATCTGCACTAACCCTGCCGCCGTGACACATCGAAACTGCATCACTCAGCCTGTGAGTTGGTGGGGGTTTTAAAGAGGAAAAAACACTTATTCACCATAAAAAAACCCAAACCAACCGCAAAACCTTTCCAGCGTGTAAAGTTGAGTCAAATTTAGCAGCTTCAGCTAGAGAAACATATTTTGAAAGCTGTAATTGGAGTGTTTCTTTCATCTCTTTCCAAGCTTTTGGCCCCCTACCTTCAGGGTAATATTTTTGTGTCCTTACTCACTGGGTTTATTACAGTTAGGAGGGGGTTAAGCAACCCCAAAAATGAAAAAACAGCTCCTGTTACAAACTGCAATAGCCACTTCAGTGGCCCTCAAATACCACAGAGGCACGTGTGTGAATACGAGGGGCAAGCGGGTGTCAGGATGGAGATCTCACCCGCTGAGAAAGCTGTGAGGGAAACAGAAGTGGCAAAATGTCACTTCAGGTCACCCAAAATTCTCCATCTCTCTCCCTGAAATGGGCAGGCAGGGCTGGGGCCCTCAGCATCAGAAGCAGCCCCAAGGGAATCCAGCCGTGCTCTGCCAAGCGTGCAGCACGGATGTGCCCTGGCAGCCCAAGCCTCAGTGCCAGGCTACTCCGTGGAGTAGATTGCTCCCTGTAGGGTGCCCACACTGCACACACATGCCCAGGTGTGTGTACATCCTCCCCCCACAAAACACACAGATTTGGCTCCATTTGGCCCAGTTTGGCTCCTGCTCTCATTAATCAATGCCTGATGAAATCAGGGTGCAGCTGTGGGCGCCAAGGACTTGGATTTTACCCTCCGGGTGGGTCTTCTCACCTTTGGGAACCCAGCAGGATGTGGGCAGAGCAGACAATGAGCCCCCCACCCTCGCCAGGGCAGAGGGGTCACTCCTCTGTTGCTCTAGCAGGCTGTTTCCAAACAAAACCTCGATAAAGCCAACACGTGGAGCAGGAGAAGATGATGGGTGAATTGCTATGGCAAAGAGGGAGGGAAAACTCCAGAAAGCATCGAGGAACGGCAAAGCCAGCCCGGCCTGCCCGCAAGGAGGGGACGGCAGGACCCAAAGGAGCTCGGCAGGAATTCACAGATGCTAAAAGTGACTCTCGGAAAGACGGACTGTCCGTGCTCAGCCGCCACTCCCGCTCCCGCGGGGGATGGGTCCCATTTCCCAGAGTTTGCAGCCCAGTTACGGGATGAGGGGATTTGTGATAACATTGTTGGATGTGTAATATGTGATAAATATCCCAGGGATTTTGAACTCCGGCTGGAAGGAGCTCCTTCCTGGAAACTTTGCTAATTCCAACACAGCCCCTCCGACCAGGAGGGCAGTGCTCTCCTCGCAGCTGGGTACCCTAAAATGTGCTATTTTTTGCCAGCTCTGAAGTTTCCTTTCTCCGCTTGAGCTTCGGGATGGGAAAAGGAACTGATTCTTCTGTCTCGAGTTTCATTCTCGATCAGAATCGAAAGCTGCTGGAGATGCTGGGCTCGTTCTCAGAGAAGCAGGGCTCGCTCTGCCCCCCGAAACATCTCCCCGTGCCCCGGCAGGAGGTGATGGAGAGGGAAAGGTCAAAAAGCGCTGGCTCGGGAAAGCCGGCAGGTGCCGGGGCGCCGCGACGAGCCCGTGCCGCCCTCTGCTGTCAGTCCCAGCCCCCAGAACCGGCGGCTTTGCAGAAAATCCCCTCATTTTGAATATTTCTTCCTTTTTTACCAAGTGCTTCCAGCCCTCCCGTGTCCTGAAAGGTCTCTTCCTCCCTAGGGCTTGGTGGACCTGGCCACGGGCAAGGAGAACTCTGTGTTCAAGAAAGGACTGGATTCAGTGCTCTGGTCTAGTTGCCGAGGTGGGGAACAGTTAAAGGTTGGACTGGATGAGTTCAGAGGTCTTTTGCAGCCTAAATAAATCTGTGGTTGAATTCAGTTGTGCCACATTCCTCCAGACCCAAAGTGCAGGTGAGGCCACCTTGCTCTGAAGGTTCCCCCTTGGCTGGGGGACATGGGATTAATTCTTCATCCACTGCCAAGTTGCAGTTTGGCAAGAGATGGATGTTGTGAAACAGGAGCTCCTGACTCTGCTGACAGCCTCCATCACCTGCACTGGCTCTGCTGGGGGCTGGAGTTGGAGCCAGTGTGCCAAAAACACCCCTGAAGGGGCAGCAGAGGTGGCTTCAGAACCTGGGCTCAGTCTGCTTTTGTTTGCAGGCACACAGGACTTGGGCTGCTCCTCTCCCCTTGTTTGCCCTGGCTCATGATTGGGGTTTTTGGCCAGTGAAGGGGAGGATAAACACAGGTTTTTCCCCACTCGTGGGTGGGTTTTTCTCTGGCATATAAAGTCCAGGTCTTCCCCAGGGTTGCATTGCCCTTTTCCAGCTCCATTTCACAGCCCAGAGTTTGTAACCATGACCCAGGGGCAGGAGAGAAGGCAGCAGGTCCTGCCACGTGCCCCAGGGCAGCTCCTGCATGCCCAGGCTGGGGTCTGGAGCTCCTGTGTCCCACAGGGGTACAGCCCCCCGGAGTGGAGCCACTTCCACTGCTGTGAGAAATGGATTTGTAAAGAATTCTCAAAACTTAGAAACTTAGTCTTGTAAAACTTAGGAAGCTCGCAGAGTCTTGTATATCTGTATGCAAACACTGAGATAAGGTGTGCTGGCTTAGGAGGGCCATGGAACAGAGATGACCTTGCTTAGAGGGAGACTGAACTAGAAACAAGTTTCAATGAGTTTCAAAATATGGTTTTGCAAAAAGACCAGATATTGTAAAGAATTAGAGCTATAAAAGATGCATTGTAACAAGACCACGTGTGGTAAAAATATAGGTAATTGGTGTTAGATGAAATAGCAGCATTGTGTGGCAAAAGCTAACAGGCTGAAAACCATTTATAAGGAATTGTAACCAGGAAATAGGTTGGCTTCTGATAGAATGGTGCTGAGTTTTACATCTCTTATGTCACCCTCCATTGAGACTAATCATAGAATAAAATATTTTAAAACACCTCTCAGTTACCTCATCTCTATAAAAGCTGGGAACACCAACACACTGCTACCACGGCCACTCAGCCACCATCTGGTCCCTGGGTGTCCTGCTCTGCAATGTGGCAGCAGCTCTCTGGCCACAGAGAGAAGCACAACTTTCCCAGGCATCCTGGGGAAAGTCTGTGAGAAGATCAGAGAAAAGAATGAGAAACAATTCTTATCTTCACTTGCTGCAGCTGGTATTGTGAACATGTGGAATGTGTTGTGGAGATTTGTTTACCAAAGGATGGTTTCTTAATTAGCCAGTGGTGATGGTGATTGGACTGGAGGACCAATTAAGACAATCTGTGTTGTATTGCATTAAATAGTTTATTTAGTTGTTGTTGTTTTGCACTGTTTGGTATCACACGGTCTCCCCCCTCAGATGTGGTGGGGTCTCGTGGCCTGCTCCTCCCCTCTCCTCACCTGTATCCCAATGGATGCAGCCCCTCGGCTCTGCCTCCCTTTTCCCTGGGCTCAAAACCCCGCTGGACGACACCTTCAGTCCCTTTTTCCTCTTCTGGATTCCACCAGACACCTTGGCCTCTGTTACCCCCAGAGGCATCACCTGGATCCAAGGTGGCTCTTAAATAAACAGGATTTTAGTCCCGAGGAGAAAAGAGCCTTTTGCTTTTACTTTTGTCCTATGTAAGATCGTCCCCGCATTCAGGGGTTCCGATTTTATAAATCTGTATCATAAATGTCTATAAAATCAATGGATTTCTTAATAAAGATATAGATGATTGATCAGCCTTCTGTGATACCCAATTATTACCCAGCCAGGGGTCTGCTGTGACAACACTACAACATGGTGTGTGGGGACATCCCCTTCGAGCAGGACGAGGACATCATCCGGGGCCAGCTCTTCTTCCGACGGCACATCTCTCTCGGTGGGTACCCGGCTCTGGGGTGATGGGCTGGGGGAGCAGCAGGGAAGGGCCCTCATGTGCCCTGGGTGGCTGCAGGAGGTGGCACATGTGCTGCCAGCCTGCTCTGCTGCCAAGCACAGGGTGGATGGGGAGGGCTGGGCACAGCTCGGGCACTGGGCGCTGGCACAGGGTGGACGGGAGCCTGCTCTGACTGACCCTGCTGCTGTCTCTGCCAGAGTGCCAGCACCTCATCAAGTGGTGCTCGGCCATGTATAATGAATTAATAAATGATTTTTTAAAATTGTGTGCAATCAGAGTGGATTTTTAATATTTTTTAAATTTTTATTTTAATTTAATTTTATTATTTTTTGAATCCTAGAACGTCTTGGGTGGATACAGACCTTTAAGTTATTTTTGTTCCACCGCCTGCCATGGGCAGGGACAGCTCCAGGTGTCCCCCTCCAGGGACAGAGCGAATCCACATCGCTCCCAGCCCCGTCCAGCCTGGCCCTGGGCACTGCCAGGGATCCAGGGGCAGCCACAGCTGCTCTGGGCACCTGTGCCAGGGCCTGCCACCCTCACAGGAAAGAACCCCTTCCCCAAACCCCACCCAGCCCTGTCCCCTGGCAGCGGGCAGCCCTTCCCCTTGTCCAAGGTCCCTCTGCTGGAGCCCCTTTATGCTCTCAGGTGTCCCCGGAGCGCTCCGTTCTCCATGCTGAACACTGCCAGCCTGGCTCCAGAGCAGAGGGGCTGGATTTTCGCCTCTTTTCCCGGCCGCTCTCCCCGCACCACCCCGCGCCAAGATGGCGCCGCCGGGGGCGCTGAGGCGGCCGGGGGGCTCCGCCTGCAGCTCCCACTGCGGCCGCTGGGCGGCGCCGGCCAGAGCGGCGCCGGCCGCCAGTGCGCATGCGGTCATTGCCGGCGCAGCGAAACTACACCTCCCGGCATGCACCGCGAGCACAGCCCGGCCATCCGACAGCGTGGTGAGGAAAGACTCCAGTTCCCGGCATGCTCCAGGGAAGAAAACGTGGCACGTGACCGCGGGCTCGCTGCTTTCTGACCCTGCGGGGACGCCGTCCTGGCGCCGAACCCGGAAGTGCCGCGGAGCCGCGTGGGTCGCACATGGCGGCGCCGGGCCCGCGCCCTG
This sequence comes from Lonchura striata, assembly GCF_050655825.1. Taxonomy (NCBI): domain Eukaryota; kingdom Metazoa; phylum Chordata; class Aves; order Passeriformes; family Estrildidae; genus Lonchura; species Lonchura striata. The sequence goes on along the minus strand of NC_140728.1, from coordinate 7,432,833 downwards.
CCCGGGCACCCGCGGGCGACCGCGCCCGGCACCGCGCCCGGCACCGCGCCCGGCCCTCCCGGCGAGCCGCCAGCGCCCGGCCCACCCTGCCCATCCCTTCTCCCTCGCTGCAGTGGCAGCCCGGCGCCGTTGGGTCGTTCCGCTGCTGCCTTGGCTCACGCCGGTCCCGGTACCGGCAGCACCGGCCCGTCCGTCATCAGCTGTGAAAAACGCCAATCACTTGGGTTTTAAAATTTTTAAAATTTTAAAAGTTTAATAATAATAAAATGGTTATAAAAATAATAATACAATTAGAGTAATAAAGTTTAGAGTTAGGACAATTACAAGACAATAAAAAACAAAGAACTATGGACGTCCAGATGCTCTCGGACGGAAAGCATGGCTTGTGAACAAAGGAATCACCTTAAAAGCAACAGCCTGTTGCATATTCATATATCCTTCATGGTTATGCATACATTCTATTTAAAGCAAGAAACTCTCTGTTGTATGTCAACTGTTTCCTTTAATCCCCACGGCGTCTTCAAGTCTGAGCAAGGCCTGAAGAAATTAGCTTCTTCTGATAAGAAAAACATAAATTCCTCTCCTTTGGAAGATTCAGGTGCTCCTCAAAGCGAGTATCTCATTCCTAAAAAGAAAACTCCCCCCACATACATAATCTCTATTTTAACATTATGTTGGAACCTCAAACTATATTTGCCACACTACTTTTAAGACAATACAGCGTCACTTTCTAACATTGCACATATAACATTCATTGCCGCCAAACAGCCTGCTCTGGGTTATTGTCCTGCATTTTAGAGCGCTTTTATTTATTTTAATTTTGTTTATTTTATTTTTGTTTATTATATTTGTTTGTATTTGCAGTTTATTTGCTCTAATAAAATAAATAAAACTTTGCTTGTATTTCCTCGCAAAACCCATTTTGTGAACAACTGTGTTATTTCCACGTGATTGCAGCGTGTGCTTAAATGATTACTTAAGGATTTGTCTGTAATTACTTTCTTAATTTTCTTCTGCACGAAACTGTTTGTTGACAGTTTTTAATGCGTAACAGAGCACCAGCACGGCTTCCGGGGAGCCCTGCAGAATCCCCAGTATGGAATTTTCTGCAAAAGCAGTTGGGTGAGATTTCCAAAGGCTCTCAAGAGAGCTGGGATGGTTTCCAGCCAGGTTCCCAGAGCATCCCTGGGACTGGCAAACCCCAGACAAGCCCGCAGCGCTCCTGGAGCCCCGGGCAGCGAGGCAGGACCTGCTGAAGGCAGCAGAGCTCTTTTTAAAGCTCTTTCTAAAGCTCTTTTTAAAGCTCTTTCTAAAGCTCTTTTTAAAGTGCTGCTCAGAGCTGAAAGTCTCCAAGGGGTGTTTGATGCCTCTGCCCAGGATTTCCTGCGGCATCCTGGTGGGAACACGCTTTCAGAGGGACCTGGTGCCGTTCAAACTTTGTGGCATTTTGTGTCCAAGGCTTTGGGGACGTCGTGAGAGAGTCCCCAAGCGCTGCCCCCGCCGCCCAGCGGATTTGGGCGCCCTGGCAGATGTTCTCATTGTCCAGGCACCAGTAAAACCCTTTGGGGTGTTCCCCCTGCACCCAGCGCACTGCCCCCCGTCACCGGAGGGGAACGCGAGGTGCAGGGCGCTGCTCATCCTGCCCCTGCCCTCGGGGGACACCGGGGGACACCAGGAACACCAAGGGAACACCAGGAACACCAAGGGAATACCAGGAACACCAAGGGAACACCAGGAACACCAAAGGAATACCAGGGAATACCAGAGAACACCAAGGGAACACCAAGGGAACACCAGAGAACATCTAGCTCTGCCTCCTCCTAAAACACCCAAATAAAGAGCATGAAGGTCCAGGACGTGTCAATAGAGCAGATCGGGGCAAACGAGGGGGAAAGAAATGCAAAAAACGGGGAAAAGGCTCAAAAACGCAAAAAATGGGGAAAAGGCTCAAAAACGCAAAAAACGGGGAAAAGGCTTAAAAATGCAAAAAACGGGGGAAAGGCTCAAAAACTCAAAAAACCACGAAAAGGCTCAAAAACACAAAAAACGGGGAAAAGGTTCAAAAACGCAAGAAACGGGAAAAGCGCCGAACGGCGCTGCCGCTCGGAGCTGCGCCACCGCAAACAGCCGCCAGGGGGAGGCAGAGCGCGCCCGCCGCCCGCGGGAGCCGCGGCCTCGCCGCGCCGAGGGACGGGGGGACAACGAGGGACAGAGAGGGACAACGAGGGACAGCGAGGGACAGCGAGGGACAAAGAGGGACACCGGGGGGCAGCCGTGGTGGTCCCGCGTCCTTCCCGAGCCGCCGGGACGCGGCGGGCCCCGGGCCGGCGCTCCGAGGCGCGGCCGCGGTTCCGCGGGGCAGCGGCGGTGCTGCAGTACCGGCTGCGGCCGCGGGAGGGCGCGCGGGGCCCGGGCCGGGGCTCCCGGCGCTCAACTTCCAAACGCACCAAAAACGGATTTTAAACCTTCTGATACAAAAATCCTCTGATTTTAAACCTTCCGATAAAAAACCTCTGATTTTAATCCTTCTGATACAAAAATCCTCTGATTTTAAACCTTCTGATAAAAAACCTCTGATTTTAAACCTTCTGATACAAAACTCCCCTGATTTTAAACCTTCCAACACCAAAAACTCTGATTTTAAAACTTCCAACAAAAATCCTCTGATTTTAAACCTTCTAACAAAAAAAACCATCTTATTTTACACCTTCCAACACAAAAAAACCCTCTGAATTTAAATGTCCCAGCACAAAAAAACCTCTGATTTTAAACCTTCTGAATCAATCAAAAACCCTCTGATTTTAAATCTTCTGACAGCAAAAACTCCAATTTTAAACCTTCCAACACAAAAAACTCTGATCTTAAACCTCCTAACACAAAAATAAACCTCTGATTTTTTTGTGTCAGGAGGTTTGTTTTTTTTTCAGGTACCCACGGGTACCTGAACCAGAAGAAATTTCCCCACGAGGAACTCCCAGTAATCATCAGTGCTGATCCCCAGGGGACACCTGAAGTGCTTTGTGCATGGATTAATATTATGAATATTTTAATATTTATACCTTGTGTATTAATTAAAGATTGAAGCTACCAAGCAGAAGTGTCCAAGGCCAGGCAGGATCATTTAGGGTGATAATTTATGTCCCTTCCTGCCCAAAACATTCCAGGATTCTGTGATTTCTTCAGTGGAATTCTGATGGCACTTGGCGTTTCTCCTCTCAAACGCTTCTTGCTCTTTTTCCTGTTTGCTTCCCCTTCTGTTTTTACACATTTCCTTGGAAAAAATGTCAATGAAATGAACAATTCTGGTCACGTTGCTTCTCTTCCAAATTGGTCCAAGGGATCCCAAGACCCCCAGAGCTGGTCTGGGGGGGCTCAGTGGGGTTTGGGGAGGTCCTGGGGGTTTCAGGCCGGGATTTAGCTGGGGCTCATCTGAGTTGGTGCTTAAAGAAATTGGTGGCAGAAAGAGAGGGAAGAGGAGAGAGAAAAACCAAGGAGAGTGATGGGAAAAGGGAAGGTGAATTTTTAAGATGGGAGAAGGAGAAATGTGGGTCAAGCGTGAGGGGAAAGAAGAGAGAAAAGAAAGGATGGGCAGGAAAAATGAGGGTGAGATGGAAGGGAACAAGGACAGAAGTAAAAAATCAAGTGGGGAGAGGAAGGGAAGAGGGGAAAAAAGCAGGTGGGAAGTGAAGAAAAGAGGGAAAAGGAGGAAGGGAGGGCGATGGGAAATGAACTGGGAGGAGAAATCGGTGAGGCCAAGGAGCTGCCCTGTGGATACCTGGGCAGCATCTCCCCATCCCAGATCTGTGTAGAGACAAAGATGGACCTGAGTGAGAAATCAGAAGAGGAGGGGGGACCCTGGTGTGGTTTTTAAGTAATTTGAAGTAATTCCAAGAGAAGATGCCCAGAGTCTGGAGATGCCTTTGAGAAATCAGGGGTGGGAAGCTGGGAAGCATCTCTGGCTCAGTCTGGGATCCCGTGGGAGATGCTGGGAAGGGGAGGGAAGTGAAGAAGGAGAATTTCAAGTCTGTGCCTGAAGGATGCCAGAGCTCTGGGGGCAGGAAGGGACCTCAGGAGCTGTGAGGTCCCACCAGGTGTCAGGTGTTGGCCATCTCCCCCCTCAGAAGCTGTTTCCTTCTCTGCAGGCTGCGCCTCAGCTCCTCCTGGCTCCATCCCAAAGCAGCCGTCCCACCTTGGAGCTCGGGGCTTGTCCAGGGTGGGATCTCCTCTGCAGAGAGATTCTCTCCTTTCCATTTTTAATGGATGTTGGCACTAACTCTGTGCAGGATGAGGCCCAGATGGACAGCTCTTTAATGAAATCAAAAATACAGTCGGAGAAACATAGCTAAATTAAAAATACACACTTCCAGGTGGAAGCCAGCATTTATCTTGAGGAGAAAAGGCACAGAAAGTTCTGATTTCTTCTCAGTGTTAGGAGATTCTCCTTGTTTTCATCACAAAGCAGCTTTTCCTTTTGTTGCTGACACGAAGTTGTGGAGGAAGGAATGAAGACCTTGGAGGGCTTGTGCCAACTAAACTGACCCTGGAGTTGTCCAGTCACTATAAATATTGCTTCCATTACACTGCCCATCTCACAGGGCTACTGTGACAGCAGTTCAGCCCAGATTTTGTGAAAATCTGTGCAATAAAAATCACAAGTTAGTGCTGAGAGGAAATACATTAAGTAAGCTCTAAATAACACACAGCCTATACAGAAAATACAAGAGATTTCCTAACAGAAGTGAGTGTTCTGGTGAACATGCCAGGGCTGTATCAGACAATGCATTTTGAATTTGCTGGCCGTTGCAGAGGAGGCTCTGCATCTCTTCCTTTGTGCTTGATTTGAGGTTGGTGGGGTTTTGATGTTTTACATGGTGTGATTTTTTTTTTAACATGTTTCTTGCTTTCCCCATCTTCCGTGCTTAGGAGATTCACCATAAACGTTTGGGTTTGCTTGTAACACAAACCCTTTTCTTCTTCAGAAATAAGGAGCATAAGGAAATCATCACCAGTGGGTTGGGCTGAGTGAACTCAAACCCACTGCATCCACACCCTCTCCAAAAACTCCTGCACAGAAATCCACCTCATGCTCCAGCAGAGGTTCCTCCTTCCCTCTCCTTCCTCCTTTGTCCCAGAGGAGACAGCTCGGAGCTCTGCAGGGCTCTCCCTTCCCTGAGCACCACGAACACCCACTGCTCCATACTGGGAAGGACCAGAAAGGGCAGAAGGAAAGCTGGGGAGGAAGAAATGGGCCACCCAGGCTGCCCTGAGCTCTGGGTGGTCTCAGCCTCCCTTTCCCCAGCACCTTCTGGCCGGGTCATTCTCCGTGGGTGGGCAAGGGAAATCCTAGTCAGGAAGAGGAACATGTTTGCCCCAGCCCTTATCCAAGGAAAATTCCCCCCAGGCCCCACCAAGGCTCAGGTTTGGGTGCTCTGTGCTTCCTGACCAAAAGGGGATCAGGTAAACTCGAGTGTGTGTTGGATTGTTGGAATGGGAGATAGGAAAGGGGTTTCTGGCCTGAGAGGCCAAATCCTCAAGAATTCCTTCAAAACCATTGAGGTTTTTACAATTTCAAAGCTTTCTGTGGGTCCTTGTGAGTGAGTGAGTAACCACCACAAGCCCTGGAGCTGCTGCCCTGCCCCGTTCCAGGCTCGTGTGGCTGTGCTGCCACTCTAACCTGGCTCTGCAGTGCAGGGAACCACAGAAATGGGGAATTCTGGAATGCTTTGTGTTGGGAAGGACCTTAAACCCATCCAGTCCCAGCCCTGCCATGGCAGGGACACCTTCCACTGTCCCAGGTTGCTCCCAGCCCCATCCAGCCTGGTCCTGGACACTCCCAGGGATCCAGGGACAGCCACAGCTGCTCTGGGCACCTGTGCCAGCACCTCCCCACCCTCACAGGGCACAATTCCTTCCCAAAATCCCATCTAAATCTCTACTCCTTTAGTTTCAAACCATTCCCTATCATCCCATCACTCTCAGCCCGTGAGGATAGATTTCCTCATGGTTTCCTCCAACAACTTAGAAATTTCCTGAGAGATTTGAGAGCGTGGAATGACACTGTCAAAACCTGAATGCGAGCACAGAGAGAGCCCTGGGCTGTGAGGGATGGTGGCTGCAAACCTTCCTTAGGGGTTAGAGTTCCAGAGTTGTGTCTTTCAGGAGTTCTGGCAGCTCCCAAAATGCAGAACACGGAGTGTGAATCCTACAGTGGTCACTAAACCACAGGGCTCAATCAGAGCAAGAACTCAGTCAGAAACTCCTGGCAAAGCCATCAACCCTAAGCAACAAGCACTGAAACTGGGTGGAAACCTGGAAATGCTGTTAACACTTGCTTTACAGTGACTTTGGGGGTGATTTCTTGGGGGGAGACAAGGCAGAGTAGAAGATCCTGGCTGCAAAATGGTATTTCTGAGAAATCTTTTACACTAAACCCACATTTAATGTGTTCACAATTCCAAAAACCCTCTGTCCTCAATTAAGGCATTGAATGGTGCTTCCTATGATGGGGAAAAAAGGGAACAAAACAGTCTTGAATGCCATGTGAGGTACAATTAAAGCCAACCAAAGGTTACTTTAGCATTCAGAATGGGCAGGTTGGGTGTCAAAGCAGGACAGAGAGCTCTTGCTGGTGTTCTGGGGCAGAACTGGGATGTTGCAACATCTCAGGCAGAAAAGATTCCACAGGGAATATTCCTCAATGTGCTGTGGAGAGAAAGCTGATGAGAACAACCAGGGGAGGTAAAACCCAACCAGCACAACAGCTTTTATGATCCTGTGCAGCTGATGCTTTCAGAATGAAGCTGAAATAAAAATATCTGAGCCTTTACCTTTGCAGTAGGTGATATCCCAAACTGGAGTTGCAGGGAGCGAGGGAGGATTTCTGCTGGGTCACTGATTTATGATCCCTGCAGCTCAGGCTGGGGCAATGTGACAGAGCTCAGACACAAACCCCACATTGTGACCAACGTGAAGATCAAGCCCAGCTGTGACCCAAGAACACATCTGATGGAACACAAAGAATTCGGGCAGAGCCAGGGGTTTTCTGATGGTCCTTTCCCTCCAAACAATTCCTTCATTTTTCACCCAGCAGCACCATCCAGCCTCAACAGCTAAACTCGACAGGCATTTTTGCCTGCTGGGGTTTTGCAGGGGTTACTCTGACTACTGATAAAGCCTGTAGTGTTGTGAAATTAAGTCACATTAAATGGATTGAACAGAGAGCATTAATCTGGGCAAATTACTCCCAACCATTAGAAAACCACGGCTGTGGCAAAGTCAGACAATGGTTTCCATTAGAGAATAGAAAATTAATGCCATAACCTCCTTTTTATAACCTCCTTTCTCCTAGACCCTACAGCTCAAGGAAGCTTTTTGTTCTACTGTGATACAATTTAGAAAATATTTCCTAGCTCTGTGGCAGTGCAGATGATTCCTTTGCCCTGTTCAGTTACTGTGAGGGGCTGGGATGATGGGTGAGAGCACTTTTCTTTTGGAGAGCCCTGAACTCCAGCTGAGGGGAGAAGGTGTGGGGGGCAAAGAGAAATGTGGCATTTTTAAATTTGTTTTGAAGTGTCACTGGAAGCTAAGCCAGGCTGCTCACAGTCCTGCTGTTCTCTTTGCCATCTGCAGAAACACCTGGGCAGGAGAGAGGAAGAAATTATTCATTCTGCAGTTAGGCTGGAGATAATCAGGAAATAGGAGAGGTTCCCTCACGTCTAAAGCTCCTCTTGTCCCCTGACCTCCCTCTTCTGAGATTTTTCTCCCCAGTAATCTGATTCCATCCAACCACTGCCCAAATGCTGCTTTTCCACCAATTCCTGTGTTCTCATCATAGGGATCCTGACACCTGCTGTGCTAAGGATGCCTCTGCTGCCTCCAGTGCTTCCCTCTTTTTTGACATGGAAAAGTCTTTGAGTTCTGCTGGAAATATCTCCCTTATCTCATAAAAATATCTCAGAGACACACAACCATTGCTCAGCCAGCCCTTAGTGAATTTGTGAGTTTTCATTTCAATAATTTATCATCAAAAGGTTCTTTCTCCCCCTGCTCCCCAGACTGAATCCATAGTGCAGAAGAAAGTTAAAAAAAAAAAAAAAACAAACAAAATAGAAAGCCTCTTATCACTGTGTTTATTTTCTCTAGGGCCCATATTCACAGGAAATTAAACATCTGAGCACATCAGTGTAGACTGAAAACAGTCACCCACATTACTTATCTTATTATCTGGAAATGCTTTTGTGACAAATTTTAGAGGAAAATTTACTGAAGCCCCTTGAGCAAGTGTTTCTCTCCCCGAGCTTCTCTGAATTACCACGGACAGAGATGAGCAGTTAAATGCACTTTGTATGCAGTACAACAGTCTCAGGCATCCAAAGGGACACTGAAAAGCCCTCAAGTCTTACACAGAATATCAGAATAATCTTTATAAAGATTATAAATAATCATGGGGCACACATGGAGGAAAAATCCAGTGGTTTTATCCAAATGCTCTCCATCTCTCAGCTCCATCCTCAGTCAGCAATATTCCTGTGCTGGCAGCCTGAGGAGAAAACTCCACGTTTTTCATTCTGATCATCAAAAACCTTGTGCTGAATGTTGAAGACCAAGACAAAGCCTTCATTGAGGGAAACAGGGAGAGTGCCTCATTCATGAGGGCAGGGAGAAGGAGTCAGGAAGATAAAATGACATTTTGCAGGCCTGTGGACAGCACTGAATGGAGGCACGGGAGCACTTTGGAGCACGTTATCCACACGGAATTGCCTGCATGGAGTGTCCACAGCTGGCTTTGCTCTGCCAGGCTGGAGCAGCCCTGATCCTGGCTGTCACCACAGCCTGGGGACACCCCCAGAGCACACAGGGGCTGTCACCAAGCCTCCCTGTTTGCTTCCACAGTGGCACAGACAGGTTCAGCTCAGTCTGAACTCGGGAGTTTTTCCTGCAGAGCTCCAGGGCAGGGCAGGAGCAGCATTCCCTGCTGGAGCACTGGGGTCAGCTCATCCCAGAGCCCCCTTCCAGGAGACTGAGCCCTGCAGTAAATCAGTAATGAACTTGTTTGTCATTTATTCATGACCCATAAGTGAGCTTCTGCTTTCTTCTGGAAACGTCTCCCCCATACACAGCCCCACAGTGGAGCTGTACAAACCCCCAAGGCAAAACAGACCCTCAGTTCCTCTGTCAGATCAGACCCCCAGTTCCTCCATCAAATCAGACCCTCAATTCCTCCATCAGATCAGACCCTCAGTTCCTCCATCAAATCAGACCCTCAATTTCTCTATCAGATCAGACCCTCAGTTCCTCCATCAAATCAGACCCTCAGTTCCTCCATCAAATGTTTCATTTTCTGTAATGAACACAAGGAGACAATTTGCATTGTGCTCATTCCTTCCAACCCCTTGATTAACTTTACTCAGCCAAACATGGGTGAGCTTCCTCCAGCTGAGTTGTAAAAGTTGAATATCTCCTATGGAGCCAGGCTGGGAGAGCTGGGGGTGTTCACCAGGAGAGGAGAAGGCACCAAGGAGAGCTCAGAGCCCCTTGCAGGGCCCAAAGGGGCTCCAGGATTCAAGGAATGGAGGGACAGGACACAGGGAATGGGTTCCAGTGCCAGAGGACAGGGATGGATGCGATATCAGGAAGGAATTGTTCCCTGTGAGGGTGGGCAGGCCCTGGCACAGGTGCCCAGAGCAGCTGTGGCTGCCCCTGGATCCTTGGAAGTGTCCAAGGTCAGGCTGGATGGGGCTGGGAGCAACCTGGGACAGTGGGAGGTGTCCCTGCCATGACAGGGGTGGAATGAAATGAGTTTTGAGATTCCTTCCAACCCAAACCAGTCTGGGATTCTGTGATCTGGGGAGTGGGGAAATGGATCACATCAAAAAGCAAATGGTTCTGTGTCTTGAAAAGCTCTTTGCTTGCAGGATCTGTAAGTGCAACAAGTGCCAAACAAAATACATTTAGGGAATTCCCCTTTTGTTAAAGTTACACACAGAATCCAAGGAAAAATGGACAAACAGGGAATGTTGCCTGGAAAGTCATTAGGTATGTAAATTTAATAAATTTACTAAATTAATTGCTTCCAATAAGCAGTCAGTGCAGCCTCCTCACTGCACATTGACCAGATGCCATTAAAGCAGCTCCTACACTGAGAAAAGATAAATTAATGCTCATTTGTCTCAGTCAAACACAGCAAGTAAATTATTTTCTAAATAAAAACAAACATAGTCAATAAACATAACCAGAGGATGTTGTAATCTAAGGCATGATACATTTTGGAATGCTGTTTTCTTTCTTAATGTCATTCTTGAAGCTGCTGGTGTGTTTAAGGTCCCTTTCAGCCCAAACCAGTGTGTGATTCTATTCTGTGATTCTCTGTAATATTTTTAATTCTACGACTTCTGTGTGCTCCAAGCCAGCTGGGCCAGGGCCCTCAGAGGGCAGAACCCACCTCAAAAATTCCCTGGAGTGTTGTTCTGTCAGACCCAGTCCCCAGGCTGGCGATTCCTGAGGAACAATTCCAATTCCCATGCATCAGTTATTTGCTTTCCCTCTGCACAGGTTGAGCTGCACATCCCAGAACACAGAATTTGCTCTGCTGGGTGCTTTCAGGAGGCTGATTCTGCTGGAAATCCATGGATGACTGAAAGCCAAGACAAAAGGCAGCCTTGTGTGGCAGCCTGGGGGCTGCTGTGTGATCCTCTGCAGCCCAGGGCACTCACACACAGCACTGCAGCAATTCCAGTTCACTTGAAAGGGTGCAAAGGATATTTTCATCTTTATTTTGCTCTGTAGGAGTGACTGCTTATGTTTAAATAATGCATTTACTCTTTCAAAAAGGTGTATGGCATCCACGGAGATGAATCAAACTGGCTGGAGCTGAGCAGATGGGATTGTGCATTCCTCCCCTTGGATGCTGCTGTTGCAAACAGCTGGAAGGAAGAATTCAGCACCCTCAGCTCCAGGAAACTCCTGCAAGAGGAAAGGGTCTTCCTTCCCCACCCAGCTCCCACCAGGATCCCGAATCCCTCCTCCCCTCATCCCCAAAAGCTCCTTCTGCCCCACCAGCTGCTCTCCTGCAAACACAGAGAGGCTTTTCCAAGCCCTGCAGCCTCCCAGGTTGTGTTTCCAGAGCTCCTTTTCTGCTGCAGGGACATTCTTCTCTCTCAGGATTTTTCATAGAGGAGCACAGAGGCAAGAAAGAGAGAACAATTTCTATTTCTGCTCCTTGTTTTTCCCATGTGGAATGTGTGTGGAGAATTGTTTACCTGGGGTGTTGCTTGGCTGGATTCTGGTGAGGATTGTTTGAGCCTGGTGGGCCAATCCAACCCACCTGGGGCTGGGCTCTCAGAGAGGGTCATGAGTTGGGAGTTAGATATGGGAGTTAGAACAAGTAGGATTGTAGTTTTAGTGTCTCCTTTAAATAGTGTATTACTGTATTATGGTATAGTTATGATAAAGAAATCATTCAGCCTTCTGAACTGGAGTCAGACATCAGCATTTCTTCCTACCAGGTTCACGTGCATTTACAACACTTTTCCTCTTTATTTTGGCTGCAGAGGGAATGGGAAGAGCTCGGGCCAGATCACAGCTGGGGGAGGTCACAGCAACCCCACCCCTGCCGGGCCTGGTCTGGGAGAAAGGCTGGAAAAATGGGATTGGGGATGCTGGGAGGAGAAAAGCTGAAAATACGGGATTTTGGGCGGAAAAAGTATGGGAAAACCCCATCCTTTTTCACAAAAAGTAAGGGAAAAATCATCTTTCCCCACAAAATTTTTGGAAGGGAAACACAAACTCCAAGCTTTGTTTGTGGCTGTTCCTGAAAACCCTGGGAGGACACAAGGTCCCAAAGTATCCCCCCCAAATGACCTCCAGTGAGCTGGGGACACCTGTGGTGTTGGGGACACCTGCCTAACTCTGGGGCAGCTCTATGTGCTTCCCTCCCCTGAAAAACCCCACATGGTGGGGAGATAAATGAAAATATCTCACTGCCTTGTTTCCTTCCATCTGTGACAAACCCACTTCAGAACACTCATTGTGAGAATTTTCCTCAGCGAGCTGGTGGCTCCTCAGGTGCAGGCAGTGAGTGGATGGAATGGAACTCAGATTTAAAATGTGTTGTGCAAAAGTGCATTCACCTCTTGGCTGACTCATCCTCGGATATTTGCCTTTCTCCTTTATTCATATTTCAGCTGCTATAAAATCTCTAATGTTTCTTCAAACCCACCTTTGTGGAATTCACTGATCACTGTTGTATCTACTGCATGGTCACTCAGAGACCTCCTGTACCAGCCCCAAAAGCAGCAAATTCTCCACCTGTGAGTTTTTAAAATTTTATTGGTAACAGGACAGTTATTTTAACTGTAAACAGAAACTGGTAACAGGACAGAATTTATTTTCTCATCTTACCTCCAGCAACTGGAGAGTGATAACAAAACAAACCAAAATACAACAAAATACAAAAGTGTGTGAAAGGGGGTGACTTATTGTTTCTTTTCTCGAGTATCAGGCATTCAGACAACACACATGGATTACTGACATGAACATCTGGGATTTCTGGTCCAAAACTATTTCTGTGTGTAAAAAGTGTTTCTCACCTGGGAATGAGCTGTTCCTGGTTGTTACACTGATCAAGCAGACAGGGATGAGATTTTACCTCACTGAGAACCCTGCACTGGGTTATAAAGGTGCTCCTAAAGCCTGCAAGAGCAGGAACTCACCTGCCCAGCTGGGTCATGGTGCAAGGAACTGCAGCTCTTGTTCCCAAATACACAGGTGCACAGTAGTAGGGATCCTCATTGATAAGCCTTGTAATAAACCTTGCTGAGTTTTATAAAAGACACAAGAAATTTCCTTTACAAGCTCACTGTAATAAATAAACTTCCAATCCAGTATGTTTGTAGGCAGTGTTTAAATTCCCCCATTATTTCTGTCACAGAAACTCCATGCAGTTTTTTGAGCTGTTACATTAAAACAAAAAAAACTCAACCAACAAAAACAAAAACAAAAAACCCAAACAAACAAACAAACAAAACCCCAGCCCCCCCCAAAAAAACCCCACAAAAACCAAAAAACTCTGTTTCTTGCTGCAAATGATGACATTATGCTGAACTGGCACTGATGAAAACCAGGATCACAGGTACTGAATACATTTGGTGCATGAGATTTGGCTCTGACATATTTATGAAACACTGCAGCTAAACTACTTCATGGACTGTTTATTTCAACCAGAGTTAAACTTACAGAAAGCAATGGGATTTTGGGAATTTGCTGTTACTGGGAGAGTGCACTGGTAAACTGGTCTGTGTCCTTTGTTAACTGTTCAGGATTTCCTATAGGGAATGATGACAAAGGGGAAATGTCACTGGCAGAATAAAGCTTGAGCACTGCAATGCAAAAGCTGCTGTTCTCAGTGGTGAAAAATACACATTTAAATTGTACCTAGCTTGGAATACAAAGATCAGCATGCTGGTTAATCCCAAATTATTGATCAAATTGAAGCAAACTGGGGGTTTTGAGGAGGTCAGCCTGGCTGCAGCACGTCAGAGCAGCAGACAGCAAATAAAAAGCTAAATTGCTTTTTCCACTCAACTGATCCGAGCACAACCCATGGACCCAGCAAGTGCAGAGTTTGTTCAAAGTGGGTGTTGGTAAAGCAGCTCAGGGGAAAACCCTCAGGTGGGAAAGTATTTAAGAGCACAGTGAAAAAACAGCTTAATTAGCCCCAAATTGTGATGAACTTACAGTCTATTAATTCACACAATGGACACAGAATACCACAAGAGCATCAGCACAGCCTCTGGAAAAACTCGTCTCTCACAGTGACCTGCTTTGAGGGGTATTTTTGGCAAGTCATACCCAATCCATAGACTGACAATAGTGAATTGACTAATGGATTATTACCAAAAATGGGGTTTGGCTACAGCTCTGCATCAGCAGGTTTTTGTGTTTAAAGCTTGGTAAAGGCTTATTTAATATCAACGTATTGAACCAAGATTCCTGCAGGATGCACAGTGGATGAGGAATTTCCTGGGTTTATTTCCAGCCCTTGCCCTGGCAGTAGCCCCTGGCAGGAGCGTGGGGATCGATCCAAACCCTGCCCCTGCTGTCAGTTCCACGTGCTGGTCCATGCTCGGAGCAAGGCACAGAGGCGTGAGAGGCTGGAAGAGCCCCCCTGAGCTGGCTGCAAGGGGGGGATGAACAGAGCAAGAGGAGGAACCTTCCTGCTGGGTACAAATCCATCTGTGTGTCCCTCCACCCAGCCAGAGCTCAGCACGAGGATGGATACCTCCCCGGGAGGAAATGCTGGCAGAGCTGGGGGTGTTCACCTGGAGAAGAAAAGGCTCCAGAGAGAACTTGGAGCCACTTGCAGTGCCCAGAGGGGCTCCAGGAGAGCTGGAGAAGGACTGGGGACAAGGGATGGAGGGACAGGACCCAGGGAATGGCTCCCACTGCCAGAGGGCAGGGATGGATGGGAGATTGGGCAGGAATTGTTCCCTGGGAGGGTGGGCAGGCCCTGGCACAGGTGCCCAGAGCAGCTGTGGCTGCCCCTGGATCCCTGGAAATGTCCAAGGCCAGGCTGGATGGGGCTTGGAGCAGCTGGGACAGTGGGAGGTGTCCCTGCCATGACAGGGGTGGCACTGGATGTGCTTTAAGGTCCCTCCAACCCAAATCATCCTGGGATTCCAGGACATCACAGATGTTAAACACCCTTCTCCTTGACCACAGCCCCACCAACCCCAGCTCTTCCCTGCTCCCTGCACTCAGGCAGCTCTCCCAAGCCCAGAATTCTCCTCACCTCACATTGCTCCTCATTCCCAGCACCTTCTCCAGCTGCTGATGGACTCTCCCAGCTGCTCTCCCAGTTGCCCTCCCAGCCACACGTTCCAGAAAAAAGGCCAATGTCTCCCACAAATCCAATTTTCCAGGCCAAAAGCAGCAGGGCTCTGGGAGAACAGCAGCATTTTGAGAACGCTCTTCAAATAAATCCACGTTCCAGAGCCCATCCTCGGGAGAGGAGCACGAGATCTACTGGCATCAGTCTGTGCCCAAGTCATCACTAAGATAATAAGGTAAAAAAATGCCCAGGAAGCTTTAATTCTGAATAGTTTAATATTAAAAACTCACCCTTGCTATCAATAACCTTTCAAAGTCCCTACCTGGAATCAGTGCCCCTTCCAGGGCTGTCCAGGTGCAAAGCCACCACCCAGAGCAGCCTGCTAACCTGACTAAATGAGTTTTAAATTAATTTTCCAGCCCCTTTTCCAAGAGCAGGGCCTCCAGCAGTGCTGCTCCTTCCAGGTGCAGCTGTGAGGGGCAACCAGAGCCATTCAGCACCTATTGGCAAAGGGTTTTGAGCATATGGCTTAAATAGTATCTCATTTATTTAAGCAGGTTAAGTGGAGATGACAGCATAGTATATATATAAATATAAAAATAAACTATTAATATATAAAATAAACATATAAAAATATATATTTAATGTATAACTATAGCTATAACTATAACTATAACTATATATATATATATATATATATATATATATATATATATACACCCCAGCCTCAGGGACTTCAAAAAACCTGTTAAAATCCATAACAGGCCTTACTTAGAACACACAGTAAAAATACAAATAAAAAATATAAAGAATATATATTTAATGTATAATAATATGTATTAAATGTATCTATCTATCTTATACACCCCAGCCTCAGGGGCTTCAAAAAAATCCTGTTAAAATCCATAACAGGCCTTAGAACACACAGTAAAGTTACAAATATAAAAGCATAAATATATAGATATATTTAGTGTATAATAATATGTATTAAATACATAGGTGTATATATACACACCCCAGCCTCAGGGGCTTAAAAAAAAGCGTTTAAAATCCATAACAGACCTTAGAACACACATTAAAACTACAAATATAAAAATATAAATATATATCTATTTAATGCATAATAATAGGTATTAAATTTATCTATCTATCTATCTATCTAGATATACACCCCAGCCTCAGGGGTTCAAAAAAACCTGTTAAAATCCATAACAGGCCTTAGAACACACAGTAAAACTACAGATATAAAAATATAAATATATATTTTTAATGTATAATAATATGTATTAAATACATAGGCATATATATATGTACACCCCAGCCTCAGGGGCTTCAATAAAACAGTTAAAATCCATAACAGGCCTTAGAACACACAGTAAAAATACTCCTGAAAGGAGCTCAGTGCCAAAGCTGGGGCAGGGAAGCCCAAAGGGAAGGAATGCTGCTCCTCCAAGGGCCCTTTTCCTTTAAGTGCCGTCCCCAGCCTGGCCCGAGTCAGCAGGGCACAATTCTCTGTGCCTTATATGGCATTTTCTGATTTTTTTTTTTTTTTTAATTTACTTTTAATGACTCCACGGATTTTTTTTTTTTTCATCCTATAATCACACAAAAAACTTTTCCACGGAATTGTCTTCACGAAGTGAAATCATCCTCGGCCTGAGTCTGCCGTGAAAACCTTCCCATGGAATTGTCACCAAGTGAATTTGGATTTGGTTGGAATTTCAGTTCCTATCCCAGTGGCTCTCAGGAGAAGGCCTGGCCAGCACCTCACAGTGTCCTGGGCCTGGGACTTGAATAAAGGGGTCCCAGTTATGAGGCTGCTGGTTTGGGGCTGGTTTGGGGCTGGTTTGGGGCTGGTTTGGGGCTGGTTTGGGGCTGGTTTGGGGCTGGTTTGGGGCTGGTTTGGGACTGGTTTGGGGCTGATTTAGGACTGGTTTGGGCCAGGTTTGGTGCTGGTTTGGGGCTGGTTTGGGGCTGGTTTGGGGACAGTTTGGGGACAATTTGGGGCAGGTTTTGGGGCAGGTTTGGGGCTTTTAGGGGCTGGTTCTGGGGCTGGTTTAGGGTAAGTTTGGGGCTGATTGGGAGCAGGTTTGGAACTGTTTTGGGGATGACTTGGGGCTGTTTTGGGGCATGTTTATGGCTGTTTTGGGGCTTTTTTGGGCTGGTTCTGGGGCTGGCTTGGGGGAAGTGTGGGGCTGTTTTGGAGCAGGTTTGGAGCTGTTTTGGGGATGATTTGGGGCTGGTTTGGGGCAGGTTTGGAGCTAATTTGGGGGATGGTTTGGGGCTGGTTCTGGGACTGATTTGAGGCTAGTTTGGGGGAGGTTTGTGGCATGTTTGGGGGAAGTTTGGACCTGGTTTGGAGCTGTTTTAGGGCAGATTTGGGGCTGTTTGGGGGAGATTTGGGGCAGGTGTTGGGGCTGGTTTGGAGCTGGTTTAGGCCTGGTTTGGAGCGTTTCGGACCTCTTTAGAAGCTGTTTTGGGGCTGGTTTTGGGGCTGCTTTGGGGCTGGTTTGGAGCTGCTTTGAAGCTGATTTGGGGCTGTTTTGAAGCTGTTTTGAGGCTGTTTTGGGGCTGGTTTTGGAGCTGCTTTGGAGCTGGTTTGAAGCTAGTTTGGGACTGTTCTGGGGCTGGTTTTGGAGCTGATTTGGAGCTGGTTGGAAGCTGTTCTGAGGTTGGTTTTGGAGCTAGTTTGGAGCTGGTTTGGGGCTGTTTTGAAGCTGGTTTTATACCCCCTGGAGAAACCCAAAGGGGTTAAACCCAGCCCCGTGAGGGACCCAGGCCCTGCCAGGCTGTGCAGAATCTCCTCCCACCACCTTGTTCAGAGCTCCAAGTGCTGAAAAGAAACTCCCAAAGTCTTCCGCTTGTTTGGCAACCGACAGGGAAATATTTCTGTTTGCACTTAGCAACACCCTGAATCAGAATTTTTAGCACAAAATCACTTTACGGAGCCTTTCCTGTTACTCCATGCTCTTCCCAACAGTTTCACTCTGGCTTCTTGCCTTTTAGAAATCTGCAGGGCTGATAAATTTTTCAGGGGACTCCACTCAGGGAAAGATGTCCAGAACTTCCCTTTTGCTCTTTCAGAGTGTCTTGCTTGGTTTTTTAAAAATAAATTTATAGGAAAACCAGGATAGCACTAAAAATACCTCCAAATTAACATGGGAGCATGGAAATAGAAGTATATAAAATGACTGCAGTATGTTGGGGTTTTTTTGCTTTATGACAGAAAACAGAGCTGTGCTGTCTGCACACGAAAATGGGAACTTCACTATATTCTGTCTCAAATATGAGTTATATAGTAAGTATTTCATACTGTATATTACACATTAAATTTAGAACAAATATGAATTATTGATTCAATATATTGAATATAACATACTAAGTAATCAAATAATATGATATTGAACTGTTTTATACCATATCATAGAGTACCATATATAATATTGGAAATATTTTAAAATTATGATCTCAATTAATGCACTTATTAATATTAATAATATAGAAATGGGAAAGTTTGTACCTTGTCAAAGCAAAGTTGCCCTTCTGAGCTGCCATCTAAATTCACACAGTTTCTCATCTACTTTGGCTTAGATTTAGAGCAAGGAATTTAAGAGCTGACCTTGCTGCAGTTCAATAGAAAAACATTAAACATGGATCCCAATCCTAAATATTGTCTGTAACTATCTGAAAAGTTCTTACCTTATTAAAAACCAAAGCAGGGCAAAAGGGAAAACTGGTAAAACAGTTTCAAGGCAGCTGCCTGGAATTTTTCATGGTAATTAGATCAGTTTATAGACTTCAGAACTATAAACAATACTCATTAAATAGAGCAGAATGGCATTGTCTACATTTACAAAACTACAGATCAGCATTTGTGAGCCCTCAGGAAGGCATTTAGCCCTCATCCTCATCAGATACAGTGGTTTAAAACCTCCTAAAAAGGGCGAGGTGGATATCTATTGTTGTTTTATCAATGATAGCATCTTTAATTATAGTAAAATGGAGCACACAGGCTTTGAAACACAGGATCCAGTACTGGTCTCTGTAGTTGTGCCAACAACAAACTCAGTTCCATGTTCTGGTGTTGCACTTGACTGCCTGTCTCCTCAGTTTAAGGGAAGTGGCCTGAGGCCACAGCCATGATAGAGAACTATAAATAACCCTGGCAATGAACTGACTCTGGAATTCTCGCAGGAACTGGGAGAAAACAATTCTAGATCTGCAGATGCATTACACTGCAAGGGTGAGCCTTGTGCTGCACCTTTGGTGGAGCCTTTAGCAGAGAACTGAAACTTGAGCCAAGGTTCACGTGTGGGTGAACATGGAATTCACATGTGGGTGAACAAGGTTCACATGTGGGTCACCAAAAACATGGAATTATAGAATCCCAGAATTACAGAGCCCCAGAACCCCAGACTGCGTTGAGTTGGAAGAACCTTAAAGGCTGTCCCATCCCATCCCATCCCATCCCATCCCATCCCATCCCATCCCATCCCATCCCATCCCATCCCATCCCATCCCATCCCATCCCATCCCATCCCATCATCTCACCCAGTGGGATGTGTCCCATGGTGTCCCATGGCAGGGACACCTGCCACTGTCCCAGGGTTCTCCCAGCCCCATCCAGCCTGGTCCTGGACACTTCCAGGGATCCAGGGGCAGCCACAGCTTCTCTGGGCACCCTGTGCCAGGGCCTCCTCACCCTCACAAAAATACATTTTCTGGAACGTGGCTCTGTGTTTTCTGTGGGAAAATATCAAATATCTGTGAGGAAATGTTATTTTTTTTCTATCCAGAAGCAGAACTGAGGGGCAGGAGCTCATCAGGCTTCCCTTTTCCCCAGGACAGAAACTCAGCAGCTCCCAGAGGAGCTGGAGATCCCTTGGGGATCCCTTGGCTCTGGGTGTAGCAGCACCACTTTCCTGAACTCTGCAGAGAAAATCTGCTGTGCCCTGCTGCTGCAGGGCAGGGGACACAAACTGGAAGATATTTACACAATATTTGTCATTTAAAAATAAAAAATTACTGCAGTGGGAGCTCTGAGAGCTCAACACTGTCAAAAGATTAGAAGCTAAATACATTTTGAGGAGAAGTATTGGACTTTGATGAGCCTTGTGAGTCCCTTCCAATTTGGGATTTTCTATTATTTGATATTTTAACTGTTTAATTTACCACAATATTGCAGAAATAGCCAACCTAGCACAGAGCAGGTATGTTCCTACCAGAGCAGAGGTTTGGTACAGCTGAGCTGATCTGGAATCCTGTGCTCTGATGCAGATATTGATCTATTGATCAATTCAGATATTGAGCATTTGTGTGGGCACACCCTGTCACAGGTGGGGGCAGCTCAGAGCCAAGGCTGTGCTTGCACTGCTGGTTCTTAGTTTGGCTGAACTGCAGCAAAAGGAGAGGAAAGCCACAAAAATTGTTTAGAAATAACAGTTTACAAGAGGGGAAACAGTAAACAGTTAAACAACTCAAGGTGTTGAAGGGAAATCAAAGCTAAAATCACAGAAAACTAAAATCACAGAATATCCTGAGCTGGAAGAGACCCACATGGATGATCCAGTCAAGCTCCTGGCCCTGCACAGCACAACCCCAAAACCCCACCCAGTGCCTGAGAGTGTTTTCCAACATGATGATCTTTCAAAGGCTCAGAACAGGAACAGGTAGTTGGATATGACTATCCTTATGAGTCTCTACTAATCTGAGATATTTTCTGATTATTTAAGGGAAAATATTATGACTTGTGTGGGGTCACAACCCAGAGAAGACTCTTGTTATGGCCTTGCTGAGCTTTCATCAGGGCCACTGTGATGGACACAGGTAGTTCATCAAAACCTCAGCAGCACAACATGAAAATTAATTCAATATTGGTATTGGAGTTGAAAGGATGACCTGGCAGGTCTGATTTCTCTTTACTAATTCCCCTCTAATTTCTCTCCTCAGTTTCAGTTGTATTAGGAGGACATCTCAAATCTCAGTGCTCTGCATGAATTCCAGGAGCAGCCTGTGCCAGTGGGAAGGGAGAAGTTAGCATCTGAATGAATTTCAGCATTTCAGCCTCGTGTTTTGTCCTGAATGCTTGCTGTTCCCTTTTCAGCTCTGGAAAGGAAAGCTGCAGAATGACATATCTCTGGATTTTTTATGTTGTGATTCTTTTCTCCTAGGATCTATGCCCTGCTGGTTCTGGGAAACTTGTGACCTCTGCATTTTTAATTAGAACTAGTAACTTTTTCCATAGCAACATATTTTGATGCTGCAAATACAGAATCTGTCAAATCAAACAGCTCCTGGTCAGAAGAAATCCAAATATATGGAAATGCTGAGCACTAATAAGATGTAGGATATGGCACAGTTAAAAAAAAATTAAATGAGACAATAAAAGAAGGATGGAAAGCTTTGGCTAATTTCTAAGTTTGATTTTAGTAATTAATTAATCAATACAAATTATTGAATTGTTGTGTCACTACCCACCTGATGCAAACTGTTCTCAGGAAATATTTTAGATGAAGAAAAGTCTCACTCATAGGGATGAGCAGTAGAAACAGGTGGTGAAAGCAAAAGAAATCCTCTGAAACAAAATCCAAGCTCAGACATTAACAGAATAATGGAATTCAATAGGATAGTTTAAGGCAAATAATTTAGTAAAACAAAGCAGTTCTTGATGGACTTTTTCAAAACCATTGATTTGTGATGCATACCTTGCATGTGCCAAAAAAGTATTTCCTTCAACAACAAAATTTTGGAATTTTTGTCATTTGTTAAGGGTTACTGTAATTCATTCACTGATTCTCAGTTACAGACATTTTTGGGTATTATTGTTTTTACTATATTTATTTACTATATTTAAATACTTTATATACTATTTATATACTTTATTTACTATTTTACTTTATTAATTCATTTACTATATTTCCTTAATACAATTTGGTATTATTTATTAATTAAATACTATAATTCGGTGTTACTGTTTTTGACATCTCTGTGAGCTTTTTGAAGATATTTCTGTGTCAACAGAGACCTGTGCAGAATATTGTCACCTGTTCTTTGAACTTAACAAGTAAGGCACTACTAAATTTCTTCTCTAGCATGTAAAGTCTTGGACAAAATTATTGTTATTTTGTGATTAACCAGGCTGGTGCTCACTCATAGTCAGCTACTTGGGGTTCCTTTTCCTGCTTTAGGCAAAGATTTTGTTTCAGATGAAGAAATCATCCTGCCTTTCCTAATCCCCCACCAGCCCCTCGCCCTTCTGCAGGGCCATCCCTCTGGAATTCCCTGTCAGGCCAGCAGCCAGGAGATATCCATGGGCTTGTCCAGGTTTTTAAACAAATGTTGAAGTGCAGGAACATCTCCTAGAAGCAAACACCAATGTGGGAATAGCTGCTTTGGTTTCTTCCCTCTGGTTAGTGTTAGACACATGATTACTGTGCCTTTGTCTAGTCCATCTGTTTCCACTTTCCATAAAAAATGCTGGGATCTGAAGCTCAGTTTGGTGTGTTTTAACCTTGCATTGCAAACAAGGGGTTCCTGGGTGCTCCATTCTCACAGAGACCCCGAGGGTGTGTCTGGGCAGAGGGTCACAAAACCCTAACATTTCCTCACAGATATCTGATATTTTCCCTCAGAAAACTCAGATCCACAGTCCAGAAAAATGTCCTTTGTAGTCTGCAAGGCTGTCTAAACAGAGTATGAAAATACATGACATCACTTACACAATTTGGGTTTTCTCCACGAAAATGAAAAGCTCCATTCGTGTGAACTCCCCAACAATTGTCAGAGGAGGGAACTTTTCGAATGAAATGCTTCATCTCACTAATTTAGAGCAACAAAAACCACAACACTGCTCTGAAAGCTTTGATTTCCAAAAGCCATGACGTTTTTTAATTTATTTAGAAGCAGGATGGAACAGTTTCATAAATCTCCTGCCACATATACCATCCACTTAGGCAATCTGACAGCTTGTTTGCCGGAATACATGAGACACAGAAGGAGCATCACTATATTTATGTGTGCCCAGAAAGGACACAATATTATTTTTAAAAACCAAATAGAAAAAAAAAAATTGGAATGTTTTGGAGTTGGAGGAATGAAATTTCCCGCATTTTGCCTTCCAAGTATAGATGGTTCAAGGTTCTGCCCAGGGAGCTTGGGGAGAGCAGCTGGGACTGGCACTGCTTGGACCAACCCAGCTCCATCCACTCACTCACGTTGTGTGGCTGCAGTTTTCCCAGCTCTTTCCACAGATCCTGGATGGGTCCTGAGGATGCCACAACCCCAAAGAGTTTTATAAATCTAGAGGGGGAAATGATCTGTCACAGCAGAGAGCCCACGAGAACGTCTGTGGGGTTTTACCAGCAAAGCTGCTGAAAAAGGAGCCAAGATGGGATCCCTGACCTTTCCCAGCCCTCCTCCACCCGGAGCAGCCCACAGCCTGCTCTGGAAAAGCTTCAGCTCACCCAGGGAGCAAAATTAGAAATTTTCTCCAGGGACACTCTTACTCTCTCGCACCAAACCACTCCTCAGAGCAAGGGGGATGGAAAGCAGGGGAGAGTGAGTGCAGAGTGTCTGTCCCTCCTGGGCTTCCACAGCCCAGTGGGAATGCCCAGACACGCTCTGGCAGCGCTGGCAGGGAGCTGGCGAGGGGTAGGAGCAGAGCCAAGCCCTGGCCTGTGATTCATGGAGCAAGAAAATCATGTTTGAGCTGAGGAGCAGCAGCACTTCACACAAGTGTCCAGATCCTCTCATCCCCACTGCTCACACAAACCTGACTGGCATTCCAGTAATGGGGTAATTTTTCTAAATTTTTGGACTTATGACTGTTACTTAAGGCTTTTTGAAGGTTTGTGATAACTGTATGGTTTCTTAGAGAAAACCCTGGTTATTATAGTATTATTTTTATCCTAAGTCACCACAGCATGGTGAAATAATAAATATGGAGAATTGTCCAATAAATTAAAAATCAGTTATTCCAATGAACTAAACCCCAGGTATTTCCAATAAACTAAACATCAGATATTACAAATAACCAGCTGCAGTACAGTAATGTTTCTAAGTTCAGGTCAATAGTTGTTGGGTTATGATTAGAGGTTTTAGGTGAAAGCTACCAAACAGTTTATCCAGTTTTTGTGACCACTTCCAACTCCTGTCCTACTCTGGGAAAATGCGAGGAGTGGGGAGATTTTGGGAGGATGAGAGGTTTTGGGAGATTTTGTCCCACACAGTGCAGAACCTGACCCTGCATCAGCCAGAGGGATGCAGCTGCTCCCAGGGAGCTCCAGGTGTGTTTTGGATGGGGGAAACAGAATCAGCACAAAACCCCTGGAAGGTTTGGCAGCTGCTGCCCCACCAGCCCAGAGGTGCTGTTATTCCACAGATTCCCAGCCTCCACACCCCGAGCATCTCTTCTGTGTGTTCCAAAAGCTCTTCTGTGCTGGTGCTGGCCTAAACAAGACTCTGCCCCTCTGGCTGCTGGGGGCAGTGGGGGCAGAAACACACGGAAACACGGAATTATGGAATCATTTAGGTTGGAAAAGCCCTCTGAGGTCACGGAGTCCAACCATTACTGCAGCACTGCCAAGGCCACCAGTAACCCCTGCCCCATGTGCCACACACTGTTCCAAACACTTCCAGGGCGGTGCCCTGGGCAGCCCAGTCCAGCCCACTTGGCAGCCCTTGCAGTGGAGAAATTTCCCCCCATATCCATCCTGAGCCTCCCCAGCACAGCCTGAGGCCGTTCCCTCTCCTCCTGTCCCTGTTCCCTGGGGTGAGATCCCAAATCTGGCTGTCCCCTCCTGTCAGGAGTTGTGCAGAGCCAGAAATTCCCCCTGAGCCTCCTTTGCTCCAGGCTGAGCCCCTGCCCAGCTCCCTCAGGACTCTCCAAACCCTTCCCAGCTCCCTCAGAACTCTCCAAAACCTTCCCAGCTCCCTCAGGACCTTCCAAACCCTTCTCAGCTCCCTCAGGACCTTCCAAACCCTTCTCAGCTCCCTCAGGACTCTCCAAACCCTTCCCAGCTCCCTCAGAACTCTCCAAAACCTTCCCAGCTCCCTCAGGACCTTCCAAACCCTTCTCAGCTCCCTCAGGACCTTCCAAACCCTTCCCAGCTCCCTCAGAACTCTCCAAACCCTTCCCAGCTCCCTCAGGACTCTCCAAACCCTTCCCAGCTCCCTCAGGATTCTCCAAACCCTTCCCAGCTCCCTCAGGATTCTCCAAAACCTTCCCAGCTCCTCAGGACTCTCCAAACCCTTCCCAGCTCCCTCAGGACTCTCCAAACCCTTCCCAGCTCCCTCAGGATTCTCCCAACCCTTCCCAGCTCCCTCAGCTGCTTCTCACCAGACTCGTGCTCTGTTCCGTGCACAGAAATCTGAAATTTCAGGATTTTCCTGCAGGAATGCGGGAGACACAGGACAAAAGGCACAGCTCCCAGTGGCTCCCAGCTCACCCCAGGAGGGAACAGTCTGGGCTCAAAGTGGCTGATGAAAGCCCAGCAAGGCAACAACAAGAGTTTCTCTGAGCTCTGACCTCACACAAGTCATTAGATTTTTCCTTAAATAATCATAAAATATCTCAAATTAGGAGGGACCCATAAGAATCATTGTGTCCCGTTCCATGCAGGGATACCTAAAATTAAGCCATGAAAAAATAAAATAATGACAGAAATAGACATAAAAATACACATAAGTTATAATATATTGCTATATATATATATAATAGACTGTATTATGTATGTAATACATTACAGAATACATAAATGCAATCACCAGAATCAGAACAAAATGCAAAAGTTACCTTCTCACCTTTATAAATCTTTGTATTACAGTAACTATCCACTATTTTTCTGTACCCTTTTACTGGGTTTTGTGCTTACACTGACACTCTAAGGTATCTCAGGTAGGGAATTGCTTTAAGTGCTCTGTTTGTCCAGAACTGAAGAGTATAAAACCATGCACAGTAAATAACTGACATAAAAGCAGGTTTCCCTCCTCCACTCAACCCTCTGTAGAGGCAAAAAAAAAAACCAACAACAACAACAAAAAAAAAAAAACCCTAAAAAAAAAAAAAAAAAAAGAAGTGGAAAGAAAATGTCTGCTCTCAACTGTCTTGCTCAATGTAAAAACTTCAAAACTCAAAACTTGACTTCCTTTCTCAATAAATTCCATATTACACAATGGTAGATAAATGTAAAAAATATTTAACATAAGCTGCCTTCACACAAGCAGTAGATCAGGTCGAACAGTGTTTAATTAAATATCTTCCCTCTTAATTAAATATCTTCCCTACAATAATCTAAAGGACATGGAAGTGTATAAGATTAGGACACACAGGTATTAAAGGGCTCCAGAATATTGTGGTTTTCTCAGAAAGTTGCATTTTAAGGGTTTCTCAAGCCAGAAGTCAGCATTGGTCCTGTCTGGGTTTCCTTCCCAGGGATGTGTTCATTTTCCCCCAAATCTACAGACATTTCCCACGTTCACAACATTCTACAGCAACAGGAAAAACAGTCATCCATCCTCTCTTCTGAGAGTGGATTTTGTTGCCCCCTGCTTCCCATGCTGTAAAAGCACACAGCATCACCTTTGCCATGGCTCTCAGCACTCAGTTCCATCAAATCCCTCCCACTTGCCACATTTTTTAGCTCCTTTCCCCATTATTTTACTCCTTTCCCCCATTATTTTACTCCTTTTCCCCATTATTTTAGTACCTTTCCCCATTATTTTATTCCTTTCTAGACTAAGGGATTCCATATTTTCCTCTCCTTCTGCATGAAAAGCAGCTGTATCCCCTTCAGTGTCCTCCTCACCCTTGCTCAAACCTTTCCCAGCTCCACTCCCTTCCCCCTGGAGCAGTGCAATACCTGCACATGTGCCCAGGCAATTTCCACTGGGACAGAATTTATTCTGCAGGACATCTCACAATAGAGACCAATTAAAAAACAAATAATCTAAATGTAATTTTCCTGATTCTGAGCAGTCAGCTCAGAGCCAATTACTCTTAGTGCAAAATTCAGTTTTTGAAGGGGTTTTAGTTTGTTTTTGTTGGGTTTTTTAAAAAAATGTAATCTTGGTGCATCACTTCACATCCCTACACTGACCTTTACCTTTCATTGCACTTGACAGAAAATGTAATGAATGTAATAAAATGTCCTGCAATTTCTCAGGGAGTTTGAAGACCAGGGCCCACCATAAAAACAGAATCTCCTTGTATTTTCCCATTCCTGATCACTTGTGAATACCACGAGTCCAGGCTGAGACCCCAGGAACTCCTGGAAATCAGCTCAATAATCCCATTTTTCTTCCTACCTTCTAAAAGACCCATAAGGAATTTCCTCTCCTGGACCAGGACAGCCCAGCACAGAAAGTGCCTGAAATGCATCTCTGTGACTGTCAGACTGTTTCAGACTAGAGAGCTCCATATTTTTATTTGGAAAATAAAAATTCCATTTCAGTGAAACCACTTAAAGAGTGGAAGCATTTCAGGAGGCTCAGGGGCAGCTTCTGGCTCTGCACAACTCCCTGAGGGGAGGGGACATCCAGGTGGGGCCAGGGCCAGCAGAGAGGAATGGCCAGGGGAGGGTCGGGGGGAATATTTGAATATTTCTGCACCAGGTTTGCCCAGCCCTGGCACAGCTGCCCAGGGCAGTGCTGGAGTCACCATCCCTGGCGGGATTTAAAAGCCATGTGGGGATGTGGTGGCCTTGGCAGTGCTGGGTTACTGAAAATGAGGAATTCCAAGCAGGCTGAAGAGGAGGAAAAGAGAGGAGTGTTCACTCAGCCTAGATTTGATATAGTTTCAATTTCTACAGTTCCTTACAGAACTTCTGTTTGAGCACTTTAAGAAGAGGGGCATTACTGCTGTCTGTGGTTTGAGTTCACAAAACAGCATTAAATATTTCTAGCTATGCAGGTAAAGTTCACTTGTCACCAGAATTAGATCAGTTCATGGAGAAATCACACCAAGGACAAGTGAAATTTTACTTGAAGGTCCCTTAAAACAAGAAACAAACCCACACCTAAGCAGTAGATTGCTTTGTCACCACTGGAACAAAAAGTGAACATCCTGCTAGGGTCAGGGAGACTAAGGAATCATTTTTCCTGAAGATAACTGATTTTACAGTTGTCAGTAAATAGAAACTAACAGGGGCTCCTCAGAGAAAAGCACTTGGATTCCCCACAGGCTGGGGCTGAAGCTGATGCTCTGTGGCAGAGGGGAAGGGGAAGAGAGGAGGACAGGAAAGGACAATGAAGAGAAGTTGTGGAGCTCCTCTGCCTTTGCTGCTTTTAGATTTTTTCAGGGAAACACAATACATAACAACTATCAACTTCAATTCTATGCTCTAGATTTTACACATATTTTTATAAGGCAGTTAAATCCTTAAACAACTCGATTAATAATAAACAGTGATACCAAAATTTACCAATGTTGTCAATAATTTCCACAACATTTTGTCTCTCAGCTGATGTCAATAATCCTAGTCTTCCAAATTCTATAAGTAATAATTTTTAATCTTTCCAGACAACCTTAAATCAATGATGGAAACACTGAAGTTTTCCATGGTTGATCTCAGCTGTGGAATTCTGAGCCATGTTTAGGAGATGGAATATACCAAATAACACAGGGAATGAGGCCCCAGAGCAAGGATTGTGCCCCTTCCATTCAGACCCCGTGGCTCAAGGCACCATGGGGCTCAGCCCTTCCAAGTCTGCTGCATCTCCAGGGAATTAATTAATTGGAAATAAAAGAGCAGGATGACAGCTGATGGGAGTGCAGTAGATACACAGAGGTTTTTCCACATCACTGTTTTAAATTTAGGTGACCAAACTTCGACCTCTGGTTCCTGCACTCAGGCTCTGGCTCTCTGTAGAAGTCTTTGAATGCAAGAGGCCGTGTACAAATGTCACCTTTTATCTGGGCTGGATGGGAGGTGATATTTTTGGCAGCATTAAGGTTTTTTTTCTAGAATTTCTTTATGTCCCATATTCCTCAGTATTTATTTTATAGATGTGTGTCCATGTCCTCTGGGAGCCTTGGTCTGAGAACTTTCTGCCGTGGTTTTGGTTGGTATTTGAATGAACATTTGGCTCCTTTTTTGTGTCATTCAGTCACGTTTCCCTCCTCCCAATTGACTGAATTTGGGTTTCTTTACCCCTCTTTGGAGAACTTATTGTCTGACATTAATTCTCTGTGGCTACAGATTAACCACTCTGGGATATTTAAATTCTTAAGTTTGAAATCCAATGAGAAATAAAGGTGAAAAAAAGACACAATGTGAGAATAAAAATTATATTGATCATCTGGCAATATTTCAGGAGTTACATGGGATTTGTTCTCATCTCTTAGTAGCAGTCAATGAGTCTTAGTTTTCTTTTCCAGGGAATGGCTATAGGGAATTAGTTTTTAATGCTAAATGACTAAAATGTCATAACACCAAATAATATCCCATTATCATAATTTCAAACATAGCAGCCTATTAAAAGTTGAACCTGGTGATCTGCTGCTCTGGAGCTTAATTTTGCAGAAGGAAAATCACTGTTCCTCAGGTACTGACTCCTCAGAAATGGCACTTGACTTGGTTTCTCCTTGCTGAATTCCAGCTTTATCAGCAGTGATCAGCCTTTGTTTCCCTACTGGGAAACAAAGAGCCTGAAGAATTCTCTTCACTCAGCACTGTGTGCCACCAAACTTCAGAAAAAGGAAGAAAAGTCCACAGTTGGTGTGTCTGGAGAGCTGCAGGCCATGGAACCACTTCACCCAGGATAAAAAGATGGAAAACAAATAGACTCCAGCAGCTGTGACAGTAACCAGGCACTTACACGTCAGTCTAAACAGTTTTGAAGAGCCACAGGTGTACCCTAGACCACAGACTTCTCCTTTCCCCAAGAGAAAACATCCAAAAAAAGAAAACAAGGAGTGCTGTAGATCAGGATTGAACCCTCAACTTCATTGCCGCAGAATATCCTGAGCTGGAAAAGACCCACAAGGATCTTTGAGTCCAACTCAGAGACCCCAGATCCCACCCTGGGCATCCCTGGAGCATTGTCCAAACTCTCCTGGAGCTCTGGCAGCCTCAGGGCTGTGCCCATTCCCTGGGCAGTGCCCAGCACCCTCTGGGGGAAGAATTCCTCAATTGCTCTGACTGGATCTGAAATTCCTTCATGTTTTCCACTGCTGGCTGCTCTCACTTCTAAGAATTCCGAGGGACCATTGAATACTGAGAAACATTGCAATTGTGGTGAAAATGAAAGCAACACCTTCCAAAGAGCTGGAACAGCTCTGGAACAGATGCTGATCTTTGCCTTGAGGTCAATATCTGTTGGTGAGTCACCAGGGCAGAGATTAGAACGCTGTGTTTGTGTTTAGATTATCTGCTGTAAACGCATCCGGGTGACTGTCCTGGGATTAATGGAGGCTGACATTTGTGTGCTATCACCTCATTGTTATCTGGTCCTCACAGGCTTTGTTGGCAGCTCCATAACCACCTCCCCCATTCAGCTGAGGAAGGGGAATAAGAAAGTGGAAAAGGCCAGAAGTCTGAAGTGATCTTCACCATGTGCTTAGCATTTCCATCAGAAAAACTAATGGAGAAACTGCAACCCCAAGAGCCAAAGGGCAAAAACTCTCTCTCCTTTGGGGTGCAACCACCTTCTCACACACAATTTATGTCTGATTCTTCTCCCAGCTGCATAACTCAGTAACAGAACAAGGGAGAAGAGTTTTAAACTAAAAGAGGATGATTTAGATCAGATATTGGGCAGGAATTGCTCCCTGTGAGGGTGCTGAGGCCCTGGCACAGGTGCCCAGAGCAGCTGTGGCTGCCCCTGGATCTCTGGAAGTGTCCCAGGCCAGGCTGGATGGAGCTTGGAGCAGCCTGGGACAGTGGAAGGTGTCCCTGCCATGGCAGGGGTGGGACTGGGTGATCATGAATGTCCCTTCCAACCCAGACCAATCTGGGATTCTGTGATTCTATGATAAGATTTATTTCCAACAGCCCAGGCTGGAGCTGGAGTTTCCTGAGACACTTCTGCTTTTTACTTCTCTCGCTGGAAGTGGAGCAGCACATTCCAAACACCTGCTCTTTCCACAGTGAGAAAAGCTCCAGCAGAGAAACATCTGGAGGAACCCTGCAGTGGTTCCACCATGGGCAGGGATGGCTCCCATTGGACCAGGTGAGATTTGGGTGCTGGAGAGCACAGCCCAAGAGATCAGTGCAGAGCTGGCTCTCCTGAGAGAAACACATTTCCATCCGAGCTGCAGTGAGAGAAATGCCCCAGCTCAGCACATCTCTTCCCAACACACAAGAACTCCAAATGCCAGGAAGCTCTTCCCAGAGAAGGTGGGGAAAGTCCCATGTGAGAACTCTCCCAGAGATGCCTTTGGACTCTGCTGGTGCCAGAGGGAGCTGCTGACTTCAGTGGCACTCAGGATCTGAACTGCCTCTCCTTGCTGGTGCTTTCCTGTCAAAGTTCCCAGTGGGACCCACTGGTTTTCAGCACCAACTTAAGCAGCCACTTTTTAGGGGCACCAATTTTCACTTCATTGCACTGCTTTACCAGGCACAACAAAGAATCTGAGGGGGGAAAAAAAGCAGTTTATGAAATTCACAACAATAAGTTTTAATATAATGCATTTGTTTCTCCTCATTTGGTTCTAGAGAGGACAATGTGATTCCAGGAATGTTTGGGCCAAAAGTTTCAATGTCACTGAAAGCCTAATCCTTAGAAAACATTGGAAGATGAACTTTGACTGTATAGAACTTTAAATAAAAATAGCATTTTTACTAATGTATTCTTCCCAAGTGCCTGCTTCTTCCTAGCATGTTTCCCATCCCAATACTGTTTTTGCAGCTGGCAAATGACACTGCCAATGAGTCTTTATGTTCAATGTTATTTAATATATTCCCATCAGAAAGCTATTTTTACTGTACAATTTCGATATCTTCTTGAAGTGTCTTGCATGTAGTGGTCATATTTTAATTGACATTTCTTTCCCATAGGATAAGTAAATAGAGATTTAAACAACAATATTGAACCAATTTAGGTTTGTTTGCTGAGAGAAAGAATCTTACAGAATGGAAATTGCTTTGTTTTACTGAAAATAAAAAGAAAATTGCAACTTTTTCAGGCAGTTATCCTGGAGATAATGGGTAGACCACCATCCTAATGGGACATTTGCATTTCATTTTATAGTTTTGAGGAAATAACATGGTCAATAATCATTATAAATGGTGGGATGGAATGTTCTCAAAATCCTGTCCCATTCATAGAACAACCACTTTGACAGGTACACCCTTCAGCCTGGGGGACACACCAGCCTGGCCCAGGGCTCAAAACCATTTTACTTGGGATTTAAGGAGTAGCTATTAGTTATACAGGTTTGTCCAGGACAGGTCTCACCACACCAAGATATTCAGTCTTTTCCTGCTGTACTCTAATGTATAATAATAATAATAATAATTAATACACATCCTCTGATCCTTCTCTCAGACTGAGAAAATTTTTATTCACACACAACCAGTATAAAAATACTATGACCTCTTCAACAATCTTCAAGCCAATACTTTCTGCTGAATTGGAAAAATAATCTTATGTGGCTACAGAAATAATGTTTGTGTTTTATCAGTGCTGTTCCCGCCAAAGGCTGGATTATCTGTTTCACATCCATTTAAACACAGGAAGGTTATAATGGGGCAGACAGCAATCTGGGCTTTATTGGCTGGGAAAACTGACCTCATAAATCTGATTTGATACATCTGTCCTTTGGGCTGTCTGCATGTATGCCCATGCATCCACTTGGCCATGTGCCTGCTCAGTGGTGGATCAGCTTCTGTGGCTACTGCTCAGAGGATTTTCCATCTCCCCTCTCTGCTGCAAAAATAAATACACTGAGGGAAGTGCAGAAAGGAAGATGTGTTTATGGGTGCTTGGAAGTGCTTAAGAGAGACAAGATATTCTTGGAGGAATGTTCAAGAAAACATTCAAACCACCCAAAGCAGTGTTGGTTGTCCATTTCTGGCAGCAGACAGTGATGTTGCTCCCAAGGGCACAGGGTGCCCAGAGCAGCTGGGGCTGCCCCTGGATCCCTGGAAGCATCCAAAGCCAGGTTGGATGGATCTTGGAGCACCCTGGAAGAGTGGAAAGTGTCCCTGCCATGGCTAAGGCAAGGCTGGATGAGATTTAATGTCAAACCATCCAGGATTCTATGATTCTGTGATTCTATGATAAGATTTATTTCCAACAGCCCAGGCTGGAGCTGGAGTTTCCTGAGACACTTCTGCTTTTTACTTCTCTCGCTGGAAGTGGAGCAGCACATTCCAAACACCTGCTCTTTCCACAGTGAGAAAAGCTCCAGCAGAGAAACATCTGGAGGAACCCTGCAGTGGTTCCACCATGGGCAGGGATGGCTCCCATTGGACCAGGTGAGATTTGGGTGCTGGAGAGCACAGCCCGAGAGATCAGTGCAGAGCTGGCTCTCCTGAGAGAAACACATTTCCATCCAAGCTGCAGTGAGAGAAATGCCCCAGCTCAGCACATCTCTTCCCAGCACACAAGAACTCCAAATGCCAGGAAGCTCTTCCCAGAGAAGGTGGGGAAAGTCCCATGTGAGAACTCTCCCAGAGATGCCTTTGGACTCTGCTGGTGCCAGAGGGAGCTGCTGACTTCAGTGGCACTCAGGATCTGAACTGCCTCTCCTTGCTGGTGCTTTCCTGTCAAAGTTCCCAGTGGGATCCCCTGGTTTTCAGCACCAACTTAAGCAGCCACTTTTTAGGGGCACCAATTTTCACTTCATTGCACTGCTTTACCAGAATGAACAGGATGATATTTGGAGTCCTTCCAATCCAAAGCAGTCTGGGATCCTTCCTGATTCTGTGATTCCCTGTGAGGACCCAGGAGAATCCATCCTTACACAAGGCTGCAGGTCATCCTGCACCCTAAATATCAACCTCCACATCAACACCAGGAGCTTGTGCCTGCCACCTGAACAGCACATTCCAAACTTGCTCTTCCCACGGTGATAAATGTTCCAGCAGAGACTCTGCTGGAGGAGCCATGGAATGGTTTGGGTTGGAAGGACCTTAAAGCCCATCCTGTTGCATTTCCATCACCCCTCCCACATCAACACCAAAGCATTTCTATCTGCCACCTAACCCAGCCCAAAATTCCCAATTTTCAATGAACCAAGCTGTGAGTAGGGACTGAAGTGGCCCTGTGTGACCCCAGACTGGGTGCTGCAATCATTGCAGGTGCTTGGATGTGCTGGACTGCCTTTCCTGCATGGGATGTCCCAGTTGGTCCATCTCCAGAGCCACGTGGGGGTTGCTGTGTGCACAGAACAGATCCCGTGCTCTGAGTTATCTGAGGGAAACCAGCACCAATCCCTTTTCCCTCCTGTTTTCCAGCCATTCCATGAATCAGGACTCCCCATTCAGGCTTACACAGTTTTCCACTAGCAAACTAATCTAATATTGCTAGTGAATAAAAGAGAAAGAATAAAAAAGAGTGTATTTTGCTCTTTTCCTTTGTCTATTCAAGCAGAAGCCCAGGTACCAATCACAGAATCATAAAGGTTGGAAAAGGTCATATTTGGCAGTTTTTGAAAAAGCTCATACAAGGTCAAGAATGTGTTTGCTCCTTTCTGTTCTCTTCCCCTCATATCAAGGACCTTTGATGTAAAACTTCTGAAGAACTCCTATTATGTTCTACATAAAAAGTGAAATATATTATAGAAGTAGGAACAAATTAAAAATTAAATATTCTCATTTTAGAACATTCCCTCCTGCCTTAGCTTTTCTTTTTTTATAGACCCACAGGTAATTCAATAATTCAATGAACATTTCTGTTCCAAATGTCTGATGTGGTTGCTAGATGCAAGAACAGCAGCAAAATATGCTTACAAATATTTAAAAATTATAAATATATGTAAACCCTAAGCAGCCTGGCTTGGAGTCTGTACTGATTTCTTCTTGTTTCAGGCTCTGTTGTTCAACTTGATAGTGGGAAAGCAGAGGATTAAACCCCAGATTAGCCTCCATTCTCTGGCTGGATTTGGCAGTCCAGCTGTTTAGAAGGAAAGCAGAGAGGAATAGGCTCAGGCTATTGATCCAATTTTCTGCTCTGTGTTGAGAGGACACAGCAGCCTGAGCTGATTTTAGAACGACTCCACTTCCCAACAGTTCTCGTAGTGCAGGATAAGATAAGAAGATCATGGGAACAGCAGCTGATGGACTAATCCACCCATTGATTCCTCCTCCCTGCTTACTCCCTGTGTTTAATTGAATTTTGTGGTTCAGCATTGGTTTCAGCCCGTGCTTGCCGAGTCAACCAGAGTACAAAGTAAAGCAATGGGAAAAATCAAATTCTTGAATTTTGTCCAAATGGAATTGGACAAAAATAGACTCAAAGATTCTCACTGCAAATTGGACTCTGGAATGAAGGTTGTGTTGGGGGTTTTTTGTTGTTGTTCTGGTTTAGGTTTTTCTCCTTTTCACTCAGCTCTTGCTTGCAACAAGGCCAATATGAAAAGGAGAATGCTGGGAAAGAGACATTTTCTTGTTCCCAGCAAGCAGGTTAAAAATTGAGGGAGCTGGAGGTTTTGAAGAACTCACTTTTGACACAGAAGTCACAGAAGAAACTTAGCAGAGGGGGACAAGTTCCTGTCAGTCACCTCTTACACAAATACCTCCTTTGCCAGCCATGCTCCAGCTCAGTTTGCTGGCTCTCATCAGTGCTCTAAGTGCTAATAATTCAACTGCTGGACATGTACAGCATCTTTCTAAAAGAAAGGGAGTAATTTAAAAATAGAGAGGGACACTTCCCTTCCACAGCAGCACTGGGCAGTCTTTCCATGCTCTGCCTTCCCCGTGCTTCACACAAGTCACAGATTTTTGCACCACCTTGAGGACAGCTCCTGGATCCCTCTTTCCTTCTGCTTTACCTGGACAAGGCCTTTAAGAACTTAAGTTCTACAGACATGGGTGATGATTTCTCTGCTCACTTACAGCCAAGATTATGGATGGTAACTTCAACACCTCCTTATTCCCCAGCATCCCAAGCAAAGTGCAGGGAATGGGTGCCCCTTCCTCATTAGCAGAGCTGACTCAAAGCCTGGTTCCAGTCCAAAGGACACTCTGCTGTGCTCAAAAGGCAGAGGAACCCACAGGCCACGTGGAAACAGAAAATCAGGATGGAAAACGGAAAAGCACATGCACAACACAACTTTCCCCACTGACCACAATGTTGTGAAATGACTCAGGTTCCACAAAAGAGCTGCAGGTATAAAATCAGTATTAGACTCAAAGAATAAGGGAGGCATTCTTGGAATATCCTGTAAGTTCCCCTGGACTTCCAGAACTCCTGAGTAGTTGTTCTTTACAGGAAAACATAAAGCATATGTATTACCTGAGATTTTCAAGTGTGAGTTCTGCCCTTAATGTAGTAACACTTAAAATTCCCAGGTTAATTCCCAAGCAGAATTACTTTACCCATGTGACAACTTGAATTTGGAATGACCCAGATTTTGGAAACGCTCGTGGAGCCATAAAATTGTCTCTGCTTTCCTGAAAAGAGCAGTACAAAGAGAACAACCCAAAATGCCAACTGTCCCTGGGTGCATAATGAGGAACAGCTTCAGGACATAACGTGGTTCTGTGCTCCCAAGGAATCCCAGCCCAGGCAGGAGAAGGGTGCCAAGGCACAGCAGCATGGCAGGAGCTCCTGCAGAGCCCAGCCTTCAGCAGATGGTGGGCAGCCAGGCAGGAGCCAGGCGTGATGCTCCCCACCAGGAGCTGCACGTTCCCGTGGTGCCCGCCTGGCACTGCCAGGCTCCCAGAGCTCTGGAGATGAGGGGGAGCATCCAGGAACTCTGAGCAGTGGCACCACCCAAACAACTTTTTATGGCAATGACTGCTCCAGTCTTGCCCTCTTGATGTTTGGGAAGTGTGTGGCCTGTGCATTGCACTAAGGAAGGAGGGAACAGTATTGATCTCCAGGTTAGAAGCAGTAACTGGTTTTGGGAGCAGAACCTCAATTAGTAACTGATTTGGGGATTAGAAGCCCAGTCTGTAACTGGTTTGGGGATCAGAAGCCCAGTTTGTAACTGGTTTGGGAACCACAAGCCCAGTTTGTAACTGGTCTGGGAATCAGAACACCAGTCTATAACTGGTTTAGGGATCAGAAGCCCAGTCTGTAACTGGTTTAGGGATCAGAAGCCCAGTCAGTAACTGGTCTGGGGATGAAAAGCCCAGTTTGTAACTGGTCTGGGGATCAGAAGCCAAATTTGTAACTGGTTTGGTTTAAGTGGGGCTTTTCCTGCCATCTATAACCTGGGCTCAAGATGAGCTGGCCAAAACCTTGCCCTCTCCCCCTGCTTCCAGAACATTCTGTACTTCCCTGTCCCAAGGCAGTGCTGGAAGTTCA
This sequence comes from Lonchura striata, assembly GCF_050655825.1. Lineage (NCBI taxonomy): Eukaryota > Metazoa > Chordata > Aves > Passeriformes > Estrildidae > Lonchura > Lonchura striata. The sequence goes on along the minus strand of NC_140728.1, from coordinate 7,395,593 downwards.
TTAACCCATTAATTCCAGGCATGAACCACTGCAAATCCCACAGTGCCAACCCATCCCCTCCGTCCATGGGCTTCCATTCCTCAAGAGCACAGAGTGAGTTTTGTTTGCTACACGACTGCATTATATAAAGCTGCTGCTGGCAATATCAAAACATATTAAAAGTTTAACTAAGACAATGTGTTTGAGAAGAATTTGCTTTCTTTGGAGCTGGAATGTCCCCATAAAAAGGCATGATCTGTACGAGAGTGAGCTGTCCAATGATCTGCAAACGCTGCCTTGTGTCCTGGAGTAAACCCTGCTCTCCTCAGACCCAAATTGGTTTGGATTCCCTCTGTGCATGCAAAGAGCACTTCCAACTCATGCTGCAGATGCATGTCTTAAACCTGCATTGGGGGGTGGCTGATTGTCACAGGTGGACTTTCATGTCACAGCAGGTCTGGTGACAATGCCACAGAGGCTCCTCAGGACAGCCTGGGAGGCTGTGTCCAAGTGTCCCTGAAATGCAAAGCTATTCCTGTTTGCAAGGCATGATCCACTACAATGGTTTGGCAAAAGCCATAAAAAGATATTTTCCTTATCCCAAAACTCTCCCTTTTCCTACAAGCCCATTGAAAGCACTGTAATTCCATTGAAAACACTATAAAGCAATGGAGAACACGATTATTTCTGCCTGGCTCCTTGTGCTTCCTCCCCACCTCACCTGGCCTCTCACCACTCCACCCCATCTCTGCAGCATCCCACATCTCCAGCTGTTCCACTATTTCTCCTTAAAGCTTTGTGTTCCCCAGACTCCCCCAGTCCTTGTGGTCCTAGGTCAAGGAATGTGGCTCACAGGCCAAGGAAGTCCAGGATATATAAAAGTTGCCTGAGACCTTCACTTCACTGCTGATAATGGAGGGATTTTATCTTGCAGACTATTTACCAGCACTCCAGAAGTGGAAATCACAGTGAAGATGAGACAAAGTGTGTGATACTGAAATAAAAACCTGGTGTGTGAGTGTGACAGCCCTGCCAGGGGTTCACTTCATGCCTACTTTTCCTCCCAGAAAAACGGAAAGGCTTTGTTTCCATTCAGTTTTCAACTCAGAATAATTCTTACAGGCAGAATTTTGCCTTTTCTTGCAAAACAGCTGAACACAATGAGCACTCCCACACTGGCTCAGCCCAAAGGTAGTTCTGGCCTGGAGTTCTGCCCCCAGCAGAGCCCAGAAGAAGTGTAGAAAACAAGTGTAAGAAACAGGGCAAGTGCAAAGCAATTCACTGGTGGATGTGCCCTCCCAGTTTACTGCCTTTTTTAGTAGTAAAAACAAGTTGTAACATTGGCAGAGAGACGCAGTGTTTTACACTTTCATTATCTCTATTGTTATACAATACAGAGTCAGGTCCTGGAAGATGAGTAGGATATTAAATACTTCTTGAGTTTTGCTTTAAAAGTGATTATTTGCACTTCTTTTCAACATTCCCCAAAGCCTCATTAAGGTTTATCAATAAAGATAAGCAGATGCTGGACAGAGAGATGATGAAGGACAGGTCCATCCTTTGAGTCCCTGGTGTCAGGGCAGGGTTCTCCCAACTGGGCACTTTATCTCAGCTACTTTCAAATGTCCCACACCCAACAGAATCATAAAATCATGGACTGGTTTGGATTGGAAAGGACTTTAAAGCTCATCCTTGTGCTAGACCAGGATGCTCCAAGTCCTGTCCAACCTGGCCTTGGACACTTCCAGGGATGGGTAAATTGTCAAATGCATCTCCCTCCAAGTCTGATGTAAAGTTTATATTCCTAATTTCACAGCAGGACTCCCTCCTGCATCCCCTGTACCTGCCCAGGTAGTGCTGGAAGGATGAGAGCTGAGTGCAGCAGCCTGGGTCAGACCCACACTGAGGGAGAGAGCATTTACAAATGCTAGGACAACTTTCATAACTCAGATATTCTGATCCTTAATGACAGAAAGGTGGTTTCAGGAGTGATGACCACCCTAAAAAAAGGGTTCCCTCCAAAAGAGACAGACCCAGCTTCTCTGAGCCAGGTGAGAGGTGTTTGGTAGGCTGGACTTGTGTCCAGGCTGGGGCAGGACCCACATGCCTAAAGAAAAACTGCAGCTGGGTCTGCAGTGAGAGCAGGAAAGCTTTTACAGGATCTGCAGAATTTAAACCACCAGAAAAACAAGGGATCAGCCTCACAAAGCAGTGGCACTACTCTATTCCACAAATAAAATCCAGTGCAGAGAAGAGACATTTCCCACTGAATTGGGGTGTCCAGCTCTGGGCTGTTTCCCTCAGTCAGGTTAAACACACCTAGCTGTCCCCACACAGGGGAGGCCTCTTCAAGCACATTTTCCTTCTTAATTAAAATAAATTTGAAAATAATTTTGAAATTAAGTTTGAAATTAAAATAATTTTGAAATTATAATTGGCCTGTGACAAGAACAAAGGACAGCACAGCAGCTGGGGTGATCAGCATGTAGGGACTTGCAAACAGGCCCCAGTGAGCTGGAATACACTCCTGCAGCATGGAAAAGGATTTTTCCACATGGAGAAGGGATTCCTTGGGTTTTTTAGTGAATATTTAGTGCAACAGATGGCTTGATGCTGTGCACATAAAAATGGTTCTATTGGATATCATCACTTCTTGCAAATGAATCCGAGAATACGTGAGGCTCAGAAATCACCTGCACAAACCTTGGGCACCTCTCTGCATCCACCACCAGGTCCATGTGCAGCTCCAGGCTCTGGAAGGGCACAGGGAGTGAGGAAAGGCTCTCAAAAGGGAGTGAAAAGAGATGAAAGAGATGAAGCAGCTGCCTTGTGAGGCTGGGGCTGGGGAGGGTCTGCAGGGTGGTGAAGGTGATGGTGAGGTGGGGTGGAAGAGCTGCTCAAGAAGCCTGGCACTGCTGGAACCTGGGGCACTCGCTGCCAGCAGCTCAGAACACGCACAAGTATTGACACAGAGGCTGGAGAACTTGTGGATATTGCTGCCAGAAAAGGTTTGGAAGCAAACAGTGCCTCAGGCAGACAAGTTCATGGACAACAGGTTCATCCAGATATAAATGGATTTAGGGTAGGGGTGTGCCTTCAACATCCCTCCTGCAACGATTGTGAGTAAATCCTACCTCCAGCTGTCACTTCTGGGCACAAAGTGCATTTTTTATTCTTTGAAATCCGATGTAGTCACTAAACTTTTTTTCTATCCCTAAAGAAATACCAGTAGTAGTAACAATAATAAATAATACAAATAATAATGTCACAAAAAACCCGAATAGTAATGGTAAGAAAAAAAAACAAATAAAATAACAAATAATAATTGTAACAAATAATAACACAAACAAACAAACAAACAAATACATAATACTAATACTACTAGTAATAATAATAATAGTAATCCAACCAAAACTCCTAGCCAAACGAAGCCAGTCTATTTCTCACAAAACACAGACCCACAGAGCTCAGCTTCCAGGCATTGGTATGTAAAGAGTGAATAACAGTCCTGGTTTTAATTACTGCCCTGCAACAGTGCTAGGAACAGAGAGCCATGTTTTACAGCAATTCCTAAGTGTGCTCCTTCTTGGAAACATAAAGAAGGGCTGGCCAGGGAGAATCCTGCAGATGGGATTCTTTTACAAAGTTGGAATTCAACCTAAGGAAATTAAATCTTGAATGACTGGGGGGCAATCTGGGGCTCTCCCCAAAGTGTGGCCTCTCTCATGTTCGCTGATTTATGGTAAAGCACAGGTAGCTGGAAATCTTTTACAGGGCAGAAATGTTTGAAGAAATTGGCTGATTTATGGTAAAGCCTGTCCTGGTAGCAGAGCCTTGACAAATCCTGGATGAACTTTAAAGCAGCCAGGTAATTCCTCTTATTGCACAGTAATTGCTAACTCTGACAAATTGCCTTTTTTTAACCTCAATTCCACAGCTTGGTGACATTTTGCTAGTTACTATTTCTATCTCCTTTCCACAAAAGTTTTTTTAAAAACTTCCAGGAAAGCTAGTGCCTGAGAATGAAGCTTTAAGTAGAGTGTTCATAGAAAAAGACCATGTTCAGACCAAAGAGCAGGAAAAGGTGTTTCATGAAAAGCCTAATTTCACCCTTAAAAAATTATATACCAGCAACTCAAATGCCAAAGTGTTTGTCCCACCCCATGCACAAGATTTAAGCAACAAAGCAACATTCTCTGACAGCAGCAAGTTTTCTCGTGGGGTCTGTTCTACAGCAGGAGGTCAAGGGGCACTCTGGAATGTTTTGGGGCACTCTGAAAAAACCAGATGCTTCTGTGGGAGAATCTTTGGCCCAGTGGCCACAGGTCCTGTGGTGTTGTGTACATGGATTTGCTGTCCAGGGCCACGGAAGCATCCCTGGAGAACAAGCACAACCTGATCCCACAGCTGTGGCTGCTGCACACGAGGATCCAGCCTGAAAGGAGGAGGAGTTGTGCTATGATCATCTCATCTGCCTGCTAACAGGGAAAAAAAGGATCAGATTTTAATGCTCATCCCCTGCAGATAGAAAATCCCTGAAGCAGCTGCCAGCTGCCAGAGGTCATGAGCAAAGCAGGCTCCTGCAGGAGAAGCATTCCCAGTGTGTCAGCTGGGCTGTGCCAGCCTTGGGCAGGCACGGCTCTGCCACAGGGCTGGGAGAGCACTGGGGAGCAGGAGGGGAAGCACGAGGCCCATTTCATCCAGCAGAGCAGGGAGGAGTCACTCCAGGCCAGTGATGCTCCTCTCTGCTTCCAGATCCTCTGCAGCAAGGAGGGGAGTGATGCTGAAGCCAAGGATTCTCAGGGGAACTGGAATTATGGTGCCACTGTCCAGCAGCAGGAGGAGAAGCAACTGACAGGACAAGAGGACACAGTCTCAAGCTGCACCAAGGGAAATTTAGGTTGGATGTTAGGGAAAAGTTTTTCACAGAAAGAGTGATAAAGTTCTGGAATGTTCTGCCCAGGGAGGTGGTGGAGTCACCATCCCTGGGTGTGTTTGAAACAAGCCTGGATGTGGCTCTGAGTGCCAGGGTTTAGGAGAGGTGTTGGGGCTGGGTTGGACTTGATGATCTTGAAGGTGATTCCAACCTGGAGATTCTGTGATTCTGTGAATTCTGGGAGCGTGCAGACCTCCCCCAGTACAGTCCCATTTCATGCTTCCCATTTCATGCTGCCACTGGGGGAGCGAGTCCTCGAGCTGCTGAGCTTCTCTGGCAGTGCTGGCACCCCCCAAAACAGGATCCCCCTGTCAGACTGTGGGTGTTTGGAGAATTATTGCTGGCACAGTGTTGGCAGCACAGAACCAGGAAAAAATACCCAACCCCCAAACCAGGGAGGGAATTTTTTTTTTGCTGGCTCTTTAAAAGCCTCTGTCAAGGAGATGAATGTGAAAGGTACACCAGAGCAGGTGTTCTTCTAAAAATCCATCAGAGCAGCTTCTGTCCAAGGAGAGAGACCTCAAACAAAATCCAGCATCAGCAAACTCTGACAAACAATGGTTTCCAAGGAGAACTCAGACTTCCACCCAAGTCTGGCTCAGCCAAGCGCAAAAAGCTCAGTCCTGGGGAAAAACTTTGCACCTACTAAGCAGAATTTCTTAAGAATATTCATTCTCTCACAGAAGAGCACAGAATAAATATCTGAGTGCTGACTCTCAAAATCTATCATTCCTCTAATATTCCAGCATCCAACTCTGCCATGGGCAGGGGCAGCTTCCCTACCCCAGGGTGCTCCAAGCCCTGTCCAGCCTGGCCTTTGACACTGCAGGGGCAGCCACAGCTTCTCTGGGCACCCTGTGCCAGGGCCTGCCCACCCTCAGAGAGAATTTCACCCTCATATCTAATCTCAACACACTCTCTTTCATTTCAGAGCCATTAATAAAAGCTTATATTAAATAAAGCACGTATTGCCTGCAAGCCTGTGCATTCCAGAAAAAAAAATGGTTGTTATCTCTTCAAACAACTGTCAGGCCAAATGTGTGCAGGGTCTGAAGCAGAATGTGGAGTTTTTCTCAGAGCTCTGTCTATATGTCACTGCCACTACAATTATGTTCTGTCTGTAACAGCACTTGAACCATCACCAGACATTTTAGTCAGCTCAGGTTTTTGAGATGTTTTCATTTATAGTCAAAGGGTTTCTTTCTCCTGTTCAGGGCAGAACCAAGCAAAAGAGAAAGAAAGGATGAGTGCAAATCACTTCAGCAGTGCAGCACAGATGAGTGGCTGGCCCTGCTCGGTTTGGATTGCAGGCTATTGGAATTCATCGTGTTCCCATCGATTTTCCAACATGCCCAAGCTGCATTCCCCATGTGGTATCGACTCAGCTGTGAAGCCATGAGGCAGAGACAGTTAAGAAAATATTTACAGGAGACTGAGCCCTGCAGTAAATCAGTAATGAATTTGTTTGTCTGACCCATTTATTCATGACCCATAAGTGAGCTTCTGCTTTCTTCTGGAAACGTCTCCCCCACACACAACCCCACAGTGGAGCTGTACAAACCCCAAAGGCAAAACAGACCCTCAGTTCCACTATCAGAACAGACCCTCAATTCCTCCATCAAATGTTTCATTTTCTGTAACGAACACAAGGAGACAATTTTCATTGTGCTCATTCCTTCCAACCCCTTGATTAACTTTACTCACTCAAACATGGGTGAGCTTCCTCCAGCTGAGTTGTAAAAGTTGAATATCTCCTATGGAGCCAGGCTGGGAGAGCTGGGGGTGTTCACCTGGAGAGGAGAAGGCACCAAGGAGAGCTCAGAGCCCCTTGCAGGGCCCAAAGGGGCTCCAGGATTCAAGGAATGGAGGGACAGGACACAGGGAATGGGTTCCAGTGCCAGAGGGCAGGGATGGATGGGATATTGGGAAGGAATTGTTCCCTGTGAGGGTGGGCAGGCCCTGGCACAGGTGCCCAGAGCAGCTGTGGCTGCCACTGGATCCCTGGCAGTGCCCAAGGCCAGGCTGGATGGGGCTGGGAGCAGCTGGGACAGTGGGAGGTGTCCCTGCCATGGCAGGGGTGGAACAGTTTGAGCTCTGAGATCCCTTCCAACCCAAAGCAGTCAGAGATTCTGTGATCTCTTTCCATTCACTTCAGCCCTGGGAACAGCTCTCAGACAAGTTGACACAAGTTAACAATGTTCTGCTTCCTGCAAATGCAGAAATGTAAAAGCTAAATATTCTTTCACGTAAAACAGACACCATCTTCCACTCTGAGTGTTTAATTCCAGCAGTTTATAACTCTTCCTCACACTCACATCAAAGCATCCCCAGGACAGACAGGGGAAGAGGGATGTTTGTGATACATCTTTATACATGTAATGACCTAGCATTACAAGGAAGTATTGAATGTAATGCACACACACATTAAAGAAGGGTCTCTGAAGAAAATAAAACTTGTTAAGTTCATCCCATCCCTTTATACTTTTACAGGACCTCTGAAAACTGTTTGATGCTCTGTGGGTCCCATTCTCAGTGACCTGACACCTCTCTAAAGTGCCAAGACTTTATGAACAGCAGCTGTACTCACCCACATTGCTTCCAAACCCACAAAGATTTCAGAAATAAATGAGGATTCATCAAAAGCAACATTTTTCCTCGAAGGCTGTTTGTTCTAAACCAAAAGAACACAGACACTTCTTCTCAAATGTCTTGTCTAAGATTTTCAGCAGCACAAAGGGCACAGATTCCAGGAGGAATCCATAGAACCACGTAACATTTTGGGTTGGAAGGGACTTTAAAACTCATCCTGCCATGGGCAGGGATACCTTCCACTGTCCCAGGGTGCTCCAAGCCCCATCCAGCCTGGCCTTGGACACTTCCAGGGCTGGGCCAGCCACAGCTTCTCACAGAAGAAGTTCATCCAAGAGATCATGAGAGGCTTTAGACTGTAGTAGAAACAGAGAAATAATTGGATGCAAACCAGGAATTAGGATTCATTCATCCTGTGCTCACAAGACTCTTTACCCAGCTCCTGTCTGACTCCAGATCCTTTCCTTACTCAGCCTAAGACTCCAATTCCACCTGGCACCAGTGACCTGCCAAAGCAAAAGAACCCTCAGCTCATGGAGGGGTTGAGCCAGGCTATCCTCCTTAAATCTGTGCCTCCAACCACTGCTGAGGGAGGAGGATTCACCTCTGAGCACAACCATGCCCTGGGATCAGACATTCCTCTGTGCACTGCTGCCACACCTTCTCCAAAAGCTGAATTGGTGTTTGTTTGGGTGACATGGGAACGTCAGAAAAAGCAGACAAGCTCCTGCTTCTTCCCAGAGATCCCAGCTGAGCTGCCTGCTCACATCAGCCTGCTGGGGAGAGCTCAGGAGGGACAAGAATGTGGGACAAGAGGATTTCTTCAAGACAGAAATTAGTGCTGGTGGTACAGATTAAGTACAAACACAATGTATTGTTGATTACTGTGTCCAAACGAGCTTTTTTAAAAAATAGGCAGTTTTCTTAGAACACAATTTTAAGAAAAATCAGGGAGTTCTTGCCAAGAAATACTCTTAGAGATGCTTAACACAAGTGTGCAATAACTTTTATGTAAAGAAAAGAAAAATCCATCATTTTATAGCTCTCATCTGATGCTGTTTGCTGCAGTCACAATGGGCTCTAAGACTCTGCAATTTTCCAGCACAAAGTCCTAATCTGAGGATGTCCAAATGAGGCCAGAGAAATGCTCAGCCACTGGCACAGCTGGGCAGTTCTGCCATGGACACTGAAGCTCCAAATCCCCAAGTCAAGGTTTACATCTGAAGAAACACTCTGTGTAGACACACTTTGGCCTGTGACTGCCACCATGTGCAGAAGCATTTTTCTTGGAGAAAAACAAAGCAATCTGCATAATCCTGGCAAATGGGAAAGGCAATTTCAGCAGTCACATCCAGCATTTTGTGCTGCAATTTCTTAAAGGATATTCCAGGCACTTTTAAACACACGTCACCTCCAAGAATCAATCTAGCACTGAAGCCACTTTGGCTCTGTGGGGAAGGAATTTAAGGTTTTTCTGCTGCTGCTAATGAAACATGAGGACATGAGTGCTCCAAGTTCAGAAAGCAGCACATCCCGTGGCAGAGAACTTGATTATCTCAAGGCTTCTCTGCCTCCTTGCTCTTCTCCTTTACACAGTGCCTTCCACACATCTTTCCCAGAGGATTTAAGGACCAGTCTCTCCAGCTGGCTGCCCTCTCCTGGATGGAATCAAAAAGTGTTTGATTACTTCCACTTAGATAAAATGCAGTGATCTGCTTTTAATTTTTTTTTTCCTTGGGTCTGTGTAATCACAAAGGTTCCACTGTGCCAGAACATGAACTATGAAATTCTAAGGGGCTGCTTCAGAATCCTCAACAGAGCTGCCAACTTTTTTGAGAGTAGAGTTTTTAGCCAATTTGCCTTTTAGATATATATATATATGACAAAGTTTTAAATTTTTACATTTCTTTCCTGTATTTACCATTGCCTAAATCCCACTGTTGTTCCCTTGTAAACTACTTAATCTCTGTCCTCAAACACACTAGAAAACATTTCCATATCTCTTTGTTACTGAAGGTAAGCGTGTTAAACACAGAATATTTTGGTTGGAAGGATTCTTATATAATCTTTTCCTCTGCCTCAACATGGGGTCAAATATTTCTTTGCTACTCTAAACCAGCGCTTGGCTGACCCCAGTTACAGCCAGCTGATAATGGGGACTGCACGGTTTTTGCAGGGAACCCGGTCCGCTCCTTCCCCAGTTAACCATTAGCGTTCCTACAGGTTTGTTTCCACGCTCCTGAGACGAGCGAAGGACTCCGGAGATGATTTTCCCAAGGACCCATTCAGCAGGGAGCTGGGTGTTTCCCTCTGGGAGCCCTCATCTTTAAATCGAGGGCAAGGATTAGGATGCAGAGAGGAAAGGCAGAGGACAAAACCCCCCTCGCAGAGGGAACCAGTCGCTGCCAGCGGCACGGCCGAGCCGGAGGGCTCCCGGGGCGTTCTGCGAGCGCGCTCACACGAGCGGCCGCGCTTTGAAACTTTCACTGCACATCTGCGCATCCCTGCCCGCGCTCGGCAGCGAGCCAAGCGCCGAATTCCTGCGAGTCCCTGCAGCTCCCACACGTCCGCAGCGCTAGGACCCAGAGGGAGCCGTGAATCAGAGCGGAGCCCCGAGCGCTGAATGAGGCTGCCACGGCAGCGGCGATGTGAATGGCTCTGCGGGCTGGCCACGGCGGCCGAGGACGGGGGAGCCGCGGAGCGCGGAGCAGCAGCCGGGACGCCCCGGGGCAGCGGCGAGCCCGCGGCGAGCAGCGCTGCGCCTCTCAGGTGAGTGCCGCGCCCGGCCCCGCACGGCCCCGCACGGCCCCGGTGCGCGGCCAGCGCCGGCTCTGCGCTCCGGAGCAGGCACGGATGGCACGGGATGGAAAAGGATGGGATGGGATGGGATGGGATGTCTGTGCAAGCACGGAGCGCTCGCAAGCACGGCGTGGTTTGGAAGAAGCGAAAATCGCATCTGCTGAAGGCAGGTTTGGCTGCACGCACATCTGGAAGGTGTTGGTGGGGCAGCTGTGGATAAGCTTAAAGCTTGGAAAACATCTTTAGCGAGAGCAGCTTAATCTCAGGGAAATGCAAGTGTTCTTACTCTTTTTATCCAGGTATATGGGAACTTAGTTTTATTTGCATTCTACAGCAGTTACACCTATATGAAAATTCTTTACCGGCTTTGTTCTGAATATTGAGGCTTTCTTATTTCTTTTTTTCCCTACCTTGTGATAATTCTAGTCTAGATAAAAACTCCTTTCTTTCTTTACTAATATAAAGAAATAGGAATTCTGCTAAATCAAAGCGTGACTGACCCAAGGCAGGATCCTTTTAGCTGCAGACAGAGCAGTACTTCACTAGAGACCGTGTATCCTCTGGGATGTCCACTTAGGAAAGCTCACGACCTCCCTGCTGCCTGTGTGTAGTGACAGGATGGAGCTGACAATATTTATTGATTTATAGCTGGTGATAACACTGTTTTAGCTGTGACACTGCTCACAGATAAAAACAGGGACCCCAGGCAGGGAGACAGAGGGAATTTGTGTGCTGAGAACAAAAAGTATTTGTGTTTCAGTTCTTTCTTCAATTTAAATTCTCCCTATAAAGCTCAAGAAGTTTTAGAAAAACACCAAAAGTGAGCGTGCTTGTCAGGCTGGTTTTCCAAGTTGTCACAACTTGGAAGTTGCATTGTGGCTGTTAGACAGATAATTTATGGATGTTTTCATGCATTGGAGTATCACAATAAAGTTTTTGGGGCACCTTTTTTGCTAAGCCAAACTAAAACATGACAATTATCTGCAATAACACAGAGGGAGCTGACTTGTCTGTGCATTCCTGCTTGTGGCACTTCTGAGCTGGTTCAGATATTTTGGAAAACAGGCTTTTAAAATCCCCCTGCCAGCTGCCATTTCAGGCAGTTTTGTCTGAAATTCAGAGGGTTACAGTATTTTCTGCACTTCCCCAAGACGTTACAGGGATGGAACGAAAGGATTTTAACGATGAATCAAATATATTGGAGAGTTCTCAAGTATGATAAGAGACACTCGGCCTTTAAATGTATTAATAATCATAAATACGAATAATTTTAAAACAAATCTCAGCGAGGTCTGGAGAGGAGCCCCCCGACACATCTGTGCAGTCCCAGTGATTTCACAGCTTGATCAATCCCAGCCACTCACCCCGGAGGGATCTGGCCCTCCCAACAAGGTGGGAAAGAAAGAAACTGTGGCTGTATTTCCTCATCCTCATAGCTCAGCAGTGCCCCTTTTCCCCACCAAAGTCTGAAATTATCTTTTTCGATGTCTTCATTTAAGTTCAGTGGAGAGCTACAATGAGCATGAGCATAATTTTAACCCATATGCTAAAAAACCAATTACTTCATAGGGTAACTGAGTAGCCTATGAATTAACCACGGGAAATTAATTTAAAAATTAGTTCAGAAAAAGACCTAAAATATGTATTCAGATTAGCATTTTCAAGTGTAAAATGTCTTCATTTAATGGGATGTCTAGAACAGGGGTCAAATAGAACACATTGAAATCTAGATTGTTTCAATCAGTAGAATAAAGCCCATAAATTCCCCTACTGCTCCATGGCTTTGGCCATATAAATATTCCTTTAAGCACAGATTCTATTAATTTGTTTTCTGTTTCCTTACAAAATGTTTTTAGGACTAACAGAATATCGAATACATACTAATTAGCATTACTGACTTAAAGGCATGAGGAAAAAATACTGGTAATTTTAAGAAGTTAATAGAAATCTTTGATTTTTTTTTCATCGACATTTTACAAACAAAGTGCTGATAAAGGAAAAAAAAAGATAAAGGGTTACTAAAACCGATGGTTTCATTCCAAAAATTCAGTGCTCTAACAGCAACAGTGAGCGCTGGATTGGTGGGGTTAGAAATATTTGTCAATCCCAAACGTGGGGCCAATAAAAGCTGGGGAAAATTCAACCCCTTCCAGCCCAGCTACAGCAACGCTGACCTCTGCCGGCAGCTGCTCGGGCAAAGGATTTGTCACACCGAAATCTTTATTAAATCTCATTCTATTCCTAGAGAAAGGAGCAACACCTCTTCCCACCGAATTTATCTGGTGGAAAAAATGAAAGAAAGAAACTTGTCCCAGGGCTGGGGAAGAGGCTGGAGCCCCAGGAGAGGCTGAGGGAGCTGGGAAGGCTCAGCCTGGAGCAAAGGAGGCTCAGGGGGACCTTGTGGCTCTGCACAGCTCCTGACAGGAGGGGACAGCCGGGGGGTCAGGCTGTGATCCCAGGGAACAGGGACAGGAGAAGAATTGGCCCCAAGTTGTGCCAAGGAAGGGTCAGGTTGGATATTATGGAAAATTTATCTCCTGAAAGGGTTGCCAGATATTGGGACAGGCTGCTGAGGGCAGTGCTGGAGTCACCACCCCAAAGTGTTCAGAAATGCCCAGGTGTGGCACTGGGGACGTGGCTCTGTGGTGCTGTGTTAACGTGTGGATTCAATCTTAGAGCTCTTCTCCAACCTTAAGGATCCTGTGGGAGCAAAAGGCCATGCACCAACGCTCCTACAACTGCATTCCTGCCCTGGCCAGAAGGAAATTCCCCCTGTGCTGGGTCTGACTTGGGCAGAGTCACAGAGGCCAAAGCATTTGAGAACATTTCTCCAAGCAAAGGTCAGGGACAGATGTCCTGTGGGATGTGTTGTGGCTTTTTCTCTCCCCACAACGCCCTTTGTGCAGCCCCACAGAATTCATTAAATATTTGTGTGTGTGTGGATGTGAATTTATTCATAAAAATTATGTGGTCAAGCAAAGGAAGGTCATTTTTGCTGTCGCCAAGAGATCACAGTATCAATCACTGTGAGTTATGTGCACTCGTGTCTGCCCAGTGCCACTAACACTAAAGCCATGGAATTTGGAGAAAGAAGATCTCAGACTTTCAATATAAGCCCATCCCATCCCCAAATCCTGGGTGCTGCTGGTGGTTCTGGTCACAAGGATAGAAGGACAAAATAGAACAAGAAAAGGTGCAGGGTGATGAAAGCCTGGAACATTTCCTGTACTTAGAGAAACTACAGAGATTATGATTTCTAAGTCTGGAAAAGAGATGGCTGAGCAGGGGTGTGAGGGAGATATTTATAGTCACAGTTGTCCTTAAGATGTAGAGAGGAAATGGCTGTTGTCAAAAATCGAGGAGCAGGAAATAAAACTGGCAGGTGGCAAAGTCGAGGCAAACAAAGCAAGGTGGTTCCTCTCTCTGGGCATAAGGGAGCTGTGGAATTCCTCCCCATGGATATTGCAGGTCACAGGGTTCAGGGAGCAATCAGGCACATTAGAGCAAAGCTGCTGCCTGTGCTTCCATCAGTCTGTGGTCCCAGAGTGACCTGTGAGCGGGAGAGCAGCCCAAGGAGATGCTCCCCACGTGTCCCCCACTCCCCAGCCACCCCCAGGAGCTGCAGGAGGCAGAATTCCTGACCTGCTGCTCTAATTCCTTCTCTTTGGTGCTGCAGCTGTCAAATACTTGACCTACCCCAGCCCAAAAAAGGTGACTGTGTAATATTTACTATGGGTTGCCAGTTCATTGGTGAAAGAATGGCAAAAGGTAAAATAGCATCCTTCATTTTGGTGTTTGCTCAAGGATTAGGTGTAGGCCAGTGTTCATGGGAGTTACCACTGCAGAAAGACATCAGTGATGAGATTTACAGCTCCTCAGGCAAAGCAGTGTCTGAGACAGTGGAGAAGGGCCTGTGAGTCCTGGGGCATCTTGTGAAATGCACTGAAATGGGGAAATACCATTTTATCTCATCTCAATGTGGCCTTCATATGGAGCTGGCATCTTACTTGAAAATTTTTACTGAACTCAGGTCTTTTCTAACAGCTTTCACTAAAAAGATTATGCACAAATAAATCTCAAGTAAAAGGTAGCAGGGCAATGCCTCATTAATTACACTGACAATAACTTTTCACTCTGAGAACTGCAGCACCCTGAGCAATGCAGCAGAGAATGGCAATGCCAGCAGTGAATCCTGGATGCCAAGAACCTGAGTGTGTTGGCAGAGAGCTGGGGAGTCACCAAGGACATCCAGAGCTGGCTCCAGCCACCCAGAGTCAGACCAGCTCCTGGGAGAGACACTGAGATCACACCAGGGCTGGACAGCAGGACAAATTCAGCAAAAATCAGCTGCTCAGTACTGAGAGCCGTGCAAGGAGAAATCAGGCCCTAAAAACACATCCCAAGGAGGCTTCTGCCACATTATCTAAATTCAAATGACTGCAGCAGGTAGTTTGAAATAAGGTTTGATGGCTTTTCTGCCATCCTTTGAGCTGCCCTAGGTCAGCTCACTGAATGAAACACCTCTGACTTCTCCTTATCTCAGAGACAGCTGTTTATCACCTTTCTCCTTTATTCCCCAGGCTCCTGCATTTCCAACAATGCTTTGAGAATGTTTGGCACAGTGCTTGACACCACCAGATGACCCAAATCAGGATGTATCAGTCACACACTGTCTGTTGCTGGGATTGGTTTTATCACATAAAATCCCAGGATTGTTTGGGTGAGAAGGAAACTCATCCCATCCCACCCTGCCATGGCAGGGACACCTTCACTAGCCCAGGTTGATTCCAGCCCCGTCCAGCCTGGCCTTGGACACTTCCAGGGATCCAGGGGCAGCCACAGCTGCTCTGGGCACCTGTGCCACCCTCCCGGGGAGGAGTTTGCCCCCAGTATCCATCCAACCCTGCCCTCTCTCAGTTTAAAGCCATTCCTCCTTGTCCTCTCTTCCACATTCACAGTGGCATTTCCTGGAGGAACAGAGGTGGTGACAATGCACCAAGGTGAGGAGGAGCTCCCTGGCCTGGACTTTCCAACCACACCCTGACACAATCCCCCCTCAGTGTGGCAGAAATCAAACCTGCCAGACCAGATCACTTGAGGTAGTTGAAGGCTTCTTTTATTCAGGGGTTTTCTAAAACTGAACATCAACACAGACCATAAACTGGTTCCAAAAAGTCTTTCCCTCATTTATCTTCCTGGCTCCAAAATCCAATTTCCTGTCCCCATGGGGTCTATAACAATGTGCTAATAAAAGTTCAGATTCTGCTCCCATTGACTAGTTGGGAATCAAAATACTAACTGGGATTCAAGCATAAAATACAGACAAAAAATACAACCAGGAGGTAAAACCAGTTATTTGGTTTTTTGGGGTTTTTTTTGTTTGTTTGTTTGTTTTTGGTTTTTTTTTTTTTGGGGGGGGGGGGGCTTGGTTTACGTATTATTGACAAAATCAGAGAATCATAGAATCATTAAGGTTGGGAAAGACCTCCAAGGTCATCAGATCCAACCTTTGACAAACACCACGATGCCCACTAAACCATAATGACCATTTATGTTATGCAAACATGAAGCTCCTCCAATAATAAAATCAAATAAATGAATTAAATGAATGACTAATGGAGAAAATGAACCTGGTTTGTAACTCAGGGCTGGTAATTTCTTTTGAACTACCATATTTATGAGAAATATTGCTGCCTTAAAGAGGGTGCAGTGAAAATTGCCTTCATTTACTTGTTAACTGCCCAGGAAATTTATAGAGATTACACTGGTTCTGACAGTTCTGGCCTCCAATGAGTAAATTAGCACAGTGTAAATACAGCTGGGAAGCAGATTATGTGTCTGATAACTTGCTATTTGCCAAGTATGACTTTGCAAGGTGAAAAACTACTATTTTGATTTTTTCCAGTTCTTAATCACTTTGTATTCCCCCCTGTTGTGTGAGTAGAAAGGTGACACAGATTTCTTTACTGGTCTGGTTCACTGCTTCACTTTGACTGTTTTATTTTGTTCCTGACATAACCATATGTTATCCAGGCTTTTTTTTTATTTTTTTTAAAAAAAGAGTTATTCAGAAATTTTTGCCAGGAACCTCATTGCTACGTAATACTTTGATTAGGATGCATTTAAGAGTTCTGGCTCATAGAATATATGTTTTTCTATTTTGAAACATAGCTTTTATTCTTTTTCTTTGATGACTTTATGTGCTGGATGAGTCAGGTATGAGAAAAGACCTGTGCTTGTTCACAAAGAGCTTTGCCCTGTGGTGGATGACACAGCCTGCATTTTCCAAGTGCATCATTTCCTGCCCATTACTCCATGATCCTTTTGGGATACTCTATTATGTCCCAGCACCAGACCAGCAAGGGGGTTGAGGTGGGTGCATTCCCACAGCCATACAATCTGTTTATGATAATTATTTATACCATAATATGCTCACCTTGCTCTTAGAATCTTCTCTTTGCTCCAGTCAGAGACAACAAACTCTTCTGCTTCCTTGTCCTGCGCTGAGAGGACATTGAAGGGTTCTCTCTACAAAGGAATAAGTTGTTTATTGTTTCTGCTCAGTGTTAGCAATTTTATCCATTTCCCTCAGCAAAACTGATCACAGTAACTGCACTTCTTACCTGTGAGGAGAAAGTACATGAAGTGTGTCAAGACAAACAAGTGAGCACAGAACAAGCCACTGAAGTGAGGTGTGGGTTTATTTTCCATGTCAAAATCTTTTCCATCCCTTCCCTCATTACTGAGGAGCAACCTGGGCCAGTGAAAAGTGTCCCTGGCCGTGGCAGGGGTGGAATGGGATGAGCTTTAAGGTCCTTTCCCACCCAAACCATCCTGGAATTCCATGATTGGTGTTATCAGTGCTCTGAGCATTCAACATCCACGTTTTCATTCTGCCTGGATCCAAACACTCCCTGCCCCAGTCCCTCCTGCCAAACCTTCCTCTCCTCATTTTCTCAGGCACAAGCTGTAAAGAGGAGAGTGCAAGGGGTCACTGCTCAGCCTCACATTCCAGGACACTTTATCTATGCCAAAAGTGTGAGTTTCTGGTTTTGGCAAAGCATCCAGAATCCAAAGCATCAGAGGGAGTTTGATCCATGAGCTCTCCCTGGGTGCACGTTCCTGGTGCTGGGCAGGGCTGTTCTGGAGACCATTTCTTTTCTCTGTGTGTTCTGAAACAGAAAAGTGTGTGTCCCTTTCCTTCTCATTTCTTCCTTCCTCTTTGAAAGCAAAGAAATTAGAAAAACATTTAATGACCTGCAGAATTTTTCCACTTTGTTCAGTATTTCAAATTTTAAAAAGAATTTGAGTAATTTGAATTCAGTCTTCAGCATTTGCTTGTGCCATCACTTGAAAGCAAAAGGAAATACTTTCTGTGAAAATAACACATCTCCAGTGCCACAGGAAAACTGATGTGAGGTTTAAAGTTTAGATTTAAAGTTCATCTCTCTCCCTTTGAATTTGCAAAAGCTCATTTCCATTTGACATGTATTCAAACTCTGGCATTGTGCACAGAAATGAAGTACACACCTAATCAGCAAAACTCCCCTCTGGTTTTCATTTTAAGCAGGCAAAAAATGATCTTGTAAGGCTTAGACCTTGATTATTTCTTTGAACCTAATACTAATGCAAAGAAACCCCAGAGAAAAGTTGAAAGATGCAGAATTCAATCACAATAGGCTTCTTTTAAAAAATGGTTCAGTTAGAAATCTGCTAGACATATGTTATTTAAAAAATAGAATAAAAAGCCAATCTTTTGTGTTAGACAATGTAAAATTGTCATATATTCATCATCTGATGAAAATTGTAGCAAAAATAGGCAAAAACCAAAGAAAAATTTATTCCTCTTGCCACAATTGTGTCAATAATATGTGGAGTCCCACTTTTCAACAGCATTTAATATTTTCATACTACAAATCACATCTGGCTACAAATGTCATCTTCTGTCTCTTCCCACTCCATCCTCATCCATATTATCTTTCTTCCAGTTCACAATAAAACTGCTTTTTTGTAACCACAATGATTCTTCCTGACAACCGATCCACCACACAAAAGCATTAACAAATAACACTGTAATAAATACAAGGTGCACAGCAAATATCTAGACAAGGAAAATACATGGTTACAGATGAGGTTAAGTGTTATAATGACAGTTAATTTCAAATATATCAGGTTATTTGTACTAATTAATGTTGGCACAACCCCCATGGAAATTCAGATTTGGGAGTTTTCTGGATGTGTTTTGTGGAGCTACAGAAGGTGTGAAGCCTGTGGCACCTGTGTTCACGTCCTGCTGTAGAGATTGACTTTTAAGTGAAATCCAAACAAGAATTATGATTATATAGGAAAAAGATAATGGAATTTAATACAGAATCATTAAGGTTGGAAAAGACCTCCAAGGTCATCAAGCCCAATCTTTGCTTGAACACCACCACACCCATTAAATCATTTTGCACCCCCTGTTGTGACCAATGCCCCACAACAAAGGCCAAACCCCCACCCCAGAGCTGGGGGGTCCCAGCAGGTCCCAGAAGCTGAAGGAGCAGTTCAGGAGCTCTGCACTCAGCATTCCCAGATTCCTTGTGAAACCCAAACACTGGCTTGGACAGAAAGGTTGAAAGGTTTGGGTGGGATATTGGGAAGGAATTCTGCCCTGTGAGGATGTGAGGGGCTGGGATGGATTTCCCAGAGCAGCTGTGGCTGCCCCTGGATCCCTGGCAGTGCCCAAGGCCAGGTTGGACATTGGGGTTTGGAGCAGCGTGGGGCTGTGAGAGGTGTTGGGGTTGGAGCTTTAAAATCCCTTCCAACCAAACCATTCCAGGATTCCATATTGACTCTTTCTAAAGCTGCTCCTCCCACCTGCTCTGCACACTCGGGCAGGTGAGGAAATGCCCAATCCAGCTGCAGGGGCTGCAGCCAGATGTTGGTGGTGTAACTGCAGTCCTGATAGCGCTGGTGACTACAGAAGGCTGCCTCACCCTGTCTGCTGCTGCCCTGGGTCACAGGAGGACTGTGGCTCATTAACTGTGACATCAAATTCAGCTGTTAATTGTGCTTGGAATTTCTGATATTATAATGGGATGGGATAGCTACACATGACAAATATTAAATCTTCATCAAAGCAAGCAGTTGATAAAATTGTGCAACCATGTGCGTGCAGGGAAAATTATGATTCATTTACAGATGTGCTGCTGATTTTTCATCACTGCACCCAACCTGAGGCACATCAAGAACCAGACAAATGTTTAAACACCACCGTTATTTTCCACTAGACAAAATCTTGGAAAAAGTCTGACATTTCAGCTCCTCTTTGAAATAATTTCTGCTGGATGTACGAAACAAAACCCATAGAAATATCCTTTTGGGATTCATTCTCTAAACATAATGACTAAAAAGCCTACTGGCTTTACTCTAAAATACTGCAATTTTTGGTGCTAGTACTAATAGCTGCAAGAAGTTGGTATTATTTGTCCTTCTAAAACCTTCTAAAACGTTTTTTTAACTCCTGAAGGCTGCAAATTTTCTGTCCCAGAGACAAGGCAGCACTGCAGCATCATTCAGAAGGAGGAAATGAGAGAGGGCAAGTGTCTTGTTCCAGTCTGTGAATCTGTACATTACACTGGAACCTGCTGTAAGCCTAGGAAATGGAAACAGAAGGGAGCACTGGTGAAAATCTTCTAACTATTGCAAAGAACAGGTTTTCAGGAAGCAATTAACTGTCTGACTGGGAATATCCCGGCTTTTTATTTGATGTCAAACTCATGGGTGGTATTTTGAAACATTTGATTGAGCTCAGTCAATTAGCCTTGATTATGGTTTGGCTTTTCCCTCGGAATAGGCTGATCCATAGGGAATGCCACTCATACCAGCACTGAGGCAGAGCAGGATGACTCAGCTGATTAATCAGCTTTCTTTTCTCCTATTAAGAAGCAAGACTTTGGCTTCCCCAGCTGCTGGAGTGATCACTATCGAGCTGGTGTTGTAACTCCCACAGCTTTGCTCACCCCTGACTCACATTCTGAGAGAAGGAAAGTCACCTGCACCCCTAACTGTTGGAGTCCTGGATGAAAAAAACCCAAAAACCAGCACCTGACCTGTCAGAGAATCATGGAATTACAGATCCCAGACTGGTCTGAGCTGGAAGGGACCTTAAATCTCACCTCATTCCACCCCATTCACACTTTTCACTGGACCAGGCTGCTCCAAGCCCTCCCACAGCTCTGTGGCTGAGGGACACACACAGCAATGCTGCACCCAGGGATTCCTGTTCACCATAAAGACCTTGTTTGCAGGAGAAATGTTCCCATTCCTGTTGCTTTCTGACTGAGATTTGTCCCTAATTTGGAATCAACCATAATTCCTATGTTTATGGGTTCTGACAATTCCTTCCAGATAAGCAGATACTGAATCTTCACCTTTTTTTTTTTTTTTTTTTTTTTTTTTTTTTTTTTTTTTGCAAATAAATCTAATCACTTCCTTAGAAACACAGCACAGAATCTTCAGATGAGCAATTTTTTTCCAATCCAAAAATTTATTAAATAAGTTAATGGAAGAAAAAAAACAAAGGCTACTTGTAAAAATCTTAAGTAAACACAGAGCTTTTTTCTCTTTCTTTAATAGGTAAATGGCACAAAACACAGCCAGGGTACAGTCAGTGTGTAATCATAGCCATGAAATGCCTACAATGTAAATGGACTTAATGACAAAATTAAACAAATCTCAATTAAAGGCACAATAATTCCAGACAGGCAAAACCCATCACTCTCTCAGCTTCCCACTAAATAGATCTCCAAGCATGGAAAGGTTGCCAGCTATGGGGAACAGTTTAGAAAGTTAATGACAGCACAAATGGGATTGACTGGAGACTGTAATCCTGGCTCTGTAAGCATTGCCAGAGGCCTGACATGAAGGAACAAGTACTATTTCGAGCAGACTGCAAAGCCAAGGCAAAGATTAACATCTGTCAGGATCAGCTACAGATGAGATTCTTATTGATCCTTGAATGTCACAAGAATTTAGAAGGGCTCAAAAGAACTTTAAAGAGAATAATCAAGTTTCTGTGGATTTGGTTTGTAAATCTGAAGTACCTTTCCCACATTTCAGCTATTTTTTCTCAAACAGCTGTGTGTGATGTAGCTCAGTGCTACAAGGCAGAAGAGCAATTTCTTCCAACTTAGTCAGTGTCAAGCTTAGTCTTGCAGGAAAAGCAGTGGCAGGGAGCAGTTCTGGTGCTGTTACCAACCTCCAAGACAGCTTTTTGTGTTTGGACTGTGTTGCTGTGGATTTTGTTTCTGCCTCATCCGTATCTATCCCTACTAACAAGATTAAGGCTTTGCTCACATTCTTCTAATTAAAATGCTGTAATTCTGAGAAGAGATTCCACGTCTTCTTTTAGCAGGGTAATCAGTACATCTGTGAGTTCAAGTTACTATTTTTTAACATCAAAGCTTGCACAAAGATAGCTCTTTTCCATGCAGGCCATGACTTTTTATCCACTCTGGTTTGAATAACAGGCTCCATTTTGTAGTGGGATCAATATCATGTCCTACAAGGAAAGGGTGGGAGAGCTGGGAATGCTCAGCCTGGAAAAGAGAAGGTTCCAGGGAGACATAACAGCCCCTTTCAGTGCCTAAAGGGCTCTGAGAGAGACTTTGGATAGCCTGGAGTGCCAGGACAAGGGGAATGTCTTCCCACTGCCAGAGGGCAAGGCTGGATGGGATATTGGGAATTGGGAATTGCTCCCTGTGAGGGTGGCAGGCCCTGGCACAGGGTGCCCAGAGCAGCTGTGGCTGCCCCTGGATCCCTGGCAGGGTCCAAGCCAGGCTGGAGTGGGTTTGGAGCAGCCTGGGGTGGTGGAAGGTTTCCCTGCCAACCAAAGGCTCCAAACACCTTGTCCTGTCAGGAGAACACATGCATTTTTCAGCAGAATTTTTTCCTTATCAAACTGGAAGAAGCATGATCTGAGTGGAGTGTGTCCAGTGTTGGAGAAGGAGCTGCAGCACCAGGAGGGGCTGAGGGAGCTGGGAAAGGGGCTCAGCTTGGACAAAAGGAGGCTCATGGGGAATTTCTGGCTCTGCACAGCTCCTGACAGGAGGGAACAGTCAGAGGGGTCGGGCTCTGCTCCAGGGAACAGGGACAGGAGGAGAGGGAACGGCCTCCGGCTGAGCCAGGGGAAGATTGGATATTAGTGAAAATTTCTTAACTGAAGCCATTGCCACAGGCTTGCCAAGGCACTGGTAGAGTGGAATATCTGGAAATGTTCAAAAAACATGTAGATGTGGTGCTTGGATACATGGTTTAGTGGTGGACATGACAGTGCTGTGTTAATGATCTTAAAGGTTTTTCCCAGCCTTAATGATCCTGTGAACTTCAAGCTATATTTCCCTTACCAGGTGCAGCCTTGAAATTTTATTTACAAAGCTTTTAGTTCTGCAGCTTCTCCTTGCCACATGAAGGTACCACTCCACAGGTTTCAGAAGCCCCTCCTGCCCTCACTCCTTCCCCCTATTTTCTCTGAGGTTGTGACACAGCACTATGACACAGTTTTGTTTAATCAGCTTCTGCAAGTCTGTTTTGGTGAATGTAGGTTGAGGAAACTCATTACATCAGTTTAATCCTCCCAGTCCAAGAGTTCCCACATTTAATCCACTTATTGTTCTCACTGTGGAAATGGGAAAAAAAATATTAATATCTAATGTAATAAAAGGTAGCAAGGAAACTAATATGCTGGTAAACACAGGAACAGTAATCTTCTAATCCTGGCTTACTTTTATAGGAATTCCCTAATTTCCAAGTCCACATAACAGGGAAGTCAGCGAGCCCCACAGAAAGATGAAGTATGAGTAGTTCAGAGATGTCCAGTGCTATCAGTGATAGCACTGTGTTGCAATTCAGGGATTCAGAGCTGTCCAGACTCAAAGCGGGGCCAAAGAGAGTTCTAGAAAATGTGGTAGAAACACTAAAAGGCAGTTTAAAGGAAAAAGAGGCATCTTTCCCATTATCATTTGTACTGAAGCAAAAATGCTTTCAACCACCAGATGATGCCAGAAAATGTAAAGACCCTTCAAATCCTCCTCACACGAGTGAGTTGCCAAACACATTTATAAGAGCTGCTGAGACTGCCAGGTCAGTCCAACTCCCTGTTTCCTGTTCTTAAGCAAAGGTTGCTGAACTTCATTTAAACTTCTTTGCTCTCTGTTCTGTGCTTGAAGGATTCCCACAGCACAGGACAGGATCTGATCTTTCCTTTACAGACACTCTTCTGCTGAGCTGTCCTTTTGCACAGAGGGTCTGTGTGGCCAGGGGAGCTGTTCAAAGAATTTTATTCCAGAGACAGCTGCAGGCTCCCAGCAAGGGAGGACGTCCTGCATGCTGCATCATTCACTGCTCTGCGTGTTACACCCTTCAAGCTTTGTGTGAGGTGATGATATTCCAGAGCTATCAGGCTCCAGAGGTTCAAGATCCAGACAAACAAACCCCTTCCCACATTGAAATGTCACCTTAAATTTCATTTCACCTTAAATGGCTGAGCAGGGAATAAAAACCTCCTATCTTAAAACATCCACAGCAGCTGCCTCCCCTCAGACTCTGACATAATACAAAGATGGAAAACTCCTACTCCCCACTGCTGGCTGGGTCTATGCCCAGCAGCCCAGCTGAAATATGGCCCCAGTTCAAACTGTCTCTGCTCTCTGGGAGCATGAGCAGATTTGTTGTGCAGCAGCTGCCTGACACACTCAGGATGCTGAGAGAGCTGAAGTTTGGGCTGTGCTTCTCTGGCCTGGCAGGTTTGGTGCTGGGGTGGCAGCTGAAGGAGAGCTGAGATTCTCAGAGCATAGGAATGAAGTAACACCTAAATCAATCTCTGTGCTAACTCAGCACAAGGAAACACTACTTGGATTAGTTTCTCTGAATATATATTTTGTTGCTAATGTACAGAACCCCCCCCATTTTGTTACCACTCTTCTTTAGAGTTGCCAGCAGTTGTCTGGCATTGTGAGTTAATGCAGCAATGAGTTAAAACAATCACACAGCAAGGAGTAAATACCTTCCACAGCAGATGAAAGCCAAGATGCTGGAGAGGTCCCACGTGTGCTGCAGAGAAGGCTGTGTGGGGCAGCAGCTCTGAGGCAGCTGGACTCAATGTGTGACAGGAGAAGGCAGGAGCCTTGCAGATAAAGGAGTCAGAAAGCACGTGGAGCAGCACTTGGAGCTGGAGAGGAAACAAAACAGAGGATGTCAACACATAGGCATGACCAGGGGCAGGAGTGAGAGAGCCAGAGAACAGATTTTTAGCGATGGCTGTCTCACTCTCCTGCTGCTTTTTAATCCATCCACTCCATAAGGAAAGGTGCAGAAAAGGGTTTTGGTAAAGACAGAAGGAGCTGTTACTCACATGGATTACAAACACTGGCAAAACCACTCTTCTTTTTCTACCACTTGAGGCATGCAGCCACTAAAATACAATGAACAAATAAGGACAATAAGGCAAATAAAAGCACGTGAAGAAATAGAATCAGTTTCCCACACATCCTGAACACTTGTGCTTTGCAGTGGCTTGCTCTGCTGCCAAGGAATCAAGATGATCTCTCAGGCTGAGCTCAGAAAAACATACAGGGGAAAATATAGGTACGGAGCATTTTGCATGGTGTCAACACACTTCCACAGAAAGCAGGCTTTAATCCTCAGTACGTGCTGAGTACAAACTCTGAAAGCCCAGGGGTAAGAATTCCAGCAGCAGTTTCCAAACCAGCCCTGTTTCTTCACGGAAAATGATGCAGCACCATTGTCTGGAGTGCAGGAGCTGCAAGGTGGGACCCCCTTTGCTAGTTTTCTTCTTCTGACATTAGAAGGAATATCTGAAAGGTCTAAGCAATTGTAAAAACCTCATGTTTTTCTTGGTAAACTACCCCAGATGACAGGAGACTCCTATTTCTCCTGCAAGAACTACTTGTGCTTGCAGAGAACATTACAAGATGACACTGCAATCTGATAACTCAGTGTTTCTGTGGTTTACTTTGTTTTATTTGGTGGTGTTTCCAGATTTTTTTGGTGGAAATTTCTACCCTGTTTCTTAGGAGGTTTTACCCTCTCATTTCAAAACTACACCACATCTAAGAGGTTCCTGCTGTGCAGGGAAAGAAAACCCTTTTTTCCACCTCTTTAGTAACTAAATTTTTAAGCCACCAGCAAGTAGCAAAAAAAACTTCAAAGCTGGAAGTTTTTCTTGCACCCAACTAAAGTATTTGCTCAGTTTAGATTTAACACTAAGATTGTTACTTAATATATTTTATTGTTATAATATATTACTATCTCACTATTTATTTACATCTGTTCAGTTTAAAACCCACTGCATTTCACACCTCTGTAGTGGAGTGCCTAGGAATTCTAAAAAAAAATTGTTTTGGACTCTATTTCAAATGGGAAAGGCAGGTGGAGTACAAGGGTTTGAGCATTACAACACCTTTACAATCTGCAGAAAAAACTCAGGCTTTGAAATGAGCAGACAGACAAATATCTGCCCAAATCTTGAAGACCACATCATGTACAGCAGGACACAAATCTTATGTCCAGTTGTCCAGAAAATACAGAAATATACGTCTCAAATGTACAGGATATGTCGAAGAATAAAGAAATCAAACAGCTAATGAGCAACAGCCCAACGATTCAGGTTTTTTGTACACAAAATTCACCTTGGGTTATGCTGGTTTAAGGAAAAATATTCACATTTTTCTGTAGTTCAAAGTATCATGCCTGTGCCTTGTGAGTTATAATAAGGGCACAGAATGACTGTGACTGGTCTGGGGTCAATATCCATTTCCAGCTGCAACAAAAATAAGGAATTTGATTTCTAAAGGTATCATTTTAGGGGTTTTTGACATGATTTTCCTATTGTAATGTAAAATAAATCATAGGAGAGGGCAATCATTATTCAATCCCTAAGAAGGCCATTGAATTCCGTAGGTCTCATGAAAGTAAAATAGATTTTAAAATGGAAAGAATATCCTAGAAATTAAAAAAAATACCAAAAGGAGGTGGGCAGTGGAGAAGAGGAACATTGCTACTGCTTGGCAGGAATCCTGTGTTATTCTTTGGGTTCTTCACATGCTGCAGAAGTAAATTCTACTGACCATAAGCGAGTGGGGAGGATCATTTTATTAAGTGTTTGTAAAACCACCTGACATTTCTGGATGGAAAAATCCTACACAAACAAAGCAATATTCCATTCCAGTATTGACTGTTTCTTCCCTATCTCAGCACTCTGAGTGAACACAAGAGCACCTCCATGTCATAAGATTTAATTTTGCAGATTTTTGTCTATGTTCTTAAGGGTTTTTTTAAATGGAAAAAAAAATCCAGCACATCAGTTTGAATTGCTCCAGCTACAGAACTTTTTATCAGGTGCAGCCAGGCCCTCAGTTCAGAAGAAGAGAGATTTGAAAGTTCTCTCAACTCGATCCTTTGCTGCATCCTTCTGTACTCTGACTTGCCAAGCACAGATACCCTTCATCTTCCCTTTGGAACTTCTCAGAATTCCTGCCCTATTAAAATATCGTTGAGTCATTGAAAATAGTTATAAACACACTGGAAGATGTGCAGAAGATAAAATTCCTTTTGGATGTAAATAATTAATAGAGCAGGAAAGTCTGAAAAGTCATGGCCATAATTTATGGCTGCTCCTTGTCCTTACATAATGTTCTGTTCCAAATTCATGATCCAGAGAAACACTGAAGATGATGGAGTCTACCTTTGGGAATGTGATCATGACATCCCAGCTCATTTTTGTTTTCTACCTCACTTTTGGAATCACTACACTCATGCCTTACACTACAACACATGCAATTGCTGAAAATTGCCTGTGTTCAAGTTTATTAGTGCAGTTGTAGAAAAGTGAAAAAGGAGAATATAAATGAAAATGATGAGCCTGAATAAAAACGAAATGCTAGCATTGCTGCTGGGATTCAGCTGGTTCTTATTAATCAGGGTTTGGAAAATAATCAGGATTTATATTCCCTTCTGAATAGCTGGAATAAGATCACTAGTTGGAAAGGTTTACTGGCCCTAAAGATATTGTATTTTTCTGCCTTAACTACTCTTGGCTGTAAGAGGGGATGTAACATCACAGTCTGACTGCCCTCATATTTTCTGTTCCCAGCTGAATTCCAGATTGATTTTGGTAGTGCTGTGAAGTCTGAAATTCCAGTTCTTTCATTCCTGGTAATTTTGTATTGGAAACCTCAGGGCCAAATATAGCAAGCCAACTATTCCCAAATTTAAATCTGTTTGGGAAGAGTGTAGAGAGGAGAAGGGCAAGGCATGCTCCAGCCTCAGGAAGGTCTTTGGCCTCACTGTTTTAAGCAGCAATAGGGAATGAGTCCTGCTGTGTTTGGACAGGAATTGTAGGGAGCAGCAATCCCATCCTGGCTGCAGCTGGGTAGGATGGACACATCTAACTTTATATGGATGGATTTATCCCATTTATCTGCAGTAGTTTTCCTCTCAGTTAGTGCCTGAAATCTTTAGTCACTCCTTGGTGCCTATGAATTAGGATATATGAAACCCTGGAGTCCTGTAATATATATATATTCAGCTCCAAGGCGATATGGAAAGTTCCAAAGCAATCATCACATGTCAATCATTGACTTTAGGAATTGCTTTCTGGATTATAATATAGGGATGATATACAACCCTGGTATGTTCCTATAACTTACTCTTAGCCAGGGTTTTTATTTCTAGCTCATTTAATTTACCAGCTTTATGCCATTAAGGTCATTGACTTCAAGAGAACCAGATTCACATGCTACCCCAAAAGCTGTTTTCTGTCATTTATTTTCAGATTTGTCACTAGTTTTGTAAGTGATGTGTTTCCCTTCACTTTATTTAAAGAGACTTTTATCTTGACAGAGACAATTTCTTTATCTTTTATTTAATAACTGTCAGTTTGGTTTTGTTATCTGCAGCAGGATAAAGCTTTCTGCTCTGTCAGGGTGGCTCTGTGCATGTTTAACACTCACTAACAGCCAATCTGTCACAGCAAGGGCTGCATCCTGTCACAGCCTTTACTGGTATGGCCACCCTGACCTAAGATCATGGGGTTTTTCCCAAAGGAATCACATTTTAGATGGCTGTTGATGCCTCTGAATTCCCACGAGCATGTTCTACAGGCCAGAGTATCATGATGCCAAACATTGTAAAACGAATTTGAGAAGCAAAACAAATTATTATCTTCTTAGAAGTTTTGATTTTGTTTTACCACTCAGGAGCTTAAAAGTGAGATTTCTAAAGGTGAGCTGTGCCTGTCCCGTGTCACCAGAGCTGTCACCTCCTGTCAGAAACCTCCAGCTGTGGCTCCAGGCTGGATCTCTCCCAGCAGATGGCCTCACTCAGTACCAAATGCTCTGAGGGAATGGGGTATCAATGCAGGTGATGGGAAAAACACTTCTTTTCCTCTCTTTGGCCTTCTCTACATAGACACCAGCAAGTGAAATATCGATGTACTGGTTCAGGATGAAAGAAGGGATAAAATTAGGCCCTTGCAAATAAGCCACTTCCATTACTTATACCCCAAGAAATACAGAATAAAGATTAAGAAGTGTTTTCCAAAGCCTCACTGGCTTTGGATTTGGTGCATCCCCACCCTACAGAATCATGGCATGGTTTGGGTTGGAAGGGACCTCGAGGATCATCTGACTGCACCCCCTGCCATGGGCAGGAATATTTATTCCACTATTCCAGGTTGCTCCAAGCCCATCCAACCTGGCCTTGAGCACCTCCAGGGGTGGGTTGAGACTCATGGTGCAATTCCCCCTTAAGCACCCCAAATTCCCAGAGGTTCAAAGGGCTGTGAACCATCCCTGTTATTATCTTCACCTGGGCTAAGGCTGAGTCAGAGCTCTGGAGGCAGATGCTGGGTGCACATCCTGATGACGAGGAGGATCACGGTGACACGATGGTGCTCCCTGCTGCAGGGCAGAATTTTTCTCAGTCTACTGCTCTCTCTAGAAATCCTCAAAGGAACATTTCAGTGCTGGAGGCATTTGGAAAAAAGAAAAGAAAAAAAAAAAAAAAAAAAAAGGAAGTGTATGAGACACAGGTAGCTTCCAGCTGGCTCTCCAGCACTCATAAACCTCTTATTTACAGGCTGAGTCACTGCAGATATAATGGAGGAATGAAATTTTGGGTCCATTAGAAATTCCCATTTTCTTGCTCATCAGCTAAGATCAAGGCAAAGCTGTGCCTCTGACACTGCTCTTAGTCATAATGGCTTTAGGATTCCCTTCAAGGCCTCCCAGGGCTCAGAAATCTTTTCCCTGAGTTGCTATTGCTAAATTTTAATTCATATAACTCGTATACTGGTGAAAAGGTTTCCAGGAGAGATGTGCCAGAGGTACCTTCCCTTTACCAGCAACTTCAGCAGCAGCTGTCTCCCTCATTTCTCTCTCACTACCAGAAGCAATGAGACAAAACTAATTCACTACTTGTTGCTTATTTTGGTGACCTCCAAGATCCCATTTGCTGCACTGACAGCCAAGCAGTTCTGTTTATTTTTTGCACATCCCTAAATAAGCCAACAATTTCAAGAATGACAGAAAACAACATTCCAAATTGTATCATGCCTTAGATTACAACATTCTATGCTTATGTTTATTGACTATGTTTATTTTTATTTATAAAATAATTTACTGTGTTTGAGACAAATGAGCATTAATTTATCTTTTCTCAGTGTAGGAGCTGCTTTAATGGCATCTGGTCAATGTGCAGTGAGAAGGCTGCACTGACTGCTGTTCTTATTGGAAACAATTAATTTAGTAAATTTATTAAATTTTCATGCCTAATGACATTCCAGGCAACATTCCCTGTTTGTCCATTTTATCCTTGGATTCTGTGGATAACTTTAACAAAAGGGGAATTCCCTAAACATATTTTGTTTGGCACTTGTTGCACTTCCAGGTCCTGCAAGCAAAGAGCTTTTCAAGACACAGAACAACTTGCTATTGGATATGATCCTTTCCCCCACTCTCGAGAATTATGGAATCCTGGAATGCCAGAATGGTTTGGGTTGGAAGAGACCTTAAAGCTCATTTCATTCCATCCCTGCCATGGCAGGGACACCTTCCACCATCCCAGGTTGCTCCCAGCCCCATCCAGCCTGGCCTGGGACACTTCCAGGGATCCAGGGGCAGCCCCAGCTGCTCTGGGCACCCTGTGCCCAAACCAATCTGGGGCTCTTTAATTCTACTCTGCATGTGCTGAGACTAAGAATAACACTGAAGTGAGATTTTTTTTCACCCACCAAGCCTGTCATCCCATATACAGGTAAATCCTGAAGAAAGACTCGCTTCAGTAGGATATTTTATGAATGTCTGGGAGTGGTAGAACAGAGGAATAGTCTATGGATGCTGAATAACACTGCATCATTTACTGGATTCCAGCACAGCCAGGAATCCGGGAAAAAGACAGTAAAAGAACTTTTAAAAAAAAGTCCTGCTGAAAATAAATGCCTTTGTGGTTAAAAACCAGCCAGTTGGAACTGAAACAGTGTTTTCTTAGGGTGGCAGAACAGTTGGAAAAGTTGTTGGATTATTTTTGGCAGTGGCCAGCACATTATAGCTCTATCATTACTGGTACTCAACTCTCCAGAGTTCACTGAAAGGGTTATTACTTCACCAGTACATTCCTGCAAAAACACAGCATGCTCCATCTGTAGCATGGAGCTCTGGATTCTGGAACTCTGTGTGACCTTTCTGACCCCCTGATACGAGTGCAACCAGCTCAGCTCCCAGACACTGCAACACCCAGGGAGAGCCTGACCACGGCGGTGGCCAAACCACTGTGCACGTAACAGGGTGACTCCTGTGTCCTGCACTGATGGAAACAGCCTGGGAAGGTTTCAGCTGGAGGTTTAAACATCAAGTAACTTGCACCTGGGTGTTGTAAGAGCCAAACCTAGTGGCTGCCTTTGCTGGCAGCCAGTGCTCCCACTGACAGACTGTGCAGGTGGAAAGTGAGTCCAATTCATGTTTTGGTTAGCAGCTTGTTCTCCTTAGCAAATGCACTTCAGCCTGATGCAGCAGGATTTCTGCAGTACAGGAGTACCTTATCCAACCCCTGTTTACCTTATACAACCCCTATTTACCTTATCCAACCCCTACTTCCCTTATGAAATTGGGCAGATAAGCTATTGAATAATAAGATGAATAAAATACTATTTCTGTTCCATTCAGTGCCATGAATTTACAATCAGAAAATGTGTTTTGCTGAAAAGGTGTCAGTGTGCTGGATTTAATTGGTGAAGAAAAGAATGGTTTTCCTTTAGCTGGGGTCTGTATGACCATTCCCAATGTAGTGATTAAGACCGGAGTCATTGCTACCCTTACAGCAGCAACACAACACCTAAGTATTTGCTTTTATGTGCCTGTGAGTTTTGTGTCTTTAATTCTTCTCAAATATCAGC
Organism: Lonchura striata; assembly: GCF_050655825.1. Taxonomy (NCBI): domain Eukaryota; kingdom Metazoa; phylum Chordata; class Aves; order Passeriformes; family Estrildidae; genus Lonchura; species Lonchura striata. The sequence goes on along the minus strand of NC_140728.1, from coordinate 7,363,836 downwards.
CACAATCAGATAATTGTCTGCCAATAAATGCCAATTTGTGCTTCTCCTCCTGAATTTAATTGCAACCAATTTTGCTTCCCAGAACAGATGTTGGGGCCATGAGCCCTGGTTTGTGCCTGGCTGCTGTGCAGTGCCATCAGGTATTGCTGCCCCACTCCTGGGTTTGCTGAGCCTGCAAGGTGCCTGAGAGGAGTGGGAATAACCACTCCACAAAGTCTTACAAACGTGCTGCTCTGCAAAGTCTGGAACTGCTTTGGACAAACTTGGTGCTGTGACAGGGAAAAGGCACAGCTCAGAAAGCCAAGGGGGTCTGTCCCTGTGCTCCTGCTGCCAAGGGGGAATGGGAATGGCACTGAGAACACTGATTTTCTGGCTGATTATTGACACCAACCCTTCTGCCCTAGTGACCCGTGGCACACGCAGCTGGCAGGAGCAGCAGGGCCCCATGGCAAGGTGCAGCCCAGCCCGGCTCAGCTCTGGATGAAGTAAGGACCTTGCTGGGGGAGCAGTTCTTCGTGCAGTCCACGCAGAGGTAAGCCAGCACTCGCTGCCCCAGCAGCCTGGAGTCACCCCTGGCCAGGCTCCCACTGCAGCTGCTCCAGAGGAAGGGTTCATGACACTTGCCCAGCACGACGTGGGGTTAGCACAGGTGGTGTAATTTTGGCATTACCATGCCTGTGATAACCTTTGTCCCCAGGGTTCCCATCAGACACTGTGGACCCCCAGCACTGGAACTGGCAGCTGCACATCCCCTGCAAGTGCAGGTGCCTGCACGAGGCATCCACTGTGAGCGTCTCCAGAAAGCACCATCAGAGGCTCTAATAACTAATTATGTGACAAAGTCTGGAGAGAGAATCACAGAATCCCAAAATGGTTTGGGTTGGAAGGGATCTTGAAGCTCATCCTGTTCCAACCCCCTCTGCCATGGGCAGAGACACCCCAAAACTCCCCAGAATAGCCTGTAAAATACCTCTGTGTGCCAGCAAAAGAGTTCACAACCCTCACAGCCCAAGGCACACCTGTTCTTTAATATCAACCTCTCTTGCCTGGGTTGTCATCAAATTGAGTTCACTTTTTTAATGTGTCACTTTCTATTCTCCACTAACTCACTAACTGATAAAAATATTCCATTTGGAATCTTCAGAAAAGTTACCATGTACCCCAAATATGTTCTGTCTGTGTTTTGACCATACTCCGCATAATGATTTAGCACAAGGAAAAGAAATACAAGGCAATTACAGAAAAAAGGCAAGCAGGCAAGATCTTTCTGCTTTTGTGTTAATGGCCTTAAATCAAAAATCTCAGCACAGGCAACACAAGAAATCCAGAGAAGGGAGGTAAATGTAGCTGCATTTCAGAGCAGCAAATCTTGTATAGCACAAAACCAGAACCAGCTCGTTGCTGACATTGCAGCATCTCTTTCCTATAGAAGGAAATAATAAAAAAGGGGTTTATGCATAAACACAATACACTGAGGCTCCTATTGGCATGGCTAAATTGTGCCTGGATTTTATTCTGCAAACCTTTTCCATTAACATTTCTGTCAGGAAAGCTGACTCTTGAGAGATGCAATGAACCATCTGACTTTGGTTTGGTTGTGGAACAAGGGGTTACTCTCTGCAGGGTGCACAGCCCAGCTCCGAGCTACACCCAGCTCTGTTTCCTTATACAGAGGATGACGAGTGCTCCAGCATGAGCAGCACGTGGGAAAGCAGCAACCCTCAGATTTGCTTTAAACAAATTAAAGTGCTTTGGAACAGTAAGGATTTGCTCTGTGACAAACATTTGACTCTCTCCTCGTCATAATTTTGTCCCCAGTGCCTCCAGCCCAACAGTTGCACAGACAAGTGCTCACACGGCTTTTGGCCTTTCTCTTCCTTCCTCCTCTCCACACAGGCTCTGCTTCCCCTCCTCAGTCACTGCCTTCACTTGGTGTCTCCTGCTGGCTCCTTAAATGTTTGCTCAGCCCTGCGCAAACCTTGCTGTTTATGTCATTTCAGCTCCTGTCTGAGATAAGACACATGAGATCCTGTGGGACATCTTAGGGTTGTTCTGCATTTTCCACAGGATTATGCTCTGGCAGAGCACCCCGGTCGAGTCCTTTAGTGCTGCTTGGGATTCTAATCTGAGAAAGCTCCACAGAGAGGGGGAACTGCAACCATAATTGACCCACACCCAGAAAAAACACAGAGAAATTCTGGGAAATCACAGTGGAACTGCAGAGCCCAATTCCTCTGGTACAAAACCCTGTTTGTCCAGTGGCTTTGGGGCTCCCTGCCTGCTGGCCAGCCACGGCAGCGCTCGGGGCCAGCTGAGACATGTCAGGAAAACAAGGCAAAGAGACGGGGAGGAGCCTCACCCGGGCTTTTCTGTTTATACCCTGTCTCTTCTTATTAAGTCTTTACAGAGGAAACACAATGTCTGCCCTTCACTGCAATTCCAGAGCATTTTTGAATGTCTCTCATTCCCAACATGTGGCTGAATTAGTCAGCTCTGGTAGTTGCCCAATGAGGTATTGGTGCTGCTGATCTTCCAGCGTGAAATGGGTCTTAGCAAAGGTTTAGACATTTGGCTTGCCCTTTTCCACACCCAAACAGATGTCCCTGTCCTCTGGATTGAAGGAGGACCAGCACTGTCACTGCATCTGCTCCGCAGGGACTTTTGGGGACTTCTTGCTTGTGGCATTCTGAAAAAAAACAGGTGTTTCTCTGTCCAGAATTCACAGTACATTGGCCATACAACTGTGCTGTATCTAAACAGAGGTACTTTGGTACCCACAGTGCTCCCATATTTGCCCTTGAATGTGGAAAAATCCCATCTGCCCTTGTGACACAGATACCTGAGCTCTTGGAGGAAGGAGCCTGGGCTTTATCTGCCCTAACTCAGCGATGTGGTGTGTCCTGGAAGGGCAGCTGGGAGAGCAGGCAGCTGCTGGAGGCTGCTGAGCCAGCCAGCAGTGGGGCCTGGCCACGTGGCGGGTGAGTGTGTCTGCTGAGGGTATGATAATGGCATGAGGTGCTGGCTTGGTGGCCCCCACTGTAGCCCCAAGAACACCTCTGCAGACAAATTTAGGGAATGGATAGCTGTTTTAGCCATGGGACTGCTTCTACTTTCACTCCTGTGCAGCCAAGAGACCAGCCCAGGCCAAAAAGGTTGCTGCAAAACTCACTAGAGATCTGACTCCTGGGAACATGCTGTCACCATATGGTCTCCACATTAATAACACCAAACAAGTGCTTCATAAACAGTGCTCTAACAACAAATACCAGAGGAATTAATAATAATCTAGCTATTATTTTCTAATGTTCTCGCTTTATTAAGAACACTGATGCTGTCTGAATGAGCTCTTCCGGAAGAACAACATCTGGCACTCACATGAATACCTGATGAAATCCGTATGATCCTGGGTATCTGATAAATGTATGGCCAGAACAGCAGCAGTTTGTGCCCACCTGGCTCGCAGTAGCAATGCCCTTCTCTCTCGTTCTAGGTCAGAATGTAATGCCCCTGCTGTTCTACACTCTGACTGCAGTAATAGTGCCTTTCTGTCTCGTTCTAGGGTCAGAATGTAATGCCCCTGCTGTTCTACACTCTGACTGCAGTAACAGTGCCCTTCTCTCTCGTTCTAGGTCAGAATGTAATGCCCCTGCTGTTCTACACTCTGACTGCAGTAACAGTGCCCTCTCATTCTAGGTCAGAATGTAATGCTCACACTGTTCTACGCTCTGACTGCAGTAATAGTGCCTTTCTGTGTCGTTCTAGGGTCAGAATGTAATGCCCCTGCTGTTCTACACTCTGATTGCAGTAACAGTGCCCTTCTCTCTCGTTCTAGGTCAGAATGTAATGCCCCTGCTGTTCTACACTCTGACTGCAGTAACAGTGCCCTTCTCTCTCGTTCTAGGTCAGAACGTAATGCCCCTGCTGTTCTACACTCTGACTGCAGTAACAGTGCCCTTCTCTCTCGTTCTAGGTCAGAACGTAATGCCCATGCTGTTCTACACTCTGACTGCAGCTTTTTTGATCGGCACACAGGCAGCTCCCAAGTCAGAGGACAATGCTCCACTGGAGTTTCCTGCAGAACACTCCCTGCTCAGTACCTGGAGCGACCGACCCCACATTGCCCAGGAGGCTCCGCAGACATCCCACGGCCACGCCACGTGGAGCCTCGGCAGGAGAGAAGCTCTAAACATCACCGTGGACCCCAAAGTCTTTCGGAAGCGGCGTTTCCGGTCTCCCCGCGTGCTGTTCAGCACGGAGCCCCCGCCGGTGGCCGGGCAGGGCCGGAATTTGGGATTTCTCAGCAGCACGGGGGCTCTCAACAGGACTGCCAGGAGCAGGAGGAGCACGCACCCCGTGCTGCACCGCGGGGAGTTCTCGGTGTGCGACAGCGTCAGCATGTGGGTCGGGGACAAAACCACGGCCACCGACATCAAGGGCAAGGAGGTGACAGTGCTGGGCGAGGTCAACATCAACAACAACGTCTTTAAGCAGTACTTTTTTGAGACCAAGTGCAGGGACCCCAAGCCGGTGTCGGGCGGGTGCCGCGGCATCGACGCCAAGCACTGGAACTCGTACTGCACCACCACCCACACCTTCGTCAAGGCCCTGACCATGGAGGGCAAGCAGGCGGCCTGGAGGTTCATCCGCATCGACACCGCCTGCGTCTGCGTGCTCAGCAGGAAGGCGGCCAGGCCCTGAGCCCACGCCCTCCGACCCCCCTACCTCAGCCTGTAAATTATTTTAAGTTATAAAGGACTGCATGGTATATTTATAGTTTATACAGTACAGAAAGAACCTCATTATTTATTAAACTCTTTTGGAAATCTTTGGTGTTTTGTAAGTTATTTACTGGCAGAGCTCTTTAGAATGAGTGTTTGTTTTAGTCTCGTTCACCTCTACAACTCTGGGCTGTTGAACAAGGTTTCAGCAAAAAGAAAACATTTTCCACACAGTTTTCACACGTATTGCTCTCCTCTACACGAAAATTTCCCTGCCAGTTTATTGTAGGTTTATTTTCAATTGAAATTTTTTTGTCCAAGTATCAAGAGAATGAAACAGAACTTTCAAAACTTGCTTCCAGTGTTACTAATTATCCATAAAGGTATTAATCATATATAATTAATCATCTTAGTGAAGTCCTGGTAGAAAAACTAATTCTTCATTGTTGCCAGATCAATTTATAAGTAAGAACTTTAGTGCATATTTTAAAATTGCCCACTGTTACTTTCATTGCAAAAATAATCCATTCTGAATTATTTTGGAACATTTGTTTGCACAAGAATAGAATCTCAAAGTGTGTATTTTTGTGTTAAAATGGAATTTTATAGCTCATTACTTCAGAACTATATCAGAGTGATGGGATTTCAAATATCAATATACTAATATAAGTTTAAAAAGTTCATGTGCCTTATAATCCAAATTTGATAATTTTCTTAAGCCAGTGTTCTGGTAATGGGACCTGCCATAAGAGCAAGTATTTTCATGCATGACAGACTAAAATCAAAAAATAAATAATAAAAAAATCACTGAGGCTGTGTTTTAGCAAGGACCCAAAATAACCCTGTGCTGAAGATTTCTGTGTGTTGGGGACATTGACCTCCAGAAATACCCGGCGGAGCCCCAGGCCTGTGCTGGGCGTTTCACTGAACTCTCCAAAAGCTCCAGATCCTCTCATTGTTTCCCTTGGAAGAGCAGCTGTTCTCCATTGCAGAAATTGTTTCAAAACAAATACCATCAAGGTTTTGTTGCACGGTCCTTTCCAAATCCTAGAGGGCACAGCCACCCTCCTGCACAGTTCTTGCTTTAATGCAAAAAGCAGAGCTGACCTTTGCTTCCTCCACGTAAGCAGCACCACAAGGCAGCAAATCCCCAGAGAAAATGAGCTGGGGTAAAACAGTGCCAGTGGAATTAACCCAGGACAGGCAAGAGGTGCTTCCTGGTGGGACAGTGCCAGTCTGTGTGACATGGAGGGAACAGACATCACCCCTGACCATCACTGCTCTGCCAGTTTTCACTCCCCTCTGATGCGTTTTTATGGTGTGGGGCAGCAATGTCCCAGTGATTAAGTATGGCTCTCTCTAGAACAACATATTTACAGTATTTTTGTAAATAATCACTTATCTGAAAGGCCGAGGAGGAGGCAGGCTCCTGGCTGTCCTGATCCTCCAAAGAACTCCTTGTTCTGGAGCAGGGGGAGGCAAGGAAGGCTCAGGGTGCTTTGAGTGCAGTCACAGAGGTCTCAGGAGCTCTGACACAGCAGCAGAATCCTGTCACCATCACAGGAGGGATGGAGGGACATCAGTGACACACAGTGTTCTGAGGCAGGGAAAGCATGGAAGTGGAGCAGGCTTCCACCTCTGCCCCTCAGTGGCCTTAAAGCCATGGTAACACACTGCTGTAGAACTGTTTTCCAGACCTGACACAATGGGACTAGGGAAGAACAGAGCTCCTGCTCATTCAGGACTCCTAGGTTTATGGAGAATGAGATTATTTTACCACTGATATAAGAGAACTGCAATTCAAAGTGTCTTCTGAATGCCTTTGGTAATTCCAAACATGTTTATGACCTGGCATTTCTTCAGAAGCCCTGGAAGTGATGCCTTTCTTCCTCGAGAAACACAGAGAGGGACTTTAGACTTTAGAAGGACGCTTGGTGATAGTGGGGGGTGGCTTTAAACTGAAGGAGGGTAGATTTAGATTGGACACTGAGGAGAAATTCCTCCCTGAGGGTGCCCAGAGCAGCTGTGGCTTGCCCCATCCCTGGAATTGTCCAAGGCCAGGTTTTGGAGCAACCTGGGATAGTGGAGTGTCCATGCCCATGACAGGGGGTTGGAAGAAAGTGATCCTAAAGGCTCCTTCCAGCCGAGACCAGTCTGGGATTCCATCATGATTAAAGCAAATCTTGGGAGCTATCATCCCTAATTACACATCACACCAAGAGGCCACACAGCAGAGCAGAGGAGGAAATCTGTTTGTTGATGTCACCTTAGGGAAAGAAGAAAACAACTGCAGGATTTAACTGCTCTGCAAGAACTTGCTGGATTCTGAGTGAGATCTCGGGTGATCAGACCTAACCCACAACTGCAGGAGAAGGGGTGAGGAGCAGAAGGGCCAGGTGACACCACAGCTCAACTCATGCTGCTGAAACAAAAGGTGCCAAAGCACCCAAATCAGCCTCATCTGCTTTGTTTCTGCTGTATCCAAGGGCTGTCGGGACCATCATACTCAGATAATTTACTTTCACTTGTAAAAGCTGCATTAGAATCTGTATGATGAGTCAAGACTGTAGCTCAGCGTGGAGAACAGAGCTGATGGCCTGCTCAGCCTTTTGTGTAAGGTGACAGCTGAAAAACCTGTAAGGAAGGATCTCTACAGACCAACTTTGTTCAATACTAGCTGCTCACTCACAGCACTCTCCATTTCCCAGGAGTTCCTCTGATGCCCTCAGCTTTTCCACTGCTTTTGGAACAAGTGCTACTCACTGTGTGCTGAATTCTCTTCCCAGTGTTTAAGAAGTCTACCAGTTTTAATTATATATACATATATATATATATATATATATATATATATATATATATATATGCACGATAACCAACTGCTTCCCTAAAGATGGAGCATCTTCATTTCTTCTTAAAGCCCTACTTCTAAATATAAGGATTTAAAACGTTTATGGCTAAGAAAATATAAAGCTACTTCATCTAAAAGGAGATCAACTAGAGGGATTGCTATGAAGCAGTTTGATTGGAAGAATTGCATAGTTGCTAATTCAAAATTCTGAAATTCTCTTTAGAACCTGAGGACAGAAAAGTGAGATCCTGATATTTAAAAAGCAAATCAGATCAATCTGGTTTCACCTTTAGCCAAATGCCACATGCTGGACACCCACAATTTCACTCCTGCTCAGCGGGTCTGACTAAAGAGTGAAGGTTAAATTTTGCCTGGAGGAAAACAGATCAATCTCTAGAGACATGGATCATAATCAGTTTCCATCACCCAGCATGGGACTCATCCTCTAATCACTGCTGTAATTAGTTAGGTGGGGCTTTTTTTGATAGAGGGTGTGGGAGGTGGCAACAACACATCTAAAACCCACAGGTTACTCAGTCACCCCTGCTGCTGGGGGGATGCCAAAAGCCTGGAATGGCAGAAAGCCCATTCCAACACCTACACCTGCAACCAGGCTGCACTTCATGGGGCCTGGGTGATTATTTTCCCCTCAGCTGCAATACAGACAGGAAATGTTGACTTTGACAGAGCTGAGATGGTTTACCTAACAGTCCTGCTTTCTCCCACTTTCATTTCACCCCTTACATGACACTGCTGCTCACTCTCTAATCCCTTGTTCGAGCATGCAATTAAGCGGCAGCCACACCCTTGCCGGCTCTCCCTTAGTAAGCAGCACCCCAAGAGGGCAATTACAACCGCTTGGGGAATTATTTTGCGGGGTTGGAATCACTGTGTGTGTGTTTTCACTCTTCTCAGTCTGTTGTCCTGAGGAATTCTGTGCTCTGGAGAAGTCAGTGTCCCTGTGCCTGCAAATGCCCTGATGTGGCATCTCCGGCCTGATATAAATCACTGGCCCCAACATTCAATCCTGAATCCCTTGGTCAGAAAAACCATCAAGGATTGTACATTGACACTTCAGTATCACCCTGCTTTGGGAAGTGAAAAGGAATCAGCAAAACCTAAGGAACACTGAATGTAGCCCAAAGCAGAACAAAATATGGGATTACCACTGAATAGCAGTTTAATACATAGAGAAAACACTCCAGCAGAACACCTGGCACAGGGCTGGAACTAAGAAAGTACAAGACAGAATTATCCAGTTTGTAATCTGGCGAGGAGAAATCATCCATTGGTTTCAGACAGCAGAAGGGAATCCTGACAGGACCAACATCTTGTTAAAAAAAATGGATCTTCTTTGGTTTGGTTGGTGTTAAAGAAGATCAGATGATCGACTCTTTCCTGTATGCCCAATTTTACAGCAGAACCCAGGTGCTGGCCAGATAAAATATTTAGTCCTTATCCTCACAGTGATAACTGTTCTTCAATAATTCTCTTTACTTCAACAATCTATTCAGCATTTCCTCAGTGCTCTTTGAGTTTTCCTTCTTGTCCTCCCAGATTTCAAACCCAAGGGAATCAGAAATTCATAGCTTTTGGAGGGTTTCCCTAAACTCTCTGAGACATGAAGAGGAACAGCGAAGCTGCCAAGTTTTGCTGTGCACCTTTGGTGGCTGAATGATGGGGACAATACAATCTGACAGTTAAAGTGGACGAGATGGACTAGGAGGTTATTCTGTTGTGTTCCTGACAAACTGTTCTGGAGGAAACATTTTTCTTGCTTTACACCAAAAAGAAAAATAAAACCTATCCAAACCTGCTCATGTCTAAGTCAGTGAAATAGATTGCTGCTTCAAATGCGAATGGCTTTTTCTTTTGAAGCACTGCTTAGGCACACATGGCTTTTAAATAGAATTTTGCCAGCAGTTCCTGCACAAACCCCACCAGACCTACTCTGCAAAGTGGTGAAGGCTCCTTCTGCCTGGAAAAGGCAAGCCTGTACTGAGCACACTGACTCACGGATTGCCTCTTTTTTTATCACTTCTATTTCCATAATCCACAAGCAGTGGGCCCTGTCAGGCATTTAGCAAGATCTTGCCCCCAGGGTTGTGATCCAAGCTGATGGGGAGTGACTCACCGGGCTAGAAAGCTCTGCGGTAACCTCGGCCCAGGTGATGCCTTCAGCCTGGAATGAACACAGATGCTCGTGGCACCTCTGTGCAAAACACATCTGCTGTTGTTACTGATCAGATGTGTCCTCTGGGGATTTTGTTCCGTTTCCCTTTTTCCTCTTGAATCATTGGATTTGGGAACATTCCAGTTCTACTGTGCAGAGTCCAAGTCTGAGAACAAGTTAAGCTGTGACAGGAAGGAAGGAGTATGCACAATCCCAATTCCCTGGTGACAGGTCTATTAAGCAATAAATAATGAGCCTTTTATTACAGGTTCTAATTAGAACAGGACTTGTCTGATTTGGGAGATAAGCTGAGCACTCATTCCAAAATTCAGTTTGATCTGTTGCAGTGACATTCAAGCTCTATTTGTTTTCTTTCTGGATTGATGATGCACAGGAAGAAAAGGGAAAGGAAAAATGTTCGTGTCACCAGCTGCAAAAGATTGCTTTGGTTCTAGGCTTTTTACAGGGACTGGAACCCAAATTTTTAAAAACATATGCATTCCAAGCCTTTAGACACCATGAGTTGACATTTTAAGTGGGGTGGAACATGCTGGACACAGAAAGGAACTGCTCAACAGGGAAATAACAAGAGAGTGTGCTCAATTTCCTAGACAATGTCCACTATACCAAGCCTATAAATGTAAAATCCGGGTTTTTATTTTGTTTTCTCACACAAGGTCCAGAATACTTTTCAGAAAGTCATGGAAAACATTTTCTTATTAAGGTAGTAAAAAGCCAAGCAGACAGACTTTGCACAAATTTTTTTAAAAGCCTTTACGTCACTGACAACAATTATAAGAAATTTTTAGCCACAAATATTGTTCAACAATTTGTTGAACAATATTTGTTCAAATATTTGTAAAACTGGAGGCTTTGCTAAAATTTTTCTGAATCAGAACAGCTGTAATGAACTGAAAGGAAGAAGTGAAGGTGACCAGAATGCAAAATGGTGTGGAAAGTCCCTTCTCAAGAAACTTCTCAAGACTATAAATCAGAATGGGCAAGGAGAGCAAAAAAGAGGTTTTGGAATCATATCCATAAATTTAGATGATTAGTAGCACAGGAAAAGCAGTATCTAATGGGAAAGTGCTGTTCTAAATTTCTAAACTGGGACTGTTTACTGGGGAATGATGGAAGCCCAATCCTCTGGTTCTAGGAAGTCAAGAGTTCTTGAAGCTCCCTTTCAAAGTGCGCTCCCAAAGCAGATCCCTGAAGCCAAAGACAACAAACTTGGCCAGGGTTATTGTCAGGCTGAAGCAAACAGCTCCTCAGCTGTGTGACTGCAGCGAGCTGTGAGCCCAGAGGGGTCAGTGAGGCACCAGCACCATCCCCAAAGCCACCCCCAGCAGGCAGCTCCTGCAGCGTTCCTTGCCAGCTGCAGGGGCAGAGGTGCCACACACAACTCTGCCACGGAACTGCAGAAAGCCTTCTTGCCACAAGGCCAGGAGCTGCTGCAGAAAAGCCACGTCTAACTCCAGCATCTTCTTGCTCCACCCTGGCCACAGTGACGTACACAGAATGCAGCTCATTATGCTTTGAGGGGACTGGTACAATTAGCGACTAATTGCTGACGTGGGAAAGAGAAAAAAAAAACAAACGTTTGGATTAGTTTCATTTGACAACCTTCCACTGGAGTTTTCATGCTTCCTCCATGCTGCTGCAGTTAAAGAGAGCTCAGAGCCAGGAGAATGGTGGCAGTAAAGCTTCTTGGAGAAGTTAAAGGCTTTCTGCTGTGCTGAGTGCAATCAGTTACTCTGATTGCAATTTCTATAGCCAGCACAGGGAGAAGAGTGGAACTGTGAAAACTAAGGCCACACGTTCCAGGAGTAGATCCTGTATAAGCTCAGCACTGCTGACAAATCCCCATTTTCATACAATCATGGAATGGGTTGGGTTGGAAGGGACCTTAAGGCCCATCCCATTCCCCCTGCCATGGCAGGGACACCTTCACTGTCCCAGGCTGCTCCAAGCCCCATCCAGCCTGGCCTTGGGCACTGCCAGGGATCCAGGGACAGCCACAGCTCTTCTGGGAATTCCATTCCAGCCCCTCACCACCCTCACAGGGAAGAATAGCTGCCTAATATTTTATGTAATCTACTCTCTGTCACTTTAGAACCAGTTACATCAAGAGATGTTTCTTTCTGAAAATGCAAGATGGAGGCCCCAGCACCTCAAGTATAACCAACCCAAAAACTTGCTTGAAAACTGCACTTGAAATACAAATTGCTTCTATTTCACCAATGTATTAAAGACATTACTGGTCCTAATTTTCTGATTTGCTTTAAAATAGCCAGACATTTATTTGGAGAATTTAAGATACAGATTATCTTATCTACAATGGATTTGGGACAGATTGAAAAAAAAATTTATCTCATCTTCCCTAAACTCAGATCACCTTCAGCTTTATCAAACTGCTTAGACATTGTCTGATGAGTGAACAGATGATTCATTTGGGGATTAGTAACTCCCAATACAGCTGTCATCAACAAAGCTTAAACACCAATTTTGGAACATCAAAGCCATGAGAGGGAAAACAGGGGGAATCAAATTAATAAATGTGATTTTTGCTCTGGCTCCCTCAGCACTGGGCTGAATAATGGTGTTGATTGTAATAGTTTATTCTTAATGTTCATAACAACCCATCAGTCTTCAGGCAAGTATACAGCACTTATCTTCCCATCTATCAACCAGCTCTATGTTGTGTTAACCAGTTGTAACAGGATCTTGTGTTTGAGCATCAAAGGTGATTCAACAAACATTTCACACTGTCACTTTCTCAGCATTGCCCAGTTTCTGTTTTGGTTTAGCCAATTTTTCTCCATCCCATTCTTATTTATCTTTTATTTTCATATTTTCACTGACTTTTTTTTTTTTGTGTGTGTGTGTGTGTGCTCAGGATCTTGCTTATTACTATTTCTAAAATGCTTCTCAACAGCAGCAGCTCTCGATCTATTTTTCCTATTTTTTGCAATATATTTCACTTATCTGCTTTGTGCCATAGACCTTCATTTGTTTCTCAGATTATCACCCAGGAGATGCTGTGACTCTCCCCAAGAGGTGACCATGTTCAGGGTGGGTGTTCCATCAATTTGAGCCTTCAAACCAGCTTTTATTCCTTCCCAAAGGATCTTCCCTGTCAATACCCTAAAGTGAAATGGCAGCTGGAGGCAGGAGCACCCCAGCCAGTTTTAGTGTTTCTGATGAAGTGGTGGCTGGGGGAACAAAGACATTTTACCCTGCAGAGCTGCTGCAGAACAAGCTGCAACAGCAGCAGTGCTCCTGCCAGGCTGCTTCCCTCTTCCCTGGCAGCCTCTGTCACTCAGCTGCCTCAGATCTTCCCCTCAGGTACATATTAAATCCTCTGTTTTCAGCTAAGCCTCAGTTAGAGCTGGAGGTAAAGCCACCCCTCCAGAGGATTCAGAGCAAGCCATAGATAATCAATTAGAATAATCATAGAATAATCAATTTCTTGGCTGTTTGCCCTGGATGTGTAAGAGCTCTGCAGTCCCTTCCACTGGAAAACTGCTAAAAAGAGCTCTGTGCAAGGGCTGGCCCTTTGCAGACACCTGGGAAATGTGGAGTTCCTACAGAGAACTGAACAATTTATTTACTCAATTATGTATTTGAGGCAGGACTGAAAATGAGCAAAACCACATGCACTTGTAGCATTTATTTTATGTTTCGCATTTCCCTGGCAGTCTCTGTGCAAGTACCACATCTCAAGCATCCTTGTAAAGCCCTAAAACACCCTTTCAAAGAAAAAGTACATTCTTGAAAAGGCTTTGTTGTTGGTTTATTGAGGAGTTTTGTTTGTTTGTTTGTTTATTGATTAAATAAAGCAGCCACAAGGATAAAAAATGTTTCTGGGCTAACTCCAGTTGCTTTCCTGGCCTTTTTCCAGTGATGTTCAAATCAGGGGTTGTTCAAACTAGGAAACAGTAGTTTTGCCATTTACTCATACAAAAACTTGGGAGCTCTGGTATTTTTTTAGTACACATTGCTAACAGGGTTCAAGAGTACCCTCTCCTCTGTCATGTGGCTCTGGCTGTGCATAAACATTGCTTTATCCAATAGGGGCAAAATTAGATACTTCCCAGAATGATTTGTTGCATTCTCACGACAGTTGCGATCCCAGACTGGATTAGATCCAGTGGGAAAATGTTTAGACAAAGTCCTGCAGCAAAGAACACTCCTGAGAGATGTTCCTGTGGTCTGCCTAGGACAGAAGGCAAGGTTACAGCCAGGCCTGGAGAAATGTGCCACAGGGAGGAATCTTGGAATGCTCTGTCTGGTTTTAGGGAGCAAAAAAATGGGAGCATCCAGCAAATGTGCAGCCACGCTCATGTTCTTCCCTGGGAGGGTGGGGAGGCTCTGGCACAGGCTGCCCAGAGAAGCAGTGTAGTGGTTTTGGTTTGTTAATTTGAGATTTTGTTAATTTTGAGATTTTTTTTGGCTAATGTTTTAAAGAGTGTGGTGGATTTGGTGTTGGTTAATTATTAATGTACTTATTTTTTGTTGTGAGATAGATAGGATTAGGAGAAAGGTAAAGTAGGTATAAAACTTTAAAAGAGTATAAAGAAAAATTTATTAATAGTAATTAACAGAAAGAGTATTAAGAATTGGAACAAAAAAAAAAAAAAAAGATCTCACTTACAGAGATCCCTGGAAGTGTCCAAGGCCAGGTTGGAGCAACCTGGGATAGTGGAAGGTGTTGGGATTGGAACTGGATGAGCTTTAAGGTCCCTCCCAACCCCAACCACTTTGGAATTCTAAGATCTACAATACCAACCATTAGGTTCAGCTCGTGTGACTCAAACATCATGAAATGCAAACCAGAAAGAAGGAGAAACATGGGGAGATCAGAAAAGGAAGGTATAAAACACTCTCTCCTGACCCACTAGATCTGAGGTTTCAAGAGCTTTAGGAAATATTTAGCTAAAGGCCACTCCTAATTCAGTGATCCAGCAGGAGAGATGAGCACGTTGGGACTGAGCACTGGAAAGTGCAAAAGCAGCATGAAATTGGAAGCAGGAGCATGGTCTTAGCACCTCCAGTGTGCTGCACAAGCCAGAGCTTAACCAGCCTCTGAGGCCTTAAAAATTTAAGCCCCTACTCATTTCTCCTCATCAACTACTTTGGAGCAACATTTCCTAAGAGTTGCTTGGGGGTTTTGTCTCCTTCCTTCTGATTTCCCCTTTCTTCTGTTGGACTCATTCAGTTTGCAGATTCCACTCAAGGCTGTGCTTCTCATTCAAAACATTTCTACTCTTAAAAGTATTTTTGCCTTTGCCTTCACTTTGAATGAAGACACTGCAACCTGCACAGCCTTGCCTTTTTAGCCACTTCAAATCAGTTTTATTAATTTTTGTTCCTCACTGCTCCAGCACATTGCTTTAAATACTTTCTGCACACATCCACACAACACTAAAATAGTGAATCCTGCCTAGAAATCTGACACATATATTGCTAGAAGTTGATTAAATCTGCATTCCTGCAGTCATATTGTGACAGCATGCTTAGGAACACGTTTCCTGACTCAGGTGACACTGTTACTCAGTTTTTCCTACCCTCCTTGATTGCTGGAATATTACCTAAAGCTGTTTAGAAGATAGAAGATGTGTGAAATTGAAATCATCTGGAGACAGCTTCTTGTCTGCCACTGCTGACAGGTAACATTACAAGAACTAATTCACTGTTGTTGTTAAATTCCTGTTACTTTCATTCACATCTTTGCTGTGAAGGCACAGAAGATCCTTTGTCAAGCAGAGTCTGATCAACAGCAAAAGATAAACAGAATACGTAGGAGTGACTTGGTAGTGCTTCAATTTTCCTCCATTTAATGTTTATTCTTAGTGTTCAAGTTGCCTTCCTCTCTAAGCCAGAGGTCAAAGTGAAGTTTCTTTTATTGATTTTCCCAGTGTGATGGAAGCAGCAGAAGGTGGTGGGGTTCCTCCATGGCAGCTCTGACACTGCTGACAGAGGCTCAGGCTCCAGCTGAGGGGAGGTTTGGAGCAGTAACAGGAGAAAGCTGAGCCCACTGCTCTCAACCTGGCACTTGTGGTGCCTGTAGGACAGTCTGGTCCCCAAAAGAGGGGGAAAACTTCAAGGCTCTTGGTTCATTTTATCAGCATAGGAAAAGAAAACAGGAAAAAAAACAGAGATAAGAAATATAGGACTTCTGAGCCAACAGCAGCAAACCTACAAACCTTAACTTTGTCAAATCCAGCTGCTTTTAGCACCTAAACAGAATTTTGGTATTACTGTAAAACTATCTGTCCCTCTGTTTAGCCTCTTCCTTTATAAATGTAAGACACTGAGGGATCTGGGAATGAGCAAGGAATCAAATAAACATTTCAGCCTCCTGTATTGGAGCTCACCACCCAAACTGTCAGCCCTGCAAGGAGCTTGAGGACACCCAGTGTTACCAGGAGTCTGGGAAACCACATCTGGGAAAGACAAATGCACTTCAGTGGTGAAAGGTTCAGAGTTCACTCCTATCCTAATTTTGCAGAAGGACACAGCAATGTACACTCACACAGAGCTGCTGTAGCAGGAGGCAAAGTGCTACAGAAAGGAATGGACTTAGAGCCATGGACAAACCTCCCCTGTTCATCCTCCCTGCCATGGCTGGAATAAACAGAATTTATTGTTGTAATCATCCCTCATCATGGCCTGCACACATCCTGTGCCCCTCTTTCCCTTCCCTAAACTTTTAACCGTCTTTTCATTTATAAATAACATTTAAGTTCATATTTCAAAAGCATGCAGGCTCTTGGCTTCTATAAAATCTCCAAGAAATCACCTTTACTTCCCACAATGTAGATCCAGAGTATCCAAAGTCTGTTTGCTTGTTATATTAATAGAATTCAGAAAATTGCTCTACAACATTCCTAAAAAAGAGAATCAGCCAAAGTTAGACTTGGCATCTGCACAAGTCTCAGTTATTTTTTGGAATACTTTGACAACACTCTTATGTTATTGTCTCTGGGTTCATTTTTCTGTTCATGTATTCCCCAAAGAAGGAAAGAATGGTATTCCTGTTCTCTGAATAAGGACACATCTTGCTTGTCAGAGAGATATAATTATTTATTTTCCTTTCTCCTTCTTGAATTGTTGGATCTTCAGATCAGGAGGTTTCAGGTCCTTCAAAATCTTGCTCTTCAGAGAAAGTCATCCTAACTGCCTCAAATAAAGAAACAAGAACAGAGATTTACCTGCAGAGCTGGCACCTACAATTATTGTCCTTTCAGCTGCTTACTGCAGGGAGAGCCTTTGGAGAACACAGAACACCGGTTAGGTTCCTAAATCTGATTTAGTAACACAGAAAACCTGAGCTACTCAGTGCTGGCAGGAGCCCCAGCTCCACAGGCTTCACCTGGGTGCACCTAGGGACAAAATAAAGGTGTAGGATGAACGAGATGACTCCTCCCAAGCTGCTTCTGAAGGAACCCTGCAGTCAGTTGAGAACATTTTCATTTTTTGTCTTCCATTTGATCTCCTCAGAAACATATTTTTCATATTATTCCTCACATTTTACTTCCATCTGGTTTCAGCTTTTGATTAGAAACTTGGAAGCTCAGCCTTAACAGCTCAGTGCAGAGACCTGAGCTGCTTCCAGCCATATTCCTCCTTGGAGGATCTGAACTCAGCCGTATGGTTCTTTTTACTGAGGCTACAGCCTCAGTAAATAGTTTGCAACTCTTGGAAAGAGCAAAAACTCTTGCAAACAGAGGAGGGGTTTGTTATCCTGGAAGAAACAAAACCTGCAAGACAGATGATAGTGATTGAAAAATATTTGCTATGCAAAGTGGTGTTTATAGGGAAGCTGTAAATTGCCAGGTTTATCAGGCAGGACTCAACACACATTTAAATGTTGGTTCACATCTCACCAGGAATACAGGACCAAGAGTACCCTGATATCTGAGCTCAGCCCAGAATTCACTGCAGCCACCAAAAGAAGATGCTGAAGTTACTGCTCAGAAAAAAATTTAAATGTTCAATAATAAATATTGATGGGGTCTTAAAATTGTAGAACCATAGAATGGTTTGGGTGGGAAGGGAACTTAAAGCTCATCCAGTGCCACCCCTGCCATGGCAGGGACGCCTTTCACTGTCCCAGGCTGCTGCAAGCCCCATCCAGCCTGGCCTTGGACACTTCCAGGGATCCAGGGGCAGCTCTGGGCACTCTGTGCCAGGGCCTGCCCACCCTCACAGGGAACAATTCCTTCCTAACATCTGATCTAAACCCACCCTGCCCATGTCCTTCTCTCTGCAGGATCAGGGGAAGCTGGCAGTCATCAGAGCCAGAAAGGTTGGTGGCTCATCCCATCTTTACACTAAAAAAGTAAATTTTTACCTTAAAAGCATTAAAACATCCTGAGCCAGAAAAATTCTGTGTCTCCCCAAGTGTTTGCAACAGGGCATGACTGACACATGACCAACAGGCAAAACACCCAAGAGATGTGGGTGGAAAGAAAAAAGATTTGGGAATGGTGACCCTCCCACACCACCTCAATTCCAGCAGAAGTGCTTAATTCTCAAGGACCTGTGAAAGTCACAGAAGAAAGGAAGATACAAGCCAACATCAGAGACACCAGAAATCCTGTGATTTCCAGCAGCTTTTGAACAGCACCAGCAATTTTGCCAGGCAGCCTTAATCACCACAAGCATCCATGAGAAGTTACTTCCCTGGCCTGCAAGTGCAGGGGAAGGCTGGGAAAAAGACATTCAGCTTCTGACTGTAAGAATCAAGGAAATGGGTTTAGACTTCCCCCATTTTTGAGCAATCAAACAGGACAGCCAAAGAAAGACAGAAAGCAGGATTCCAATCACAGAGCTACAAAGGAGCAAGTTTCCAGACTCGTCCAGCTTTTGTCACTTGGAATTTCTTTTCCTTACATTTTAAGCTTTTTTGCTACATTCTGATACCATCTCATCCGGGCTGTGCTTTTATATTATTCTTTGCAGTATTTGCAGAGTTCACAGTGAAGACTTGAGACATATGTAGGACATATGCAGGAGATCTCCTGGAATGATCTCATGTTTGCAGCTCCAAGAGGGATCAGAGAGCTGAAAGTTGGTCTGGATTGTCCCCTAGTGGTCCCCACCTTTCCTGGGGAGCAGAACCCCACAGGGGCTGTGAGTGCTGATTTTCATGATCACCCCCAAACAGGGACCTGTCCACATTAACCAGGGCTTGCCTCCTTCCCTGCAACATTTTCTGCTCAGCTCACAGCATCTCCCAAATTCCTCACTGCAGACCTTACCTGGCCATTTGCTCCCAATGCTGCCCCTGTAATGATGTTTATTTCTATACTACTCCATGATCTTCTATGCTGTGATTAAGTTATAGCTACTCTTTTAGAGGTTTTCCCCAATCTGTCATTTGTAATTTGAGTTTTGTCCTCCCCGATTCTGGCAGCATTTTACAGCTTTGTTGTCATTCATAAATTCTTGACAGATTTCCCATTACATTATCCAGGTTATGTAAAAGAAAATATTGGCCAACACAACATCAACCAACTTCACTTGATAGGCACTAAGAAGCACAGGGAACTTGTGCAGGTTATATTACCAAAAACATCCAAGGAAAAGGACAGACTTCCAGAAAGTTCTCACAGATTTTGACTCCCATCCATCTTGTTTTCTTCAGCCACACAGCTTAGAGAAATAATTCCATATCTAAAATCTGAAGTGGTGCTTTTTCAATAACAGGTCAAAATTCTGAGTCCAGATTTGTTGCTAACTCTGCCCATGCACTATTTTTAAAATTTACCTCTTGTCCAAATCAAGTCATATGGCATCACATGGACTTTCTTCCTGCATGTTTCTCCCTGTTCAGAGCACTGTTTTGTAATTTAATTGGAAAGTTGACAGTTCCAGACATCTTAAATCTCTACACAATCATCTCCTCCATGTTTGACCTCAGCAACTGGAGGGTCCCTCCTATGCTTTTACCAAGAGCTTTGAACCCAGGGGAGAAGTTTTTGCTCTCATTCCTTCCTTTGTGCCTAACTCAACCTCCAGCTCCATGTGCATCGCAGCAGTTTGGGTCAGACTACACTTATTGTCCATTGTTCTCTTATTCTTGCTCAGTTCTCTTTTCCTTTCCTTATTCTGAGTCCTCCCTGATGCAATTTCAGCTGCTTTGCTAAGAAAGCTCCTGTCAGGCCACACATGCATCAGCACATGAAGCCCAGAAGAAACTGTGGTATTAAGTGGCTTAAGTTCAATTAACTGAAGGATTGTCATGGAAACTATCTAATTTAAGCTAAAGAACAAAGTCATTAGCCTCAGAATTTCACTGAACTTGCATTTATGTTCTGTATTTCACCCCAAAACACTTGTCAAGGATGGAGTTCATCAAAAACTTCAAGTCATGGTATTTGCTTAAAAAAAAACAACATAAAATTAATTTTAAAACCCAACAACAACAAAATATATTTGCAAAATCTCCACTCAACAGAAGAGAAGTAATTCCTTCTTATTTCAGGCACAGAAAGCTCCTCCTAGGGAGGTAAAATTTATGCAGTTTTAAAGGATATGCTCCTTTTAGACAGACAAGTTCCCCTGTACACAGCACTGTTACCGTTCAGGAGGTTACTACAGAATAACTCCTTTTATTACCCATGTGCTCTAAATTCTGATTATAACAAAAAATCCCCTTCAAGATACTTCAAAGAGGAGCTTTACAAAAGTGATAAAAATTGAGGATTTGGGTGCTCAGTGTTTCTAGTGGTGTGTTCTTATGCCATAAATATCCAGGATATACATGGAAAGCATGGAAAGATTAGATCAATATGTCAGTAGTAAAAACCAGATCTGTGTCTCCATCCACTCCATCCCACTCAGCTTTTGCATTAATCTCATTAACAGGTTCCAAGCACAACCCAATAGTGCTCCAAAAAAGCAAAGGCAGCATCTGCCAGGAGACATCCTCCCCCTCTCATGGAAACATGGACGGAGGTGCTCCTGCCTCACTCTGTGCCTCTTTGCTCCTGGAGCCACATCACAAGAGCACACCTGGCATTTGAATGGAATGCAAGAGAGGTCTGAGGTGGCTCCTGGATCCTGTGAGGGCTTGTCCAGCTCTCCCAAGGCTTTTTCCTCTGCACACAGCTTGTCCTTGCTGCAAGGACGTGCTGCACGTGTCAGCCTGTCAATAAACATGTCCTACCTCACTGCTGGGAGCAGGAAAACCCCCACTGTGCCTGGATACTCATGAGGAAACATGTACTGAAAGGCAGAAGGGGTAGGATAGCAATTTAACTGTTGCTCTTTTAAGAGTTGCTGCAGGTGGGGTCTCACAAGGGCACAGGAAGGGGAAGGATGAGAGGCTAAGGAACAGCAAACACAGACAGAAAGGTCACAGAACTGGCCAGCAATTCCCTGTGACTGTGAGGAGTTTGACACACATACAAAGAGTCCATGTCTTTCATGAGAAACCTGACTTACCAGAAAGTCTGTAAATTGCCCAGAAATTTAATTGCAGCTTTGTTTCAGTGATGACAGAGTGAAGCTGCTGCGAGCTGGAGTTTGGTTGTACCTGTCAGGGCAAAAAGAGAATTGTTGGAAACTCAGCCACTCCAGTGCCTCCTGCTTCAGAGGCAGCCAGTTCTCGAGCAGAGTTTGCTTTACAAACACATCGTGGTCATCTGCAGGAATGAGATGTCACTGGGACTGTGCAGCAGCACCTGAGCCCACCTGAGCTCTGCACAGGCACAGAAGGTGCCCAGGAGCTGCTCTGGGCTCCAGGACCTTAAAATGTGGGGCCCAGCACCAAAGGCAGGGAGGCCTTGACCCCTGAGAGATCAGAGAATCATGGAATTCAGCTGGAAAAGCCTTTTAGGATTATCAAGTCCAGCCATTCCACCAGCACTGCTGTGTTCACCACTAACCCCTGTCCCCAGGTGCCACATCTTTGGAACACTTAAAGGACGGTGATTCCACAACAGCCCTGGGCAGCTGTGCCAGTGTCTGATCACCCTTTCAGTGAAAAAAAATTCCCCAATATCCAATCTAAACCTCCCCTGGCCCAGCCTGAGGCTGTTCCCTCTCCTCCTGCCCCTGTTCCCTGGAGCAGCGCCTGACCCCCTGGCTGTCCCCTCCTGTCAGGAGTTGTGCAGAGCCAGAAATTCCCCCTGAGCCTCCTTTGCTCCAGCTAAACACACTCAGACTTCTGTGGGTGTTTTCCACACTGGGAACCAGATCAACATACTAATTTTTTTAACCAAACCTCTGAAAGTAGTTTATAAGCAGTGGGGTCTTCACTACCTTCCTAGCCTTCAGTATTTATTATGGATATTTTACAGAAAGGCTGTCAAATGCTGTTGGTTCCATTCCCAGAAAATCAATCATTTTAGGGCATCATAATCTAAATGGGGACACGACAGGAGCAAGACTACTACAGTGGGAGCAAAGAGCAGCTCAGCTCTCCAGACGTTTCCTCTCTTTGGGACTAGATTTTCTTTGAAACTCCCAAAGTATCCCACATTTCTGTGGTTGATCCATGTACAAAGACAAAACTCTATTGCAATCCATCAGCAATTTTTACATTATTTCCTCCTAACTGCTTACAGTACTTACAAGCAAAATTTAGACCTGGAAATTCACACCTATTCCCCCCCATTAGGCTGTTGGGGGAAATCACTGATTGTTCTAGCAGCTAAATACTGATAAATCCTGATAATTCCCATGTTCAATTCATTCCACTGCTGCTACTGGGTAAGCATCCTACTACTCTGACCTTTATCCACTCAAGAAGAAGCAGCTCAAGTGCCCTCTAGTGTGGTTTCAGAACATCCAGTCTGTGCTTTTCCCGAGTTTTTGGTATGAAATGAGAGGGTTTGTCTTTGGTTTGAAGCATTTCTAGAGAGTCATAGAATTTCATTACTTAAGCCACCGTGAAAAACAGGTTGACTGCAAAATTGATGGTGATTGTGATTTTTTAAAAAAAGTAAAATTCCTGAATTATAGTTATGGCTACTTCCAATTTATCCCTAAAATAGCAAAATTTACTCAACATGTCTAATATTTTCATGATGAATTTATCTGCTTGTGGAGTGTTGCTGTTACTGGATGGTTTTTCTTCTAAACCCTTTTCTTAAAAGGGTTTAGATCATCACCATTCTACAAAAAAAAAAGTGGTACTTCTATTTACTTTTCCAGTTTCTTATAAGCCCAAACTTTTAATACATATTTATCAAAGTCGATTTTATTTTTCTACCTCCTGCATTTTTAGTGGCTCCAACAAACATTTCCTGAACTGCTCAAGCGATCCTTACTGCTCCATTTGAATTACTGTCCTAGCTGATTCAACCTGAAGAAATTTGGCCCTTTTAAAGCTATTCACAGTCTGAATAATGAACGTGCTGAGATCATCTCAGAGCACATGTTTCTGGAAGCTTTCCTGGCTGGGCTGCACAGGCTTTGAAATAAGCTTCCTGTTTTAGCTAATTCTGATTTAGCTGCAGTCGTGTGCGCACCATGTGAGCGAACAGACTCAGGCACCAAATGGGTTTGTTTTTTCCAGACTGAAGGTGGAGATGGGAAGAGCACAGGCTAGGGACTGATGTTGTTTCAGACATCTTGTATAGTAGTAAAATTCTCAGAGCTGACTTGAAAGAAATGCCAGAGAAATAAATGTATGTTCTGGTAGCATCCATGGCCCATCCACTTCATGGGCAGCTGCCAGTAAATGCTAAAGGAAACAGTTTGGGAATGTAAGAGTAGGAATAGGAGGAGCACATTCCCAGTTTGGCCTGCTGGAATTCAGTGATGTTTGTTTTAAGAAGATCAGAAGAGGAAAATTTAGAGGGAGAATAATGGAAATAAGGGCAGGCTGAGCTGTGGGATGATTTCAAAGGAAGAGTCCTGTCCCTTGGCTTGTGGTTACACAGATTAGAGCACTGAAAATGGGTTTCTCCAGTTCTCCTCTGCACTACACAGCCAGGCACGAAAACTCCAATACCTTTCCCCTAATTTTCCCTAAACACTTAATCCTACTCCATTCTTAACAGCCTTTTCTATTACTTCTTAGACCTGGGAAAATGTAGAAGACTATTTAAAACACTGGCAAGTTTCCAAGCAGCAGCAGCAGCAGCAGCTGTGCTCAGATCAGCTCTCCCTGATGGAAATTTTCTCTTCTTGTACCCAAACAGCATCACACCACAATCACATCAATATATTTCCTTCAAGTGCTCCAGCCAGAAGCAGAAAAGCAGCACTCATGTGAATGGGTCAGAAAATGAGATTCTATCATGATTGAAATAGGGATCCATGTGAAATAGGAATTATGTCCTGGTACTGCCATGGTTTTCCTTTACACACCTGCTAACACGTTGCAAATATTTTAACAGTCCTTATGACTGTTTCTTACAGGGGTTAATAGAACTGAGGGAGGGGAGGAGGTTTATAAAACTAAGTGAAGTTTTCTGTAGTTAACATGCAATAAATAGTGATTTTAGACATGGGTTGATTTGACTTGGCGTAAAAATAGACATTTTGGTCTTAGTGGCAGGTTCTTGAGATAAACATAAGTCACTATTAGCATCTGATTTCAGTCTTAAAGTCAAAAGTACTTGACTTTTCTACCCAGATCCGTGAACAGTTAAACACCTTTATGAGTTGCCAAATATGTCTGAATTAGTCTGAGTACATTTGCTCTGGAAGGACATTTTGTACCTCTCTAACATGCAGTTACAGATGCAAAGGCTTTGTATAAATAGCACAAGAATAGCTTTGGATACATAATTTTTAAAATTTCCTTCTCTCCTCGGTTCCCCTGCTTTCTAGCAAATTTCCATGGAAAATGTAAAACTCAGCAGCACTTTTGTTCATTTGAGAAGAAACCAGTTACACAACAAAGCTCTTTTTGGACCTTTCCCTTCTGTTTTGTCCTTGCAAAGGAGTAACTTGGGGTGGAATTCAGAAAAGCTCTTTGGACTCCTCAGTCATTGACTGGGATTCTGTCCTCTGCAGGGATAATTTTACATTTTGTCACTGCTGAGGCTCTGGACCCCAAAGTTTCCCCAACACTGATGGTGCATGTGAAAGAGCTGAGTTAAAACCATCGAATTCAAAGTGCAGCCAAGCAAAGAAATTGATTCCTCACTCCTGGGCTGAGGAGGAGCAGGAGAAAGGCACTGCTGCTGCCAGTTTAACTCGAGTGGAGCCCTTGCCATCCTGTGGCCTGCAGGACAGATTCCCAAGAAATTAACAAAATCATTTATCATAAACATGTTGGAGTGATGATTTATTTGAACAGAACCCAAAACTTCCCTCAGATATATGAATGCTATGTCCAAATATTCTTCTGATACAACACAGGCAGTTTTTCTGTGCCAAGAGAAAATCGCATTTTAAAGTAAGGGTAGAGCAGGCAGCATGGTGGTGCCCCAGATATAACAATAACCAAATGTTAATTATGACAAGGCTTTTAGACTCCACAGTGTTATTTGTGTTTCAAAAGCTGCCTTTCCTGATGGAAAGCCATCAATATTCAGAGAAATAGGAAAATAAATGGGCTTTCTAGGCTTTTTCAGTTCCCTGGTTTTCTTCTGTTTAACCAACAAACAAATGTACCTCCTTAAAGGCCATAAGCATGTTCAGATTTCCCTTTGCCTTGGTTTTCAGGGAGAATTTCTCTGTGATACTGAGCACCTGCTACAGTTCATGTATCATCTGCTGTTGCTGTCCTTATACTGAAACTTGAAAAAATGCCTAAACCTCCATCAATTCCCAGCTTAAAGCAGTTTTGTGGAAGAAGACACTTTTCTTTAAGGATTTCTGCTGTCTGCCGGCTACGCCCTCCACCACCACAAGGAGATGCAAATCCTGCAAGTGCCACTGAGCCCCTGCTGTCAGTGAAATCTTCATCTCCTGCCAGCTGGCGGCAGCTCTGAACTGCAGCCAGGGAGGAGGGAGCACACCCAGCAACGCATCCCTCCCTCCCCGGGAGCTGACCCGGCTCCCAGACCTCACTGGTGGAACTGGTATTTCCCATGGTGTTGCAAATCAGCCCAGTCCCCGATGGCAGTCAAGTGAAAGCAGAGAGGACGTGGCACGTTTCACCACTCACTTCTCTGATTTCACATTCCAGCCGTGATGCATTTTTGAAGTACCACAGAAATGTGCAGTTTAAAACCTGTCTAGTAAACTTCCTTGATCCTGGGGCATAAGCTTTGAATTTGAGTAACTTTCTTTTTTTCCACTGCCCTTTGGAGCAGTTTCCTTTTCCTACTTGGCTCAGACAATTTTCAAGTCAAGACAGCAGCAACAGCTTGTTCCCTCCTGTGATGCAGATTGTGAGTCAGGGCCTTTGGGACCTCCTGCTGACTGCAATAAATTCCACATGCCCCCATGGGATTGCCCCAGGGGTATTCCTGGAATGGCTGGCAATGTTTGGAGCTCTGTACAGCACCCTGGCTTTCTGCTGTTGCTATTTTCCAGGCTAAGAGCAGAGCTGCACATCCTCCTCCAGCTCCTAGATCATTAAGGTTGGAAAAGATGATGGAATACAGCTTAGAGATTAGCAGAGCTTTTTAAAAGGCTTTCTGTAATAAACAGTCCCAGAGCACTATGAAATAAGTCACTCTTAGACCCTTTTATATGTATTAGATTTTAATTCCCTAAAGAGAACAACAGATTATTTGGGACTAAACCACAGGGCTGAGCTAGGACCAGACTCAAGAACTTATAGTTCTGGGATCACTCCAGTGGCCCAATCTCTGCAGAAAATCTCCACTCCACACTGGTTGTGTTACGTGTCCACTGGACCTGTGGAAGCCTCCTGGGTCCAGAGGCAATGAACACACAAAAGCTCTGGGAAAAAAGCCTTTTCTCTGTCATTGGGCATTGAGAGCAGGCAGCTCTCAAGGTATTTGGTCTTTAAGAATGAGGATAAAAGTGTCAGTCCTTCTCACTGGGAAGGCTGTAAATACAGGAGAAATATCCATGTGCAAGCAGGGACCTCCTTCTCCTGGGAACTGCTCCCACTGTAATCCACAGCAGAGTCTCTTTGGCCTGGGCAAAAATCCCTGTCCAGCTGTCCCAGACCCCCTGTGACTCACCATGGAATCAGTTCCATACCTCATTTTCCATGCTGACCCAAACAGCTAGACTAGCTCAAAAATACCTCAGCCTTCACACATATCAGAATTCCTTCTGCTAAACTTGAGCAACAGTTCTGATAACCTGTTTTTCCTTAGTGTTTTTCACATTGACAGATCATGTTATTATCTTCTAGGCCAGGTTTCCTGGGAAACAAAGCATCTTCTTAGTTTTCTAATCCTTCCAGGGAAATTATGCCAAATTAAAACATTTCATGAACATTCATTACATTTTGTCAGAGATGGTTCATGGATAAATCAACATCAACTGCCCAGAATGTGCTACTGATTAATGGGGAGCAGAAACAACTAGGCTTGCTTTTTCAAAGTCTATTTCATGTCCAGAGGCAACATTAACCAGGGACAATGTTCCTCTCTGACAGTTCTGTGTTTTGATCAAGGAAACTCCACCGCTGAGAATGGGATATTGCTATGGCAAAAATGTGTGGAAGGGGCTCTTCCCATGGACAGCAACTCCAGCTCTTACCACATGATAGAATCCCAGAATGGTTTGGGCAGGAAAGGACCTTAATGCCCCTCTCATTCAACCCCATGCCATGGGCAGGAACATCTTCCAGTATTCCAGTTTGCTCCAAGCCCCATTCTACCTGGCTTTAGACATTGTCAGGGATGGAGCAGCCACAGCTTCTCTGGGCACCCTGTGCCAGGGCCTCCCCACTCTCACAGGGAACAACTCCTTCCCAATATCCCATCCATCCCTGCCCTCTGGCAGTGGGAAGCCATTCCCCTTGTCCTGTCCCTCCAGGACGTTGTCTCTCTCCATCTTTCTTGTCCAGCCCTTCAGCTCCTGGAAGGCCACAAAATAGTCACTCCAAAGCTTCTCTTCCTCAGGCTGAACAATGCCAAATCTCAGCCTTTCCTCCTAGCAGAGCTGCTCCAGCCCTCTGATCATCCTGGTGCCTCCTCTGGCCTGGTCCAGCTCAGGTTCCTCCTGAGCAGGGCAGTGATGCTGAACTGTGATATGGAAGCTCCTTTCCCTTGGCAAGGGAAGATTTAGTGGGAATGTTCCTTTGGAACACCCACATCATAGAGCCTGCAAACAGGTCATCCTGTGTTCCTGCCCACCAAAATCACACACACCATGATCATCTGGGTGAGTGTCGACACTACTCACCTGCACCTTGCAGAGGGACTCAGCAGGAAGAGTTGCTGAATCCAAGTGGGATTGTGCAGCTCACATCTATCTGAGTAGAGAGAAACCAGGCCCAAGAGGAGAAGGAATCTGCAGAGAGAGAATAATATTGGTAATTGGATGAACCTCTCTCATTTGTTTAGTGGAGAGCTGGGAGGGGACTCAAAATGCCAAGCTGGGACTGGGAAAGGCTTGTTGGAACACAACAGAAAAGGAAATTTGGTGTTCCTCTATCTTCCTTCCACCTTGGCCTATAAGGGGTGATACTAGAAATTATACCCAGATCATGCTTGCTGTTGAAATGACAGGATTCTGGGATTTTACACCCTTGCAATGCATTTTCTGAGACACAGCTTTCAGAGACAGGCCAGGATTTGAAGCATATTCTGAACACTCCCGAAAAAAGAAAACAAGGCCAGAGTGTTTGCCAGGGCATCTAAGTAGTTCTCAACAGCCCCATGTGAGCTTTGCAGACTGACCCAGCATGCAAGTGCCTGATGCAAAGCAAGTAAATATATATAAAAAAAAATTTAAAATCATAGAAGGAAACAAAGGAGCAGAGAATTTGCCCAGACACTTGGAAAAATACAGTGCCTTATGACCTCCTTTGTATTCCAGGGAGCAATTCCTGAGCTGCATTCAGAGACAGAGTTGCCAGGCCCAGAATTCCGGTAATTACTCAGTGAAAATGGAAACAGCCCCACAGATGCCAAAGGTATGATGCAAGTTTCATTGTCCCTGGAAGAATGGGAGTCCAGTATGGGTTTGGGGCTGTTTGCTTGGAGTTGAAAAGCAGTTGTAGTTCCATGTAAATTGAATATTTAAGTCAAGGAGTAATAAGATTATTTTTATTATGAAAGCTCCTCCTCATACTCTGAAGGGCTATTTTGGACCCTGAACAAGGAATTTGAGCTTATCATGCACAGAAGCAGCTGAGAAACAGGAAGCACATAGGACAAGGGGGAATGGCTTTAAACTGCCAGAGGGCAGGTTTAGGTGGGATACTGGGAATAAATCCTTCCCTGTGAAGGTGGTGGGGCCCTGGCACAGGGTGCTCAGAGCAGTTGTGGTTGTCCCTGGATCCCTGGAAGTGTCCAAGGCCAGGTTGGACAGGGCTTGGAGCAACCTGGAATAGTGAAGGTGTCCCTTGGCAGGGGGTGGGACTGAATGAGATTTAAGGTCCCTTCCAACCCAAACCATTCTATAATTTTATTCTTTAATTCTGTGAAATCTGAACAATCCTCTGCAGAGCTAAGAAACACTCATAGGAGTTATGCTGTTCATAAAGCATAAAACTGGAATTATAAACCACAAAGGAAATAGTCAAACACCGGAAAGGAAAAATAATATTGTGCTCTCCTGATATCTGAAAGGTTAATAGGTTACCAGATAACCATTTGGAAGACTGAAAAACAGAGGAAGGGTAGGTCGGGAAGGAAAATGGTAACATTCACCCCCTCCCTTTACCCAAATACATTTTAAAATATTTTAATTCTCAAGTCAGGATGATATTTATGAGAATAATAACTCAGGCTTTCTTTTAGTAATTGAAATTAAACAGCACTTGCTCTAGTAAGGACAGTTTCTTATCCATCTGTCACTACAAGTACAAGTAATTCCATGTGTTTAGCAGTATCTGAACACCTAGTGCTACAGTTGGATAACACTTGGCTGAAAAGTTTCCTAGCATGATCTTCAATCAGAAAATAACCAAAACCAAATATTCTGTGCCCCAGGATCTGCATAATTTAAATCTAACTGCAAAGAAATTGCCAAACTTGAAGTCTGTTACAAATATCCACATGCTTGTTTCATCTAAGAACCTCAGGGGGAAAGGACACTTTGATAACAGAAGGGTCTTAAATATAAAAAGCATTAAAATCCACGCATGAATTTCCATCCATGGATTTTGAAGCTAGACATGTTCCAGATGGAAATGTCACTCTTCCCAGCAAATACGACTAACTACAGCAGCTCATGGAATAACACCATGAATTGTCTAACAAGCAAATGCCTCCTTCACAGTCTGATAATCCTACTGACAAAAAATTCAGTGCATCTCTACTTCCCTTAACGATATTGATTTGTTCCGAGTAGGCTGCGGAATGAGAACACTGACCACCTTTGTCCTTCTCTGCAGAGAGCCCTCGGCAGGCTGCGAGCCCGGCACTCAGGGAACCCTCGGTGAGCCGGGAGCCCTCGCTGGGCTGGGAGCCTGGCAGTGAGAGAGCCCTCGGTGGGCAGAGCCCGGCTCTCAGGGAGCCCTTGGCAGTCAGGGAGCCCTCGGTGGGCAGAGCCCGGCTCTCAGGGAGCCCTCGGTGGGCAGAGCCCGGCTCTCAGGGAGCCCTCGGTGGGCAGAGCCCGGCTCTCAGGGAGCCCTTGGCAGTCAGGGAGCCCTCGGTGGGCAGAGCCCGGCACTCAGGGAACCCTCGGTGGGCAGAGCCCGGCTCTCAGGGAGCCCTTGGCAGTCAGGGAACCCTCGGTGGGCAGAGCCCGGCTCTCAGGGAGCCCTCGGTGGGCAGAGCCCGGCTCTCAGGGAGCCCTCGGTGGGCAGAGCCCGGCTCTCAGGGAGCCCTTGGCAGTCAGGGAGCCCTCGGTGGGCAGAGCCCGGCAGTCAGGGAGCCCTCGGTGGGCAGAGCCCAGCTCTCAGGGAACCCTCCGTGGGCAGATCCCGGCAGTCCGAGCCGCTGCTCTCGTCAGCCGCTGACCGCGGGCTGTGAGGGACGCGCGGGCACGGCCGAGCCGCCAGGGGGCGCTGCCGCCCGCGGCACGGCCGGGCCGTGAGGGCCCGAGCGGGAACCGCGGCAGCGCCGCGGAGCTGAGCAATGTCCGGGCCCCGCAGGGATCATCCCCTCCTGCCCTGCACAGACAGCCCCAGACCTCACCCTGTGCATCGCTGGGAACGTTGTCCGAACTCTCCTGGAGCTCTGGCAGCCTCGGGGCCGCGCCCGTTCCATGGGGAGCCTGGGCAGTGCCAGCACCCTTTCCCTGCGCTCCAGCCTGACCGTGCCCTCACACAGCTCCAGCCCTTCCCTGAGTCCCGTCCCTGCTCGCAGAGATCGGAGCTGTCCCTCCGCTGCCCCTCGGGAGGAGCTGCGGCCCCCGATGAGCTCTGACCTCAGGCTCGTTCATGTTCAACAAACCAAGTGCCCTCAGCCTCTCCTCGAAACCCCTCGAGACCCTTCACCACCCTTGTGTCCTTTCTTTGGACAGCTCCAATAACTTTATATCCTCATTTTGTGACACCCAAAACTGACCCCAGCACTGGAGGCGAGGCTGCCTCAGCCCAGAGCAGAGTGAGGCAATCTCTCCCTCACCCAGCCTGTGATGCCTGGTGCCCCCAGGACAGGGATGTCCCTCCTGCCTCCGGGGCACACTAACTCAGATCCAACTTGCCATGGATGTCCCTCCTGGCTCCAGGACACACTGACTCAGATCCAACTTGCCATGGATGTCCCTCCTGCCTCCGGGGCACACTGACTCAGATCCAGCTTGCCATGGATGTCCCTCCTGGCTCCAGGACGCACTGACTCAGATCCAACTTGCCATGGATGTCCCTCCTGGCTCCAGGACACACTGATTCAGATCCAGCTTGCCATGGATGTCCCTCCTGGCTCTGGGGCACACTGACTCAGATCCAACTTGCCATGCCAGGACCCCAGGTGCCTTTCCACAGAATTGCTTTCCAGAGTCTCACTCCCAGTCTGCCCGTACATCCAGGGTTACCAGGTCCTGCAACTCTCCAGGTGCAGAATTCAGCACTTGCCCGTGTTAAACTCCACATGGTTGGTGATTGCCCAGACTTCGCATTTATCAAGATCTCTTTGCCTCTGAGTCAACAGCTCTTCCCAGTTTTGTGTTGTCAGCAAAATTCCTCAGTATCCCTTTGAGTCCTGATCCGAGTTGTTTATGAAGACACTGGCCCTAAAACCAAGCCCAGCAGAGCCCCATGAGTGACTTTTTGCCAATTCTTTGCCCCTGGGCACCCAGCCCTGCCTGAACCTCCCCGGGCACCCAAACCTGTGTGACTCCTGGGCAGTGCCCAAGGAGGCTGAAGTGCCTCTGAGAGATGCCAAGAATCACCTGCTGAAAAGCAGCACCTTGGGATTAACTCATTGCAAGAATCATGCAGGAAGGAGACCTACTACTTATGATGGCTGAATGCTTAATTCCTACACTTTTAGAGAAAATCAGCATGAAAATTACTAGAGAAGTAAAGAAGCCTAATAAAAGGCTTCTAAAAATATTTATTTTTGTTGCCATCACAATCCAAGGCAAAACCACTCTCTCGTTTTTCCTCTGCTTCAAATGTCTCAGAGGATAATGAAGACTTTTGCTACTGTTTGATGCATTTCGTTGTCTTGAAGTTATTTAGATTATTCAAATGCATTCATGCTTTTGTTATTTTAGAAGGAACACATTGGACTTGATAGGTCAACACTATCTAACAGAGCATCACAGAAGCAAAAAAGGGAAATTGTGGGGGTTTACTCTGAGTTACAGGGTAGATTCAATGTTTCTTTAAAAAAAACCAAGCAACTAAACCAATAAAGTGTATTTCATTGCAATTCATTGCAAATGGAATATTATTAATTAAATTGTCACTGCAATTCAAATAAACTGTTTGGGATTATTTTTCCAAAATATGGCCAGGCTTTAACGCAGCTGAAAATGAAGTGAGTGAAAAAGGAAACCACCTCCAACATCCTTTGGTATTATTGCGTCATTAGATGAGTGTAATTTGAGATAACAACACCTAACATCTTTTCCCACACATTTTTGCATGGTTTCCATACACACCTCAGGGAAAATTATTCAAAAAATTATTCAAAAATTGAAAATAATCTGAGTAGGTATAACTCTACAGTTGTGACTAGAGTGCAAAGTAAAATAAATAGGAAATAAGTGTTTTATTCGTTAAATAAGGAGAGGAAATGTTTAACGTAGAAACCCCTCTTTTCCAGAGACACAACTTTACCTCGTGGTCCCTTGTCTCAAAGCCCCACAGGCAACTTTGGATTCAGAGTTACTGGAACCCTCGAAGGAGCAGCTGAAAAAAACCCATACGATTTTGACAGCAGAGTCAGCATTTTGGGTCAAATTAGAGAACAAATTAATGATTGGAAAATGAACTTGAGGGGCTCTTAGCTATGGCTATGAACCAGGACAAGTTTAACGACATCACATTCTTGATCCTGCCTGTAATTTGGTGGGCAGCATGTGCAGGATCTGAGCGTGTTTCAGAGACACACGGGACGCCGAGAGGGATTTCACGGAGCGCACGGGGCCACCGGGGTGCCCGGCCCCGCCCGTGCCCCGCCCGGGCAGCTGCGGCCGCGGGAAGCCCCGGGCACGGCGCCGGGCACAAAGTCCGCCCCGGGGCGGGCCCAGGTCGGCGGATCCGCCCGGGCCCCGCCCGGCCCCGCACCTGCCCCCGGGGCCGCCCCGCCGGAGTCGGGCCGAGCCGCCGCGGGAGCTGCTGCCGGAGCGCCCGCCATGGGCGTGGGCTATGGGGGGATGCGCTGCATCAAGATCCTGCTCTTCATCTTCAACCTGACCTTCTGGGTGAGCGCCGCGCCGGGCCGAGCGGGGCCGAGCGGGGCCGAGCGGGGCCGGGCACCTGCTGCGGGTGCGGGGGCCGAGGGTCGGGCGGGTGGCACGGGCGCGGCTCCCTCCGGGCAGCCCTGCGGGATCGCTGCCCGAGCTGAGGCTGCGGGAGCGCCCGGGCAGCGCTCCCGGCTTTCTGCTCGCTCCTAGGGAGATGCAGCGCTGCCTGGGAAAGCACCGGCTCGGTGTAAGATGACATTGCTGAGCAGAGACAGCGTCTGTCTAAACGGATCATTTAAAGTAGCGATGATTTCCCCGGCAACCACGCGGCTGCAGGAGGAGGCTGGGAGAGGTTCCCCCAGTACAGTGCAGTGAGCAGAACATTTCACAGCATCACAGTGCTTTATACTAATGTCATTTCAAATAGGGAGCCAACAGCTGCTACGAGATCATCCTAAGACAAAGTCCTCGCATCACCCCAAGAGATTTAGGGAATGCTGTGTCCATTCCCCCCTCATTGTACCTTTTCAATAGTTTCACAATTCCACACTGCTGAATTCACGCTTTCTCTTCTCTCACTTTCCCTCATGCTCTGTTCTCCCTTCAGCTTTCCAGAAAACAATCAGCAATGTTATCTTCTTAAATGTCTTTTTCTTTCCTTCTGATTCACTGGGGTCTTTTTAAAAGAAGCCACAAAGTCATCCTGTTCAGCCTCTCTGGACCAAGCAGTTTTGGGCTTTTGTCTCCTTTATGCTTGAAGCACAGTTAAACTAAAGGCTGTTTCCTCGTGGTGACAGCACTGCGTGCTCCGGGGACACAGTGCTGCTGTGCTCGAGCTGGAGGGGCAGTGTGATTGCTGCCCAGCTGCAGCTGCAAGGCAGCAGAAGGACAAAGCTGTGTGTTATTTGTTTCTCAAAAGTGACAAGTACTGTGTGTTGTTATCTGCCTTTTTGCTGAAATGGAAGGAACCATCTCCTCAGCTGGCTGGGACGTTAATCCCAAACTGCCAGGGGCACTCCACAGCCTGGAGAGGCCCTGGCAGCACAAGGCTGCCAACGGGGAGGTCCCCATGCTGTGACAGGGTGGCAGGGGACCCTCACCCTCTGCTAGGACACATCTGTGGGGAAAGCCATGGTCTCAAGCTCTCCAGCTGTACAATTGCTGTCTCTCTTGGCTTGTGGAGCTCTTCCAGTGGATCAAGTGCCAGGGAATGCAGGACAGGTTAGGGGTACACTGTGCCAGGCTAGCACCCACATGGGAAGCAGCAGGTGTTTGTGAGCCTTGTCCAGGTGTGCAGGTGCCACAGGCTGAGGCTCTGGGCCTGGACAGCAGCAGGACACTGTGCCTGCTCCTGAGGGATGCTGGAGCTGCCTGCAGGACACACAGTTCTGCTCCTGAGGGATTCTGGAGCTGCCTGCAGGACACACAGTTCTGCTCCTGAGGGATGTTGGAGCTGCCTGCAGGACACACAGTTCTGCTCCTGAGGGATGCTGGAGCTGCCTGCAGGACACACAGTTCTGCTCCTGAGGGATGCTGGAGCTGCCTGCAGGACACACAGCTCTGCCCCTCAGGGGTGCTGGAGTTCTCTGCCAGGTCACACAGCACTGCCTGGCAGCCTGATGATCTGTCTGGCACATGGTGAGGCTGAGACCTCTGATTATAGATCTTTCCCCTCAAACAACATCCTGTGACACTCCTTTGTGACCTGGTCTTTTTCACATTAAAGGGATTTTTTTTTTCCTTGCACTTGACAGCTTCTATCACTGGTTTGTAATTTCTGTGATCCAAGATATCTACCCAGTAGCAATCCTTGTACCTTCTAGTTTTGGTGGGGGTCCTCTGCCCACTCCATTTCTCATGACAATTCAGGCCCAGTTTTGATAATTAAATGACTGACAAGCTTTGAGAATCACTAGTAAGTTCAGAAGCACCACTACACTGAAGAGCTGAAAGAAAGAAGTGCTGTGCACTGTAATAGGAATTTGTTGTTATCAGACCCTGGCTAGTGCTGCATGAATCTTCTGACAGGGCAATTCTGAGCGGTGGGATTTCAAGAAAGCACAAGGTGCCAAGACACCGCTGTGACGCTCTGCAGCCGTTTGTCACTGCAGCCCTGACTGCTCTGTTTGTGTTGCAGCTGGCAGGACTGGCTGTCATTGCCTTCGGGCTGTGGCTGCGGTTTGGTGGGCCCATGGCAGAGTTTGCTACAGACAAAAAGTCCCCGGAACTTTTCTTCATGGGTAAGTTACAGTGCTGGGAGGGCAGCAGCCTCTAGCCTTGGTTGCCTCCTGGGGCAGGTGACACACCTTGGTTAACAATTTCTGGGCTGACCTACACAAGACTGGACACTGTGGTGCTGTGTGCCATGTGTGTGATGGCTTTTGACCTTTCTCTGCTTGACCTCCAATTTCTTAGACCTAACTAATCTCTTCTCCTGGATTTGATCCAGTCCCCACATATCCTAAGTGAATTGTGCTAATACTCTGAGAATAGAAGGTGAGACAGGTCAGAGACTTGTGGGGCTCACCAGTATATCCCTCCAGAGTTTTCTGTGCAGCTGCCAGCCAACAAAACAAGTGTCCTTTCAGAATGTTCCCAAACCAGGACAGCAGCAAAATTCGGCTCAGCAGTTCTCCCTGTGGAGGCCTCAGTGGTACCAAGTGCCAAAGCAAATCCTTCCACAGCTGGAAAGTGATACTACCTGGTGTTCAGTCATCTCAGGAGCTGTTGGTCCAACCTGGGCAGGAATCAGCTAGTTCCTGTGCCCACAGAACTGCGATTAGTCACATCTAATTTTAGCATTTAAGATAACTTTTTTCTCCCTGGGATTTCCAGATGGGTTTTTGGGACTTGTGCTTCATATTTATAGATACCCTTAAATAGCAGCTGTCTGGGACTGCCAGCAACTGCAGCTCTCCGTCCCTGGCAACTGTAACATACCCTTACACCAGAAAAGTTGGATTTTTTTCTGTTTAATACATTACCCCTAGAGATGGACCCAATAATATTCCGTTGGTGCAAATATTTTTGCCATCTACAAATGCCAAGTGTGAGTGAATACCAGGTCCTGCCTTGGCCGCTCTGACAGGGTGGAAGGACAGGGAGTTGACCAGAGGTGTCCTCCAGCAGTTAACTGTCACTCCAAGATTGTGCAGTTACCTTAAATACCCCAATGCTCTCAGTGGAGGCTTTGACTCAGATCCACCACAGCCCCAGGCCCAGGTTTGTTTAACATCAGCCAGGCTAGAGACACAGAACTGGCTGTGCAGCTGTGGGAATAGATGGGGAGAATGTTATTTCCAGCAATGTTCCCCTGAGATTTTGTGAGGCTGAATAAAACCACTCAGATGAAAACATTGTTTGGGACCTGAGGGTTATTGTAAAACACGTTGCAGCACCTCCACTGACACAGAAAGCCAGGAAGTATGATTTACTTTTTCTCTTACATCTGAGCTGCTATGACAGCAGCATATTAGACCAACTTCATTTCCAGATCCAGTAGATACCTGCTGAATTCCCTGTGCTGTGGATTGGAATGCTTCCCTGCCTGATCCACTTATGTTTGTCCCAGGAGAGCAAACAAGACAAAAGGATGTTCTGGCTTTCAAAATCAAGTGCTGCTCGTTTGTTGGAAGGCAGAAAGTGCTACATCCTGTGCTGTGAATAAGTACCACAACTCCAATACAGCCTGGAACACATAGTGTAAACAAGATATTCTTTGGTGCATGCGTATTTAAATCTCCAAAAGATGTAGTCTGCTTCTGCCCTGAACAGAAATTACAAAAGTTGTTCTAGTTTGTCAATTTTGAGAAGTCCTGGGGAATGTTCTTGTAAACGTTTCATCAGTCACCATGACATTCAGCTTTTGGGCTGCCACACATATTTATAGAGCTGCCTGTTGAAATATGTAACTGTGAGAGGAAGTGCTGAGGAACAGGGCACAGAGATGTTAAGAATTCTTTTAAACTGGCACTTTGGACTGAATTCTAAAGCAAAGGTGTTGTCCTTTTTTGTAATAGGCACTGATTGATCAGAGCATTCCCGTGAAAGAAAACCAAAGAGTTTTCTGCTGCTCTCCCTCCCTCCCTCATTACAAGCCCTGCTAAATGCTGCTGTGACTTCTGAGCATCTGAAGGCACAGCTGAGGCTGTGCTGAGGCTGTCAACAGGCTGGGACCAAGGCCGTGGTAAAAGGACAGGGAGAAGTTCAGTTACAGTGGGGTTTGCAGCAGACAAAGCTGCATTTGAAGGTCATGCTGAAGAGTTTTCCCTCTTGAGGAGATTTCAGCTTGGAGTCCCCCTTGGCAGTTGTGTATTGGGCCTTTCTCAGAGTCTCTGGGATTGTTGTTTATTTGGCTCTGTGTGTTTGCTCTCTAACATGCCTTCTGGCTGGCAGCCAGGGTTTTGCATAGGAATTCTTAATATGGAACACTGTGCAGCACAGCAGGAGCAGCTGCCCTGAGGGCTGAAAGAGACAGCAGATCAGCAATATGACTTAAAATATCAGCATATAGCTATATATCCAAAAATAATTTCTTTATCTCAGTTCCACTGATGGCTTTTGTGGCTCCTTGTGATAACCCAAGGCCCTGTGATCACATCAACTTTGTGTCAGTGCTTGGAACAACAGTGCAGGTGCATTTGGAGTTTGCTTTGTAGGCTGAAACACTCCAGAATCACCATCTTCTGAAAAACAGTTAATTTTCTTTCTTTTAAAGGGCAGCACATTCTGCTCTTTCCGTACCTGGACTGAGCTGCCAGCCGAATCTAACCAGCTTCTCTCTTCTGCTTCCTTGTGATTGTTTTTTTCCTGGATCTGAAATGTTGGGTTAGTGTAAAATAATTGATAATTCTATCCTTGCATTTTCCATTAGGCCAGAGTAAGTCTCCTTAAATAGCCCTGTTCTTTACCAGCAGTCCAGCTGTCTTTTCTGCCCCT
The DNA here is from genome assembly GCF_050655825.1 of Lonchura striata. Classification (NCBI taxonomy): domain Eukaryota; kingdom Metazoa; phylum Chordata; class Aves; order Passeriformes; family Estrildidae; genus Lonchura; species Lonchura striata. The sequence goes on along the minus strand of NC_140728.1, from coordinate 7,325,351 downwards.
GGAATAGTTCAGGCCATGACTTGGCAACCAGGCCTGTTCATCTTTTCCAGCCACTGTGAGATGTTTTTGTTGGTTGGAGAACAGCTTACAGGCAGCAGTGCTGTGGGCAAGCACATATGTGTTCCTCGCTTTCTGTTGCTTGTGGTTTTGTGTTTGGTGATCCATATTCCCCACTGCACTTTGCAGTGAAAAACCTACAACAGAAAAGGTTGGAATTGGAACACTTGGACCCACACAGCCTCCAACCATTTTACCAGACATATCTTACACTGGAGCAGGCTCCTAAAATTGGACATCCTCTCCCTGCAGCTCCCCAGCTTTTGGAGTTTCCTCTACAGTGGGATATATTTTTTATGTTACTCCATCTCACAGTAGTTTTTGTGCCTGTGCTTCAAGTGATGAAGTAAAACTGTGGCTTCCCTGTTCAGCTGCAGTTCAGCTCTGGGAGAGTTCATAGATCGCTCTCTTAGCTGCACTTGAGAGAGAAAAAAATGAAAGAAAAAAGGATAGTTTCAGCAAAGGCCCATAGCTGGCAGATACCTTTTTATCCAAGTTCTCTGTGACACTGCACTGATCAAATGGAGAAAATATCTGTGGAATTAAGGGAATTCCCTTGGATTTCTCATCCTTATGGAGACTCCTGTACCAAGACTGGGAATTCTTTTACTGGGCAGGAAGGCCTGGAACACTCAGAAGGAAGTAAGATGCTTGTGGAAAGCCAGGTTTTGCTGGCTTCATTGCTGACAGCATTGCTGTCTCACAATTAATTGGTCCTTAATTAATTCCTTGTAGTACTGCTGTTCTTAATTTTAAGAATAACTGAAGCACAGTAGTACAGACCAAGTGCTGCTGAGTGCAAGTAGAGCACTTGTGAAGCAAAAACTGACATGGGGACTTAAGGATCAGTTCCAGATCTCCATTCTTCCATGTCTGCTTTTGGTGGACAAAGGGCAACAAGCAGGACAAACTCTGTATTCCTCAGAAATGAAGTGCAGTGGGTCTCATCCCTGCCAGCACCAATTAAAGTCAAGTGTGTGTACTCAACAAACCCCTCAGGAATGGTAACAAAACCTGATGAATGCAAACAAATCAGTCTGGGTGGCTCTTTCTCAGCCCTGAAATGTTTCTTCTCCTGCACAGCCAGAGCTCACAACCCTCCTATGCTCTGTTCTGTTCTCTTTCTTTCAGTCCCATGATCCAGTCTGTGGTCCAGGCATTCATCAGGGCCAAAACAGATGTGGACAAAAATTTTAGGGTGATTGTGGCTTTTTCTTGGGGTGAGTGAGAGCAGGAGTGATGCTCCTGGCTTTGAAAGGTACATGGATGGAGCGTGCCTTAGGATATGAAGTCATGTCTGGAGCTGAAGGATATTAGTAGTTTTTCTCCATAGCAGTGGATGCCCATACAAACAGGAGTTGGCGGGAGTTCCATCCATGTGAACTGCAGTTCTCTGCTCCTGTGCCTCTCTTTGTTCAAGTTCTATTCATGCATTTTGGAGTCAAACACTATACCCTTAGTCAACAGGATTTTCTCTGCGAAATCCACCACCTCTCAAACTCTACCAGCCTTTCAAATGAGCTATTGGCAAAGCAGCCTCTCTGTAGAGATGTGCAACCACAAGAAGAGCATTAAATGCCATCATGTGTTGGAGAGGCTTTTAGTCTGTACTTAAGACCTAAGCAATGAAATTTCTTTCTTCCTATCATCTTGTGTGCAGTTCTCTTTCTCTGCCACTCAGGAAGAGTGGTTTAGAAAAGGCTGATAGTGGCCCTGAGTGGAAAATGGAAGCTGCTGCACTGGAAACTGGCTTTAAAAATATGACACCACCAATACCACCCCCTGAGAAAACCTTACTCAAAATGAAAATTGTTCTAAAGTCCTCAGTCTCTGTTGTGGATCACAGAACCTTGCAGTAGTTCCTAAGAGTTAATATTCCCCCTGGCAGAATAAAGGCAAGAATAAAGGCAATTCTGAGCAAAGGAACCAATTTACCCTAATGTGACAATCTCTCCATCTGCCTCAGGGTGATTGCTGTATATTTGTAAGATGCTGATGTTCAGGAGGCTTTTTTTTTCTTTAATCACTTAAGCATGATAATGCACTTTATGCTTTTCGCCCATGAAATTGTCCTCCTGGGTGGCTTCTGCCACCCTCCTCTCCCTGCTATAGCTGTATAAAAGTCAGCCAGTCCCACCCCACAGCAGCAGCCGAACCCACAGTTACCCCATTTCCTTCTCCCTCAAGGCAGCTGGAAGCCACCCTGGTTCCTGCTCACTGGTGGCAATGCTGTGACTGCTGAGCCCTGCCAGCACCAAGTGCCCAGGGTGCCCCTCGACCCCTCGGGGAACACCCAGGCTCCAGTAGTCCCTGTTCTGGTCAGGCTGCCCAGCCCAGCCCAGAGCTCACCACAGCAACACTGAGAGCTCTCTGGAAAGAGCCACCTGCAGGAGGTGACTGAGGATAAAAACCTGCCTCTGGTCCCGTGGGAAGGAAAAGGGCATCAAGGTGCTTCCCATCTCTGGATGCCCCCAGGACGTGGCTGGTTACATTAATGTACAACCTCAGGGGGTGCTGAGGCCCTGGCACAGGTGCCCAGAGAAGCTGTGGCTGCCCCTGGATCTCTGGAACTGTCCAAGGCCAGGCTGGATGGGGCTTGGAGCAGCCTGGGACAGTGGAAGGTGTCCCTGCCATGACAGGGAGCTGGAATTACATCATCTTTAAAGCCCCTTCCAACCCAAACCATTCCATGGTTCCTCCTATTGGAGCAGCACCCCACACTCAAGGTTGCTCAGGCTCCTTTTTCACACAGAATCTCTTGAAGAGAGCTCTACATATTCTGAAGCAATTCCTACATAACAACCAGTGTAACCCATTACAGCTCCTGTAAGGGAAATGTCCTGTGCTGTGTTTCACTCTGACAGAGCTGTAAATACATTTGGACTGTCCACTTTGAAGCCATTGAGAGGAAAGTGTTTTGTCTGCTGTAAAAAAAAAACCTAACCAGCAACCAAAAAGCCCTCAGACTCCTTTTTGGGGCTTGTCAAGTTCAAAAACATCTTCAGGAGGGTTTGGATTGAGCCAGTTGATGCACACACAGGATTATCCAGACTGTCCTAATCTAGAGAGGATTGCAGAGAATCACGAGAGGATTTCAGAGTACCAAATGACTGAGTATTACAAAGGCAGAAGAAATACAGTATCAACAAAGCGATGCAAGTGGTAACAGATAATGTAAGTAGTACAAACACCAACAGACTTTAGCTACAGCCACACATGAACATGATCTTAGACTCACTATCAATTGCTCCTGACAACAAAGTGCTTTGCTTACTGCAGTCAAACAGGCATATAAATTTCAGGAAATATGAAGAAAGGAATTGGGAATCCAGCTGAAAAATATTAATGTCATGTGTACCTTTCCAGTGCATTCAATGTCCTGAATGCTCTGTGGTTCTAGCCAAAAAGGATGCAACAAAACTAGAAAAAGTACCAAGACATTTGACCATGTGCTTCTGACCACAGTGTGCACTCTGAGCAGCTCCCATGTGAGGAAGTTCACATCATTAAATGTGAATCCATTGCCGGGGGGTCTGTGAAGTTCAGCCAGGGTAGGAGAGCTCCAGCTGGCACAGGTGTGCTGATGACACCTGAGTTCAGAGCAGTCTGTGGGGGTGGCAGGCACTGACAGAACCTTTGGGAACAGCTTTGGGAACACACTGCCTCCAGTGAATCTGGGCCATAATTATTTAGGATTCTGGGATGCACGTGAACAAGATATATAGCAAGGGCTGGTGTTCTGTGGGAAAGGGAGGAACTGGACTGGGAGGTTACATTACAGTGAGGCTGCTTTTAAATTGAAATTCAGGATTTGTGCATCAGCAGTAGCCTCCAAACTGGCTGGTGCCTGTAATGCTTTTGTGGTTCCAGGAAGATTAACCACGAAATCTCTGCTGAATTCACACCAGACAATCAGATATATCCATTATACTAAAATTGAGGGTATGTTCCACTTTTCCAGAAATTAATGTCACTTTAGAGGCCTCTTCAGCTTTTCTCCAGTTCCGTAAATGTATTTTATAAATAAATATACAATGGAAATTTCTAGTAACAAGCCTGTTTCAGGAGCTGAGTTTGGTGCCACACACACAACTGTCCTTGTCTGGACACTTTTTTTTTTCCAACTCCTACGTGTGTTTGTCATATTTTCCAGGAGCGTGTCTGTGCTAGAAGTTCCTTGGTGCTCTCCTAAGGGCTGGAGAGCCTCAGTCCTTCCGTGGAGGACGACATCTGCCTCCTGGGCTGCAAGGAACACACAACCCCAGGAAAATCCCTTCAAGCCCTGTCTGGGCTCTGCCATCGCTGCTGCTGGGTCCCTCACCCCCAGAACAGAGCTGCTTGTTCTCTCTGTGGAGTAGGAACAGTTGGGGGTTTGTTCAGTGTTATTTACTCAGCCCAAAAGAGAGGAAAAAAAAAGGAGAATTATTTCAAATGGAAAGTGCCCATAGCAGCCAGGTAAACAAGAAACCCATGTGAAATAAAGCCAGACAGAGACAGGGTGTGTTTGTCTGCTCCTGCTCCTTGGCAGGGACTTGTGTCTCAAACCTTCAGTAAGACTTGGGGAAAAACAAACAAACAAACAAACAAAAGTAGCTGTGGGAGAGGGTTCTCTTCCAGATCTGAAATTATGCCTCTTCCAGCCCAGGCTGATCCTTCTCTCACCCTTGATATACATAAAAATATATTGCAGCCAGTAGCTATAAAATTCCATCCTTCTATCTGGTCTAAAGAGATGGAATTCTGTAGCATTGCTAATCACAGAGAGTTTGTACAGTCAGAAATAACACACAGAATCCCTTGATCCTTTTCAAGGTGTTTTTTCAGACTTGCAGATCTCCTGTCTCCAAGTGCAGCCCAAGAAGGGATGTGTCCTGATCTCAGAGGAGACAGTATCTTAGGGAACAGCGGCTGATCCAGAGATCTGCTGAGTTCTGGATTTGCCATTCTTTGCTACTGGGAGCCACAGGATGCTCTGAGACTGCCAGATAACATTTTAATTCCCTTTGTAATTGCAAAGCAGAGTCTGCTAGAAAATGGGAATCCCTCCTGTTGGAATTTTCACAGGCAATGCCCCCATTTGACATTTTCCTTTCAGGAAAGAATAATTTTCCCCATGGGATGAATCAAAAAATCAAATATACAGAAAAGCTGCTGCTTTATGGCTTTCCATATTTGTCTTTGCAAAGTAAAACAATGGCAGAAGAAGGGGATTCCCCTCTTACACTCACTACATTACAGCCAGAAGGGAAATCAATTTGTTATCAGGTGTTCTCTCACTTGACTCACTGCTAAAAGGAGAAGTCTTCATTTCTCTTCACATCTATAAAAAAACTGGGTGGGGAGGAGGGGGGTCAGCACAGCAAAACAAACCACACCCCAAAACCTCAATATTTCCTCACAAAAAAATAAAATAAAATAAAATAAAATTAAATTAAGAGAATAGGCTCTGTTCAAAAATCCCCAGTCCTGTGACACGTTGTTTTTCATACTCTTGTGCTTAAAAAGAAAGCCCCTATTTGCTCCAGAACCCCCTCAGTAATTAGTGCACTGGCTGTGCCTGCCTAAATCAATCAATTTTTTGTCAGATTTGCACATGGATTTTTAATCTTTGGAATGTGCCTTTTCATCCCTTTGGATTCAGGGGCTGAGAGTGACTTGTTTGTGGGTCCTAAATGCAGGTGGAATAAATATTCCAAGTGTGGGCAATTACTGATGGCAAAGCTCTGTCTCTGGGGCCAGTTTGGCCCTCCTCCATGCCACAGCAGTGTTCCTGCTCTCTGCATTCCCTGCTCTCAGTTTAGGTGCCAGCTCTCTCTCCTCTTCGTGAGCACACACAGACCAAAGAGCAGAACTGCAGGAAATGAACAGAGGCAACAAGGGGTGAGAGGAAAAAATTCACAAAGGCCACAAACCTTTGCTTCCTTTCCACCTTGTACCTTTTTCCTTGTGTTGCACAAAAAGCTGCAGCTGGACAGTCTTCTCATCATTTTCCACTCACCAAAACAAGCTCTCTACCCTGACCAGACTCACACAGTTCGCCATGTTGAGCTTTGTGGTGCATTTTCTGTGTCAGTTTGTAGCTCTCAAACCTGTTCCATTTTGTGGCTATAAACTGACTTTTTTTTTTTTTTTTTTTCTCTGCTGTGCTGTAGATGCCAAGTTGGAGGCCATGTCAAGGCTTTGTACTTTACAATGGAAGTGCTGATGAATAGAAGCTGATTAAGGCTTTCCATCCTGCTTTTTAGGAAGGAATGGGTTTTAGTGAAGCTGAGGTACTTCTGACACTGGATACTATTGCAAGGAAAGGTGTGATATTAACCATCAAATGTCTGGAGAGTCTCACTTTAAATTTAGGTCTGTTCTTATCAAGAACTTGAGATTAACATGCCTGTGTTGCTGTGTACAGCCCACTAGGAAAAGAAATACCAGATCCTTCTTACATACTTACACCATCCAAGATATTTCTGCATCTACAGCTTTGATATTGTTACAAACCGGTTTAAACAGAGAAGAGCAAGGAAAATTAAGTCTGTGAATAAAACGGATCAAACCCAGAAATGTTCCAAATGTGATGCAAATGTTCCAAATATATTTTATTTAATAGTAAAAGAGTCAAAGAGAAAGAGAAAATAAATAAACAGAAAACAGAAAAAGGGGGGAGGGTGAGAGGGGTTAGGCGGGAGCATAGCACCCCCCCCGAGGGTCCCAACGATGTCTACCCTCCACCTTCTCCTCTGAGTCTCGAGTTAGTGGATTAATAAACGTTTTGGGCAGGTGGGAATGCCCCGTGCCTCCTGAGGGGTTTGCCACTGTCCCTCGCAAAGCTCTGGATCTGCCGCATCATGTGCAGGGTCTGGGGACCCCTCTGGGCGGGCCATACTGGGCTCTCCGCCGCGGGGATGCGGCTCTTCCCGGGCTGCAGGGGCACAGCTGGGCTCCTGGCCCAGCGGAGCATGGCCGCTCACTGCCTCTCACCAGAGGGGCTTTTGCACGGCACACCAAAACCTCTCCTCCTCCCGCCCTTTGGTGCGAGGCTCGCTGACAGCCCCGGGGCTGCGATCGCCACCGCGCTGCTGGGTATCAGCAAGTGGTAGTCCCAGGCTGAGAAAGGACAAAGTGGGACGAACTCTCCTGAGCTGGATCCCTCTGTGAATGCATCCCCAGAGCTGAGCTGAGCCACTCTGTCTTATCTCGAGTAGTGAGCAGGGCCTTGGTCAGGATGTGGTGCTCGTCTCTGCAGCTTTTGTAATACAGTTTTGCTACAATAGGCAAAAGTCCTTCCTGAAGATGTATAAGCCATAAGTTATAACATTTTCATCTCTGACAGACATCCTTCCTGGAAGTCATCTTCCACTGAGCATCCCTGAATGTGGGTGCTGGGAAACCTTTCAGTGCAAGCTGAGAAGTAACTTGGTCCCTTTGAATTTTTTTCAAGGTACTCTTCATGTGTCTCATGGAATATTCAGAATTGGAAGGGATCCACAAGGATCATCAAGGCCAAGTCCTGGCCTCAGGACAACCCCAAAATCACAAGTTTCATTCCTGTGTGAAAGATTACATATGTGTATATATAGTAGATTCTTTTTGTGGAAATTTTAAGTGTCAACATTATTTTCTCTCTAGAAATAGCCGGGTATCAGCAAGTGGTAGTCCCAGGCTGAGAAAGGACAAAGTGGGACGAACTCTCCTGAGCAGAAGTTGGAAGAAGGCAGATTTTAACTCCTGGCTGGCTTGCTGTGGGGCTCAGCTTTGTTTAGTGAGTGGTATGAGTTCTTCCTGTAACACGCCTTAAAAGGAAAGTTCTCATTGAGGTAGTGGTTTAGCTCTGAGTCATGCCAGTGAAATGCTCAGGCTGTTTCTCTGACAAATGCAAATCCAAATTCCTGAAAATGGTTTCACCCCCAGACTCACTGAGCTTTGTCTTTCCTAGCTGCAAATAACGGGGAGACTCCTTTCCTGTCTCCTTACTCAAATTTATCTTTGCTAAATGGCCTGATAAGTACAGGGACAGGAGTAGGGAGTGACACACTGAGTAGTCCAGGAAACATCTTTGTAATTACACTGTGTTTGTTACCATGGAGATCCCAGGAAATGGCAGTGTTGGTGTTTGGCTGGTGAGCACCAGGTTCTACACCTGAGCGAGGGTTTTCTGTCTTTTCCAATTCATCTTCCACCAGGGCTGGCTGGCCTTTATCCCCTAAGCCATAAGTATCTTTGTATAGCAGTAAAAACCAGTGCTGTGAATATGTACAAGTACCAGCCTGAAGAATGCTCAGTCCCAGGAAGTCACAGATGGCTGGGTATTAAAAATCCAGAAAACATGGAATAAGAACTGCCAACACAGACAGCAAACAGCATCTCCCCAGTACCGTGTATATTACAATCAGTAGGGCAAAGCCATATTACTTGTTTTATTGCTATTTGTCAGAATGTATCTCTCAGCAGGAACTGGGGCAGAAGGAGGGAGAAGGATCACTAACTGGGATAGACACAGAGACTGCAGGGTGATGTGGCAGTGAATGGGCAGCAGCATTCAAACATTGACTGGTTTTACATTTTCCTAGCAATTGCAAACTGTCATCTGTAGGATCTTCTAGTCAAGGTTACACAAGGCCTGCTAACAGAAAATACCAGCAGCTCTGCTCACCCTGGGTCAGATTTTATAATAATGTTTGCACTGGTGACTGAGCACACTAAAGGCTCTCATTGGAAGCTTGGGTGAGCCAGGCTCACTGTGCCCTCTAGTGCACTCTGCCTGCAGCTCCACTGTCCCTCACCAGAAGGAAATGAAGAGAAGATGAAGCTCTTTTCCCCAGCAGATTTCTGCACATCCTGCACAGGGCAAAGACTAGAATTACACCAACACGGTAGCAGAGCCAAGGCACAGCCCCGTGGTTGTGATCTGGTAGGAACTGACCCCCACAAGAACCCGAGTATTGCCCAAGCAAAGATCAAAAAATGTACATCCACAAGTGAGGAAAGAAAAGTTCTGTACTCTGATTTCCTTTTGTTCTAGCTAAAGCCCATACAAAAAATAAAACCAAAACACCTGTTGAATAAGAGTATTTCTAGGTGTCAGGTACAGCTGGGGTCCTAGATCTGTATGGGGCTATGCTGCTATCTTCCATGTTCCTTTCATTTCCCCCACTGCAGAACAGTACAGCACATTTCCAGCCCCAGGTTTCCCAGAAATAAGCCCTCTAGCAAAGCTGGGGGGGGGGGGGGGGGGGTTTGCCTTATATTGCTTATAGCAGAGGTTAAAGGGGTTCTGGATGGTATGGGGCTTGTTCTTTCTGCACTGAGCTTCTCCCTGGGACAGCAAACTAGGAAGGTGGAAGTCAGATTCTTATCACAGAATGTTCTCAGTTGGAAGGGATGGACCAACAAGGATCATCAGGTCCAATTCCTAATGAATGGTCCATCCAGGAATCAAACCCGCAAAGCTGGTGTTTTTAGCACCGTGTTCTAACAAACTGAGCTAATCTCAAATTGTCTTATTTAATTATCCAAGAATTCTGAAGAAAGTATTGCTCTCTTCCTATGGTCAGAGAACCTTTTCTGTGTAACCAGTTTTGTGAGAGCCAGAGACCTTGTTAGAGCTGTAAATGGGTGGGGCTGATGAATAGGTAGCAGATTTTGGGAAGAGAAACCTAAAATTGATGCCTGGCTCTGATTTCCACAGGACTCTATGTACTGGTGGGAGCAGGGGCCATCATGTCAGCAGTTGGATTTTTCGGGTGCTGTGGAGCAGCACGGGAGTCCCAGTGCTTAATTGGAACAGTGAGTAAAATGTTTCCAGGGCCTGGGCTGTGCAGGGAAACCATCCAAAGCATTCAGTGCTTGTGTCATTAATGGAAAGATCTTTGCAGTCCAACACCTGGAAGGTCTTATTTATTTTATTGGCTCATCCAGCTTCTCTGGACTCAGCAGCCACCATGCTACTGCAGAGCTGGCATACGTGCAGAGATGCCCTTGCTTGTCCCTTGTGATGTATTCCCTGGAATTAGTCTTTGATTTGCCTGAAGCTCCCTCTGAGCCACATCTTTGCCATTTCCCCTTTGTTTGAATGTGACAAGGAATCTGCTTTGGCAGCCCTGTGCAGAGCCTCCTCAGGAGCTTTGGTTCAGGGTGGGCTATTGAGACCTGGGGAGGACAAGGGGGTGGCTGGCAGCCCCCATGAACAAGCTGCACTCATGTGAGATTCTCTCCTTCCTCTGCAGTTCTTTGCTTGCCTGTTGGTGATATTTGCAGGTGAGGTCACTGCTGGAGTATTTGCCTTCATAGGCAAGAAAGTGGTAAGTAGCAAACAGCCTCTGATGTAATAATGGGGTAGTTAGGGATTCCAGTGCCCACTGACCTGGGTCTTCTGTAGGAAAACTTTCCAGGAGACTTTTCCCTGCAAGACTCTCTGACATTCTTATCTGGAGACATTGACCGCTTGTGTTATCACAAGTTTGGAATAGGATGAAGTTTTTGCCTCTTCTGTTCAAGAAAAAGTGGGGGTGTGGGGGTTCAGCCTTGAAGGAAACATCAAAGGGAGCTGTATGAAAAGATGGTATTGCTTGGGAGAAGGGCAAACAAATTTAGGCACTGAATTTCCACAACTCAGGAGTGTTTAACCAAAGCACAGAATAGACCCTATGAACACTGACCCTCTGAATGGCCACAAACTTTCCTGGCTTTTGAGTCACCATACCTGTTTACCAGGCTTTATTTTTTGCCCTGGAAGTTGAGGACACAAGATGAAAAGTCTTGGACCGGGGGTAAGACTGATTTGCAACTCACTTAGAAAGTTTGATTTCTGCAGGCAATACAGGAAGCCCAGAAAATCTATGAAGATGCTTATGAGGACTACATGAAAAACCCAGTGGGGAAGGTCAACAGTACCATCTATCGCTACCACGTGGCTGTGAGTACTCCTCCACCATACCACCTCCCTCCACTGCTCACTCTACCCATTAGAATCCAGAATTCCTCCCTCTGAGGTATGGCAAAATAGCACTGAATGTACTGGAAATCCAGTCAGAGGCTCACAACCCTGAGAGTTTCCTGAGGGCTCTGCCAAAATTCTAGTTTTTGGATCTCCACATTTGAAAGTGCAGTTAGCCAGGCTTTGAAATTTCTGATGCTTCTGGTCTTTGTGTGCAGGAGAAATTACTGTTATGGCCCTCCTGGATATTGATATCCATAAATAAATACTCGCAAATGCAGAGGGAAGGAGAAATGTCTGCATCCCTCTGCATCTGTCAGAGAAAACGTGACCTGTGTCCCAGGACCTACAGTGTGGCTGAACCAAGTCGGTGAAAGACCAAAAGCACATGTGTGACATAGTTCAGGCCACCCAAAAAGTGAATGTCTGAATCAGACTTACAACCTGTGACTTCTTTAATCCTGTTTGTGTCCATCCTGGATCTACACTGCCTCCCATGGAGAGCAAGCCCAAGCTTTGTTGCTCCTTACAGCAATTCCCACGTCCTTTAGAACAAACATTTCACAACCTCAGACCCTTTTGTCCTTCTCCCATAGCTCTTATTTCTGACCCAAAGAGGAATTCCAAGCATTTTGTGGGAGATAGGCAAACAGGAAAAACAAACCCTCTGAAACTCTGATTTATGACTGTCTCCAAAGCCAGCACATGTTGTGTCAGAAATAAAATTCCAACATTCTCTGCTGTAGTTTTTGTGCATTGCCCATAATTCTGTATAAGATATTTGAACTTTCTGCATTCTCCCTTTAACAACTCCTGTTTTCTTGTAAGCCAGGGATCTGCTTTTCCCAAATCCACTTGTTTGCTTTGTTATGAATACTGTTATAAAAATCCCTTCTGGAAATTGTTGTTAATACAAATGTGGCTGTTTCCTGTGGCCTCAGACAATGGAAACTAATTTTTGAGAATTTTGTCCCACACAGTAAGAACTCTACCAGAAGCAGCAGTTTAAATATAGAGAATTAGGTTATTATTTTTTCTGTACAGATTCTTTTTTTTTTTTAGTTATTTATTGTCTCACTTTCAGTATGAAAGTATGTCCCTAAACCAGGACAAAATAATAACTGACTTTCAGTATGAAACAGCCTGTGGTTTCCCCCTCTTTGATCCTCCATCTCTCTCTCATTCAGCTCCAGTGCTGTGGTAAAGGTAATGTGGAACAACAAACAGGATTACCCTGTCCAGAGAACATCCAGCTGCCAAAGGCAAGTCCTCTGTCCTGCTTGTTCTAATCACTTCTTCATGTCAGTTTTTTAGTAAAATTGGAGACATTCTCTAAGTAAAAGAAAGGAAGAAGTTCTTTTTACCTTGCAAATTCCAGCATGAAATTCCTTATGGAATGGAGGAGAGTGGAGGCAGAATTAAGCTGGAGGTCATATTGCCCTCAGTCATGACACCTGTTTGTGGCATTCCATGGTAGCTGAGACAATATTGCACCATCTGAAAGGAAAAGGGAGGAGGGAACAGAACAGGACCCTGAATTCCCCATGGAGGGTGGATTTTGGCAAGTGCCCACCTTTGTCATGCATGGAGCCTCCTGATTAGAAACTTCATTGGTGTTAAGAAAGATATTTCTGTAATTTCTGTCTTATCTGGCATCTGCTTGCGAGTTCAATGTCAAAATGAAGCACCAAACCGCCTGATTTAGCATGGCCTGTTATATAAAGGAGTTTAAATTTAGGGAGAAAACTGAGTGTACGAAAATTACTTGTATGTGTCAGTCTCTACAGGCAAGAGGTACAGATGCCTCCCCACAAATGGGAAGATGCTGGGAAAATTATCCAGCAAAACTCAAGGTTTACATGCAAGAATTAGAATGGTGACTGCACTAATATTTTTGTGCTTATCCATTGCTCAGTGAGAATAGCTGATAGAATTGATTGAAATACAGATTTCCAGGCATAAAAAATATTTTAATTTTGTTTTTGACAGAACTGCCTGGTTGAAATTCAGAATGTAATTGATACTCAGCTGCGCTTAGTTGGAATAGTTGGAATTGCAATTGCTAGCATCACAGTGAGTAAATTCATGTTCTCCAATCTCTCCTTGAGCCCAGTACCCTGTCCCTTGCTCAAAGCTTTGTGGAAGGTATTTTGCAGCAACTGGTAAAATTCCTCAATTCTTCTTACTTCCAGTGTGTCTTCTCTCTGGGAATTGCCCCCATCAGTGCAAGCAGAGCTGTGTGACTCTGTTTTTCAAGTTCATTTTGTGTCCTTAGACAGGGTCCAAAGTAATGCTAATCTTCTTTTGTTCTAGGCATAGGAGAGCAGAGCACACATGAACCAAACTGAAAAGTAAAAGGCTGTAGCAGCATTTAATGTATTGCAAAACAACTGCAGTCCGATGCTTTCAGTCCTTTAGGATACATTCCTTAGTTTGCATGAGGAATAGAGAGTACCCACTAGAGCTGTGACCAATAGATGTCACCCTGTCCCAAGGACACAGCAGGACTGGCAGGCTGGGGCTCACCAGGCTTTAGCACAAAGCTTTTTCCTGCACGTCTGTGCCATGACTTCTTTCAGACTCAGCCACCAGCAGCATGAGGAGCCACAATATTAGTAAAGAACCACTCCCTTAGCTGCTGGGAAGAGCAGGATGTTCACAGATTTATGAGGACACTGAAAAGCAGCTGAAGGGTTTCTGCAGGTAACAGAAACCATGGTGTACAAATTAAACATTCTGGGGGTTTGTATGAACCATTCAGGGACTCAAAAATACAGCGAGGGTGGGACAGGGATCAATAACATCAAGGACACACCAGAACTGGGATCATCACTCCTTGGATCCCTGCCTCAGACATTGTGAAGGTCCTGAAGTGACCACAACCTCTTCAGCAGCAGAAATGCACCTGCACCTTTTCCTGTGCTTGTTTCTGCCACTTGCTGGGCTGTGAGAGCTCAGCTCTGCTCATCCTTGGGGACACATGTGGGGAGGGGACATGAACCCAGTGCTTAAACTGCCCATCTCCCACCCTTAGCAGTGTAGCCTCGGGAGGCAGCTGCTTTGGAGAACTGACCTGTGGCAAGAAAGCAGAGCCTCTGGCAACACCCACTGTTCCCTGCTTTTATCATTCCCTCTAGTGAACCAGTTCCCTGAAACGAGTCGGGGCTTAGATTTAATGTAGAGTCTTGCCCTGGAACACAGGAACTATTCAGAGCTCTGCACCAGCTCTGGGGGCTCTGCAATCACCCTCTGCTCTTACTCAAATGTCTGTCATATTCCATGTAGAAGCTTTCTGAAACTCGGAACACTCCTGTGCAATGCCAGCATACCACAGTCACAGTTATTATGTGACTTAAATTGATGTTAGTAGCATGAATATTTGGGGCAGTTGTGCTTGGCTGAACATTTAGAACAAAGAACAGTGAAACCAGTGTGAGCCCATAAAATCAGTGAGACCTCCTACATTGTCTGATGTTTTGGGGTTTTTAGATGGAAGCAGTCATTACTCTGCCATAGGGACCTTCAGATTGTCTGATATGCAGATTGTTTTTTAACTGTTTTATAAGTGGATCCCTAAATCACATCCCTTCTCTTCTAGATCTTTGGCATGATATTCAGCATGGTTCTGTGCTGTACGATCCGTAACATGAGAGAAATGATCTAAAACTGTCACTGCACAACTATGCCCCAGGAGTTCCAGACTAAGCTTACAAGAAGTGCTCTTCTACCCAATTTAATAATTGTAATGCATTTTAATCAGTGTTTTAACATACTGAGAGGAAAATATCCCATTAGGTGATCAGGTGAATTCTATTAGTTACAGTAAAACTGAAGTGAACAAAAAAAGGGGTTTAAAATGTCCTTTTTAATGAAAAAAAGAGCAAAGGTGCATCTAAGACTAATTTGATTTTAAATGTTTGTATATGTGCAATTAAGAGTTTACACATGTATAGACTTTGTGTAAGCACATGCATGTGTTTCCTTACAAACACATCTGGATGTGAGCAGGTCTCTGGATGTGCAGTACCTGTCCAGGTAAATATCTGCAGATGGAACATGTTGTGTGTGCACATCCCCCAGGGACATAGTGCTCAGAACCCTCTCACACCAAGCCCTGGTTTGCCAAGAGGGACAAATGCCATTGTAAAAAGTAAGACCTGTGATCCATTTTGTGATTTTATTTTCCAAAGCCCAAACAGAGCAGAACTAATAAAATTGTACTTTATTTTAGAAACAATTAATGACTAAGGGCCTACTCCAGGAAGCTTGAAGAGTAGACCCACTCACGTCACTGTCATGCAGAGACTAGGTATTTATTTTTTGTAGGACTGGACCCTTCATGCAAATGCAGAAAGCTCTGGGGGAGAAATCATGTCCAAGGAGATCCAGGCTAAAGGAAGAGGGGGAAAGAGGTGGGAAGCTGGAAAGACCAGCAGTCATTTGGGACCAACTGCAGTGCAAAGTGTGCTTAAGCTTCCCAAGCTAGGCTGAGATGGGCCAAAAAACCCAACTGTGAGTTCAAGGGGCCACTAAAATCCACATTCAGCAGCCTTTTTGTCCCAAAAGCCTCACTGTGGCTACAAACTGGTGCAGGAGTGGAGCCTAGGTCCAGAAAAGTAGCCCCTTTGTCAGATCTCTGGAGAATCTAACTGGCCTGTGGAAGCCAAACAAAGAGCAAAAGTGGTCAGAAAAAGACACACAGCACTTTAAAATCCTCAGTTTCTGCTTCTGTGACTATCACAGCTTCCATGGGGCTCTTACCTCAACCTCTCGCCCCTTCCTGGGGGCAGAAGGCAGGAAAGAAAGATGGGACATTTTTACAGAGCCATGAAGTAAGTTTTCTTACTGGCACTTTTAGATTGCTTGTCAGGTATAAAAATTACACTGTGTGCTTGAAATACCTCAGGGCTTGCGTTTACATGTTTTTTTTTCCTATATTTTAATTTTTCTATTTGTCATATTTATTCATAAGAGAATGTTCCTTTTGAACCAGCCTAGAAAGGAGAAAGATTGTTCCAAGAAAAATAAGTCATATCAAAAGCTCAGGATCTCTTAATTTTTGGCTTACACAAGATAATTCACAGTTTCAGAGAACAGCTTTTTGCTAACTATACCCCCATAGCAGCAGATATCTGATGATCACCAGTTCAGATTCCTCATGCAGTTGTTCCATACATGCTGGGGAGAAGTTCAGGTAAACTACACATTCCAACAGACCATTGTCTAAGAGGCCTTGGAATTTACAAGTCATGGGGTCCTTGTTCCACTGAAACACAGAGGAACAAAATGGGATTTCAGGAAATATGCGTATCTTAGTGCATATGTCTGTGTGGGATATACCACCCTTTATTATTTATTTATCTCTTACTCCCCAAAGAAATCCAAACTCCCATCAGTTTTCTGTCACTTCAGGACTTGAGGTAGTGCTGCTGCTCCAAGTCTCTGGTTTAGTTGACACATCTTGCTGTCTTTTACATGGATTTCTCTTTTCCAATCGTCCAACCAGGAGCTGTGGCACTGCACTAAGAGCTGGGCACGGCAGGCACTGCTGACTGAGCTGTGTCCAGGCTGAGCTTTAGGCTGGGAGGGACACAAGAAATCACACACCAGAAAAGAGTGAGGCTTGTGTCACTCTGTCACAGCTGATTAGCAATGGATGTTAATTAAAAACAGGGCCTGGGACCTCATTCTGCAAAATCCAGCACAGGAAACAGGGCCCTGATGTGCTGCTTGCTCCTGAGACAGGCTCAGCTGGGAGAACAGCAGTGGCAGCAAATCCATGAGGGTCTCAAGCTGAACCTTAGAAATCAGTTTAACACAGCAGCCAGCAAAGCAATTTCCTGGCTCCCAGGTGTACCTGAGACTGTCCCTACAATGGTTGTGCTCTGAAGAGATGATGGGGTAGTGCCCAGCTGGGGTGTGTTGTCCCAAGGTAGTATTGGCAGAAAGAAAAAACTCTTGTAGAGTGTCATTTTTGCCACTCAGAACAAGCCAGTTTTCCAGGAAAATCAGTAAAAATAGCACCAGAGCCAGTGGTTCAGGTTCCAAGACTGTTGTCCTACAGGGATAGAAACTGATTGCAAATAACGCAATTTCCTTGTGTCACATTGCCCCTCATAATGACAGTATTCTATGCATTTTAAACACATCTACACACTCCTCAAATTGCACCAGAATGTAATGACAGGACCAGTGTTTATCTTTTTATTATGTCTTGAGTAAGCTGGAAAATGCCCACTCCTGCTTTGAGATGCACTGAATGCCAAGGCAGCTTGCAGAACCTGCTGTTGCTTCCCCAGCCCTCCACTCCCCCAGAAATACAAAACCACCCCAGTGCCTTAGGAAAATGGGAAAAAGCGGTAGGAAAAAACCTTCTGTAAATTAAGACTCGACCCACCAACTTTCTGCAGAAGTGTTTTGGGTTTGTGATTTGTTTTTTTCTTCCTCTAAAGCATTAATTTTCTGAGCATTCCTGCATAAGCTCTAGGGTTGCAGTTGTTTAGGTCTAGGGGATACTTGCACTGCACACCAGGAACAGGACAATACCTGTTACTGGTTTAGTTCTCTAAGTTGTTGGTATAAATTAAGCTGGAAATCAACATGTTATTCATATACTAGTGCCTTTAACGGAATCCAGGGATAAAGGTCTTTTGTAGTTTCCTGCTGTTGTGAGGTGCTTAATACAATTGCAGTTTTCTCTGCATCTTAATAACTGAAGGTATTTTTTCAGTTACTGCCACATCAGGCAGCAAAAATACCAATTTATCCTGTCCCTCGCACCTGTGTCAGAGGAAAGTGACAAAAGATCGGATCCCTCCAGGTAATACAATTTTGAAAGCACATCACACCACGTTTTCTTGTTCTCCTGTCAGTTTGTTCTACAGCATAAAGATGTAAGTCATTGATGCCCTTACTGTGTCTCTAAACATCCTTATTCACATTTCACATTGTCTAATTTTTCTAAGTTACTGATTTCAGTGGGAGCTTCCTTTGTCACAGGGAAGCCTCAGCCAGTTTTGGTACCTCTCAGAAATCACACAGCAGCTGATGAAGCTCAGCCCTGTGACATCCCTATAATGAAGAGTCATATTTCACTTGTCTTGATACTCATAGTTTTATAACAAAACATGTTTCATGTGTCTTGAAAAGGAAATTGTCTTAAGCCCTCAAATGCTGTATGGTACAGCCTTTGCAGGCTATGGATTAACAGCATCGGATGCTGTTCACAGAAAATGTACATAAATAAAGCTTTTCAATCTTTTTCCTCTCTATTGGTGCTCCAGCCACGAGGTTCTCCAAAACACTAACCACTTCCTGGATAATGTGTATGGTACAGCATAAATTCTGATTTTGGACAGAACTGGCGTTTAGGTTCGTGCTGCCAAGCCTGTGGCAGAATTACCTCTTGCTTTGAAAGAAAACAAACTTAACTCTGTGGCTGCAATTAGCTTTCATTTCCCTATGATGTGTTCCGAAGTGGCGTTTTACCGACTTTGTGTCTCGAATTTGCAACAACTTCTTAATAAAAATAACCTGGAATAAACGACTCGGGGAGAGAACTCGATCCGCGCGGCCAGAGCCCCCCAGGCCCTGAGGGCAGCCCGGGGCTGCTCCGCCTCACCTGCTGCATCCAGGACAGCGGGCGGGCTGCTGGTGACGGAGCAGCTCTGGGGCAGCGAGGCAGGCCGAGCCCTGCACTGGGGACCGGGATTGAGATGGGGATTAGGATCAGGATCAGAAGCAGGATCAGGATCACGAGTGGGACCGCCGGGATCCAAAGGCGGCACCGCCGGAATTCCCCTCAGGGACCCGCGCGAGGCCCCGCCCACTGTGGGCGGGGCAGCGGGCGGTGCTCGCTCCCCATTGGCTGCTCGCGCTGAGGGAGGGCGGGGCCACAATCCCAGACTGGTTTGGGCGGGAAGGGACCTTGAGGCGCTTCTCACTGTCCCAGGCTGCTCCAACCGTGTCCAGCCTGGCCTTGGACATTAACAGGGATCCAGCGGCAGCCACAGCTTCTCTGGGCACCCTATGCCAGGGCCTCAGCACCCTCACAGGGAACAATTCCTTCCTAATATCCACTCTGAACCTGCTGTCTGTGTGAAGCCATTCCCCCTTGTAGTCTTATTTCTGGTACTGGAAGGCCACAATGAGGTCACCCCGAAGTGTCTCTTCTCCAGGCTGGACAATTCCAATTTCCCAGCCTTTCCTCCCAGCAGAGCTGCTCCACCCCTCTCATCATCCTGGTACGTCCTCTGGCCTGGCTCCAGCTCCTTCCCGTGCTGAGGGCGGCTCGGCAGGCGGGGTCTCACCTGCGCAGGGCGGAGGGGCAGAGTCCCCCGCCCCAAGGGCTTCACCCGCGGCGCTGTCCCGCGGGCCGGGCGGGGCCGCCCCTCCGAGCCCTCGCCACAGCGCCCCCCGGCGGCCGGGGGTGTCACCGCAGCCCCCGCGGGTGCGGAGCGCGGGCCGCTCCTTGCGCCACGGGGAGCGGGGGTGGCGCGGCTCCTGCTTCTCCTGCTCCTGCTCCTGCCTCTGCTTCTCCTGCTTCTCCTTCTCCTGCCTCTGCTTTTCCCGCTTCTCCTGCCTCTCCTGCCGCTCCTTCTCCTGCTCCTGCCTCTGCTGCTCCTCCTGCTTCTGCTTCTGCCTCTGCTTCTCCTGCCGCTCCTGCCTCTCCTGCCCCTGCTTCTCCTTCTTCTGCTCCTGCCTCTCCTGCTTCTTCCTCTCCTCCTCCTGCTCCTGCCTCTTCTTCTTCTTCTTCTCCTGCCTCTCCTGCTCCTGCCTCTGCCTCTCCTGCTCCTGCCTCTTTTCCTGCCTCTGCTTTTCCTGCCTCTGCTTCTTCTTCTCCTGCCCCTGCTTCTCCTTCTCCTGCTCCTGCCTCTCCTGCTTCTTCTGCTTCTGCCTCTCCTTCTTTTCCTGCTCCTGCCTCTCCTGCTCCTCCTGCTCCGTGCTCCGCCTGTGAACGCGGCCGGGTTTGTGCCTCTCTGCCCCAGCCCGCTCTGTGCCCTCCCCAGCCGCACCGAGGTGCGCACACCAGGCGAGCGCGTTTGGATTTACTGCGAATCCATCACTGAGTGATGGGGAAACCGGCCTGGGATGAATGGAAGGTAACAAACACATGTCTGGAAGGATCGTCACCTGAACAGGGATTTATCAATGAGCTTGTGGTCTTAAACTTGAACACGAAAACTGCTTAACACAGTCCTTGGAGGGCATGGAAAC
Organism: Lonchura striata; assembly: GCF_050655825.1. Classification (NCBI taxonomy): domain Eukaryota; kingdom Metazoa; phylum Chordata; class Aves; order Passeriformes; family Estrildidae; genus Lonchura; species Lonchura striata. Next base: position 7,305,148 of record NC_140728.1, on the reverse strand, counting down.
GTATGGTTAAATAGATATGTTAAAACAATGCAAACGTCTCAGTTTGGATTTTTCTGAAGTGTAAAAGAAGGCATGTTAGTTATTTTTCTCTCAATGATTTTCCATAGGCATTAACCATAAAAGTAGACTTGGTTTTTGTTTGTACTGAAGACAAATCTGTCAGGCCATAAAGGACATTACAATAACTTAGCAGTGCTGCTGATCCTGTAAATAGGCCAAGTACCCTCTTTTTGTTTTGCTAAGTAGAAATGCCTCTTAATAGTAAACAGAATTATATTTTTCTGTGCTAAATAACATTTTTTAACAGTCCAGACATCTTGAGAAAGCTCTGGCTGATCTTAATAAAAGTGAATACTTTGTTTCTTTGGCATTTACCAGATACCATAAGGGCTGTTTTGTTCAAAAAATACCTATTTTCCAATTTTTTTCTACCTCTCCTGTGCTCTTCATCAACTAGGGAGCAGCAGTTCATGTTGCAGCTCTTCCTTGGAGAGCTTAGGAGACCATAGCTCGTCTGTCTGATACACAGTAGGGGCTGCACATATCACATTCTCACCACCAGAAAATATATGTAACTTAATTGTAACTAACCTCTTCTGCTCCAAAGAGTTTTAGAAATAGTCTTGTACAAAATTAGCTATACTTGGTTGTTTAAACCATAGGTATAAGGGATCTGGTTTTACAGAAGTAGAGCTGCTCCTGCATATGCTCTGGATTTTCTGTAAATTTCAAACTTGTTTTTGGAGAATTAAAATTTTCAAACTTTGCCTGTGAAGGTATTTCTTTATCACCAAATAATGCACATGATAATTGCAGTTCATACCTTGTGTAGAATCCGTGACACATATTCAAATTGCCATGGGTTGGTTGAGGTTGGAAGGGACCTCTGGAGCTCATCCAGTCCAAACTCCTGCTCCAGGGGGGCACCAGCAATTTCTCTTGGGCTTTCTCACAGGTTTTGCTGCAGATTAAATCAAATTAGGGTTTTTGGAACAGAGTCAGATTCTAGGAACAGTCGTGAAAACTGCAATCCTGAAAGCAGGGTTTTTCTAAGAATGTTTAATTTCATATTTGTATCCTCTGAATTCTGGTTCCTTTATTTACTATTTCAAGCAATGTATGAATGGAGTATCTGTAATTTCTTGGGAGCTACAGTCTCAGTGGAAATGAAGCAGTTGTTCATTTACATTAATTACAGGCATCCCTTTTCTTTATTCCTGGCTCTGCACTCTCACCTGTGCATGTTCAGCACACAGCTCAGCTCTCCTTCCACTCCCAGAGGGGGTTTTCACCTGTGAGGAAAAATAGGATGTTTTGAGTTTTGCTTTCCATTTGATGGCAGCACACTCCCCTTGTGGAGAACAGAGCAGCCAGCTTTGAAGCTGCAGTGATTCCTCAGTGCTCACAGAGACAGGTGTATTTCAAACTGGGTTTCAGCAGGGAAGGGGGTTATGCCATTCTTGTAGAGACATTAATGTAGAGAAGCATAATAAACACAGAACTGGACAACAGCAGGGAGGACACAGATCTACAGTGTCTAAACTAGTAATACATAGATGGAAAAATACTGTGCTAATTTGAAGGCTGTAAGTATGTGTCAAAATCTATTTTAAAAGTTCAGTACCAACAGTGTGTATGGCCTCTCTTTTAAACTGTGAAATATATCAAGTGAAATAGGTGAACTCTGAAATAAATCAGTATCAAATTCTGAAATATGTCAATATAACAAATCTCTGAGCATCTCTTCAGAAAATATCTGGGATTTGTGAGCAAAGGCTGATACATCCACACAGTTCTGTCTCCTTCTCCAAAGTAAATTCATGTTGGTTGTCAATACAAACATACAGCCTTTATGAATCCTTTCTGCCTGTCTCAGAGCACCAAATTAATTGAAGCAACTAATGATACACCTTCAGAATAAATCTTTGTGCACAGCAGTTTGCAAACCGAATAGGAAACAGTTTTATTTCTGTTGAGGCGTGAGCAGAGCAGTACATTTCACCCACATCCCACTGAAAGCTTTACAGGTTACAGAGCTTCTGTGGCTTAGTGCAGTAGTTTGTCCTGACCCTCTCACGGACACAGTCACTGTAGTCAGTGTTGCACTTGCCACACTTGCAGCTCACAGCCACGGGGTAGGAGTAGTAGGGGATGGTGTGGTGAGGGCAGCCCGGGATCAGCGCTGTCCGGTACAGCATCTCTTTGTAGGTGCACACGTTCTGGGACAGAGCACTCTTGAGAAGCAGCTTCTTGCCGTTGCTGTCCTACAAAGAGAAGAGAAATGTGGTGTTTCACTGAAGCACACGTGTGTCAGAAACATCCTGTGAGGTGCACAGACCAAAACTCATACCTGAGCCCAGCTCTGGTACTACTGAGTTCAGAGCTCTAATTGTGACTGGGGCTCCTCCCCACACAGGCACATTCCCTTGTTTTTATGGTTTAACTAATCCACATGGCTCAGAGTGTTCCCTGTGCTTTGTGATCTCTTCTGGCTCCCTGCTGCCCAAGCTGGAACTCAAAATGCTGCGTGGAACAGTGAAGTTGTGTGGAGTGGTGTGGCTGCTGCAGAGCTGTTCCCACAGCCAGCTGAGATAGCAGCAGTGGGAGCAGAAGTTACGGAAGTTATTTACATTAATTTAGAGTGACCCAATAAAATCTGCCCCTCACCTGTTCCAACTGCCCACAGAGGCTCTGCAGTGGCAGCAGCAGTCAGGTCTCTGTTGTGCCACTGGTGTTATCAACTCCATAGTCCCAGAGGCTTGGCATTTTTCACCCACACCTTTGCAAAAAGCTAACTTAAAAGCAAGGTGATGGTGCAGTTTATCTGCCTGTGATAAACTCTTTTACAGTTTGCTCATTTGCACACTATTTTCTGTGAGAAGAGAGCCTTGGTTTGCAGGGGTGGCTGTTACAGAAACATCTGTACCTCGTACCCGAGTCATGCAGAATCCAGCGCAGATGGTGGTGTTGATGGCCAGGCAATAGGCACACTCCCGTTTCTCCACATGGATTGTGTACTCAGAAGGAGCACAGAGTGACGCTGTTTGTCCGAAAATCAGCCCAAAGAGGAGAGACAGCACAAAGAAGGGACTCATGCTGGATGGGGGAGAAGAAACAAACAGAGCAAGGCACAGGTAAAATGGGATGTACCTTCCAGCCATGTCCTCAGCATGTGACAGGAGCAGCCAGGACAGCCACAGACCTGGAGTAATCTTAACGTTTCTACCTACAGCCTGACAATTTCTTTCCAGTCTCAGTCCTTATTGAAATAATACTGACCATTAAACAGAGAACAAGGGCAAAGAGGCCATTAACAGCACAGAACAAGTTCACTTTCCCCCGCTAAAGTGTATTACATGGATTTTCTCACTTGTGAGTGATAAAATCCTGGCATAGAACAAACAAGAGGAGCTGAAAGATATGAAAGTGTGACACATAATATAACATGAGCTCTAGCATTAAGCAGAGATAATAAAATAATCTCACCACTTTAAAACAATTTTCTAAAGAAAGCATCTTATAAAATGTTAAAGAGACAAAAAGACAAGGCTGTGCATATCAGGCATAAAACTGGATTTTTCAATTTCCAGTGGCTTGGGGGCATGATGAGATGGGAACACGGCCAAGAACTAAACAAAAAATTCAAGCAAATTACAATAAAGAATATCAGCAAAGAGTTCCACTTAATGAATCCTGCTTTATCTGTCTGTTGTGCTGACCTCATTTCTCAGACCTGCAGGGGGATCCCGAGAACAAAGCCTTGATTAGCTCCAAGACAATTTCAGGAACTACTCTAGAGCCTCTAAATGATAAACTTTAAATGACAGTGTATACCAACATCTGGACATCACCCTCTAGTCTCTTCCAGCTGCCAGTTTCCCATAGCAAAGCCATCCATTTCACAGGCTGGTTTACCCTGTAGCTGCAACAGCACCAGTCTGGAAAGACCAACCTCTTGTCAGCAGAATTCTTCCCTATTACAGGAACCTGATTCTGCCTTGAGCTGGGAGAGGCAGTGACCCAGCACAAGCTCTGTGTGTGCTTTATACTCTCCTGGCTGATCTTACTGTTTACGTAATTGCATCTGAACTGCTGCTTTCTTATCACAAAGTCATCTATTGAAAATTCATACTGAACCACAAAGCAAATGCGATAGGAACAAACATGTCCATAATATCCTAACCTGGAAATTGGAGCTGGAAATCTAATTATATTAACAGTCATTCCCTCCTCAGGCTTTTAAACTAGCCAGTGCTTTTAAAAAGTTGTTATTATTGATTAATTTAATTGGTCCATAGGACAGCAAGACCATGGCAGGAAGGCTGGCATGGATATGGAGTCCTCCAGAATCACAGCTGCTGAATTTTACACCTGTGTTTTGCTAAGGTTTAACGAGATCTGGTTCACTCTGCTTGCTCCTTGCCAGGCACAGCTGTGAGATGCTGGCACAGGGTGCCCAGGGAACCTGTGGCTGTCCCAGCCCTGGAAGTGCTCCAGGTTGGAGCAGTCTGGGATCGTGAAGGTGTCCCTGCCCATGGCAGGGGATGGGATGAGCTTTAAGGTTCCTTCCAACGTAAACCATTCTGGTGTTCTCTAAGTCTGTGCAGTGCCCATGAAGCAACAAATCTGAAATCAAACCCATGGCACTGCAGCCTGGCACAGACTGATTGACCTGCTCAAGCAAAGCACATTCAGAAACTGTCTGGCCTGGAACCTTCTCAGCAAACATTGAAGCAACAAGCAATTCACTGAATACTGATTGATAGGGAAAAAACTTTCAAAACCACTCCTCACAGCACAGTAAGAAACAAAATATTGCATCAATACCAATGAAACAATGTCCTCAGATGGGGGAAAACACATTTGGGGGAGCAAGAGGGAGAAGTGGTCTACAAAACCACTGTTCTGTGTCAGCCCCTCCTTGCAGCTCTGGGAACAGGCCATCACCTAACTCCTGTTTGTAATCTGATCTGATGGATGTCATCTGATCAGATGGTCTTATGCAGGTCAACCACATTCCTGATTTACATAGCCATGAGAAGCATGGAAAACATGAGTTTGAGGTGGTAAACGTGGTTACTTTGAGCTGTTGGAGGAGTGATCCAGTTGGTGTTCAGCTAATTCCTGTACAACAGGGTCACCTTTTCCTGTGGTTTCAGACTGCTGCACATAAGTCTTTGTCCTGTACTGATTTTTCAAGCATTTTTAGGATAACATAGTGGAGGTTTTGTTCAATTAAGACCAGCCAAATGCTTTCTGTTTTCATGGAGTCTTTAATTCTGGGTTAATTTCTACCATATAATTTCTCAGGAATGAAATATAATTTAATTCTATTTAAACCTCTTTCTGGCTTAGGGACATCAGAGTATTAATTGTACTCTTTATTTTTGTCCATCTCACTTAGCAACAGCAGAGTAACGCTCACTTTGCTACTACTCCAGTATGTTATTAACTCTGTATTTTTCTGATATATTTGGAATACAAACATTCAGGTTTACTCCGTATACACAACACAATCCCACACAGATAATGTAAATGTGTATATATACACTGTACACACACACACACTACATACGTGTGTATGGGCTTGGTCATTTGAAGCTTTAACCACAGAAAAGAATGTTTGTTCTTGGGAAATACAGGCACTATTTCAAAGGACACAAAGAACCTGAAAAAATTCATAAAACTAAAACCTGGAGAAGACAAAAAATGATCACAGTAAGAATTAAAAACCAGCATTCTTAAAGGAAAAATATGACATGTAAGCCTTGCATGCACAGCTGATTCTTTCCTCTAAAGATTCACAGCTTTAGGCAGTTGGAGCTGCATTTGTGCACCCTGGAGACCACCCGAGCCAGGTTTAAATGTCTCAACATCCTTTGTAAGAACATAGGCAGAGAGCAGGTCAGAGTGTGAGGACATGTACTCTTTGCTGCCTCAAAGTGCCAATTTCTCTGAGCTGAGAAAACTGGGTGTCAGGAGGAGGGGGAGATTAGGGTAAAAAAAAGGTTTAAGAATTTGCCTTAATAAGATTTAGTGAGATGTCTGCAAACATCAGCAGCAAATTGTAACAAGGCTTGAAAGTCATAATAAAGATGAAAAAGAGAGTGCAGCAATAAAAAACTATAGCAACAAAAATAGAGGAAAACTAACAACAATATCTGTCTGAGGTGAGAAAATGCAGAAAACTTGCACAGGAACCTGAAGAGTAGGAAATAGACTTCTGGAGGCCAGAGGCCAACAATAAAGTCAGGGAACATTACAAGATGAAGACAAGCTGTTGATGCAGAGTAAGTGCAAAGGCTTCAGCAAGTACTTGTGCTTTTGAAAACATAGTGACTGAACAACCACACACAGATCTGCAACAAAAATTATTGAATAAATAATATAAGGAATAAAATATTTTAAACTCTACATTATTAGCTAGTTAATGCTCATTACAAGAAGTCTGGAATACTGAGGAAATTTCAAAACATTAAAAGAAAGTGCTAATATAATGGCAATATTTAAGGAAAAAGTGTTGACCCAGGTAACTCTCCACCAGCCAGGTAAAATAACAGAAAATTGAGACAGGATTTGAGCAATAAAGAATTAACGGATGAAAATGTAATTACTGATGTTACATAAAATAGGTCATGCCACACAAACCCAATTTCATTGTTTGCAGTGATTACAAATTTGGTTGTTAAAGCAATTGCACAGATGCAATGTCTTTGGTTCCATCTGTGCAGAGCCCCCCTGTCAGGAAGGTTTGGAGCTGTCATCCCAGTGTGGGGATACTGGGTGCTGGCAATTATCAACCACTGGAGCCGTTGGTTTAATCTCAGAGGTGCCTTTATGCACTGCAAGGTTTTTACCCAACCTCTGAACACTCTGCAGTGCATTGGGGAAATACCTGACCAGGTATTAAGAGTGAAAATCCATTTGTCTGGAAGGGCAATAAATGACTCTGAGTGGAGCTTGGGGCCAGTGTGAGAGCTGCTTATCAGCTCAGCCCCATGCTGATATGGTCACAGAACCTCCTGGCTGCTGCCCTTCCCTTGCTGGCACTGTTATCCTGCCCATCAAAAGGGTGATATTGATGTATCTTCAGTCATTTACACAAACTGCCAAGCTGGCAGAAAACCTCCTGGGTTGTCCTTATGGCTGTGACCATGGATCATTCATTACTGAGCTCTCTGATGGGAGTGAGATCCCATGAGCTACAGGGAGAAGCAAGACAAAAGACTGTGCAGGACAACAAAGTCCAGTGTCACAATTTGTGAGTGCCTGAGTCTTCTTCCATACAGTTTCCTAAAATCCATCATCCAGAGTCTGATACTTATGGATCTGTTTCTTTGGTTGCCCTCCTGCTGACCTGCAGAGACTCAGTGATAGAAATTTTTAATGTGCTTTTATAGCCCAGCTTTGCAGCCCTGTTCTGGAACAGCCAGTTAGACTGTTAATTATTTATCTTTAACCTTTCTGTTAACCAAACCAATCCCTGACATCAGTGATTTTACTCCTTCATTAAGTGAATGATGGTGTGCTGATGTTCTACAGGAAGTGCTTCAAGTGATATGTTTAAATAGAATTTAGTAATTATAAAAACCTTGGGTTCATTCCCCAGGAGTCTCCGTAATGGGCTACAGAAATTCAGTGCATACCAGAAGCTCATATGTAACAGTAATTTAATAGGATTCTCTGTCACTGACCAATGCCTAAAATAAAAGGAGGAACAGTCAGAAGTTATCAGACATTATTCCTGCTCACTCTGCCCCTTGTAGTGGTACAACACAAAGAAAACTTACAGAGCAGGCCCACTCTTATTTCCATGAAATATGCAGCTGTAGATAGTAAAATAAAAACATGTCCACACTTGCAAACAACCAATAATTGGAAGCTCTGCTGATGAAAAACAGACAAAAGCAATCATATTCTGAAAGATGAGTATTCTGGTAGAGGAATTATTTCCAACTCCATCCAGTTCCAGCCCTCCACTGATAAAAGGAAATAAGATCCTGATATGCTGCCATAGAAACAAGTGTTTTTGCCAGGTTTTGCATTTAAACAGTCTGTGGCTGCTGAATTTTCAAAGCTATTCTGCCTATTCCAGTCTCTGTAACAGCCTGAAACACAGCTCTCATCTCTCAAATTTATAGATTCACAGGCTGCTCTTCTCTTTCTTTCCTAGGATTAGCAGCAGCATTTCCTTCCAACCACAGATTAAAACAGCAAATCTCTTTGTTGCATATCATATGCCAGCAATCTCCATTTATGGTCTGAAAATGCTTCATAATCCAATTTGCTGTTTGCTTCAGATGATAGAGCCCTTTGGATTTGGTTTCATTTCTTTGGAAAGTGCTAGATATTTCTGTTAGTCTGAGATACACAATCACTGTGCTGAGGGCAAAGCAGAACAAAAAAAAAAAACAAAACCAAAAAACAAACAAACAACAAATTGGCACCAAAGACAATCCAGAGCCTTTGCAGTAGTGTCAAGGATGAAAGGTACCAACCCAGCATCATAAAAATGCTAAAGGTAAAACTCTGCCCCAGGTGTGACAGAAGAGAAGAGGTAAATGCTCAATATTTATCTTTACAGAACTGAATTTTCAATTCACCTTTATATTTTAAAAAAATAGGATATTTACTTTAAAAAGCTACTAAAATATAGTATTACATATATTTATCAATTTTAACAAAGATCAAACATATTTGTATTATAGTTATAAATATTTTAGTATAAATTGCTTAAAATATTGAAAATCAGGTTCTGAAAAGTATATTTGTATTATATGCTATAAATATTTTTAGTATAAATTGCTTAAAATGTTGAAAAGCAGGTTCTGAAAAGTATATTTCCTCAGTGGAACCTAACTATACGTGTTTAAAACTCAAGTAATGTGTTTTCCTCTTGTAATCTTCAAAAGTTCTCACTGGTTGAGTTGTCCTAAAAACTACCCTTCCAGTCCTGATCCCACATCATTTGTCTGTTCCAGACAAAAATAAGGCCTACAATGCCCCAAAATTCTGCTGCTGACTAGTAACAGAGTAAAATTGTCATGATCCTGTTTTCTATACCTCTATAAGCAATTATATTTTACTGTAGCAAAGTGAACTCTTACTTTTTGATTCTATTAAGTCAGCAAACTGATTTTGTGAGTCCTGCAGCTGAGCCTTGATGTCTTCTCCTATTAAATCATCTTTTTCATCACTCTTTATGGTTAGAGCTGAAATCAAACAGAATAAGAATAACATGATAATAAAGGAAAAAGGACAGATTCTACTTTCATTTGTCCCTGTGTCTAATAAGCAGAATTCAAGTTAAATAAAGTGGCTGGTCTTAGCCAAATATTGATCAAGTCTTGGGAAAGTTCTCCAAAATCAAAACACAAATTCCAACAGAATTAACAGCAGAATTGAAGAGCATTTATGTTTGCTGGACTTCTCTGTGAAGTGACCACAGAAATCTCAAAGTAATGCTTCTAAAAGAGAGAAAAACCCATAATATGTGTCACAGGAATGCACAAACTTCCTGGGCCTGAGGATTAACAATGTAGTGACCTTTACAATAAAACAGTTAAACATACCTGTTCATGCCAGCACTGTTGTCAGCACAAAAAATGCTTCATAAAAATAAATTTGGATTACTTACTCATCTTCCAGTTTTAAAGTGAGTTTTTCATGTTCAAACTAATTTCAAAGTGAACAAATAGGGAACTACATCGTTATTGAAAAATATTCTAGGAATACACTTTTGTTTCTCAAATCTTGCATGGAAAAGTATTTTTGTTCATCAGAAGACAGAAGTCTGTTTTATCTGGTATTCCATGCTGAGTCATCTTTTGCAGGAAAGGAAGAATAAAAATCAATAATTTACCAGCAACCAAAACACTTGCAGTTTCTTCATCCAAACATTCACACAGGACAGGTGCACACCCCTGCTCGGAATAATCATTTTCTCAATGCAAAAATCAATATGCAACATTCTTTAGTATTTAATTGTATTAGTAATATTGTCATGCTAAATTGAGAAGCATTTTCTCTTTGCTTCATCTGTTCAGTGTATATTGTACTATCCTGTCCTGCAGTTCTTGAATGTCTTTATGCTGTGCTTCAATAACCTTTCTATTTTCTTGCACTTTCTTTCTGGTTTAGTTCTGATTCCACAGCCAATTTCCACTGCTTGATCTTTTCAGTCTCTTTGTAGAGTTTCGAGTACAATTCATTCATTATTTCTACACTCGATTAAAACAAGTTCCACAATTTAATCTCAAATGCTGTTTAGTTCATAATGTTATAAATACCTGTTTATCTCTTCAAAACATCACAAGAGTAAATTCTTTTCCACAGAGGATGGAACATGATTAGGAACATGATTTGTACACGATTAAAAACCAAAGTTTGACTCTTGGTGCAGCTGCTGTGTTTGAAGGAACAGACATTGCGGGACAAGGAGGAGACAAACACAAGAGGAAAATCCCCCAGTGCCTTCAGCCATGGCCAGAGAGAAGTGAAATCCGAAATCAGCAGGGCTGGGACAGGCTCTGGTTCAGGTGTGATGTCCCCACTCCCCCTGGGCTTGGCTGCACCACACGAACGCTGCAGTCCTGGCTGGACTTCAGGAGCTGCCAGGACTAACGTTTAGTCCTCAGGGATATGAAAATCAGGAGGAGAATGGCAAGAAATCAGTTCCTTTTTGTAGCAGCAAACAGCATTTTGTATCTGGGAAACACAGAAGTGCTGAAAAGAATGAGCTTTGCTGAGTTGTAGTGAAGCAGTTGGTGAAGACAATGTGAGAAGAATTAAATTCTGGAGAAACCACTCCACTAAATGTGTTGTTTATAGATAATGCCAGACAGTGCAACTGGGATAATCTATTTCATTTTTCCAAAGAATACTTCGGCTTCAATCCTTCTACCTTTCAACAGACTATTCAAAACCAATTTCACAAAGATATTTAAGTGCCTAAATCTTATTCTGATTAAAACTTACAGTTCTCCCAGGCACTTTAAAAGAAAAACAAAACAAACAAACAAAACCAAACCACAAACAAACAAAAACCCAAATAAATAGAAACAAAAGAAAAAATAATCAAAACAAAAAAAAAAGAAACCAACTACAAACTTGGAATCACCATAATTTTTAAAGTTTTGTCTCTAGGCATGTTCTTTGAATCACAAATGTCTCCTCTAAGTAATTCAGCTGTAAACAGGAAACAGAGAATTATTATTCTCCTTTGCCTTCTTATTTAGCCTTGAAATATCCACTGAATAATACTTGAGGAACTGTTTGTGAACAAATTAAGAGGCCCTAAGAATTTAGATTAAGCAGAGTTGATGCATAGCTGACTTCTTCTACTTAAGAGCTGTTTTACTTGCTGTGAAATAGTATCTGAACTATGAAGTGATTTTGATTAACATATTTTTTTAAAAAACTAACAGTGAAACCGTATTTAACATTTACAGCTACTAAACTGTTAGAACACTCATTAATATTAAAACCCGACAATATTTTAAAATGTTAAAGAATGTGCAAGGTAAAATATATTTTCGTTTTACCTGAATCAGTGATTTTGCACAGTACAGGGACTGAATGGCAAATTAAAATCATCACCTGGGCATTTGTTAAACTCCTGCACAAACGTAAAAGTTAGTTTCCTATGGGTAGATTTGTAGAGGATTATAAAATCCAGAATTAAAAAAAACTACAGCTAACATGAAATTACATTTTTTAATTCATAAATCAACTGCCTTCAATATTTGAAATTACCAAAATTGGTAATGGCTTTGGAACTTGCTTGCTTTGTATTTCACAGTGGCTTTTCAAACCACTGGTGTTTTGTAGTTTACTTTTTAGGCTGTGACCAGAGTGGAAGGTTCTGATGAGGAGAATTCATCAGCTGCTGTCTGTCTGTGCACAGGTGCATGATAAAGGATTCAAGAAGCAAAAATATTTCTTTAAAGTCCAGTAGTTGATATTTATTTTTTTCTTTACCCCCATGGGTAATTTTAAACACCACATCTGACTATGTTTTAGTATGAAAATGCCATTTTACAAGGTTTTCAAGTCACAAAAAAATAGGATAAATAATGTAACTCATCTCCTGTCAGAATATCTCATTTGAATCTAAATATATTCTTTAAGGAACCTCAACATGAAACAATAATTTGTTTAATTCACATAACTCAGTGTGGTGACAGAACGTTTTCACTGCACATTTGGTCTGGTGTAAGCAGGACTTCAAAGCCAGTGCAAGCATCCCACTGCTCACTGCTGGATCACCCACATCAAACATGGATTTAGCATCGGTGATGTGCAGTTACAACAAAGCGCAGATGATCGAAAAGATGATTTCCTTCAGTCTTGATAGAGAATAACAGCAGAAGTCTTTGAAATTAAAGATGTTCCTTCCAGCACCAATCTTGGCAGTCTGCAGAGAAAATACTTCAGCAAATTTCACACATAGAACCACAGAATGGGTTGGGTTGGAAGGGACCTTGAAGCTCATCCAGTGCCACCCCCCTGCCATGGGCAGGGACACTTTTTGCTATCCCAGCTTGCTCTAAGTCTGGTCCAACCTGGCCGTGAACAGGCTGAGATGTGTGTGCTTGGCTCAGGACTGTGCCAGGGGCTCCCATCAGTGCCCCCATGTCCCTGTGGGTGTCCCCGGCCCATTGTGGCCAGGCTGGGGGTGGTCAGTGGCCCCTCTGACCTGGCACAGCCTCGCTGACCGAGCGCTCACCAGCTTTGGCCGCGGGCCCTGCCCGGCGCTCGGGCGCGGCTGCACGAGCCGTTTGATCGGGCTTTTCTTGGTGGGCCTAGGGAAAATAGTGACACTGACACTCGGCACCGACATCGCCACTGGTACCGATACTAGGACCGAATGACACCGGCACCAACACTGATAGCAACACCAACACTGGTACTGACACTGACACTGACACCAGCAGCGACAACCAGCACCGGCACTGGCACCGACATCAGCACCAGCGCTGACAGCGGCACTGAGCATGGCACCCAAACCGATACCGGCACCAGCACTGGCACCGACATCAGCACCAGCGCTGACAGCGGCACTGAGCATGGCACCCAAACCGATACCGGCACCAGCACTGGCACCGACATCAGCACCAGCGCTGACAGCAGCGCTGAGCATGGCACCCAAACTGATACCAGCACCAGCACCAGCACTGGCACCGACATCAGCACCAGCGCTGACAGCGGCACTGAGCATGGCACCCAAACTGATACCAGCACCAGCACCAGCACTGGCACCGACATCAGCACCAGCGCTGACAGCGGCACTGAGCATGGCACCCAAACTGATACCAGCACCAGCACTGGCACCGACATCAGCACCTGCACTGACAGCAGCGCTGAGCATAACACCCAAGCCAATACTGGCACCAGCACCGGTACTGATATCAGCATCAGCACTGACAACAGTGCTGAGCATGGCACCCAAACCGATACCGGCACCAGCACTGGCGCTGGCACCGACATCGACACTTGTACCAACAGCGGCATCTTGTACCGCCACCACCTACACCGGCAGCAACGCCAGCACCGACATCGACACCAGCACTAACAGCGGCACTAAGCGTGGCACCCAAACCGATGCCAGCACCGGCACTGGTACCGACACCAACACTTGTACCGACAGCGACATCGCCACCACCACCCGCACCGGCAGCGACAGCGGCACCGGCACCTCAGGGCGGCCGCTGAGGGAGGGCGAAAAGGGCGGGAAACGACGGCGCGCGCCCGAGGCGGGAAGGGGCGCGCGGGCCGGCGGCCTTGGCGCCGCCTAGTGGAGGTCCCAGAGGTCGCGCAGCGGCGCGGCCAGGCGCGGGTCCCGCGCGCGCAGCGCCCCCGCGTGGGCGTGGCGGAGCGAGCGCAGCTCCGTGAGGCGCCCCAGCAGCCGCGCGAAGCGCTGCGGGTCCCGCGGGTGCTGCAGCTTCGAGTGCTTGTACAGGATCCCCAGCAGCGGCTCCTGCAGCTCCTCCACGTGGCGCTTGTCCCTCAGCAGCGGGCGGTCTGCGGGAGAGCGGCGGCACGGAGAGAGCGGTGAGCGGGATGCTCGGGGCGCCGCCGCCCCGCAGGGTCCGGTCGGCGCCGCCGCCCCTGAGGGGACAAGTGAGAGCTCACCCGGGGCGAGTGACAGCTTGTTGTCACCTTCCCAACTTACCTGAAAAGAACACTGTTGTTGCTACGAGCAGAGCGTATTCGGTCTCGGTCACTTTGAGTTCCCCCATGGTTCTGTAGAAGTAGAACAGGGCGGTGATGAACTCCTCAGTTATGCCTGGGAAATGGAAAAAACCCGACATTTTTTGCTTAAACAACAACAACAACAACAACAACAACAACAACAACAACACCCCCAACAAATGTGCAGAATAACGAGGATGTTATTTCAGCGCAGAAAGAGTTGCAAATGCTCTTTGCCCGAAGGGTGCAGGTGACCCTCCCTGATTCATGGGGTCACCGTGCCCGGCTCTGGGCCCCCCGGGACAAGGGACACGGAGCTCCTGCTGCAGGTCCAGCCGAGGCTGGGGAGCTCCTCAGGGGGCTGGGGCAGCTCTTTTGGAGGAAATGGGGAACGGTTGGACTCTGTGATCCTAGAGGCCTTTTCCAAGATAAGTGATTCCATGATTCTGTGAAAGGCTGAGGGAGCTGGGCTGTCGGCTCCAGAGGATTCCCAGCTGAGAGGGGCCCTCAGGCCTGGGTGTCCCTGTCTGCAGGGACCAGCAATGGCACCATGCAGGAACTGATGCTCAGGAAGTTCCACATGACAAAAAACTTTCCTGTGAGGGAACAGATTGCCCAGAAAGGGTGTGGAGTCTCTCTAATTGGAGGTATTCCAGACCCATCTGGAGATGAGCTGGTGCCATGTGCTCTGGGATGACCCTGCTGGAGCAGGGAGGTGGCTCCAGGTGACCCACTGTGATCCCTTCCAACCTCACTCATTCCATGATTCTGTGATTCTGTGAATCTTTTTGGGGCTGTTCCATTGCATGAAATAGTTAACTAACTTTGTGAAAACAATGTTAATTGCTAAAATAATAACAAAAGTTGCATGGCAGTTGTACCATGGAGCTTTGAATTTATATATTACTCAAAAGATATAAGCAAGCATGAAGACACCTCTTCTGCCATGAGGATGTCATGCCACTGTGTAATACCTGAGTAGGTAATGCCAGAGAAGCTCAAAGGAGAGGGAGAGGAAAAGGAAAGGGAGAGGGAGACAAGGAGCTGGAACAGTGGCCATAAGGACAATGTAGCTCAGTGTAAGAAAAATAGGGCCAGTAAAGAAAAAAATTCACAGTGTTTACATTCTGAGACCTCCATTACCTGTGGTAGTAGTAGAAGTTGGTCTCTCTTTATTATGACACATTTCCATGGAATAAATATTGTTTTTATCAAGGTTTTGAACATGACAACATGTCCCGTGATCAGAAAGTCTTACATGACCTGGAACAAGGCAGATGACAGTTCCCAGTCAAGATTAAAGTGATCTTAAATATTTGTCTGTATCATTGCTGAAAATGTGTGACTTTTTTTCCAGACCCACAGAGGTAAAAAATCCTTTTTGGCATCTGGATCCAAGTTCTTTGCTTGTGTTTTTATTGATCAAGGTCTCTTGTGTTAAATGTGACACAATGCATAATATGTAATTACTATAACTGATATCATCCCCTCACCCCACAATGATGCAAGTCAGCTATTTCAGACCTACTTTCACTGTTTGATGGCTGGCACTCGCTCATTCTTTGGTTGTAAATTTGGGCTGATCTCAAGAACATCGCCTCCACTGTGGACCCTTTCAGCAGAGCAATCTGGTCCTCACTGGCTAAACTCTCAAACCCTGCAGAGAAAGGTGCATGTTCAGGATCAGGGAAGGCTGGGGCTGCCTTTAAGCCCCCAACATCATGTGAAAAAGATTATTAAAAAAAAAAAAATAATATCTTTACTGGAAAGAGGGAGCCATAGTTAAATGATGCATGTACCAAAGACTTGGGATCTTTCTTGCTAGTTTGCAGGTTAGTCAATTAAAAAGAAAAAAAAAAAAAAGAGGGAGCAGTTTTCAGTGTTAAAAGATTCACAGGAAGACAGAAGTAAAAAATCTGGGACTAAGCAAGGGGTTATGAAAACATTTTTCCTAATATCTGATAAATATAGGCCTAACACCTGATAAATTTGCTGCATTGTTTAGTGACTGTGGATAGTCCATTAATTGTTACATTAGTTTCTTTTTAGAAATTGCGTTCCTCTTTTGACAAGCTCATTGTCTGCACTTGTAATTCAAGAGCAAAGGAACTCTGGTGATTTTTTTCTTAAAACTGATCAAAGCAGGATATGTAACACAAGAAAACAGACAGCTCACCCCTTCCTTCAGCTCTGCCCCACAGAGATGCTAAATTACATCAAATACCTGCTTTAGATATGGTGATTGACCTTTGTCAGAGTTTTACAAAGAAAAGTTATCACCCTCCCTGTCAAATGTTACTTTGTCAACTTTACACTGAAACTGAGTGAATTTAATTGCATGTTCCCTCGTTCTTTATGAAAGAAAAATATGAATAAGAACACCTGGTTGGTCCCTTCTGTGCTGCCTTTTCCTTTGAAGAAACATCTGTTTTTTCCTTTGGTGACTATGATAAATTGTAGACTCAGATTGGATTTCAGAGAATGTGGGGAGATAGTAATTCCTTCAAGGTTGTATTTTGAAGTCCACGTGCTTCCAGAAAATGTCTCTACTCCATGTCAGAAATGGAGAAGAAATCTAATCATAGCAAAGTTTTGAACTGAAAGCTTCTAGGTTGTCCTCATGACACATAAATGGCAAGTTAGAAGTACAAATAATCAGTTTAAAGCCTTTTCTTAAAGTCTGTATTTTTCTCTGGTTCATGCCATCAGTTTGATTTGGTTCCTCTAATGTTCCCCAAAGGAAGGAACTCACCTGGGAGTCTTTTTGTGAAATCCACCAACACCTGGACATGGACAACGGCTGTCTCAGACAGGTGGAGGAAACTTTCCTCAGGACTTGCAGTTTCCTGTAGCTGCAAAGGAGTATTTACACATTGGATATAGCCAAGATAGAGTACAACAGTGACTCAGCAATGCAGGCTGGGTGTGCTGGATACCTACAAACTTCCTGGCTTCCTCAAGAGGAATTGTGTATTTTTGGTGTGCTGCTACGATGTGGTCAAGAAGCTGATGTTCTCCTGGAGTAAGTTCCATCTTCTCTGGGACCTGCTAAAAAAATAAACCAATCGAGTCACAATGACTTGGACTAAGAGTAAGTGATAAAAAGAGATATTTTAAATAGAAAAATATCCCACTTTTCCAGATCTTGTTGTAGATGATACTTGCTTACTATTCAGTCCCTCATCTTCCAGCTTTATATTGCAAAGGAAACTGCTCTTCTGCTTGAAATTCTTCCTGAGTCGTTTTGACTTGCACTGGACTTCAGTCAGCAAACCTGTGAGGTGTGAAGTGGCCATCAGTGCTTGCATTTTCAATTAATTGCAGTCTGAAGTCATCACTTTTTTTAGAGATAACTCCAGTCTTGCATCACAGAAGCTGTCACCTATAATGAGCTATGTGTCCTAGAGAATGTGGCTGTGTGTTACTTATCAGGTGAGCTGATGTTCAGTAGCCACCAAAGGCCTGAGGGTCTGCAGGGATCTTTGTCCTTGTGGCTTTATGACACACAGGTATCAGAATTTTTTATCAAAGCCCATTGTGTCATTTTTATTTACATTTTTTCCTTCAAACTGTCAAGCTCATCTGATTTGCTCTCTGCTATCCAGACAAAACTTAGGATATTTAGCTTATCTTGTTAGTACTTCCTTTTTTTTCCTTGTACTGTCTTTGACCAACAGCTCTTTTAAGGTGAGGGGGTACTTCCCAAGCATTGCTGGCTTCTGCACACCAAGATGCTACAGGTGCCACCATCCCCAAAGTTAAATTTTCCTACAGCCAAACAAAGCTTAGAGCAGCATCATCGGGGAGGGACTGACTTTGGAGAAGGTTTTATCTGTGGTGACTAGAGAAGAATTGAGCAGGAAGGAGCACTCACATTCTGCCAGCATTCCCACAGCTCTGCACTTCTTGAGGCGGCACTCCTGGCACTTCCTCCTCATGTACATGTCCATCTCGCAGTGCCCCCCGCTCTTGCAGCGGTACACGGCGTTCTTGGTGATGCTGCGCCGGAAGAAGCCTGGGAACGAGGACCAGGTCATGGCTGGGGCAACCGAAGGAACTTTATCTCACACAGGTATTTAAAAGGGTTTGAATCGTTGGGTTTTTCAAATGGAAACTTCACCTTGATTTTAAATCTGATTTTTAAAAATATAGTTATGTCTGGTTCTTTCTGACTGGTATTAATCAACATTTTCCGTACATAGAATCATAGAATATGCTGATTTGGAAGGGACAAAGATCACCAAGTCCATCCCCTGAGCCTGCACAGACAGCCCCAAAACCCAGCCTGTGCATCACTGAGAGCAGTGCTCAAATGCTCCTGGAGGGGCTGTGCCCATTCCCTGGGGAGCCTGGGCAGTGCCAGCACCCTCTGGGGGAAGAACTTTTCCTGATATCCAACCTAAATCTCCTGGTACAGCTCCAGCCCTTCCCTCAAGTCCTGTGCCTGGTCATAGGGAGCAGAGATCAGAGCTGCCCCTCATGAGACAGCTCCCATAGCAACAAGTTAAAATATGATTAGCAAGTAATTTCTACTTGCTTTTATTCACAAGTGAAATTAATAACATTGAAATAAATTTTTAAGAAATGTTCATGCGAAAACCAGCACCTGCTTAAGCTGACACTATTTTAGTGAGTCATCAATGCAAAAATGAGATGCTTGAAGTGCTCGTATTAAATACAGACTGTGAAAATATTTTTTCAAAGAATGCTACAAAAATGTGAATTTGGAGAAAGAGGGTTAGATAGGGGGTTCATTAGATAAATTAAAAGCCACTGCGGTAACACCAGCTCTAACCCCAGCCCAATCTGTCTGGGAGGTGGCACCGAGGCCCCGTGTCCCCGCTCACCTTTGCAGCCCTCGCAGGTCAGGGCATTGTAGTGGTACCCCGAGGCCTTGTCCCCACACACCACGCACAGCTCCTCCTGCCCCTTCAGCCTCACCGAGTGGTTTAACCTGGGCCTCTTGAGCCCCTGGTACCCCCCGTCCTCGCCGTGGGGAGCCAGGAAGGGGCCCTTGCTGAGCTCGCAGCTGCTGCCCACGCAGGGCCCATCATACGGCGGCTCCAGGCTGTAGGAGCCGTACGGGGCCGGGCCGGGCTGGGGCGGCAGGGCTGGCACTGGCACTGCTGAGTACTGGCAGTACGGGGCAGCCTGGAAATCCGTGTCCTGCAGCTGGTAGTTGATGTGCTCCGGTAAAACATCTGTTCCGGGGGAGATCGAAAGTGGAGTGAAAACCTGGAGAACATCTCAACATCAGCTGCTCCAAGGTTTAAAAATAGATTTAGTAGCATAAATAATAGAGGAACGTGCTTTCAGAGGTGCAATCTGACACATTCTATTTAAATTTAAACCTGTAATGTTCATAAGTTAAATCTGAAATGTAGCAAAAATGGCTCAGTAGCAGTTTGGGCAATGTCATGCGTGTGACACTGCATAGTGTTAGTAATTAATTGAATATCACTTGCCAACTGATGGCACAGTTGCCTTCAGATCTTACACTTAAGGGTTGTTTTTATTAACTGTCAACACTACAGTCAAATACCTTCCACAAGTGAATTTCTTAATGAATAAAGTGTTTGTTACTGATACATATCGGAGACATCGTTTTGAAAACGTTGCACAAAGGTCTGTGAAAAATTGTGTAGAAATCAGAGAGTACTAAAAAATACTGTGACAGGGGTCTTAAAGTTGGACTTCAGAGGACTAAAAAGTAGAGACTTGTTTTATTTAGTATTTTGCCACACATTTCTTTACAGTTATGAGATTTTAGTTTAGTAAAATGTAGGTACAGAATTACAAAGAGAGATTCTTCCTGCCTTTCTGTCTGTTGAATTTCAATTTTATCCAGCCTCCCTTAAATACACACAGCTATACCAAAGAAAGCCTGTGCAACATGCATCATGTTTCATTCTTCCTTTGGGATTATTAAAAAATCTCTATAAAACAAATTGGAAAGATTTTTTTAAAACTGTTTTTTTTCCCCTTTAGTGGGCTTTGGGTTCTGCCTTTAGTCTTCCAGAATCAAATTAGTTATTGTAATTATAGTTACATAAGATATAGGACAGGCGTTATCTATTTATAATGTATCTGGAATAGTGCAATAAAACCTGTGTCTTCTCCATGCAGGTCAAAGGGAGACAGAACTGGGGATGTTTATAGGGAATGCTCAGTCAGAATAATCCCGTTGTGCTCAAAAGCCTGTATGAGCACACAGTAATAGATTTCCATACACTTTCAGTAGGAGCTTGGTAAGAGCTTTCAAGTGCATTAAAGATAAATTAAAATTAATAATAATAAAAAAAAACATCCCCCTGGAGTTCATTTTGCTGCATTTCCAGAGTACAAAACTTGCTTTACTCACCGTAGTACTGAATGGGCTCGGGAAGGCCGTACCCATCAGGGACGGTGACAAACGTGTTGGCCATGCTCTGCTCCCAGCTGCACTGCTTCATCCACTCTGCTGTGAGACCAGCCTCTAAAAAGCAACCTGGGAAAGGGGAAAGGAAGAGAAACACCCAGTGGGAAAGAATTGCTGGGAAGGTTATACACAGAGCCAGAAAACTCCAGGATATGGCAGAGTTTTCAGATCATAAGAAAATCAGATGTCTGTGTGAAGTCACACAACACCCTCAATGAGACTACAAAATGTTTGAGTGTCCTGATATTACAGATTCAGGGTAAAATTCTTTCCTAAGTTTCCAAGCTATAGTTAGAAATGTTTTGCTCTGAGTTTTACACAAAACCGTGTGGGGGAATTGGACTGGTAAATTCTTTAATTCAGAGAAGGTTAAAAGGAGCTTAACAGATAGAAAAAAACTTGCTTCGGGTTGGAATTGGATCATTTGCTCTGGTGTATATGTGAGGCTGTCCTGTTTGTGCACAAAGATGGGCTTTTACTGTGTTTATTTCATTCACTTTTTATGCAGAGTTGAAGCAAGGAAAATGGCATGGAAAGGCCAGCATGGAATATCTGTTCTTCATCATGTAAGTACTCATTTATGCATTAAAACTCAACTTTGCCCAGCTTAAGCACTGCCTGAATTATACCTACTGTGTTCCTTTAACGGTGTAAAGTTTTCAGTGAAGACCAAAATATTGATTTCCTACAGGATGTGCTGCCTCTAAAGAGCTTTCCACTGTTCCTTGGTCATTGAAGGAGCTGGGCTCCTGGCTGGATTCACTGACATTCCCAATAACAAAGTGCACTGAGAGCTCACAGTGACATGGTGAGAAGAGCTGTTGTGCATGGAGTTCAAAACTTAACTCATTTTTCAATTATTTGGCTTATAAATTCAAATTTAGAGACGTTATGAAGAAGTGTGCTTTAAAAACTCTTAAACGAGTTTTAGAGAAAAAAAAAAGTCTGTATGGACAGTGGCATGAGCTGGGTTTGAGTTTACACACCTACAGCAAACCTCTGGTGTTGCTCAGAATTGAGAGCTAACAGAGTAGCCATCAGAGGAGTAAGTAGGAATCTTTTCCTTGCCCCCTTGTCCCTCTGCATGAGTGGGATGTGGCCACAGGTTAAATCTTTGCTCAGTCTGATGCCCACTGAGCAAGGGCTGTAAGAGACAATTTGCCCATGAACCACTCACAGGCTTTCCCTGAGCAGACAGAAAGGATAGAAAAGATGAAAAAGGCATGGAAGGATTTGGAAAATACAGCAAATCCAACTCCTTCAACAGAATTCTCTGCAGAATTTACAGCAAGTTTGGTTTAAAGATTCTCCCTGAAGGAAGGGGTTTGTGCTGTACCTGTACCTTGCTGCAGCTGAGACAATGAATGAATCACCCCAGGGAATCTGAAGTCCTGAGTGGTAAAACACAGATCCCTTCCCCCAAAGGGCACAGAGCTTTGGGGCTGACCACTTTCACTTCGTGTTGTCAGCAGAAGGTGAAAGGATGCAGTGAGGCTGGAATGCTGGGGGTTTGTTATCTCTCCTAGTAAATATTTGTTTGAGAGCAAAATAAGTCACTGAATCATGAGGTCTTATCAGTTAGATCAATTTGGCCTGGGCAAAGTCTACATTTTTTTCCCAAAAATGTGTGTTTGCTGAAGAAATGTGTTTCTGAATTCCTGTGGTTTCTTCAAATAAAAGTCATAATTGAATAGTAGATTAAAAAATTACACTGATCCAGTCTAATAAAAGCAGTATATTGGGAGTATGAAGTACCAAATGTAAGGTGGTCAAGTGCTTAAACATTCTAAAACTTGGAAGCAGATTTTCCTTAGGCAAAGTTTCCTCAGCTTAGTATTGTATGAGAAAGGATTCAGCCCTTCTTACTAATTTTTGTGGCTAATAACAGTAACCAGTTGCACCTACAAAATTTCCAGCTTAGGCTGGACTTCATAAACTGAAATCTTAAATTAAGAGAATTAAGAGGATGTTAGAACAGTGGGAATAATAAATCTAATGGTTATCTGAGGAATGCTCTAGTGTCTTAGAATGAGACATGCATAAACATTGTTTCATTTTCTGACATTTGAGAATTTAGTGTTGACAAGCTTGTTCTTCTGATCAAACAAAGCATTGGGATTTTTAAAGCAAAAAAGCCAAAAAAAAAAAAAAAAAAAAAAAAAGAGAGAATAAGATATGTAGGGAAGGAACTTCATTTCCTAGGCCAGGGAGGTTTTGATTATTTATGAGTGACTGTGAGAGTTGTGTTTTCCAACCTTTGCCTCCCCCCTGGTGAGTGAGGCAGCAGCAGGGAGGTCTCCTCCAAACTGCTGCAGTCCCTGGGGTTCCATGAACCATGTGCTGCTCTCCCCAAGCTCTGTGGCCATCCCAAACCCCTCACACCTCATGGAACTTCCCCAGCCCTCACAGACACTCATTAACCTTAGCCAGGCAAGGGAATTCTGCACGTGCCCAGCATGGTGAAGCTCCTGACACAAGGTACCAGACATGCCCAGGTGTAATGTCCAAAGCAGTGACTGGAACAAAGCTGAAATAAGAATGGAGCAACAGGTTTGGATGTTTGGGGCAGTTGAAGCAGTGCCATTCCCAAAACAAAATGTTTTGTGTCCCTTTTTCTCTTTTCTGTATATTCCAAATATAACTTGTGCATGAGTGCTTTAAAAGGAAGCAAAAATCTTAATACATTCAGAGAGAGGATGCATAAAGGTCTTTAGCCTAAAAAGCAGAAACAACTGGGAACAAAAGATGAATTTTAAATTACTTATTTTGTAGCATCCCAAGCAGTAACAGTCTTAGGGTGGGAGCCTTGAGCCCTCAGTCACAGAGACTGAGCTGACAGAAAATGTCATCTGTGTAAAGCACATGCTGTTCCTGCTTCTCCTTCTACTGCTGGGCATTTTCACTTGTGAAGTCCTGAGCAGGTGAGGGGAATGGTGTTTTTTGGAAAAGGTGACCTATGCTCAAGGTAGCTTAAGCACGTTTGAAATTGTGCTTTTACAGGCTTAGTTTTGCCAGTGCTCATCTTCTGAACTACAAATGTTCAGTATAAACCACAACATGTTGGTTCAAGGGCTTGGTAATTTAGTTATTAGTCCCAACTGAAAGGCTTGACAACTTATCAAAAATGGGATCCACTAAAGAAAAAAAAAAAGCCATTGATTGATAGAAGTAAAGTAGAACTATAAATAGAATGTACACGTTCAGACTAGAATCTGAACTGTACATCTATTTATTTCTATTTATGGTGAAAGATGTGGGGTTTATCATTTTTATTGCTATAAAACCCCATATCATAAAGCAACATATCATCAACTTATCAAATTTATTGGGATACAAAACATCCTTCATGTAGCAAAGCTACAGGGAGCCCTTTCAGAGGCTGGGACTGACAGTGCTTTAGCTGCTATCGTAAATATTTTGACAGTTGAGTCATGGGGAAATTTCTTGTTTACAGGGAATTTTAGGAATTCGAGCTGAAGGTCTTCACCATCTATTTGGTACACCTTGGGCCACGTTAGTGGTCACGTAGTGGAACTCAGAGTATGTTTCAGGCTCAGTTTTAATCACTGTACTTTGCTTGCAGCTGGAAGGCAAAGCTTGTTTTTTTATTTTGTGAAAATTTAAGCCAAAAACTGAAAAAAAATGTAACTGAGCATAGTCAGTGCCAAGTAGGTGTGATGCCAGCTAATCTATTTAATTTCACTCAAGCAATTAAGTAATCACTGCTTAATTAAAGAATGATTTTGCAGGGGAAATTGTAGGATCACTTGATTGATCCTGTATGCAGCTTACATGCATTATTAAAGGTTTTTCGGCTCTTCCTGGTTTTAATGTGCCAAGAAGCTCCCAAAAGCTCCTTTTTGAAGAAATGCCACTTTTCTTCTTATTAAATGTGCTCCTTCCTGGTTATTATATTCCATATAATAAACATAATAGGAACTGGCTTATTTTACCAATAGACTACATTGCAATAATCTTGACATTTTCCTTTGGAATTGTTATTCCATGAATAATTATTTCAAAAGCATAATTTTTATACATTCTAATGTAAGAGGTTAGAGGTTGCTTGAAGCTCACAGTTTTCTGGGTACTTTGGGAAGGGAAAAAAATGATTGAATTTAAAAGTTGCTTTTCTTCAATCTGTGTGTCAAATGAAGTACTGTTGGAACAAACCCTTGGCAGTAGTAAATACCAGATTTAAAAGTGCACATTTGCTGTTTTCATTTAGTCAGATGTTTAAAAATAAAGAAAAAAGGAAGTAAAGAAGAAAAAAGCCTGGAATATTTTCACATGGCAAACTGAATTATAGCTTGAGCAGCAGTTTCTAACCTCAGAGCATGCAGAGAAGGGAATGAAATACTCACGGTGCTTGCAGGGAGCTCCTCTCCCGTGCCGGTCCCAGCTCTGCTCCAGCTGCAGCCCAGCAGGCCTTTCCCTATTTATCAGTTTGTGTGCACAGCCCGGGCTCCAGACACTCGGCAGAGCCACGCCGCGGCTCCGAGACACCAACTTCCCACACAGCTCCTCTGGGGTCGGAGCAAGGGCAGCTGCGAGCCCACATAAATCACAGCAGAACTGGGTCATCAGGGACAGAGGCCATGGGGACCCTCACGTCACTGCTTCCCAGAGTCCTCCCTGCCCAGCACGAAGATCCTGCTTTCTTGCTAGAATTCAAAATTCTCCCATTTTGGTTGCTTCACATTGACATGTCGGGGTGGTGATGGAAAATGTTCAATTCCCAATGGGGGAAAATATTGCAGTAGGACTATTTGGAGATTTTCGCATGACATAATAATTTAATTTGGAAAGGCTAGATCAGGCCAAGACCTCCAAACACCAAACACTTACCTTGTCCTCCATGTTCTGATTCAGACACCCCTGTGGCACACACCAGGCTCACACTCAGTTCATTGACAACCTCAGTGAACTTAACTTCACATTGCCATTAACTCAGCAAAATTTCCTTCTTAACCCCCTGAGTACTTCCATTATTAGTAACTTCTAATAAATTAATATTGCAATGTGATGTTTTCATTGTTTCCTAGGTAGATGTGACCTTTAGGATAGGGAATTTTCTTGTTAGGTATCATGCTGTTCCAGTGCTCCCAGCAAATCTCCTCACTCCAGGAGGAGCTCACCTGCCTTCTGTGTAAGATCAGTTCTCCATTCACCTCAGGAAAAACTGCTTCTGTTGGATACTGCATGGAATTAGATGGGAAAAGGAAAATGCAATTTCCTGTTGGGTAACTTACAGCAAAATCACTTAAAATCCTCTTTTGGGACAGTAGGTTTTCATGGATAAATGGCCATCACCCTTCAAGAGAGGGACATAGTTCTATTCCTTGGGGTCCAGAAAAGAGCTGCCCTAAGGCTACTTATTTCCATGTGCCATTTACAACTCTGTCTGTGGAGTGGAATGGTTGAGTCTTTCAAGAACAAACAGCACTCACCAATAAATGTTATTTGAGCATATTATGGGGTTTTCTAAGTTTTCAGATGTCCTGCATTGATCACATGTGGTGATGGGGGACTGTAACACAGTGATTACACAGCAGAAATGAAGATAATGATGTTCTAAGCTTAATTATGGTCAGCACTTGTCTTTCTGGTAAAAGCAGCCTCATACAGAAACTTGACAAGTTGTCAAAAAAACTTCAATAGTAAAACTGAAGGTTTTACAATTGATATAACAAATATTTTTTTCACAGAAGCATCTCTTTCACAATATCCCATTGACTTTTTCATCCAGCCTTTCTCATGAAAGTTGAAAAAACAAGCAGAGGTTTGTGAAATTTTGTGGTTACCTTTTAAATGCTACTGAGTTTTATTTTTAGCATTTTTTTTCTGACAGAAGTCACCTTACTGATAAGATGTTCAAATTAGCTCTAGGATGTGGGTATTTAGAGCCTGTTGACTCCAGGGGAACTTAAGCCTGAAGCTCAGGTTTTTAAAAGGCATCAAATCCTCATTCAACTCAGTTTATAAAGCCTGTTGGATTCAGGGTAAAATCAGTTTCTAAAATCAGTATATAAATAAGTTTATAAAATAACCATATAAAAGTTGTAGTAGAAATTAATTGCAGTAATTAAATATTAGCCCAATGTTAATTAACTTCTACACTGTAGTAATGAAACTATTTTGTATAATCATGAAGTGATTCAGACCAGGTGACTGGCTAAATACATATATTTATGTAAATACAGATATTTACATTATTTTAATAAATCACTGCTCCTATTCAAAGTTTAGCATGACAAATATGGGAGACTTGAGGGCACATTTGAATCACCTAAAATACTGCTGCAAAGAAGAGGAAAATAAACTCTTTTCCATGCTTCTAAATAATCAAAACCCAGAAAGGTTATTTAGGAGTAAGGGAGATTTAAATTACAAACTAGAGAAAGCAATTACTGTGGTAAAAATAGCACTGGAGTGAGTTCCTTGTACTATCTTCTCCACTGGCTGTTTTGAAGATCAGTTTGGGCAACCAGATTGAACTCAGGAATTGTTTTCTCTGAGTTGCTTTGGTTTGTAAAGAGGACTTCTTGTAAAGGACTTTGGAAAACTCGCTTCCAGCTCTGTTTTCTGTTATTTTCCTATACATACATCAATTCTGTAAAACACTGCTGAAGTTTCTGGTCAGTAACGTGCCCAGAGCTGCTTCAGTGGCAAAGGAAATAATACCAGACTCCAAGCTTGCTTTACTAGCAGTAAGTAAACAAAGTGTCACTTATAGATACGGCCTGAATTTAGGAGCTGAAGGAGTTCATGCCATGAGCCAACATCCAGAAGTGGCACTGAAGTGGGGAATAAGGGACACAAACGTTTTTCCACAGAAAAGAAGCAGATGTGGTGATAGCAGCCTGACCTGGACACTGCTGCAGCACTTGTGCAGCTTCACTGCCACCACTGCAAACTGGGAGCTCTGGGCAGCCAAATCCCCCTGGAGACTGGGCAGCTGGCTCCAAGGATCTGGTGGGTGAGGGAGCTGGAGATGAAGGAAGAGCTTCCCTGGATCCATACCTGCTGACACAATCCATTTTCAAGGTAAGCACAATTCTTTGTTCATCTGGACTGGAGTTTCCACATGTCTGTGACTCATTTGGTAACCGAATAGTTAAAGGAAATTGCATCTACTCCAGCTGGATCTTCTCTACATAAATGACCCGTTTGGCTTGATCTGGTATTGGATTGTTTACGTAACTTCAGTAATTAACCACTATCAGCCTCATTAATGAAACATAAACCACCTCTTCTGCTCATTTATAAAGCATTTGTCAAACAAAACTCAAACAAAGGGCAGAATCTCAGCAAAGTAACAGCCCTCCAAGAGCTACTGAGCCCTGACTGCAAGGCACAGCAGTCACTTTTTTGTTTTTCAGTAGAACTGAAGCAGAAGTGATGGCATTGCCTATTGCTCTTGGCTAACTTCTCCTCAAGCCATCTGAGATCTGTCACATGAGGGCAAGCATGCCTGGACAACTATTTTGGCCACTTCAGTACAAAATACTGATGTTCCAGCTCATTACTGTAAATCATTAAATGATGAAAGCAAGAGTCAAATACTAAATGACTAAAGCCTTCAGAAAACTAATTGCTAATTACAGTAATTGTTGTTCTATGTGAGTTAAAGGTTACATTAAAACAATTATTATTTCATTACAGGATTAAATCTTTCCTGTTGGTAAACTGTTCTGAGCAATATTACAGAAAGTGAAGTATTAACAATACAGATCATGTATCAAAATGATCTAACCTAATCTTTACCTATTTTTGTGTCAGAGAAATAAAATCGTTCAGAGGCATAAAATACACTGGCAAATACATCCATGCCAAAATCTGAGAGATCTGAGACCTTGCATTCCCTTTCCAATTTGTTGAGGAATTAATAAAAAAACCCAAGTTTTCTGTTCCCCCTCTCTTCTATTATTTATAGATCTTCCAAAGGTTCAGGAATGCTGACACTGTTGGGATTGTTCTTCATGGGTGTGGATGAACCTCTCAGTCCCGGGTGAGAAGCAGCCCAAAGCCTTGTGAGTACTGATTTTGTCTGATGGTGTTACTTTGCACAGTGAACAGCTCCCATGTGGCACTGCAGAGAGATGTTCTTTAGTGTGAGATAATAGAAATACTCTTTGTTTTGCATCAAATGTATCAGACAACTACTCATTAGCAAACTGGACGAGAAATAGCTCAGAAGATGCATTTTTTTGTTAAATTCTTAAATGCTTTTGTGGGATTAAATGATGAAATAGCAGACCAGAAAGGAAGAACAATTTAAATCTTTTTAAGACTCATTTTTTTCTTAATCATGAAGTTGTTGGATAGTTTCACCTTGAATTTTCTTACAGGTTTGTAAGGCCAACCTTGAAGAACTAAACATTATGTGAAGTTTCAGTTCAAGAAAACTGAAGATGCCTTAAACTCACCTGAAAGTCTCAGGACCCACAAAATGTTACTGTTTCTCCTGTTTATTCTCTTAAACTTAATCTGCAGTGGCTGAAGGCAGAGTAGGTACAATAAACCCATCCATTCAACCTTGACAAAGTTCCTGGGTATCCTAACACCTCCCCCTTTCAGTTCCCTCTGCCAAAACTGTTTCCCCTTGGCTGGAAGACCAGATTTGTTAATCAGATACTCCAGCAAGGCACAAAGTGGAAGAAAGCAAAACTATCAATTAAGTTTGATTACAATCCCCAGAGTTGGTAGTTCATAGAGAATACTCCTAACTACAGGCACTGCAGTACTTTATATGTACAGCAAAGGGAAGCCAAGACCTCATTTCCATAAAGCAGATCTTGACACTCTATGTTAAGCATTACAAAATAATTATTCTGGAATGCCTTGCTCAGCATTTTATCAGCAGTGGTCTTGCTGCTGAGACTGAACTAACTGGATGTATCCATTTATCAATGATAATGTTTTTCCTTTTTTCCAGCCTGGATTCCATCTTGAGGACATTTGTTTTAACAGTAGAAAGAATATTAGACTCATAAGTGTGAGTGCTGTGGTGCAGTGGGTGACTCCTCAAGATTTATCAAAGCAAGATAATTAGTATGAACAATAAGACTGAGTTCCTTGGTAATAATTCTTGTCACAGGACAACTCTGCATTATCCCACTTTAATCTACCTTGAAGTATGGGCTGGGAAGTGCAAGAGGAGGATTCCTTTGGGCTCCTGGCCCGTGAGTCTCTGTGCTACACTTTTGTTGAAGGCAAAACCAGTGAAATTGTGACAGTAGCTGAGAGCTTGTCTTAACACTACCACTTAATTTTAAAAGCAAGCAGTCAGAAAGTGTTGGGGTGTGTGGTGTGAGAGGGGGCTGGTTTGCTTTTTAAACAGCTGTAACTGCTGAAATAGTTGGGTTTTGAAGGAAGGGCTTCTAATGGAAATGAGAATTGTCACATTCCATTTTTAAAAGCTTGTGCCCAGCTGCATCACCATGGGAGACTTTTGCTTTCAGACACTTAGCCACAATGTTTTTACCTGTGCTGACCACACTTACAATTAATATAATTTTACTGAAAATCCAAGAAGTATTCTAAAGATTTGCCCTTTATTCTGTTCTCTAATTCCAATATCTAGATGTCACTCCATCTGTCACAGACATTGCCATTTGATATTGATCTGTTCATAGAATTCCAGAATGGTTTGGATGTGAAGGGACCTTCAATCCCATCCTGTTCCACCCCTGCCATGGGCAGGAACCTTCTACCATCCCAGGTTGCTCCAAGCCCCATCCAGCCTGGCCCCTTGGACTCTTCCAGGGATCCAAGGGCAGCCCCAGCTGCTCTGGGCACCCAGTGCCAGGGCCTGCCACCCTCACAGGGAAGAATTTCTTCCATGTATATAACTTGAATTTCCACTCTTTCAGCCTGGACCCATTTCTCCTTGTCCTGTCCCTCCAGTCCCTGATGAGGGGTCCCTCTCCAGCTTCCCTGTAGCCCCTTCAGACCCTGGAGATGGCTGTGGGGTCTCCACACAACTTCATCTTCTGAACAGTCTCTGCTCTCTCAGCCTGTATCCATAGGGGAGGGGCTCCTGTGCCCTGAGCAATTTTGTCCACTTTATGTCCAGCTAGATTTCTTTTCTTTGTGATTTTCCTAATGTTAGCAAGAGCCTTCTCAGCTGTACTCAGAACTGTTATGTATTTATCCCAGCACAGAAATACTATTTCTGATTTTCCAAAGATGGCCTGGGAGCAGTTTGGGCTCTGCAGCAGCATTGTTGTTCTGAGTGTCCCAGTACTCTGCTATCCTGCCTTCACTTCTCCTGCTACAACAACCCCATGTTCTGTTTGACAAAATACAGCCATGTGGTTAAGAGTTATTAAAAGCATTAAAACATTAACCTCTCATAACCCCATTTTTCACTTTGTACACACACATAAGTGTTTAATCGAATTGAAGTTAAACACTAAAAAGTTTGAGAGGCCAAATTTATACATTCTATTTAGTTTACACAGAATTGCTGTGATAAGCCAAAGGAATTACAAGGCACCCCTACTCAGAAATGCTCATCTGTTGATTTGTTTAAGCTCTGTTGCTACACACTCAAAGTTTTGGTGACAAGCATTCCCAGCATTTAAACCAAGGATCTTTGTCCTACTGGGATCCTCTCTGTGTCCTGGCGCCACAGGAACTCACTCTGCTGTCCCTTGGAGCTGGACAAATGATTCCATGTCCAGATCTGCTGGAGAGCGGCTGAGCCCCAGCCCTGAGTGGGAGCACGGGCTCAGGGCAGTGTGACAGTGGTGTCATAGATTCTCATCTCTCTCATCGTGGAATTTTATTCCTAGAAGCCAGAATGCCACAGAGGAAATAAACTGATCCTGAAATGACAGTCTGGTACAGCAGTGCTGCCCTCACCTACCCCTGCTCTTGCCTAGGGCCAGGATGGCACCTCTGACACCAGGGGGAAGTGAGTGTTAAATCAGAACTATAAACACAAGAGCTGAACAGGCAGCTCAGATACATCCTGGTGCAGCTCCTGCAGCGATGAAATGATGAAATGATCCTTCACTCTGCCCAGACTGTGGGTTCCTGCGGCTGATTTCCTAGGGATGAACTGGAATTCCCAGGGCCACATCTCTCAATGGCTCATTGAGTGCCTGAATTAAGTGGAACCTCAGGGACTGCAAGTTTGGTTTCACAGAAATCCCTGTGTTGGAGAAAGTGAAAAAGGAAAAGATGGCTCTGGCACACAGAGCTCGTTCCATGGAGCTGTGTCAGGCCTGCTCTGTGAGCCTGCCCAGGCTCTGTGGAAATGGGAGCTCTGGGAGAGGCTTTGGAGGCAGGCACAGAGCTGGGAATGGGAGCAGAGGGAGGCAGCAGCAGGTGCTGAACTGCACACGAGGGGTCATGTGAGGATGTGAGAGTGGGACAGGAAAACCAGCGCTGGCTAGGGCTTAGGGACGATGTGTCCATTTTGGGACAGGACGATTTTACCCAACTTGTTCCATACCCAGGATGGTCCACAAAGCAATATTTGTCAGTTTTCCAAGTGTTCGTGACTTGCCTATTAGGAAAAAGGAATTCCAATAAACTGTCCTAACTTTCTAGTAGTCTCTAATAAGATGAAAAATAGGGAAGGACCAGAAGGTCCTTATATGCTATAACATGGTCTGGGCTTTTATTTCCAAACTAGCAGAAGGATTACATTTCCCAAATTTGCAGAATAGTTCTCATACTTTACTAATTAATCTGATTCTGATGAAATATTCCAACTGCAGCTGCTTACCCTGTTCTCTTTTGCTTTGTGTGCATATTTTGAGATTGTTGATTTTATAAAATTATCTCGTTCAGCACTTCTGCACCAGCCTTGATTATCTCTGGGATCATAAAGAACCTTCATCTGATAGAGCATCCTGGAGTTTTCTCATGTGTCTGTGTAAATAGGGATTTAAATTAGGAATATTATTCAAATCAAAGGCAGTCCTGCTGAAATATTATTGTTGAAAAACATTGTTAATGAAGCTGGTGCTATTGAACAAAACTTTGTGGTACAAAGCCTCAAGGACACCCCAGATCACCAACAGTAGCTTCAGTTAGCAAATAAGAATCAAAGCAGCGAGTCAGCATTGCACAGCTTGTTATTTTGAGTGGCGGATGTTTACTGTTGGAAGAGACAAACAGCAGGATCAGATAAGATGGGAGCCCCGCAGATCCCAGCCGGGATTGATCGCGCTGGGAGGGAGCAGCCGCAGAGATAAGCGGGACCCGGGGTCAGGGCCGCCGGCCCTCCGCAAACAGCCTGTGTCGATCGGCGGCCTCTCGGAGCCGGCCTTGTCCCGGGCTCCCCCCACCGCGCTGGGGCCGGGGCCCGGGGCTCTCGGGGCACGGGGGGCTCGGACACGCGGGACCGCGGCGTGGGCAGCTCGTGGGACGGGGGCACATCCACCTGGGGCAGGCGGCTTTGGGGCGCCGTGTGCCGGGGGAGACCGGCTTTGGGGCGCCCCGAAACGCCCCCAAACCACCCCAAAACCAGCCAAAGCTGCAGAGCTCCGAGCATCCCCCGGGAGCGGCGGGGGCAGCCCGGGCCCCGCCCCCGCTCTGGCCCCGCCCCCGCTCTGGCCCCGCCCCCCGGGCCGGCCGTGGCGCTCTGGCGCCGCCAGGCGAGCCGCTGGCGGATGGCGGGCTCGCGCCGGGCCGCGCCTGCGCACTGGCGGCGCCGTGGCCGCGGGCGGAAGCGGCGTCCCGGCCCCGCGGGTTCGCGTCCGCCCGCGCCCGGCGGCGGGGCCGGAGAGGCGCCGAGAGCGGCTGAGGGGGGAGAGCGGCGGCGGGGCCGCGCGGGACATGGGCCCGCCGCGGGGGTGAGCAGCGCCGCCCGCCATGAGCTGCACCATCGATAAGATCCTGACGGACGCGCGGACGCTGCTGGAGCGGCTGAAGGAGCACGACACGGCGGCCGAGTCGCTCATCGACCAGTCGGCCGTGCTGCACCGGCGCGTGGCCGCCATGCGGGAGGCGGGCGCGGGCTGCGCCGAGCAGGTGAGCGCGGGCGGGGCGGCCCCCGCGCCTCGGCGGGGCCCGGGCGGGGCGGCCGCACCGGCCCCCGCGTCTCGGTAGGCCCGAGGCGGCCGGACCGACCCCCGCGTCTCGTCGGCAGGGCCCGGGCCCCGCGGCGGAGCGACCCGACCCGTCCCGGCTGCGGCCGCACGTGGTGCTGGCGCAGGAGAACACGCAGATCCGCGACCTGCAGCAGGAGAACCGGGGTGAGCGGGGCCGGGGGCGGGTCCTGGCGGGCGATGTGCTGCGGGGCCGCGGGGGATGCTGAGCGGTGTGCGGGGCTGTCCCGGTGGGATGCGCGGCCGCTGGTCCCGGCCAGAGGGGCTTGTCGAGGAGAGCAGCGGCGCTGATGCCCCGGTGGGTCGCGGGTCAGGGAGTCTCCTCGGCCGAGGGGGTCCGCGCAGCCCCACCGCAGTGGCCGGGGCGGGGAGCGGTGGGGCAGCGCCGGTCCCGCAGCTGGTACCCAGCGAGCGCCTCGGGGCTCCTGTGGCTGCCGGTCGTGGCCCTGACGTGCTGTGTTCTGCAGAGCTGTGGGTCTCACTGGAGGAGCACCAGGACGCGCTGGAACTCATCATGAGCAAGTACAGGAAGCAGATGTTGCAGCTGCTGGAAGGGAGAAAACGTGAAGAGGCAGAGCCAGTCTTGAAAGTCCATCAGGCTAATTCTGGGGTAAGGTGGGATGGGGACAGGAGAGTGCTCAAGACCCTTGTCCCCTGCTTGCTGTCATGCAATCTTTGTTTCCATTCCTGGAGTGTCTGTGCCCCAAAATACATTTTCTCCAAATCTTGACTCTCTTTGCTGGTATTTTACCCTCTGCTCCTTTCAGAGCACACAACCAGTAATAGCTGTCCCAGAGGACACTGAGAGGCACAGCCCCTTCACAGCCCAGGTGGAGGCTTTTACTTTTAACTGGGTGGTGAATTCCCTGGCTTAAGCTTAATGTGCCTGATCCTCTGTAGTAAAATCAAAGATGTACAAGTTGTTATAATTCCTATTCAGTAGCTGTAACAAAGGGGAAAACTCCTAAACTCTGTGAACTGTATATGTTTAGTTCTTAAGCGATTTTACTCCCTAGTGTTTTTAAATCCAGATACTCTGTGTAGTAGTCTAAAGTGTCCTTTTTTGTACATTGGGCTCAGTGACTTCAGTACTCTGAGATGTGGCTGCTGATAACTGCTGCCTGTTTCCTATTAGGTATCTATTAACAATAGAATAATGTTACATTTCCATTTAAGACTTAGGAATTGTGTTAGGCATTTTTTAAAATGCATTTTATCTGCTTAGAGAACAGCAGGTTGGTTCAACCCAGTGACATCTCATATCTTGTAGTTTTTTAATTGGAACTGGAGCCAGCCTAACTCCTCTCATGTCTTTCTGTGCACTGATATGTGGCAATTCACTTCTCTTTTCTAAGTTGCTTAACTCATGTGAAGGTGTAGCTGGGTTTGTTTTCCAGTGCCACCCTGAGTGCACGAATTGCTGTTTATCAAGGTTTTACATTTGAACAAAACTTGACAATGCAAAGCTGAAAGGGCTCTGAAGGAATCCTTGAAGGGATATCCCTTGATTGTCTCAATGTCTAGACAAAGTCTTCTGTACTTCAGGTGAAGTCCATGAGTTTTTTTCCTCCCCACCATTTGGAGAACATTAACAAACTGCTTATTTCTTTAAAAGAACTATGTTCTCAGTATAACCATCTTCCTGTTTAGAAAAAATCATAATCTTTCTTCCCAGAAGTCTCTCGTGTTCTCCAGCTGTCTTCTGAATGCTCTAATTTGTTTACATTCTTTCTGAATAATGGACTTCAAAATCAATTCTCTGCTCTGTGATAAATTTATCTTTCAGAGGTAGTAGAAAAACTATGGGCACTTAAAGAAACTCCACCCTGTCACCTGTCACATTATGTGATGTATTGCTCTTCAAGCAGGAACTGTTGCTTCATACTGGAATTTGTCAGTGTTTGTTCCATGTGCATTTCTGACCTTCAGCAAAATGCATTTTCCAGAGGATTATTGCTGTATCTAGACAAATTCTGTAAAATCTGCCTCAGGAGGCTCTGATCTTACTTGCTCTACTTTTGTTGCATGATGTTTTTCTGAGGTAAAGTTGTTTACTCCACACTTGAAATCATCTTTGCATTTATTTTTGGTGTCTTAATAAATTCAGTCAGGCTTTTCTAATAAAGCTAAATAAAATTTGCTGCCTACTAATCATGAACCTGAATGCTGTCTCAGACCTTGGCACACTTGAAATTATTTCCTTTTAAGTCAGGGTGCCTTATCTTGATGCCTGCTGTGTCTCTCTGCACTGTTTTCACTGATAAAGGACTGCTGATAGAGGACAATAAGGTACAAGTTCTTATTCTTGAGTATACAAGACAGAAAGGCTTTCAAGTCCTTGGGAGGAAATTATTAAAATTCAAAACAGAAAGAAAATCCAAAATCAGGAAGATGGAAGTAAGTGATTTATAAGGGATAAATTATGACTGTTGCTTTTGCCTCAACTTACTGAATGTATTAATTTTATGTCTTTTAGGAAATTGAAAGTCAAATAGACAGAATATGTGAGATGGGAAAGGTGATGAGAAAAGCTGTTCAAGTGGATGATGAGCAGTTCTTTAAAGTTCAGGAGAAACTGGCTCAGTTGGAGGTAAGAACAGAGGTCTCCAGACTTTCTCTGTGTTTTCTATGTTCCTGTCAAGGACTTAAAAAAAATTTAGGGATGGGGTCAGGAAATGCAGAACATGATTATTTATTTTTAAGTTTTTAATGTTCGTATTATTTTTGTAACTATATATAAACAAATTAAGCCAGAAGATAAACTTTAAATTATTGGTTCCAGTGTGCCAGCACTGTACTAATGCTGGCATTACAAAGTGTAATGTACAAACTTTATGTATCTGTGAAGGAGTGGGATTGTTTAAAGATCAGCAACTTCTAACTATGAAGTTGGCACTTTTCTGTGATAGTCCTTTAGTTGTGAATTAGCTCATTTCTATTTCAGCAAAAATGTTGATTTTGCAGCTTGAAAACAAAGAGCTGCGTGAGCTGCTGTTGATCAGCAAGGAGTCCTTCGAGGTGGGGAGAGAAGATCTGCCAGACTGTGAAGCCTAGGCCACACAAACCTCATCTCCAAGCCTTCAAGGGACTGTTACGAAACTACCTGACAAAGATTTGTTGTTTCAGGTGTTTCCTTGTATATTTGTTTTATCTTTAAAGTTGTGGGCTGTTTTCTCTGCATTTTTATGAAGTGTTGATGGCAAAAGCTTGCACCCTGTCTTAGTACCTGCAGCACTCAGATGCTTAACTGAAGTATTTGATGTATCCTCCCTTGTGATGGCTCATTTTCTCTCCCTTTGTTATTTTTTATGAGCTTTAGTTAGTAATTCCAGCTGTGCAGATGGCTCTTAAATCCACCTTGTCTGTAGCTAGAGAACATAATGCAGGTTGTGATTATTGTGCTTGCTAGAAGGAGCAGGAGATGACTGAGAAACCACAGTGTGAGAGGCAGGGATGTGGTTTGCTCTGGCTGCACGGGGCAGCTGGGCTCTGCAGTGAGTGACCCTCAGTGTCTGGCTGGCCTGACTGTCACCTGGCCACTGCTGAGAGCAGCTGAGAGAGCAGCAGATGCCAGCAGAGCACTTGAAGGAGTCAGTCCTATTCAGAACAAACTTTGCCTTGTTTTAGGGGTGAAGACTGGGGTTAAGGACCCTTTCTAACGCACACTTTTTTGAAGGATTCCTCTTTCTTGATTGATAGACCTGTCCCAGCCTTCCCAGTGCTCCCAGTTAGCAGCCAGCCCTGCTCTGTTGGTGTGCTCAGAGCCTGCCAGAGCACAGCACCTGCAGATCAAAGCTCTTTGGCCTCCCACAAATTTGGGTTTGGGCAGAGGGAGCTTAGGTCTGCCTCAAAGCCATACCAAACCTCCCTCATACACAGAATTTTAATGTCACATCACAGGTGAGTCTGGTGTTCCATAGTTACTGCAGGGCCTGTATTGTGTGGAATTTGAGGTGCAGTGTTGTAGGAGTTTCTCAGTACTGTGGTATTTTTAAAGACACTTTTATATAAAAAAGATTTCTGTCCTACCCGTGATCAAAGAATATTCTTCCAAGAATGGTAAACATCTCATTTCCACTATTTGCTTACATTTTTAATGCCACTTTTTCCCAAGTGAGACTTTTGATAGATGCAGAAGGTGACTCGTTCCTGTGCTTACTGAGAGACAGTGAACGCTGGAGACATTGTGAACATTTGGAATACCCAGCAAGACTGGTAGATCTAAGGGATTTCTGTACAGGAGTGCTCTTGTATACAATCCTTTTCTATTAGAAATTGTTCAGGAGGGAATAAAAAACCCAATGGGAAAGCCTTTCTCAAGTGTTTTGTGTATCCTGGGGGAATTCCATGTATTCTGCATATTACCAAGCCTTTTGTACCTGACTGAAATACTGCAATGACCAAAATGTTGAACTTTCTCTTTTCTAAATTAATATAATCTGGAATTACTGTGATGCATTTTCATCTTCCCTCTCTCAGTGTAGAGTAACATCCCTCCAACTTGGTCCTTGCTGTGCAGCCAGAAAAAAACCAGAAACTAGATAGCAGTTGCTTTGATTGAGTGTATTAAGTAGCAGGCATGAATAGGCAAAGGAAATTGAAATATATTCACAGAATATCCTGAGTTGGAAGGGACCCACAAGGATGGGGTGCAACCCCTGCCCTGCACAAACACCACAAATCCCACCCTGTGCATCCCTGGCAGCACTGTCCAAACTCTCCTGGAGCTCTGGCAGCTTTGGGCTGTGCCCATTCCCTGGGGAGCCTGGGCAGTGCCAGCACCTCTGGGGGAAGAACCTTTCCTGATCTCCAGCCTGACCCTCCCCTGGCACAGCTCCATGGTCCATTTGCTCCTGTCCTATTCAGGATCTCTGACTGGAACCTGTGACTGTAAATGGCTGGTTGTACACAGTTCCTGAGGGCTGCTGGGCAGTTTCAGAACTTGCTCCACGTGTGTTGGAAACTGGACTCAAGCTTCATGACATGCGGACAAGGCAGAGCATTTTCGCCTGATCCTCTGGTCCTTCAGTTCCAGCGAGCGCAAGGCTCGTGTCCCTCCCTTGAGCTCTGCCTGCCCAGCACGGAGGCATCCCCCCATGGAGGTTTCCTGAGGGCCTGGAGTGTGCCCGCTGGCCTGGCCTGGCCCGAGCTCTCCCTCCCTCACTCGGGGTTCTGCCTGCTCTTCAGCCGGGGCTCTGCCCCTTCAGCCGGGGTTTTGTGTCTCCCCTCAGCCGAGGCTCTCTTTCCCCTCAGGGGTTCCTCTCCCCTCAGCCGGGGTTTTGTGTCTCCCCTCAGCCGGGGTTTTGTGTCTCCCCTCAGCCGAGGCTCTCTTTCCCCTCAGGGGTTCCTCTCCCCTCAGCCCGGGTTTTGTGTCTCCCCTCAGCCGAGGCTCTCTTTCCCCTCAGCCCGGGTTTTGTGTCTCCCCTCAGCCGAGGCTTTCTTTCCCCTCAGCCGGGGTTTTGTGTCTCCCCTCAGACGGGGCTCTTTTTCCCCTCAGCCCGGGTTTTGTGTCTCCCCTCAGCCGAGGCTCTTTCCCCTCAGGAGTTCCTCTCCCCTCAGCCCGGGTTTTGTGTCTCCCCTCAGCCGGGGCTCTCTTTCCCCTCAGCGCGGGTTTTATGTCTTCCCTCAGCCGGGGCTCCCTATTCCCTCAGGGGTTCCTCTCCCCTCCCCCGGTCCCGTCTCCCCTCAGCCGTTTCTCCCTCCCCAGGCCGCCAGGGGGCGCTGCCACCCTCACTGGCCGCCCCCCCATCCCCTGTGGCGCGTGCCCGCGAGCGCCACCCGCCGGGCTCCAGGCGCGCACGCGCGGCCCCGCCCCTTTCCCCCCCCGGCCGCGGGCGGCTCTCGCGAGAGCGCCGTGATTTCTCTCCTACGTGCCGTGCCGTGCTGCTCATGGCGGCGCTGGAGCGGGGGCGCTGAGCTGTTGGGGTGAGTGCGGGCCGGGCGCCGCCGCCGCCCCCGCCCGCCCCGGCGGGCTCCGGGCGACGCGGCACCTACGCCCGCGGATCTCTGCTCGTACCGGGGCTGCGCGCCGGGAGCCCCGCCGGCGTTGCGCGTGGGGTGGGGGGGGTGGTTGGGGGGTGCGGCCTACCAGGCCGGCGGTGCGGGGATGGAGCGGCGGCCGCGGGGCGCGGGGTGCGCGCTGCGCTCCGCGGGGCTCCGGGGGCGGCGGCGGCGCCGAGGCCGCCCTGAGACCGGCCGTCCCGGGAGCCGCCGGGGCTCAGGGCCGCGCCGGGAGGGGGCGGCGCCGCGGGGGCTCCGGGCCGCGGCGGGCGGCGGGGCCGTGCGGGCGGAGGGGCGGCGGCGGCTCCCGGCGTGCCGCGCGCGGCCCCGCCCGGCGCAGCGCGGCCGCGGCCCTTTGTGTGCGGTGAGCGGCCGCCATCGCCCCCCTTTGTGTGCGGGGCGGGCGCTGCCCCCGGCCCGGCCTGCCCGAACGGCCCTGCCGCTGTCACCGGCCGGAGCCGCCCGCCCCCGCGCACGGCGGCCCCGCTGGCGGCGGCCCCGGCGCCGCCCCTCGGCGCGGCCGCCCCTCGCTCCGCCGCCTCCATCTTGGTGCAGCGCAGCGAGCGGGGCCGCGGCGGGGACCGGGCCTGGGCGGCTCCGTCGGTCCCGGGTCGGTTCTCTGCTGTCCGCAGCGATACCCAGCGCCGGGCTCGTCTTCGCAGCGCAGAACCCCTAAAAAATCCGGATATTTCTTTCAGCGACTTTTTTGGGTTTTTTTCTCCATACATTCTTTACAGATGTCCTTGATAGTTCTTTAATTCTTTTTCCCCCATATATGTATTTTTTGCTGACATGAAAAGGACTTTATTGCTGTTGTGGTGGCTCATCTCATGGCTGTCACGTACTGGCTGGGGTGCCCAAGGGCTCTGTGCTGCTTTCCAATATCCATCTAAAAAGAGATGGAGCAGCCTGATCTCCACGGATCTGTGTTGTACGTGCACACTGAGAAGACGAAGTCTTTATCAAATTGTGCCTTGGTCACGTCAGAGAGGGCTGTTTCTGGAAGCACGTGCTCTGATCCACAGAATGAGTGTCCTTGCAGTTGCCTCTTTTTGTGAAGGAAATGGGAAGCAGAACAATGCTGTCATCGGGCAGGTTCCATGTGGGGCTCTGTGGGTGATTTCTGGCTGTGAGCAGCTTCATGTGACCCGCTGTCATTTAGCAGGATCTGCTCAGGAGAGGCCTCAAGAGCAGAGCTCAGCTCTTCCCTGCCTTTGCATTAAAGCTTTCAGCTGTAAATACACAAATGCAGTGAGACTTGGGGGCTGGGCAGCTGCTCAGGGTGTTTACCATTTGGAGGAGTATTTATAGTAGCTGAATTAAAAAGTAAGGAATTTGAGGCAGATGAGCACAGTGAGATTTCTTTTTGCTTGAGTTATGCTCACTTGATGAGGTTTTTTTTTAAGAACTTAAGTGCAGTAAACCCATCTTTTTATCAAATTAGACTGGGTTTTAATGGGAAAGTTTACTTAATGGAAAGGTATGCTTTACTCCACAACTGATAAAATTAGCTTCAGTCATATTTGATCACGTGAGGTGTTTTGATTATTAAATGAAAAAGTGATATATTTTATGGCCAAAATGATAAATGCAATATGATAAGAGTTCCATCTCTAGGAGAGCTCTAATAATACCAGTCTAATTAAATGAGAGAGAAGTACGTGAGAAGATTCCAAGTGTGTCTGTGCAGTTCCTGGGATGCAGTGTGCTCATTTGAGAGCTGAAATGCTGCCCCAAAATAACACTGTCCTGGAAGATTTTGGTAACAGTTGCCCCAGTAATGCTGAGGTGAGAGAAAAACAGTGATACTGTTTATCTTTGCAATAGCTTTGCATCTTCTAATTTATTTTTTAATCAAATCTTCCAGTGCAAAGATTTGAACAACCCTCACCCAGTTTATCTAATCTGTTTCACGTGAGTTTGATGGTCTGGCAGGAAAACTCATTTCAGCTGGAAATTCTCAGTGGTGGCTGAAGGAGATGCTTCAGCTGGGGAAAATCACTGAAATACAAACTTCAGTAAAACTGGAGATGAGTTTGTACATTTGGGGTTCTTGCAATAGTTGCCTCAACTCGGCGTTTTCACTGGGGTGAGGGTGAGACTTTGAAGTGTCTTTGCATTCAGGTTTCAGTCACTTAAATTATTCTTTCAAATCACCAGAGGGAATTCAAAGCTCAGCATAAGTTGTGAAATTCACTTTTCCTGCTACACTGGAGAAATAGGCTTTGTCCATATTTTTTCTCTTTTGGTGTGGGACTTGTGAAATTATTTGGGGAAGAGTCGTGCTTCATGCCTTTAGGTGACTGCAGAACTTCCAGTGTATCTGTGAGGTCAGAGCTGTGCTGCTTCTCACCCGCTTTTGTCCACAAAAATATCCTCCTTTTTTTTTTTTTTTTTTTTTTCCTATCTACTGAGTAAGCAACAAACTCAAAAGTTGATTTCTTCTCAAGGAAGGATTCTATTTCTGTAAGGTTATGTTTTGTGTAGTAGGTGGCAGTTTGCTGACTTTAGGAGGGAATTAATTGCTAATTAGTAACTGGTGCAGAAAGTCTTCTCCTGGTGTTAGCTACAAAAATCAGTCCATGGAATCAACATTTTACAAAAATTGTTTCAGAAGTCTAGAGAATGGCTCTGTGTTATTTTACATGCAGTGTCTGTATACATAGAGAAGTTTGTTGATTTTTATACAATTCTAAATGTGTTACAGGTATCACTAGTCCTTAACCTTTGGAACAGAAGTAATTAGAAAATTTTAATTCCCATGTATATATACATCCCATTGCTCCTCTGAGGATCTGTTTGAACACTTATATAAATTATGCTATAATTTAATAAGCACCCATATAAAGTTATTGATAGGAGGACTAAGGCTTGCTGATGGGTCAAATACTAATGATCAAAACGAAGTTGCCATTTTCATGGTACACACTGAGACCTTCCCTGAGATGCCTAAGTATGTCTGAAGAGTACAAAATTGGAAATAACTATCTCACTGGCTTAGAGTCAGCCAGTATTTTGGAAGTAAAATTGGAAGTGGGAATGTCAAATATGTCAATAAAACAGCTTTTATTAATGTGGATTAACCTGCTGCATTAACATAGAGGAAATGTCCCTGTTATTAAGACCTAGAACTGATGTGCAAGGGGGGTTGTAAGTAGATGGTCTTTAAGGTCCCATGCAAACCAATCCATTCTGTGATTTGATGAGAATTTCTTTCAAAGTGATCCTTAGTATGTGTGTCTTTTTCCTTTCTCCAGTATGAAGTGGAACAGAACAGAATTTACCACCTGAAACTGCTGCTTCAAGTTCAGATCAGGAAAAGAATATAAGTATACCACATTGTAACAACTCAAGACCAAAGAAGAGACAACTTAACACTGAAGAAGATACAAGGCTTGATCTGAAACAAGAAGTTTGTGCCTACTCAACAGCTTCAAAAGAGCACGTCCCGACGCTGCTATAGTAGTCTTTGTTTTCTCCAGTGCTGTAGTGAAACTGCCCAGGGCAGCAGCACTTGTATTCTCTAGAGCCTGATAGATCACCTTCTTTTGCTACCTTTTTCTTTCTCTTTTTGTCTCTCTTCCTTTTGTTCCCTTTTTTAAAATAATAGCAGTCTTCATCCTTAGAAACTTGTGCTGAAACAGAAGAATCGGCAAATACTACTGAAAGTGCAATATTTGAATATCACTGCGAGGTTGGTACACGCGCTAGAGAAAGAGTTATATGTGTATTTTTGAGTTTGGTTTTTACTAAGTTTTTAACAGAATGGTGTGGGGTTGGTTAGAGGTTTTTTAATAGTTCTTGATAATAAATTAATTTTATAGT
Organism: Lonchura striata; assembly: GCF_050655825.1. Taxonomy (NCBI): domain Eukaryota; kingdom Metazoa; phylum Chordata; class Aves; order Passeriformes; family Estrildidae; genus Lonchura; species Lonchura striata. The sequence goes on along the minus strand of NC_140728.1, from coordinate 7,261,645 downwards.
GAGGCCCTGGTGCCCAGAGCAGCTGTGGCTACCCCATCTTGGGAAGTGTCCAAGGCCAGGCTGGATGGGGCTTGGGGCAACCTGGGATAGTGGAAGGTGTCCCTGCCCATGGCAGGGGGTGGAGCAGGATGATCTTTAAGGCCCCTTCTCACCCAAACCATTCAGTGGTTCCATGACTCTTTGCTGTTATGTTCATTTATTTTGGTGAATTCATAGTAGCAGCAATGTGGTTCTATTTTACAATACTTATAACCCTTGAGAGCTGATTATTGGTGTTTCTCCCTTCTAGTAACAGTAGGTTTGTGGCCAATCCCTTTTCTCAAATAATTTCTCTTTAGTATTTTAATCTTACAGCACAGTTATTTTTTTCTTTCTCGAAATATTTCTTTTGATGGGCTTAATAGTTCATATTCCTGTTCTAAGATGTAGGAATTTGACAGTTATCTGGAAGAGCTGCTGACACTTTATAGTATCTTTGTACAGGAAGTTTTTGTGCCACCTGAGGAATCTTTGTTTGAGCTGAAGTCAGGCTTTAGAGCACTGATGAGGAGTTTTTTGTGCAGTGCTGCTAAAGCTCCTTTAAACTCAAACTGTTTGAATGATGTTCTGCATCATAGTCTGAGCAGGAGGTGGAGCACTGTGGCTTTCTAACCCTAAGAAAGGCTATTCTGAGCTAAATTTTAAGCTAGATTTTTGTCATTTTCTCTCTCTGATGAGCCTTTAGTTCAGGTTCGAGGCAAGGTGTCTGTTTGTTGCTTCCCTTGTATCAGAGGTGAGGTGGCCATTTGGTGAGTCACTGAAGCCTTTGGCAGGCTCATTCCATCTTGCAGAATGGGTTAATGCTATGGCCTGTAATTCTCCTGGGAGAAGGTATAATAACATATCATTTTCTCTTCCCCCAGCCACCCTACTTGCAGGACCAGTTTATTTTTGAAAAGTATTTCAAACTTTAGGATAGCCTAAAACACTGCAGCCGTTGTGTTCCCACTAGGACATTTCCTGGTGTGGAGTGTCCTGGGGTTGCCTTCCTCAGAAGATGAGGATTATTATTTTGGGATGATGCTGATAGGAACTAGTCAGTAAACCTTAGCAGCTTTGTCAAGTGCTTTTTGTAAAATACTCAGAGAAAATATGTCTTTTAAACATAATCCAGTGCATAAAAACGATGTGACTGCTGTGGCTTTTGTTATTTGAGCAGCTTAGGCCAGACAGGAGGGGAAATAGAATTTTGCTGAGGCAACAGTTACCCCAGAAAGGTGGTGGAACCTCTGTCCTTGGAGGTCTCCAGGACTCAGCTGGACAAAGCCATGACTGCCTTTGTTGGCAGGAGGCATTTGAGGAGGGATGGGTGGAGCTCTCTGTGTGTCTGACGGGGTTTTGTTTCTGATTCATTATCTTCTGGCATGGCAGTATTTCATGGCTTGAACATGTTAAGGGTATTGATTTGTGCCACTTACTGCAGGTTGGTCGGGTAAGAATAAGAGGGCAGCATTGATTGAAATTAAGAGATTGTTATTAGATTTTAAGGGAAGGAAAAGTGAGATGTAGAGCAAGGAAATAAGCGGTGCGTGTTACAGAAATGATACCACAGCAGATTTAGCAGTTCAGTGAATTCTTAAAGAGCCTTGGGTGGTACCAGTGTACTGTGCTGACCAGTGCTGGGGGATGGAGACCATTACACAGTGTCCTGGGATCCTTTTGCCCACTCAAATCACTCCCCCACCTTCTATTACTTGTGTTTTTCTTCATCTACATCTACCCCATGAGGGTCTGAAGCAGAAGGGGGGAGAAGACCTCCTCTTATTGGAGCTCAAAATACTGTCACTCTTTACTTTGTGTGCTTATTTCCAATTTATTTTTTTAATGTCAGTCTCCAAGACCAAAGATTTCTGCCCAAGAACTTCACAGCAGGTGGTTTTTTTTGTGCTCTTTGATCACTTTTAAACTGATTCCCAAACAGCAGAATAATAATGTTGTGCCTCCTAACACATTCAGTAACTCACTGGCTGTGTTAGAGTGAGGAACATGACCCTTTTGCAAGTTGCTCAGGTGTCTTTTATCTCCACTAAACACATTGCTGAATAATTTTTAATCTCTCTGCTTGCTGCAGCAAGAAAGGAGAGAACCAATATGATCTCACTGTTTCTAAATTAAAACCCCTGGAAACTAACAAATAATCCTGTATATTTTAAGATGCATATTGACTGTTTGGAGGGAAGAGGGTTTTTTCAGTTGTCTCTTGAATTGCAGTGTTTAGTGAGGCGTAATACATTTCATCTGATTTAATTGCTAACTATATGTCCAAGTGCCCTGATTTAAAAAGATTTGTATAGCAAAAAAAGCCAATGAGTTGGTAAAGGGATGGGAATGTTTCAAGGGTGAATCTGTGACTAGAAAAGAAAAAACACCCCATAAAATAAAATGTTTTAATAGATGACAGTTATTTTAGGAGCTTATTGCACCTTTAGTGTGATTTTCAAATTTTCTGTGTCTTTCTAGCACTTGAGCTTCTATGCCACAGGAATGTTGAATTCTGGTTATTAATTCCATAACTGCAAAACTGTTTAATTATATAATAGCATTTTTTAGTATGCAAGACTGAACACATGAACTAGGGAGAAACTATGCAGGGATTTGAACCTAACTGTGTTGATTCAGAAATGTTGCATTTTCCTAATCACCTGCTTGGGAGAGCAGATACTTCAGATATTTTCAGGCTCTGGTGTGAAACAGTGAATGTGGGAGTACTTTGAGGTGTAATACTTGAAAAATGCCAGAAGTCTGTTTTGTTCTAAGCAAGCTTTGTTTTGGTGTTACAAAGCTTTGTTTTATAAATATGTTGCCCGTATAATTTTGAAGGATTACTGTGTTAAAAAAAACCTCAACTTTTTTGGTGGTTATAAAACACATTTTAGGAACCTGTCAGTAACTACACAAGCTCTTACTGTGTCATGGGGATGTGAAGGAAGGAAGCTGATGCTCAGTATTGTTCTTTGTTTGCGTGGCCCAGATGAGCTTTGATCCAAACCTGCTCCACAACAATGGACACAACGGGTACCCCAATGGTACTTCGGCAGCGCTGCGCGAGACCGGGGTCATCGAGAAGCTGCTGACCTCGTACGGCTTCATCCAGTGCTCGGAGCGGCAGGCCCGGCTCTTCTTCCACTGCTCCCAGTACAACGGCAACCTGCAGGAGCTCAAAGTAGGAGGTACCTGAGCTTTGGCACCAGCACTTGTCAGCAAATACCCTCTGCTGCTTCCTGGGTGTAGTGCTTTTGGTTTGTTAACTTCAGATATTCCCAGTTTTGGGATTTCCTGATTAATGCGCTGGTGAGCTTCAGTGTTGGTTAGTTATTAAGGTATTTATTTCTTGCTGTGAGATAGGATTAGGAGAAAGGTAAAGTAGGTTTAAAATTTTAAAAGGGTATAAAGAAAATTTTATTATAAGTAACTAAAAGAAAAAAAAGTAGTAAGAATCAAAACAAACTCTTTAGAACACTTCTTTCCCAACAAACTTTTCTTTTTCACTGATAATGTAAAGAAACAGCCTGTAAATAAATCACTGCTCCTGGTGGGAGCCCTTCCCAGCATTTTGTGCAGCTTGTGGTACAAACCAATGTGGAGAAGGAAAAGGTGCAGTGTTAGGTCAGAATTGTCTAGCTGAGATGGAGGCAAGTACTCAGACTGTGGGAGAATTTACCTCTTGTGCTCCCTAATTCTTTGGTTAAAGTTAGTTTGAGGATGGCCAGGTGTTTTTCAGCATGAGGAGGCTGCAACTTCTTGCTGATAATTGCCGGGAGACTGAAGTTTTTAAACTGTTTCCATGGCCTTTATTGTGTTGTCTGAACTTCAGTGTGGAGTCTGCTGTACAGTGAGCAAGGCAGGGGGAGGGAATTGCTGTGGAATTACACCAGAGTAGTTAATTGGCAGCAGGAGATAATAAGCAGAATAACCAGAAAATTTTTGCAAATCATGTGTCCTTCCTTGGTAACAAAAGGACCTGAGTTCTATTTGCTTGTGTTTGGCTACAAGCAGTGAATGAAAGACAGCCATTTAGCGATTTTTGTAAAAAACCCCAGTCCCAGGCAGAGCTCTGACAGCACTGCAATGTTTGCTTGTCTTGCAGACGATGTTGAGTTTGAAGTGTCTTCTGATCGCCGAACTGGAAAACCCATTGCTATTAAATTGGTGAAGATAAAGCCAGAAATTTTACCTGAAGAACGAATAAATGGACAAGTTAGTGCCTATTTTCTATACCTACATAATTTCCATACTTTTCTCCAGTACAGAAAAACTGGATTAATTGAGCATGTATATTAACTACCTTCAGTATAGTTACACTGAAATCTATTTCAGTGTGCTCTGGTAAAAATTTAGAGGTTCAGTTTGAGCTCTTACTTGGCTCCAAACACTTCTTAGAGCCAAGAGGGGTTCTGTGAGATTGAAAAGTTGCAGTGTGGCATTCCCTGCTGAGTGTGTAGTAGAGGATACTGAGATTCATTTTGTGTACAACAATGCCACTCCTGAAATGACTAGCAATGGATTTTTTTTTTTTTTTTTGACTGGTAGGTTGTGTGTGCTGTTCCTCACAATTTAGAGAGTAAATCTCCAGCTGCCCCGGGTCAAAGTCCAACAGGGAGTGTTTGCTACGAACGTAATGGGGTAAAGCTTGCGTATTTTACTTGAACTCTTCACTGGTCCATCGCTGTGGTCTATGACAAAAAAAAAAAAAAAAAAACAAAAAAAGCAATTTAATGTAGACAATTGACACTGCGCTCAAAAACTGTGCAGTTTTTGGCCAAAAAAAGCATGCTTTGGTAATTATTACGAAAAATAATGTTATTTAGACAGTTTGCTTGCTTGTATCTGTGGAGAACTTCCCAGAGCCAAATAGTTGTTGTCTTTTAAACTTGATGAAGTTCATGTGTCCTTACCTTGAACTTCTAACCTTTAGAAATTGGCCTTTAAAGATGGTCATGTACAAAAGCTTTCATCTTAAGCTGCTTGTTACATACTCACCAAAACAGCACGACAGAAAAAGAATGTGTTGCATGCCGTGTTTATTACTGTTGATTTTCTCACTAAATTAAGCAGATATTGTTATTTCAATTGTGTTAATCTTTCTTTGAAACAACTATTCTGCAAATAGAGTAACTTTAGTTAATGTTAATTTACAGGAAGTATTTTACCTGACTTACACCCCAGAGGATGTTGAAGGAAATGTACAGCTGGAAACAGGAGATAAAATAAACTTTATAATTGATACAAATAAACAGTAAGTTGGTATTGCTTTTTTGGTTTCATATTTTGTTTTAGTAGTCAGGCAGAAGTTATACCTATTCCAAGAACTATTACATGAAATACAGTCTTAGTTAATTGTTTCAGTTTTGAGTTTTCAGAATTTTTCTTTTTTTTTCTCTCTAGTACTGGTGCTGTAAGTGCTCGTAACATTATGCTACTAAAAAAGAAACAAGCTCGCTGTCAAGGAGTAGTCTGTGCCATGAAAGTAAGTGATTTTAAGTTTCATTTGAAAATTAAATGCTATTTTGAAGAGTGCTGTTCAAAGTCATACTTAAGTTATTTAGAGCTATTAACAGCTTGGGCTGCAGGTGTAAATTGTGTGAAATGCTTTAAACAGCTCATCTTTGATACTGATACCCTTTTTAACAAAGAAAGTTCCATTTATTCCTGTTCATATATTTCTTGTGGCAGTGAGCTGTGTACACGTGTAAGTGCTGTGCTGGGATTCAGAGATTTTGTGTTTAACAGAACCTGTGAAATGATTTATTGGTATGTTCAGTAATGGACAATTAAATGCTTTTTTTTCTGTCCACAGGAAGCCTTTGGATTTATTGAGAGAGGTGATGTCGTGAAGGAGATATTCTTTCATTATAGTGAATTTAAAGGTGACCTAGAAACCTTACAGCCTGGTGATGATGTGGAGTTTACAATCAAAGACAGAAATGTAAGACGAAATCCAGTAAAACGGAAGCAAAGGTCCTTGGGAATAACTGCACAGCTCTCTGCTTTCCCCAGCTTTAAAAAAGGGGGGAGGAGGTTCATTGAGGTTCATTGGGAAATTGTCTGCTACTTTCTCTCTTTTCTTTGGGTGTTTGACTGATTTTGTGCTCTTAGGGTAAAGAAGTTGCAACAGATGTTAGACTGCTGCCTCAAGGAACTGTCATTTTTGAAGATATCAGCATTGAACATTTTGAAGGAACTGTAACCAAAGTAATTCCAAAAGTACCCAGCAAAAACCAGGTGAATTTTATTAGTTAAATAAATTTGTGTTATGCTGGTTTGGTTGTATTGAATTCCAGTCAATAACTGGAAGCATTTGTTCCCATTTCCCAGTACCTGTTTGCTGCATAAGCATCATGTCAGAGTAAAGATTCACTCTTTTTCTTAATTTCAAATCCAAAGAGGAAGAGTTAGGGTAGTGGTACATGATGGAGTGTGTGTTTAATGTTTCAAATACTTGCTATAAATTTTTGTGGGGTTAGGACATATCCTTAAAGCAAAAGTCTAGGGAAAAAGGGAAAAATACTTACTGGGGGATAAGCCAGATCTGTGGATTCTTGTGAGCATTAAGTTAATGAGGCTTTTGGGCTGTAATGTTTGACTTGGAGGAGTGTTATGTGCACTTCACTAAGGTTTTAGGTGAGCCTCTTAGTGTGGGAATGTTTGGGGTGTTTTGAAGACTAAGTAAGAAAGAGTCTGCATTTTAGAAGTGTTACGGTTATAAAATTCATTCTTGAAATAGAGAGAATTCCTTCAGCAGGACATGGATGGGGCTTAAAAACCTTCAAGCCAGCCAACAGCTCCAAAAGCCACCTTGCATTGGGCAAGTTCCAGATGAGGAGTGGTGGAGATGGAGCAGAGGCCGAGTCCAGCAGGATTTGGCAGGAACCCCTGTGCTGCTGGTAGCTGTGCTGAGCCCTGCAGGTGAACTCAGCTTTCCCTTGGTTTTCTGTCCCCAGAGCGATCCTTTACCTGGCCGCATCAAAGTGGACTTTGTGATTCCTAAAGAGCTTCCCTTTGGGGACAAGGACACAAAATCCAAGGTGACCCTGCTGGAGAGTGACCACGTTCGGTTCAACATTTCCACGGACAGGCGCGACAAACTGGAACGAGCCACCAACATTGAGGTTCTCCCCAACACCTTCCAGTTTACTAATGAAACCAGAGAAATGGCAAGTATCCATCTCTAAACAGTTCTAATTCTTGAGGGGAAGTGAAAGTAAAACATGAGTTGGGGACTGTCTTTTGCAATAGATATAAAAATAATTTGTGTCTTCCATTGGCCTGTTCTGAAATCCACCTCTAGGACCTGCAGAGCAAGCAAAGCAGAAAATTCAGAATTAATGCTCTACATCTTTGCCTTAAAATAATAAAGTCTTAACTATTTTTTAACATTTAAATGAAATTATGTTAGGAAATTCTACCTTAATTGGCCCTCTTGGATGATGGGATTGCTGGCTGGTTGTAGCAGACAGAAGTAATGTAGTCTTTAAGTGGCAGTTTAAAATTCACATACTTGAGTCTAAAGAGGTAACTACTTATGTTCCTTTGGAAGACACTGGGACTAACCTGGTTCAGGTAGTGAAAAGTGTAAATAATTGGACAAGGGACTGTGAGCAGCTTTTGTGTTTCAGGTTTTTGGCCAGTCTGTGTCTGAGGGTCAAGCAGAAGGATGGTAAAGAGCAGAGTTCTCTCAGTACAAGAAACTCTTTGTGGATTACAGGGACTAAGATGGATGTGCTAATGAGTATTACAGAATATCTTTCATTCCTGTAACTTGGAATGTTGGTTCTGTTCCAGCTAGACTGTAACTTTGCTCTCCTTTACAATTTGGAGTTCAGTTACAGTGTTGTCAGAACAGTGTGCTGTGAATTATTGTCCCTTGGCTTTAAGAAAAAACCCTGAGTTTTGATTTCATCCTTTGAGATTTTGGGTTTCTGTCCTATAGACTTCTTGTATTTCTGCTCTGGCTATATTCACCTGCCTGCCTGAGTTGAGCTGTCATGGGGGTGATAGGTGCAGGCAGCTTCTAGGAGGGTTGGTTGGTTGGTTTGCTGGTGTTCGTAAAAGCTGTTTAAGAGAAGAATGTTCCTAAAGGTGGAAGGTACCTTTGCACTGACATTCAGATCCTCTAAGCTTGTCCTGAGACTTGCTAAACTCTATATTAAATGGGTTGAAGGCAATATGTTAATGATTTCTACCTTAATTCTGGCAGCATCTGGTACTAGGGTTTAGGGTTTTGTCAGTATGTTCTGTTTATCATTCAGCATTCCATTTCTAGTGGTTATCAGGAAGGCCACTAAACTCCTGTGTCACATGGGAGTGTTCCCAAAACACACCCACGGCTATGGGAGTCTTGTTTAACAGCTTCTTTATAATGCCTTCATTTGTGACTGGAAATCTGATGGTTTTTCTCTTAAACTTACCTCTGAAAGTTTCATGTTTTTATAGATGGTTGTACTTTTAGTGTGTATTTGTATGTTTTATATGCTCCTATAGATGGTACAGTGTTTGTAGAGCTGCCCCATTGTGTTCCCTGTACTGGTAGGTTCTTTAACTTCAGTCCTTGAATTAATATTCTCCACTTCACTCTTCATCAGAAGAACTTGTCTGCCTTTCAGGTTGACCAGGGCTGTGAACACCAGAGTTTGCAAGGAAGGACATTGCTTAAACCAGGTGTTTTCCTAGGATTCAGGCCTTTCTGCCCACTCCTGACTCATGGAGCAGCTGGACAGGTGTCACATACCAGGGATTAAACTGTAATTGTTGGTTTGGCTGTTCCAGGGTGTGATTGCAGCAATGAGGGATGGCTTTGGCTTCATTAAGTGTGTGGACAGGGATGCTCGGATGTTCTTCCACTTCAGTGAGATCATGGATGGAAATCAGCTCCATATTTCTGATGAAGTAGAGTTCACCGTCGTTCCTGTAAGTGGGATTAAAACTCCTATAAAATCTCAGCATTTAAGGAAATTATGCACAGTCTATCTGTGACCTGATGGATTTCTTTTCCAGGATATGCTGTCTGCCCAGAGGAACCATGCCATAAGGATTAAAAAGCTCCCCAAGGGCACAGTTTCTTTCCACACCCAGTCAGAGCATCGCTTTGTGGGCACTATAGACAAAGAAGCCACTCCAGCCAAAGCCACTAGCCCAAATAAAGGCAAAGAGAAGGTAATGCTGCTCTTCTGCTTGTGAATCTCTTTTCTGCATTCCTGCCATTGCAGACTGAGGCTGCTTCCTTAAAATCTCTAGTTCAACTGGGTTTGAAGCACTGTTCATTTTGTATAGATGTGAACTACAGCTGAGAGCAGTCAGTGAAAAATAACTGCTCTGAACAAGATAATAAAAGTATTAATTATTAATGATCATATTGTTGTTGAGGAAAATGATCCAGGAAATTGATGGGAATTTTCTTTCTGCCTCTCAGTACACAAGATTCTAGATAGAAATATTTAAGTTTAATGGGAAGAATCTCTTACTGTTTTGTTCTGCTGCTTTAAGCAATGCCAGAATACTTAAAAGTTCCAATAAATGCTTCCTGGATCTGGTGGCAACTTCATTGCCTTTTAAAATACTGTCTGGCACCATTTAAAGTTCCTTACCCAGAGTTTGGTTGTGTTTTTGAGCAGTTGTTGTAAAACCACTGAGACTCCAATGGGCAGTGCTTGAACTGTGTGTAGGAAACTGTTCCTGAAGAGACATTGCTGAATTCTGACCTCTTGTTTTCAGGAAGCTGAGGATGGAATAATTGTGTATGATGACTGTGGAGTAAAACTGACCATTCCTTACCAGGCCAAGGATGTGGAAGGATCTACTAATCCCCAGATAGGTGATAAGGTAAGAGAATTAAGGGTAGTATTGGGAAACGCTGTTCTGGGCATTGTGGGGTGTGAGCTTCTCTTTGCATTTTCTTGGAACAAATGGAGAGGACAAGGTGTGATATCACCTGGAATGTTGTGTTTAAATGAGTCAATCTTCTGTAAGTAAAAAATATCCTCCAAAAATACCCTGGTGATACATAGATGGAAATAGTGTCTTACTGTGTAAATGATGCTTCTTAAACAAATAATTTTTATCACTAAGTGGACACTGCTTGTCAAGAGGAAATTAATTAGCATAGAGACTGAGATAGACATTGAAGTGGGAGAATATTCCCTTATGAGCATATTGGCCTGAGAGACAATGGAAAGGGAAAAAGCTTGGAGATTGGGAAGAACAACAAAACCCTCAGGAGCCATTGTAGTTACTGGTTATTGTTTCTAAAAACTGAAACAAGGAGTGAAGTGAGGCACATGTCACTTTGGGCCACTAGTGAGCAGTGTCAGGAAAGGAGATGATCCCCATGGACAGCAAGGTGTGGCAAGCACATTTCTCTCCCTCTCAGGATTTTCATAGAGGTGCACAGAGAGAAATGAAAGAGAAAACAATTTCTGCTCCTTGTTTTTCCTATGTGGAATATGTTTGGAGAATTGTTTACCTGGAGTGAGTGTTTGATTGGATTCTGGTGAGGATTGTTTGAGCCTGATGGCCAATCCAACCCACCTGTGCCTGGACTCCGGAGAGAGGGTCATGAGTTGTGTTAGAGTTAGAGAAAGTAGTATGTAGTTTTAGTATCCTCCTTTTATATAGTGTATTGATGTATTTTAGCATAGTTATAATAAAAATAATAATTCAGCCTTCTGAATTAAGTCAGACATCGTCATTTCTTCCTATTTGGTTCGCCTGCATTTACAATAGCAAAGTTCTTAAGTTTAAGGGGTGAACAGCTGAGTGCTGGAGACTGGCTTGCCTTGCAGGTATCCCAGGTGTGGTGCTGCTCCCTGGAATGTGGGAAAGTCAGTGACTGACGTGGTTATGGGAAAGTAGTGACTAGGAAATTACTTTCCTGGAGAGGCCAGGTGCTGCTGCAGAGCTGCACAGCTTCAGAATTAGTTTGGGGTTTTTTTTTTGTTGGTGGTCATGCTTTTCTTTGCCTCTTTGTGTGTGGTATTGATGGCCATGTCTCCACCAGGTTGAGTTCTGTGTGTGTGAGGTGAAGAGGACCGGGCTGCAGACGGCTGTTTCTGTCAGGATGCTGGGACGCAACTACAGCTCCAAGAGGCTCTTGGGATATGTGGCAGCCCTGAAAGATAATTTTGGGTTTATTGAAACAGCCAATCATGATAAGGAGATCTTCTTCCACTACAGGTGAACGACACTTATTATTTGATTATGTGTCTGTTTGGGGGGGAGTGTGAGGGTGTGGAGTTTTGTTGGGTTGAATGTTGAACCCATTTGTACTTTACACACACACATAATATATCTATATTTATATATATATGCTTAGATATTTACAGTTTTATCATCTCTGCTGGACTGGGTCAGGCTTTTCTGTTAGTCAGCAGAATTGGTGTTCCATGCCTCTAATTCCCAGGCCAAGAAATCCAGTTGTGTTATGTATTTGAAATGCTTCATTTTCCTGAATGGAGGTTCCTTTTGAACTGCTGAGGGTTTAAAATAATTTCTGATAACTGATGGGGATGTTGGGTGACCATCACTATTGTCATGTAAATAAAGGAAAACTGTTTATCATTCTGTCCCTATAGTGAATATTGTGGTGATATTGATAGCCTGGAACTTGGAGACACTGTGGAATACAGCTTGTCAAAAGGCAAAGGAAACAAAGTTAGTGCAGAGAAAGTAAACAAAACACATGCAGGTAAGGCTGTACCTGGTGTTTTCTGTCTGCAGGGCTCTTGGCACGTGGTGAGGGGTAAAGTTTGTTAATGATCCATTTACAATTGGAGCTGAGAGCAAGATGCTCAGTGTGGGGTGGTTATTGGTTCCCTGAAAGCTGCTGCCTGTGCTTGCAGAGAACAGACAAGCACAGGCCAACAGTTCTGTGCACAGTAACAATTCTGTGGACCTTTATGTCCTCAGTCCTCCTCACTTGGGGGTTATAAGGAGAGGCTGGATGGCAGAACTGGCCAGATCAGTACCAGTACCTGCACTAATTGTGCTGTACCTCACAGAGGAAAAGATTGCAGGAGCAGGGCAGATGTGGGGGGCAGCTATTAAGGACTTGGGGGTGGGGGGAATGCACACTTCAAGATTATTGGATGATTAACACGAGTAGGGAATGTGGGAAAGAAAGGAACAAAACACTTTGATTTGCTTTTCAACCTTCCTGACCTTAAGTTTCTTGAGAAGAGTTTTTCTACTTCCATGTATGATATGTCAGTGTGATTTTGATTTGGTGTCATGTAGTGCAAAATGTTGACTCCTGGTCAATCTGAATCACTTTACTTAAATCAGTTTTAAAATAAGCTATGATTAAAACATCCTATTCCTTTGTTCTCTGTCTCTTTTCAGTGAATGGTATTACTGAAGAAGCTGATCCAACTGTTTACTCTGGTAAAGTAATTCGTCCCTTGAGGAGTGTAGATCCCACACAGACAGAGTACCAGGGCATGATTGAACTCATGGAGGATGGTAAGATTGATTCCTTTTAATTAAGCGTTCTTTCCACAAGTTCACAAGTTGAATGCACTGTAAAAAGAGCTGTTGGAGATTTTGTTCACACTACAAACTGTTTCCACACAGCTAGGCTGACTGTAAAAGCAGCATTTATAATATTGGAAATCTGACATCAGTTGGCAGGACCCTCTTAGTTCTGTCTCGTACTTCCCCCTCTAGGTGAGATGAAAGGAGAGGTCTATCCCTTTGGAATTGTTGGCATGGCAAACAAAGGTGACTGTCTGCAGAAGGGGGAGACAGTGAAGTTCCAGCTGTGTGTGCTGGGTCAGAACGGGCAGACAATGGCTGTGAACATCACCCCGTTCCGCAGGGCCACCGTGGAGTGCGTCAAGGACCAGGTGAGTGACTGGGCACCAGGGCCATGCTGATGGGAAATCACTGCTCCAGCTGGCACAGAGCAGCTCACAACCACTTCAGCACTGCAACTCAGGGAGCTGTGCCCAAACAGATTGCTCTGGACTCCAGCTCTAGGGAGCAGGTGTGGCACCCAGGTTATGCTGGTGTGACTTGAGTAAAGGTGGGCTCAGAGCCTGGTTTGGTGCCGAAACATCAGAACTGCTGGACAGCAGATAATTCTGAAGATTTGGGTTTCAGATGTCCTGGAAATTGCTCTAACTGGTTTCTGCTGCACAGAGTATTTAAAAAGTGTTCAGAAAAACAAACAAAACATGCATGTACTTTGCTTCTGGAAGAAGCTTCTTCACAGTATTAAGCAGTTGGTGATTATAGCTCACCTGAAATGCAAAGGCTGATCTTTGCCCTTGTTGCATCTTGGAATGATTAAAAAGTTAAATGCTGTAAATGCTTTCTGGTTTTATATATACCATGCAGCACTAATCTCCAGTCATTTATGAAGAGGCTGCATCAGTATTCCTGGCTTATACAGGAGTAGAATGGAAAATAGAAGTAAATGGCTTCTTATCCCAGTGACAGGCCAAAAATTGAGTGATTGCTGTTATGTAACTTCAGGGTGGCGTTTCAGAGCTTGGGGCATTGCTCTTGTCTAATACAGCTGCCAGCACTTGGGGGCAGTTTTCAGAACTTGTTCTGTAGACTTTAGGATTTAAATGTGACTTTACAGTGCCAGGAAGAGTGTCTGGATTTCCAGAAGTGTTGTTTCCAGACAGAATGTTCTGATCACTGCAGAAATTGCATTTCCACTTCTATTAGGCACCACAGTTTTGAAGTTTTAAATAAAAAGTAGTTAAACTACAGTGATGAGTAAGTTACTACATTTGTCTGGATGCAGAGCAAATCAATAACCTTGTGATATGTTGCTTTTCAGTTTGGTTTCATTAACTATGAAGTTGGTGACAGCAAAAAGCTCTTCTTCCATGTCAAAGAAGTGCAGGATGGTGTGGAGCTCCAGGCTGGGGATGAAGTGGAGTTCTCCGTAATCCTGAACCAGCGCACAGGAAAATGCAGTGCCTGTAACGTGTGGCGTGTCTGGTGAGGCTTTGGGATGGAAGGGAGTGACCCTGGCACGGTGTCTGCAGCCCAGCAGAGCCCTGCAGGCTGGATCTGCCTGAGCTGGATGTTCCTGCAGCAGGAGCTCTGGGTTCCAGCTGGCTCCAGGGAGAGCCACACCTGAGAGCTCCCAGCTCTCCCCGGGGATCCAGTGCAGGCAGCAGCAGCACTCCCAGCTCTTCCTAATTACAGATGGCTTGTTCTCTTTTTAACCTATTCTTAAAATCCCCCTCGTAGCAGGAATTTGGATACAGGCTTGCAAGTGGAAGTTAATGATAAGGAAACTGATGGCTTTCCCCCGCAGTGCTGCTATCTCTTTCTTGAAGAGCAGCTTTAATTTTTAAATAGAAAATTCATGTTTTAGAGACTCTTCTTTTTGGCATGGCATTTCTTAAAAGTGATGGGTTTGGGTTTTTTTTAACTATATACACACTTGAATAAAACTGCATAATTTGTATTTTGTTGAAGCTTGAGATAGCACTTCAACAGTAACAGAAAGCTAGTGTTTTTGTCTCAAAATTCTGTGTACCCATCATCTTCAGAGATGTTAATGCTCTAATGATATGCCGCCAACTTGAAAGTCTTTATTATTGCAGTTGAATCACAGAATGAGTTGGGTTGGAAGGGAACCTAAAAACCATCTCATTCCATCCCTGCCATGGGCAGGGACACCTGCCACTATCCCAGGTTGTTCCAAGCCCCACCCACCCTGGCCTTGGAGGTTTTCAGGGATGGGGCCGCCACAGCTTCTCTGGGCAATAGAAATGTAGGAAATACTGGTTAGGTGTGCATGAGAGTAAATACAAGACCTCTTCTCCCTAAAGAACAATCTCTGGAGATCACTGAGCTCCTGCTAGTGCAGAGTCCAGTGTGGACAGCAAGGTTTGGGGCAGGGCCAGCCCATCAGGCAGGTCTGCTGTCACACAGCATCAATCCTGCAGCCTGTACCTGCAATAAATGACTGTGCTGAAGGCCTGGGGAAGCCTGGGGTGACCCTGCCCAGCTCGGGGTGACCCTGCCCAGCTCGGGGTGACCCTGCCCTGTGTGTGCTCTCTTGCAGTGAAGGCGCCAAGGCCGTGGCTGCTCCGCGTCCCGATAGACTCGTGAACCGTTTAAAGAGCATCAACCTGGACGATGCCAACGCCCCGCGGCTCACGGTGCTCCGCCAGCCCCGGGGCCCTGACAACTCAAAGGTACACACACACACAGGGCTACAGCCCTGCAGGGACTGCCTGGCCAGGGGAACACAGCCCTGCTGCCTGTCAGGGGCCTGAGCTGTGTCTGCTGCTGTTCTGTGGTGAGCTCTGCTGTGTGAGGGTGGATTGTGTTCATGCACAGTGCTGTTCCCTCTGTCAGTGCTGTGTGCTGTGCTTCCAGAGAGAGAAGCAACCCACTTGCTGCCTGTGTTGGAGCCTTTCTGTCATGGTTTGTCTTAGTTTGCTCTTCATTTATAAGCCTCAGAGAGAGCAAGTGAAATCCATTTACCTAGATGTGGCTTTCACACAATGTTCTGGCACTTCTTGATAAGCAGGAGAAAAGTGTTTGGAATCTCTGTTGTGTTTTGGACTACAAAGAACACCCCACAGAACCTGTTTTGTTGCTGTCTCTGTTTCTGAAGACAAACATGACTAATTAGAAGGGAGCTGCTTGGGTGGAACATACCAGGCTCTGCCCCAAAGCCCAGTGGCAGTGCCAGGTTCACGTTTGGAATTGATTTTTAAAGCCCTTTTCCAGCCTAAATGATTTCATGATTGTGTGATGCCAGAGCTAAAAGTGTGTTCTGTTTTCCTTGCAGGGATTTGGTGCAGAAAGAAAGATCCGCCAGGCTGGTGTTATAGACTGATCCCAACCCCACGGTGACGTTGGGCCGTGCGGTGGGGCTGGCGAAGGGTACTGAATATCTCCCTGTTCACCCCTTCCTCCAAATTCTCAGAAGCTATTCCACCAGTTTTAACACCTTCTCATGTTATGTTTAAAATTAAATTTACGAAACCATTTTAAATTTCTGCACAGTTGCATTCTGGAGAACTTTAAGGTGGCGCCTTATAGTATCACATTTTAGAAGCTTGTTTTGAATGGTGCATTTAACGCAACTGGTAACTGCAATCTCCATTGCCTCTGTGAGTAAACATAGACAGCTCTGCTCGGGCAGACCTTGTGGAATTCTGCACTACAGTTATTATTATGCTTTATCCTTGTTTTTGGCCAAGGTTTATTATGCCTTAGTGCTCAGTTGCATTATCTTCCTTCCCAAGTGGAAGGGCAAACTCATTCAGCTCACTCTGCTCAAATTCTGAGGAACATGTGAGGGTGGAATGCATTCTGTTTCTATCAGATCTCCACAAACATTCAGATACCTTGAGTTGATGGCCAAATGTTACAGTGTTGTCCTAGTTCATTTAACCTGACTCCTTTAGCCAGTCCTTAGAGCTCAGTGCAAGTCTCTCCCAGGGTCGGTGGACTTTGTAGTGTTCTGGAACAGACAGTGCAGAATTTCATAAGGATGAGGTGTGCCATCAGTGTGGTAATTTAAATATATTTAAAACAATGCACAAATTTGCTGCTGCTTAGAACACTGCAGCTTCTAAACCCAGTTTCTTTTACTGATTTAAATTTAAAAAGAAAGAAGTTGTGCCTGAAGTGGATACATTTTTTTTTGTTCTTTTTGCAGCCGGCACCCAGTGTACTGTAAAAGAATACTTAGGCTTTCCATAGCTGTATTGAGACTTTCATCAAGGTGACTAGTTGATGTCTGTGTGCTTTTTTTTTTTTTGTTTTGGTTTTTTTTTTTGTTTTATTTTGTTTTGGGTTTTTTTTTTTTGTTTTGTTTTGATTTGTTTTTTGCCCCTGCCCCCCTCCCTCCATTTCCTCAGTCACACTTTTATCAAGCAAGAAAACTGAATGATTGGTCTAAGTATTACTTTAACCAAAAAGATCAGGAGTTACTTTTTGGAATAGAGGGCAGTACTGTGGTTTGGGTTTGTTTCATTTTGGTTTTTTTTTTTGGTTAATTTTTTTTTGTTTTGTTTTCTTTTTTGTTTGTTTCTTTTTTTTTTTTTTTTTTTTTCATGTTACCTCTATTCTCAATTTAGGGTTTTCTTCTCTGGGAGATGCATTATCTTTGTAAAACAAAACATTGCTTTCTCCAATTTTTTTTTCTGTTAATGGCAAAGAATGGAAATAGAATAAAGTTTTACTGATTTTGAAAAAAGCCTCGCTGTGCTCAGCCTCTTTCCTCAGCGGGGCCTGGGTTAGACCTGTGTTGTCCCCATCAGTCTCTGTCCTGCTGCCTCCAATTCTCACAGCACCCTGAGGGATTTCTGTGTTTTATTGCAGTTTGCACAAAGCAGGGAGTTCCCCCGAAAGGCCCCATCATTACCCTACACTATTTATACATTATAACAGCAGCATTCCTTGGTTACAAATTACATCACTTGTAATTCGTGTCCAACCCCCGTTTTTGAGCTCCGCTCTGTTCCCAGCCGTGCCGGGCTCGGTTCTGTTCGTGCCGGGCTCTGGGTGCAGTAGGGTCAGAGGGGCGGTGCTGCGATCCCACTGCTGATCCCACTGCTGCTCCCACTGCTGATCCCACTGCTGCTCCCACTGCTGCTCCCACTGCTGCTCCCACTGCTGATCCCACTGCTGCTCCCACTGCTGATCCCACTGCTGATCCCACTGCTGCTCCCACTGCTGCTCCCACTGCTGATCCCACTGCTGCTCCCACTGTTGATCCCACTGCTGATCCCACTGCTGCTCCCACTGTTGATCCCACTGCTGATCCCACTGCTGATCCCACTGCTGCTCCCACTGCTGCTCCCACTGCTGATCCCACTGCTGATCCCACTGCTGCTCCCACTGCTGCTCCCACTGCTGCTCCCACTGCTGATCCCACTGCTGATCCCACTGCTGATCCCACTGCTGCAATTCCCTTTCCCAGGGCCTCTGAGCCAGACCCTTCCTCTTGGGATTGGGGTCTCTTGAAACAAAACGTGACCCAAGTGCGCGATGCTCGCACTGCAGGCCCTTAGCCAGACCTGCCCAGCTCAGCTGTTCATTAACAGCTTCCTAAAAAGCACAAAGCTGGACTTGAATCCCTTTTCAAACCTCAGAGCTCCATGTCATTCCCAATTTCACAGCCCCCTCTAAAGCCCCCGGGCTGCGGGCCCGGTGCCGTTCCCCTTTGAGCGCTCCGGGCTGCGGGCCCGGTGCCGTTCCCGTTACAGCCCCGTGCTTCGGGCTCGGTGCCGTCTGTCCTGCCCGTGTCCCTTTCCTGTCCCTCCCGTGTCCCTCCGTCCCTTGTTCCGCCGTGTCTCTCCCGTGTCCCTCTCATGAATCTCCGGTGTCACGCCCGTGTCCCGCCGTGTCCCGTGTCCCTCCCTTGTCTAGCCCGTGTTCTGTTGTGTCCCTCTCATGTCCCGCCGTGTCTTTCCCGTGTCCCGTGTCCCGCCGTGTCTTTCCCGTGTCCCGCCGTGTCTCTCCCGTGTCCCGGTCCCGCCGTGTCTCTCCCGTGTCCTGTGTCTCTCCCGTGTCCCTTGTCCCGCCGTGTCTCTCCCGTGTCCTGTGTCTCTCCCGTGTCCCTTGTCCCGCCGTGTCTCTCCCGTGTCCCTTGTCCCGCCGTGTCTCTCCCGTGTCCCGGTCCCGCGTGTCTCTCCCGTGTCCCGTGTCTCTCCCGTGTCCCGGTCCCGCCGTGTCTCTCCCGTGTCCCGGTCCCGCCGTGTCTCTCCCGTGTCCCGCCGTGTCTCTCCCGTGTCCCGGTCCCGCCGTGTCTCTCCCGTGTCCCGGTCCCGCCGTGTCTCTCCCGTGTCCCGTGTCTCTCCCGTGTCCCGTGTCCCGGTCCCGCCGTGTCCCTCCCGTGTCCCGCCGTGTCTCTCCCGTGTCCCGGTCCCGCCGTGTCCCTCCCGTGTCCCGCCGTGTCTCTCCCGTGTCCCGGTCCCGCCGTGTCTCTCCCGTGTCCCGTGTCTCTCCCGTGTCCCGTGTCCCGGTCCCGCCGTGTCCCTCCCGTGTCCCGCCGTGTCTCTCCCGTGTCCCGGTCCCGCGTGTCTCTCCCGTGTCCCGGTCCCGCCGTGTCCCTCCCGTGTCCCGCCGTGTCTCTCCCGTGTCCCGGTCCCGCCGTGTCTCTCCCGTGTCCCGGTCCCGCCGTGTCTCTCCCGTGTCCCGTGTCTCTCCCGTGTCCCGTGTCCCGGTCCCGCCGTGTCTCTCCCGTGTCCCGTGTCTCTCCCGTGTCCCGGTCCCGCCGTGTCGCGCCGTGTCGCGTGTGCGGAAGCGGCGCGGGCGGTGACGCGCGGGCGGGAGGCGGAAGCGGCGCGGGGCGATCGCGGGGCGGCGGCGGCGGCGGCGGCGGCGGGGCCGGGCCGGGCCCGGCGAGGCCGCGGGGCCATGACCGAGTACAAGCTGGTGGTGGTGGGCGCCGGCGGCGTGGGCAAGAGCGCGCTGACCATCCAGCTCATCCAGAACCACTTCGTGGACGAGTACGACCCCACCATCGAGGTGCGCGGGGCCGCGGTGCGGAGCGGGGCGGGCTCGGGGCCGCGGGCCGGGGAAGCGCCGCCGCGCCGGGCCCTGCCCGCGCCGGGCGGAGCGGGTGCGCCGCCGGCTCCCCGCGGCCCGGCCCGGCCCCTCCCGTTCTGCCTCGGGCTTCTAGAGCAGCCACGGGCAACCGGAGCGGCCAGCGCGGGTCTGTGCAGGGCGGAGGTTCTGCTCACTGCGAGGGTGTCTGTGGCAGGCTTTTCTCTTCTTCTCCTGTTGAGGAATTTCTTTAAAGCAACGGGAGTTCTGTGTTTTGTAACAAAGGGTGAGAGGGCTTAGAGTCTCATTTAAAATGGGATCGTTTGGGCATGGTTCAAAATGTAATCGTTTGGGTAACATTTAAAATACTGTAGTTTTAGATAGAGACAGATGAGATCACAAAGTCCCGACTGTTAGAAGGGTCCTTAAAGCTCATCTCGTTCCACCTCTGCCATGGCAAGGACACCTTCCACTGCCCCAGGCTGCTCCAAGCCCTGTCCAACCTGGCCTTGGGCACTTCAGGGATCCAGGGGCAGCCACAGCTTCTGCAGAGCAGCTGGCAAAGCTCCTGCTGCGCTTTCATGATTATTTTTCCTTCCCACCGGTGCCCCTGGGGGGGCAGGAGCAGCGCAGGGCTCATGCAGGTGCCCGTGTGTGTGTTGCAGGACTCGTACCGCAAGCAGGTGGTGATCGATGGCGAGACGTGCCTGCTGGACATCCTGGACACGGCGGGGCAGGAGGAGTACAGCGCCATGAGGGACCAGTACATGAGGACAGGGGAGGGCTTCCTCTGCGTCTTCGCCATCAACAACAGCAAATCCTTCGCCGACATCAACCTCTACAGGTACAGCTGGGGCTGCCCCACGGGCAGGGAGCGCGGGGACAGGGCAGGACACTGGGAATGGAGCACTGAAGTGCCTCACTGAAGGCTCAGGAGCAGAAAAATATTAAATCTCCCACTTCTTTTGGGAAGTTTTGCACTGTTCTGCGCCAGTGCACAGAATCATAACAGGGGTGGGTCGGAAGAGACTTCAGATCTCATCCAGTTCCACCCCTGCCATGGACACCTCCCACTGTCCCAGGCTGCTCCAAGCCCCATCCAGCCTGGCCTTGGACACTTCCAGGGATCCAGGGGCAGCCACAGCTGCTCTGGGCACCCTGTGCCAGGGCCTCATCACCACCTTTAGTCAATTAAGACTGAGATGGTTTTTAGTGGGTTTTTTGTGTTAATCATATCATCAATCCATATAAATATCTCCAAGGGGTGTCACAAGAACAGTGTAAGACTCTTTTCCATGATGCCCAGGGACAGGACAAGGAGCAGTGGCCATAAACTAAACCACAAGAAGGTTAACATTAGGAAAAACTTCTTTCTCATGAGGAAAAACTCCTCAACATGGGGAAAAAACTTCTTTCTATGAGGGTGGCAGAGCCCTGGAACAGCTGCCAGGGAGTTGATGTGTCTCCCTGTCTGGACACATTCCAAACCCACCAGCATGTGGTCACCTGCTCCAGGTGATCTTGCCTTGCCAGAGGTGATCTCCAGAGGGCCCTTCCAACCCCAGTTGTTCTGGGATTCTGTGAATCAGATGCCATTTGCAGCTACAGAATGTCATCCCTAAGAAAATGGGTGAGAAATC
Source organism: Lonchura striata (assembly GCF_050655825.1). Lineage (NCBI taxonomy): Eukaryota > Metazoa > Chordata > Aves > Passeriformes > Estrildidae > Lonchura > Lonchura striata. Next base: position 7,240,496 of record NC_140728.1, on the reverse strand, counting down.
CAGAGTGGAGTTATCCATGCACAGAAAATGAAGCGTACAAAGAGCTTGGCTATCCTGCTGACCCCTGAGGCCCTGCTCACCTTTAATGTGTTTTTGTGGCACAAGGTTGTTTGAATACTGATTGATACCAGTTTTTATATTTAGAAAATACTTCCTATTTTTTTTTTTATTTGCCTTCCTAAAGAGAACAGATCAAGAGAGTGAAGGACTCGGATGACGTGCCCATGGTGCTGGTGGGGAACAAGTGTGATCTGCCCACAAGAACAGTGGACACAAAACAGGCCCAAGAATTGGCAAAAAGCTACGGAATCCCCTTCATAGAGACCTCTGCAAAAACGAGACAGGTGAGGGGCTCCCCCAGGGCCTGGCTCCTTCCTGGGAAATGCAGCAATGACATTTTCCCATGTGCTTTTGCCTTATTTACAGGAGAGGCATTTTCTCAATTCCTTTACAGTTTTTAGCTTTTATTTCCTCACTCACTCTTAGCTTGAAAGAGTTCTGGGCTGGGCCAGGAATCACTTCAGACTTACCCTGATTTCCTTTCAAGTGGGTAAATAATGTAGAGAATAAAAAAATTTCAGCTCCCCTGAAGTTACTAAATAAAACTTAAAAACTAACTAGGGAAAAAATACTCTTAATAATAAACATAATACCAGTAAATGTAGAGATAAAGAGACCTACAGTAGTTTTCTGGAAAATTACGGAACAAGAAAAAATAACACATGCCCCCCAAAAAAAAGTTAAAATTCACCTTTACTATCACAACTTTCAAATGCAACCATCAAGAACCCCTCTTAATAAACCTCCAAAACCATACAAAACCTCCCAATAAGAAACAAATGCTTGCAAAATAATTCCTAAAAAATAATATTTGGGTCTTAAATAAAAAACACATTTTAACTATAATAAATAAATACCTCATTATAAAGTCTCACAGAACACACAGAAGAAAAAGAAACACAGCTACTTTCTACTGCTTCAAACGATGTTAAAAATTTGATTGCAGCCAGTTCCAGCAGTGCTCAGTGCTGGCAGGAGGAGCAGCAGAGTTTCAGCTGCTCTCCCTGGGGAGTGTCAGAGGCTGAGCTCGCTCACCCCAGACCTGCTGGGCTTTCTTGGCTCGTTAATGAAAGCCAATTAGCAGATTATGATTGCAGACAGAATTCCCCAGACTGGACTAATGGGCTTCTCCAAAGCCTCCTTGGCCACGTGGGCCTGGCCAGCCAGCCCTGGAGCAGGGGAACAGAGCAGGGAAGGTGCAATTATTGAGCAGCAGCCAGAAAATCCTGAAGAGCTGAATGGTAAGAATTCTAAAATTAGGCAGGGAGTAGCTTGTTTCCTGCATGGAACCTCCCTGAGATACAGTTTTCCATGTTTATTTTAGTGGTTGTTACCCCAGGAGGAGTCAGGCTGGGACATCCATATGGGATTTTTCCTCTTAGGAACCACAGGATCAGCTGGGTGCTGCTCTTCTGTAGAATTGTGCCTTTCAAATCCATTAAGGGGTTCTGGGATGGACAGATCAGTGATTTCAAAAGCTTCAGGGAAGAAAATACCTGACTTTGTGTTTGCATTCAGGGTGTGGAAGATGCTTTTTACACCCTGGTGAGGGAGATCCGGCAGTACCGGATGAAGAAGCTCAACAGCAGCGAGGATGGGAACCAGGGCTGCATGGGACTGTCCTGCCTTGTCATGTGAGAAGGTGAGCTGGAGCCCCCCTTCTCCCCTGGCAGAATTCTTTGCCTTCCAGCAGCTGATAAGTGTGGCTTAGAAATGCTGCAGGTGGGGTTTTCCCCTTTTACAGAACATATTGATTCCCAGAGATTGCATCCTACAATGCTTTAATGCTCAAAAAAGCAAAATTGCCCTCAAAGTTGGTGACAGAGCTTAAGAAAAGGAATTTTTATTCACGTCACCCTTTTGGCTGATGGGTGGATGGAACAAGATGATCTTTAAGGTTGCTTCCAACCCAAAACATTCCATGATTTCCACCAATTCCAATGGTGTGATTTTCTCATTTCTTTCTGTCTCCTACTTTTGGGAAACCATTTGGACTGTTTTTTTATAATTTCTGAAGAAATACCTTGAAAGAGGGGTATGCACAGCTGACTGATTGACCCCTGCACAGCTGCCCTCGAGCTGTGTTCCTCTGGAGCATGCTGATTCCAGGATTAACCAAATAAAATGGTGTGCCAGTAATGGAATCTGAGTTCCCAACTGAGGGAAATTCCTTTCAGCCATTCCCTGAAAGATGTTGCTCATGACTATGAAAACAGCCAGACCAGCTCAGGACTTGCACTGCTGCACTGCACATCCACCCCAGAGCAGGACAGAGCTAATTAGTGCTAATTGGAGGTGTTTTTGTTCCAGATGCCAAGAAAACGTGGTTCAGGTGCAGCTGCTGGACGAGCCTCGATCTCCTGTGCTGCCTCTCCTGCTGACCCCTGCAGTGTTGGGGTGCCAGGGACAGACTCTGGGCACCAGAGTTAATTAGCACAAGGTTCTTCTCCGTGCTCCATCTGAAGAGAACATCCATGGCATCTACCTCCCTGCTCAGCTCACGGAGCAGCAGCACCTCGGGATGTGCTGGGATTCTTCTCTCACTGTTACCTGGGTTTGTTCCAGAAGAAAACCAGTCACAAAAGTGAACTATAGAGACTAAATGCTGTGAAAAAGATGACACTTTACCTCTAGAGTAAAAGCTAGAAGTGCTGTGTGTCCCCTGTCTGTTGGATTCCGTGCAGTGCTGTCAGAGGAGTGGCACAGTTGGTGTCACAGGGGGTTGTGCCACCTGGAGTGCCCCTGTCCCCTCTCAGCTGGGTGTCTGCTCTCTGTGCACCTGAACAGCAAAAGTGCAACATCTCCAGTGCCAGGAGTGCCACCTACCCGATCCTCCATTTCTGTAATAAAAAGGAAAGCCTTTCCTAACTAAGTGCCTGTTTGCTAAGAAGATTTGAAGTTGTCCCTTGGGTTGAGGAAAACCCCAAGGACTGGAATTTCTTGGGAGCTCATTGTGTCAAGCAGGCAAGTGTGCTGTGGGTGATCTGGGCCTGACAGGATCCTCCAGCAGGAATTTGGAGGCTGGAAGGTCCAGCAGGCACTTGTGAGACTCTGGGACAAGGGAGGGAACACACTGCATCTGTGTTTTACTTTCTTTGTGGGTGGAACAGTTTATACTCTGTATTGTTTTCCTGCAGCATTCAGATCTCTTCCAAGTTGGACCAAACCTATCAGCTGTTTGTTTTTAACATGAACTGCCAGCATTTCTGGGCAGCTTCTCACTAATTAATCTGGTAACTGGAGGTTGCTTTGGACAGCTGCTATTCAGCTCTCTCTGTAACTTGCAAATTGTTTTATTCTGAATTATTTTCTTACCACAGACTGTAAAGAGTCTCTTCAAAATGTCTCTAGACTGTCAAATGTAGTTGGAATTTCCTTGTCAGGGAAGGAGTGGGGGGGTGGGGTTGACTCTGTCAGGGGTGCAGAAAGTGACTGCTCCATCCCTGGCAGTGCCCAGGGCCAGGTTGGGCAGGCTTGGGGCAGCCTGGGACAGTGGGAGGTGTCCCTGCATGGCAGGGCTGGGATGGGATGAGCTTTAAGGTCCTTTCCAACCCAAACCATCCTGGGATTCTGTGATGGAGGGGAAAAGGCTGAGAGCTGCCACAGGCACCTGAGCCAGCTTGTGATTGCAGGGTCCTCAAAAAATGAGGAAGGAAATGAGTTCAGTGATGGCTCCACAGAAGGTGTGGGACAGACTGGTGGAATTCTGAGCGAGGAAATTGTGAACCATTCCCTCCAGCTGAGGGAACTGAGCTGAGCCAGTTCCTCCCAGAACAAAACCTCCTCCCTTGGGTCCCAGGTGCACACGTGTAGTCACTGCTCCAGTGCCCTGGGACGTCCTCCCCTCTCCTTGTGCTGCTGGGGCTGCTCAGGCAGCAGAGCTGAATTCCCAGCGAGGAGGAGGAGGAGGAGGAGGAGGAGGAGGAAGGAGCCTCAGCCAACAGAGGGAGCATTTGGTCAGTGCCAGGCCCGAGGAGCAGGGCAGTGCAGGAGGCTCAGTTTCAGGCTGTTGGTGTCAGTCACACATCTTCATTTGGAGGGCTCGATTTCAAATGGGCACTGGAAATCAGTAAACAGAGAGAGAAGAATTTTTTCCTTTTAAAGTTGCTTACTTAACAGTCTTAATTCTCTTCTTGGAATGAAGAGGATCAAACTGCATCACATTTTCTTTATCTGCGATAATCCTTATAAATACTCTTTTCAATTTATTTTAACTTTGACTGACGTGACTGGTAAGAATTAAATCCACAAAAAATTTAACATAAAATATTCTTTTCCAGCAATATACACACAATGGTGAGCAGAATTGTGGGGACCATTGGCTCAAGTTTGATGTTGCCCAGAGCAGCTGTGGCTGCCCCACCTCTGGAAGTGTCCAAGGCCAGGATGGAGCAACCTGGGACAGTGGAAGGTGTCCCTGCCCATGGGATGAGCTTTAAGGTCCCTTCCAGCCCAAACCATTCCACGACTGATGTGATGCTGCAGGTTAAACCTGACAGAGCTGCCACCACTGCATAGCCAGGGCTGAGAAAACTTTGCCAGGAGGATTTTCTGTGAAAGCCTTCCCTGTGGGTCTGCTCCTGAAGAGGGGTTAATAAAAAAACCCCTGGGAAATGAGAAAAACTTTTGGGGCTCACACCTCCTCATGCAGAGCCAGCAGGAAGGGGCAGTGTGGAGTTGTGAGGACACTGAATGGTGACATTCTGTCACCCAGGCCCATGGATGGGGTTTGATTTCTTGGGAAATGCAGGAATTTGTTTCCTGCATTTGTGAGACATGGGAAGCCTCTGGCATTTGATGTTTGAAGGGTGTCTGGTCAACCTGGAGAATTATTTGGGTGGAGGTTCATCACAGCTACGCTCCACATTCCCCAGCATGCTCTGGTTGCCATGAAAATGTACCAGCTGTAGCTCCAAAAGCTGGGAATTCTCAGCAATGTGTGGGAACTGACTGGAAAATGCATCTGCTGCTCTTTGCTGTTCCCTTTCTCTTGGGCTCTATAAAACCTGAAAAGGGAGAAAGCCCTGGTGAGGATAAGTCTGCATTTGTGTCACCTTTGGAACCTTTTGAATGGATTTTAGGACTTTTTCAGTTTTTAGGGTGCTGCAGAGATGACCTGCAGAGGTGACACTTCCAACTCCATCAGTGTAGTTCCAAATCCAGCAAAAAAAAAAAAAAAAAAACAAAATGAGGGTGTTGTATTAGTCAGGAGTGTGAACTGAATGGTTGTAATTTGTTTCCAACTGCCTCACAGAGAACTCTGGGTTTGGTGGCAGCCAAGAACTGGAAGGACAAAACCCTGTGAACTTTTGGGAAAATTATTTAGAAGATAAGCACAGAAGGTTTTGCACAAGACAGGTCCCTGGAAAAGGTGGTTTAGTAGATTTGGTCCAAATATTGTTATTTAGAACAGCACAACTCTGCACTTGTGCCAAGGTGATTTAACTGCCTTGATGGGCAGAACAGACATGAACAACTTTTGAGGTAAAATATTAAAAATATTAAAATATTTTAAAAGGGTAAAGCTCTTGTTCAGAACTTCCAAGTGCCAATGACTGGAACAAATGTTTCTGTTGCTGTGGCTGAGCACAGCTCAGTGGAGCCAGTGGAATTCTGTGGTTGTTTCTCTGTGTCCTCACTCAAACAACTTTCTTGCTCAAACAACTGCTCAGATTCTGTCCTCATCCTTGCTGGGACTTTGGATTTTAAGCAGGATGTTTAAGATTACATCATTTTTAGTGCAGCTCAGCCTTCAAATTGGATTTCAAGCAGCCTCAGGCCTGTGGGGGAAGGAGTGCAGTGGAAGTTTGAATCACATTCTGACCTGACTGTGCTCCTCAAAAACCCCAAACCTTGAGTGTGTGCCTGTGTGTAACCCTCAGGATGGTGGGGAAATGTTGGGATCTGGACTTTTAACCCAAGGGCTAATTTGTTGTCACTGTTTAATTATTTGCTTTCAATAATGCATCTCTTTTGGTTTGAATGGAAGTAAATTATTTTGCTTCTTAAATAACTTTTTTAAAGAATAAACTTTGAACTCTTTGGTTGTTTGAGTTCTGGGCATGGGATCCATGAGAGGCTTACAGGAGGTTTATCACAGTGCCCTCTGCTTTGCCTGTGGGCTGGGATTCAGTCCATTCAGTCGTGGGCCAGGCTCAGCTCTATCACAGATGTGCCCTAGAGCATCAGGGAGAGTGGCCTTGAGACTGCCACAGCCTTGGGCCAGTCCACTTTTAATGACTTCATCAATCTGCATCTTGCTGCTGCTGAATCTCCATTTGCAGTGGTGTCCCTCATGCTGATTTATATTTAAAAAAATGTAAATCAATACTTTACCTGATGTTCCAATGGCAAAACCAGCTATTAAATTACTGCTGTGCCCAAATAATGCTCTGTTAGGCTTTTAAATGGCTTGACTCAGTCTTCTAAAATACTTCCCTGTTGCCTTCCCTCCTGCAAGAAGGCAAATTGTGTCAGAGCACACAGTCAGTAAATGTGCTCCAAGGGTATTTCTCCTCAGACCTCGTGTCAAGCATCTGAGACCTGGAGTCCAACCTGGGTTTTGTGCCAGGAAATTAAAAACAGACCCCCAGGAGCAGGTCCAGCCTGTCCCCAGAGCATTCACACCCTGAGCTGGGTGCTGAAAACCCGGGGGTTTCGTGGCTTGCAGGGAAGGTTTCCCTGCCATGGATTTGTTCCCTGGCCCTACCCACGAGCTCCCTGCAGAGGAACTGGTTTTGGCTGTGCCCTGGAGCTGGTGGGGTCTGTGCAAGGTGAGGAGAATCTGCTGAGGGTGTCCCCAGTGCTCCATCAAAGGCCCAGGTGGGATCCACCTTATCCCCTCTCTGGTCAGACTCCTCCTCTTGAGGAATTAAAACCATTTTCTGGCAAAGTTTGCCCCACAGCTGCCCCTGTGCTGTGGGTGCAGGGCCAGGCAAGCTGGAGGAGGATCCTGCTCGGACCCAAGCTCCCAAATTTCTGGTCCCACCACTCTTGGCTGGAGCTGGGTGGAACCAGGGCAGCTCAGAGGTAAAAGTGGGGGGGTTTGGAGGCACTCCAAAGCCTCTGGGTGTGAATCCCTCACTTTCCAGCTGAAAAAGAGTGGGAAGACAGGCTGTTTTTGTCAGCCCTTGAGTTTGCACAGGCCCTGGGTCTAACTTTAGCACAGCATGCCCAGGCTTTACTCAGATTTCCACCATGAGCCCACCCAAGCTCACCCTGTGATTAAAAAAGCTGAGGGCTCAAGACACGATCAAGATTCTCTTGAGGAAGATGACCTCTGCATCCTAAAGGTTATTTTTGGTTTCAGATGTGAATCCCAAGATCCCAAGGAGGGTTAAGGGTTGATAGAGTCCTTGTGGGAGAGCAAACAAGAAGAGACAGATTTTATAGCCCTTGAATGAAACAGTTAAACAATAATGTGCTGTGGAGACTCTCAAACTTGGGGATGGGTGAAAGCAAGAAGAATTCAGAACCTGAAAATTTTATCAGCATGAGAGGGAGACCAAAGCTATACCATCATCCCAGCTTTGCCCTGGTGCTGCACCTCTGCAGTTGGAGGGAGGAAAATTTATATTTTTGGGGAATAATAGGGAAGGGGGGTAAAATTCCCTAAATTCTGGAGAATTTCTCAATTGTCACCCAGCTTGTTTTGAAGTTGTGCCCATCAAATAATGGGAACATCTGTTCCAGAGAATTCTTGGATGCTGTGGAAATTATTTCAGCTGGAGAAACTGCAGCAGCTCACCTCACTTCACTGGCTGTGCCACAGGATTCCTGTGCTCCTAAGGACAAAATCCATGGCTTGTTACTTCCAGCTCTGCATTTTATTTTATTTGTGCAGGTGACTCTCTCACCTATTCCAGCTTTCTTCTTGGACAAAAGCTTTCCATAGCTGCTCCTGCAAAACATGGTACAGGCATCCCTTGGATGCACATATAATTCCAAATAATGCTGTCTGTTCCAGGTGGTTTTTCTGTTCCCTTCAATGCTCTGACCAAAGCCACCCTTTAAACCAGAGCCAGGCTGTGCCCAAATGCTTTGTCCTATTCCAGGACAGCTTTCCAACGCCATCAAAAATGAAAGCACAAACAGGAGAGACTCTGCTTCACCTCAAATCTATTTTATCCCCCTGACTTGCTCAGTTTCACCACTTCCCACCAGGAACCTGAATGAGGAGCTCAGAGTTATCCTGGCAACTGCAGGGCACAACAAATTCTGGCCTTTCTCTTCACACAGGAGGTGTTTTCCAGCTGCAGGTGAGATCTGAAGAAGGTTTGAGGCCACCCTAAAGGAGGGTACAGCCCTCAAAGCCAACATGCTGGAAACAACCTGCTTGAGATGAAGGCAGGAGGTGCCTCCCAGCCTGAGATCTGCTCTGCCAGAGCCAAACTGAGGCAGGAGCTCCCTGACCCCCCTTGGGTTTGACTGAGAGCTGCTCAGATACACCTTGGTTGTGGCTCAGCACGTACAGAACTGATTATCAGATCAGCATTGTGACACCAATCTTGGAAAAGGCAGTTCCTGAAAAGATCAGGAACGAACTGTGGCTCCTTGCACCTCCCTTTTATTAGTTGGATTCAGCTGTGAAGAAGTGAGGACATCTGGGCAGTCCTGATGGTAAAATCCAGGCTCTCAAACACATCCCTCCCTCAGGAAAAACCTCTGAACAGCTCAGGTGAGAGCACGTGGTTTGTACCTATCCACAACCCCTGTTCTGTTTGGGAATTTCCTTTAAACCTGTGGTTCAGCATAGAAGACATCAGGTTTAGTCTCTCTCAAAAGACTGAATTCCCCAGACCACATTAGAAAGGTGCAGCTGCGCTAGAAAGCAGAAATCTGGCCAGACACCAGCTGAAACTTCACAAAATGTAAAATGCAAACCTTACTTAAAGAAAAAGATTAATCAAATTTGATTAATTAAATTAAATAAAATTTAATTAAATTTGAGCCCTGCTTTCACCTGTTTCAGTTCAAGTGTTTATGGCTGCACTTTAAATAGTCCTACAGTTGATCTCCACTCTCCTTTTAGAGTGGGAGAGTCTGATTACAGGGAAGGGAAAGCAGTAAAATTAGTGTTGGGCTGCCAGGCAGTCACTTGGCCCCTTGTGCTCGGGAACTCTGGGGTGTTATTGAGGCTCTGCAAACGCTGCTGCGATGTCCCGGGTGAGAATTCCAGGTAGGTCTGAAAGCCAAGTGTGAGCCAAGGGGCCACAGGGCAGATTCCAGGCCCACAGCCTTGGAGATTTGGATGTGTGATGTCCAGGGGACCTCTCTGGGGCCTTTGGGCATTTTTCTTCCTGCTTGGTGACATTTTTGGATAGTGCAGTAAAGAAACGGTGTTATTGTTTAAATCTTCCTCTGCTTGTGCTGAAGGAAAAGATTGCCTCTCCTGCAGCGTAATGTGTCCTGTAATGCCATCATTAAATCCCTGTGGAAGGGCTCTGAGGGATTTCAGGAATCTCTGGTCACTCACTCTGAGGGATTTCGGGAATCTCTGGTCACCCACTCCGAGGGATTTCGGGAATCTCTGGTCACCCTGGTGAAGCTCAGCTGTGGGGATGGGAGCAGGAGCTGGGCAGCAGGAGCAGGGCCAGCCAGGCTCTGCAGGACAGTGCAGAGGGACATGTGGCAGGTGACTGCAGAGCCCTGAGTGATAACAGCACCAAACAGCCCTGATAGGAGCATGTTTGGAATTGCAGGGCTGTGGTGTCAGAGATGCTGTCCCAGCACGTGAAGCTGGTGTTGAAGCCTAGCCCTGCACCATCAGTGGGAGGTTGTGAACCTTCCTGAGTGTAATTTCCATCCACTAAAGAGATGAAAGGTCAAACAAAGCATTTCTGGGATGCTTTGTAGGTAAATAATACGTGGAGTCAGGATTCTGGAGGGTGTGTTCTGCAGGCTGGGCTTTGGGAAGTCGGCAGCTGTGAGGCCAGAGCTGCAGCCTGAACTGCTGGGTCAGAGGGGAAGGGCAGGAGCTGCAGCCTCAAAATGCTGCTGCCAGCCTGCCTGAGCAGCAGAGAGGAAATGTGGGGCTGCAGTGCCCCAGCTGCCTGATCCTGTTGGGGAATAAGGGGAGCTGTGGGCACAGGGGGATGGAACTCGGCATCTCTGACATGACCACCCAAGCTGAGGGCCACAAAGGAGGGCAGGAAGGGCAAAAAGCAGCAAAGCCTGGTGCTCTGAGTCTCTGGGATATCTGCTTGCCTGGTCAGCAGAAGGCTGTGCTGCCCTCCCTGTGTCCCTGCTGTGTCCCTGCAGGTGCAGGGAGAGCCCTGCCAGGCCAGCTCGGCCTTAGCACAGGATGCTGCCTCTCCGGTGTGCAGTGAGAGGATCTGGGTGCTGGAGGATGCTCCACCTTGGGCACTGCAGGGAAAGCAGGGACTGTGCCAGGCAGAAGCTGTGCCAGAGCCACACTGGGCTGGATGGGTGGGATGGACCTGCAGTGGGGTTTGGTTCCACGCTGAGGCATCACCGAGGCTCTGTCGAGGGACAGGCAACGCACAGTGTCCCTCTTTGTGTTCCTCAAAGTCACAACTTCTTCTCTGCCTTTTCCTTCCAGCACCTGAAGGGGCTACAAGAAGGCTGGAGAGATTTCTCACAAGGGCAGGGAATGACAGGACAAGGAGGAATGGTTTTAAGCCAAAGGAGGGCGGGTTTTGATGGGATATTGGGAAGGAATTGCTCCCTGTGAGGGGCGGGAGGCCCTGGCACAGGTACCCAGAGCAGCTGTGGCTGCCACTGGGCCCATGGAAATGTCCAAGACCAGGATGGACAGGGCTTGGAGCAACCTGGGACAGTGGAAGGTGTCCCTGCCCCTTAAATGAGCTTTAAGATCCCTTCCAACCCAAAACATTCTAGGATTCTCTGATTTTTTCATAAGTGGAAGGATTTGGCTAAACTTGTACTTTGCAAATCCCTTTTTAAAGACTGATGAGGTGATAAGGCAAAAATACACTAATTTTAAGGGGCTGATCACAACAGCTTTTATTTTGTCTCTGTTTTATCTCAAACAGCAGAACAGAAACGTGAGTATTGCTGGGTTTCTCTATGCTCTGCTGTATTACTGCCTAGACATGATCCCTGGAACCAAGCAGCAGTTACATGATCATGTAGATCATGTAGACTGTGAAGATCATGTAGATCATGAAGATCATGATCAGGGTGATCCTTCAGCTGCTGGGAAATGCTGTTTCCTGGCAGTGCCAGCTCTGCCCATCGGCGTTACACAGAATGGTCCCACCTTTTGGTCCTTTGATACAGCACCAAAATATGCAATTTGTTAAATATCATTCTAGCACCCCGAGTGCTGTTGAGAACCCCCTGTCTGTTCTGCTTTGGTCCTCACCTGTGACCATGTCCTGTGTGACACTCGATGGTGAGGTCCATCCTTGGGCACTGATCCTCACCTTGCTTCGTGCCCAGCTGCCAAAACCCCTGTGCTGCCATGCAAACATCTGCTTCTGGGAGCTGCTGCCAGCAGAACCCTTGGGTTCTTGTTTTATGGTGTTCTGTTGGCATTGGAAGGGCTTTTAACCTCCCTTGTTCTCCTCCATAAAGCTCCAGCCAGCCCTGTGGCACCTTTGAACGTGGTGGGCAGGGAGTGCCCAGCTGGGAATGCCCTGACACGGTGGGAACTGAGTGCTCGGGCTGCCAGCTCTGCCCCATCCATGCCTCTGTCTCCCCCTGACTGCTGCAGCAAGTGGATTCTGGGCTCCCTGGAGCCTTAAGGGCTCTGCCACATTTTCCCTCTTCCTCCCACTGCATGTTCCCATAACTGCTCTTCCCAAGGACCTGCTTCTCTCTGGGCCTTTTGGCAGCATTCTTGGAATGTATTTACTTGTCCTGCTGTACTGGGGGTACATCAAGTTATGTCTCCAGCCCACCAGGTGTGGCCCGGCCTTGCTGCAAATCTGGGAGGTGGCTCAGAGTCTTCTCTAGGGTGTGGGGGCCACGAGGAAATGGCAGCTGAGCACGGAGCTGCCTGCAAGGGGCACCTGCCTGTTCCAGTGGCTGGGAATCACCTCCCTGTGGGACGCTCAACTCCTCTTTGCAGATATGGACGAGTCCCTGCGCTCCTTCGCCGAGAAGGTCTTTGCCTCCGAGGTGAAGGATGAGGAGTCCAGGGGAGAAATCTCTCATTTTGATGTGGAAGAGATCTGTCCCATCTCCCGGCAGGAAATGACAATGCACATGATGCTCCAGGAGGCCAGTTCCACAGTGGAAATGCGGTGAGTTCCCAGGAGCCCGGGCAAGGAGAGGAGCACAGCCTGCACCTCCCGGCCACAGCAAACAGGGGGGATGTAAATCACAGCTCACCACACCTGTGGAATAAATCCTTGATAATCCCAGGGCATCTGTCAGGTACTCCAGGATTTCCTCTCCAACTGCTTCCACTGTTGGACAGAAAGCCATTCCCGGGGCGTCAGCACAGCAATGGCCACAGAGCTGTTGGGGAGGGAGACTCTGGAAAGATGCAACTTTCTCAGAGCAGACAGAGAAATATTCCAAGTGTCCTGGGTTTCCACATCTCCTCCTTCTCTTTAAACTTCCTATTTTGCATGCTGTGGCCAGTGCTTCTGGCAGCGCCTGTTGGAGGTGCTCAGAAATGCCCGGTGAGCGGATCCTGCTGTGCACAGCTGGATCACGGCTGCGGGCAGTGCCCTGGCCCTGCAGCCGTGTGCGACCATGGGACGGGGCTGTTCGCCTGAGCCTTTCTCCGCAGCAGGAAGAAGCTGATCCGCATGAAGACGACTGTGCTGGCACCTCCCATGGCCCCGGGGGCAGTAGCCAGCCCGGCTGCCCCCGATGCCAGCTTCGCCTGTCCCCAGTACCAGACTGTGCCCGACTTCCAGCGGGTGCAGATCACTGGGGATTACGCCTCTGGGGTAGGTGCTTCCGTGGCTGCTCCCTTTCCACCTCTCCGGTCCCTGCCTGTCCCTCAGCACTCAGTGCCCACTGTCAGGGTCAATCAGAGTCTGTACCAGCTGCAGTGGGGAGGCTTCTCCCAGCTCAGTCTGTGCCTCATAAGCATCTGGGGGTGCCCTGCTGCATCCCTGGTGATGCAGAGCTGAATTCCTTAGCAGGAGCTGTGGGGTGCTGCATATTCCCATGGGATACTCCAGGGAGGGCCTGGCAGGGCTGGCTGTGCTCACTCTGTCACATCCTCTCTGCTTGCACACAGCTCTGTCTGAGGTCTGTGCACATCCAAGGATCCCAGAAGAGCTGAGGGAAGTCACCAAGCCCCTGGTACAGGCAGGGTCACCTAGAGCCACTTAACCAGGACTGCTATCACATCCCGGGCTAATCCTGCCTCCCTCTCCTCCTCAGCCTCCTATTACATTGGTGCTGCTTCTAAGAAGCTGCTGGAAGTTGCTCAGCCTGGAGCTGTCTAGCAGAGGGGATCTGGAAATCCCTCCTTGCTCAGGCACTGAGCACATTCCCCCTGCCATAAATGTCCTAGCTGGGAGTGCTCGTTTCCTGACCTGCTCCACTCCAGCCTCTTCTGACTGCCCAAAACACTTGTCTGTGCAGTAAATCAAAAATCATTGACACACAGGGTTAGTGCATGTTGTTGTTCCTGCTTCAGTTTCAGCCCGGGCTCCAAAAATAGCTTTAATGTTTTGCCCAGGCCTGGCTTCCATTTCAGGGTCAATTACTGATTGCAGTGAGAAATGTAAGAGGGGGAGACATTAGAATTCCCTGGTTCTGCAACCAAGTGCTTCCCTTTGTCATGCCTGGGTCTCTGCTTATCATCCCTTCCTCGCCCTGCTCAGGCAGAGTGTAGGACATTGATATGATATGATTTGATATATGAAATGATGAGATATATGAGATATGATTCTATGATATGGCAAGAAAGTTTGAGAGGGACGTTTTACAATACCATGTAGTGACAGGACAAAGGGGAATGGCTTCCCACTGCCTGAGGGCAGGGTTAGATGGGATATTGGGAAGCAATTCCTCCCTGTGAGGGTGCCCTGGCACAGGTTGCCCAGAGAAGCTGTGGCTGCTCCATTCCTGGAAGTGTCCAAGGCCATGTTGGAGGGGCTGGGCGCACCCTTGGATAGTGGAATGTGTCCCTGTCCACAGCAGGGGCTAGGACAAGATGAGACTTAGGATCCCTTCCAGCCCAAAATGTTTTTTGACATTTATCTTGCTGTGACCAAAATCTCCCTCCACCTGGGTGCACCAGGGTGCCTCTTGGACACACTGTGTGGTCGCCTTCAGCATCCCCTCCCCTGCAGGTGACAGTGGAAGACTTTGAAGTGGTGTGCAGGGGCCTGTACCGGGCGCTGTGCATCCGGGAGAAGAACATGCAGCAGTCGCTGCAGAGGTTCCCCAAGACGCCCTCGCAGTACCTGCGCGCCATCGAGGGCGAGCCCTGGAAACCCAGCGACGCTGGCCCAGGTACAGCCAGGCACCCCGGGGGCTTCCTCTGCCCTCAGCAGGGCAGGGCTCAGGAACTTGCCCAGGTCCCCTCCTTGGTGTCACAGTGGCGGGGTGTCCCTGCCTGCTGCGTGGGGTGGGGGAGCAAGGCAGGCCTGGGAGGTTTGGGCTGGCAGCCTCATGGAATTCTCCTTTTGCTGCAGTGTTCACCCCCCCAGCGAAGGATGGACAGGATCCTCTGGACAGTGGGAAGCTCCCTGAGAACCTGGGATACCACGTGCAGATGAAGGACGGGATAGTTTATGTCTACGCAGACAAGGCAGCGGCTGAGAGAAATGAGCCCAAGGACCTGCCCTACCCCAGCCTCGAGCACTTCATTGATGACATGAACTTCCTCCTGGTCCTGATTGCACAGGGGCCTGTGTAAGTGCACAACCCACCAGGTCCTGCCTCGGTGGGCAGAGGGAGGTCAGGGCAGCCCCCTTCCTTTCCTGGCAAGAGGGAGGAACCTGCTGGTGACACACCTGGCTGTGCAAGTGTCCTCAGCACTTGTTAGCCCTCTTGGTTTGGGTCATGCAAAGCAGCACTCAGGCTGGAGACAGGACCTGCAGATAGGCTCCCAGCTGGCCAGCCTTCCTTCAGAGCTCTGTAATAGAGCCAAGGGAGGCACCTCAGGGGAGCAGGGCTGGCCAGCATGAGCCCCTGCACCCCAGGTGGAATCTGTGTCCCTGTGCTGAGGGGTGAGGAGCCAGTGTCTGTTCTGCCCTTTGCTCTCACCAGGAAGACCTACGCTCACCGGCGCCTCAAGTTCCTCTCGTCCAAGTTCCAAGTGCATGAAATGCTCAATGAGATGGAGGAGATGAAGGAGCTGAAGAACAACCCCCACCGTGACTTCTACAACTGCAGGAAGGTAAAAGGCAAGGCTCAGAGCCCCAGGGACCCTGGAGAGGAGCTGTTATGGTGCCTGCCCCTACCTGGGAGCCGGATGTTAGTCCATGTCTGTAGCAGCAGCACTGCTCCTGTGAAGGGGATGTGCTGCCTTCGATGCTTTTGGCAAAGCTGTGCCCTCTGTGTTCTCCTGCTGGGCTGAGCCCTGCTCCCCACACAACGTGCTCACCTGAGGGGTTTGTTCACCCCCTGTGATGGTACCCAAGCATCCCAGCTTGAAGGTGTCCTATCATTGCTGGGATCCCCAACTCAGGAACAATGATGTGCAGTTCTCCAATGATTTCAGAAGGCTAATTAATTACTTTATTACACTATAATACACTAACAAGAACTATCACTAACTACCTAACTAGAAAACCCATGACTCTCTCCAGAGAGTCCCGACACACACATGGATCTAATTGGTCCATGAATCCAAAACACCATCACCAGAATCCAATCAAGCAATCACCTTGGGTAAACAATCTCCATACCACATTCCACATAGGCACAAACAGGAGCAGCAAGTGAGATAAGAATTGTTTTTATTCTCTTTTCTCTGCTTCTCTCAGGAGAAATCCTGAGAAAACCAAGTCTCTGTCCAGAGGGCATGTGAATACCACAGTGTCCCTCTGTTTTCCCAGGTGGACACGCACATCCATGCTGCAGCCTGCATGAACCAGAAGCACCTTCTGCGTTTCATCAAGAAATCCTACTGCGTGGATGCTGACCGCGTGGTCTATAATGCCAAGGGCAAACAGCTCACCCTGAAACAGCTTTTCCAGCAGCTCAAACTGCACCCGTACGACCTGACAGTGGACTCCCTGGATGTCCATGCTGTAAGTGGTAGGACATTTAATTTAAGATCACTCTTGGGCCACTCTTCCCCCCATGGCTCTTGCCTTCCCTGTGCACCCACACTTGTTGCATGCACTAATATTTGTGTCAGGGTGCAGCAGCTCCTGGATGTGCCATTTTGGGTGGTTTGGCTCAGCCCCTGCTCCCTGCCAAGCTGTGAGGGCAGTGTTTGAGCCTGATCTCCCTGCTGCAGGGCCGGCAGACATTTCAGCGCTTTGACAAGTTCAATGACAAGTACAACCCCGTGGGGGCCAGTGAGCTGCGGGACCTCTACCTGAAGACGGAGAACGCCATCAATGGCGAGTATTTTGCTACTATCATCAAGGTACGGAGAGAGGGGAGGAGAACAAGGTGAAGCTGTGCTGCTGCTGTGGCTTCCCTTGCCATGGTTGCTCTGGTTTGCAGGAGGTTGGCTCTGACCTGGAGGATGCCAAGTACCAGCACACGGAGCCCCGGCTCTCGATCTACGGGCGGTCGCCTGAGGAGTGGGCCAAGCTGGCCAGCTGGTTCAACACCCACCGGGTCTATTCCCCCAACATGAAGTGGATGATCCAAGTCCCCAGGATTTAGTACGTGCTGCGGGGCTGAGGGAGCACTGTGCCTTCTAGATTCCTCATCCCTGAAAGGGTTGCGGGGACAGTGGGCCATGCTGTCCCTCTGGTAGCAATTAATCCCTGTCTCTGTCCACAGTGACGTGTTCAGGTCTAAGAATTTCCTTCCCCACTTTGGGAAAATGCTGGAATATATCTTTGTTCCTGTGTTTGAGGCAACTGTCAATCCCCAAGCCCACAAAGAGCTGAGTGTCTTTCTACGCCATGTGAGTGTCAGTGGTGATGTTGTCAGGTGTGGGGAGAACTCACATTCCTGTTCGTGCACAAGAAACGGGGTATTCCCTGACATGGGAATGACATCAGTGGGCCAGGGGCTCTGCCTCACTCAGGTGAAGGGAGGTGTGGCCAGAAGTGTGGGGAAGGGTCAGACTGCTTGGCCTGGCTGCTGCAGGGCTGTGAATTCTCATCCACTCATCTCCTGGGGAGGTGTGAACTTTATTCCTGTCCTAGACAGTGCTTGGGGGGTGTGAGGAGCGAGGGCACCCTGCCCTTGTGGGGCACAGGGGCAGAGCTGGGCTCTGGTGAGCTGTGGTGGGGCAGAGTGAGCCCACCTGGGCATGACAAGGTGGGGAGTGTGAGATGCACCTCTTTTTGTCCCCTTGCCAAGCAGATCACAGGCTTTGACAGCGTGGATGATGAATCCAAGCACAGTGGACACATGTTCAGCACTAAAAGTCCAAAGCCAGAGGAGTGGACTTCTCAGAAGAACCCATCCTACACCTACTACATCTACTACATGTATGCCAACATCCTGGTGCTGAACAACCTGCGCAGGTGAGGCCTGGGATCTGCCAAGGGGCTGCCTCGTGCCTTGCCTCAGTTCTTTGGTTGTTGGTGTGGAAGAAGTGGGGCTCTCCTCGCTCTGTATTTGGAGCATCACATCCCAGAGCAATCCAGGCCCCCCTCGGTAGGAGGGATGATGGACTGGGGAGAAAGTTCAGGGATTGCAGAGATGCATCTATTGCACACACAGAGGAGAAAAGAGAAGGAGTAATGTGCTCCTAGGTCAAGCTGGATTCCCGGGGACTCATGGCAGGGGCAGAGCTGGGCCTGAAGTTGGGTCCAGCCACCCAAGCCTGCTGTTTGCCTGCTCTGAGTGCTCCTTCCCTGTGCCCAGGCAGCGTGGCATGAACACGTTCCTGTTCCGCCCGCACTGCGGCGAGGCCGGGGCCGTCACACACCTGCTGGCGGCCTTCATGACAGCTGACAACATCTCCCACGGGCTCAACCTCAAGAAGGTACGTGGAGCAGGCTGCCAGGAGCAGCCCATGCATGGCAGAGCAGGAGAAGTGCTCCCAGTGCCTCAGGTAGCTGGCAGTTACCTGTGCCTCTGCTTTACACTGACACAGCCTGGCTTCAGGCTGGTGTTAAATGGTTCTCTGGGCTTCTCCAGGCATATCTGGGGATGTGGCTGAGTACTGTATTCGATTTTGGGGGTTTAGCCCCACAGACCTATCACAGAATATGTTATCACTAGAGCCAGCTGAGCCTGGTATCAGACAGCTCCCTGGCTTCTTGTGCTCCTTAGCCTGAAGCACTGATTGCTGGCTGGCCCATCTCTCCCCTTGCACACAATTCCCTGGCTGGGACCAGCCTGATCTGAGGCGTGACCCTGGAGAGGTGGAAGGTGCAGCAACTTTATCCCTAACGTGGTACCTCTGCTCATCTCTGCAGAGCCCGGTGCTGCAGTATCTGTACTTCCTTGCCCGAATTCCCATTGCCATGTCCCCACTCAGCAACAACAGCCTCTTCCTGGAGTATGCCAAGAATCCCTTGCTGGACTTCCACCAGAAAGGGCTCATGGTGTCCCTTTCTACAGATGACCCCATGCAGTTCCATTACACCAAGGTACAGTGTGAGCTGAGCGCCGGGGCTGGGACTATGGGGCTGGCACTGTGTGCGCCTCGGTTTTTTTGGAAGCCAGTGGCACTTGCAGAGGGTCCAACATATGCTGGGCCATGTCCCCTTTCTCCAGCAGATGTCCAGGTAGAATATTAGGAAAAATTTCTTCACTGAAACAGGGGTCAAGCATCTGAACAGGCTGCACAAGGCAGCAGTGCCTGAGAGTTTTCAAAAAATGCAAACACATGGCTATTTGTGATATGGTTTAGTGGGCACGGGGGTGTTGGTTGGAAGTTGGACTTGATTCTGGAGAACTTTTCCAGCTCCAATGATTCAGTGGCTCTGTGAGCTGTGGGACAACCCCTGCAGAGCACAGGCTGTGCTGGCAGAGGCTGCTGACCCCTAACCCCGTGCTGCAGGAGCCCCTCATGGAGGAGTATGCCATCGCCGCCCAGGTATTCAAGCTCAGCACCTGTGACATGTGCGAGATCGCCAGGAACAGCGTCCTGCAGTGCGGCCTGTCCCACGAGGTGGGTGTCCTGTCCCCTGAGGAGTGTCCTGCAGTGTGTCCTGTCCCCTGAGGGGTGTCCTGCAGTGTGTCCTGCCCCATGTGGGGTGTCCTGCCCAATGAGGGGTGTGTCCTGCCGTATGAGGGGTGTCCTGCAGTCTGTCCTGCACCGTGAGGGGTGTCCTGTCCCCTGAGGGGTGTGTCCTGCAGTGTGTCCTATCCCATGAGGTGGGTGTTCTGTCCCCATGCAAGGGACACAGTGTGTCCTGCAGTCTGTCCTATCCCCATGCGGGATGAGTCCTGTCCCACAAGCTGGGTGTTCTGCAGTGTCTCATATCCCACGAGGTGTTCCTGTTCCATGCAATGGTGTCCTGCAATATGTCCTGTCCCATGAGGTGTGTCCTCTCCCACATCGTGAGTGTCCTGTCCCATGAAGAAGGTGTCGTTCCCACGCAGGGGTGTCCTGCAGTATGTCCTGTCCCATGAAGAAGGTGTCGTTCCCACGCAGGGGTGTCCTGCAGTGTCTCCTGTTGCACGAGGGGTTTGTCCTTCTGGGGAGGTCCTGCCCACGGCCTGAGAATGGCACCCAGCTCCACTCGTGGGCTCAGGGTTTCCTTCGGGCGCTGTCAGCGGGGCTTCTGAGGTCAGTACCGCTGTCTTTGCCTCTGGCAGGAGAAAGTGAAGTTCCTGGGTGAAAACTACCGGGAAGACGGGCCCGATGGCAACGACATACGGAAGACGAACGTGGCCCAGATCCGCGTGGCCTATCGCTACGAGACCTGGTGCTACGAGCTCAACCTCATCGCCGAGGGGCTGAAGAACGAATAGGCGGGGACCGGACCGCGGGGCCGGGGCCGTGCCGGACTGTGAGGGGGGCCGGGCCGGGCCGGGGCCGTGCTGGACGGTGAGGCCCCGGGGCAGCGCAGTAAAACCCCGTCCGTGAAGCGGCTCCGAGCGCCTGAGGGAAAGGGGGCGGGCCCGTCGCCTGAGTGACAGCCACGCCAGCCAATGGGCGGTGGTGCAGTGCGCTCTGGGGCGGGGTGAGGGTGGGATCTCATCTGAGTGACAGCCACAGCAGCCAATGGAGGGCGGCTCCGTGAGTGCCGGGAGCGTCCTGCGGGAGCGGGCCGAGGCCGCGGAGAGACGGGACAGGGCGCGGCGGGGGCGGGGCCTCTTTCTGAGTGACGGTCACGTCAACCAACAGGAAACGGCTCCTGGCGCTCTGGGGCGGGGGGGAGGCGGGATCACCGCTTGAGTGATGGCCAGAGCAGCCAATGGGAGGTGGTTCCGTGCGCGCCGGGAGCGTCCTGCGGGAGCGGGGCCGGGAGCGGGCCGAGGCCGCGGTGAGCAGCGGGACCGGGCGGGGGCTCCGCCGGGAGGGCGAGCGGGTGGCCCGGGGGTTGGGGCTTCCCGCAGTGGCGGCAGGCTCGGGGCTGCGGGTTCCGAGGGGTCCCCGTGCTCCGGCTGCGGACGGACGGGCGGGCAGCGGCCGGTGCAGCATCTTCCCCGTGTGTGAGGGGCGGAGGAGGCAGGTGCCTGCCCCACCTGCCCGGAGGAGACCCGGCTCGCTCGGGTCGGGGTGGGTTCGTCTCCCGCACTCGTGCGGATGGATGGCTGCGGGGAGGGTGCCGGGCGGGCACACGGGAGGGCCCCGCTGGCTTCTCCCGGTGAGGGCGATGGAGCGTGGGCTGCTCGGGGCTGCCGAGGGTCTCTCCCCCCGGGGCTGCCGAGGGTCTCTCCACTGGGCTGCCGAGGGTCTCTCTCCCCGGGGCTGCCGAGGCCGAGGGTCTCTCCCCCGGGGCTGCCGAGGGTCTCTCCCCGGGGCTGCCGAGGGTCTCTCGCCCCGGGGCTGCCGAGGGTCTCTCCCCCCGGGGCTGCCGAGGGTCTCTCCCCCCGGGGCTGCCGAGGGTCTCTCCCCGGGGCTACCGAGGGTCTCTCCCCGGGGCTGCCCGAGAGCCGGCCTGCTGTAGGTGCAGGTCACACCTCCAGAGGGTCTGTCCCCCCCGCAGCACTCTGGTTCTGTACAGAGCTTTGCACTACTGGGCTGGTTTAGGTCTCACTGGCTGTTTGTGTTTGTTGCATTGAGGTGCGGGGCTGGGTGGTTACAGAGCTCCTTGGGCACGCTGGAGCAGCCTCCCCCTGCCTCCCCCAGCTCGCTGCATGCACACACACCTCAGTTCCAGTGACATGGGAGGGTACCTGGCTGTGACAGAGCCCAGGCACTGGTGCAGCAATTCCTCCTCGCAGCTGGGACTGGCGTCAGCGAGTGATGGAAGTAGAAGTTGCAGGAAAACCTGCCCCTGGAAATGTGTATTTGAGCACTGGTGGCTGGAGGATCTGACCTGGATGTGACCTTGAGTCCTAGTGCTGTCCGTTGCTGCTTAGCAAATATTTTATCTCAGTCTTCTAATTGTAATAATCTAATATGGATATGACTCAGTGGGCAGCTCTGGAACACATTATCTGAATGGTGTCTGAGAGGTTTTCTGGTGCTGCCTTATTCTGCACCCTTTGAACCTCCTGGGGCTGCTGCCTCAGTGCTGCTGAGACATTCCCAAAGGAATGAGAGGTTGGTTGTGGCCCCACACAGCCTGTCTGGGGTGGCCCATGTAAAGCCACACAGGCTTTGTGACTTTCCTTTGGAACCTCACCTCTGATGGTGACACCAAGGAAGTGCTCCAGGATAAGTCATGATTGATTTTTAACTCCATGCCTCATTTCTGGTGTGCAGCTGCAGCATTCCTGGGGCTGGCAGCCAGCCCGGGGTGTAGGGGCTGAGTCAACTGCTGTTGTCAGTATTGCTACTCTGGGCATTCAGATACTGTGAGTCAGGTTAAAAACCCACGACTTTATAAATAGTACATTGTGGGTTCTGTCCATGTGCACCCTGGCGTAGCAGCCTTCAGGGCTTACATGTTGGAAGTGCTTTGGTTTGGGGTATTTTTATATCTTGAGGAAAAACTTGCTTTCAAGAAGTTGAATTTCATCACTTTAGGAAAGGACAGTCAGTAGAGAAGTCTTAGGACCCATGAGGGTCAGACTTAACCTCCTTTTCCTGTGTAATTTGGATTAGCAGCACATTTTCTGTGTCCAGGGGCTGTGGCCATGGATCTGATAAAGCAAACCTGCCTTAGCAGGAGACGCAGCAGCATGGAAGGAGTTAATACCTCGTGGTTAGAGTAGCTTTGTATCGAGATGGAAATGACTAAGCACTCTGCATTCCTGGAGAGTTACTTATTTTGATTTAAAACCATCTTGTTTGGTACTGCCCATGTCTTTGAGGCATCAGCATGGCAGAGCTGTTCAGAGGAGCTTCAGGGTAGTTCTGGAGAGGAACAGGATGGGAGTAGCTGAGAGCTCTGGAAGGGGTCCTTTCCCTCCAGGAACAAGCTGCTGGCTTCCCTAGACTGCACAAGACCAGAAACTGCTTTTTATTTGCCTGCTAACACAGGAGGCTTGGTGACAAAGGCTCTGGGATGGTTTAGGACTGCACAGCTTTCACAAAAGGATTGAGATTGCCTCAGAGCTGCACGAGCTGGTCCAGGCGGTGTTTGTGTTCCCAGGAGCAGGACAAGGTAAGGTGCTGTGTCAGTGCCTCTGTTCTCTCTGTGCCCCTGCTGCAGGGTGCTCGGGGTGCTGGGGGTTCCAGCAGCACAGCTGGTGGGGGGCCTGACCTCAGCACTAGGCAGGGATTTATCCTGGAACAGCAGAGCTGGCAGCTTTCTCTCCTTGGGAATGTGGTTTCAGGAAATGGAATTGTCTCCAGGCTTTGCATGGAAAATGTGTAGTGTGCTCTCTGGATTTCAGGGCTGGAAAAAGAGTCAGAGCTACCTGTCATGTGCTGGGAACGTGCCTTATTTTTCTGCTTTGGGAGCTTCCAAACAACGTGGGTCGGTGAGGCAGTCATTTGGCAGAAATGGGTGATGTTATGTCTAGAAATTATGTCATTTTCCCCCAAACTGCTGCTTCCAGTGAAATAATTCAGTATTCTTAACTAGACACTGATCTTCTCTAAGTCCTGATGCAGTAAGGATGATAAATTTGGCTTCTCTGGAAATACTGGGAAGTGCACTGGGGCCACTGAAGGAGTTTGGAAGGGAGGTCAGGATGGAAGCAGTCACAAGTCTGGTTATTCTGTGACAGGAATGATTTGTACAGTGCTTGATACAAGTGCTGGCTGCCTGACCCAGGTGGTCTCTGCCAGCTCTGTGTCCCTGAACTGTCTTTTAGCCTGTCCTGGACTACATTTAAGAGTTACTTAACTTGGATCACACCACCCCAGTGTGCTCTTTCTTCACCAAAGATCAGTCTCTGCTCTTGCCTGGGCTCACGTGATGAGCTGAGATTAAACACCTGGTTCTTGATAGCAAGCCTGGGCAGGTGAAAAGCTGCATTCCTCTCTTCCTTGGATGGATAGTTTGGAAGAGACAGTCCAGGGAGCAGCACTGAGTGAGAACTTTAGGTTTGTGCTCAGCTCTCCGTGGATCCCATTCCTGCATGTCCAAGGCTGGGTTGGACAGGGCTTGGGGCAACATAGGGCAGTGGAAGGTGTCTCTACCATGGCAGGGGGTGGAAGGAGATGAGCTTTAAGGTTCCTTCCAGTCCAACCCAGCCCAGCCCATTCTGGGGATTCTGGAATTCCATGTGGTGGCCGAGGCTGAGCTTCTCCTCCACGTTTCTCAGGTCCTGGTTGTGCCTTACCATGGGGGCAGGGGTAGAGGGCAGGAGCATTAGGCCATGATTTCAGCCATGGCTTGAGATGAGGAAGCAGAAATGGAGCTGTCTGTCTGTTTGTCTGTTTGTCTGAGGAAGCTGCAGCACAGACAGTTTTTGTTGCAGCCTTCCCAACAAGAGCCATGGCAGGAAGGATGTGGGATGGGCTGGCAGCCAGCAGAGCTGCCCAGCTTGGGCACAGCAAGGGTGGACACACCTGGAAAGCTGTGCAGGGCTACTCAGCCTCCTCTGTGCAGTCATTTGTCCTCATGGATGGTGGTGGGTGTCAGGAAAAGGTTCTTCCCCAGAGGTGCTGGGCAGTGCCCAGGCTCCCCAGGGAATGGGCAGGGCCCTGAGGCTGCCAGAGCTCCAGGAGTGTCCTGTGCAGGGCCAGGAGTTGGACAGGATGATCCTCGTGGTTCCCTTCCAAGTGTATTCCATGATTCTCTGCCAGGCTGCTCCCAGAGGAGCTCACAGCTGGAGCATTTAGGAGAAAACAGCCAGTGCTTTTGGAAACAAAGCAGCTGTGGGCACGGGCTGTGGGTGCAGGTGCTGGACTGTGGATAAACCCAGTCCTGTGGATAAACCCCTGCTCCACCCTGCGGGCTCCTTTGGGCTCTGCTCCCTGTGCCACCCCTGCATCCAGCAGTGCTGGGTTTGAAGGCTTGGCAGGCCCTGGGGGATCCTGGTGTGAAGCTGGGCTGCTGGGGAGGCTGTTTGAGCCCTGTCCCCCCTGGCTGTCCCCAGCAGAGCCTTGTCCTTTGCCAGCCAGGTCCTGGGGAGCATCCTGGAGCTGCAGCAGCTGAGTGGCCCAGCAGAGGGAAGCTGCTTTCCTGTCTGCTAATCAGGGCTGTGCAGACAGGGATTGAGGAAGGATGGCTCTGCTCTGGCTCAGGATGTTTTGGCAACAATGCCTATTTATAGGAGAGGGCAGGGGCCCCTTGCTGCTGTGGGAAGAGGGTCTCCAGTGGCTACGGAAGCACTGAGGACAGGCTGGAATGCTGATGAGGGACAGAGGGCTGATGATGGAGCAAATATCCCCAGCTCAGGGCTTACCCAGATTGTCCAAGTTTATCCCCTTCACTGCTGAGTGGCAGAGTCACCAGCAGCTGTCTGGGACAATGGGTTGAGCAATTCCAGCCTGCAGGAACCCACGCTGTGGAGGCAGGGAGCTGCTTCCCACAGCAACTGTGCTCCTTTGGCAGAGGGGGAGAGTACAGCACAACCCAGGCTTGGTGCCATGTGTGCCCAAACCATCCCTGAACTGCCTGGGAGCCCTGGCATGTCCTTGACCGGTGAGCTTTCTCACTAATGCTGTCAAGTACATCTGCCAAGGCCAGTGTTTTGCTTTTAACTGCACTGCAGATGCCTCTGCCAAGCAGATCAGCAGCTCCAGGGATAACCCTGAGCCCTGGGATTTGAGGTGTGGTCCCAGCAGTGGGCAGGGTGCGGGTCTGCTGTGGTGGGGCCTCTCCACACCCAGCCTGGAGAGTGGGACATGACCCCTTGCCAGGCAGGTTTAAGCTCCCGTGGCTCCCAGCGTGGTTTGCTGCCCATCCCTGGCTCTGCCCACTCTGCCAGGCTGTGGTGACTCAGTGCTGGCCGGGTGTGGTGGCAGTGGCTGTGGAGGACATGTGCCCAGGGTGGCAGTGGCAGCTCCCTGGCTCTGTCAGCTGGAGCCTGAGCACAGGTTCGGTGAGACTGGACCCTGGTCCCACCTGGAGCAGGTCTGGCTGTTTTCTGCAGGGATCCTCTGCTTTTGTGCATGTGTGGAATTCTGCTGTTTCCCTGCCTTTTGCAGGGAGACTGCTTGGTGCCAGGGGAATGGTACCAGGGCCAGTGTGGCCCCTGGCCTGAGCTGAGCACTTGTCTCCTGCGGCAAATGGAGGTTGTTAAATACAGCTGGAGGGTTGGAACTTCTGCAATGGGATAATTGCCCAGAGAAAGGGAGGAAGAAGGCTTGTTAGAGCCTATGGGCTGCTGTCTTCTGTCCAGGATGAGTTTTCACCTGTGCTGGCATATCTGGGAATATTGGGATGCCTTGTGAGCTACACATAGAGCCAAAGGGCTCCAAGGCTGAGGATTCCATACATGAGATGTCTGTATTGAGGCCATGCTGGACCTGCAGGTGCTGGCTCTGTACAGCCACTCCAGTTCTCCCTGGTGATTTCACCTGCATTCCTTGCTGGGTTATCTGGAGGAAGTGTGCTGTATCCCCTGGATTACATGTGTAGGAAGTCTCAAAGAGCACAGCTCCTGCAGGCTCTGCTTGGCTAGGAGAAGCCAGAGTGTTTCTTTAGTATTCCTTCTCTGCTGATCTAAACACGGGGTGATTTTTCACGTGAAGATGAGAACTCACCTGTTTCTTCTGCCTTTTGAAACTTCTCCTGGCTGCAAGCTACAGTCTGGGCATCACTGCCCTCCAGTCTCTTGGAAGGCAAATTTAGGTCAGGTGCTGACAAACAGAGCACCAGGCAGGTTTTCACTTACGCTGTGGAGCAAGAGAACACTTCTGGGAGGAGGATGCACTGCCAGAGTCAGGCTCTTCCCCAGCCACCACAGCTCTTCTGGTCCTGTGTGAAGCAGCAGCTCCTCTCTGGAAAGACAAATGTGGTTTCTTTTTTCTAGAGCTGCCCTGGTGCCTCGTGTGCTGCTGTGTCTCTGCTGAGTGGGGAGCTCAGGTGCCACAGGGATTTATCTCTACTGCCTGAGCATCAGGAGGAGCTGCACTCCTGCAGAAGGGCTGGCTGAGATCCACGCTGCTGTGTTCCTCTGCCATTAAATAATTTCCTTGAGTTTGCATGCCTGGGATCCCTCAGAGTGTTTTGTGCCTGCTGTGTTTGTTTTTTAGGCCGGTGAAGCCCCAGCTCCCTTTGGATGTGTGCACAAACAGCCCCTGTGGGGAGCGAGCTCTGGAAGCCTGTCCCGAGCACGTGTTGGGTGTGATTTGGGGAGGAATGTTCCACAGCAGCTGCCAGGGAGCAGCTGGGACTTTGGGGTGGGGGCATGGCTGGGGTGCCACTGATGGCTCTCGTTTTTGCCCGCAGGTCGGAGCTGCCAGCCCGGACTCTGTGGCACCGCGGGGCACTTGGGAGCGTGGTGCCAGCTTGGATGTGTGCAGCACACAGGAGGACGTGGCCAGGGCTGGCCATGGGCTGTGTGTGAGCCCTCTGGCCCTGCCATGCACCCCGCGGGGGCTGGGGACAGCAGCTTCTCCCGTGTGGCCGTGCAGGGCCAGACCCTGTCCCGCAGCCACTGCCGCAACATCAAGCAGAAGATCTCCCAGTGGGAGGGCAGGGCACGGGGCTGTCCCAGCAAGGACAGGCAGCAGCCTAAGGACTTCGGAGTAAAGTATGATCCCAGCTGTAATGCACTACCCAAAGTGAAGGCAGAATGCACAGAGAACGGCAGAAGGGCTCGGTCCAAAGATCCAAAGAGCCTGGGGTTGGATTTCAGGGAAGATGCACGGAGCTGCTGGCAGACTGGGGGCTGTGGTGGCCCAGCTTCCCGAGCCAAGGAGAAAGGAGAGGGGCAAACAGGCTTCCCAGCCCCAGGGGTGACACTGCCCCCAGGGAACTTCTATACCTCACAAGCTCTGTGGAGGAGAGCAGATCCCTCCCTGCCTGGCAGAACCTCTCCTGTTCCTGGGGACCTCCAGAGGAAGCAAGGCAGCTCTGGCTCCACAGAAAGAGAACTGCAAATCAAAGGAGTGGATACTCTCTGCAGGGCAGAGAGGAGCTTGAGAAACATTTACTCTGAGGTTGAGGGGCAAGAGGAGGAGGCGGCGGCTCCTGATCCACCACCCAAACCCCGCAGGACTTTCCGCTACCTGGAAGAGAAGGGTGCTGGTGGTGGCAGAGATGCCAGTGCCACCAGGGAAGCTCCCCTGCAAAAGCAGTGTGGAAGGGACTTGGTGTCATCTTCCAACAGCCCTGAGAAGAAAATAGCCAGCAGGAGGATCAGAGGGAGAGCCCAGAGGTACATAATCCATCTCTCATGTCTAAAACATTTCCTTAAATCACTTTCTAGATGGGTTTAAGCAGCTTGTTTGGCATGATGTCCTCATGGAGGTGCTACTAGTGATGATGCCTCTTTTCATGGGGAAAGGATGTTCCTGGGTGAAAGTATCCCGCTTTTGCTGCTGACAGCCTTGCAAAGAAGGCTCCAGGTTCCAAACAGAAGTCAGCCCACACCTTAGAACAGAGTGGAGTGGCAGTATGCTAGCCCCAGGAAGAGACCTGCCTGCTGCTTGCCCTCAGCTGCAATTTGGGGGTGGCAGAGTAGCTTTTTCCTGGGGCACTGTGGCTGCTGAGCGTTTGGCTTTTCTGGGAGTGAAAGTTTCTCTTGCTACTTAAGGCTGGAGGCTGTGGATACTGCTCTTGCAGTAGGTTTGGCTGGTTTTCCCTCTTTCCCATACCCTTCTGAGGTGGCTTGATGCAGATCCTGCTCAGAGCTGAGCTGCCTGTGCTAGACTGATGTGCAGAGTACCAGCAGAGATGTGGCCTGAGGCTCTGAAACCTTCCACTGTGGCAAAGTGGGCAGCAACAACCCAATTTTTATGATGATGATGGGCTAAATCCCTGTCAGCTCTTCTGTGGCCTCAGTGCCCAAATTTCAAAATAGTGGCCAAGTGGATGGAAATGCCAACCCACAAAGGCATGAGCACCTTGAGCATGAGTAGGAAAGGCCAATAGGAAGCAGTGCCCTGGTTCTGAGCTGCTGCAAGTCTGCAAAACATGGTTTGGGTTCTTGCCTTTGACAGGATGGTCTGGCCATGCCTGCTTGGAGTGTTCTTGGCCATGGAGCCTCCAGCTCCCTTTCTTACTTATTAAATCTCCCAGAGTAGGTGAGCAGGACTCACTTGGTGTGCTGGCTTTGGCTGGGATAATTTTCTTCTTGGCATCTTGTGTGCTTCTGTGTTTTGGGGTTGTGCTGAAAATACTGGTAACACAGCAGTGTGTGAGCTATGCTCACGCAGAGCTGGGAGGGAACACAGTGGGGACAGATGACCCCAAGGGTGTTCCAGACTCTGTGATGTTGTGCTCAGCAGTAAAAATAGGGGAAGAAGCAGGAAGAGGGGAAATTTGGAGTTTGTGTTCACTGTTACGCATGACGGAGCCCCTGGGTCAAACACTGAGGGAAATAGGGAATGAATCCCTTCTTTTGCTTTCCTTGCTTGTACAGCTTTCCTTTACCTTCCAAACTGTCTTTATCTTGACCCATGCACGTGTTTTCTCTCTTTTACCCTCTGATTCCCACCCCCATCCTATGGGCTGGGAGTGAGGGGCTGAGCTCGACCCTTGGAAACGTGAGCCCAGAGTGGAGCATCCATGTGCTGGATGGTCCCAAGGAGGGCCACACTGTGTTTGGACTGCAGACACCAACTGCAGCAGGTGCCTCTGGAAGAAGTCACACTGGTTTTCCTCTAGGAAATCTTTTGAGTTTGAGGACATCCAGGGCTTCCGCAAGCGGCCGGCGGGCAGTGGCTCCCACAGACCCCGGGAGGAGACAAATGGCACAGCAGGATCCAGGCTGCTCTGCACTCAGTCTGAGGACAACATCTACGAGGACATTATCTGTATGTGCCTCTGCTTCTGGGGGTGCTCTCACCGTGCTTGAGGGTGGCAGTTGTGCTGGGGAGGGAGGAGTGAGGGTGAGGATGCATCGAGGCCCTTTCCGGCTCTGGGGCTTGTAAGGTCTCCCCCATCTGGGGTTCTTTGTTGGTGTTGGTGACACCTGCATGTGAACAGCTTGATTTCAGATGTCATGGGAGGTCACTGGCGTTGGCCTGTGCTAAACTGATTTCTTTATTAGCTCTTGGAATGCTTTGCTCGAGTGTTGCACAGAGATCAGTGTGAACTCTGCCAAAATGAGCTGCTTTGCAATAGAGCTGCTTGCTCTGCAGGGGAAGAAGTGTTTTGTTCTGCCGAGTCCATGTACAGTTTGCCAAGTTGATGGCAGTGGGTCAGAAGGATGGGGTGAGAACCTCATCCAACTTTAAACAAGTCTCTCAGACCCTGTTATTGGCATGCTCTCCCCACTTATACCCCTGGCAAAAATTACAAGGTTTAACCTCCTTTCATAAATCCCCCATCCAATACTTTTTCCAGGTCCTACAAAAGACCATCCTTATGAAGATATCAGAGCACTGCCCTTGCCCCTGTGGAAGGTCCCATCTGTCTGGAAGCTGCCCCCTCCCCGGAGCATCAGCAGGGCTCCCAAGGTAGGGTGGGGGATTAAAGGGTCAGGTGTTTGCAGGATCATTCCCACAAGGGCCCTCCTTTGTGCCCACCCCCAGCCTCACATTCCACACTGCAAGCCATTGGTTTGCCTTATTGTTATATTGCTTTTCATTAATGTAAATACTATATAATGTATAATGAACAGCCACGACAGCTGATTAAGCTGCCAAGGAACAAAAGAGTAGGAAAAAGAGAGATTTGGTGAGATACTTGAGTGAGGAGGTGGGATGGAGAGCTTGGAAGAGGATTTACCAGCTGTAATCTGACTCCTCTGTCTGTGACCTTGGACCAACACTGGATCTCACACTTGACTATCTCTTCTGCTTCTGTTTTCCAGCCTCCCCCAAAACCTGCCTTCCTCAGCCGTAAGTCGCTGGAGCTGAGGCCCTCCCAGACAAGTTTCCAGGGAAAGATGGGGAAGGAGACCTCCCTGCCTGTCACTCTGTCTGAGTGGAAGCTGTTCCGAGCAGTGGAGGCTGCCAGCAGGAGAAAGAACCTGCCCTGGGTGAGATCCAAGTGTGAGACTTCACTTCTTGCCTGGCATTTCAAGCTCTTGCTGCTGTGAGTGGCCACAGAGCTGTGGGCCAGGCAGGTGATTGCTGCTTGGCATTGCTGCTCCAGCCATTCCCTCTCCAAGTGGCAGGGCTGGTGTTTGGGGGTCTGAGTGCCAGTTCTAGCTGGGACAGTGGTGTTTTTGTTGGTCAGGAATCACAGTGGTGTTTTTATGGGTGGACAGAGTGCTCAGTGTTGGCCTGGAGGTCAGGGCTGTGTGTGAACACAAGCCCTTCCTCGTGCTTTGTCACCTAAGCCTTGTTCCCAGTGTTTCCATGGAGTGTTGGTGCTGGATTTGTGCTCTTGGAGAGCTCCTGGGGCAGTTCTGTAATCCTGTGTGGACATGTCCTCTGCTTCCAGTGACTTCCCAGGCTGATCCTTGTGTTCCACTGCAGGGCCTGAGCTGTGGGATAGTTGTGGGGCCCTTGGTTACTTGGAATATTGGCCTGGAGTTCTGGACTGGCACCAGGAACAGCTGTTGCATAGTTTAGGGGTGCAGAGGAACTCTCAGGGATAAGAGCATTTCACAAAGCCTTCATCCAGCTGTCCCTTCTGGCCTCTCCCTCCTGCCTGGCTGTAAAGACAATTATGCTGCTGAGGCCAGAGGGGTGAGGAAGGCTTTTAACCCACCTTCACACAGAGGACTGTTCAGTTTGATGCCTTGGGAAGGTTTCTAGATCCTCCTGTTGGTTACCAGCTCACATCCCTCTGTGACAAAAGGCACCACGTGCTGTAGAAGGGCAGCTGCCACTGTGGTGACACTTTGTGCATGGGACTCAAATTCCAGCTGTGGTAATGAGAAGGATTTCTTTTTGCTGTGGTAAAATCATTTCACTTCAGCAGATCTTTATTTCATCTGAAAATCACGTGTATTTGCTCAGATTGCACAAGACTGAGGTAGAGTTGGGCAGCTGCAAAGGACTTTTCAAACCTTTAAAGTGCTTTGGAGTATCAAGTAACTTCTGTCTGCATTTTTAAACAAACCCTAGGTCTGGAAAATCAGGAAGGAGATGGCAAGATTATAAAAATGCTGTGATGGAGAGTATCTCTCATTTGGAGAGGGAAAATAAAATGTTCTCCAAAAGCAAACCTATTCCAAAAATCTGGTAACAATTTACATGCAGGAAGAGCACTTTACTCTCTTGGCTCATGAGGAATTGAGCCAAGATTGCTTGAGAGGTTAAGAAAAGGACTGGGGTCTTAAAAAGACAAAACCTTTTGCCTAAGAAACACATGGCTGCCTTAAACACACCCAGGGTGGTGACTCAGCTGCACAAAAATCAGGACAGAAATGAAGATCTCCTTGGTAAGGCTGGCTAAAAAGGGAAAGAAGGCAGGTTTGGCAGGAGGAGCACTGCTCTCTGCAGTGGGCTGTTTGTTCCCTGCAGCCTCCTCGTGCTGGGAGGGCTGGCTGAGGCAGAAAATGGGGAGAAATCCATTGGAAAAGGACAGCCTAAGTCTAGATTGCTGATGTGGGGATTAAATGCTTGAGCTGAACAAACAGGTTCTCTTTAATATAGTTCTTTTTATGCTGTATTTGTGATGACAAATGGCTGGGCCTCACCCTCCTGTGTTGAGTTTAATGAATTCTTGAGGCAGGAATGAACTTGACCTGCTCCCTGCATTTAGGGTAAATCCCTTTTGCCATGAAGCGAAAGCCGCCTTTGATGTGGGGAGTCAGGAGCCCCTGGGGCACGGGCAGGTGAGGAGAAAGCACAGAGCAGGCTGTGACAGGGACACAGAAAGTGTCAGGACTTTGGCTTTAGGGCTGTTGTGACCAGTGGAGGGAAGATTGCCAACACAGAGTGTCAAAGTGCTGACCCTTCTTTCGTGTGTGTGGCTTAGTCTGCACTGGGCTGTGCTTTTACCCAACTTTTTTCTTCCACTGGACCAGGTGTGTGGTCCTGCAGCACAGACCCATTGTTCTATCCCACTAGCTGCCTTCATTTGTGCAAAATCACAGAATGGTTTGGGTGGAGAGGCCCTTAAATTCCTCCTCATTCCACCCCCTGCCATGGCCATGGCAGGGCCCACTTCCACTAGAGCAGGGTACTCTGAGTACATCAACCTCTCATTCCAGCAAACAGCTGGGGCAGGACCTGTGCTTGGAGCAGCCTCCCTTGGGCTGTAGGAGACTTGAGCTGACATCAACTACAGCAGCAAACCCCCAAACCAACCCCCAAGCTACAGTGAGAGAGCTCTGCTTTTTCTGGGCTTGGAATGAGTTGGGGTGCTGGGGAGCATGTTCTGAGTCCTCAGTGATGGAGGGTTTGATATGTTCTTTCAAGTGCCTTTGCATAGAAGATGGAGATCTGATGCCAGACAGTTTGTCACTTCTATTTGGGAAGGCAAGTGTGACATTTTTCAGAGTGCTTCTACAGTCTGGTGTCAGCTTGGAGCTGTGCTGACAGGGATCTCTCTCTTGCAGCAGAAATCTGTGCTCATTCTTTATCCACTGAGCTGGGCTAGAAGGGCTCCAGCCTCTGAGCCAGGGTTGCTGCAGGATTTGGGCAGCTTTCCCCAAGTCTTGGATGGTGGCTGTTGGGCTGCTCTCCTGTTGGCACCTGGAGCCTTCTCTGGACCCCCACATTAACCTCTGCTTCTGCTTTGGATTTCAGCTGGTACTAAAAATACAGGAGATCTTTGATTCCAAGCGTGGAAAGAAGAAGGTGAAGCTGCTCAGTCCTGCTGGGAGAGAAGCAGCTCCAGTGAAAGGTACTGGGGTCTCCAGCACCACTGTCTGTGCTCTGAACACCTTGAGTGGCACAATTCCTCTGCCCCTGGCCTGGCACCACCACCTCATGCTGACTCAGCAGTGCAAACCCCACACTTGTGGCTGGGATTGAGCTTTCAGCTCAAGGAACACCTGCCTAACCTAAATTTAACACTGTCACAGGGGAGGGATTCTGAGCCTAGAGAGCTGGGCTGCTGGTTAAAAGTGCTTTTTCAAAAAAGCAGATTAAAGCAAAAATTCTTCAGAAAACCACTTGGCACGAGAACTACCAGTGACTACTGCATTCATTGTCTGTGTGCCTTGTTCTGATTGTGTAGGATCTTTATTTATGATTATCCAGCTCAGGAGCTCTATTAAGCTTTATAGCAGCCTCAACCAACCAGCTGGCTTGTGTTCTCTGCCCATGTTCAGCTGACCTGCAGGTCATTCACTGACACCACTGGCTTGATATCAGCTCTGCTCTTTGCAATTTGCTGTTGTACCACATTTTCCAGCTGCCCTTGGCTGATGCTTTGGGCAGGATTGGTGGGCAGCCCTGAGGGATGTTGATCTGACGAGTCTCACGTTTTCTCTCTTTCCCAACTTTGGGTGTTGCCCATCTTCCTTCTGCATGGCTAATAAGTGAAAACTATGTGTGTTTCAGGTGAAACCAGTGGGAATGAAAGCGATACGGAAAATCAGCCCAAAAGTGAGTGAATCACAGGGGCTGGTCCTCTCCCACAGCACTGCACCTTTGGCTCAGGCCCTGCTGAGATGAGCTGACGTGTGGGGATCTGCTGAGACAGGGCCAGGGAGCCTCTCAGAGCCACATGGCCAAGTCTGGACACAGTTGCTGTGACAAGCCAACCTCTGGTTCTGCCCTGTCCCCTGAGCCCTTGAGATAATGCCATTAATCTGCCAGTCAGCAGAAGCAGAGTAATTTTTGGGTTGGTAGGAGGTTGTTCCTGATCACCTTTGCTGCTGCTTGAGGTTATTTCCCTCCCGATTCCTTCCCTTGGTTCTGTTTTATGTAATGCTGTGAAATGTCCTTTCCTCTGGGGAGAATTCACCTGGGTATTTGTCTTGTTCCAATGCCCTGAGCTGGATCATAGACCCAAACTCTAGACCTGAAACACCTACTTGGTTTTAGCTGGTTAAACAGAAGGATATGGCACAGGGTGCCCAAGAAGCTGTGACTGCCCCTGGATCCCTGGAAATGTCCAAGGCCAGGTTGGACAGGGCTTGGAGCACCCTGGGATGGTGGAAGGTGTCCCTGCCCATGGCAGGGAGTGGTACTGGATGAGCTTTGAGGTCCCTTCAACCCAAACCATTCAAGGATTCTATGAATTCTATGATTTTATTTTAGGTGTTTCATTTTCTTGGAGGGAAACATTCAAAAGGCTTTAACTTGGAACAAAAAGTGAAGTTCCGTTTCTTTATGTTAAGGAGAGTAATGGAGAGTGAAGAATCTCAGCAGAAATAATTGAGTTTTTTTCAGAAAGACTGAGTCACTGCCTGATGGAAGAGTTGTTTGAGAGTGTCTAGAATGTGTCACAGTGGCTGGGCCACAGGAATTCCTGACGTCAGAGGGCCCTGCCTGTGCCTGTGAATCTGTGCTGCCTGTCAGGACAGCCCAGCCTGGGGCTGCCTTGGCCAGGGAGCTGCTGCCTCTGCCTCTCCTGAGTTGGTGTTTGGAGTGGCTCCCTGAGTCTTGGCAGTTCCTGGTGCAGCTGGCCTTCACTCCCTGGTAGCCTCTTGTGCCACTCTGAGATGTGTAAGAACATCAGGGCAGCAGGAGAAATTTCACTGTCTTTCAGGGGGGATTTTCAGAGCTGCAGATTTGCAGGATTCTGGATTTACAGGCCAGTGCTCCCAGTCTGAATTACAGAATCCTGGAATTGTTAAGGTTGGGAAAGACCTCAAGGCCATCAAGTCCAGTCATCAACCCAATACCACCACCATGCTCACCACTAAACCACATCCTCAAGTGCCACATCCACACATTTTTTAAACACCTCCAAGGATGATGAGTCAACCACTGCCCTGGGCAGCTTGCTCCAATGATAACAACCATTCCAGTGAAGAAATTGTCCCTAATATCCAATCTGATCCTCTTCCAGTGGAATCTGCTATTTCCTCTCCTCCTGTCACTTGTTCACTGGGGGAAGATCAGCTCTGTGCATGAGGAGCTGACACAGGTTCATATCCCATGGGGGGAGAATTTGAATGTTGTGGAAATCCACCCATCCCTTTTCCCCCTCTGATGGCACTGCTGAATCCTCTTCTGTGCCCTGTAGGAGTGTGGCAGTGCCAGCCACAGGCTGGTTTGGTTTCGAAGACCACCCTAATTTGTGGGGTGGCTTCGTGTGGTGGAAAAATCTCTCCTCCAACCCGAGCTTCCCAAGAAAGGCTCAGTATTCTTCTGTTGTTGGGTCTCAAGGCAGTTTATTGCAAGTTATCTAAAAGATTTTCTTCTCGGGCTGCTGTGGTTTGCTCACAGCTCAGGCAGAGGCACACACACACCCTGACATCCTCTCTGACCCCGACTGCTTCTTCTCTCCCGCCCAGGGCTGCTGCTGTCTTTTATATGTACATTACGTGTGACATGGTTACAGTTTTCCCCAATGCCTATTACCTATATTAAATGGTGATTTTCTATCTTTTATATGGTACATTACGTGTTACATGTTTGCAGTTTTTCCCAATGCCTATTACCTATATTAAATGGTGAATTTCTATCTTTTATATGGTACATTACGTGTTACATGGTTACAGTTTTCCCCAATGCCTATTACCTATATTAAATGGTGATTTTCTACTCTAAACCAATCTGTGAGTGCCAACATCACCAAGAACATGGAGGTGAGGAAGAAGAAAGAGGGAGGACAGGGCAGGCCCAAATCCCTGCATCTTAAACCCTCTGACCCCCATGTACAAAACCAAAACCCCCCTGTACAGCACTCAAAAATTCTTTCCTTTACTTTGTGACTACTTCTACTCTAATATCTAAACTTTTGTGACTTCTTGTTCTTCCTGCAAGGTTGGTAAATCATTCCATGGCTCAAACCCAAAATCCCAGCTGTTTCCAGCTGCCTGCCAGGGTCTCAAATGCTTCTGACCGGGGCCTGGAACCTCCAAAAATGTCTGAGGGACGTTTTGAGTTCCCACAGTTTGGGATTTATTTCTCTCCCCAGGTCGCCACAGGTGCCTGAGGCGCTCGGCCTCCAAGAGGAACCCACACTACCAGACCTTGGAGAGGGATCTCATTGAGCTCCAGGAGCAGCGGCTGTTCGAGCTCTTCGTGGTGGTGTCCCTGCACAAGAAGGCATCTGAGGTCACCTACACACCACACATCATCCAGCAGTTCCCCAGCAAGGTAGGAGCTGTGTGGGAACCTAATGCTTTTTCTCTTTAAGCTTGGTCATATAAAGTCTTAGAGACAAGCATTATACTTTTGATAGTTTAGCTACTTTAGGTGGCATAAAAGATGCAGGATGACTCTTGTGACAGTGTTGGAAACAAAAAAGTTTTAATAAAAGGCAAAATAAAAAAGCTTTTTACAGATGAAAACCGAGCTAGGGCAAGAGGTTCTTGCTCCTGCTGAAATACTTCACAAAAGTCATTTACTTCTTTGGTTCTCTTCTTTTTCTAGTGAATTGCTTAGGCTGGACATTTTGGCTTCTGTTTAATTAGCTATCTTTAAGTTTGAGGTCAAGTCTCTAAGGTCTTATGAGGTGTCTTTTAACCAAATTGAGGAGAGAAACTTTTGGGCTTTTGTCTTTTTTAAGGAGACAAAGGGGAACTTATTTACTCCGTCAACAAGGGGCACATTCCTACAGGAGCCTGCCCTGGGAGCTGCTCAGCTCTGTTTCCCCTCCTGAACTACTCTGGTCAGGACCTGGGCTTGGAATGTGAGGCACCTTGCTCTGTCACACACCTAATGAGTGGTGTCAGGAGGTTGTTGAATATGTGTCTTGATAATGAGTTTATTGTGTTTTTTGAACTGCTTTTTTCCTACTTAATTCAAATTTTTATTAAGCCATGGGGTATTTGATACCAGCTAAAGGAGACGAAGGAGTGCAGAGCTCTGTCCCAAAGCTGGCAGGAACTTCATCCTGGCAGTCTGTCCCTTACAAACAATGAGTGAAGCACTGATGGTGCTCAGGAACTGGAATCCCAGGGCTTTTATGCTTATATGTACTGTTTTGAGAAAGAATAATAAAAAAATGGCAAAGCTGTTTGTACAAGCCCCCAAAACCAGGAGAGCTGTGGAAGCTGAAGCTAAACCAAATCCTTTGAAATAAGCTGTTCAGCCAAATGGGTGACAAAACCTGTGTGTGACTGAATTATAGCTCAGTGAACTAAGTTGGGAAGCTGAGAGGGAGCCTTGATGTTTCTGTGGTACCAGATTGAGATGAATATTCAGTTGTCAGTGTCTTGATGCCTTCCACTGCAAACAGAACAGAGCAATTCTGGCTATGCCATCAGAAAGCCAGGAATGATTGAGGACTCTGCATTCATCCACACAGAGGAGATGTCAGATCCATTCAGGGAGGTTGTGTGGGAACCCAGCAGATCCCATAGTGTCCCAAAGGATTTGTGTGCAAATAACTCCAAGTGTCTTAAGTGTGTAAATGCCTTGGGTTCACAAGATGAATAAGGAACTACAGCAGAAAGAGTGCACAGTGTTAATTTAATGGGTAAAACTGAACACACCCAAATAAAACTTACTAAAAGTGAGACTTTAGAGTGTTGGGAGGAAGAAAGGAGTGAAGCAGATTTGGCTTTTCCCTGGTGCAGCCTCTCAGTCTGTCCATTGCCTTTGGGAAGGGCACGGCAGGCTTCCCCTTCTGCTCTTTACTGGCTTTTATAAAGGCACTGACACAAAAAAAAATATTTTCAAATTTATTTATCTTCTGCTCAAGGGAAAGTGTTTTGGTGAGTGACTTAGATGGGACAGTGGGTCAGATTGGGTGTCTCCCTTCTAATATTAGCTTTGCTTCCAAGTAATCTGCTGTCACCCTCTGCTTTGGGCAGTGTGCCCAAGGACATCTAAGCTTTTGTACAAGTGTCACTCTGTGAAAATGCTGTTCTGTTTTCCTAACACTTTGTGCTGTCACAGCTTGGGGTACTGGAATAGCCTGGATGTGCTGAGTGCCTAAAATCAACTTCATGCAATAAACTTTCCACTTCTCAGGGGCATTTCCTACTTAAATGTGTAAAATTTCCTTACATTTCTTATGGAACCTCTTATCTAAACACCTTTCTTTTGCCTTTTCTGGGCAGTTTTGGGCATGGAAAATGTCCTGGAGTCCTTGAGGGATTTGATTTGAACCCACGTGTGGTGTGGCTGGAACATATGATTCAGGGTTGCACTTCAGTTATGAGTGATCTGCACATCAAAAGCTGAACACATTCCTGTTCCTAATAGTATTTTCAAGTCTCCTAGAAGTAGAACCAAGGCAGGCTGACCCAGCCATCATTTTGGGGCTCATTTCTACATTTTCCAATAAACCTAGCCATGCTTGTAGATCCTTACTCTGTCCTTACCAAGCTGGGCCATTTTACAAAGGTCCAGTCAGTAGGAAAAATGCAAGAGGGGACTGGGAATCTGCTAATGATCAGAGCATGTTCTCCTCTACCTGTGCATTAGCAATGGGATGGATCAGCCTTTGGAAGTGTCAGGAAGATGCTTTCTGTATTTTAAATGCTGCAGCTATGCACTAACTTCAGTGACTTGAAATGCATCTGTTACCCCTCCAGCCTGAACATCCCTTCAGACCATCAAAGGATACTGAAGAGAGGCTAAAGGTCATTCCCAAATTCTGCTTTCCAGATCCCAAAGACTGGTTCCCTTCATCAGACCTTCAAAGGTAAAGATTTGGTTTTGGAAACTTGTGACTGAAACAGGCAATGCTGAAAGCTTTGGACTGTGCCAGAGGAGCTGCAGCCAGAGCAGGGGAAGAGGGGAAAGGATCCAGGAAATCCCTGTGGTAGGAGGCAGGATGAGGTATGGAGCTGGGCTAGAGGGCTGCTGCTGCCTTTCCTGTAAGCAGGAGGAATTTGTCCAGGGCCAGCTGCTAGGGCTGGAAGTGCTTCTGCTCCTTGGCTGAATGGGGAAGCAGCTGTGAAGGAGGAGAGCTAGAAAAGCTCAGTGAGAGGAGCTGGGAAGGAGGAGAGATGGAAAAGCTCAGTGAGGAGCAGCTGTGAAGGAGGAGAGCTAGAAAAGCTCAGTGAGAGGAGCTGGGAAGGAGGAGAGCTGGAAAAGCTCAGTGAGAGGAGCTGGGAAGGAAGAGAGCTGGAAAAGTTCTGTGAGAGCATCTGAGAAGGGGGAGAGATGGAAAAGCACAGTGAGAGGAGCTGGGAAGGGGGAGAGATGGAAAAGTTTATGGATTGCAAGTTTTTACCCTGAACAGATCCCAGAGTCTTTCTAATCATGCCTTGGC
The DNA here is from genome assembly GCF_050655825.1 of Lonchura striata. Taxonomy (NCBI): domain Eukaryota; kingdom Metazoa; phylum Chordata; class Aves; order Passeriformes; family Estrildidae; genus Lonchura; species Lonchura striata. The sequence goes on along the minus strand of NC_140728.1, from coordinate 7,200,636 downwards.
CCTGACAGCATGACCAGGAGTTTGTGTGTTTTGTCAGTCTCTCCCCCTGAGCTGTGTGGTGAATTTAACCCTGACTCTGCCTTGTTCCTCAGTGAAACCTTTTCCTTTGTGCTGACGGGGGAGGACGGCAGCCGCTGGTTCGGGTACTGCAGGAAGCTCCTGGTGAGCATCTCTGGGAGGGCTGGGGGTACAGGGAGCACTGTCTGAGCACTGTCAGGACATGACTCAGGGCTGCTTTTCCATGTGGGCTACCCATCCTGTGCTGCTGGGGTGGTGCCAGCCCTTGGGATGCAGAAGGGAGGGTCACGATGGTGCTCAGAAACAGCCAAATGGGCTCTGGGCATGAAGCAGCTCCTGGAACTGGGTGTTCCTCAAGAACCTTCGTAGTCATCAGTGTAGGGGGCCTGCAGCAGAAGGAATTCTGCAGATCAGCTGCAGTGTGGGTGCTGGGTTGTTCCTTGCCCCCCTGTTCTCAGCAGAGCTTGCTGTTGCCTTTCAGCCAGAAGGGAAAGGGAAGCGCCTGCCCGAGGTGTACTGCATCGTGAGCCGCCTGGGCTGCTTCAACCTCTTCTCCAAGGTGAGCTGGCACAGCCTGTTCCTGAGCCCTGACAGCCTGCAGGCTCCACAGAGTGACTGGATCTTCTGTCAGGCTTAGTGATTGCAGCTCATCCCAGGAGAGTGGCGCTTCCTCTCTGTCTTTGCTTGGAGCAGGGAAATAAAATCAGCAGGTGCTGAGCCTTGTCAGCCAATGCACAAATCCTTCAGCAATTACTGCCAGGAAGGGCCTTCTTATACCTGGTGTTACTGAGGGTGCCCCTGTCACTGCAGGCCTCCAGCTGGATAATAATTAGCATTGACTCCATGATTGCAGAGGGCTGATCAATTGCTTTTTTATATCATCTTATACTATATTATTCTATCCTTATTAAGAAACTCAGTAACCCTTAGAGCCAGTCCAATACAGCTTTGACCTAATTGGTCAATCCATCCGAGCACTGTCTAATGTCTAATTAAGAAATCACCCTTTAGTAAACAAATCTCCATGACACATTCCACATGGGCACAACAGCAGGTGCAACAAGTGGAGATAAGAATTGTTTCTCATTGTTTTCTCTGATCTTCTCCCAGCCTTCCCCAGACAGTGCCTGGGAAAGTCTGTGCCTGCTCTCTGTGGCCAGAGAACTGCTGCCACAGTGCCCCTTCATCCTCTTTGTGCCCCTTCATCCTCTTCTTCTGTGACTTGGAAATAGAAAATCAGTTTGGGACAAGGTTGGATCTCCCCTGTTTTTTTGTAGCACCATGAGGAGAGGAGATAAGGAGGTGAAGACTAGGGAAAGCTGCTGCAGATAAAGAGCAGTTATTGCAACAGAGTACAGGGACAAGCTTTGATGAAAGATGGTTCTGGTTGTTGGAGCACAGAGTTTCTAGAACAGCATTGTAGGGAGGTTTCTTGGGGAGGGGGATGGGTGTTCCTCCTCTTAACTCCTCTAAGTAATGAGAATGTGATTACTACATAGAAGACATTTCCTTCCAGTAGGAGGAGAGTGGAGAGTTGTGCTGACAGGAAGCTGTTCCTGTTTGACCATTCAGACATTTGGGATGAATTTCACAGGGGTCCCAAGCGAGGTGGGAGAGGGCAGTGGGTCTGTGTGAAGCCTTCTCCGTGGGAATGCTCTGATGGGTTCTCCCCTCTGCTCAGCAGCAGCAGTGACCCAAGGCTGTGTTTCCCTGCAGATCCTGGATGAGGTGGAGAAGAGGCGGGAGATGTCCCCAGCGCTGGTGCACCCCTTCATGCGCAGCGTGATGGAGGCGCCGTTCCCCGCCCCGGGCCGCACCATCACCGTCAGGAGCTTCCTGCCAGGAGCAGGAGATGAGGTAACACGGGTCACGGTGAGCTGCCTGCTCTCTCTTCAGTCTCTGGGGCACAGAGGCTCTTTGCAAACTGCACAGTGGTGCCTGGAAGTAATTAGTGTGAAGAAAACGTCCTGAAGTTTTAAGGGAGGCTGTCCCAGAGATGTGTTTGCTGTGGAATCTGCTGCCATGGAAGTGATTCTCTGCTTCTTAATGAAGAGCTTCTGGGGCACTCTTCTGTGCTGCCCCATGCCAGCTGTCTAGGTCAAGGGATTCTCTGTAGAATCATGGATTCAGAGAGTATCCTGAGCTGGAAAGGACCCACAAGGATCATTGAGTCCAACTCCTGACACCCCAGCAATCCCACCCTGTGCATCCCTGGAGCATTGCCCAAACCCTCCTGGAGCTCTGGCAGCCTTGGGGCTGTGCCCATTCCCTGGGGAGCCTGGGCAGTGCCCAGCACCCTCTGGGGGAGGAATCTTTCCCTGATACCCAAGCTAAACTCCCCTGGCACAGCTCCAGCCCTTCCCTGGGTCCTGCCTCTGGTCCTGTCCCTTGGGAGGAGCTGCTGAGCTCTGACCTCAGGCTGAGCTCCTTGCTCTGGGCTGCTCCCCCAGCTCTCCCCGTCTCTGTGTGCTCTCAGGTGATGGAGCTGTGCCGCCCCTTGGACTCCAGGCTGGAGCACGTTGACTTTGAGTGCCTCTTGCAGTGTCTGAGTGTCTCCCACACCATCCGGGTCTTTGCCTCTCTCCTGCTGGAAAGGAGGGTCATCTTTGTGGCCGACAACTTAAGGTAAGAGATAGGTCTGAGTAGCTCTTCCTGACGGATGCCATCACTGGATGTTATTGTTTCTTCTGCATTTGGACCTGTCCCATGTGCAAGCTTGTCTAGTTTTGCAGTTCCAGTTGAAAACCTTCTGCACTCCCCACACAGCATGTGCATGCCTAGAATTGGGAGCATGCTGTTTACACAAGAGGAGATAAGGGAATGTTTCCTTTCTGCTTCTTTAGCCTGGTTTGATGGTGGTTTTAGCTCCCCATAACTGAGTTCAGAAGTGGGTGCTTGGGGCCTCTGCTGATGCACAGACTGCCCTGAAGGAGACACTGACCACCCTCCCTGTGCTTCTCCCACCTCTCCAGCACTCTGTCTAAATGTGGGCACGCTGCAGTGGCAACACTTTACCCCTTCACCTGGCAGCACACCTACATCCCTGTCCTGCCAGCTTCCATGATCGACATCGTGTGCTCTCCGACCCCATTCCTCATTGGCATCCTCTCCTGCTGCCTGCCACAGCTCTCGGACCTGCCCATAGAGGAGGTGAGGATTTGCGAGGCACAGACAATGTCAGTGGGATGAGGTTGACCTCTCTGGAATAATCTCTGGATTCTGTCTGAGTATAAGCTCTCAGAGTTCTCTGAGGTGCTTGGTGAATTTGCCAGATAAATGTCAGGTTATTCCGGCATTGTCAAAAATATTCACTGTTCTCAGAGGCAGACTGCACCTATGCAAAACTTGTGTTTTGTGTGTGACAGCCCTATTTAAAAAAACATCCCACATCTAAAAAAACAAATTAAAAACCTGGGTTTTCTTACTATACAGCAACATACCTGGTTATGAGTCAGTGTGTTTTCTATGTTTCCCCAGGTTCTGATTGTTGATCTTTGTGCTGACAAGTTCTTGCAAGAGGTGAGTGAAATAACAATACCAGTAACTCATGGGTTTATGCCAGGAAAAGGCATTGATGAAAGAAAATAATAAAAAGAAATCAGGAGAAACTGGTGTTCATATGGAGACTCCAGTGGCTGAAGAAATACCTTGTAATCATTTTGAACTGACAGAGAAGGGAACAGGTTTACAAATCCTTGTTGCATGGTTAAGGTTGCATGAGGTGGAGAGCTCTGCAAAGCCAAAGATGCTGCTTGTCTGAGCTGAGTTTTTAAACTCACTTGGTTTCTTAGGTGAAGGGGATCCCTGAGATTCTCTGCTGCTTTTTGTCTGTCTCTCCCTGTTCTGTACAGCACTTTCTCCTCTCTCACCCTGCTGGGGGGTGTTTTGTTGGTTTGGGTTCTTGTTTTTCCCAGGAGTGACAGTCTAGGGACCAAATGATCACAGTTCACTTGGAGTTCTCTGCTGAACTTCCCCAAAAGTGCTTCTGCATCCCCAGACAAGTAGCTATAAAAATACAGGAGATTTTATTACTAGTTCAGGATATTTGCTTCTCCTTTTCCTTGCCTCACTGTTCTGTTTTGCATTGCAGCCTGCAACTGGAGAAAGGTATTAAAGGAATGGGGGATTTTTTAAAACCATATTATTGAGAACTGTCATATTTTCTCAACAGACTTTTATTGGTTTTGTGTGTTTTACTGGTGAAATAAGCCTGAGTCTGTGTGGTGGTCAGTTGTGTGTGTGACGCTAATAAAATCTACTTGGGGCATGCTGAGCAAATGTGTTTAATTCCTGTGGCTGCAAGAGAAATATATTGTCTCCCTTAAGATATATCACAGAATAACTCCTCTCTAACTGCTTTAGGCATGATATGAATATTTCTAATCAACCCCCTGGTTCTCCTGCTGATGCGAGTAACACAAAAGTCCTTGGCTGTTTCTGTCTGTAGGTATCAGATGAGGATGAAATCCTGCCCCATAAACTCCAGGCTGCACTTGTACAAATCCTGGAAGAACGGAGTGAAATCCTGTCACACGAGCAGAGTGACACACAAGGTACTTTCTGTGGAAAAAGTTTCTAGGGAAAAATGTTTTCCTATTAGCAGATCTCTACCATGGAGTTGATAAAAATGAGCAAATTGAAATAAAGGCTAAGAAGTGACACTTGAGCTGTTTCCCTGTGATCTTGCTGAGAACTTGTTGTGAATGTCTGAGAAGTTTGGTGTGCTGACAGTTCCTCTTTTCACAATCAGTGTGTGCAGAACTGTGCTTTCCTTTGGGCCAACAGCATCAGTTCCATTGTGCTTTGAATTTAATTGTATCCAGTTGTATTTTTCTAAGTGGCAGAGACAATGTTTTTCTCAGTGAATGTAGCAAATTTCTGTATTTTAGAGGGTAATCGCGCCGATCATTTTCAAAGTTGAACTGCTTTATACATGATTCATCAGATAAGGAAGTGTGAGAAACTTAAAAAGCTCTGAGTGGCTTGAGAGAATGGCACCAACAAATTATATAATTCCATAAAAACAAAGTTTGTTTTCCAGAGAGTTTGTCTTTTGTAGTTTGCCTAATTTTTGAAGAGAATTAAACTTAGCCTGTTACAAGCTGACAGCTCGTTACACACCAGATGTGTGACAGGGACAATGAAATTATGGATGTTTTAAATTCTGGAAAAGCTTTAGAACCAAACCTGTCCCAGCTGCAGCAGAAAGTTGACACTGGGAAATTGAATATTTGAGCTGAGACTTCTTTGATACCAATCACCTGCAATCTCCTAGTCTGAGACAGACAGCACAAAAAGTGACTGAGCTCTCTGAAAAAGCCACTCCTCCTTTAGGAGAGTGTCACATTAAGCCCTGTGCTGACCCAGAGATGGGGCAACTGAGAGGTGTTTTAAAAACTTTTATTCCATTCTCAGTCTCATGTGAAGGGTGAGATAATGCAGTGTTATAATTCACACCCTCACAATCAGAAATTAACTATTTCCTAATTACAATACATTATAAATGTTTCTTGGCCTATCAGCTTTTGGAGAGTGTCCCTGTTGAGTCAGGAACGGGTAATAAGTGACACAGACTCTAGGTCAGAAGGCTAATAACCACTTTATTAAAAACCCATTCCTTTTTATACTCTGTTTCTCTACAGGTGGACCTGATTGGTCCTTTAATTAAAACACATCACCATTGGCTAATTAAGAACCCACCCTTTTGGTAAACATCTTATGAGGAAAACAACTCATTACAAAACACCACCTATGGATTGTTTTAATTCTTTCTCTCCAGCTCCCTCAGACCAATTCATGGGAAAGCTTATCTAGTGTTGGAACCCTGGATGCTGAGAATTTTAAATTTTCTGTGCTGAAAGGCACAGACCTGCAAGAGAGCACTGCATTGACCTGAGGCTGTGGGGAAGGCTTCCAAAATTAATTAGCAGCACTGGGATTATGGGTGTGGAGTTTGTTGGAAGTGTGGAATGTCACAGGGTGGAAAACTTAGAGTTTGGGGTTTTAGAATATAGAAATAAATATGAATCAAGATGGAGGTTTTAGAGCTGAGGCAGGTTGTTTTTCACCTTCTTCTTCCTTCTTCTCCATGGGTTTGGGTGGTGGTTTGTAATTGGACAGAGTAGTCCACAGTGCAGGCTTCAAGGGATCAGTTATTGGGTTAAAAAAGAAAATAATTTAGCTGTCATTTCTTAATTGGATAGTTTAGCCTCAAAAGACCTTGTAACGAGAGATAGTTGGCCATTTTGTGCCTGGTTAATGAAAGACTGCAGAACTCACTGCTGTGAGACTGGAACATTGATAGGAAATTATAAACACCTGAGTCTGAACATGAAATACCATCTGAAGTGCCTTCAATCCTGACCCAAATAGAGGTAGAAAAAGGAAGCAGAAAACCTACAATCTAGCTTTCTCTCTCTCTGACCAGATTGTCACCTTGTCTTGGTTTGGAAAGACAGGTGTTTGCTCAGAAAGGCAGGAGCACCCCCTGAAATGAAAAAAAAAAAAAACAAAAACATGTAAACCCCCTCTCTCTGAATTGTTATCAATTTGAAATTAAAGGGGCTCTCAGGCAAAGATATGGGAGCAGGAATAACAGTTCTTTTATTAAGGAAGAAAATAAAAAGACAAAATAAACAATGCAGTGAACCAAAACAACACTGGCAGAGTCAGAACACAACCTGACACCCTGTTGGTCAGGGTGTTGGCTGCAGTCCAATTGGGAATTATGGCTGCAGTCCTCCTGGAGTGGCAGGTGTGGTTCTGTTGGAGCAGTGTTCCTGTATGAAAGGGTGTAGTTCCACAGAAGGGTGTAGTTCCTGTAGAAAAAGATGTAGTTCCTGAAGAAAAGGGTGCAGTTCCTGTAGAAAAAGGTTTAGTTTTCCTCTGAAGAGGCAGCTGTTTCTCTGGGTAATCCAGTGCAGGAAAAGCCATAATGGTGTTCCAGAAACTCAAGATTATATCCAGGTAGAAATGCTCCCTCCGGGTGGAGCATCTCATAATGGGATGCTGTAACTTTTATCAGTCGTGGTGTGACATTCAGTAGCTCGTTATCAGCAGATGACTCCCCTGAGAAAGGACTGGTTGTGGAAGAGATAAAGAAAACTGCCCAATTAACAGAAGACAACTGCCTCACCTCTAACAGACAACAACTGAATGCATCTTGCCTCGCAATCTATGACACACATCCTCAGGAGAGGAATGACCAAAGTGACAAATGTCCTCCCCACAGGTGCCACGACCCTGAACTCCCTGGTCTCGGAGGCTTTTGTGCAGTTCTTCGTGGAGATCGTGGGGCACTACTCCCTGCACATGAACGTGACGGAGCAGGGCCAGCGCGTGTTCCAGCGCGAGCCCTTCCGCAAGTCGCACGGCTCGCGCACCGTGCGCCACTTCCTGCACTGCTTCATGGAGACGCAGATGTTCGCCGGCTTCATCCAGGACCGCGAGCTCAGCAAGAGCCTGGCCAAAGGTGATGCCCTGGGAAAGAGCTGGGCAGTGACGCTGTCGAGGCAGGATGGGAATGAATAGACTGATGGAGAAGGCTGTGAGAGTAAAACTCTGGTTTATTCAGAATGCACCGCTCTTTATACAGACAATTCCATTGGTCCCGAAGTGAGAACAACCACACCATTGGTGCAGAGTGCTTGACGAACAGTGATAGAACTTAACTATAAACAATGTGAACAATAAGGAGATAAACCTCTTATTTACATTATTTTCCAGCAGATTCCCAGCCTTCTGCCTGGTTAGAAACTTTCTGTTTCTCTCTTTGAATCTGAGACCCACAAGACAGAGCTAAAGAATAAAGTAGGGATTTATTAAAAGGATCTCCTCAATGGATCCACCTTGGCAGCACAAGAGCCCAGCCAGGGCTGCACCCAAGATGAACCAAAATGGTCATAAAAAATGGACAACTGGTCACGAGGTCTCTCAATTTTATAAGTTCTGCTCAATTTGCATATTGGAGCTAATTGTCCAATTACAGCTCCAGCCCATGAAGTCCCATCCTTCTTGTTTTTCTCTCTTCATCCCACGTTGTTTGTGCTTTTGGGCCTGAGATTTGGATCATTTGTCCTTGGTCCCCAGATAGTGAATTGTTTTGTCTCCCTGCTCTGTGCAGAGAGCTCACCATCCCCTAATATGGACCCCAGACCCACACACTAAAGCAGCACAGAATCTGAAAAATATAAAAGCCAAAACCTGAGGCATCAGTGGCATTGCCCTCTTGTTTCTTGTTTTGGCATCACTTTCTTGTTTCAAGTCTGCTCCACAGACTCCTCTCGAAGTACAATGCCACCTGCCTCTGCTGCTGGAATTCTGTCACATGGAATAGCCCCATGCCCTTCTAAATTACTCAAAAGAATTCAGTTTATAAAGCAAAGAATTTCTGCATCTCTGTCCTTTCTCCTTGATCCTGCAGCTTACACACACTGTATGCAGGATTTCCTTTTGTGGCCTTGTTAATCATGATGCCACGTGCTAAATGGTGGAATAACTGATTTGGTGAGTGATTTTTAATTTTTTCTTCTCTTTAGGCCTTTTTGAGGTCCGTGCCTTGGAGTATTTGGAGAGTATTCCAGAGACAGAACGAACTGGAATGAACAAAATCCTTCGCAGCCTTGGTAAAGGAACACCCCTTGCTTTTGCTCATTGCTTATTTTTTAAATTAATTGTAGCTATTGAATAATTCACTTGTTACAAAAGAGAGAAAGGCTTCTCCTTCTGTATCTGGGTTCCCTTGTTTACATTTACTCCTTCAGGGGACACTGAACACTGTGTAAGATTTTTCTTTTCTTTTTAAAATATTGTATCTTTAGATGAAATTTGTGGAAGTTGCTGCTCTGCATGCTTGTTCCTTAACTTTGGTCCTGGCTGGGGACATGCCCAGGGGACAGAAGTTTTGTCTGCTGGCAGAGGTGGTCATGTGTGGCTTTCCACCTTAAGTTCCTCTGCCTGATGAGTCCTGGAGTGTCTCCATTTCACAGAATCCCACAATGATTTGGGTGGGACCAGTCCTGCCATGGCTGGAACACCTTGCACTGTCCCAGGGTGCTCCAAGCCCTGTCCAGCCTGGCCTTGGACACTTCCAGGGATCCACCAGCAGCCACGGCTGCTCTGGGCACCTGTGCCCGAGCCTCACCACCCTCGCCTAAAGCTCCTAATGCTGTTTTTTCTCTGCAGGCAGTAAAATGAAATTCCTCCAGAAAAAGTGACCGGGCGCTGCTGCGGGACAGCGGCGGGAGGGGGAACGCGGACCCCGCCGGGGCCGGACCGAGCTGTGCCCCGGGAGGGCCGGGCCGGGGGCTCCGGGTGTGCGGCGGGTACATGGATCGATAACGAGTTCCATGGACCGATAACCAGCTCATGGACCAATAACCAGTTCATGGACCGATAACCACTTCCATGGATTGATAGCTGCTCTCCTGGATTGATAACCAGTTCCATGGACCGATAACCAGTTCCTGGACCGATAGCAGCTCATGGATCAACAACCGGTTCCACGGATCAATAACCAGTTCCACGGACCGATAACCAGTTCCGTGGATCAATAACAGCTCATCGATCCAACCGTTCACGTGTCTCCGTTCCTTAAGGGGGCGTGGCCTGGCGGGGAGGGCGTGGCCAGGGCTGGAGTCGCTCCGGGAGCGGCGGGACCGGGCAGGGAGGGGCGGGGCCACGTCGGGATCGCTCCGGGAGGGGCGGGGCAAGGCCTGGAATCGCTCCGGGAGCGGCGGGGCCGGAGCTGGAGTCAAACCGGGAGCGGCGGGGCCGCGAAGGGGCGGGGCTTGGCCTCGGAGGGGCGGGGCTTGTTCTCGGGGGGCGGGGCTTGGCCTCGGGGGGCGGGGTTTGTTCTCGGGGGGCGGGGCTTGTGCCCGAGCAGCGCACCGCCCCGCCGGGCGTGACGTGTTTGCGCACGCGCAGTGCGCGCGGCCGCGGCCAAGATGTCGGGCCCGGGGCTGGTGGCCGGGGATGTCGTGGTGGATGCGCTGCCCTACTTCGATCAGGGCTATGAGGCGCCGGGCGTGCGGGAGGCGGTGCGTGCGGGGCCGCGGCGGCGGCGGGGAGGGGCCGGGGCGGCGGGCGGGCTGTCCGCCTGCCTGACGCCCCGTGTGCGATAGGCCGCGGCGCTGGTGGAGGAGGAGACGCGGCGGTACCGCCCGACCAAGAACTACCTGAGCTACCTGCCCGCGCACGACTACAGCGCCTTCGAGGTGAGCTGAGGCGGCCTGGCAGCTCCCAGAGCCCGGCCCGGTGCCCCCATACCCCGCCTGGCCCCACTCCGTGACCTGGCTGGGACAGACCCTGCCTGTCCCCGTCCTTGCCCCGTACCCCTCTCGTGTGCCCGTACCCCTCCTGTGTCTCTCCGCCCCTGCCCCGGCTGTCCCTCCGCCGTTATCCGTTTGTGTCCTGTCTCCATCGTGCCCGCTTGTCTCATGCACTGTTCCGCCCCTGTCCCTCACTGCTGCCTTCCCCGCAGACCGAGATCATGCGGAACGAGTTCGAGCGCCTGGCGGCCCGGCAGCCCCTGGAGCTGCTCAGTATGAAGAGGTGAGTGGGGCCGGCAGGGCAGTGCCTGTCCCGGGTGAGCCGTGCCCGGTGTCCCGGGTGAGCCGTGTTCAATACTTCGGATGAGCTGAGTCTAGTGTCCCAAGTGAGCCATGCCCGATGTTCTGGATGAGCTGTGCTTCATTTGAGCTGTGCCCGGTGTCTCGGGTGAACCGTGCTCAGTGCCCTGAGTGAGCCGTGCCCCAGTTGAGCTGTGCCCCAGTTGAGCCGTGTCCCATTTGATCCATGCCCGGTGCCCCAGGTGAGCTGTGCTCCATGTGAGCCATGCCCCATGTGAGCTGTGCCCTGGGTAATCCATGCCTGGTGCCCCAGGCGAGCCGTGTCCCAGGTGAGCCGTGCCCAGTGCCCCGGGTGAGCCATGCCTGGTGTCCCAGGTGAACTGTGCTCCATGTGAGCCGTGTCCTGGATAATCCGTGCCCGGTGCCCCAGGTGAGCCGTGTCCCAGGTGAGCTGTGCCCGGTGCCCCAGGTGAGCCGTGTCCCAGGTGAGCCGTGTCCCAGGTGAGCCATGCCCGGTGCCCCAGGTGAGCCATGGCCCAGGTAATCCATGCCCGGTGTCCCAGGTGAGCCGTGCCCGGTGCCCCGTTCCCTTTGCAGGTACGAGCTGCCCGCCCCCTCCTCTGGGCAGAAGAACGACATCACGGCGTGGCAGGAGTGTGTGAACAACTCCATGGCACAGCTGGAGCACCAGGCCGTGCGCATCGAGAACCTGGAGCTCATGTCCCAGCACGGCTGCAATGCCTGGAAGGTGTACAACGAGTAAGGCCTCAGCTGCTCTGCTGAGCACCAAGTTCTGTGTTGATTTCTGTTTGTTTATTGGGTGTAAATCCGGTGGGGATCTCTAAAATGTAGCCTGGAATAGATGAAATCCTGTGAGAGAGCTGTGAGTGAAAGAGGAGGCTGATCTCAAAGCTGTCTCTGTGGCCAAGAAACAGAATGTGTTTAATACATCCCACTCTTGAATGTTGTGGGTTATTGTTGATGCTGGTGGGTGTTAATTAAGGCTAGTGATAGCCTGTGAAGAAATAACTCACTAGTGGAAATGGAGATGAGTTACTACAGATCCTGGGCTTAGCCTGGAGCCATAATAAAGCTGCTGCAAAAGCTAAGAAGAGGTTGTAGAGTATGGCTGCAGGAAGTACTGGGGTTAATTCAGAGAGAGAATGTTAATGTCCACTTTTGAGAAGGGTTGGCTGAGCCTTAGATAGAAGAGTAGGTCAAAGGAATGCCAAACGTAGCTCAGGGAGAAGGCAGAGGGTTCCTGAGCTCAGGAGAAGGGAAGCAGGTAAAGGATCTGCTGGCTGGAACAAGGTGCTGCAGGGGCTTGTTGAATCCTGAACTCTGAGAAGTTAAATGTCAGATGAAATGGGGCTGAAATTTTAGCAGTTGTGTGTTTTTAATGCTTTGCTTGCATTCTGTCATCAGGCACCTGGTTCATATGATAGAACAAGCCCAGAAAGAGCTTCAGAAATTGAGGTGGGTCATTCTTATTTATATTTTTGTACTGAAATTGGAAGTGAACCTTTCTCTCCCCCCAAGCTGTACAAAGGAAGATGTGTATGCTGGCTGCTGCCATGGTCACAGGGAAAAAGACCCAGTAAAAACAATGATGAAGAAATGTGACCCTTCCCTCCCCAGTCCCATTCATCATGTCTGTTCTACTCAAAATTCTGTGTTTGATTTGTTTAAATCTCTGCTCTGGATTTGTGGAACCCTCCCTGAAATGTAGCAATGCTTTAATTTCACTACTGATAATTTAGTGTGCAATTGTCTCTGTAAGGACATCTTCCCTGATGTTGGGTTTGGCCTTTTACTTTTATTTATCTCAGGGCTCTTTGTGAGCCCTGTACTGAGATTTGTCCATCTGGATGTTGTCATTACAGTCCTGGCTACACAAATATTTTCTGGCAGTACTTCTAGGGATTGAGTGTACTTGGAAATTAGCAACAGGTACTGCAGATGCCAAAGAAATGAGGAAATAAAAATGCATCCTTTTCTCCCCAGGAAAAACATTCAAGACCTGAACTGGCAGAGGAAGAACATGCAGCTCACAGCTGGGGCTAAGCTGAGAGAGATGGAATCCACGTGAGTGTTGATATTTCTCGGTTAACCCTTCCACAGCTTTCTCCATTGCTTGAAATTTACTTGAAATTCTTCTTCCACTTGAAATTCAGTGATCCTTTGGTGCTGCTGTAGGATACTGTTGCTTTGCAGGAAGTGTTTTAAGGTATTTGTAGTTTGGTTCCATATTATATTTACTGAAATTGAGTGAATCAACAGGTAGGAAAAGAGTGTATTTATTAGCTGCTTCAAATTTCCTAAATTGTCTTAAACTGTTCTTTATCTCAATATTGGCAGTTGGTGGATGAGTCTAGTCATTACATTTTTTGTGTTTTCAGGTTTAACAGGGTTAAAAATTATTCATTGTCACTTCGGTTGTTCCAATGACCATTGATGTCAACTATAGCATTATTTGGTGTTTCTGCTAGATTTGAAGGAATGGTTGTCTTTGATTTTTAACCAGAGGACGTTTACATAACACCTAAAGGCTCTTTTTATTTCTTTTCCCTTCCAGGTGGGTCTCTCTTGTCAGTAAAAATTATGAGATTGAACGAACTATTGTGCAGCTGGAAAATGAAATTTCACAAATCAAGCAGCAGCATGGGGAAGCAAACAAGGAGAATATCCAGCAAGACTTTCAGTGACTTTATCCTGACTTATCTTAGTGCTGCATGTGTCAAAAACTGCAAACCTGACACTTTGGAGATGCTGTGTCTGTAGACACCTCTAGTTGCAGATGTGTGAGGTGGTAAAAGTATTTCCATCATTTCTTTTCCTTGTTTTAAATTCTAGAAAGAAGCAGGGTGGACTCAAAACATCATATTTAAGTGTGTCACAGGCACCACTCAATGTACTGTGAATTGTTTAACTTTTTATATACTTAAAGCAGGAGCTGGTGTTGTCATGTTTTCCCCTATGCCTTTAATAAATCCTGTTTTGCTATTTCTCTGGTTTCTGCTTCATGTCTAAAGCCTGGGAGCTGTGGAGGAGGTGGCTGGGCCAGGTGAACCCTGAGAATCTCCTGCAGGGGAAGTGGTGGGAAACTGGAATTTGGGCTGGGGAAGTCTCTGCAGCACTGGGCCGTGCAGTGCCCACTCTGGTGCCACTGTCACTGCAGTGGGCCCCAGCTGGGTAATAATTAGCACTGGCTGCATGATTCCCAGAAGGCTGATCAATCTCTTTATTATATTATATGATTATTAAGAAAGCCATTGCTTTTATAGACAGTTATGATACAGATTGACCTAATTGGTCCTCCAGTCCAAACACCGTCAGCATTGGCTAATTAAGAAACCACCCTTTGTTAAACAAATCTCCACAACACATTCCACATGTTCACAATACCAGTAAGATAAGAATTGTTTCTTATTCTCTGATCTCACAGACTTTCCCCAGGACGATGCCTGGGCAAGTTGTGTTTCTCTCTGTAGCCAGAGAGCTGCTGCCACATGCCACCACCTGCACTGTTCCTCATCCCAGGGCATAATTCCTGATCATCCTGCTCCCACTGGCTGTTCCCTGTCCCCATGCTCTGACTCCCATCCTGATGCACTGCTCCATGCCTCAGTTTCCTTTTCCCTATGCTGGTGTGCCATTCCCCATCCCACTGCTTGACTCATCTATCCCAGTGTGATATTCCCAATCCAGGTCTGCTGTTTCCTGTCCTGGTGCCCTGTTCCCCATCCTGGTCCATTATCCCCCATCCTGGTGCCCTATACCCATTTCCCACATCCCCATGCTTTGCTCCCTATCCCAATGGGTTATTCCCCCATCCCCACTGCATTATTCCCTTTCCCAATGGGTTATTCCCTATGCCAGTGCCCCATTCCCCCACCCCGCTGCAGTATTCCCTTTCCTAATGGGTTATTCCCTCATCCCCAGTGCAGTATTCCCTATCCCAATGGGTCATTCCTCCACCCCAGTGCATTATTCTATATCCCAATGGGTTATTCACTATCCTGGTGCATTATTCCCTATCCCAAAGGGTTATTCCCTATCCCAAAGGGTTATTCCCTATCCCGGTGCATTATTCCCTATCCCAAAGGGTTATTCCCTATCCCGGTGCATTATTCCCTATCCCAATGGGTTATTCCCTATCCCAGTGCCCCATTCCTCCACCCCAGTGCATTATTCTATATCCCAATGGGTTATTCACTATCCTGGTGCATTATTCCCTATCCCAATGGGTTATTCCCTATCCCAGTGCCCCATTCCTCCACCCCAGTGCCTTATTCCCTATCCCAAAGGGTTATTCACTATCCCGGTGCATTATTCCCTATTCCAATGGGTTATTCCCTATCCCGGTGCATTATTCCCTATCCCAATGGGTTATTCCCTATCCCGGTGTCCCATTCCCCCACCCCGGTGCGTTATTCCCTATGCCGATGGGTGATTCCCCTTCCCGGGTATTCCTCACTGGGTATTCCCCGCTTCACGCGTTATTCCCCGTCCCGGTGGGTTATTCCCCTCCCGCAGCGGTTATTTCCCAGCCTGTGTGTGTCATTTCCCGTCCGGAAGGGTTATTCCCCACCGCGCTGCGGTATTCCCCGTCCCGATGGGTATTCCCCAGCCCAGCGCGTTATTCCCCAGCCCGGTGCCCTGTTCCCTATTCCCGCTGCGTTATTCCCCAGTCCGGTGTTCTGTTCCCTATTCCCGGTGCCCTGTTTCCTATTCCCGGTGCGTTATTCTCCAGCCCCATGCTCTGTTCCCTATTCCTGGTTCCCTGTTCCCTATTCCCGGTGCGTAATTCTCCAGCCCAATGCCCGGTTCCCTATTCCCGGTTCCCTGTTCCCTATTCCCGGTTCCCTGTTCCCTATTTCCGGTGCCCGGTTCTCTATTCTTGGTGCGTTATACTCCAGCCCCGTGCCCTGCTCCCTATTCCCGGCGCCCGGTTCCCTATTCCCGGTTCCCTGTTCCCTATTCCCGGTGCGTTATTCCCCAGCCTGGTGCCCGGTTCCCTATTCCCGGTGCCCTGCTCCCTATTCCCGGTGCCCTGCTCCCTATTCCCGGTGCCCTGTTTCCTATTCCCGGCGCCCGGTTCCCTATTCCCGGTTCCCTGTTCCCTATTCCCGGTGCGTTATTCCCCAGCCTGGTGCCCGGTTCCCTATTCCCGGTGCGTTATTCCCCAGCCTGGTGCCCGGTTCCCTATTCCCGATGCCCGGTCCCTATTCCCGGTTCCCTGTTCCCTATTCCCGGTGCGTTATTCCCCAGCCTGGTGCCCGGTTCCCTATTCCCGGTGCCCGGTTCCCTATTCCCGGTGCTCCGTTCGCCATCCCCGTACCCGGGGGCGTTCCCGCGTGGGCGTGGCCACGCCCCTGCCTCCACCACCGCCCAATAGGATCGCACCCCAGGGCTCATAGCCCCGCCTCTCCGTGACGTCACGACCCGCCCTCCCGGCCGCGCCGTTGCCGCGGGAGCGCGCGCGCGTGCGCGGCGCCGTTCCCGCCCGGTCCCGCCCGGTGACGCGGTGACGCGGAGCGTGCGCGGAGCGGGGTCGGGTTCAAAGGAGGAAACATGGCGGAAAACAAAGGAGGCGGCGGCGGCGGGGACGCGGCCGCCGAGGCCGCGCCGGGCGGCGGCGGCGGCCTGGAGCCTCCCGCCGGCTCGCCGTCCGCCGCCGCGCCGCCCGAGGAGCGCGAGAGCCCCGGGGCGGCGGCGGCGGAGCGCGGCGGCGGCGAGGCCGAGGCCGAGGCGGCGGCGGGGCCCGGTGCGGCGGCGGGGCCCGGCCCCAGCCCGGTGCCGCCGCTGACGCCCGCGGCGCCGGGGCCGTTCTCGCTGCTGGACACGTGCGCGGTGTGCGCGCAGAGCCTGCAGAGCCGGCGGGAGGCCGAGCCCAAGCTGCTGCCCTGCCTGCACTCCTTCTGCCGCCGCTGCCTGCCCGAGCCCGAGCGCCAGCTCACCGTGCCCGTGCCCGGCGGCGCCAACGGCGACGTGCAGCAAGGTGAGCGCGGCGAGCGGGCTCCGCCGGGGCCGCCCGCCGCCCGCCCGCCGCAGCGCGGGGCTGGCCCGGCCCGTCGGGAGCGCGGCGTGCTGCGGGAGGCAGCGGCGGCGGGGCTCGGGACGGTCGGGCTCGGGACGGTCGGGATCGGGAGGGTCGGGATCGGGAACGCAGCGGCGGCGGGGCTCGGGACGGTCGGGATCGGTAGCGCCGATCGCGGCCGGGGGTTTCCGTCGCGGGCGGGAGGGAGGGAGGGACGCGGACCTGTTGGAGCGGGCAGAGTTGCTCGGAGGGTGGAGCAGCTCCGCTCTCGGGGAAGGCTGGGGGGATCGGGATCGTTCAGCCCGGAGAAAAGAGACCCTTCTCCCTCTCTCCAGGGAGACCCTAAAGCCCTTTTCGCTGCCTAAAGGGAGTCTGTAATAAAAATGGGGGCAGTGTTTTTGGCAGCACCTGTTGCGATAGGGCTGGGGATAATGGTTTTAAACTGGAGCAGGATCGGTTTAGATTAAGTGCAAGAAAGAAATGTTTACCGTGAGGGTGTTAAAACATCGGAACAAATTGCTCAGAGAGGCGGTGGAAACGTTCAGTGTCAGGCTGGACCAGGCTCTGAGCAACCTGCTCGAATCTAAGATGTCCCTGCTTGTGACGGGGGGGTTGCACTAATGACCTTTAAAGGCCCTTTCCAACAAGCAAATATTCTGTCATTCTCTCCTTCTGTGTGTTTTGTTTTGGCTCTCAGGTGACACAGCGGAGGCGAGTCGGGAAGGGGGTAGGCAGCTGCTGGGGTGAAACGTGTCTGGTTAAATTGAGATTCACTGTGGCAGGATTACCTGCCCAGGTGGGAACGCTGTGTGCACTGCACCTGCTTTGCTGTGCACTGAGATAAAACCTTGCCGTGCTGTTTGTCAGCTCTGCCTCTACGGAACTTGTACCAGGGAACAGGAGTACGCTGCTCCTTCTACCTGTTCTTAGCAGAACCACAGCTTGGGTTTGAGTTTTCTTTTCTAATATGTGTTCAGGGATGGAATTGAAAAGCTTCGGGAGCTTTAGATGGGGTGACTCATGGGCTGTGGTGTACAGAGCAAAGCAGGGCCCTGGTAAGTGGTTTTGCAGGTCCTAAATGGGCTCTATGGTCAGGGAGACCTTGTTTGGTGACATCTTTGCACTCAAGCCCTTCCTGTGTTCCCCAGTGAAGAAATTAACCTGGCACGGTAGAGATATTTTTCATCCAGACTGTTCAGAATTCCATATAGGATGTGATCTTAGTAAGTTCACTGGTCTTAAAAAAATGATGTATTTAAATATGGTTTGCCAATGCACTCAGTAAAGCACTCAGATGGTCTTGCGATCTGTGTTTTTAAATTCCAGATTCTACATTTTGTGTTAAATCATAGAGTGACAGAGTGATTTGGTTTGGAGGGGGCTTTAAAGCTCATCCAGTCCCACCCTGCCCTGGGAAGAGACAACTTCCATTGTCCCAGGTTGTTCCAAGCCCCATCCAGCCTGGCCTTGGACACTTTCAGGGATCCAGGGGCAGCCACAGCTGCTCTGGGCACCTGTGCCAGGGCCTGTCCACCCTCACAGGGCAGTGATATGCCAGTGAAACACACAGAACTTGGGAAGCAGTGTTTCTTTTAATTAGCAGGATTATCTTGAGTCCTGCTGTGTCTGTGGGAGGTGTCCTCCCCACAGGTGCGGGAACCACTGTGTACAAACTGGAATATCACTTCTTGTTGTACACATGTTAAGAATGTTTGTTGGTGTGCTTTGGTGTAGAAATAGATCATGTATGGACTGTTGGAATAAAATGTTTTGGGTGATGTGAGCAAGGTGCAGGGGTCTGGAGCATCTTTGATGTCAGGAAAGACTGTGGGGCTGAGGCTGTTTAGGCTGGAGAAGGGAAGACTGAGAGGGGATCCCATCAATCCATAGGAATATTTCCAGGCTGGGGCAGAAGAAGGTGTCAGGCTCTTTCCAGTGGTGCCCAGGGCAGAACAAGGAGCAATGGCCATAAATTCTAACACAAGGAGTTCCACCTGAATGAGAAAGAAGTTCTTTCATGGAGGGTGGCAGAGCCCTGGAGCAGCTGCCCAGGGAATGGGTGGAGTCTCCCTCTCTGGACACATTCCAAACTCACCTGGACACATTCCTGTGTGTCACCTGCTCCAGGTGGCCCTGCCTCGGCAGAGGGCTGGACTGGGATCTGATCTGCAGAGGTGCCTTCCAACAGAGGTGCTGTTGTGGGAGTGTCCTGTAGGGCTGTGGATCCAGCTGTGGTGGCATCTCATCCTGCACCAGCACAGGAACTGGCAGCTATATCCTCATGGCTCTTCTTGTTCCCTGGGTATTTATGGTATTTAATCCTTGTTTCCTTAGGGAAATAGCAAATGCTTTTGGGCAAGAATTTGGCTGGAGTCAAATATTTCCAATTTCTAGAGGGAATCTCCCAGGGGACTTTTAAAGAAAAATTTGTTTCTTTTATATTTGGTGCTTTCCAGTTGGGATGAAAAGTACACCCTGAAATACAGTAGGACTGGCTCATCCTCAGCTGAGGATGGGCCATGGACCAGCAGAGGCATTTTTGTGGGCAGCTCTGTGCACCTTGAGAGTGGAATCAGTGGAGTGGCATGGGAGATGGTTACCAGCAGCTCAGATAGAAAATGGACATTCTGAGCCTCCTGAGAAGCAGCACAGTGCTTCGTCACGCAGGTTCCTTCCCCGTTCTGGCAGTCACAAAGTGTACTTCCACTTCTGCTGATTCTCAAGTTTCCTTCATGACGAGCAGGTGCTCTTTCATGAAGGAAGAATGAAGGAGAAGTGGTGCCTGTAGCTGTACCTGAGGCAGGTTGCACGTTGCTGCAGGCTCTCACTGCTGCATCGTGTCCCTGCCATCTTTCTGCATCTCTTCACATAAACCAGAAAAGTACAAATGATATTTTTCCTGGTTGCTTTCTTAATTAGTTTGGGAGTTTGCTCAGTGAGAGCTGTCAGGACTTAAAACAGTAGAATATGTGTATTTATTGGGTAAAAGCTGTGGAAATGGAATGGGAGGTTGGTGCCCACAGGGCAGTTCTCTGAGTGGCAGCACCTCCCCTGGTGCAGCTCCCTCTGCCCTCCTGGAGAGAGTGATGCTGGGCCTGGGTCAGCATCTCTGCTCCCTTCAGAGCCACTGCTCAAGAAGGCAGAAGAATCATCTCAGTTCCTAAAAGTTAAAGAACCCCTGACTAAAGCTTAAAACAATTATCTGAAGTTGTGGTTTGCTGTATTAAAAACAAGTTCTTGGTGGGACATACCTATTTTGCTGGTGAAGAAGGTTTATTTTGCTGTTGACTACATTTATGTAGGGGAAAAAGAGAAGAGTCTTGTTTCATATATTTAAAGCATATGCATTTGTTTAACATGAAAAGTGGTATCTCATATTCAGTTTAATTTCTTAATTGGTTAGGGGAATGTGCATTTTATTTGGTGGATAGATGATTTTGTATGGTGTTTCAGCAGTCCAGCTGGACTTGTTCTTTCAGGTTGAAGAGGTTACAAAAAATGCCTGCATTTGTATCACTGTATTCTGAAAAAAAAGCTGATTTCTAAGTTATTTCAGGCTGTAACAGATACTGTAAAACAACTTTTTCTGCACCCACTGCTGCTCCTGCTCCTGGAGGAGAGGTTGTTTTGTGGTTTCACTGCCTGGATGAGATATTTACAATCTCTCTAAAGAAGATTATCTGAGTAGAGAGAGCTTAGGGCTCTCCCAGCTCCTTGGGAATGTCACAGTTATGATTAGGCTGAAAAACCAAATGAGCTGAAAACCCTCCACAGTTGGTTGTGTGTGTAAACCGAGGAACAAAACATTTACTACCCAGAGCTGTGATGTACCAGAAACTGGTTTGATGTGCTGAATCCAGCTCCTGCACCCAGTGTTGCTGTGTTGTATTAATCACACCTGAATTTTTTTGTTTTTTTTTTAATTTGCTGTGAGAGGAGGACATTAAAGTTCTGATGTGTATGAGGATGTGGCATGTCCCTTACACTGAGTTTGGTGGTAGATACTGTATTTTCAGTCAAGAAGAATGAAAATTCCTGCATCAAATAAGGTTCTTTAAGCTGTGTAAATGCAGCATCTTAAGTTTTATTAAACTGGATGTGACTAGACATCACCTGAACTCTCTTGATTCTTTACTTTTCTTCTGTGTTCATAAGTGAGGCTCATGAATATATGCTGGAGCCCCGCATGAGTCTGGAAATGCTCAGTTCATAATCTGGGCTTACTAAAAATCTTGCTATGAAACTTACATTTCTGTCTAAATTAATAGTGTATTGTAAAATATTTCCATCAGTGAACATTAAGGCATGTGTTATTTTTATAAAAATTATCTGTGGCAGCTGTAATTTTTTTTTATTATTAAATATAATATATTGTCAGTTCAGTGTGTGATAATTGCCATAGAGTCAAGGATTGTTCAAAAAACAAAAAAACTGAGTTAGGAGTGGACCTTGAAAGCAGGTAATTTTTAAAAATGTATTTTTAATCTGACAGATTTCAATCTGATTGTATCACTCCCTTGAACTGTGAGGATTTGTTTCAAGGTCTAATCACTGAGATTAGAGCAGGTTTTGATGTATGGCTGTGCAGAAACATGCTTGGACCCTTGCAGCGCTAAGAGAAATAAATATTATGCACGTGGAGTTACTACTATTGGAGTTGTCACCCAGTAAATGGGACCTGGCAGAGATTCATTCCTGAGAGGGCTGGTGCCCTGCCAAACCAGAACGGAAGCTGGAGTTACTGGATTGCACAAGTGCTTGCAAATATTTCCTGAACTGGGAAGTTTTGTTGTCATCATGATGCCTCGAGAAGGCTGAGCTAGAACAGAGACAGACAGAGTTAAAAAATAAAGTAGAGATTTATTAAAAGGCCTCGATGGATCCACCTTGGGCAGCACAAGAGCCCAGCCAGGGCTACACCCAAGATGTACCAAAATGGTCACAAAAGGGACAATGGGCCACGGGGTCTCTCACTTTTATAAGTTCTGCTCCATTTGAATATTGGAGTTCATTGTCCAATTCCAGCTTTAGCCCATCCAGTCCCATCCTTCTTGTTTTTCTCTCTTCATCCCACGTTGTTTATGGTCTTGAGCCTGAAATTTGGGTGGCTGTCCTTGGTCCCCAGCTGGAGAAGGAATTGTTTTGTCTCCCTACTCTATGAAGAGAACTCGCCATCCCCTAATAGGAAGCTCAGAACTGCACACTAAAGGAGTACAGAATGTGAAAAATAGAAAAGCTAAACCTGAGACATCAGTTGTAACAGTGTAAACATCTGAGAGGACATTAATTATCTTCCAGTCACTCAGTACTTCTGTGGGGGAATCAGTGTGGTCCTGCCCCCCAGCCCAAGGCTGTGTGTGGAACCAGATGTCTCAAATGGTGCTGCTTGCTCGACAGAAATTGGGTTTTGGGAAGTTGATTGTCAGGGGATGTTGAGATGGTTTCAGGCTGTCTCCCACGGATCAGCAGAATTTGAAGCCATTCTTTGGCACAAACGTGGTTGCAGTGGGGTGGCAGGGCCAGGTGTGCCCAGCCCCACCCCGGCCGGTCTGGTGAGGGCAGTGACAGCAGGTTCCTCCAGCCTGCTCCAGGTGTGCTGGGCTGAGCAGTGCTGGACCATCCTCCTTGGACCTGGGCAGCAGAAATCCCTTTCTTCCTGCTGGCACTGTCCTGTGGGAAGCAGAAAAACAGAAACTTCCACAGACACTGAAGGGTTTGATCTGCAGCCTTGGAAGAAGCTTGGATTGATGTAAAAATACAATCCACAGACATTAAGCAGAAAAATCATAAACTTATGTTTCTACAGATGTAAGTAAGAATATGCCTTAAGTAAGTGAGAAACTGTATTGAGAAGATGGTGAAGGGTTATAATGTAGGTCTGGGGTTGTATAGAATAAGCTAAGAAGTTAGAAGTTATAAAAGAAGTGTCTGTGTGTATGTGAGGCAGAAGCCATTGGACAAAAGCATCCACAGTGCAGCAGAAGTGAGTAAAGGTGAAAGGTTAGAAAAGCAAAATAAATCCTGTGGCCTTTTCTATTGGCTTAGAAGGTTCTGTATTACCTTGCAACAAAAATCTTGTGACTACTCTTGAGCTATGGCTGAGTGCTTGCACCTCTAAAATCTCACAGCCTCTGAGACTGATGTTTATCTGAGTAATAAATCATTTTAGCTTGAAAATAGTCCCATCCCTTCATTTTTAGCAATGCCAATGACACTGTCCATCCCTTGCAGTGCACCTCAAATCCCTCAGTGTCTGTGGAAATTTCTGTTTTTCTGCTTCTCACAAGGAGGGATGGCTGTCCTTGTCCTGCTTGTGTAGCCTGGGACATATTCCTCTCTTGTGAAGGATCTGCTCTTGGCTCCTGTTCAACATGTCCATAACACACTTCAAACATTTTATTTTATTGAGGTCAAACTTACTTATTTATCCTCTTTTTAAATTGTTTTAGTACTCCAAATGTTATGAAGCAACTAAAGAATTGATAAAGACTTTTGTGCTACACATCAGAGCTGATGTTAAAGGACTTGTGTCTTATGAAAATAGGAAACCTAGTGTGTAGGTAGAGGCGTTTAGGAACACAAATGTTTGGGGTCAGTGTTTGAATAAACTTTGAATTTATAAATTTGAACTGCTGGAAAGACTCCCTGCAATGTCCCAGTGATGGAGAGGATCCATTGGGTGCTGCTGAGGTGCAAAGGGAATTTTAGATCTTGTACATCATGTGCATGATCTGCCCTCCCCTGCTTGTGTCCATGATCTCATCAGATCCATGCCATCCTCATTCAGATCAATAACTCTCTTAATTATTCCATTACTGCTTTTTGTTCTCTGTGAGATTTCAGTGGGGTTGGGTTGGGCTGTCATGTGTTTATTTTAAATTGATTGAAGTCACCTTGGACTTGAAGCCAACAAGTGAATGTGGAGCCCTCAGTGTGATGCTTGTTATAAAAGTTCCTTATTTTGCTTTGGCTGCTGTGGTGGGTTTAGGCAGCAGATGAATTTCCTTGGCATCTTGTGCGTGTTCCTCTTTCCTTTCACCCCACCTCCCCTTCTCTCACAGGGCTGGAGGCTTCTGTAGTGTTTGTAAACAAAAACGAAAAACCAGATCAAGAGGATGGTTTGGTGGGGGAACAGGTTAATTCTTACTGGCTCAGGAAGCCTTGTTGTTGTAGAGCTGGTCTCTCAAACATCTGAGGGAATTCCAGAGGAAATGCCCAGAAGGGTGGGTAGGGAGCAAAGAAGATTCAGAAAATTCCAGGTTTTTTCTGGTGCTAAGTCAATAGGTATGAGTGGAACACACACTGATTCCTGAATATCAAGCTGGATGGGGACAGTAGCCAAAGAGTTGACATCAGTGTTTCTCTTTTGGTCCTACAGGACTGGAAATAACAGAGAAATCAGCTTTTCCCCTGCCTTCACTGTAGCTCTCAAGCATCCTTGAAATCTGGCAGTATTTTTGTATTGTTGGTATTGATATGTCAGCCTGCAGAAAGCAGGTTTTTAATACTTGTCTTATTGAAACTAATTCAAGATGAAACCTGTTGTAAAAATCACCTGTTTTGAGATGCATTCAGAGGAGCATAGTTACCCTTGGGAAGTGTTAAATATATGAAAGGTACTCACAGAATTCTGAGTTACAATTAAGAAAAATACTTGTGTTGCAGCTTTAGGTGTGAGTTGGGAGTGGTAGATTAAAAGCAGCTTCCACTTGAAATCTGAAGGTTTTTGAAGTATTCCGTAGTGATTTACTGCTGGATTATGAAGCAGGGTTTTTAGCAGCCTTTCTGTTTTTAGGAAAGCAAAATCAACTTTTCTCCTGAGTTTACTTCAGGTTTGTGCTTTCTGACATGCTTTGATGTCTGTGGTCTAGCTCAGCGTGCTTTAGCTACACCATAAGCAGTTAAAAGGATTACAGAGATGCTGCTCTCATTAGTGTTCTTAAAGTCTTTGACAAATCAGGAGATCTAATGTGCAATCTAAGGAGATGTGCCTGCAGTTGTGTAACTGACAGTGAAATCTGGGTGCTGGCATCTCCCTGCTGGGACAGAACCTTCTCCTGGGCTCTTCTGGGCTCCTTGGTGACAGGGGCAGGTCCTGGAGCCTCCAGGGAGGTTCTTGTTGTGTCCTTGGTTTCACCCTTGCTCCTGCCTTGCAGTGACCCACTGGGGTAGGAGCAGCCCTCCCCAGGACAGGGAGCATTCCTGGGATGGGCCAGAATTCCCAATTATCTCGGTGTGAGCTCTGCTCCAGCTCCCATCAATGTGCTGGCAGAGCTGCTGCCAGGTCCTGGAGGTCCTACAGATCCATCCATGAACACAATCCTGTGTTTCTCTCGGTGCTTTGTGCTGCTCCTCAGCTAGGTTGGATATTAGGGAAAAAAAATTCACTGAAAGAATAATAAAATACTGGAATTGTCTTCCTAGGGAGGTGGTGGAATCACCATCTCTGGATGTGTTTAAAAAAAGACTGGACTTGGCACTTGGTGCTATGGTCTGGTTGTGGTGTCAGGGCATAGGTTGGACTTGATGATCTTAGAGTCTCTTCCAACCTCATTATTCTGGGATTCTATGATTCCTGAAAGGCTCTGTCTGTCTCAGGAGACTCCATGGGATCTCTGGGAGCCTATTTCCTCCCTGAATCACAGATTTTGGCAGGGAGGGATGGCTCAGGGGAGGAGATGAAGCCCATCTCCCTTTGAGCAAGCTTGGCAGTGCCAGGCAAGGCTTTTCCTGCCTGCCCCACTGGAGATTGGCAACCCAAATTTCCAGCTAGGAAACGATTCCTGCTTCTGCCTTCAGTCAGCCTTAGGCAGGGTGAAAGGAAAAGCAAACTCCATTTGGGCTGAGTGCTGCGTGTAGCAGCAGATGGGGGACAGGGAATGTGTGTGATTGGAAATAGTTTTGCTGTTCTGCAGAAGAGTGGGACCAAAACCAGAATCTGATCTGAACTGCATTGTTAATTGGGAATAGGACTTAAGGGAAGGGAAAATGTGGTGCAGAGAGTTGTGGAAGAGGGATTGGGAGTGTTTGTGCTCATGGTTGTTACAGGTCTTACACACTTGAGGTGTGGAATAGAAACAAGTGGAAAAATGGGCAGTGTGGGTCCTCTAAAGTACAACTAAAGAAGCTTGGAAGCCCACTCCTGTTTTCTGCAGCTCCTGTAAAATTCCCTGTCTCACCAAACCCAACACATCTCAAGAACAGGATATGAAAAATAATCAGTACTGCAGCAGCTACACATACAAGAGCTTTCACACACGGTGAAACCTTCCCCATATGCAGAACTTTGAGATTTTCTGACAACTGAGAGACAAAATTCTTTAGGGAATACCAGCTGAAAGCCATCCAGCAGCTGATGTGTATATACTTACACAACAAAAATTCCAGATATTTGCCATTAAAACTGCTCCATCCAAACCAAAACCAAACCTAAATTGATGTTTAGTGCTGCCTTGGGTCAAACAAACAAAATATTTCAGGAAAACAACAAAACAGAGGAAGCCCAAGATCTGCAATCTCTAGACATCAGAAAGTCAAATTCCTGTGGCCTTTTAGGTCCAAAGCATGATTCTCCCTGAATTTCTTCATGCAACTGCTGCTATCCACAGGAGCACCTGTGGGTGGTGGTGAAGTTTGTAGGGTGCTGAATTGTTCTTTTTTCAGGACCTGAAGCCTATCTGTGTTCCTGCAGCTAATGCTGAGGGCAGGGTTTTGGTGACAGCGTTCTGAAAAGCACAAAGGAACTGCTGCACAAAGTGTTTCAGCCCCTCAGTGCAGGGTTTCATGTGGTGTGGTCAGAACTTCCTGAAAGAAACTTCCCTTTTCTCTGCTCTTTGCTTCAGTGCTGCTCTTGACCTCTGCAGCAACAATTTACAGCTCAAAATTAATAGGAAGGCATCTCTGAGGACATGGGAAATCTTGATGGTAATAATTAGGCTTGAGGGAGATCATAAACCAGTCTGACCTTCAGAATTTGTATGAATGTGTCTTATTCTAATTCACCTGTGATTTGAAAAATACAAATGATCTTTAAACAGTAGTTTTTACTGTGTGCTAATGCTTTTGGAGGGCAGAGTTACGGTAAAAATGTTTGTACCAAGACTAATGTGTTTGATTTGTTTAATGCAGAAAAACAACGTAGTAATTTCTGCAGTTCTGCTGGAGTATAAATAGGATGATACTTTTATATTTACTTTTAGTTTCCTATGTAAGATTTTTTTTTTTTTTTTTAAATTGAGACTGACAGGGAAAATTTGTTTTTCACAGAGGCGATATAAACATTTGAATCTTAGTTTGTCCTAAAATACATTGTCACTAAGCTTTTTGCAATAAACTTTGTTAGCTCACAAATTATCTCATGTTTTGACAGCTAAGAATCTTTTTTCTACGTAAATGCTATTTCAGTGTCATTTTCTCTACTTTTCCCTCCTGCCTTACAAAATTAGCCAGATGTGTATCTTTTCAGTACATTCGCTTTCTAGTACAAATGGTGCTGCTGTAATTTGTTTTTTATTAGATTAAAAGACCACTATATGAGATGTTTAGTGGCTCATATATTATTGGAAAGCTACTGTTGGAAATAAAGGGTGTTGAGATGTGAAAAAAGAGTGTAATGTGCTAAATGAGAATGGCAAGGCCTTGGAATTTGGGTTTTGATCTCTCGAGGTGTGTGCAGAACACTGGGGGCACTTTGTGAGCAGGTTTTATTTGAATATGGAGGTGCAAAACTTTGGTGTTGGTTACCCATGGCCAGAATCCAATCTGTGGGCTCTCACTTGGATCAAAAGGCTTGATTTTATTCAAACTTTCATTGGTTTGGCTGCTTTAAAACCAACACAAAAGTTGCCTTACAGGAAGGGTTTTTCATCTGTAGAATTTGACTTCCTGATGTCTAGAGATTACGGATCTTGGGCTCCCTCTGTTTCATTGTTTTCCTGAAATATTTAGTTTGTTTGACCCAAGGCAGCACTAAACATCAATTTAGGTTTGGTTTGGATGGAGCAGTTTTAATGGTAAATATGGAATTTTTGTTGTGTAAGTATATACACATCAGCTGCTGGATGGCTTTCAGCTGGTATTCCCTAAAGAATTTTGTCTCTCAGTTGTCAGAAAATCTCAAAGTTCTGCATATGGGGAAGGTTTCACCGTGTGTGAAAGCTCTTGTATGTGTAGCTGCTGCAGTACTGATTATTTTTCATATCCTGTTCTTGAGATGTGTTTGGTTTGGTGAGACAGGGAATTTTTAGTTGGATTATTGCTGCTCTGCAGTGAATCTCCTGAGTTCTGAAGCCATCAATTTTAGCACTTGAAAAAATTAATGCTACTCCACTACTAATGTAATTAATCTTGCTGAAATAAATCCTACTGTCCTAATTGAATATCCACAAAGGAGCTGAGCATCGTTTAATTACACTTCTCAAAGTTGTTTTAGTGTGTAAAAATACCCAATGGCTTGGAAAGCGTCTTGAAGATTATATTCTCAATAAATTGTATAGGAATTTGATTTAAGATCCAGTGACACTTCTGTGAAGTGTGAGCCACTACCTGAGTTATAAATAAGTTTTCAAACCTTTATGGGGGCTGTTCATAGACATCTTTAAATGTCACTTTGGTTCATGTAGTAACTCCTTTGCAGTTCTGCTGAGGATTTAAAACTAATTTAGTGATTACAAAGGATAACAAAGCAGAATGCTGGTGTTTTATTGCTTCATCTGCCTCCCTGACCTCATGGAAATAGGTTATATTAGAAATCTTCCTGGGCTACCTGGGAGAACCCTGAGACACGCTGTGGTATTTTCAGGAACATCCCTGAAGTCACCCCAGCTCTCTGGGCACAGTCCTCTTAATGCTTGTCTTGAGACAGGCTGGACTGTAGACTGTTCTAAAAAATAATATTAAAAAACAAGTTTCCTGAGTTTTGTAATCAAAAATCAATGGGGGAGAAAATTAAATACTTGCTTGGGGACAACAAGTGACTTTGCTAAAAATACAGGATTTTTGGGGAAGAAATAAGTAGGAAAAACTGAGGATGATGTAGAAATTAGAGAAATCCCCAGCTAGGTGGGGGGATCCTTGTCTGTGAGGTTTTTTTTTGGGTTTAATTTGGGAACTGTATTTTGGGGTGAAACCTGTTCTACAGCTGTAATGGCTGGTTTTTAATGACAGTGTCAGCTGTGGAATCCTTTCCGCAGGTGAGAGGAGGCGTGTGCTTTGTGTTTGGCCCTTGTGGGCACGTTGCCCTGTGGGTGCTGCTGCCCTAAAAGCCCGTGGGGTGCTGTGTTTTGCAGTGGGGGTGATCCGGTGCCCCATCTGCCGCCAGGAGTGCCGGCAGATCGACCTGGTGGACAATTACTTCGTGAAGGACACCTCGGAGAGCCCCAGCAGCTCCGACGAGAAGTCCGAGCAGGTAGGAGCATCCTGCCAGGCCAGCCTCTGCTCCCTGGGCTGCCAGCTCTCCCCAGGATCTGCTGCTGCCTTTGCCCCCACCTCTTTCTGCTCTCTGGTCCTGTCAGTGCTCCCCAGAATGATTCTGGTGGCTTTTCCCCACCCCTCCTCTGCCTTTTCCCCCATCTCTTTCTGTTATCGGTCCTGTCAGTGCTCCCCAGAATGATTCTGCTGCCTTTTCCCCACCCCTCCTCTGCCTTTTCCCCCACAGCCCTTTCTGCTCCCTGGTCCTGTCAGTGCTCCCCAGGATAATTCTGGTGCCTTTTCCCCAGCCCTGCTCTGCTCTCTGGGCCTTCCAGTGCTCCCCAGAACAATTCTGGTGGCTTTTCCCCACCCCTCCTCTGTCTTTTCCCCCATCTCTTTCTGTTCTCGGTCCTGTCAGTGCTCCCCAGAACAATACTGGTGGCTTTTTCCCACCCCTCCTCTGCCTTTCTTCCCAACCCTTTCTGCTCTCTGGTCCTGTCAGTGCTTCCCAGGATGATTCTGGTGCCTTTTCCCCAACCCTGGTCTGCTCTCCGGGCCTTCCAGTGCTTCCTGGGACAATTCTGGTGGCTTTTCCTCACCCCTCCTCTGCCTTTTCCCCCATCCCTTTCTGCTCTCTGATAGTCAGTGCTCCCCAAAACAATTCTAGTGGCTTTTTCCCCACCCCTCCTCTGCCTTTCTTCCCAACCCTTTCTGCTCACTGGTCCTGTCAGTGCTCTCCAGAACAATTCTGGTGCCTTTCCCCCCACCCCTTTCTGCTCCCTGGGGCTGCCAGCTCTCCTTAGGATGCTGCTGCTGCCTTTCCCCCACAGCCCTTTCTGCTCTCTGGTACCATCAGCTCTCTCTAGAACAATTCAGGTGCCTTTCCACCAATCCTTTCTGCTCTCTGATCCTGTCAGGATGATTCTGGTGCTTTCTCCCCAGCTGTCCTCTGCTCTCTGGTCCTGTCAGTGCTCCCCAGGATGATTCTGGTGCCTTTTCCCCAGCCCTCCTCTGCTCTCTGGGCCTTCCAATGCTCCCCAGGACAATTCTGCTGGCTTTTCACCAACCCTCTTCTAATTTCTGGTCCTGTCAGTGTTCCCCAGAACATTTCTGGTGCCTTTCCCCCAATCCTTTCTGCTCTTTGATCCTGTCAGGATGATTCTGGTGCTTTCTGTCCAATCCTACTCTTATTTCTGGGACATCAGTGTTCCCCAGGACAATTCTGGTGCTTTTTCCCCACCCCTCCTCTGCCCTCTGGGTCTGTCAGCTCTTGCTAAAAGAATTCTGATGCCTTTTCCCCCCAGCCCTTTCTGCTCTCTGGGGCTCCCCAGGACATTTCTGGTTTCTGTTCACCACAGGTGTGTACCAGCTGTGAGGACAACGCCAGCGCCGTGGGTTTCTGTGTGGAGTGTGGGGAGTGGCTGTGCAAGACCTGCATCGAGGCCCACCAGCGAGTAAAGTTTACTAAGGACCACATGATCAGGAAAAAAGAGGATGTGTCCTCAGGTGAGTGTTGGACATCACTTTGTGCTGCCTGTTCCAAGAGCCTTTTCTCTTTAGGCGTTAAAAAGATACGGGAGGATGGTGGAGGTAACAACCAGCTCTGTGTGTTTTCCCCCCAGGATTTGGGAAAAGTTCAGTCCAAAGTTACCAGTGCAAAATTAGTAGCTGTAAAAATAAAGGAAGAACTAAATTTATGACAGTGATACTTTGTGCAGTTTGATGTGCAATCCCTTTGGAAAGGATTTAGAACCATTCTTAATAATCTTTTTGTTTAGTAGAATAAGTAACTAAATGGAGGGGTTGGAATCTGGAGAGCAGTGATATATTGATAATCTTACCCATTGTCCAAGGAAATTAAATTACACATTCTGCTGTATTTTGTTATGAGAAGCAATTATAGTTCTCCCTGTAGAAATATATATATAAGTTTATAGTTACCTTCAATATATGGTTGTTTTGTATTGATATTGCTGAGTAAATGTAGAATTTGAATCTATTTTAGGTTTAATCTCTCAGTGAGCAAAATTTAATATGTGAAATGTGTGTAGGGTTTGTTCAGGTGTGCAGCCATATTAGAAGTAAATTCTCAAACTGTTGTTTGATCATATATAATTAGTAGCCTATTGAGGTCATGTGGAAAATCATCTCAGAACAGGTCCAGGCTATCTGGATTTAATCATTTACAGCCTGTTGAGGTAATGTGGAAAGTGTTCTCCAAACAGGTTGAGGGTATCTGGATTTTAGATTAGAAAATTCTATTGTAAATGGATTAAAAGTTCTGATTTACAGACTTGTAGATTCTCCACAATCTGGATGTATCTGAAAATGATCATATTGAGGCAGAGAGATTGCGACACATTGCTCTCTTCATTTAAATTAATTTGAAATTAATTAAGATCTCCATAATTGTCTTGTTGTATCCTTTCAAAGGAACAAACACTACTTCTCTTTCTAAAAATTTTTTGAGAGTTAAAAAGTTTGCTCTTGAGCTTAGTTCTTTCAGACCATGATCTTATTTAATTTGCTCTATCAAATAAACCTCATTTTGGAGAGGCTTCTCTTTATGTCTTAATGAAAATTTTAAATAAGAAATATGATCAATTTAAGATTAAATATATTAAGCCTCATAGATGAGAAACCCTTAAATTCAACCAAATTATAGGGCCCAAGAAAGAATTACTGATGTTTTTACAAGGAATGCTAAATTGGACTCTCACTGTGATATTACAGCTCAGCTTTCCCTTTGATATCTGCTGGGAAGTGACTGTTCCAAAATCAGAAAGTTTATAAAGTTTATAAAATAAACTATTATTAAACTAACTAGGTTATTAAACTAACTAGTTAGTTAACTAACTAGTTAGTTAAACTACCTTAATATTTCTGTATTTAAACTCAATATTTTTGATATTTAAAAATATCAAATATTTTATATTTAAAATATAAAATATTTTATGAAGTTTATAAAATAAACTTTTATCAGAAGTTTTATTCGTTGTGATTGTGGAGAAGGACTGGTCATTGTGTCATTGTTTTGGTTTTTTTCCTAATTATACTCAAAGATGTGCCCTGGAGACTTTAAGTTTCTCTCAGTGAGTGGCAGCTGCAGGTTCATCAGCTCTTTCTGTACAATAACTTGCATGATATAACCAGCTTCAGAAATGTTGGAGAGTGAGGAAAATGAATTTAAACCCTACCTGCTGTACCTCCCAAAGGCTGCTTTCCTTTTTGCTAAGCTCAAAATATCTTCAGAGCACTGTGCAGCACTTTTTTAGTAAACCCAGAACTATTTTTGGCCATTATTTGTTACTTGGGGGTTTAACTCTTAACACAGGCAATGTTTGCTTTGCAGTTCCCACTTCAGTTGTGTTTGACTAAATGAGGTGTTTGAAGGGATAAGCTGGAAAACCCATGGGTTAAAAAGGATTTTTAAAAAGGGTTAAAAAAGGAAAGGTTTGACCCATCCTTCAGTGTCTCAGAGGTGAAATTATATGGAATTAAATCTTTATGCTGGTGTTTGTGTGCAGTCTTACAGGGCTTTTGGGTGCTCATGAGAAAAGATGAATTCCTCCTTGTCCTTGAATGAATATTGTGAAAACAGCTGTTAACCACAGCTGTAAATCAGAGTCATAAAGGTTGGGAAAGAGCTCTGAGATCATCAAGTCCAACCCCTGACCTGATGCACACACAGTAACTTCAGTGTGAGAGCACCTCTGGAGGTGCCTTTGCAAATTCTTGATTGTTACTGGAAGTTAGTTGTTTTGCTCTTCAGACTGTCTAAGTTTTATTTTAAAATGCAAAAATGGTTTATTTTTAAAAACAGAGGCCGTGGGAGCATCTGGTCAACGTCCTGTTTTCTGCCCTGTCCACAAACAAGAGCAGTTAAAACTTTTCTGTGAAACCTGTGACAGGCTGACGTGCAGAGACTGTCAGTTACTGGAACACAAAGAACACAGGTACAGCTATTCCCATCTCTTATCTCCTGTGCTGTGCTGTCTCAGAGGATGAAGTGGCATTGATGTGAGCTGCTTGTGTTGCAAATCCTGCTGCATTTACTCCTGAACTGATGGACTGAACCCATCCCTTGCAAAGGAGAAGCTGTGTGGAGTGATGGAAACTTGGTCAGTCGAGCTTTGTCAAAGTCTCTTAAAATCAGATTTGAACCAAGCTGGGCTGAGGAGGTTTGGTGTGATTCAGGTGTTAATTTGCCTGGCAGTTCCCAGTGCTATCACTGTGGTCAGGACTTGAATGGAAATTCCTGCAGCCCTGAACACCTGGTGCTGTAAAAGCAGCAAAAGTGATAGAGTGAGTCATGGGTGATGTAATTTTCTGAAAGGGCATTTTTGATTGTGCAACAGTCTTTAGGGGAATTTTGTAAAGCAAAGTATAAATTTTGCCTCTTACATTAGTATATTCTTCTTGTGCAGTAGGGAAAAATGCCTTGGGTTTAGTTGGTTAAAAGTTGCCTCATTCCAGGTGAAATGCTGGGTTTGCCTCTGCTAGAAAAAGAGTTGGAACCCCTTTAAGACACATTCCAGCTTGCTGCTCTTTAGCAGCTCTGTTGTGTAGTTTGAATGTCTGAACAAGCATTTTTCAGTGTTACAATAGAGAAACTGGGGGTAATACATATTAATCAACCACTGCACCACTGCTTTTCCTTAACTCTTCTCTGGAAAGATATAATACTGAATTTAGTGTTCTGTTTTTTCTTTTTTTTTTTTTTAGAAGAACTATTCTGTTTTTCTCAGAGTAGTGATTATTCTCAGACTGCTACAACAGCCTGTGGAGAACTTTTACATTTGAAATAATTATTATTATTAAAAATTAGCACCCTCAAATATTCCAGTTCTGTTCTTCCATAGGCATAAATATCCTGGATGACTCCCTTGTCACAAAGGGTGTTCTCCTGGGATATATTCACTAATTTGGTTTAGTTGGTTTCTTTGCATCTGTTGTGTGCATTTTGGTAATGGATTAACAGATGGATCTTGTCCCACTTACCTGTGCTCTTCCAGAAGGAGAATTCATTGTTATTAATGTGCTTTTTTTTGCAGAATATTCTTTCCATATGGTTCTGTGTGCAGGTGTGAATTACAGATGATTAAAGCACTGCTTTGCCTGCTTGAAGTACAGCTGAGATTTTGTGGAGAATCAACCCAAGTGGAAAAAGAATTGATTTTAATCCCCTGCTTTCTGCTTTCCTGAAATCCGCATAGTTTACCCCAAAGGAGGGTGAATTCAATTTCAGTGCTTCTATGGTCCAGTGTTCAGAGTTTTAATCATAGAATTCCAGAGCAGTTTGGGGTTGGAAGGGAACTTAAAGATGATCCAGTTCCACCCCTGTCAGGGGCAGGGGTTGCTGGGGATTCTGTAGAAAACTGACAGTTTTTTTAGCAGATTGCTGCTGTGAGGTTCCTCTAATTGAGGCAGTTTCCAGTCCACACACTTGGGAAGCTGGAAGTGCAATACTGAAAAAAGAAAAGTATTTTGGCTGTAGCAAGAGCTACAGCAGAATTTTAGCAGTACTGAATGTAGATCTTTCACTTCTCCTTCAAGTGGAAATACAATTTCAAATTTAATGAAAATAATTTCAGCAATTCAGCAGCTCCCAAACATTACAAATTTTGCCGTCTTTGGGCTTTAGGAATGCTACTTTTTTGTATTATAGTATCTAAAATCTCGTGCTGCTGTCTGTCTGCAAGAACTTTAGTCTGTTCTTAGAAAAAGGAAAATTCCAACACTGAGATTGAAGAATCTGAACTCTTGGAGTTCAGATTTGTGTGTTGCTGGTACAAATTGAATTAACAGGAGTTGTTTTTGTTGTCAATGATGTTCTTTGTCTGAGTCCCTGTTATCATGGTTGTGAGTCATTTAAATAAAAAAAAATGTCTTGCTGTTTGATGACAATCCAGACAGTCTTTTCCTGTTGGATTGTAATTTTCTGCATTGTGACAGAAAACAACAGTAATTTCTTCTTCATTTTCTTTGGAAGATGGTGCAAGTTGTTTCTAATGGACCTTACAGAAATGCTTCATTAATTGCAGCAATTTTCTGCCAAATTGAATATTGGGAAAACATTGCCAAGGTGTTCTGGGACCTTAAGTTTTCCCTGTTGTTAACAAATTACATTTCAGAAGCATGAAGTTTATTTATTGCCAAGACAAGACTTAGCCAGTGACTGTTAGAAATTCTGGATTTTGAGCAGTTGATCAGAAAACCTGGAAATTCATGGCACTGCTTTAATTTCCCTTGGCATTTTCAGCAAAGGCATAGTGTTTCTGTGGCATTCTTTATTCCAGTATTTTAGGAAAAGGCACCTAATCCTGTTATTTTCCCTCAGTGTTGGTACTTACCCTATATTCAGATGAAGTAATGGAAAGTACCTTTGATAGCAGCTGTTTAACTGAAGAGCTTGGAAGGGAAAATTCTTCACTTGGAAGCAGCAGAGCTGAGAAAAACTTAAAGTTTTTTAATAGGGAAATTTTCTTCAGATTAAAGTAATGCAGTCAAACATGAGCAGCATCATCTCAGGTGAAAAACAGGGGAATTTGGGGTAGTTTAGGGGTTGTTTTTTGGTATCCTTTAATGCGTGTTTAAGCTGTTGGTGCATTTTCCTCCTCAAGCTCTGAGGTTTCTGTCCCATAGCCTGCTGTCCTGGGAAATGAGGCAGTGCACCCCTGTGGGGTTGGAATTGATAATTTCCCACAGAGGTTCAGTCTCCTGGCCAGTATCAGGACTTTATCAGCACTTACACATTTTGTATACTAGTCAGAGTACTCAGAGTCTGATTTTTTTTTCCTCGGTGTTTTTTCTCAGTGTTTTTTTGTTTTTTTTTTTCCTCTGTCATATTTTTTCAAAATGTCATGGCTTTGCAGCTGAACGGGGAGCCCTGAGTTCCAGCCCACTGCCCCTGGGTAATCAGTGTCTTTTCTTGCTTGTTGAAAAGGTACCAATTCCTGGAAGAAGCTTTTCAGAACCAGAAGGGTGCAATTGAGAACCTGTTGGCCAAACTTCTTGAGAAGAAGAATTATGTAAATTTTGCAGCTGCCCAAGTTCAAAATAGGTGAGTTCTCCAAGATGATCAGCTATTACATTGCCTTTTTAGTGAGTCACAGTAAGATGAGTGGTGGCACTAGAATAACACACTGGAGTTAATTCTGTGTCTTAATTACTTTTCATGATGTTTATTTTCCCCTACAAGACTGCATCTCTTGGGAGTTCTTACAAGAAATAAATGTTAAAGATTATATCTTTTGCGACAGCTTTGAATAGAACCAAAGGTGTGCCACGTTCATTACACTTTGGGGGTGGGTGAGAAGAAAACAAATAAAAAAGGCAAGAAAACCCATCCTATAATTTCTTCTAGGTTAGCTCTAGGCAACAGAATGGTTGAAATATTAAAATATTTTTATGTTTCATAGTAAGGCCTCTGATAACTGTGTAACAAAAACTTAGTGTAAATTTGAATAGGAAATTGTGGTTGGCTCTGGGGTTTTGATTGTTTTTTTTTTTAAGTAGCTTCACTTAAGATTTCCAGGGTTATCTGAAATTCAACGTCACGTTAAATAGCAATTGTAGAGGCAGAGGGAGCTGGTGATCTCTGCTGGCTCTGCTCCCCATGGGTGACGTGGTCGTGCTGCAGCTCAGGGAATTCCACCCTGGTTCTCAGTGGTTTTGTGAGCCTTCTGCAGCTTTTAGGTCATTTGCAAAATGACACATCAGCTGGGGGTGGAAAGTACGAGGGCAGGAGGAGGATGTGCACCGCAGAGAGAAAGAGAAGTTCTGATGCAAATTTTTAACTCCTTGTGATGCCATCTATATTTTAAAAAAAAAAGCACTGTAAGGGAGGAAGAACATACAACATGACAGGCAAATGTGTGACGAGGGAAGCAATGAAAATTGGTTTTTATGTGCTGATTTTCTATGGAAGTCTTTGAAAGGTCCCAAAAAATACCACCATCGTGAAGCATGGAAATGTTACACACTTGAAGAGACAGTCATGTAGGCAGTAATGAAACTGAAAGCTCAAGAAATGTCACAAAACATTCTCTCACAAGAATTCCAGGCCAGGAATGGGTGATGGAATTAACACATTGTAATGGTGGGGTTTTTTGCTCGAGAGTTTCTGGCTTCAGTGAATTCAGTGAATTTCTGCAGCTGGGATTGAGTTGTGGCAAGATCTCAATTTTCTGCTGAGCCAAAAATGACAATTCATTCCACTGCTTTGCTGGGTGTGTAGGACACAAAATCCATCAACCTAAAAACTTCATGGAGTAGGAAAAATAAAGGTATTGCAATTTTGTTGTCAGTGTTGGCAGGTGGTACAAAATCAGCATCATCTGTGATGGTGGAGCAGTGAAGCGTTGAAGGAACAGCTCTGCTGGAATAATTGTTGGGTACCAGAGCCAAGGGTGGATGCCATGGACTTAATAAAGGGTTGGTTGGGTGTTTTTTGGAGCAGGAGACCAGGTTGTGCTGTCATGAAAAACCTCGTGTGCCCCAGGTGCCTTAAAGGGCTTTGACCCCAGCAGTGCTCATCATCAGAGTGAGTGTGGGTCCTGTGGCTGAGTGACATCACATCCTTGATCTGGCAGCAAAAAAACTCTTCAAAAAAGGACAATTCAAGCCTTCACATTGGCTCGTGGCAAAGAATTCTGCTGCAATGTGTTCTTGTTAGATTAAGGCAGTGTAGGATCAAATAAATCCAGAATTTCCATGAGTTTAAGAAATGCTGTGTTTTAAATTCTGTGGCCAGAGCTCAAGATGATTTGCTTGAATCTGAAGAAGTTGGATATGCACTAAAACTGAGGAAAAATGGCTGTGATTAAGAGGGTATAAAAATCTGACAGCCAGTAGTATTAAAGCACAAGCGAATAATCTAAACTAATATCAGGCACATCATTAGTGAAATGTTTATCCCTTTATTTCGTGTTAATTACAGATCTGTAATAACTTCTTTGTTACAAGGGAGGAATTAATTTGAAATTCAGGGTTGATTTCTTTTCTGGTTAATATAAATTATCTTAAAAGTTTAAAGCATCAGATATAAATTTTTTATAGTGAGTGACACAATTTGGATATAAATTTATAAATGTCCCTAGACACATATGGTTGTGGCTGGTTATTTCTCTAAATTTATCTTTATAAAGTGTGTAAACTACAAGTACTTTCATATTATTTGAAGTAAAACAAGTTGTAAATTTGTATTTGGCAGTGAAGTGTAAAGTGACTGACAATCCATTGCTTTTTTAAATTGTTTTTTTAG
Organism: Lonchura striata; assembly: GCF_050655825.1. Lineage (NCBI taxonomy): Eukaryota > Metazoa > Chordata > Aves > Passeriformes > Estrildidae > Lonchura > Lonchura striata. The sequence goes on along the minus strand of NC_140728.1, from coordinate 7,162,337 downwards.
GATAAAAGAAGTACATGAAACCAACAAACGAGTAGAGCAGGAAATCAAAGTGGCTATATTCACCCTCATCAATGAAATCAATAAAAAGGGAAAATCTCTCCTACAACACCTTGAGGTACACTTGAAATAAAAAGCCATGGTGGTATTGAGTTTCCAGTCCCCTGTTGAGGGGAAACATTTGAAAATGGTTTGTTTGGTGTGACTGCAGGTGTTGCAGTACTGAAACTGCCTCTGAGGGACATGCTGGAGTTAAATCTCTTTTTTTATCCTCTCATCAGAGCCTGTGGCTCCTTCAGTTTTGTGTCTGTGCCTTGTATTCAAAATTGGGCTCATTGTAAAGGAGTGGCCTGAAAATCTCCTTTTCATGTTCTCTTTGCTGTATTTCTGTATTATAACATAATGCTAAGGTGTGTATCATTTAATAATTTCCTCAAAAAGCTTTTTAATGTTCATGTAAGAACAGTAAGAGCAGTCTCTTGTATTTGTACATGAAGGTGTAATGCTGTATTTAAAGTTGCATTATAGTATTATGCAACTTTAGATACCATGAGTTCAAGCATTCTTTCCGGATGGCATGTTCTGAATAATTGCATTGTGACTTCCATTAAAATCCATGAAAATTTTATCTGAATAGAGGAAATCCCTTGTAATAAGTTGGTTCAGTGCATATGGCCAACCTGCCATGAAAAATTTATAATCTGATGAATCACAATAGATTTTTTTGTGGTTAAGGAACAATTATTTGGCAAGGAAATCAAATATTCTTGGAAGAATGGAGTAACTCGACCATTAGTAAAAGAAACAATGCAAAATTACATGAATTTTGGCTTTTCTTGTTTACCTAGCATTTATTAAAGTTTCTTTGGGACGTTTTCCTTTTGATCCAAAACCTGCCAGCAGTTTGCGTTTTCCTCCTACCTCTGAAAGCCCCATTGTCATAAATCACTTTGCAATTTGCAATGACTTCATTGTGACAGAGTGTCCTTTTCTTTGCAGAACGTGACAAAGGAGAGACAGATGAAGCTGATCCAGCAGCAGAACGACATCACTGGTCTGTCACGACAAGTGAAGCATGTGATGAACTTCACTAATTGGGCCATCGCCAGCGGCAGCAGCACTGCCCTGCTCTACAGCAAGCGCCTGGTGAGGGGCACCTGGGGCTGGGGCAGTGCTGAGCTGCAAGGGACTCCCCCACAGGGATCATCCAGTGCAGCTCCTGCCCTGCCAGACACCCCAAAATCCCAGCCTGGGCATCCCTGGCAGCGCTGGCCAAACGCTCCTGGAGCTTGGGCAGCCTGGGCACCGCCCAGGGCCCTCTGGGGGAAGAGCTTTGCCCTGATACCCGACCTCAACTCCCCTGGCACAGCTCCAGCCCTTCCCTCAGGTCCTGTCCCAGCTCACAGAGTCTCTCTGCTGCTCCTGAGGAAGAAGCTGCAGCCCCCAGTGAGGCTCCCAAAACACAGCACCACGTGAAGCAGAGAAATGTTACACACTTGAAGAGACAGTCACATAGGCAATAATTAAACTGAGAGCTCAAGAAATATCACAAAACATTCTGTGATAGGAATTCCAGACCAGGAATTCCTCAGCCCCCTCTTCTCCAGCAGAACAAAGTGCCCTCAGCCACTCCTCATGTGGCTGCACAGACCTGGCTGTGCAATTCTGTCCCAATTGTTGTGTCAGAGAGGGCAAAATTCCAATATACCTGGAGTGAGATAAGACACAGAGTCAAGTGTTGGTAACCACAAGGGTAATTCACTTTTACTGACATGAATACCCCCAGTTCTGCATGTGCAGGCTGTTTACCTGTAAGCCCCAGGTGTGTGCTCACCACTGCTGCTGTAGACCATCACTCTGCCACCAACTTTGCCAGTCTGGGAACACGTCCTGAGCCACAAACACAGAAGGACAGGGGAAGCAAACGTATCCAGAGTAAGATACAAATGAGGTCAAATGTTGGTAGTCCAAAGGATACACCCAGTTCTGCCATGTGGGTCCATCATGGCACCGTTACCTTCAAGTTCAGATCTTGTAACAGAGCCAAGCAATTGTGCAGCAATTCACCTCTTACCATAAGGCTTTAGGGAGTGTTAGGGGAGAAGGAATGGGGTCAGCTCTGTGAAGGCACCTCAGTGTTTCCCTGGAGTCATTGCAGTAATGTGGTGTAACAGTGCTGCTCTGCAGTCCTCAGAGTAAAGTTGCACAATGTGGGATTTTCCTGACAAATGGAGAATTTCCCAAGGCTATGAACCAAACTTGCTGCTGCCAGTCCTTGTTGGTGTTCCATGGCCTAAACTCTCGGGGTAGACACACACTTGTCTCTCTGTCTTTATTTCTCTGTCAGCAGCAGAGTGTTTTTGTTTCTCTCAGATAACGTTCCAGCTGAGGCACATCCTGAAGGCACGCTGCGATCCCGTCCCCGCTGCCAACGGGGCCATCCGCTTCCACTGTGACCCCACCTTCTGGGCTAAGAACGTTGTCAATTTGGGTGAGAAAACTCTATTTGTTTCATCTGTGATGCTGGAAAAACTCTGTTCAGTTGGGGGTGTTCATCCAGCAGGACTGAGTGCAGTGCAATACATCTCTTAATGCAGGAGACAAAAACTCTCTTGACCATAAACTCTCATAACCCATCCAGCCCTGATTATCCTCCTTATCTTCTCTGTTCTTTCTGTTAGCAGAGCTTTCTCAAAATGGATACTGTTTTCCAAGATACAATGGATATTGTATTGGGACTGGTTCGAGGAATGGCCCTAATCAGAATCACAGAGTGGTTTGGGTTGAAAAGGACCTTAAAAGTCATCTCATCTCCCCTGCCATGGCAGGGACCACCTTCCACTGTCCCAGGTTGCTCCAAGCCCTGTCCAGCCTTGCCTTGGACACTTCCAGGGCTGTGGCATTCACAGCTTCTCTGGATTGGACACTGCACCTGTACCATTTCCAGTATATTAAATATAATCACTTTGAGTTTGCAAAGTACAGGTTTGGAATGAGAGAAGAGGGCAGAGCACATTGAGACAGAGATACCTGTTAGCACCTGCTTGTGATAAAAATCTCATAGAAAATCTGATAAAAATAGCAGCTTTTCTGTATACTCCTTGCTCTGAGTCCACCATGCAGGTTGGGGTGTTCCTGTCTTCAGTCAAGAGTATTTATTCTCTGTGGGAGACAGGAAGCAGAAAGGAAACTGCCAACCTGAATAAAAAGGGATGTACAGATTCAACTGAATACACATTCACAGTCAAAAATCAACATTTTGCCTTTATATATAAAAATAGGAAAGGAGTTATCTGGAGAGGCAACATGGTCCATGACATTGGAGTAAGACAGGACTTGCTTGTAGCAGTGTTTTGTGTTGTGTTTGTAGAACCTGTTCAAAGTCACTCAGTGGTGGGACACACAGATATCTCTTTCCAGGCTTTGCTTCTTTAGACACAGAAACTTTATGCTCAACGTGTTTGTTTTCTGTTTTATTTCTCATTTTGTCCATTTCTTGTGAATGCAGAGAAGTAATTTCTGTCTGTTGTGGCTTTTAGGCTGTGCAGTTCCAGTTCTTTAACTTTTTCCTCACAGATCATGTTTTTAATTTTGCACTTAGTTCTTGTAGTCTTAGTTCTCTTTTTGCTTTTATTGTGTATGAAGACATAAAGAGCGCTTAAATTTTAATGTTTCAAGCGTAAATTGCTCTGAGAAAACTGCATTAGAAGCATCTGAATATTCCACATATGTCAACCTTTGGAGGGTGATGAGATCTAACTGTTGATTGCTTCTTTGGGTTTTTATAGGTAACCTGGTCATTGAAAATAAACCAACCCCTAGTTACACTCCCAATGTAGTGGTTGGGCAGACTCCACCAGGAACAAACCACGTCAGCAAAACTCCAGGACAAATCAATCTGGCCCAGCTTCGACTGCAGCACATGCAGCAGCAAGTGTATGCCCAAAAGCACCAGCAGCTGCAGCAGATGAGGATGGCCCAGCCATCCTCTGCATCCGTGCCCAGGCAGAGCAGCCCCCAAGTCCTGCAGCAGCAGGTGAGTCCTTTATGTGTTCTTATTTCACCTTCTTTCACTTTATTTCACCATAACACTGAGCTTTAAAATTGCCCTGTCAGATCTAAATTTACAAAGCAATTTATAAACTAAAATCTTCTGAGATTTGAGATACTTTAATGTGACAGCTCTTGGCTTTGCTTGATGTTATGTTGCTACTACTGTGGAAAGAGATGGGCTTCTTTTCTCTGTGTTAAAAGCACAAATTTTAAAAAACCCAAACCCTTGCAGCCTCCCAGGTTGATCAGCATGCAGACCATGCAGAGGGGTAACATGAACTGTGGGGCTTTCCAAGCACATCAGATGAGAATGGCTCAGAATGCTGCTCGTATACCAGGAATCCCACGCCACAATGGACCTCAATACTCCATGATGCAACCTCACCTTCAAAGACAAGTATATCCTGTGTACACGCTTCATTTGTGCCATTGTGCCAGCCTTTCATTCCAGTAGATGGTACCTCCAGCTGTAAATGTGTTTATCTGTCCCTCTGTAGCTCACAGCTACACACATTTATATGCTTCTTTTCCATGTTGCATTACTGTGCTGTCACAGTTTTGCTGAACGTAAGGAAATTCAAACCTTAGGGGTGGACATGAAATGAAATGAAATGTTTGTGTTGCAGTTTAGTTCTGGGAAGCAAAATGTTTCATTTTGCACTTTTCAGTGGCGTTCAGCTGAAAAGAACAAAAAATCAGAGGTTTATTAGAGAATAGTGAGGAGTAGTGAAGTTCAAAGTGATGTAATTGAGGGGTTTTGATTAAATTAGCTGCTGAAGTGTTTTTAAATTCACACCTGAAGCATTGATGCAGAGCTCTGCATGCCATTAAGAATAAAAATCCTTGACAATGCATGTTAATGTGACTGAAATATCAAAAGTGTCTTTATATTACTTGAAACAGTTAAAAAAAGAATTAGACATGTACACTCTAAAGCTATCTTTGGAGGATGTAGTCGCTTTAAGAAAACACCACTATATATGAAATAACTTGGTGGGAGAAGTGCTGTGTGTTTAGAATGGAGCCACGGGAAGTATTTTTTCCTTTCCAAGTGAAGAAGAGTGGCAGTTGCTCTGCCCTCAGTGCTGGCAGGTGCTGTGCTGGCTGTGCTTGGGTTGGGGTCTCTGGCAGGGCAGCGCCGCGGCGGGCGCCGCGCTGGCCCCGGGACCCAGCGCCGTGTCTGTGTCTCCCCAGCACTCCAACCCCGGCCACGCCGGGCCCTTCCCGGTGGTCTCCGTGCACAACACCACCATCAACCCCACCAGCCCCACCACGGCCACCATGGCCAGCGCCAACCGTGGCCCCACCAGCCCGTCCGTGTCGGCCATCGAGCTCATCCCGTCCGTCACCAACCCGGAGAACCTGCCCTCCCTGCCAGACATCCCCCCCATCCAGGTCAGTGCTGCTCCCTGCTCTCTGCTTCTCTGGTTGGGTACCAGGATTAGACCATGGAATGGTGTACTTAGCATTTAAAGTTGTAAAATTAAAATCTTCAGCCCCTCTCTTAGGCGTGAATGTGGTTTATCCGTGTAGGGCTGACCCGCTCCACCTGGTAACCTTCAGATTAATCAATATTTAATGTGTCCTCTAGTGCTGCAGTGCTGCTCCCTTCTCTCTGCTTCTCTTGTTGGGTACCAGGACTTGGCCATGGAATGGTGTACTTAGCATTTAAAGTTGTAGAATTAAAATCTTCAGCCCCTCTCTTAGGTGTGAATGTGGTTTATGCATGTAGGGTTGACCTGCTCCACGTGATAACCTTTAGATTAATCAATATTTAATGTATCCTCTAGTGCTGCTCCCTTCTCTGCTTTTGTGGTTGGGTACCAGGACTTGGCCATGGAGTAGTGTAATTAGCATTTAAAGTTGTAGAATTGAAATTTTCAGACCCTCTCTTAGGTGTGCAGGTGGTTTATCCGTGTAGGGCTGACCTGCTCCACTTGGTAACCTTCAGATTAGTAAATATTTAATGTAGTCTTGCAGTGCTGCTCCCTTCTCTCTGCTTCTCTGGTTGGGTACCAGGATTAGACCATGGAATGGTGAAATTGGCATTTAAAGTTGTAGAATTAAAATCTTCAGCCCCTCTCTTAGGTGTACAGGTGGTTTATCTGTGTAGGGCTGGCCTGCTCCACATGGTAAATTTTAGATTAATCAATATTTAATGTGTTCTCTAGTGCTGTAGTGCTGCTCCCTTCTCTGTTTTTTGTGGTTGGGCACCAGGACTTGGCCAGGGAATGGTGTAATTGCCAGATTGGTTCGTGTCTCACAAACGGGGTGGGACCCTGACTGGTTGCAGACTGAGGATTTATTGTCTGTATCATACAAGCAAAAAGCAACAGACATAGGGAAACAGCATCATCCATGCAAATCCAGATCAAAGACAGGATGGCAGCTTCTCCAAAGCCTTTTTCTACATATTATTTGAACAAATAGCATAAAAGAAAAGGTGCAAAGTCATTATACTCTAACCAATATGAGAAGGACCCACGTGGGTTTAACATTAAAAGGATTTCTGTGAACCTCAAACAATACACAATAATTCATTATTTAAGATTGAAAGTTCTTCTGTATTTTAAAGCATATATCTAGGACTTTTCACATCTTGAACTATCAATAAGTTCTTGTTCTTTCTTGCTTCTTATGACAGATATAAATATATTCATTTGGTTCTTAACTTCTTAGCTTCCCATGAGAAGGTTTTGAAATTTTCCAGCCTTTCTCAGATTTATGTCTACTTTCTGAGGCCTTTTTGCACTTTCTAGAGTCTTTTACCTTTTTATATTCCTACAGTAATTGGCATTTAAAGTTGTAGAATTAAAATCTTCAGCCCCTCTCTTAGGCATCCATGTGGTTTATCCATGCAGGGTTGACCTGCTCCACGTGGTGACCTTTAGATTAATCAATATTTAATGTAGTCCTGCTGCTCCCCTCAGCTGCTCTGCTTTTGTAGTTAGATACCAGGACTTGGCCATGGAGTGGTGTAATTAGCATTTAAAGTTGTAGAGTTAAAACTCATTTCACCTCTAAAATATTGCAAAAAAGTTGTTCAAACCCTGGGAGTAAAATGGGAATTACCCACTGCATGACTTCTGCAGAGTACTGGTTGTGTGGAGAGGATGAATCAAACTCTTCAAAGAACTCTAGTTAAGCTGGTGATTGAAACCCAGATGTCATGGGTCAGATGACTCCTTCTAGCCTTGTTAAAAATTAGAACCCAACCCTGGTCAGACCTGGGGTGTCCCCCTATGGAATGTTTGTGTTTTGCTTCCTGACCTGCCCCAGAAGGTTGCCACCTATGAGGAAGTAGAAGCCAATGCCAAGAAATATGTTATGGCTATAGCACAAACCTTAGAAGGACCTGATCCACCTGGTAACCTTTAGGTTACTCAATATTTAATGTGCCCTACAGTGAAAATAATTAATTAATTAATTAATCCCAAGTACTGTGTTCACTTCCTTTTTTCCACAAGACCACCTTGTGGAAGATATGAGCAGAATAATTAATGGTGATGTATTTTGAGTGTCCTGAATGGTGATTTATTCAGGGTTAAAGCTGCCTGGAGTTTCTCTTCAATGTTCCTAGAAGGAAGCACAGAGGGGACATGTCCCATTGTCCCACAGAGAGGGGGGACACAAGCTGAGGTAGATTTTGAAGCTCATTTGGAGAGGTGAAAAGCACAATGGAATGTACATGTGGAGGCAAAGAAAGTAGAAGGAATGTGTTTTATTTGGGAGGGGAGGAGGATGATGGCTTCATCCTGAGAACAGGACCTTTGCATTGAAATGCCCACGTAAAACCCAGGAGATTTGGTTACCATACAGGAAACAAAATAAATTTCATCCAAGATGGTCTGCTGGAACACCAGCTGCAACTTTGCAACTCTGAAATGTTCAGGGCTGGTGTGTTCAGTGTTCTCAGGAGGCTGCAGGTCATTTTTATTGTGAGAATGGTGGGGAAGGAGGAATACCATCTCAGTGTGAGCAAGCTGCAGTCCTGAAGCTTTGAACAAAGCATTACCATGCAACTTCCAGGTGCACTGAAAATGCAGAATTCTGTTGAGATACTCTTCTTTTTGTACCTGTTCATGTAATAGCTGTTATGGATTTTAGTTGGATTTAGTGGATAGAAGTGTTAGTCCTTCAAGCTGCTGGCACAGTCATTAGAACCCCCTTGGGAATGCAGTGTGTTTCAAACACATTATTGCATTTTACACATTTAACATATTTAAGCAGTTAAAGTGACAGAGTCCCTGTTTCCTTGAGTTTAACAAGTACTAAAATCTGTTTGAAAAGTGAGTGGGAGATTTCCCATCATGTAAAGGAAAGACAAGATTATGGCCTCCCTTAATATCTTAATTATGGAATAACTTCTACAGCCTCAGAAATCATGACTAACACAACACCATGAGTGTGACTGACACACTGAGCAGCTGGCAGCCAGAAAGTTTGCAGTGACCTTGTGTAAGTGCAGCCCAGGATCATATTGGAAAAAAAATCTCAAATTTAGGAGCTGTTGAAAAACGTCACTTGAAGTTTCTGATTTGAAAGCCTGGTTTCTCCATTAAACTGATAAAAATATTTGCTGATGTCCTGAATCCTTGAAGGGAGAGGGAACAATTCCAATAAAGATAGTGATCACAGTTTAAAGGTGTGAATGAGACCTCTCTGATTCAGATTTTTGTTTTTCCTCCTCAGCTGGAAGATGCTGGTTCCAGTAGTTTAGATAATCTGCTAAGTCGATACATCACAGGCAGCCACCTCCCCCCACAGCCTACGAGCACCATGAATCCCTCCCCAGGACCTTCAGCTTTGTCTCCAGGGTCATCAGGTAAATCTGATGGGTTTTTCTACAGCTTCCAGAAAGTGATGAGTATTTTCTGGTATTTAAGTGGAAAAAAAATTGCCTAACATTTCCTGCCAAAAGGGAAATTACGTTTTGTTTAAAATTTGTTTTGCTCAGAAATAGATTCTTACAGAAATCTAAATTTTACCCTCCTTTAGAGATGTCTTTCTAATAACAAACTGCCAGCACATGGATGTAGTATTCTAGATACTTATATTTATATATATGTGTGTATATTTATATATATCCATATAGAGACATTGTTAGGGTCATTCTGAGTGTAATTAATGGTAGAGCTTTTCTTATGCACGTGAACAAATTAAGTCACCAGTACCTAACACTGAATTATTTAAACATTGAAAATGCCTGTTTTTATAAGTAAGAAGATTATTTCAGTCAATAGGAAAAAATCCTTCCTTGTGAGGGTGAGAGGCCCTGGCACAGGTGCCCAGAGCAGCTGGGGCTGCCCCTGGATCCTGGAAGTGTCCAAGGCCAGGCTGGACAGGGCTTGGAACACCCTGGGACAGTGGAAAGTTCCCCTGCTTGTGGCAGGGGGTGGGGCTGGATGGGCTTTAAGGTCTCTTCTAACCCAAACCATTCTGGGACTTGATGTTTCTCTTGCTTTTCTCTACAAGACTTGCAAGATCCTGTAAATGAATGGCTGTAGCAGTGGGGCTCTCCAAACCTGCATGCAAACCATGCAGAGGCTGCTTTTTTACTTTATCGGTTCTCAGAGCATTAAAGTTGAGGATGTAATAGTCTGAAGGCATTAGCACTGCTTGGATTAGGTGAAATAATTATTGGAACTCTTAAGAAGTGTGTGTTGTCACTTTTTATTTAATGTGATGTGTTAGATTTGTTGTGATCAAAAGACTGAGAGAACAGCTGGCTTAGGTGATTTAGTAATTTGGGATAATCCTGCAGCATTTCTGGGGTTTCTCAGCACTTGTCAGTGAATGCAAACTTGTCCCAAATCACCTTCTGTGCTGCTTCTTTGCAGGTTTATCCAACTCCCACACTCCTGTGAGGCCCCCCAGCACCTCCAGCACAGGCAGCAGAGGAAGGTGAGTGTCGCATTGACCCTGGCAGGTTAAAAAAATCAGACATGAATAATTTCAAAAAAGAATTGGCAATTGGCAAACTGTGCTTTGTCATAACTGTGGCCAAGGAATGGAAGAATGCTTACATGAAGATTTATATTTTTAATTTTTCCCCCTGCACTATGATTCTCCTGTGTCTTGTAAACTGGAGTTATTGTAAATGTGCTGATTTGCAACATTTACAACATTTACAATGTGCTGACCCTTTGCCTTTTTTTGGGACACGGTTACCTGAATTTCTTTGCCCTGTTGATTTATCCTCTTTTTTACCTTGTGCTGGTGTCTTTGCAGCTGTGGCTCCTCGGGCAGGACTGCTGACAAAACTGGCATTGGCTTCAAGGCTGACCAAGTGAAAGTAAAGCAAGAGCCAGGCACAGAGGAAGAGATCTGCAGTTTCTCAGGAACAGTAAAGCAGGAAAAAACAGAGGATGGCAGAAGGAGTGCTTGCATGGTAAAGTTAGTTTATGCTCAGTGTTTTCCTGGCAGCATGTTTAAGAATTTGGAAAGGGGGGAAAAAAAAGGCATTTTTACTCTAAAGCTTCATTCTAAGAGGTATTTTCTCCCTGGTAATGCTCTGTCAGGCACAGAGTGGCCTGTAATGTAAATTTTATCTTTAATGATTAAAATTAAGTGTAATAGAGTGTATTTGCTGCTTTTAATCCCTAATTAATAAAAGCTCTGAGTCATCCATTGATAGTGGGCATTCCCACATGGGTAATTGCATTCAGAAAACCTCCAGTCAGAAGTTTTTAGACCAAAGTATAAATCAAATAATTAGCAAATGAATATTTTTCACTATGCTTGATTGAACAGGGTTGTGTACAGGGAGCAGGGTGGTGGAGTTGAGGATTTCTCCTAATGACAATGAAGTTGTTATTAACAGCTTTTAATGACTTAGTGTGTTTGGCTTGTTGTAACATTTCTCTTGTTGTATATCAGAAGAAATGAGAGTGTCCTTCAAAGAAAGAATATGTGAAAAAGCAGTTTTCAATACTGTGTGCAACTCAGCTCTTCCTCATGATTTCCCATGGTTTTTGGGATATGAGCATGGTACCTTTGAATGGTGGGAGGCTTTTGAATTCCACCACCACGGGCAGAAAGATGCAGCAGCAAAATCAACTCTGATTTTCCACGTGCTGCTTTCATTCCAGCTCAGCAGCCCCGAGAGCAGCTTGACACCACCACTGTCTACTAACTTACACCTGGAGAGTGAACTGGAAGCTTTTGGAAGCCTGGAAAACCACGTGAAGACAGAGCCAGGAGATCTGAGCGAGAGCTGCAAGCAGTCTGGGCACAGCCTGGTGAACGGGAAATCGCCCGTGCGGAGCCTCATGCACCGCTCGGCCCGAGCAGCAGGAGAGGGCAACAACAAGGATGACGACCCCAACGAGGACTGGTGTGCTGTGTGCCAGAATGGGGGGGACCTGCTGTGCTGTGAGAAGTGCCCCAAGGTGTTCCACCTCACCTGCCACGTCCCCACGCTCCTCAGCTTCCCCAGGTACCAGCTGCGGCGCTGCGGCGTGGGCTGAGATTGAGCAGAACCCAAAGTGGTGCTTCCTCCAAAATCAGCTTGTTCTGGGTGGTTTCTTCTACTACAGAAAGACGACATTTCTAAGGCCTTGCCTGAGCTGTTGTGTAGCTGATCAGTGTTTATCTGATAACAGAATCCCGTTCTGCTTCTCTGTTTCTGTAAAGTCTCACTGTGTGATTCTGTTGTGTGAAGTTCATTTTAAGGCAAGGTGAGAAGGGTGTACTCTTCTCAAGGTGGGAAGGGTCTACTCTGTAAAGTATATAAAGTTTATACTTTTTATAAAGCATTAAAGCATCATATCAGGGCAGGAAAAATAGCCTTGACTGGCAGAATTACTGTGAGCATTAAGGGTCATTCCTTAGCTTTGGGTGTCCAGGTCTTTACTGCAGTAGAATGTGAATCTGTAAGAGTGAGTAAAAACTATTTCTAGTCATCCCTGATGAGAATTTATCCCTGGATGTCTGGAATAACTGTGTTTTTCTCTTTAGTGGAGAGTGGATATGTACATTCTGCAGAGACCTGAGCAAACCTGAAGTGGAATATGATTGTGACAATTCCCAGCACAGCAAGAAGGGCAAGACAGCACAAGGCCTGAGTCCCGTGGACCAAAGGGTGAGTGCCAAACCTGCAGGAATCTGCTTCCCAGAAATCCTCCCATCAGCTGCTCTCCACTGACTGGAGATAGCTTTGCTTTGGCTGAAGCAAATTAAATGTAGCTATGGCTTTGCAAAACAACCCAAAATGATTAATGAGATTTTTCCTGCTGTGGCCACATCTCTAGCTGTTGGTGACTGTGGGAGTGCCCCAGTGCCTTGGGACTGTAATCACTGAGGAGCTAAAATTCAGCATGAGCACAAATTCTGCATTTAAATGTATCATTTTACATGTACTTGATTAAAAGTCACCTTCATAAAATATTTTTGTGAATTTGGTGTGTTAAGTGCATTCTGTGAGAGGTGCTGGGATCCAGGTGCATTCTTGGGGAATTTTAATTACCTTGACAATCAGAATTATTTTTAGCTTTATCAATCAGCCTCTGTGTAGTGTTAAGAGTATTATCAAATCAAATTCCCCTAAAGGTATTACAAGCAGAGCAAGGAAAAAGATTTCAACAAGGAATTTATAGAAACACTCTGGCTCTGCTTTCAGAAGAGAAGAGTCTGCAGCTCAGTCCTTTCCTGTTACGTGTGGTTGTGATTGCACAAAAGCAGTAAAAGTGGTTGTAGTTGGTATTTTATTTTTAAATTTGCAGTATATTAGTGTGTCTCTCCATGCTTGACTTCAGCCCTAGGCTTTTGGTTAGGAGGGAGAAAACAAAGAGGAAATTTGTGAACAGTAAATGGGGTTTTGCCTCTCCTAAGAACTTTACCTTTTTTAATGAAGTTGAGGGGGTTGCATTTAAATTTTCTAGTACTAATCTGTTAAAGTACAAACCTGTTTAAAGTAGGGAGGTATGAATTTCTGGGCTAGGGATAAATTAAGACTATTAATCTGACCCTGTTTATTTCTTTACAAGAAATGTGAACGCCTCCTGCTTTACCTGTACTGCCACGAGCTGAGCATTGAGTTCCAAGAGCCAGTCCCAGCCTCGGTGAGTCTCCTGAAAAACAGCTGGGGATTTCTGTTTGTGGAACAGCCCTGAGAGTCTGGAGCTGAATTTGGGAAGGAACTGCCTGCTTTCACCAGGATCAGTCTAAAAGTTCTGGCAGTCATCCAGCACTTCATGGGTCTGAGAGGGAGAGCAGCTGATTCTGGAGCTGCTCCTGGCTGATGTTTCACGCCCAGTCTCAAAACCAGATACTTAAAAATGCTTCCAATTAGCAGTTATTGAATGGAACAAGATGTCTCAGGCTACCCATGAAACTCAAAATGCTTTAGGAGGGCTTTTTGTTGCTTTTTGGACAAACTTTTGAATGAGAGGAGAAAATAAACTGCTTTGACTCTTGTGGTTTCAGCTGTAAAAGAAATAACTGTAATGAAAAGCTTTGCTGTGCTGTGAGAGGCTAGGAAGACTGAAGGTTAGGAAGAATCCCAGAGTGGTTTGGGTTGGAAAGGACCTTAAAGCCCATCCAGTTTCACCCCTACCAGGGCCAGGGACCTTCCCCTGTCCCAGGTTGCTCCAAGCCCCATCAGCCTGGCCTGGGACAGTTCCAAGGATCCAGGGGCAGCCCCAGCTGCTCTGGGCACCTGTGCCAGGGCCTGCCCACCCTCACAGGGAAGAATTTCTCCCCAATATCCAATCTAAATCTACCCCCCTTCGATTTCAAACCAATCCCCCTTGTCCTGTCACTCCATGCTCTTATAAAGAACTTTTTAAACAGTTTGAGGAAAGGAAATTGTTCTGCTTTGCTGAACAAGGCTGAAATGAGATAAGGGATTGACACCTCCAGTGCAGAGATTCAGCTGTGAGCTCTGTAGCCATTCAGTGATAAATCACTGTTGGATTTTTCCAGATACCAAACTACTATAAAATCATAAAGAAACCAATGGATTTATCCACGGTGAAGAAGAAACTGCAGAAGAAGCATTCCCAACACTACCAGACCCCCGAGGACTTCGTGGCTGATGTCCGATTGATCTTCAAGAACTGTGAAAGGTTTAATGAAGTATGTTAACTTCCAATCTGAGCACCATTTGTCCTTTTAAATGAAGATTATTTCAACCTGGTTGTGCAGCTTCTCCCATGAACAGCTCTGCTTCCAGCTTAATTTTGCTTTTGGAGCAGATGCTGAATCAGACACTTAAAAATCAAACAAAACCCAAGGCAATTGCAGAATAACTTTTCATTTTTAGTTCAATTGGGAGAGCAGGGGGAACCTCTAAAATGCATTCATTGGTGTCTGTGAGTGAGGAGCAGGGTGACCTGGTTACTGTGCATCAGATTGATTGTAGAAGTGCTTCAGGAAGTGCAATAAAAACAACCAGAGTCCTTGAAAGTGTCTCAAGCTGCCCAGGTAATTGTTTTACACTCATGGAACATGGTGGAATCCATGGAGAAGCTTCCTCTACTGAGGAGAAATCTGCCTTTCTGAAGTTATTCTGGTTTTAGTACCTCACACAAATGAATCCAAGAAAGCTTTGTGGCCATTGTGGCTCTTATTTAACCTTCCTGCTTGAACTCCTTGGTGGTTGGGCTCTCTGAATAATCAGTTTTCAGTGGATAATGTGGGTATGGAGTCATGTTTCTTATTCATTTTGCAATGATCCCATCTGATAATGAAATACCCCTTACACCTGAAATGTGACTTGGGGAGATAAATGACCTGAATGTTACTGCTAGTGGAACAATGGAAAAAAATAATCTGAATATTTAAAAAAAAAAAAAAAAAAAAAAAAGGTGATACTGTGCTGAAACTGAGTAGGAGCTAAGGGGGTTCCTAATCTTTGAGATGCTTTAAAGCAAGGATGACAAAAGGCATCACAGGGAATGGCTTTCTTCTAACCTTAAAATGCAGAAAGCAGCCAATATTTCTTATTTCTCTTCAAAATGTAACCTGGACTTGCAGTGTTTGGGCTGCATTTCTGGCCCCATGCAGAAGGAAACTGAAGGAACTTCACAAAGCTGCAATTAAAACCTCCTTAGGAAAAATCAGAGTCAATGATGTGATGCTGGAACTGCTCACAAGCAGTCCAGGAGTCCCAGTTCTGGGACTCTGACAGCCCTGACTCCTTTATGTCCCTGCATTAGGGGAGGTTCACGAGGTAATTTAATTATGTGAATTTCTCAATCAGGGGAGTTAATGAAGCATCCACTCTAGAGGAAAACATGCTGCAGCTCTCAGAGACCAGAGTACAACAAGGGAGGAAGGACTGAGAGATGTGCTGATTTTTTCCTTACTTTTTTTAAAAAGGAAAAAAAAAAAAAAAAAAGTGTTTCAGCTTGCCTGGCTCATGGCAAAAGTTGAGTCACTCTGACCTCTCACAGCAGCACCATGTCGAGTGCCTCTAAGCCAAAGCAGATTTCCAAAGCAGAAATCCAGTGGGGTAATCCCCAGGAAATCTCCTGGAGCTCTTCCCTCCAAAGGAGACTTTCCCACAATCCTGTCCAGGCAACTCCAGTTTACTGTGAGGAAAGCAGTGATGAGTAGAAAATGGCTGGGAGCCACTTGTACAAAAGTTGTGTGTTCTGTTGAAGGTTTATTTACCACCTAAGACTGTTTTAAACCTGCTGCCTAAGTTTGGGAACTAAAGCTAACAAACCATAACAAACTGTGTTGTTGTTATGGCTGACTTTAGTCATCCAATCCTGTGCGATCTCGTAACTTTAGAAAGGATTATAATTTCATTTTTTTTGACTCTGGTATCCTTTTTAGATGATGAAAGTTGTTCAAGTTTATGCAGAAACACAAGAGATTAATTTGAAGGTAAGCGTTTCAGACCATGCACACTTGGTGAAGGGATGTGCATTTCCAACAGGTGAATATTCCTGTCTTCTTTCATCCACAGGCTGATTCAGAAGTAGCACAGGCAGGGAAGGCAGTTGCATTGTACTTTGAAGATAAACTTACAGAGATCTACTCAGACAGGACCTTCCAGCCTTTGCCTGAATTTGAGCAGGAAGAGGATGATGGTGAAATAACTGAGGACTCCGATGAAGATTTTATACAACCACGTAGAAAACGCCTAAAATCAGATGAGAGACCAGTGCATATAAAGTAATCTAATGATATGGACCTAAAATTTATTGTAAAAACTGTTATTTAAGTGTTCCTGGAATATTATCATGCCTACAGTGGCCATCTTGCAGAAGCTGATAGCTTTTTAAACAGTATTAGATAACAAAAAACACTTGTACAGAAAAACATTCGCATCAAAAGGGGAAAAAACCTGTATTGTAAATTTTTGGTGGTTTGTATTTTTTTTTCCTTGATTACTTGCTATATTCTTTCTTTTCCTGATGGAGGGGACACACTCATCCTGGTCTCACAGACAGAGGTGGAGGAATGTCGAAGAGAAGCAGATTTGATAGGAGATGTTCCATGTACAGATAAAACTGTAGTGACATGACCTGCAGGACTGGACCCACTCAGTGACTGTGTCCTGCGTTACACTGCAGTGTAAACTGTGAGCAGAGCTCCTGAAATCCCCTCTGTGTCCACTCAAGTGTGTGTTGGTCGTTGCTTTGATCATCCCATTGAAGCAGGACTGTGAATAAGTGATCTTCTGTGTCCATCCAACTGTTGACATTTTGCTTTCTTTACTCCATTTTATGTAGAGCAAAAGGAAGAAGAAAGAAAAATCATTAAACTGTTCTGAATGGGCGAATGCAGGAATGTGAGGCAGATGAAAGGCTAAGCTGGTGGCTCCAATCCCTTTCAGTAGGACAAGGTGTATTTATTAACTCCTGTACCCAGAACATTTTAATGGCATCCATGGCAGAAGTCTCAGCGTTGTCATCTGTCCCTGACCCCCTGACGAGGCAGAATGTTCTCTCCAGTATTCATTCTCTACTTTTCTGTACTTAAAATATAGACTGAAGAGGTAATAACTGGTTGGGGTGTTTTTCCAGTCTTCCTAAATATCAGTTTCTAATAGACCACTCGGCAAACAATAACCTATTAACTACCAAATGTGTAAAATTTCCTGTATTCACTTTGTCTTATTTGTAAATAGTGAATTGAGATTTCTTGCAGGTCAGCAACATTTGCTGAACTGTTTTTAAGCTAATATGTATTCTTATTGATTGTTCCTATCAAGAAAAGATTTGTAATATATGCTATTTCTAACATTGCATTCATTTTGAGGTTCTGTCTTATTTTTCTTAGAGTACTTCTCAGAACTTTCTTCAGAAGCAGCTTGTGAGGGAAATGTGCAGGAAGATTGGAATCAGTCTGAGTTTGGGTTGCCTGTCCATCCATTGAACAAAGCACTTGCACAGGGTTTTTGGCCTTGAGTGGTTTCTGGTCCAAGAGTGAGAACAGAACAAATTCCCCATTTCCTCAGTAGCCCCTGGGGCACCTCTGCAGTGCCTTCCCTTGCACTGCCTCCATCCCAGCATTCCTGGTTAGAAATCATGGAATCACAAGGAGCTACAGCTCCAGGAGTTTTCTTTACTGACATGACTCAGTACTAGAAATAAATACAATTTCTGGCCTTCATATTGATCTCTTTAAAGGAAGTTGAAGAATTCATGTAACCAATGAGCTCAAGATGGCAGATTGTGAATTTGCCATCATTTGTGTGGATCCAGCAGTTCTGTGGGAGATCCCTGAGGGTTTGGTGTGCTCAGCACAGCCATTCCTGTGGCATTGTACATGCTTTACCATCATGGTAAAGAGAAATATTTTAGCACAATATCAAATTGAAAAATGCTCTCAGCAGTTTTTATGCAAATCACTGCAGATTTGGTTTCTTTTATAAGAACCAGGTCTGTGTACCTTGGGATTCTCTCTCTTGCAATAAATGAGGGGACTGAAGATGTTGTTAACTTCCAGCTCACTTCTTTACTCAAATGTTACACTTCAAACTCAAACTGGTTGTTTTTTTTAATTTCTTAGACATTAACAGTGCTGGTTTAAGTTTATTTTTTACCAGTTTGTATGTGAAAGGAAAAGGAATTCCACTTCAACATATTAAATTGACAAAGAGCAACAACTTTGCCTGTGGAAAAGCTGATGTGTGAATAGGACACTGGTAGTGACAAGGGATCATTTCATGGCTCTGTGTATTGCCTATTTATGCATTTCTAGTTTCTCGGCTTCATTTTGCAAAAGGAATATTATTAAAATTACCATGAAAATAAGATCCTGTGAGCTCTCTTCACTCGGGCCTCCTGTTTTTTGTGGAACTTCTGACACCTTCAGGCCTCACCTTTTGTGCTCTTCCCTGGGCAGCAGCTGGGGATTGGATCCTGCAGAGACCCTGGGGATGAGCCAGAGCACGGGATGGGTGTGGGGGATCCTAGGGAGAGCTCAGGGGATCCCAAATGGGGCCCAGGGGATCCCAGCACTGGACAGGAGAATCTCAGATGCAGCTCAGGGGGGTCCCAGATGAATCTCGGGCGATCCCAGATGGAGTCCAAGATGCCAGCAGAGCTCAGGGGATCCCAGCATAGGAAAGGGGATCCTAGGTGGATCTCAGGGGATCCCAGATGGATCTCAGAGGATCCCAGCAGAGCTCAGAAGGATCCAAGATGGATCTCAGGGGATCCCAGGTGTAGCACAGTGGGAAGGACTCACCTCAAACCCTCCAGGGAGGCTCGTGCTCCCCAGCTGCTGCAGGACCAGGACCCTCTGCTCCCCACCCAGACCCCAGAGCAGTTCCAGAGGTTTGGGACAGCCTTTCCTTTGAGGTGGCCTCTCCAACACTTCACTCCAGGTGGAGAACTTGGCCAGCTCATGCTCAGCATCCTCTGCACACAGGAGTGCAGCTGAGCTGGACCTTGCTGAGCCTGAGTTCTTCCCTTGCTCAGAGCCCAGTGACCCTCCAGAGCTGCTCTTCCCATCCATCCCCCAGTGCTCAGTAGGATTATGTGGAATTTTGAATGTCTGCAAGAAATCTCAAGTGTTTCTTTGATACAAGGAAACAAAACATTCTCTTACTCTTCTTCCCCTTCATTTTTGAACTCCCAAAGCAGCAATTCAGTGATTGTTTTGAAAGCAGCAAAGTTCTGTTTGAAATTATTTGAAAGGGTGGATAAACCTTCCCTGATCCTGTAGTCTGGGTGTTCATCACAGAACTGGGAAGGGTTTGTTCAGTGGAAACAATTTTTGGTGCCTCACTGTAACTCATTAGAGGGTTTCTATTAATGAGCCACATTAATTCTCTGGGCATCTCTGTGCCAGCTGCTGGGTGTGCCGTGTGTGAGTGACTTTACCTGGGGAATCAGAGTTCACATCAGGAAATCCTGTGAAATTGTGATCCCACGGGGTGGCAGGAGGAATCTGGCACTTGGTGCAACTCTGCTCTCATTTAAAATACTCCCAAAAATGTGTGTCTCCATTTTGGCTGGGAATTATTGTTGCCATTGAAGTTTTAAGTTAATCCAAAGAAGGAAAAGGCAATTTGAAATGAGTGCAAAATGCTCAGGGTGAGCTGTCCTGCCACGAATTCCTGGTGATGAGAGGAAATTCAACAGCTAAATGGGCTCAGGGCTTTTATTTAGCTGTGCCCTGGAATTAAGTGGCCTAGAGCAGAGTAAGGCAGAGCTACTCTCCAAAAAAAGGGGATTTCCCCAACTTCTGCAAACAGAAATGCTCAGTGAAGTGTGGAGAGGTTGTTCCTCTGTGTGGGATGTCACTGTGACACTTCACTGTGACATTCTTTATGCTGGATCAAACATTTGAAGCTACCGGAAAAGTCCCTAAAATGAGCCCAAAATTCTGTTTTATCACCTGATTTTGGATGACCTGGAAAAGTTTAAGTTATTGCAGCAGTGTTTTGAATCTGTGTGTGTGGTGTGCTGGGAATTGGCTTTTCCCAGCTGGCTTTTCCTTGTTTTTCTCACTCTCTTCCTTGGAAAAAGCAATAAAACTGCTTTGTCATTTGCCTCAGCATGACCGGAATCCTTTCCTTAGGATAATGATTTTATAGGGAAGTTTGTATGCAAATCACAAGCTTAGCTTTTAAAAACAAACTCTGCAGCAGTTCCTGACAATATAGAGTGTGACATTTTATTTAAAAAAAACTGGGGAAAGTTCCATATTTTTTTAAGAAGTAGGTGCTTGAGCAAATAATGGAGGTACTTTTTTAAAATAAAAATGTAAATGCCACAGTTTACACAGATGGCACGTATGGATTGTATCTTTGGGTATGATGATTTATTTTGTCTTCTCAAAGTGTGTGGCAGTAACTCTTCCATCTACTTCCACTTGGCTTATGGGGATCCTTTTTTTTTTTGTGCTTTCTGATGCACCAGGATTGAAACAGCTTTCCAAAATTGGAGTTAATTTGGGAATCTTTATTATAAGTGGACTATGAGATGCATGAAATGCAGCTTGGGCCTTTTCTGTTGATTGAAATCACAGCTCGAGGCTGCTGTCGTTAGAATTGATGGGATTTCTACAAAGAGAGGTACTGGAATATTTTGTGAGCTGGACTTTGGCAGGATTCAGTCTGGAGTGAGCTCCCCTGCACGCTTGTGCTCACCTGCAATGGGGGATTTTTAGGCTCAGAACACCAGGACACGTGTAAATAATCCTATACAGATTTGTGCAGTGCAAAGCTTGTTTTACATGTAAACGTTCTCCTGGAAGGGTTAAATCATGGCATCTTTGATTCTTCAATTATTTCCTGCTTCCAGTACTGGAGCTGGCTCATTTTGCACATAATAAACTTGCCTCATCTTTTCTTCAAAAAAAAAAAAAAACAAACAAAAAAACCCTAAAAAACAAACCAACAAAAAAACAAGTGCTGTTTCTGTGATATTGTATTACCTGAATCATCCTATTTAACTTTTTTTTTAAAAGTTATTGTTTTGAATTGTTCTGTTCCCGTGGTGGTTTTTTTTTGCTGGTGTGTAATTAAAATAAAATTTTTCTTTCTCTGGTTATTTAATACTTTAGCTGCCTGTAAATATTTCTTGTTAAGTGCTCTGGAATGTGCTGTAGAAGTTGTATTAGCTCAGTTTAAAGCATTGTTTGAAACCCATTTTGGTTGCTTATTTCTATTAAATTAGAAAAACCACTCTTTCAATTTGAGTTTCTTTCTTGCACATCATCAGCTACAGATCTACACCTGGCACAAGACTTTCCTGACAAACACCTGCAGTGTTGAAATAGGGTGAAATTTCGGCTGCAGGAGCCCAGGTGAGCCCAGCTGAGGTTGCAAAAAGTGATTTATCACTTTGATCAACCCCTGGGCACGAAACACAGGGGTTGGGAGGTCTCTGGACCTTCTGCATGCAGTGAAAAAGCTGCACACCTGCAATTCTGGAGCTGCAGTTTGGTGGCTGTGCCTTGAGCTGCTCCCCACCGCTGGTCAATCCCATTTTTGGTGTGGATGTTGCTGCTGGAGCTGTGTCCTGACTTCCCTGCTCAGAGGCAGAGGTGGAACTGAGCTTTGCTGTGCCCAGCCCGACTGTGTCGGAGTCCAGCACATCCCTCTGGCTGTCTCCAGACCCTGGCATCAAGTCAAAAACACCTGTGGCTTCCATTTTAGCCTGTGGAAAAAGCTTTATGAGGAATTACAGGCCACGAGGGTTTGAGTAGTGGCATATTTGAATTAATATAGGAAAGAATATAATATACATATATTATATAATATAATATATTTATATAATATAAAATAATATAAAATAATATAATATATTTATATTATATAATATAAAAGAAATTTGGGGTTTTTAGAATATAATTCAGGGGGTCAAGATGGAGGGATTTGGGCGTGTCCTGGCCTTCTTCTCCTTGCCCTCCATGTCTTGGTGTGATGGTGACACTTTTCTATTGGTTTAAGGCAGAGATTCACAGTCTAACACGGGGCATGGGAATAGATAATAAATTGTAAACACAGACACGTAGTTTTGAGTCTATAAGGTGGGAGCTGCCCGAGGCTCGGGGCAGAATGGCATGGTGGACTTGCTGGGCAGAGCTCAGCAGGTCAGAGAAAGAATGTTTAGATAAGGAGAAATAAACAACCTTGGAAGCGCAATCGGAACATTCCAGGCTCCTTCCTTGGCTGCAGCGGGCTAAGGGAACGAGGACTCTCTCAATCTCGAAGACTCTCCACGATCTCGGGGTCACCCTGACCATCAGAACCCCCAGAAATCCACCAAGCTGCAGCTCTGGACTGGTCTGGCTGGTTCTGGCAGGAGCCAGGAATGATTGCAGCTCCTGCAGCTGAGCACAGACCTGCCCCAAGGAAGGAGAGTGAGTTTGCACCTGTGAAAAATGGGGTAAAGGTGAAAGAAGTTCTGTAAAGTTTAATAAGGGATAAGACACAAAAATCCAGTGCTGGATTCTGCATTTTTCTGACCCAGAGATGGGACAATTGAGAGGAGTTTTAAAAAGTTTCATTCTGTTTTTAGTCTTCTGAACCATCAAAGAAGTTTTTTCCATTCAAGAGAGAGGAGGAAATGTGGGAATGGATTTGTAGAAAATTCTCCAAACCTGACAGAAGGCTCACATAGTGTGCATCTGTATGCAAACACTGAGATAAGAAATGCTGACTTGGAAATGCCATGGAATAAGACAGACATTGAGAGAGAAATGGAACTAGAAACAAGTTTCAAAAATTTTTCTGCAAATCCACTTCCCACATTTCCCCCTCTCTCTTGGAAAATGGAAAAAAACGTCTTTGATGGTTTAGAAGACTAAAAACAGAATGAAACTTTTTAAAACTCCTCTCAATTGTCCCATCTCTGGGTCAGAAAAATGCAGAATCCAGCACTGGATTCTTGTGTTTGGAGTGCTCCTGAGCCAAAGAACTCACAGGTACATCCAAATAGTGTTATCTTTATAACACATATGCATATTCATGTGTGTCATGCATTATTCAGACATTCTCATGAACTTCCTGATATTTTGGGAACTCCTTTTTTTGCCTTCTTCAAACTACATGATGTCCTGGGTGTCAGGTCAATATATTTTATTTCTTCTTGTGTCTCCATCCTGCTGTTTCATATTCTCTGAAAAGGATTTAGTGTGTCTTCTTTAAATTGGCCATGGTATTCTCTAATTGTCCTCTGGTGCTCTGCTTTGTGTCAGGGCTATCCCTTGGACAGGTCGGTCAGTGGATGGCCTTACACTGCTTTTAGTTACACAAAACCCTTTTTTTCCATCTTATGTTTTGCTGAGGTCTATAATAAAATACACTCATCATCATATTATTTCAGTAAGTAATACATAGATATTATATTCATTACACTACTATTTCTATGAGCAACATAGTGCCTACATATTATATGTATTATATTATATTATATTATATTATATTATATTATAATTATATTATATTATATTATTTATAAATATTTTAAACCAGCTACAAATATTTATAGTTGATTATAAATATCTAGATTATAAATATTATATTTCAATAGAATGATTATATTATAATATAACAATATACTATAATATACTATAATGTAATGTAATATAATATAATTAATAAAATAGAATAGAATTTTTATATATAATAAATATTCATAATAAATTCTAACAACATGCAAAATCTAATCCATAAATGTGAAAGCCAATATTATCTGGTCATTTTTCACACACCTCAGCTGAAGTTCCCTTGGAATAATTTTTCTGCAGCCAGTGAGGGAGGGCTCTGGTAACCTGGAATGCCTCCCAGCCTGCAGGGGTGTCTGAACCCCCAGACCAGCTGAAGGCTCTGATCCAGGCAGGTCCCTTCAGGCTCATAGAAACTCCAGTTCTTCTCTCCCTCTTTGTTTGTTCTTTGAGTGCCTGGGGTGGCTGAGTGTCAGCGAGGCTCCGTGATGGGCGCCGTGTTCTAGGAGAGGGTTCAGCGAGCTCAGCTGAAGCTTCTGTTCCTGCTGGAACCAGGCACACCTGCACTCCCTGCACAGAGCACCAGCTGAGTAGGAATGCATGAAATAAAAACCTTCTGAGTCCCTCAGAGAGAGAAAGGAGTGCAGAGATTGAATTGGAACCTTTAGGGAAACTGAAATATATTAAACCACACAGACATGAAGTAGGAGTGTAAAAGCTTTAGTTTGAAGTAAGTAGAAATATATCTCAAGTGCCTTAAGAGACTGTGTTAGCTAGTAAAAACCCCAAAGCTTAAAGTTCAGTTATGTTATTTTTCACAAAATTAACTCAGCTCCAGACAACAAAAACGCAGCAGAACACTGCTTGCATTTCTAGATAGAACAGATAGAACCATTTGCATGGACAGACAGAATGATTTGTGTAGATTTTGGGTAAGAGCTGACACTGCTTTCACACATTAGCAACAAGCCAGGATAGGTGCAGGAAGAATGTTTTAGAATCCTGATTTTAGCTATTGGATGATTGATGAATAAAATCCCCCTGTATTGGGGTGGAAAATAAAAAAAAACTGGTAGTAGCTTCTGCTGCTTCTGCTGGGAACATCAGGACTTTATGGCAGAAAACTTTTGTTATATTCATGCAATAAAAAACTTTACACCAACCAACAACTGCCCCTGTCTCTCTGCAGACCCAAGGCCAGGCAAAGCTCGACACAGGTGGATTGCACCTGAATTGTTGCACTTTCAGCCCAAACCCTGGTGGCACAGCTGGTGCTGGCTCTGCGTGGGCACGAGGGGTGTGAGTGCCCTGCTCAGCCTCCCTGGGGCTGCAGGGCAGCAGGGAGGAGGCTGATGCCTTCTGAGGGCTGAGCTAGGACAGAGCTCAAGAATCAAGCAGGGATTTATTAAAAGGATCTCCTCCATGGATCCACCTTGGGTAGCAAAAGAGCCCAGCCAGGGCTGCACCCAAGATGAACCAAAATGGTCCCAAAATGCACAACTGCTCATGGGGTCTCTCACTTCTATAGGTTCTGCTCCATTTGCACCTTGGAGTTCATTGTCCAATTCCAGCTTTAGCCCATCCAGTCCCATCCTTCTTGTTTTTCTCTCTCCAGCCCACGGTGTTTGTGCTCTTGGGCTGAGATTTGGATCATTGTCCTTGGTCCCCAGCTGGAGCAGGAATTGTTTTGTCTCCCTGCTCTGTTTAAAGAGCTCACCATCCCCTAAAAGGAAGCCCAGACCCACCCACTAAAGCAGCACAGAATCTGAAGAATACAAAAGCTAAACCTGAGGCATCAAGGGGGGTTTTGTTTCTCTGTGCCAGGTGCTGCCTGGCTGTGTCCAGAGCAGCTGGTGCAGTTGGCCTTTGTGGCTGGGCTGGCGGCTGGCATTTGCAGCTCCTCTGTTTGCCTCCACTCAGGCTTGCTTGGATTTTCTTTCTCTTAATGCCCTGGGTTTAATTCTCCTGGCTTTAATTAATTCTTCTGGCTTGCTCCAGTGACACTGAGCTGTTCACCCCATCACACAGTTGCCAATTTTCATTTCAACCCAGGGTGAAAAATCCCATCCCAAAATTCTACCAAGGATTAGAAACGGCTGCTCAACTGTTCAACCCCTTGCTGCTATTGTAGAATTCACATCTGTTACAGAATCCCAGACTGGTTTGGGTTAGAAAAGGCTTTAAACTCATCCAGATCCACCCCTGCCATGGGCAGGGACACCTTCCACTGTCCCATCTTGCTGCAAGCCCCATCCAACCTGGCCTTGGACACTCCAGGCATGTGGATACCCTGCAGACACAGATGATTTTGGAGTTACTGCTGTCTGAAGGTTGAGATGATGGGTTTGGATCTTCTCCAGAGCATTGATCTTCCTTCCCCTGATTAATCTCCCTCCCGATGTGAGCTCTGGGTCTCTCCAGTGCCTGAACAGGCTCACAGGGGCTGAACTGCACTCCTGACTGTTCCTGTGACCATTGCTCAGTGTTGGTGGAGCAGATGGAGCAGAACAAAGCATTTAAGGCTGAGCAAACTGCTCTTGGCCAAATTACCTTCCACTGCTTGCCACGGGCTGCAGCACAGTGCTGGCTGATCTCCACCTGGGTTAATGCTTGGGCACCAGCAAAATGTTTGCTAAATTAGCAGGGTTTAAAAGCTGGGCTATAAACTCCTGCTCCTCTCATTGACACAGCACATGAGCACGTTCAGCACAGAGCCTCAGCGAGCAGGTGGCACAAGTCTGGGTCACAGTGGCTGAGGGTGCTGGGGGACCCCTCACCAGGGAGCAGGCAGAGTGTGCTGGGCTCTGGCTGCTGCTTCATCCTGGCACTGATATTCTTCTTCCATCCCTGGGAGCGTCCAAGGCCAGGCTGGAAAGGGCTTGGGATAGTGGAAGGTGTCCCTGCCCATGGCAGGAATGGGATGAGCTTTAAGGTTCCTTAAAAACCAGACTGTTTTGGGATTCTGTGATCTGCCACCTGGCCTTTTTTGCACCCCCAGCACTGCCCAGGGGCAGATTTGCTGCTGTTTGTGCAGCTCAGCCCCTGCCCTCCCTCAGACACAACCTCTGAGGCTGGGCAGGATGAGCCACCCCAGCCAAACCTGTCCAGCAGCTGCTGGCTGAGAGTATCTTTACTTTTTTTGGTCTTGTGTATCAGAGCCAAACCAAAAGCCTTTTGTGGTGGAAGAATTGCTCTGAAGTGTTTGGAAATGACATCTTTTGAAGATTTCCACCACGGTGGGGATATGGGGCTGGGGTACACCTTTGGGCTGTGCTGTGGACAATGGGATCTGCATTGCAGTGTTCATCTGTTTCACATCACCTTCCTGCCAGGAAAAAGAGAGCTCTGAAAGTGCCTGGAACCCCCACTCGTTAGGAATTTTCTTTTGGAGCTGTGTTTGGTGCAGTTCTACAGCTACCACCAGGCACAGCAACACGGTCTGTGCCCTGGATCTAACAGGGGTTTGCTGCTGACTGCAGAACGAGGTGAAAAATTCCAAACTGAAGTCCTGTTTCCTCTCTGGGTTTGTGTCCCCAGGAAATCCAAATTGAAAATTCTTCATCTTCTCTATTTGCACTAAATGTTTCCAGAGGAAGATGTTGCAACAAGCAGGGCCCAGGCTCAGGGTGCATTCTTCCTAAATCAGACAGATTTGGAGGCAGATTTGGAGGCAGATCATCTGCCAGCCCGGGTTTGGTCAGCTCAGGAGCTCAGGGAAGGTGCTGGTACTTCAGGGATGGGGTGGGAAGCATGGAGAGCTCTGGATAACCGTGAAGGCAGGTGCACCATCCTGCCAAGAATCCCCAAATTAACTGCTCATTCCTTAAAATCTGCTGCCCGGATGGCGGCAGCAGATGGTGCTGTGAACACAGAGCTCTGCACGCCGGGCTCCGAGGGAGCAGGAGCTTTTCTGGGGCGGAAACTCCCGAATTTGGGTTCTGCAGGTGGGCAGGGAGCAGCCCCCAGAGATGCCCAGCGTGGCCCATGGAGGGGCTGGGAAGGAGCTTTGAACAGAAAGGTTCACCCCGAGGGAAGAGCTCTGCCCTGCCCTGTGGGAAACGCTGGGCTCCAGGATGGCTTGGATGGATGGAGATGAGGGATCTGAAGGCTGTTCTTACAATATCAGGTTTATTAGGGATGGAGAAAGGTCCTGCTTGGAGCTGCCAGACACAGCACGGGGCAAGGCCTGAGGGGATGAGGGAGGGGAGAGACCAGGGGTGGAGAGGATGCTCCAGGAGAGGGTGGAAGTTCTAAGAGAGTGGGGATTCCAAGAGAGGGGAAGATCCAAGAGGGCGTCTGGCCCCTCGGAGCCCCTTATCAGGGGGCTTCAAGGTGGGCTGGAACAAGACTTGGGCCAATGGGGTCACAGACTCCTGATGTTTCAGGGGAGGGTTACAGGTGTGGGATGAACAGTACATTTTGGGGTGAGATGGAACAGTCCATTTGACTTTTGGATCTATCTGTAGGTAAAGGTACTGTCCAGCCAGTAGGGGGGATTTTTTTCATCTGGGCTGTACTGTTGTAAATCTTTTGCCAGGCAATTCTATTTATCCATTCTTTCCAACACTGCCCCACCTGCCCCCTCCCAGGGCCCTGCTGGAGGGGGCTGCAGCCTGGGGGTTCAGTCATTTCTGCCCCTCCCAGCCTCACAGAGCTGCGGGTGTGTGAGCAGAGCTGCTGGGGAAAGCTGGGGATGCCCAGCACCCTCTGGAGAAGAACCTTTCCCTGATCTCCACCCTGACCCTGCCCTCACACAGCTCCAGCCCTTCCCTGGGTGCTGTCCCTGTCACAGAGAGCAGAGATCTGCTCTCTTCCCCCCAGGAGGAAGCTGTAACTGCAATGAGGTCTCCCCTCAGTCTCCTCCAGGCTGAGCACCACCAAGGAACTTCTCATCTGAAATCTTCCAGGCATGGAGCACAGCTCTGGGTGCTCTCTGCACTGCTGAGACCTGCTCCTCAGCCACTTTCTGCCTCTCAAAGTCTTGGTTTGGGCTCCTTTCCGTGAGCAGGGCTGGTACCCAGGGCAGTCCCTGCACAGGTTTGCCCTGAGGTCTGAGCCCTCCTGCAGGCAGGATCTGATGCTCCTCCTGGCCTTGTGTGTCCTTGGTGCTGAGCAGAGCTGAGGCCAGGGGAGATCTCAGCCTGCCAGGGGTCTCAGATCTGGAGTTTTGGGTGAAATCAGGCCCTGCAATGGCTGTTGGGTGTGTGGACCCTGCTTGGAGTGTTAATAACAGCTGTGGCTGGACTTTCCCTGTGTCCATCTCCTCCTGCTGCCCTGCACTGAACAGAAGGATGGGTATAACCACCTGGAATGAGCGAAGGAACAGGCAGAGCCAAAATCTGGAATACTGAGACATTTTGGCTCTTCCTTCATTACTCACTGGCAGAGCTGATGGGGCTGTGGGTACCTGTGTGTGCTCTGGGTCTCCTGATGAAGTTGCAGCGTGTTCCTGCTTTTACCAGCCTCGTGCAATGCTCTCCTGCCCCCTGGAAAAGCTGATTAATCCGAGTGTGTAGTCAGCATTCAGTCCTCTGCTGTGCTGTCTGGGAGTTCTCTTTCCCAGTTAGGTGTCCAGGAAAACCTCAGCCTGCTCTTTGTTAACTCCTCCACTTCCCAGTTGCCTTTCCCAGCAGGAAATGTGGTGCTGCAGCTTCAGGGTGGACGTCAAACCAGTTTAATCTCCTGCCCAATTATAATCAGCCTAATTCTCCTGCAGTTACAGAGCCAGGGTCCTTCTAGTGGCTGAGCAGAGCATCAGTGTGCCAGGCCACCTTATTTGCTGCTGGCTGTTGAAAACTAAATTCTGTGGAGAATAATTCAGTTATGCTGGTGGGTCTGGAGACTCTGTCCTGCCCTGTGGTTCCAAGGATCTCTCTCCTTCTTGCCTTTCCTGGGTGATGGGCACAGCAAGTGGCTTCACAGGAAGGATTTCTGGCTGCAGAATCATGGATGAAATGTGATTTATTTGTGCCATATTTGAAAGATGGCAGAGCTTCATCCAAATCAAGACCTGTATCCTCAGTTCCCTGATGAGTTATTTCTTCCTTTTGACTCAACAACGTTTTTCCTGTTTGCTCCTGAGTTCTCAGAGTCACAGAATCACAGAGTGGTTTGGGTTATCGGACCTTAGAGTCCATCCCTTTGCAGCCCTGCCCTGGTGCTGGGCTCTGAGGGCAGTGCTGGGAGGATGTCTGACTGTCAGACAGCAGATAAACTCAGCAAACAGCTCTAAAGCTAACAGCAGGGTGCCCTTGTCTCTTGTCATTTAGAGCCTTGGGGAATAATGTTATCAGTAAATAAAGATACTTAAAAAAAAAAAAAATCCCAGTGAACTCTTTTAGCCCTGGGAGCTGATGCGGGCAGGAGCAGCCAACACCCCACAGAGAATTCCCCTGCACCATCCCCTCGCCCCATCCCAGCCTTTCTGCGGGGTGAGTCCTCGAAGGTTGGAACCTTTGTGTTTGGGAAAGCAGCCTGTGAATCTTCTCCTTCCCTCCCAAACCATCCCATTGCTGTGGGCTCTCCTGCTCTGCCATGGGCAGCTGGCAAGGACAGCTTTATTCCAGACTGGGGTGTCTCTTTTTGGGGGTGTGGAGCTCTGGGGAAGCAGATGCAGCAGGAACCAAAGCTGGGCAAGGCCCACGTGCTGCGTGGCTCAGCTGAACCCGGTTATTTCTCCACGAGGGTCCTTGGGGACATGGTTGCCAGCACAGCTGTCATTTAGGATTCTGTCTGTTGTCACCTGTGGAAGGAGATTATTAACTAGTGAAGTGATTGACAAGGGCTTTCTCTTTTTTCTTTTTATTAATAGGAGTATTGCAAACGCTGCTCTGGGCTCCCAGGGGAGCTCCCTGCAGAGGAGGCTCTGAGGGTGAGCTGGATGTGTAAACAGCTCCTCCACGCACATCCACACGTCTCCAAGCAGGAGAAAACACTGGGATTGCTGGCTCTGAGTCTGGAGAAAGAGGTTTGGGATGGCTGAGAGGGATCAGCTGGGAGTGGCTGTGACCCACAGCCCTCCCAAGGGCTGGAAGGTTCCTGGCAGAGCAGGGGAGAACGGGGATAAGGAACTTGGTCAAAGACTCGGCTCCTTGAGGGTGTTGGTGGGAAGCACCAGCCCAGGAAAAGCAGCTCCTGCACATCCACGCTCCTCTCTGGAGGCTGCTGGAGCAGGTTAATCAAGGAGCTCTCAGGTTTCTTTTCACATGTTAATATCCTCCTGAAATAAAAACATTACAGCGTTTTCTCTCCCAGGCACAATTGTGCACCATAGGTTTTGTTTTCTCTGTTATAAAATACTGCTATTTTTATTACTTGTATTTCTACTGGGAGAGATAAAAATAACCAGAATACAGCAAATACTTTGTTAGCACACTGGGGGGGGGGGGGGAAAAACCCCCAGCTTATAACTCCGTATTTCCTATTACAGACAGCAACTTAGAGTGTTTCTTCCAGAGGGCTGAGATTAAGGATGTCCTGCTTTGCTTTTTGGTTTCCATGAAAACACTCATGGCTTAAAGCCTGGATTAATTCCAAGGAATGTGGGGCTTGGGACCTCCTGCCCTCCCTGCCAGGTGTTACTGGAAGGTGGCTGCAGATGGATGTGTTCAATCTCTGACTGTGCAGACACATGGAATTTATCCAGGGCCTTTTATCCAGCCTTCTCCTCTTTACTGCTGGAAATGGTGCTGAGATAAAGCCATATGCTGTGTGGAGTGGGGATGTTTCAAAGCTAAAGATCCCTCATTTCATGGCTGCTGGAGCTGGGGATCAATGGCCAAAGCCTCGTCCTGCTCTGGAAACCCTGAGTGCCACCTGGAACCTGCTGGGATTAAATGGCAAAGGGCTCCTCCTGCTCCCCTGAGCTGCAGTGGCTGAGCAGGATGTGAGAGCAAAGGCTTCCCAGGAATCTTTAGCACTTTATAACCAAGGACAAATTTTAATCTCTCTTCTGGGTTCTGACACCAGCACTTTATTGGCCTTCAAAGAAACTGCAGTCTTTTAAAAATAAATTATGCAGTGACACTGATAGAGGTGTCCATGCACAGAAGGCTGAAATGAGACCCTAAAAGCAGCAGTTTTTCATCTGCTCTCAGAGAAAGGATGTGTTAATATTGATCATTAACTTTTAGGCAAAGGCCAGCTTGAGCCTTCTGACAGCCCTGGACCAACAACAGCCATGGTGACCTGGGGGAGGCAGGATTAACTCTTTGAGTCAGGGAGAGGAACTGAAATGGGCCTAATCCCAGCCTAATGCTCGTTCCAGGGATTTGCTGCCATAATCTTCCTAAAATTTATGTCCTAAATCAGCCCAGCTTGCCAGGCTGACAGAGGCTGACAGCCCTGGCTGGCACCAGGCTGCCAAGGCATGGAGCCATGGAGCACCTGAGCTGGAAAGATCTGCCAGGACCACCCAGTGCAGCTCCTGTCCCTGCACAGACACCCCAAAATCCCACCCTGGGCACCCCTGGAGCACTGTCCAAACTCTCCTGCAGCTCTGGCAGCCTCGGGCTGTGCCCATTCCCTGGGGAGCCTGGGCAGTGCCAGCACCTCTGGGGAAAGAACCTTTCCTGATCTCCAGCCTGACCCTCCCCTGGCACAGCTCCAGCCCTTCCCTGGGTCCCTGGTACCTCAGCCAGGCCAGGCTTTCACTCCATTCATTTTCTTGAGGCTGTGGCTGGTGTTAAAGGCAGCTTTGGAAGGTCAGAGCTCCCTGAGCTCCCTGGACAATGGATTTGAGCACAGCTCAGCTGATACCATCAGCCATCTGATGCTGCTGGAGCAGAAATGGATTTTTAGAGCTTCCAGCCCTGCCAAATCAGGATCTGACTCTTCACCTTGAGGATATGCAAAGATTCCAGGTCAATAAAATGTATTTCAGAAGCCTCACCACCAGGAAAGAGCTTTTGGTGGTAGTCCTGCCTCTGGAACTCTTCCTGCCGGGATGCACACAGCTCCAAATCCCCCTGCCCCTGGCTCCAGCTTTGTGTGCAACACAGCATAGTCCAAGATGCCTCTTGGAATTGGAGCTTTTCAGGACACAGAGCCACATTTCCTTGCTCTGAATCCAATGAAGCCAGCCCTGCACAGAATGCCTCGCTGGCACTGCAGGACAGGAGCTGGCAGCCGGGACTGCCACCCCCTGCCACTGTGGCCTTTGGGCTGAGCAGCTTCCTCCCAGGCTGTGCCCAGGAGGGAAATGTGTGATTTATCTTTAAACTCCTCATCTCAGAGTGCGCTCATGGCACAGCCCAGGGATTTTCATTCTAGGCTACAAATTCAGCTCCTTCCTTCCTTCCTTCCTTCCTTCCTTCCTTCCTTCCTTCCTTCCTTCCTTCCTTCCTTCCTTCCTTCCTTCCTTCCTTCCTTCCTTCCTTCCTTCCTTCCTTCCTTCCTTCCTTCCTCCCTCCCTCCCTCCCTCCCTCCCTCCCTCGTTTCCTCCCTCGTTTCCTCCCTCGTTTCCTCCCTCGTTTCCTCCCTCGTTTCCTCCCTTGTTTCCTTCCGTCCTTCCTCATTTACTCCCTTTTTTCCTCGTTTCCTCTCTCCCTCACTTCCTTCCTCATTTCCTCCCTTTTTACCTTCCTCTTTTCTTCTCTTTTTTCCTCCCTCTCTCCCTTTTCCCCTTCCTCTTTTCCTCCCTTTCTCCCTTCCTTCCTGGATATTCAAGCAGCAGAGGATCTGTAATAAAATAACTCCTCCCAACCCCCAAATTTCCAGGGAATGCACAGCCAGGAGCGACTCAGAACACAGGAGGAGGGAACCAGCATCTCCTTTATATTTCTGCTGTTGCTCTGTGCAGCAGATTTGTAAGTAATTGCTTTTTAAACTAATTGTGTTGGACTTCAACTGAATCTACCTCGCTGTCTCCATAGGATAAGGTGCTCTCCTCCTCCGTGCAGGTGAGGGACACACCCCTGCTCTGTGCAGGCAGGAATGAGGTGAAGATTTTGGCTTTCTCTCTGTTCACACAGCTACACCACCCTGGAGGAGCGTGTGGAGGCACAGCAATGCCCAAGTGTTGTGTTTATCCACAGATGACTCGGCGCCGTTGCCAAAGGATCCAGATCCGCGTCATTTTTCCTGGCAAGAAGCTCTGGATCCTTTGTGAGCTGTTTCCAATTATTATATTAACTGGGAAAGTAAACAATGCCATGCTATTAGATAGAGCTGGCACAAAGAAATGCTGCTGCTCCCTCTCCAGACTTGGTTATTATTAAGAAATAAAAATATCAGCTTCAAATAGATCCTAATGCGGATTAAATGAACAGCGAGTTCTGTCTCAGCTGGAAAAATATAGCTGTGATTCCAGCTTAGTGGCACATTCGTGGAATCATGGAATGGTTTGGGTTGGGAGGAATCTTGGAGCTCATCCCCTTCCAGCCCCTGCCATGGGCAGGGACACCTGCCCCTGGCCCGGGTTGCTCCAGCCCCGAAATAAATCCCTTCCAATGGAAATGTCTGGAGCACACCGCCCTCATCAATCCAATTGCAGCGTGCTGTGAAACCTCCCAGTTCCTCAAATGTTTGTGCAATACTGTCTCTGGTGCTTGGCTTCTGCTTTACTGCAGGGAAAATGATGCTCTTTTGTGGCTCTCGGTTTTTAGGAATTTTCCCACTCCCTGCTTTTCTCTCTGAGCAGCCTCGAGCTGCCACAAGTTTCAGTTTTCCTTCTTTCCTTGCAGTTTTAATTCCTTTTGTGCTCCTGCCCTCAGGGGTTATTTCAGAGGTAATTCAAGAGCTGCTGTGTTGCCTGTAACTCATTTCTTTGTTGAGCCTGTTGAGCCACTTTCTCCCGAAGTTTACTCCACTGCCAGCCCTTCTGGGGCCGCTGCTGCTGCGTTTAACTCCTGGCTCTGCCTCTCCAGCTGTGACCCCAGGCCACTGGACAGGAGCAGGGGGAAGAGAAATGCTGAGATAAAAGGGAGAGGCATCCACACTTCCCTGCACGCCAAGGGCAGGCAGCTGCAGGGAAAGCTCTGCCAGACACAGGAAACCCAAAATTTCCACCCAAAATGCCAAGGGGGATGTGGATGAGACATCACTGAGTTCTGCCAGCTCCCTGGGATTTGGGGAATTATCTCCTTCTCATGCTGGGAGGTGGAAACACAGCTCGGGGAGCAGTTTGGGGTCCAAGTGGCAGCTCAGCCTGAGGCAGCTGGAAAATGGAATTTCTGGAGCTGCCCTGAGGGGTGGAGGGAGCTGCAGGGTCTGGGGTGGGATTTGACTTCTCCAAAGTGGGATCTTCTCAGCAGGACATGAGAGGGAAAATCTGTGCCCCAGCTGCTGGGTGTGTGTGGCTGTGGGAGAGGAGAATTGGGAACCAGAAAATCAAACAGTGTTTGGATTTTCAGCTTCCACCTGACTCTTTCCCAGCCTTCTGTGCTGGACAATAAAGAGTGTGTGTGACATAAATTCAAAGGTACAAGGTGTAAAAAAAGTCTGGCTTTTGTTCTGAAGGAATATTTGTTGAGAGTATGGATGCAGGATCTTCTGTTACTGCTATTGAGCAAGCCTGGAATCCTCTGATATGTAAATCAAGGTGAATATTTGACCCAAGGTGACTTTAAATTTAAAAGTAAAAGTTCTTGGTATTACCCTTGTAATAAAATTACCCTTTTTTCCCCCAAATAATTGAATTTTATTATTGATTTCTGTGTTACAAGCTCTCAATTGGGCATTAACCTTTTTCAAAGAGTTTAGCTGTGATGTTTTTTTGTCTGTTGAAACCTCTTTAAGATAAATTCAAATTTCAAATGCAAGACTTGACTGATATATTCCAGAATTCCTCTCTTGGTGGCAGTTTTGGTGGCTCAGGCAGAAACTGTTGCTGTGCTGGAGACATGACGTGATGCCTGGGGCTCATTGCATCCCCTTGGGTACAAATCCTTTGATTTTGGGACTC
Organism: Lonchura striata; assembly: GCF_050655825.1. Lineage (NCBI taxonomy): Eukaryota > Metazoa > Chordata > Aves > Passeriformes > Estrildidae > Lonchura > Lonchura striata. Next base: position 7,127,023 of record NC_140728.1, on the reverse strand, counting down.
TGGGACATGAATACCCCAGGGCAGGCAGTGAGAGGAGGAGCAGAGAAGAGGAGCTGTTCCCTCCCCAGCCAACTAGATGTTGTATGGACCCAAAGATCAGGTTTGAGGCATCATTTGATCCTCAAATTTCTTAAAAAATAAATGTGTGAGTGTCTTTATGGAGTTTGTCATCTAAATGTAAAGCAAACTCTGCCTGAGCTTTAGGGCACAGGTTGGACTTGATGATCTTAGAGGTCTCTTCCAACCTCATTATTCTGGGATTCTGGGATTCTGTGATCTCTGGGAAGTTACTGGTTTAGCTCCCAGCGTCTGACTCTCTCCCCAGTAAACACAGACCTTTGGAGCTGCTGGTGCTGGCTGCAGGTGGCAGGTGACAAACACCTTCAGGAGGAGCTCTCAGTGTGCAGCTCTGCCTCACTGTTTGCAGCAGCAGCTCATGGAGCACTGGCCAGGACAATGTTTAATTAAAAGCCTCTCTTTGTGACCAGTTACTGGGTTAATAAAAGGTTTCACTCACGTTGTCCTGGCAACAGAAGTTTTTGGGAGGAGCAGAGCTTGGCGGGTAAGTGGCTTTGCCAGACAAGGTGCCAGTGGGGACAGCAGGGATGTGGTGGTGACGAGTCCAGAAATCCTTGGTCTGGCCAAGGAGGGACCAGAGTGGCCAGAAGGACCCTGCTGCAGCTTTCCAGGGGTGCTGGGCAACACCTCTGTGCTCCTCAAGTGCCACCCAGACCCTTTGTGTCACACCAGCCCCAGAGCTGGAGGAACTGTCCAGCCTGGGAATGGGGTGTGGAGCAGGTTCTGTGCCCAGGGCAGCCTGTGCTGTCCTGGGTGCTGGTGCCACCCCTGGGATGCTCTGCTGTGACAGCTCCCAGTGCTCCAGCAGGTCATTAACAAAAGCACAAACACCATCTGAGCACGCCTTGCTGTGCTGTGGGGCTGAGGGACCTGTGCAGCCTCAGCCCTGGCTCTCCACAATGCTCATTAGGTTTGTACAAGCTGCAAGAAGTCATCCTGCTGTACATAATTTTAATTGCCTGCTCCACAATTGCCTGTCAAATATATGCTCTGTCGCGTGGCATGACCTGCCTGCTAAATTGCAACAGGAATAAAAAAAAAAATACTACGGAAAGTAAAAGGGAAAAAAACCTAATTATGAACTAGAATGGCATTCTCAATCTCTATTGCCACCTGCAGCCTGCTGTGGCAGGACAGCACAAACAGATCAATAAAACCCGCAGCTTTTCTTCTGCGCCTTTGGCAGTTGTGAGGAGTTTGTGCGGTGTTTGTGGGAGCGCTCCGGTTCCTCCTCTCCGCTGTGTCTCAGCCTGGAGGTTTCACCGCTCGTTTTCATTGCCAAAATCCAGGGTTGGGACGCCCAACTCCGCGCCCGCAGAGAGGGCAGCAGCGAAAGGGTTAAAAGGAATGCTCTGGGCTGCAGCTTCCCCGCGTCTCGTGCGGAGGGCACGGATCGGAGTTTGGTAGGAGGTTCTTTGCCGGGAGCAGCCTTGGCAGCGAGCAGAGCTGTGATCTCAGAGGCCATGAGGCTCCGGGAGCGCCGGGGGCTGCGGGCTCGGGCTGCGGGCGGCGCCGCGTGTCCCGGCGGGCGCTGCCGCGGCCGCGCGTGGGACCGGAGCGAAGCCGCTCCCGTGCCGAGCGCCGAGCCCAGCCTCTCCTCCCACTGAGACTTTCCCAAAGAGCGGAGGCAGCGGAGGATGCGCGGGGGGCCATGAGCGCTCCCAGGGAGGATGGCCGCTGTCGCAGGGCCATCAGCATCCTCACCGAGCTGTGCCAGAAGAAAAGCCTGCCCGGCTTGGACCTGGACACCTGCAGGGAGTTCCTCCTGCTGCCTTCTGACCAGAGCCTGATTATCTCCGAGCCAGGTACGGCCCCTGCTCCCGTCTGCCGGAGGATGCTCGTGGAAGGCAGGAGGGGCATCCGTGCCCTACAGGGGAGGAAAAGGTTTGGGAGACCCGTGTTAGACCCTCTGGGAGGGTTCCTTCCCTTCCCACATGTTCCACGGTGAAGTTTTGGGTCAAGTCCTGCCTCACCTGTTGATGGCTGCACGGGGGGACAGCCAGGATAAAGTTCCTGAGATAAAGTTCCTGTGAAAGATCCTTTTCCAAAAACACAGACTCCTGTCCTGTATGAAACAAGAGCAAACCAACAAAAAGCAGTAGAGAGCCTGCTTGAGCCGCTGGGATGGCAGGAACTGATTGGTGTTGGAGAAATGGAGGGAATCACACGGACTGCGTGGATTTCTGTTCATCAGGAAGGGACCTTGGTGTACTTCCATGTGTGTGTTCTACCTTCCCTAAGGATTGCCTGAGTTGTTCCTGGTCGGGCTGTAGAGCCAGGGAGGGACTCTGGTGTGTCAGGGATGAGTCAGGAGCAGGAATTCTGCTCCAGGAGCAAAGGGACAGCTCCGTGTTGCAAAGTGGGGAATTTTCCCAACACCTATTCTCCCAGCTGCTCACTCCAGAGAGATCTCCTGCTGCCACTTCAGATGACATTGGCAGGGGCAGTTGGAACCCAGGCTCATGTGCTGAGGAGCAACACCCCAAATCTCACAGCTTTTAGAATTGTTAGTAACCTGCTCAAAGTTGTTTGTTTGTGTATTCCAACATTTTCATAGAGGGTTTCTTCTAAGGTTCCTAAGTTTCCTCTAAGGCAAGGATCTGTGGAATTCCAGCGTTTTTACACCATGAATTTTCACAAACTCTCCTCCTCTGCTGAGCACACTGTGCAGAGCCCCCGTGCGGCACAGCTGCCCATCAATCCCTGTCCAGGGCTTTCTGTGTCACCTTCCCTCCCTCTCTCCTTCCCCTCTCTGCCAGGATCTCATGCTGGGATGCAGCTGGCACCCCCAGGGCACAGGGCACCAGGATTCTGCCAGCCCTTGGTTTGCAGTGGTGCTTCCAGCACGGCTTTGCTGATAGCTCCAGGCAAACACCCTCCCTCCACATCCCACTTTGCCTGTAACTTAATTCTCTTCTTCAAATGAGTTTGTTTTAAAGCTGCCTGTTCTGGAGGCCTCTTACCATGGCCGGTTGTGTCCTTACACATCACATCCCATGCAGCTATTGCAAATAGAGCAAACAGCTTGCAAACTTATTGCATCGATTTGGAATTCTTTACCTTGCACCAAAATGAACATTTTCCTGAGTCTGCAGCAGAAATACTCCTCACTGCTCTTGTTCTGTATAGATATGACAGGTCTGCATTTGTTTGCACAGCCTGTCCAGGACCTCATGTTCATGTCGGGATCACATCATCATCATCATCATCATCATCATCATCATCATCATCATCAGCCTTTAGCACAGGGAATGTCTGTGTGCTCTGAGCTGTGGTCAGCCCCAGTGCCCCGGGCGAGCTGTGCTGGGCTGGCTGCACGAGCAGCCAGGGCTGTTGTCTCTGCTCTGCATGACTGGGCCCATTTTTATGTCTAGACAGCACAGAGGACACAGTTTGGGCCTGACATGTACTAATATTTCTCAGTTCCTGCCTGTAAAGCTGCTCCAGCAAGGGGAAAAAATCTGTTTGCATCAAGTGTTTACTACCACAGTCACAGAGGTACGATGCCTTCCCCATCAGCGTCTGGATGTTGATTTAATTATCTGCACTGATGCTTTGTCCATTTTATCCCGAGGTCTCACGTGGAGCAGATTTGCTGTGGTCTGGCTGCAGTCCTGTGTTCAGAGCCATCCTCACAAAGCAGGCAGGGGGAAGGTGGGGCTGTGTGGAGGTGAGCAGATGGCAGCAGGCAGGTGCTGTGTCAGGAGCAGGGCAGAGGAGCCCTGCCCTGCTGGAGTGTCCCTGTGCGGGCAGCACAGCCCCGGCAGCCAAACGCCAAATTTGCTGGAGTCAAACTGGCCTCATTTGTCATCATCATGTGGAGTCTCCGGCTTCTCGGGCAGTTTGTTGCCTCCTGGATAAATCTATTTAGTACTGGCTGGATCAGCTTGGCTTGTGGAGTGTCCTGCTGGAGTTCAGGTTGAAGGAAGCACTGCCAAAGGTGCTCCTGCACAGCTCAGCACAGGGGCAGCTTGGTCTTTTCTGCTGTTTCATGCGTGGATGGGGAGCAGTATCCTCAGGGAATGTGTGGAGCCAGGTATCATCACCCTTCCTGAACTGCATCCAAGAGTGGAAAAAACCTGTGAATATAACAATACTACTGTATAGTTTATGTAAGAGTAAGTTTCTGTGCGGTGTTAATTTTTTTTTTCAACCATTCTGGACTGAGTGGCTGAAAGGGCTGCTGTGGATGGAGTGGATGCACCTCTACTCCCTGGTTATGTAACAGCTGAATCTCCTCCTCACAGCCAAGAAGAGCAGCCGAGCTGCAGCATTTCTCTGTGCACACCCAGCAGAGGAGGACTGCAGGCTGCTGCCTCGCCCGCAGCCAAACCAGTCAGAAAAATCAGGAGTTTGGCTGGGGAAGGGAGGTTTTGGTGCCGCTGTCAGGGGGGCTGTGAGGGGGAGCTGTGCCTGTGGCGGTGCCAGGAATAGAACTGATCTCCTGGCTGGCCCGAGATGGAGCGAGCTGCAGCATCCTTTTGTCGTGCCTGTCGCCAGTCCTCCCCTGGAGCTGCCTCCATCTGATCCCTCTGCTCCCTGCCAGGCCTCAGCTGCCGGGCAGGGATGCTGGCAGTGCCACCCGGGCTCTGGGGACAGCACTGGCCACAGGTGATGGCCTTTGAGAGGATGGACTCATCCCTTCTGTGCCCTGGAGGGGCAGTGAGAGCTCTGGGGTGTCACTGAGAGGGTTTGAGGTGCAGCTGTGCTGAAGGTGAAGTGTTTGGCTGTGGGGCAGGGGAGTCAGCACCCCCCAGGACCGTGGGGACAGTGATGTGTCCCCTGTGCTTGTCCCCTCTGCCCGTGGGAGTGGAGCTGCAGCAGGCTCTGGGCTCTGGGACACGGGGTGCTGGGCAGCCCAGGAGCTGGGCTTCATGTCCTGCTGGGGGGGTTCTGGGGTTCCCCTGGGCTGGGTGCTGCTCCCCGTGGTTCACAGAGCCTGGCCAAGGACAGAGGCTGCCAGCCTGTCCCAGGAGATCCTGGGGGAGACAGGGGAAGCTTGGCTGGTTCTGAAATGATCCTGCAGGGCTGATGAGAGTTACTAAATAGAGTGAGTTTGATGGGATATTGGGAAGGAATTCTGTCCTGGGAGGGTGGGGAGGCCCTGGCAGAGGGTGCCCAGAGCAGCTGTGGCTGTCCCTGGATCCCTGGAAGTGTCCAAGGCCAGGCTGGCTGAGGCTTGGAGCAGCCTGGGGCAATGGAATGTGTCCCTGCCATGGCAGGGATGGCACTGGATGATCTTCAAGCTCCTTCCCACCCAAAACCAGTCTGGGATTCCATGATTCTGTGACTAGAACCAGGATCTGGTGTTGTTAATTTAAAGGATGGTGCCTGGGTACAGGGAGGAATTTATCCTGGGATCAGAGCACATCCAGGAGAAAACCTCTGGGTTTGATTTTTACCTTCAGCACTTCTGTGCTGAGGCTTTCTTTAAACAACCTAAGTTGTTTTTTTTTTTTTTGCCTGAGTGATCCCTTTGTACAAAGCTTTGCTGCCCAGTGGAGCCAGGGCAGGAGGCAGAGGCTGATGTGCAGAGGGGCTGCAGGTTGTCCCCAGCAGACCCTGCTCATCTCGGCGTGGTGAGACCCCTCCTCAACCCCTCCCTCACGTGCTGATCCATCCCAACAAAATGCTCCTGTGCCTTCCTGCTGCAGGAGGAGAGAGCTGGAGAGAGAGGAGGGAACAGGAGAGCGGGGAAGGCACAGAGTCAGAGACCTCCTGATATTCTCTGCTCCCTGGCACATGGTGTCAGCTCACCTGTGTTCCAACCCCCAATAATTCAGAGCACATTTACTGCTTTGCCCCTTGTGTGAACTGCACTTTTTGAAGGTCCTGGTGCAGGCAGCACAGCTTGTACAGCGCTGAACACCCTCCTGGCACTTGGCAAAGACCATTAAAATGTTAACCCGAGCACAGAAGTGTTCTTGCTGCAGGCAGAAAAAAGGGGAGAATTTCTGGGCAATTTTTCATCGCAGTAATGTTGGTGCAGAAAGATCATTTTTTTTATTGAGAAATTGGTCCTGGAGTATTTTCTAGGAAAAAAAACCCCACCTATCTTCTGATAGATTACTGAGAACTGATGACACCCTCATTCATGGTTATGGGATGCCTTCAGCCGCTACCTGTGAAATATGGGCATGTCTTGAATTTACTCACCAGGCATAATAACACTTTTCTGAATTGCCATTCAAGGGTATTTTAAGTCAATATAACAGTAAACATGCTCCCAGCCATCCAGGCAAAGCTAATATTAATCACTGAAGCTTGAGTTTCCAGAGGCCCAGCATGTGAAGAGCAGCTCCTTGGGGCAAATATCTTTTTTATCACAGAGCAATGCACTTGCAAAATGGATCTTGCCTTTCCTCCCAGCAAAGAGCCAACCAGAGCTACGTGCAGCACATTTGCTCTTTAGCCCAACTAAACCAGGTTGGGATCCTGGAGGTATCAGGTTCAAACCTTGCTGCCAGAGGAAGGTTTGTAAAACCGTGTTGAAATAGGGTTGGAAACCAGCTGAGTAAATCGAGGCAAAAACGGATTAAATCGCCTGTCTCCAGACATGTGTCTCTGCTGGCGTGTTGTGTGCGGATGCGTGGCTCTCCAGCCGCCTCTGGCGATGCTCTGTGATGCTCCTGGTAAATAAAATGCCCCTCTGGAGCTGAGCGGAGTGTGCGTGCCCGGGAGCCCCGGGAGCACCGCTCTGCATAGGCGCAGCTTTGCAGCCGCCTAATTGCCGCTGCTCCTCGTTGCCGAGGCAGAGCAGGGAGGCTGCCGCTGTCTGTGGATGCGTGCGGCCCCGGAGCTGCTCCCATGCAGCTGCAGCAGCCTCATGCATAGTCAGGGCTCAGCATCCCCAACTCCATAGAAACAGCAGCGGGATCGCCGCCGCCGCTAATTGATGCTCGAGCAGGGACCGCGCTGAGGAGCCGCCGCCGCGCTGGTAAGCCCGCATTTCTCAAGTTACTTTAATCATTCTTTGCCTTTTCTTTTCATAATACGAAGCGCAGCCTTATGGTTTAAAGGAAAATAAATCCGGCAGGACGCCTTTGCTGTTGGAAGGTTTTGCCCCGCTCGCAGAATCCTCCCGGCACAAAGCGTGGGCTTCGAGCTGGTTCAAGGCAGGGCACAGCCCGATGGTGCCCGCGGCTCCTGGGGTGACTCCGGGAGGTGCTCGCTGCTCCTGCCTTTGCAGGTGTTTGCTGCTCGGCATCCTGGCTGTGCTGGAGTTGCTGCACTCGCCGTGTGCTCCCGGCAGCCGGATCCTCTCCCGTGTGCGTGTTCATTGTGCAGGGATAAACCAGACCCACAACGGGGAATCGTGTCTGATTCAATTGTTTTATTTAACTATAGCCTCCACTACCCTTGTTTTTCATAACTGTTTCTTCTCACTGCTCACATTTCCAGGTACAATTGAGTATTCTTTCTCAGGACCCCCAGGTTTCCATCTCATCATGGATAGGCATATTTTTCTGCCTTTAATATTTTCTATTTCTCTTTCAAAGGCAACAATCTGTATTTTCCCTTCCCATCTGCGTGTTGGAAAATCAGAGATCTTGTCTAAGAGTGTTTCCATCCAGCGGACTCCGTGACAGAGCAATCGCCCTGGCAGTTGTTGGGGAGAGATGCAATTAAGTCCCTCTGCCATGTATTGTCTTTAATTATATTTGTACCTTGCAAAATGGCATCCTGGAGGGTCAGGGAGGAGAATTTTGGAGTGATTGTCTATTAAATGTACATTTTCCCTGCCTGAGGGGAACAAGAAAGTTCTCCTGCGGGGAGCCCTGCGCGGCGGAGCCGCAGCTGCTGGCTGAGGGTGTCTCTGTGTTTAGTTCAGTTTGTTGTGCTGTAGCAGGTTCATGTTTAACAACATCACAGCAAACTGTGCAGCCAAGCCTGAAGGCAGCACGCCAGGAGCTCCCTTCACACCAGCCCTCTCAAACCATCCTTGAAGCACACGGTCCTGGACCGTCTGGAATAATAATTGCCCAGGAATTCTAGCCCCTGGTGTTGTAATAATCTGATTTCTGTGCGTTCGTAGCTGCTGCAAAGAAATGAATACAGTTGTGTGGCACAGTGTGAGGTGCCACCTCCTCAGTTTCTCTCTCCAGATGCAGCACTTCATCTCCTGGATGCTGCTGAGCGTTTACTCCAGAGCTGTTTGATCCCAGCTCTGAATCTGGGCTCTGCTCAAAATGCTCATGCTGAAAGAATTGTGAGCTGCAGGCTCACAATGGAGTGGTAGGAGCTGTTGGAAAAGGCCATCTCAGAATCCATTTAATCAATGTGTAGGACCAGGCAGCCCAGCCTGCACACTGCAGCACACTGGAGGGGTTCAAGAGCCCTGTCTTTGCTCCAAGCTAATGGAAGCAGCAGCAGCTGCTGATGGCAGCAGCAGAGCCATGGGGAGGAAGTTCCTTTCTCATTCAGGGCAGCTTGAACAAAGAAATGCTCTGTTCCAAACCTCTGTATTTCAGTGCAGGGTCCCTGTACCAGCCAGGGCTCCAGGCAGCTGAGTCCTTCCTGGCTGCTCCATCTGAGCCCAGCTCCGGGTCTGCCAGTGCTGCTCTGCCCCTTCTGTGCTGCTTGAGAGGCACAGAGGAAGAGGGACTGGTGTGGGTTTGTGTGGCTGTTCTGGGTCTGGGTGGCTCCAGCTGGCAGCTCCAGGGCACCAGGCTGGGCATCACCAGGCTTTTGCAGCACCTGGAGCCAGGGCAGTTCTGGGTTCTGGGTTCTCCAGTTTTGGGGACTGGTCCAGGCAATAAATGCATCCAGAATGTCTCAGGAGCTCAAGGAGCCCTTGCTGCTGGAGGGGCTCCATGTCCTGGGCAGGGGGCACTCAGGAAAGCCTCTAGGAAGCTTTCCATGTCTCTCTTGTCCCATGCTTGGGGTCTTCTGCCCACTCTGGCTGAGGCTTTTTGGGTCCCCAGACTGTGTCCTCTTGTGGAGCCTGGATCCCAGGGTGGGAGGCTTCAGCACTGGGATGGGGAGAGACCCCAGTTCTGCTCCCTGCCAAGCTTTACCCTGAGATCTTTTCAAGGCAGCCTGGTTTTAGTGGGGTTTTGAGCAAAAATAGGATCTGAGAGGGAGACACGGGGAAGCCTTTCCCCAAAATCGGATCCCACTGTAGGAAGTGAGGGGCAGCGAGGTGGCAGCTCCAGGGTGGAAAGTGTGGGCACAGAGCAGCTCTTGCTGGTGTCTCACAGCAGACACAGCTTTGATCAAGTTTTGAAAAGGAAATTTCAAGTTCCAGGGTTTTTTGGTTGCTCAGGGGAGACAGAGAGAGAGTGAAAAGCTTTTACTTGTTCCGTTTTGCATCCTGAAACGCAGCTGGATCTCTGCATCCCAGAAGTGTCTGGATTTCCAAGGTTTCCTCTCTGCCTGGCTCTGCTCAGCTCCAGCTCTGGATCAGAGGCTTCCCCCGTGCAGAGCAGCCTCAGCCAGGCTCCCCTGGCACACAGGGCTCAGCCTGTGCAGGGTCCCAGCCCGGGGGAGGAGGAAGCTCAGCAGGGATTTAACCCCAGCCCTGGCCACTGTGTGTGTTCAGCACCACGGGCTTGTTTACAGATGTTGCTCCAGCATATTGTGCTAAAATGTCATGGGATTAGCACAAAGCCCTGTGCCATAATTGCATTCACTGTGGCTTATAATAGTTCATTAGCTTGTCATCAGTTAGGCAGAAAGCAATGACAACTCTTCCTATCACATTTATAATGCTCTAGAGAGCAGCTGATTAAGTCACAAAGTGACATAAATCACCAGGGAATGTTTCCTTCGGCTTGGAAAAGTTTTTTTTTCTCTTTTTTTGTCACTTTTGATAACAGAAATGCTGCATTTCTGACAGCACAAAGTTCCCCTTTGGGTTGCACACGCCAGCAGAAGTTTCAGTGACAAATCTGCAGCCTGGAGGGAAAACCCAAATCGGTCAATAATGGCTGAAAACCAACATTTTTGTCTTCAGGAGCCTGTGGTGGGTCTCCTCCAGCCCAGCCACTTCACTGGGGCTTGTTCTCGTCCCTGATGTCCCTCAGCACCGTGTGAAGCCCACAGCCACCAACAGGGTTGGTGGCTGGTGGTGGGAGAGGGGAGTTTTGTCTCCAGGTCCACCTGCGGAAGTGAAGCTGAGGATGGGCTGAGGGCTGTCCATGGGCAAGAGTCCAGGAGGGAATCTGGGATGTTGGAAACTCAGATCTGGAGTTGCATGTAGGGAAGGCTGGGCTCCAGGATGGTTTTGATGGATGGAGATGAGGGATCTGAAGGCTGTTCTTACAATATCAGGTTTATTAGGGATGGAGAAAGGTCCTGCTTGGAGCTGCCAGACGCAGCATGGGGCAAGGCCTGAGGGGATGAGGGAGGGGAGAGACCGGGGGTGGAGAGGATGCTCCAGGAGAGGGTGGAAGTTCCAAGAGAGGGGAAGTTCCAAGAGAGGGGAAGATCCAAGAGGGCGTCTGGCCCCTCGGAGCCCCTTATCCGGGGGCTTCAAGGTGGGCTGGAACAAGACTTGGGCCAATGGGGTCACAGACACTTGATGCTTCAGGGGAGGGTTACGGTGTGGGATGAACAGTACATTTTGGGGGTTGGATGGAACAGTCCATTTGACTTTTGGACCTATCTGTAGGTAAGGGTATTGTCCAGCCAGTAGGGGGGATTGTTTTCATCCTGGCTGTACTATTGTGAATCTTTTGCCAGGCAATTCTATTTATCCATCCTTTCCAACAGTTGCAGCCCTGCAGAGCTGCAGCATCAGTGGGGTTTTGAGCTCTGTTCTGGCTGCTGCGCCGGAGGCTCCTCCTGCCCAGAGAGCCACGCCGTGCTCATCAGCTACTCAGGATTTTTGCCTTCTTTTTGGGCAATTAACTCTTTCTCCATTCTGTTTCAGTGGGAAAAGCACAAGCTCCAGGCCACCAAACTCTCATCTTACCTCACATCCCTTTCTTTGGTGTATTCTGCACTTCCATTTGGTTGGACTAGATGATTTTAGAGGCATTTTCCAACCTTAGTGATTCTGTGATTTGTAAGTGTTGATTTATTTTTCCTTTTTTATGTTACAAATTCACATAGGGACATGAAGTGCCTCACAGTTGACTCTGCATTTGAAAATCACCTTTAATATGTCCCTCTGAATTACTCTGTTCAGATTTCCCTCTGGTTTTTAAACTCCCCTGGGTTCTGAAGCAGCTCTCACACCCATGGCTGAGGGCATTTGCTGCCTGTTGGTGGTGAAGGAAGGACCAAACCTTGAACTGAAGAGCAGTAGGTGGCAAAGGGTTTGACAGTGTCTTTTCTCTGTTTAATGCTCTCCTTTAATCAGCCCATGAGGTGTGACAGTCCCCAGCCAGGGACGGGGTGCAAAGGGGACAGGGACAGTGCTGGCATCACCCGCAGCTCTGTGCTGCCTCCTCCGGGCCAAGACACACGGGAAAAACACGTTCACTCTGCTCTGAAAATGTCAAAAGTTTAATAAAGGACAATGGGAGACGAGGATCACAGAGCAAAGGTTGTTAGGGTTGGCACTCAGCCAAGAGCACCCTGTTATCTTCGGGGACACCCCTTAAATACCTTTTAATTACATCAGCCTGCTGCATATTCATAGACCCTCATGCATAGTAAACTTCCCCCCAAACTACATCACATGTTCCAAAGATTGTTTAGCCTGGATCCTCCTTGGATCCACCTTTTGAGAGCGTGTGTATTTTTTGGTTGTGGTTTTAGTCCATTCTTGTCCCCTCCAGTTTAGTCCATTCTTGTCACCTCCAGCTTTTGAGCCTTGGTCCTCACTGCCTTCAGACAGCGAGTGCTGATGGTTGGCAGATCTGTGCAGGTGTCCTCATCCTGTGTTCAGTGGATGTTATCCCATCCCAGCAGGCATTTTAACACAAGCACACTGATATCAGCTGTTTCACTACTATGCCTAAGCTTAATTAACAACAGAAGTAAAAACTATATAACAAAGTTACTTTAACATTATACTTACAAACTCCATTTTAATATTTTCAAAAAGCCAATATTATAATATGTATCTATGACACACAGTGGGAGCTTCATCTGCAGCCTGGATATGTAGGCAAGTATAAAAAAATCTCTCTTTGCTGCTTGCAGGCAGGGCACAGTGCAGGTGACAGCTCGGGGGTGTCCCAGGAGCTCATCTTCTCCCAGCTCTGAGGTGCCCCAGGCTCCAGCATGACATGGGAAAGCCTCGAGGCTGTGGCTGAGGATGTTGGGATAGAACTTTATTCCATGTGCAGATTTATGGTTTAAGCATTTCCTCCTTCATTATAACTTGGAGTTTATAAAATTGGGGAATTTGCAAGTATTTGCACTAACGAGCTGAGAGCTGCTATCCAGGACAGCGAATTCTCAGAGAAATCTCTGCTCTCTGTGACCAGGGACAGCACCCAAGGGAGCAGCTGGGGATGTGCCAGGGGTGTTTAGGTTGGATTTTGGGAGAGGTTTCTCCCCCTGAGGCTCCCCAGGGAATGGGCACAGCCCGAGGCTGCCAGAGCTGCAGGAGAGTTTGGACAGCGCTCCAGGGATGCCCAAGGTGGGATTTTGGGATGTCTGTGCAGGGCAGGGGATGGACTGAATGATCCTTTTTGGGTCCCTTCCAACTCAGGATACTCTAAATTATGCAACAGTTAAAGGACCAACACTTGGCTGAAGTTGTCTCCTGTTCCAGTTCATTTCCCAGCTGCAGAACCTCATCCCCAGGAGAAACGCAGCAAATGCTGAGGAAAGCCCTGGCATTGCTCAGGGAAGCAGGTTCTGCCTGCCTGGGAGGGATGAGGCTGCTTTTGCTCCTGGGCCATGCATCAGCCACTGGAAACACAGGATCCCTGCGAGGTCTCCATATGAAGGGTTGTCTCCATCCTCAACGTGCAATAATGAGATGGTTTGAGTTTTATAGTCTTATATAATTACTCTCAAAATAGCTTCTGATTCATCCTCCCCTTTGAAGCTTATAGTTTGCATTCTGATAAGCTCTTGCATGGCAGGAGCCCTGTGGTAGCAGCAAATTAAATTTTAAGAAGTTTTTTTGCTGTCTAACTGAAACTTTGGCACTGCCAGTTGGAGCATTCCTGTTCTGACTTTCCTGGGATCCATTTCATGGCTGAGTGTGTGCAGGAGATGAGCAGCTCTGTCGGGGTTCCTGGGGAGCCTGTGCTGGCAGAAGGAAGCTGGTGGGAGCTGATAGTGCAGGACTCAGTGTTCAAGGACTGGGGAAGCACAGCAACAGAGAAAAAATCTCACTTTAGCTTCCAGGGAGACTTTGGCTGGGTGGGGTTTGGAGCAACCTGGAAGGTGGAAGGTGTTCCTGCCCATGGCAGGAGGTGGAAGGAGATGAGCTTTAAAGTCCCAACCTCAACCATTCCATGATTCCATGATTCTCTGAATGTCTCCTCTTAGAACATCCCCTTCCTGAGCATTCCCAGCCCTCTGCTTTGAGAGGGGCCTTTGCCACTGAGCTCTGGGTGATGAGCTGAGTGTGAAAGTGCTCAGCAAACTGTGAGAACTTGTTTTCAATCCCATTCCCTGGGCTGTCTTCTGTGGAATTACTTGTGGCTGGTATGGAATAACAAATCAAGGCTTGGCCATGTCCAGAGCAGCTGGGGCTGGCTGCCTCCACCTGGAGAAACCTGTCCTGTGGTGCTGGGATTGTGCACAGGGAGGCAGGGGGGTCTGTCAGGGTCTCTCTGGGTGTTTCATACCATTGTGCAGCCCTGGCCAGCTGAGAGGAACAATCAGTGTTTTTTACTTTCACTACCAAGAGAATAAAACAACCTGGTTTGTCAGCAGGGACAGGACCTGAGGGAAGGGCTGGAGGTGTGCCAGGGTTATTTAGGTTGGATTTTGGGAAAGGTTCTTCCCCCAGAGGGTGCTGGCACTGCCCAGGCTCCCCAGGGAATGGGCACAGCCCGAGGCTGCCAGAGCTCCAGGAGAGTTTGGACAGCGCTCCAGGGATGCACAGTGTGGGATTTTGGGGTGTCCCTGTGCAGGGGCAGGGGCTGGAGTGGATGATGCCTATGGTTCCCTTCCAGCTTGGGATATTCTGCAATTCTGGGATTCTGTGCTTTGTTCTGGATGGGTCACGGTTCCAAGCACTCCTTGATTTCATTTCCCTCTCCCCAGACCCTGGGGGTGCAGTGCTGCCCTGGGCTGGGTCCTGTCCCCCTGTGGGCAGGGGGTGCACAGCTGAGCCCTGCCCTGCTGCTGGCATCACTCCCTGCACAGCAGAGGCTCTCAGGGCCTGAAAAGCCACGTTGGTGACCCTGGGACCTGCAGTGATGCACGGGCTGGGGCGTGCTGCTGCAGGGGGGCTCTGCAGCCCTTCCCACCTCCACAGCGTGAGAGAACGTCTGAGGGGCAGCAGGAGCTCTGCCCCACCCAGAACTGTGTCCTGACCTGGCTCTAACATCTGCTGAGAGGCTGATGGATGTTTCCCCTCGCCAGGAGCCAGCTCGGTGCTGTTTGAGCAGAGCTCCTGCTGCCAGGCTGAGCCAGTTGACGGCAGCCAGACTTTGAAGTGACAGCTCCTAATGACTCGTCTCGCTCAGGAATATTTCAGGGCATATTCCTGTAGCTCCTGCCTGCCTGGAGAGCACCACCAGCAAATCAAGAACTTGATGAAGTTTCAAATGGCAGCCAAATGGCAGTGAGGGGGCCCAAAATGTGACAACAAAGGCATCGGCCGGGGCCTGGCACACTGGACACGGCCCCTGCAAAGAGGGACAGTGGGAGAGTGGGCTGGCAGTGCTTCCCTGTCACTGCCATGCCCTGTGCAGCCCCCGTGCCCACTGACTGTGAGCTCTGGGGACACAGAGCCTGCTGCTGCAGGAACTGGGGCTGTGGGGGTGACAGGGACAGTCTGATCTGTACCATTTGCTCTGCTACCACTCCCGAGGCCATGGCAGGCTTGGAGGAGCTGCCTGAGGGACTGCACGGTGCAGTCACCTCTCCCCCAGCACAGCATCCCAGGATTTACCAGCCAGCCAGCTTCCTTTCCAGAATCCCTGCTGCAAAGGGCTCTGCTTGTTTCTGCCCTCCCTGCTGCCCCTCAGGGTTTGCTCCGTGCTGTGTCCCCAAAAGGGACATTCCCTCTTGTCTCTATGGTGCTGCTGGATGCTGCTGTGGGGCTCTAATGTTTGAATTCTGTTCCATCCAGTCCCATTGAGCAGCTTTGCTCAATAAACATCTCCGTGGCTGGGGTTTAATGGAACCCTTCCTCCTCCTCTGCAGCTGCTGCCCTGTGCTCCCCCCTGCCCTCACCTCTGAGACCCAGCACAGCCCCCCATGCCCAATTTCCAGCCCTCAGCTAATCAGGCTCACGTTGCTGATGCTCCTCAATTGAGAGAAAATGAGATCAGCAGTTGGTGGGAGCCTCACGTGGTGTGTTGGAGCCCCAGAGCTGCTGCTCTCCTCCAGCATCACCTCTTGTACCAATCCATCACTTGAGTGCGTGCTCCCTGCAAAGCTCTGCAGAAACAGAACAATATATCCTCACAAACACTCCTGCAAGAGAAAAACGCAGCAGAAAATGGACACAGAAGCCTGGAAGCATCTGCTGGGCTGGTGTGAGTGATGTGTGGCACTGGGGAGGCAGTCACCCAGCCAGTGTGAGTGAGGTGATCACCACCACCCTGCTCTGGGCTCTGCCACCTCCTGGAGCTGCCCTTCCAGGGCCATTGGCTGTGGAGGATGTTCCATGGTGCTCAGAACAGCCAGGAGCTGCTTTTACAGCTGAAGGGATCCCAGCAGGCAGCAAAGCACCCCGAGCTCTCCCTGATGCCCAAATTTTCCGTGAGCAACCTGAGAGTTTAGAAGGAAGAACCTCTGGGCTCCTGGCAGGGCCAGGCTGGTGGCTGTGCCTGGCAGGAGGTGGCAGAAGGTCAGGTCAGTGTCACCACTGCCTTGGTGAGGGGCTCCAGGGCCTGAGGAGGTGACAAGAGAGAAAAGGGACAGCCAGGTCCTGGGGGCTGGTGGCATCACCCTGGTCCCACACTGCCCCTTCCAGCCTCTCCAACTTCCACTCGTGCCATTCCAACTTTGTTTAAATGCAACAGGTAGCTGGAATGACTAATGGCTGCTGGAGTGCTGAGAGCCATCAAACATGTTGTGTTTTCTCTGTGGGGAGTGGGTGGAAGGAAAGCTAAATTACATCTTGGGATATTAAATATAACTCTGCACATTAAACTCGGAGTTATCCATGAATCTCTTTAATGACAGCACAAGCTACTTCACAGCAGTAAAAGTCAATGTTGCCACAATTAGACCACTATTGTCTTGCAGTTAATAGACTGCTCTAATCATGACTTTGTCATATTATTAATCGCTTTTGGGTTGGACTTTTGCTAATTATCCCCTTTGGTAACTCAGTTTAGGCATTAGGAAGTCAGCAGGGACATCAAGCTGAAAAGCAGTTGGACCATATCTCTTCATTAGCTCCCATCCAGGATGAAACAAAAAGGGGGGGTGTGCTGAGGAGCTGCTCTGTGATCCATGGATACTGTGATGAGAAAGGCTGGATTAACCAAGGAGTGTTTGCCCTTTCCTCAGTTTCCTTTAACTTCACCATTTTAAACTGTAAACCACTGTTTCTTTGTCCTGCCCTGGGCTGTTTGTCTTTGATTTAAAGGCAGTTGGAAGTAGTGACCTTGGGGATGTTGCAGTTTGAAATTTTTGGTGTGGTTCAGTAGCAAGGGGTTTGGGTGTTACAAAAACACAAACCAAGAAGTCAAGTCAAAGGAGAAATGGGATCAGTTTCGGGTGATGCTGAGAGAATCCAGTCTTGTGTTCTTGGTGTCCCCACTGCTGTCAGCTTCAGATCTTTTCTGGGGTGTTTTGGTAACTAGTGGGATATAAAATAGGTATATAATAAATATATAGGCTCAATGGCTTATCCTAAACGTATCAGCTCCAGCAGGTAGATCACAGAATCACAGAATCATGAAATGTTGAGGGGTTGGAATGAACCTTAAAGATCATCTGGTCCCAAATCCCTGCCGTGAGTTGGGAGCCCTCCCATTAGAACAAGTTGCTCAAAGTCT
The DNA here is from genome assembly GCF_050655825.1 of Lonchura striata. Taxonomy (NCBI): domain Eukaryota; kingdom Metazoa; phylum Chordata; class Aves; order Passeriformes; family Estrildidae; genus Lonchura; species Lonchura striata. The sequence continues at coordinate 7,109,909 of NC_140728.1, read as the reverse complement.
TGGGCTGGTTTTGACCACTTCCAGGGGTGGCTCCTGCCAGTGTCTGTGTCCATCCCTTCCCTGCTCCTCGTTGCTCAGGAGGGAGCTGTGTCTCTGCTGCCCTGCAGCCAAAAGCATTTTCCAGCCGAAGGTTCCTCAGGGAAGCAGCGCTTGCTCCCAGAGGGAGCCAGGCTGGAAAACAGCCATGTTAATTTGTGTTTGCAACCTCCTTCTTTTAAGCTTTATCTTTTCAATTACAAGCTGTAATAAGACTATTTTCCAGTTTTTCCCCGTGTTTCTCATGGGAACTGGGTGAGGATGAGGGAGCAGCACTGAGCTCAGCAGGACCGGGGTGAGGAATGGCTGGAGCTGCTCTGCACTTGTACCACAGCACTTACCTGATAAAAAAGTGGCAAATAACTGTGAATTTTTAAGAAGGAAACAGAACAAAGCCATAGTTCTTGTCGTGCTTTTCCCTGGTGGGACATTGCTGAGTGATGATGTGAGTCTCCCTTGAGCAGTTGGGCTCTGAGCTGTTCCTGCCTTAGACAGAGCCCTTCCTCCCTGCTGGGTGCAGACACATCCCTCTTTTCCCTCTCTTCCCCACACTTTGGGTCCAAACCTTGAAAAAGGGGGGATAATATCAACCAAGGAGCTCATTCTTCCCCTGGGTTGAGGTGTCCTTTTGGGGGACTGGCCTTACGTCCACCCGTGCCAGGAAAACCAAATCAGCCTCTGGCCCCAGGGCATTTTCTGTTAGTTGAGGAATTATCTTGTTTTTACACTTTCTTGTAAGTTAAAGGACATTTAAATCATAGCAATTTCAATACCAGATATTTTTCAGAAAGAAACAGGTATTTTCAAATTCATAAGAGAAAGCTCATTAAATCAATGAAGGTCAACTCTGTCCAATTGATATTTAAGTTTAATAAGTCACAAAAAAGTCTTGGAGAATTCAATATCGTCTTCAAACAACCCAATATTCTAAGCAGGCAGATGCTTAAAAACTGTCTGTAAAATCCTGATCCCTTCCACTCATGCTTTGTGTCAGCTGTCAGAGGAAGGAGTAGGAGGTCATGCACAAAAGTATCTGTGAATCCTGTCAGAGACATTATGAATGCCAGCCCTGCGAGGAGTGACAGGAGCCAGGATCTTTCTCAAGCTGGCAACAGGTTTTCTGAAAGGATAATTGATTATTTCTGATGGTTCCCATTAATGAGCCTGGTGTGCTGGCAGAGACATGCAGCCTATAAAACTCCTTGGAATGGGTGGAAATATCTTTAAAAAAAATCTTCTCTGTCACGCAGCAATTCCCAGCAGTGAGAGATTCTGCATTGCAATGATTTCCTTTGTACCAACACAGAGTATTTGCAGAAAGTCCAGGTTCTTGAGTTTTCTTATGAATGTTTGACACTGACTTTCCTGGGCACAATTCCAAGATTTAACTCAAAGGATGGCAAAGTGGAACCTCTGTGCTCTCAGCTTTGGTGAGAATACATTTAGGCAAATCTCTGAGGAAGCTCTGCTGCTGGTACAACCTTATTTATTATTGAGTAAGATGGGACCTATTTATTCACCCCAGCAGCGATTTGTGTTTCCACCTCAGAGCTACAACAGAAAATAAATTACCTGTACAGGAGGCTGGAAAGGGAAAGAGAAGTTTCAAAAACATCTGGGTGATGTTTATCCTTCCCATCCCATCCCTTCCAGCCTTTCCCTTTGAGTCAAAAACCCAGAGGCAGCCAGGGAGTTTTGCCTGGAGCTCCTGCTGGATTTGCTGTGCTCAGTAATTTTGTGGAAAAACAAAATCCTCCAGGATATCAGGAACAACAGATGGCTCCCAGGCACTGTGTGGGGCCGGCTTCTTCGGGTGTGGATGTCACATTTTGTGTCTGGTGCTGCCTGGAGATTTCACTTATCCCAAATTTGCAGTGGCTGCTGCACACCCTGAGAGTCCTGAGCAAAATCTGAAGGTACAAATGTGCTCCTGAGCACTTTGCTGTCATGGTTCACCTATGATGGGTGGTGGGTCTGTTGTTTTGTTGTGATTCTGTTTTTTTTTCCCCATAATTTTTAAATTCAGCTATTTATTCAAGATTAAAAAACAAGTTTTCCCTCATATTTCACAGATTTTTCTCAGCCTTAACATCAAGGCAAGGTTCGATGGGGGTCTGGGTAACCTGGTCTAGTGGAAGGTGTCTCTGCTCATGGCAGGAGGTGGAATAAGATGATTTGCAAGGTTCCTTCGGATCCAAACCATCCTGTGATTCTATAATTAAATGTCTTATCACAGCTTTACAAAACTAAACTGTATGATCAAAGGGGTCAGAAGGTTCCCTTTATAAAAAACCTTTATAGAAGGTTTATGGCTCCTGTTTTAGGTAGAGCACATCAGGATTCACACTTAGAGCAGCTGTGATGCAGCCCAGAGGGGAATTCCCCAGTTCAGAAATGCTCAGGGCCCCCACCCCATTCCTTGGGGCTCAGGTAGGGAGTTAAAATTCACACAAAACATTTATGGTCCAGGACTAGACATAAACAGGATGGCTAAGAGGTAATGCTTGTTCCATATCAACTTTTGTGGGTTTGGGTGTTTTTTTTGTTTCTCTTTCTTGCTCTTGGGTAGTTTAAGGAGTGTGGCTTTACTGGGCACTACAAATAACACATCCATCAAGGAATTGTCCATGAGCTCCAAGAAATCCATGGTGGAATTCTCCATAGCCCTGACACTGCAGACTTGCCTCCAGAACAAATCCTGCCTCCAGCATCAGGGACTGGTATTCCTTGGAATCCTGAGCTCTCCAAGTTTTGGTCTGGATGAGGACCTGGGAATTAATAGGAAAGGAAGCAAAAATAGCCAGTGTTTTCTCTTTGTGCAGTGCTGTGAATCATTTCACAGCCTAGATGATGTGTGTGTGTGTATATATATATATATATATTTTACACACACACACACACACACACACATATATATCTATATCTATATATATCTTCGTTTTCCATTTTTCCTGATTCGTCAGCCACACGTATGGAAGCTCTTTCCAGAAAAAGACTGGAATTCAGCACACATGAGGTAAAAGTGTCTCAGAGCATCAGAGCACACACGCAGCTCCTGTGCTGTTCAGAGCAAGGCAGACTGTGTAGCACCTCCTGCACAAACTCCTGCTATGTTTGGTTTCTCTGCATCAGCAGCTTGTGATTATTTTTTCCTTGGTGTTGGTATTTTCTTTCTATTCCCTATGGACACATCTGGACAAGATGTGGGCGCTGATAGTACAACAACAATCCACTTCCAGGACCCTGGTAGATGGATTTTTTTTTCATTCCTTTGCCTGAGCAGCTGTGAAACGAAGCAAAAAGGCACTTTCTGTGGTGCAGCAGCACCAAGCTTGTTTCTGTCATGGAATTGTACAGATCTTCTCGATTTCAGACTCAGCAGTTTGCTGATGCTGCAGAACAAATCAGGGATGGTATTTTATAGCCCGTTTAAGCATCAGGGTGTAAAACTTCACAGCTCTGCCCATCTGGAGACTCCCATTTTCTCCCCAGGTGTGTCCCGAGCCTGTCAGGGGGTGCTGACTTGGCCTTGGCTCTGGTTTGAATATGCTAGGAGCTCTCCATTAGTTGTGATTTAAGTCACTTTGGACCATTTCTTCCTTTTACTTATGATTTTCTCACCATCTGTCTCTTCTTTTCTTCTTTCCCATCCCTCCCTGTCGCTGTCCTTGTCTCCCTCAGAGCTCTCCATCAGCCTCCTTGCAGTGATAGTCATTGTGTGTGGCCTGGCCCTGGTGGCAGTGTTTGTGTTTCTCTTTTGGAAGCTGTGCTGGGTTCCCTGGAGGAACAAGGCCCTTTCCTCCCACCTGGCCGTGCTGCGGAGCGAGGCAGGCCACAAGGACAGCATGGCAGACAAGCTCAAGGACACGGGGGCCATCAGCTTCCTGGAGGCAGCTGTGAAGATCAGCCACACCTCCCCGGACATCCCTGCTGAGGTCCAGATGTCCATGAAGGATCACATCATGCGGCGCACGCGGATCCAGAGGCAAACCACGGAGCCAGCCTCTTCCACCAGGTAAGGAATGGGGTGGGATGGGATGGGATGGGATGGGATGGGATGGGATGGGATGGGATGGGATGGGATGGGATGGGATGGGCTGCTCAGCCTGGAGTGTCGGAATCTGAGGTATTGATGATTCTGATATTGTAGAAAGTCTCTGTCTGTCAGCCCCCTGCCAAAGCAGAAGCCATAATTGGTCTGTGCTGGTTTCCAGGTTGTTTATTCTGTTGATCTCTCACATGTTCTGCTGCCCTGCCCAGCTCTGTCCTGCAGGGCAGCGTGTGGGGCTCTGCCCTCAGTGGGATGTGACAAACATTCAATACCAGAAACTCCCTGGGCTGCATTTACAAGAACGTGCCAATATCTGTCACCTACGTTGGACAGTGTGTCCCCAGCCTGAACCAACAGAAAAATGCCAACACCACAGTGAGACATGGAGGGCATGAAGAAGGAGAAAAAGGACAAGGCACACCCAATTTCCTCCATCTTGTCCCCTTTGGACCCCTCATCTAGAATCCTAAAATTTTACTTTTGCACCTGTGCCACACTTAGTTATTATTTATATCAAACCCTCAGAGCTTGTCATTCATCGTGTAAGATTGAAAACTCTTTTCCATGGGCAGAGATCACAGCTAGTGTCTCTGGGGGCTCTGTCCAGGGGGTTCCTGACCCCTCCAGGGTCCCAGGGCAGCCAGGGCAGCCAGAGGGAAGCCCTGGATTTTCACACTGGAGGAGCCTGAGGTCAGAGTTCCTCAGTGGCTGCAGCTCCTCCCGAGGGGCAGCTCTGATCTCTGCTCTCTGTGACAGTGACAGCACCCAGGGAAGGGCTGGAGCTGTGTCAGGGGTGTTTAGGTTGGATATCAGGGAAAGGTTCTTCCCCCAGAGGTGCTGGCACTGCCCAGGCTCCCCAGGGAATGGGCACAGCCCCGAGGCTGCCAGAGCTCCAGGAGAGTTTGGACAGCGCTGCCAGGGATGCACAGGATGGGATTTGGGGATGTCTATGCAGGGATAAGAGCTGGACTGGATGATCCCTGTGGGTGCCCTCCAGCTCAGGATATTCCATGATTCTGCTGGGTGGGGCTGAGGTGCTCAGCAGGGACAGCAGCTGGAGAAGTGGGAGGATTGTTGGATGGAGCCAGAGCTTCAGATACCCTCAGGGAGACTAAAGAGAGCACCTACACACCAGATTACTGCCCAAAGCTTGGCTATTAACCAAGGAATGTTCTAAGACTGTGGCTCTTTTAAAAAATCAGGGATTCGAGCCCTGTTACTGCGACTTGACCTCATTGTGTCAAGTCACCCGCACGCTTTGGCCACTTTAATTTTGTTCCAACATGAGAGGCAGGCTGAAGTATCAATGATGTACCCTGTCAGACAGAATTAGACCTTTTGGCTCTCTCTCTCTGTTGTGGCTCCTGGCAGAAACAATTAGATCAGCACAATTGATGGATCGCTCGCTGCACAAGCCCTGAACCAGCTGTGCTCGGTGCTTGTGCTCAGATGGGGACAGAGACATCAACATCACCCTCAGGAAGCCAGGGAAAGGCTGTGTGAACCTTGAGACTCCCTCTCAGCTTGGGTAATGAGGAGAGATTTAGATTAGATGTTAGAAAGGGGCTCTTTACTCAGAGTGGAGTGAGGTCCTGGCACAGGTTTGCCCAGAGAAGCTGTGGCTGCCCCATTGATGTTTCCCCCCTCTCAGCCCCTAAATTATCAGGCTAGCCCAGAGATCCGAGGCTTTGAGGGGAGGAATATCAGGAGATGGCAAAGATTGCCAAAAGAGGCTCTTACCCCGATGTAGTTGTCCAGCTCTCTTTATTCTGTGATGTCCAAGGGAAAGAGCGGGGCAAAAAGAGAACAAACAGGAAATGTCAGGGGTTTATCCAGGCTTTGGGCAGGGAGGGCTCCTTGGCTCTCCACCAACCCTGTCAGGGCAGGAAGGAGGGTCCAGGGTTATCTGATCAGAGTCACGGGGTCCCGGGGAAGGGGGAAAAGGCATGTCCTGAGCACAATGTAACACCCCATCCCTGGAAATATCCAAGGCCAGGCTGGAGCAAACCTGGGATAGTGGACGGTGCCCCTGGCCATGGCAGGGGGTGGAATGAGGTGAGCTCTGGGGCTCCTTTCCAACACAAACCATTCTGTGAAATGCAGCTTCTCTCCTTGACACAGAAGGAGGTGAAACAGGGACAGGAAAGAGGGATCACAGGGTCCTGGCTGTGCCCCAGCACTTCTGTTTGCCCGGCTGGCCGTGCCTGGGATGTGCACAGGAGTGTGGCAGGGAAATCAGGCGCTGCTCAGAAAATTGGCTGCACTTTTGCAGGATTAGTGAGGCACTGATGGCAGCCCCCTGTTTGAAGGAGCTGAGTTAGATCAGCACGGTGCCACCTGCATTTGTGAGCCACACTCCTTTATTTATTCACACTGCTTTTTGGGCAGCTGATTCCCTCTCTGCATGCACACCCTCCTTCTGCTTTTATTACACCTTTCCAACAGAGGAGGAAAAAACCCTCAGCCAGTCTGAATTAGGATAAACAAAGTGGGACTTAGCTGTACGTGGGTAGGTTTCAAACACACTTTCTCTTTGGCAGGTTCCTCTGATTCACAGCCCAGCCTAACCCTGTGCAAAATACCTCTGAGGAACCTGCCAAGGTCTCCAAGCACCACGTATCACTGAAGGCTAATGCTCTGTCTGTAGAGTTTTTAGTTTGGTTAAATAACTCTATACACTGCTCTTGTAAACACCAGATAATCTGAAATAATGCCCTCAGTTCACAGAAGGCTTTTATGCTTTGTTCAGATAAAACTTCACTTCCAGCTTGTGCTGGAGGAGAGCTCAAGGCAAGAGACTCTTCCTGACAAGGCTGTGCCTCCCTCCCTGTCAACAATTATCTATCAGTGTGTGATGAGGCTGTTGGAAAAGTCTGGAAGCAGCAATACCCAGCAAAGCCAGGCTGGACAGGGCTTGAAGCAAACTGATCTAGGGGAAGGTGTCCCTGTCTGTGGCAGGGGATGCACTGAGATGAGCTTTAAAACACTCTGAACCCAAATCGTTCTGTGGTTCCTTGAATAAAGCCTCAGCTTCTGAACTGGTTGTGGTTCTGTCACCAAAAGAAAAAAGCAAAAACCAATGGTTTTTTGTCTGAGAGAGTTTAGTGCCAGTATCTTGGAAGCGTAAGGACTGAGGGTGGGGAAAATCTCCACGTGGTGCTGTCTGTGGTTTGGATGAGGAGTTGTTGGGGCCCATCTCTTCAGCTGTGGGCTGTGAGTTGTGCCACAGGTGAGAAAATACAGCTTGTGGCAAATGCTCTGGAATTTAAGGAATCTGCTGGATTGGATCCTTGCAGATGTTTGGAGGTGCTCTCCTCTGTTCACCTCCATAACACACCCAGTTTCAGTGCAGAGCTCAGGAGCACCTACGGAGCTTGTTCTGTGCTGGCGTTTGAGTCCAGGGGTGAAAAAGGAGAGCCAGGTCCTTGGAAAGCCACAGAGCTGTTGGTGTCTCCCTCCTGCAGGCACATCTCCTTCAAGAGGCACCTGCCCCGGCAGATGCACGTGTCCAGCATGGACTATGGCCTGGAGCCACCGGCCGTGGCCGAGCAGCCCACCAGCATTGGCCGCATCAAGCCCGAGCTCTACAAACAAAAGACCGTGGACACCGAGGACCCCAAGAAGGAGGCGGAGAAAACCTGTGGGAAAATCAACTTCACGCTCAAGTACGACTACGAGAACGAGACGCTGACTGTCCGGATTCTCAGGGCTTTTGACTTGCCAGCCAAAGACTTCTGCGGCAGCTCGGATCCCTACGTGAAGATCTACCTCCTGCCCGACCGCAAGCGCAAGTTCCAGACGCGAGTGCACAGGAAGACTCTGAACCCCACCTTCGACGAGTCCTTCCACTTCCCTGTGCCCCACGAGGAGCTGGCCAGCAGGAAGCTCCACCTGAGCGTCTTTGACTTTGACAGGTTCTCCAGGCACGACATGATTGGAGAAGTTATCTTGGACAACCTGTTTGAGGACTCGGACCTCTCCCGGGAGACTTCCATCTGGAGGGACATTCAGTACGCCACCACGGTGAGTATCTGCTGGGCAGGGTGGGGGTTCTCCACAGGGATAAATCCTTCATGGCTCCCAGCTGATGGGTTCCTCACCTCCTGTCAGACCCTGGGACCCACAACCGTGGCCCAGTTCTCTGCCATGTGCAATTGTGATGCCTTGGAGTGGCTACCCAGAATGGAGGTTAGGCAGAGTTAGGAGAATAAAGTGAGTATTTATTAAAGGCCTTCGATAGATACAACTTGGGCAGTCAAAAGCCTTGCAGAGACTGCACCCAAGGGGGACAATGGTCATGAGTTTCTCAAACAGATTAGAGTTTGGTCTATTTGCATATCAGGGGTTAATTGTCCAATTATAACTTCAGATAAGGAAGTCGTATTTCCCCGGTTTGCTTCTGGCCCCTGATTCACTTTTGTTTATACTCTGGGGCCTGAGACAGAGGCTGACCTTGATTCTCAGGCCTGGAAGAATTGTTTTGTCTGACAAAAATATGAAGACAACTTACTCTACATGGAGTTCAGAGTTATACACCAATGCAGTACAGGATCTGAAAAATAGAAAAGCTAAAAAGTCACCAGATGATCACAGTAAGGAAGAGCTCAATGGGGCCAGTACCAGCCTCTTGGTGCTGAGAGATGCTGGATGTGCTGCTGGCAACTCTTCCAGAGCTGGATTTGGGTCTTTTGATAGTTCTGTTGAATTTCCTCTGGAAGAGAAACCAAGCCTCAGAGAGGAAAAGTCCCAGCCCTTTCTGTGTCACACAGAGCTGGCAGGAGAAGCCAAGTGCTCACATTGATCACTGCGTGCAGAGCAGTGACATTAACCTCTCCATAATAGCTGTCTGCTCCTCCAGTGCCCTCCCAGGAGGATCTGGCTGGTCCTCAGGGCGAATGAATGATTGAACTGCTCTGCAGCTGGACACTAAATCAGCCATTGTCATTGTCATTTCACATTGTTATTCCTGAGAATGAAAGATGAGACATCCCCGCCCCTGTGGCTGGAAGCGTGGGCCCTGTCACATCTTTCTTGGTGACTGGCAGAACGCCACAACTTGCAAAAATCTGTCCTGCAGCTTCCCTTATAGCTCATCTCATACCTTTGCTCCCCTGCTTTCTGTGCCGAGGAGGGAACTGTCAAACATAAATATTTACCGTGGCCAGCACTGCCACAAGACATTTGCTTTGTAACTCGGGTGCTTTTTTCTCAGCACTGTGCTGCCCACCCCTTGAACCTCTTGGTGACTTCCTCCAGTGCTCGTTCTCCTGCTGCAGGGCGTTCAGAGCTCTCTGACAGCTCTGGGAAGCCCAGCGGGTGTGCACAGCCCCGTGCCCTCTGCTGCTGTGCCCAACGGGGTCCCGGGGCACTCAGGGGACATGCAGCACCTCACCCTGGAAGGTGGCTCAGGGGCTGGAGCTGCCCTGGAGGGCACGGAGAGCTTTACCCTGCCAGGGCTGGAGGTGGTGCCTGCCAGGCACCCTGGGGCAGCGCTGGGAGCGTGCTGGGAGCTGCTGCTGTGCTGCTTTTTGAGCATCTTGCCTGGGAGGGCTGCAGGAAGGAGGCAGAGGATCAACCATGAGGAAAGCAACAGTTTGAGTTAGCAGGGTGCTCACAGCTCTTGGCTTCCAACCTGCAAACAGCCACGGCTGTGTGATTGATGGATGGTAATGAAAGCAGAAATGCTGGCAGAGAGGCAAGCAGGCACCAGGCACATCCTTCACCCCTACAGGGGCTGCTGGAAGGGGAGCAAAGTGCTCCTGATGAGCTGATGCCTCCTGGAGAAACCTGCCTGTTGGTTCTGCAAGCAATAGTGGATACTTTCCTGGCTAAATAATCTCATTTAATGGAGGAAAACTCCACAAAAGCAGGTGGAGATACACCAGGAGAAGGTTGTTGAGGGAAAAGCCTCCAGAGAAGGTGTGAGGGGAGCAGAGCCAGCCCCGTGCCCATGATGTGTTGAGCAGAAATCAGCAGAGCTCCATCCCCTTGTCCTCCCCATGCCATTCTTAAGGAATGTGCTGCTCCTGGAACAGCTCAGCCAGCTGTAGCTGGACACCCAAGGACATTTCTCTTTAATCAAAATTGAGAAGGGTAAATACAGTTTGCATAAAACCCCAAGAAAGCTCTGGGTGCCTAATAATGCATGAGATCAATGGTGTGGGTAGGAGGGTAGGAACACACTTAAGAACTGATCTGGTCAAGTAGCCAGCACTCAGCTACTTAATTAATGACTGTACAGCTTGTGAATCAGGGAAACATCTCTGGTTTCAAGTCTATTGATTCAGAGCTTCCATTATTTCCTAAAAGGTACTGATATGAATTTTGGAAATGTCCCAATGTCTATAATCTGCAAGAAAATAATGTACCCACAGGACACGCTTTGCTCTCTTGTATTTATGGTTGCAAAGAAAAATCTCCTGACCTGATACAATGAGGTCAAAGAATAATTTATGTTCATTTTATACCCTGAACGGGTGCTCTCAGTGCAAGGAGAGGCATAGAAGATGAGATAGTGTCCAGAGGGTGCTCTCACCCTCATTTCACACAGGGCTGTTCTCTTCTGACATCTTGTCCAAGGTTTCCTGCCCTCATCCCTCCCACACTGACTAAGAACAAAGAATGCATGAAAGAATAGACCCAATCAAAATTTTATATAATATTCATTAGCATTCTGCACATCTAAGTGGAATAAAGATTTAATCTTTGCCTTACCTGAGAATGAGCAGGAAATAATTTGGCAAAAACCTCATCCATCAACAAGATCTATTCCCCTAACACTTAGCAAAGCTTTAAGTGCATTTACTTGTCTTTCTAGTTCCATCACTCTACTCCTAACAGCCACAATTTCTCTTCAGCAGATCATTATATCACATTGAAAGGAATCAAACGCACTGTTTCCGAAAATAAATGGGTTGTTTGCTGTACAGATGTGGGATCTGTATGTAGAAAATAAGAATTTTTTTTAAATCCATTTTTAGAAGGTGTTTGGAAATCTTTCTGCTGACTTCAGATGATGATGCTTTCTAGTTTAAATCAGACATTTGGTTTGTTTATTTTTCCCTGACTTCCCGTGGGCAAGGCAGTGATGGAAAGGGCTTTTAGGAGGTGTAGTCGATGAAGCTGCAGGTACAAGAAGTGCTAAGAGCTATGGATAAAAGTTATTTGATGGGGCACTAAAAGAGTAAATTGTGTTGGCCTCTGTGTAATCCTAAAGTACCAGACATTTCTGAGTGCCATCTGCTGGTTAATTCCCCATTTATACTCACACACAGCCCCATGCTGTGCCTGCTCCTTGAGGGCACCTCAAAGGGCTTGGTGGTCCAAATGTAGGCACATCACAAACCAAAAGCTCAACGAGCCCTTCTTGGCTGTCTTCTGGCTCAAAGTTTTACCCCCAGTTGGTAACTGCCCAAAAACTCACGCTCAGAGAAAGACACTGTGTTACTCAAAGACATTTTCATTTTATGCAGAAATGTTGGGCACTGTCATAAACCTTTATTACTGAATTCATCCCTGCCCATGGCAGGGGGCTGAAACTAGAATATATTCAAGGTCTCTTCCAACCCAAACCAGCCTGTGATGTTATGAACTGATGGCACTGGCTGTCACAGAAAGTTTCTGAGATTTTTGCAGTGCACACCTGGAGAGCACGGCATCACTGCATACCAGGAGCTCAACTTTCCGTCACCTCACTGAGTTTGTCACATTCCTGGAGGAACCAGGCACCAGAGGCATGTACAGTACACTCAAACAAGACTTGATACTAATTTGATTTCCTCACTGCATTGATTTGGTGTGAGATATCCCATCTCCTCTGTGCGAGCAGTGGAGCAGGAGTGCATCTGCTGTGCATCAGCTGTGCGGAGCTGGGAGGTTGCAATAGGAAGCACAGACTCCACTGAGGCAGAGGAAGATTGTCCTTAACTAAGATGTGAAGGTGTAACCTATTTTTTCCATTCTCTGTATTTCTTTTTAGCCAAACTGTGGTGGGGTGCACTTGAATAAAGTAATGTACCCTTTGCTACAAGTGGCAGAGCAGAGGAAATGCTGGGGTGGAGGAGGAGGCACCTGGCTGGTTCTGCACTTTTCCAATAAAATGTGTTCTCTGCTTTATTGAAGGAAAGCGTGGACCTGGGCGAGATCATGTTTTCCCTTTGTTATTTGCCAACTGCAGGTCGCCTCACCTTAACAGTCATTAAATGCAGGAATCTCAAAGCTATGGACATCACTGGTTACTCAGGTGGGTGTTTGGTGGCTGAGGAGGACCCCCTTGCATCCACATTTCCTCTCTTCCCTCACTGTACCCTCAGTAGATGGTGGGTGAACCATCACAGAAATAACTAAGAAAGCTTTGTCTGTGTTTTAAGTGCAAACAAAAATTTTAAAAGTAGACAGTCTGTGGCTTGTTTCCCATCCCACTGGAGGGTTTGCAGGGCCAGAGCTTTCTTGGAACCCTTTACAGCCAGAACCAACTCTTTCACCCCAAGGTCAGGAAAGGATCATGGCCCACCTGGATAAATCCCACTGCAATGTGCATTCCCCTGTACAGTGGCCAGTAGTCAAACCTGAGGATCACAGCCACCTAAAAACTGCATTTGCAGTTTCAAAGAGCTGACTTGCAAATTTAGAATGCACAAATTCTGCCTTTCATCATAAAACCCAGTTTTTTTTCCAGACGCCAACTTCAGAGTATTTGAATTTCATTGTACAAAAAGCAGTAACAAAAGAGACCTTTGCAGAAAATGTTTCTGCTCAGCTGGAGCTTAATGCTATATGAAAAGTCTGAGAATTGAGACTTCAGGTGAAGCCAGCTCAGCCTTTCTGCAATAATAATCATGCAGTGCTGGTTCTCTGGTGCCTGAAGCTCAGGTCACCACCCACACCAGTATGAGAGATGGAGGATTTTACTGGTCTGCAAATAACTTTTTTCTAAAAGTCCATTTGAAGAGCACCTCTGGCTCATGGAAACTCACAACCCATCCTCTGATAAAGCTGTTTTTATATTGCAAAGGTAACAAAACACATCTCCATCAACAAAAGGTCTTCTATCTCTTCCTCCCTAGATCCATATGTCAAAGTGTCTTTGCTCTGTGACGGGCGAAGACTGAAAAAGAAGAAAACCACCATAAAGAAAAACACACTTAATCCCACCTACAATGAAGCAATAATCTTTGACATTCCCCCCGAGAACATGGATCAAGTCAGCCTCCTTATCTCTGTCATGGATTATGATCGGTAGGTGGGAGGCTCTGGAGAGCTGGAGGGGAGAGCATCCCATTGGGTGCAGATTTTCCAGCTCAAATGCAATTTTCCACAGTGTTTCCCATAGTCTCGATGGCAGAGCTCAGCTATCCACCTGTCTCTGGTGATATATTGCTACAGTGACATTGATATTTATGACTATGGAAAAATAACAAGTTTGGCAAGGCCGATCCTTGCTTTATGGCATTTCCTTGAGCAAGTGCCACGTTCCCCTTGGTTATTTACTTGTCCTGCAGCACATTTTAGAAAGCAAATAATGTCAGCCCGAGCAGCACTGGGTGTATGAATTATGCATTATTGAAGCTGGGGTTACTCCTGCTGTAGAGCACTGCTCACACCTCTGTGTCTGACTGACCTGCAGAAATAATTTAAAAGCTGCTGTAATTACCCGTGGTGATGGCAGTGCTGGGGCAGACACCAGAGCCCAGCAGTGGGGACCAGGCTCTGCCTGGCCAGATGTGGGCAGGTGTGGGATGGAGGGAGGGAGAGAGGGATAGATGGATGATGGATGGATGGAGGAATGGATGATGGATGGAGGAATGGATGATGGATGGATGGATGGATGGATGATGGATGGGTGGATGGATGGATGGATGATGGATGGATGGATGGATGGATGATGGATGATGGATGGATGGATGGATGATGGATGGATAGATGATGGATGGATGATGGATGATGGATGGATGGATGGGTGGATGGATGGATGGATGGATGATGGATGGATGGATGGGTGGATGGATGGATGGATGGATGGATGGATGGATGATGGATGGATGGATGGATGAATGGATGAATGAATGGATGGATGGATGATGGATGGATGGATGGATGGATGGATGGATGGATGGATGATGGATGGATGGATGATGGATGGATGGATGGATGATGGATGATGGATGGATGATGGATGGATGGATGGATGATGGATGATGGATGATGGATGGATGGTGATGGTGCTGTTTCTCTGCCGTTCCTCAGGGTGGGCCACAACGAGATCATCGGGGTTTGCCGTGTGGGGATCAACGCCGAGGGGCTGGGCAGAGACCACTGGAATGAGATGCTGGCCTACCCCCGCAAGCCCATCGCCCACTGGCACCCGCTGGTGGAGGTGAAGAAATCCTTCAAAGAGGTGTGTGGGGTGTCCTTCCCTTCCAGTGCCTGTGCTGGGCGGGACTGGGCTGGCTCCAGGCTTTCAGAGAGCTCCTGCTCTCGCCTGGGATTTTCTGAGCAGAGCTGAGGGAATTTTCTCACCAGAAATGAACTCTAGAAAACAAGCACTTCTGTATAGCCTTGAAATAGCTCCTTGAGCTTGCAAGCAAGACTGAGAAGAACTGTATTTACAGATGTGACTGTTACATTTTGGGTTTTTTCTTTTCTTTTTCTTTTTTTTTTCTTTTCCTTCTTAAATTAGAGATTGAGAGCAGTAAGGAAATAGAATGCTGCTCTGATTGCAGAACAAATTGTCCAGGGATATTGCCTATTTCAAGTTTCAATTTTTCATCCTAAAAGATTTTTCTGTTGACTCATCTCCAAGCCTTTGAGGGAGAATAAATAGAACAAATGTAATTGCTCTAAGCATCTCCAGAGAAAGAGATTGACTTGATGCAGCCCCAGAGGATAAAATAGGGCTGAAATGCCTGGGTACCATTTCAACCATCTCTGACATTTTCTCCCCCCTTGCACTCCAATTTCTCATGCTTCTGTGGAGCTCTTTGGCTTTGCCTGATTTAGGTCATAATTTCTGGAGGACAGAGATGTGGAAAAGGGCACACACGCATTTGACACTTCAAGTATGAGAACAAAGCACCAGCATTTGAGGCCAGTGATATGATAATAAAGGCAATAAAGCCTCCCACTGTGTCTGGGGCTGAGGAGGTATTTTCCCTCAAAGCCACAGAGTAAATACTTAACAAAAAGCATCTCATTTTCCCCTTCAAGTTGAGTGCTGAGCTGTGCTGGAAGGCAGACACTGGGCTCCCTGAGACTCCACAGTAGTGTGAATTAGTGTATAAACCTTGTCTTTCTTTGAAATCTGCTCTTTATTCCAACAAGAAGGGGTGGGGAACACCCTGGCTGTGGCTGCCCCATTCCTGGGAGTGCCCAAGGCCAGGATGGACAGGGCTTGGGGCAACCTGGGATAGTGGAAGATGTCCCTGCCCATGGCAGGAGTTTGGAACTGGATGATCTTTAAGTTCCTTCCCAACCCAAACCATTGCATGATTAAGAAGTCAGTTTGTGCTCAGTGCCCTCTGTCCCAGCCCAGGTCATTTACACACAAAGGAAAACCTGGCAGCTGATATTTTAGCTTAGGACACAGATATATCAGACAATGGACACCTGAAAATTCACCCTCCCTTGTGTGAGGTGATCTGTGAGCTCACCTTGAATCAGCACAGGGTTCAGCTGTGCAGGGCTGGGGTGAGTCAGAGCAGAATTAAACACTTTGTGTGCAGTGCTAGCTCTGCCTTTGGGTGCTGAGTAGCACCAGGACTTTGTTCCCCCTCCCCTGCTGGCCCTGGGCAGGCTCCGTGTGTCACCTCCCACTGCCACGGGGAGCTGGGACCAGCAGCCACAAGGTTTGAGCAGAAATGGAATTGATCTCTCATTTGATCTCTTGGCGTCTGTAGCACCTCACAGTGTGACACCAGCTGCCATGGCTGATCCAAGGGCAGTAGTTCCTTCTTCAGGTTGCAATTTTTATGGCTCTCTGCACTATTTTTCAGATGCAGGTGGGGTTTTGAAAGAAAAACTCCTGTAAAGTTTTTGAAAATCACTAAGAAAAAAGTTAAAAAAGGCATTATTGTTATGATAAAACACAGAGAAGTCAAGGAAGACATGGAAAATGACTCACCTTCTAAAATATACTTTGAAAGCCATGGCTGAGCCCCCAAGACTCTGGAAAAAAACTGAGTGAATCATTTCACCCCTCAACGCACAGGTCAGGAGCTCTGCTTAAAAGGAAAGAAAAAAACCCTCTGATCATCTGTTCTGGTATTTCTGCTACAAACTGGTGCACAGAGCCAGCAAGCAAATGGTCCCTGTGTTTATTTGCCCTTTTAGGTTTTAGCACTGCTGTCTGCAAATCCCCAGTGCAGCCTAAAAGAAAAACCAAACAGAAATGGCACAGGTTCCTGGAGAGATATTAATGGGAAATGGTATTTGTTGGTTACCAGACATTATATCATCTTTTCCATGTTGTGTTTGGGTACCTTTGAAAAGAGATTTGGGGGTTTGGTCCTGTAAACCCAGCTCTGGGTCTCTGTGCAGCTGCTCCATCCTTCCAGGCTCTGTGGGCTGCTGGCTGTCTGTCCCTCTGCCCTGAGGATGCTGGGGGAGAACTGCTGGCCCTTCCTGCCTTCCTCACCTTTGTGGGGGTCAACTCAGGTGCCATCCTGAGCTATCATTTCCATCTTCCTCTTTCGTCTTCTTCTTCCTCTTCATCTTCATCTCCGAGTGCGTTTGTGCCGGGCAGCAGCAAAGGGAACATTTGCTTCCCGCCTGGTCCTCGTGATGGTCTCTGTGTGCTCTGACCATCAGTAACAGCCTCTGGCTCCATCTAAATCTTCCCTGATTGAGTGCTTGACCTCAAACCAAGGCGAGGGAGCCGGCATTGAATTGTCCCTTTGATGTCTAAATGCAGGGACGGCAACTGGAGCGGTGTGTGTGAGGACACGGAGCTGCTCCAGGCACTGCCACCTCCCCTCGTTGTGGTTGGGGTCCCACCCTCCTCCCCACCCTTCAGAGGGGAGAAAAGTGTGGGAATATGGAAATTCTTTGCTGACCAACACCCTGCCTGGTGCACCTTGGGAAAGCTTTGGCCAGGAGAAGGAGGTCCCAACGTATTTTGACTACAGCTCAGAGTCACAATTTCTGGTGAATTTACCAGGAGAATGTCACCAGAGCTGTGCTGCTTCAAGAGGATGGCCCAGCCCTGACCCCCTTACCCTGGCACAGCAGGAATGGATGGATGGATGGATGATGGATGGATGGATGGATGGATGGATGGATGGATGGATGGATGGATGGCTGTGTCCATGGTGTTGGACCAACAGCTTCCTCCAGTGCTGGGCCATGATTCTTTGTCCACCATGAGGACCTGAGCAGCTCCAGCCTGTCCCAGCAGCCACAGTGCTGGGCTAACATGGCCCAACCCCTCACTTCTGTGCCAAAAGCAACTTGGCTCTTCCTCCATGCTCTGGTGCCACTCCCTCTTTGCTTTCACTGGAAAAGGCTCCAGTGAAAAGGGAAACACTTCGGATGCACATCATGTCTTTGGTTGCTCCATATTTATCAACAGTGAATAACAAACCATAATGACTGCACTTCTCTAATGACCATCATCATTAAAGAGGGAACATGGAGAACATGTGCAAATGAATCATTAATTACGGGCTTTTAAGCGCTATCCTCCTCACACAGATGTTCAGAAGGCGAGTTTCTGAGCAGAAAGGGAGAATCCCTCTTTGTGGGGTGATTCTGACAATAAATTCTCCCCCTCAGCACAAGCTGTTCCCAGTGCTCAGCCCCGAGGCCCTGCTGGCAGCTGTTCCCTCCCCGGGTCCTTCAGCCACCCCACCCGTGTTCCTTCTGCATTCCTCCACCCACCAGCCAGGTTCAAGGGGGTGTGCACGAAGAGAAACAGAAAATTACAGCTCGTTCTTCCAGGATTTGAAGGGAACTTCTGAAAATGGGGATTTTCCCTGTGAGCTGTGAAAGACAAACCCTGGAATCACGGAGTCGCGTCATCAGCACGAAGCAAAACGGGTCTTTGATGCTGCCAAGTGCCTCTGATGTTCAACATTTATTTGTTTAAAACATTGCTCCAGATTAAAACTGGTAACTCTCCTGAGAGCCAAGTCATGCCCATAACAAAGAATGATAATTTGTCTTTAAAGTCTCCCAGACTTCTGGGCCTGTTTGACTTTGATTGAACTGGTCCCGATTTCTGACTCTTGACTACACAATGCATGGCTCACTTTTTCTAATTAAATGAAGAAAAGGTATCTCCAGGTTCCTCTCTGGTCACTTGGACCTGTCCTTGGAGGAGTTTTTATCACATTTTTGGAGTAGCAACTCTGTCATTGTCGTGCAGGCAGCACGAAGCAAAGAGCATGGGGATGGCTCTGCCAAAAGCCAATTTCTGTTGTAATTTCTGCAATCTGCTCACTGGCAATTCTCATGGGGAGGTTGTACCTGTATTATAAATTCCTCAGGGATTTTAGGCAGTTTTTTTGACATGAGAAACACAGAGGAAAGTGTTTCCTTACCTTAAGGCAGCTGTTAGGCAGGACGAGCTTCTCATCGTCTTCATTCATTAATTTCTGCTCAGCCCTGATGAAATAGAGGCAGCTCAAAGCAAACCTGTGCAGTGAGTTACTTTACACTGACTGGTTTCTTTGGGGAAGGAAATTGGCCAAATTGGCCAAATTTTTGACCACTCCAAACCCATGGAGCATCTGCAAGGAGCTGCTTGCCCTGCTCAGCCTCCCTGTGAGCACCAGGCTGCTGTTCTCTTGTTTTCATTTAAGATGGTTTTGCCAAGGCAAGGGTGAGGTCTGGTTCCCCAAGTGAGTTTTTACCCAGAGAAATGAAATTCATACATGCTTAAACATTAATATCAGGCAGCAGAGAGTTTCTGCTGATGTGGGAGGGCAGGGAATTGATCCAGGCAGTGGAAATCCTGCCTCCCGTTGTGTCTGGGAGATGTCTATCATTTGTCACTGGAATTTAATATAGCAAGATGGTGAGATGGGCAAGTGCTCAAAAGCTTCAGGAATAATGGGTTTGAATTATGATAATAGCCCCCAAGGCAGATGACAAATAATTTATGATCCCCTAAGTATGGCAAAAAAAAAATGTTTGCTCCATCCACTGAGTCTCTGATCTGATTTTCCCTTTGAGAAATGTCTCTGGTGCTCTGGACAGAGCTGCTGTGGAGTAAAATCACCAGACTGGAAAGATTCAAGTACTTCTGAGCTTAGACAGTATTTTTAAACCAAAAAGACAACAGCAATAAAGCAGGGAAGAGCTGAGAGCATTTTGTCTTCACAGCACACACAGACACTGTTTATTTTCCTTTTGTTTTTTTTTTTTTTTTTCTTTTGGGTGAGGAATCCTCACAATTGGGAATTGATTTACAAAGCAATAAAGTAAATCGTTCAGCAATTCCTCCTGAGCGGTTAAACACGGCCATTGCAGAAATTGGGACTTGTAGAGAAGATGAGAGCACAACAGGGCAGGGGTGGGATGGGATGGGATGGGATGGGATGGGTTGAGATGGGTTGAGATGGGTTGAGATGGGTTGAGATGGGTTGAGATGGGTTGAGATGGGATGGGATGGGATGGGTTGAGATAAGATGGGATGGGATGGGATAATGGGACAGGATAATGGGATGGGATAATGGGATGGGATGGGTTGGGATTACTGAGGAAGAGGAGATGGACAACACAACGCAGGATTTGGAATAATCCCAGACAATCTCTCCTGTCTGATTCACTTGATTTCTCCTCTGTCCCCCAGTGGCACGGCCGGGCAGCGAGCTTCGACAGCCAGGGCTCCTGTCCCTCCCCCAAACCACCCCCCACACCATGATCTGGAGCAGGGACAGCAAAATGGGACTAAACCAAGTAATTTTTGCACTTGGCCTTCAGTCTCAGTGGTTGCTGAGGGGCGGTGGCAGCAGCGGGACTTTCCGGTCTAGTTGTTCCTGCGTAAGTAAAGGTAGAAACCCGTTTTGTGGTCAAATATGTTTTTGTCTAATATGTCTCCCAAGGTGATGTTATTTTTGTGGCTTTTTCTGTACGGATCTGTTTCCAGAGGGAGAAGGTGGACTGAGACACGTGCTGGGAGTTTGGTCTGTAAAATAACGTGTAAAATAGTTTTTAGTGTGTGCAAAGGCTGGAAAGGGGCGAGGAGGTGTCTGCAGACAGCAGAGGTGGCTGGGACAGGGGACAGTGGCCACTGGAAAGCCGTGGCAGAAGATGGAAGAGACTCTTCCAAGCCACCACCAGCTCCATGCTCGTGGTCAGCCCCAGCCCTGCAGAGCGTCCCTGGGTTTCCTGTTCATGTAGAGGTGTCCATGAGCTCTTAGAAGTTTGTGCAGTGTGTACCCCATAATTCCTTTTGTCATATATTATAAAAATGCTGTTGATTCCTCAGGAGGGAAACCCTGGGTTTTTTTCCCCTGTATCTGAAATCTCCCCAGAGCTATTTGCATGAACAGTTCCTTCAGCCCCCTTTGTAGCTGCTGCTCATCCCCCAGGACATCCCCACGTTATCTGGAGTGGAGGGAATGGCATAGCCACAGGTGGGATTCAGGAAAAAAAAGGGGAAAATGTTACAGAAATGGGTGACAGCCCTGCATGACCACCGGGTCTCTATTTCTTAACTCATCCAAGTAATAAAAGGGTGACCCAAGGGGCAAAGGGAAATACAAAAACATGACTGATGCTAAAAAAAGCTTCCCAACTTTTTTCTAATGACTGTCAGCACTTTCTTAAAGAATAAAGTTTCTCAGCCCAAGCCCTGAAGGAGGGTCAAGTTCTGGGAAAAAAAAACCTGAATCACTGCTGGTTCCTTGGCTGCAGAGGCCAAGAATGAAGTTAGAACATCCCAAGCTCTGCCTTTACAGCTAAATCAGCTGATCTTTATCAGCCAGCTGTGGATTTTGGACACTTTCTCATCCTGGATTTTTCTCTGAGTTAAGAAGAGTGTTAGTGCTGTTTATTCCACCCTAATTAAATTAGGCAAAAGCAGATATTTTGGTTTGGAGGTAGAGTTTGGGAGCGAGGCAGCCGGCTCTCCTCCCCTCAGGTTAGCAGGACTGTGTTCATCAGCCACAATCCTCAGGTCAGCTTCAGTTTCCATTTTCCCAAATGCCACCACGTCACCCCTGGCTGCACATCAGGGCTGGCACAGAGGGGTGTTTGCATTGCTCCTGGGTGAGATGAATCCTTTGTTCAGTGAAGGGTAAATAAATCATTCCTCATCACACCTTGTGTCTTAATTCTCTTTATGTGCCACATGCTATAGGAGCAGAAACTCAATAAAATGATTTGGTTTGTAAGTGCTGCCCTGTCTGGTGGAATATTTCCTCCTGTGGGAGCAGGAATTGTGTGTTGTGTGGTTTTGGATGGGCACAGTGATCACAGTGGGTGCCATAAAATGTGATAATGGCAGAGCCTGGCACGGAGTGGGGCTGGGCAGGGGCACACGGTGTCATTTGGAGCTCTGCAGATCCTGCCTGGGCTGGGGCAGCCACACCATCCCAGGGACAGCCCCTGAGCACAGCTGCAGCAGCAAAAATTGTATTTCCAAGCACACTGCCCCAGAAAAGTGGTGAAACTGCATTGGTTTCCCAACACAGAGTGTTCTGAGAGCTTCTGCTGGGGAACAAAGGGAGGACAACCTTCCCGAGACCATCATCCTTTTGGGAATGTCCCGTGTTTAATTAAGGGGTGAGTTTCTGGCCATGCAAACTGACTGACTGGGTGGGTCAAACACTGGCCACGAGCCCCTGGACCTTTGCCTGAGCTGGAGGAGCCTCAGGGGAGCAGGGCAATGAGCTGGCACTGCCTCTGGCAGGTTGGCAAACCAAAGGACAAGACGTCCCCAGAAGAAGCCACAGCAGTCCCAGCTGGTGGCACTTGACAATCATTAATTGCAGCAACCCACTCAAATCCTTTTCTTCTCTAATCCAGGCTTTTTGGGTTTTGGCGTTCTCTGTATAATCTCCATCTTTTATCCATTCTCCTTATTATCGAGGATTTAGTCAAAACATACGTGGGGTTTGACACAAAGCTGCTATTTTTAATCCTTGCTTCACACAGATAATCAATTTTCACTCAATACTGGCTGTCACTTGCATTGTTGGAAAGCTGGGGCTCACGTTAGTGAGTGACACCCACGCCTGGTTGGCTAAAACTACCCCCCCCACCTTTAATTTATATTTTAAATGCTGAGATTTTGCCACATCCCTCAGCCAGGGGATAATCAGCCCATTGTGTGTTTGTCACTCGGGGGGATTGGCCACACTCACGGGGACGAGCTCCACACACCAGGGCAAACCCTTCCCTTTCATCCAGGGGGGAATTAGAACCCTGGGAAGGAGCTGAGCCCAGCACAAGTGCCACGCCAAGATTTGTTGAGTTGTTTTCTCGCTCCTCACTTGCTGCTCTCGACCCTGTAATAGCAACTCATAGAGACATTTCAATTATTTCCAAGCAAAATAAGGAGGGTCACCCCAGGGCCACGTCCCACAGGAGGCTTGGCCATGCTGGGGCTCCTTTGAAAGTCACTGCAAAGGGGAGGATGCTGCTGCAAGCAGCCACAAATGAATAGTCTGTTTTATTGAGTAGTGCAAGCAAAATAAACACACCCAGACCTTCCTTTCATTTTTTGGTTTTTTTTCCTTCCTTTCTCTTCAGTTTTAGTCTCAGGGTCTCCACTGCCATCAGCCACTGGCTGGCTGAGGGAGGGGAGGGGACACTGCAGGAAGGGTGGCCGTGGGAAATCCCACGGGTCCAGCCCAAAGTGAGGGCTCAGAGGGCTGGGAACTGTCCCAGCCTTGCTCCTTCCCACCCAGCTGACAACAAAATAAGTTGTATTTCAGAAAAAAGATGGAAAACATCCCGTGGGAAGTGAGTTCCAGATATGGAATTCCAGACTGGTTTGGGTTGGAAGGGACATTAAAACCCATCTCATTCCAACCCTTGCCACGGCAGGGACACCTTCCTCTATCCCAGGGTGCCCCAAGCCCCATCCAGCCTGGCACTGGGCACTGCCAGGGATCCAGGGCAGCCACAGCTGTGCCAGGGCCCCCCCAGCCTCACAGGGAGGAATTCCTTCCCAATACCCAGCCAGGAGGATATTCTCCACTACTGGCTTCCCACTGATCACATTATTGTGTGATGGGGTTTTTTCATACATCAGCAACACATTTGTTTGGCAAAGTGAAGAGTCTTGTCATAACAATTCATATTTAGTCTCCAAATGTGGCCTTTAATTGCTAATTACAGAATGCTATTCACAGGTTGGCAAATCACACACACCAAGAAAAAAAAAAAACAGTGAGGAAGAAAACAACTGGGGGTTTATACTTTAAGAAATAAACAAACATGATCTTTAATTATCTTAGGGGAAAAATTAGCAGCTGAGAAATAAATGTAACTTCAATATTGATGTGTGTCACAGCTGCCACAGCAAGGCTGTCCCCGGGGCTGGGAATCACTTATTTTACAAGACGTTTTTGGGAACAGGAGTGGTAAAGCCCACCTGGCTGTCAGGAGCTGCAGACAGGGAGGGACAGATGGGGGTTCTGGGACTCAGGATCACAAACCCAGCTCTGTGCAGCTTGGTGGGATGCTGGAGGCAGCAGAGAGGGCAGTGCAGGGACACCGTGGGGACAGACGTGGGTTTGTGGGCACAAATTCCAGCTGCCCTGCCTCTTCCCTGGGCCCAGCTCTCTGGCAGGAGCAGGTTTGTGTGCTTTGATTTCAATTTTGTTTTATGTCTTCGCAAACCTTTTATTTACACATAATTCTTGATTAGCCTGTGAAGAGCATTCAGCCAATGGGCTCCATCCCAAACACATCCCAGTCCTCCTTCAGTCTTTAGTTCAAGCAATGTCAGTCCAGATAAATTTTATCTTTGCTTGTAAGATAATAAATCAGACAGAAAAAAATATATAGCTCATTGGAGAAAATTACAGCCCTGATCATCGAGATCCTGATATCGTCCTGTTTGTTCTTCACTTTTACTACTTCTGTTATTTGCTCTCCTAATTGTGTCTCTAATTAGGCAACCCGAGACTTCTCAATCTCATTTTGCCAGAGGTTTTCTCCCCCAGGGCCCTCATTGTTCTTCCTGCCATTAAGATTATCCATCAGTACAGTTGTGCACTTATTCAAATGCCAGGTCAGGATCTCATCTCTGCAGTGGCTCACGCAGGGACTGCCAACCCTGCCTGCCATCTCCAGGGACTCTCAGCTCCTGCATGAGCAAGCCCAGGGGGCACAGGGGGTGGGATTCTCCTCCCAGCACTGGATATCCCAGGAGAGCTGGGCTGCCTCTGCACGGTGCAGGAGATGTCAGCCGGATTAGGACAAGGGGCAATGGTTTTAAACTAAAGGAGGGTGGATTTAGTTTAGATATTAAGAAAGAATTCCTGGCTGGGAGGGTGGGTGTGGGAATCCAGAGCTTCCCTCTGGCTGCCCTGGCTGCCCTGGGACCCTGGCAGGGGTCAGGAACCCCCTGGACAGAGCCCCCAGAGACACTGGCTGTGATCTCTGCAAATGGAAAAGAGTTTGCAATCTTACAGGATGAATTACCAGCTCTGAGGGTTTGATATGAGTAATAATTAAGTGTGGCACAGGTGCAAAAGTAAAATTTTAGGATTCTAGGTAAGAGGTCCAAAGGGCACAAGACGGAGGAAATTGGGAGTGCCTTGTCCTTTTTCTCCTTCTTCATGCCCTCCATGTCTCACTGTGGTGTTGGCATTTTTCTGTTGGTTCGGGCTGGGGACACACTGTCCAACGTAGGTGACAGATATTGGCACGTTCTTGTAAATGCAGCCCAGGGAGTTTCTGGTATTTAATGTTTGTCACATCCCACTGAGGGCAGAGCCCCACACGCTGCCCTGCAGGACAGAGCTGGGCAGGGCAGCAGAACATGTGAGAGATCAACAGAATAAACAACCTGGAAACCAGCACAGACCAATGATGGCTTCTGCTTTGGCAGGGGGCTGACAGACAGAGACTTTTACAATCTGGGAATCATCAACACCTCAGATTCTGACAGGTGGGGAGGTGTTGGCACAGCTGTGGCTGCCCCTGGGTCCCTGGCAGTGCCCAAGGCCAGGCTGGATGGGGCTGGGAGCACCTGGGACAGTGGGAGGTGTCAGGGTTGAAACTGGATGAGCTTCAAGGTCTCTTCCCACCCAAACCATCCTGTGAGTCCCTGATCCTTTTGGCAACAGGAGGTGATGCAGTTTGCTCCTTTGCTGGGCTGAACATCACTCCAAAATCCACTTTGTCAAGAAGCCAAAGCTGCAGGTGAGCCTGGGAGAAGTGGAATTTGTCTCCTCTCTGCAGATGCACAGGCTTGGATACTCTGGATTTCTGTCCAAGAGCCAGAGGCATCCCAGGAGCCCTGCCTGGCTCCCAAACCCTGCAGCCAGCCTTCAGCAGCAGTGCTACTTAAATGTACAAGAAATGTATTTTTTTTTCATGGACTTTCCTCAAAGATAATTTGTAATTATATTTTACAGCGTTTTATATATATATATATATATTTAAGACAGTGTGTTACTCATGCAAATATAATTATATATTTTACATTCCCGTGTCATTTTTAATTAAAAACATGGTATTTAAAGCACGTACATCTCAAAAATCCGTGCTTTTATTAAAACCCATGCTTCTATTAAAAATGCAGTTGGTTGGAGCTGATGAAGTACCTGGATGGGGCAGGACAAACGCAGAGCCTGCTCCGTTGCCGTGGGAACAGCCGGCTCCTGAAATTCCGGGGAAATGGGATTAGGGGCCGGAGCCAGCCCGAATCCCAGCGGCGCTCTCCTGGCTGCACATCTGGGCACATCTGTGCCAGAGCCGGAGCTGGAGGAGCTGTCGGGGGCGGTCGAGTGGCGATGCCAAGGCTGGTGCCCCACGGGAATGCCATGTGGGGCAGCCTGGCAGGAATTTGGGCACCGGGCACAGGCAGGGAAACATCCCAGAGCCCGGCGGAGGATGGGAGCGCGACCCAGCCATCCAATTCGCACATGCAAACACTTTTCTGGCTCGTTAATTGCTTCCAAAGTGGAAGATTTCTCCTAATCTCCCATTAGCAGCTGCACATCCCTCTCCATTTCAGATTTCCGTGCTTGAGGATTTGTGGCTGTCGGCAGGGACCGAGTGGAGGAGCGGTAATTTTTTAATTAAGTCGCTTTGCCGGCGCTCCTCTCGATGTCTGAGAGAAACGAGGGAGGATTTTGCTGCTGATTTCCTGGAGCTCCCCCCTGCCCATCCCTCCGGGGATGCCCCACCAAGTGTCCCTGTCCCTGTTCTGCTCTCCACCAGCCCAAGGGGACCCTGGTGCCACAGGACCGGTCCTGGGCAGGGTGGAGCCCCCTGAGCTCCTCTGCTCCAAAGGCAGCTGCACCAGGAGATGCAGAGATGATGTAATGGGCTTTTTCTGGGCTGCGAAGCAGGAGCACCTTCCTGCCTGTTGTCTTGTTGAAGACCACCCTAGGTCTGGGGTGGCTCTGTGTGGTGAAAAATCTCTCCTCCAAGCCGTGCTTCCCAAGAAAGGCTCAGCAGTCTCTGTTGTTGGGTCTCAGGGCAGTTTATTGCAAGTTATCTAAAAGATTTTCTTCTGGGGCTGCTGTGGTTTGCTCACAGCTCAGGCAGAGGCACACACACACCCTGACATCCTCTCTGACCCCGACTGCTTCTTCTCTCCCACCCAGGGCTGCTGCTGTCTTTTATATGGGACATTACGTATGACATGGTTACAGTTTTCCCCAATGCCTATTACCTATATTAAATGGTGATTTTCTATCTTTTATATGGTACATTACGTGTTACATGGTTACAGTTTCCCCAATGCCTATTACCTATATTAAATGGTGATTTTCTATCTTTTATATGGTACATTACGTGTGACATGGTTACAGTTTATCCTAATGCCTATTTCCTATATTAAATGGTGATTTTCTATCTTTTATATGGTACATTACGTGTTACATGGTTACAGTTTTCCCAATGCCTATTTCCTATATTAAATGGTGATTTTCTATCTTTTATATGGTACATTACGTGTTACATGGTTACAGTTTTCCCCAATGCCTATTACCTATATTAAATGGTGCTTTTCTACTCTAAACCAATCTGTGAGTGACAACATCACCAAGAACATGGAGGTGAGGAAGGAGAAAGAGGGAGGACAGGGCAGGCCCAGATCCCAAATCCATCTTAAACCCTCTGACCCCCATGTACAAAACCAAAACCCCCCTGTACAGCACTCAAAAATTCTTCCCTCTACTTTGTGACTACTTCTACTCTAAACTTTTGTCACTTCTTGTTCTTCCTGCAAGGCTGGTAAATCATTCCATGGCTCAAATCCAAAATCACAGCTGTTTCCAGCTGTGCCAGGGTCTCAAATGCTTCTGACCTGGGCACGGAACATCCAAAAATGTCTGAGGGACATTTTGAGTTCCCAAATTGTCTGACCTCAGCTTTGCCTCTTGACCTCCAATTCTGCCCTAATTCTGGTCCTCGGGAGCTGCTGCCTCCGCAGGGATGCTCCACCTGCTCCAGGAGTGCTGAGGGAATCCTCCCCTCCTTCCCCAGGATCCTGCACGGATGTGGGGGATTCTCCTCCTCGGGATGCTCATTGGGATCACCCGTGGTGCCTTGGACTGCTCAGGTGCCACCCGGGAGTGCAGACCCAGCTGTGTGGGGTTCTCCAGACTAAAGGGGTGGTGCTGCTGTGATCAGGACCTTTCCAAGCTAATCCCTCCAGGAGAATGCCACTCCTGAGGGCTCTGCTGCCCTGGGGTTCTCTTGGATGCAAACAAAAGTTCCTGGCAGCAGGAATGGAGCTGATGATGCAATTAAAATAATTATTTTCTAAACCTGCATGTCCCTGCAAGCCTCTGGAAGTGGCTCTTGCAGTGAAGAGGGAAAGGAGGAGCAGGCTCAGAGCTGCCTGGTTTGCCAGCAGGCAGCTGAGCATCCCAGGGGATGGTGACACTACACCCCAGCTGTGCAAAATTTCATGGCATTTATTGGGACTGATGTCTCTTGATTAAATTATGCTTCTTTCTTCATTTATTCTCTAACAAGCTGAACATTTCAATTTCCCAGGCAAGCCCAGGTCAGGAATGGGAGGAGGTGGCAGCTGATACTGAGACTTGACGGGGGCTCAGTTGGAGAGGAATACTTCTCATTTAAAGCTCTGATTTCCTGAAAACCTGCACTCAGGGGAGAATTGACAATTCAGAGCCGAGCTGAGAGCTGCAATCTCCTGCAGGAGCTGCTCTCAAAGCCGAGTGTGGCTCCGTGGCCTGTGTGCTGCCAAGAATCCCCCAGGTTGCAAAGCCTGGAGCAATTTTAGGTTAAAAGGGAATCATAGAATCATGGAATGGTTTGGGTTGGAAGGGACTGTGAAGATTATCCAGCTCCAGCCCCCCTGCCATAGGCAGGGAATCAGACCTTTCATTTTTCCTCCCCTGAGCAAATCCATGGAAGTGCTAATCTTTGCACCATTTTCATTTACAATGGTTAGGAGGTAATTTAGGAGAAATCCGTTTAGCTGAGCAATTAGCGAGTCAATAACACACTTCTGCATTTTATTAGAAAGAGAAAAATTGATAATTTCTGTTTGTTTTGACCCTACCTCTGCAGCAATAGCAGCAATTTTCCCAGATAATCCCAGTTACCATGGTTATATCTCCCTCCAGGACCTTGGCCACCCGCAGCAGGAGGACACAGGAGCATGGGCAGAGCCAAGGCTGCTGTGCTGGGGGGAAACTGCTCCAGCCCCCCCAAATTCTGCATCCCTGTGCCACTCCAGCATCTCCTGGCCTGCCTGCAACACTCACCCCTCCCCAGCCAGCAGATGGAAAATCAGGAGGGCTGGGAAACCCAAATTTGCTGCTGCCTGCCAGCTGGGGATGAGAGATTCAGGGGCAAAGAGACAAAAAATCTCTACCTGGTATTTCTTGGAGCTGACTGACTTTCCCTGAGCTGTAGCACTGGGAAAGAGACCCCAGTTCTCCTTTCTCAGGGAGAGTCACTTCACCCCTCAGCACTTTTGCCTCAGGAAGAGGGATTAAAGCAGAAAATTCAGATCTATTCCAAAAAGGCACTGGGGAGCCAATTTTAAGAGGCAAGAAATTAAAGAACTGCTTAGCTGAATAGCTGAGCTGGTATTTTTCTGTCCTCAGGAAACAACTTTGATATAACAGCATTAGTAATAATAACACCCCAAAGAAAATCCTGGTGAAATCATGTAGACTGCAGAGTGTGTGAAATCCCTGGGATGGGGCGAGCACGGCGTGGGCCTTCCTCGTGTCAGCAAAATCCTTCCTGGAGGGGATGGAGACACATTACCACCAATGGGAGCAGCTCAGGGAAAATAATCCATCTTGATCAAAGAACCAAAAGAGCAGAAAAAAATCTGTTCGTAAATGAAACTGTCCAGAAAATGTTGAAATTTAGTGAGTCACAAGCCAGCGCTCCTCTGACAGGGCTGTGAGCTCCCAGCTTGAAGGTTTTATTTTTATTCCTCCTTTTCAGATGGAAGGAAGGAATAGACAACAGTGGGAAGGGTGAGAGGAGCCTGGGCATCCCCAGGCTGTGTGGGACAGATCCAGATCTGCAGGGCCCCTGTCATTCTGCAAAGTTCATCTTTTAAAAAGAAATTTCAGTTTGTGTCCCTCCCTTTGGGAAGAGGGGAGTGCAGGGGTGTGAGTGCTCGGGAGGGTTTTGGGGGGCTGGGGAGGGAGCAGGGCAGCTGATGGTGACACTACACCCCAGCTGTGCAAAATTTCATGGCATTTATTGGGACTGTTGTCTGTTGGTTCAATGATATTTCTTTCTTCATTTATTCTCTAACAAGCTGAACATTTCAACGTCCCAGGCAAGCCCAGGTCAGGAATGGGAGGAGGTGGCAGCTGACACTGACGTGGATATTTGAAGGGGTCAATCCTGCCACGGAGGATTTGGCAGGAGCTGGGTTTGGTGTCTGAGGAGGAGAATTGGGGCAGGGGGAGGTGGGGAAGGGCTGGACCCAGCTGGGGCAAAATGTGCCCGTCCTCAGCTCTCAACAGAGTGTGAAAAACGCCCGTCACTTGGTTTTTAAAAATTTTAAAAGTTTAATAATAATAAAATGGTTATAAAAATAGTAATACAATTAGAGTAATAAAATTTAGAGTTAGGACAATTACAAGACAATAAAAAGCAAAGAATTACGGATGTTTGGATGCTCTCGGACACTAAGTCACGAAAAGCATCCCTTGTGGAAAAAGGAATCACCTTAAAAGCAACAGCCTGTTCATATATCTCATACATGATGCATAAATTCCTTGCAAATTAAGAGCTTTGCTGGTTTTTGTCAACTTCTCCTTAATCCTGGTGGTCCCAAAAAGATGGAGAGAAGGTGGAAAAATGTTTGTCTTTCTGATAAGGAGGCTGTGAGTTTTTATGGGTCCCTTTTGCTGACATCTCTGTGTGAAGAGTTTCTTGATTATCTCATCTTCCTGCTTGAGCTTGTAACAAATCCTATATCGCAGAATTTCTATTTTAACATTATGTTGTAACCTAAAACTGTGGGAACCCAGGGCAAGAGGAATATCCCCCTGTCTGCCCTGGGGTGCTCTGACTCCCAGGAAAACACTGACTTTGACCCTCATTAATGGAGAAAACTTCCAAAGCCTCAAAGTAAACTAGAAACCACAAAAGTGTGGAATAGATTGTAGATAGTAGTGTAGTATGTCACATGGGTGAGAAATTGAGGTTTTAGGACTTTTAGGATGTTATAGATGGGTTCAAGGTGGAGGATATAAAATGTTATCTCGAGTTCCTTTCTTCTCTCTTCTCTCTTCTCTCTTCTCTCTTCTCTCTTCTCTCTTCTCTCTTCTCTCTTCTCTCTTCCTCTTTCTTCTTGGGTTTGGGTGGTATCTTGTAATTGGGTAGAAAAACCTGCATTGCGGGTCTTTAGGGGTCAGTTATTGCATTAGAAAGGGAAATAATTTAGGTGTCACTTCTTAATTGGGTAATTTAGTTTTTGATTAGACTTAAAAAGACCTTGCAGCACGCGGTTGTTGGGCATTTCTGTGCTGTTTTCATGCATGCAGGGTCTGTGTGCTGAAGTTTTGATAGGATAACAATAAACAGAAGCTGAAGACCGAAAAAGTCCTGTGCATCTCCTTTTGCCCCCAGGGAGTCGCCCAACTTGGGGTCCACAAATTCACATAAAACAATATTTAACACACTACTTAAGAGAATTAATATAGCATAACTTGCTAACATCACACATATAATATTCATTGTAACATTTGCGAAAAGCCAATCATAAAATCTGCATTTTTCACAAGAGCGCCAGGATCTCCACCAGGGTGGGGGTGAGGGTCCCCAGGGCTGTGCCCCCAGCCAGGCCAGCTCCAGGTGAGGAGCAAACGTGGCAGGAAACCTCCCCTGGTGTCAGGGCCGGCTGGCGAGACCCCAACAGTGTGAAAGTCCTCGTTCCCCTCGCCCAAACACTGAAGAAGAGGTCTGGAATGCGTAAAGTCAAATTTTCAAGGTTATTTCTTCTTATCTAAACATTCTTTCTCTGACCTGCCGAGCTCTGCCTAGCAAGGAGGCCATGGCATTTGTCCTGCCCTCAGGGTGGTGTTTATCTTTTATATCAAAAGTTACCTATAGTCTGTTTATAACAATGCACCAATATCTAACATCTGTTGGTGGGGAAGATGAAATAGGAAAGCCTTGTAAATATGATTGCCTGGCAAAAGACTTAGAAAATACAGAGATTGAGATGGTAACAAGTTTTGAGATACCAAACCTTAGTTACTGAACAAGTAGAAAACAATAGTACAGCCAGGATGAAGACAATCCCCCCTTCTGGTTGGACAATGCCCTTACCTACAGATATGCCCAAAGGTTAAATGGAATGTTCAATCTCACCCCCAAAATGTACGGTTCATCCCACATTTGTAACCTCCCCTGAAGCATCAGGAGTCTCTGACCCCACTGGCCCAAGTCTTGTTCCAGCCCACCTTGAACCCCCTGATAAGGGGTCCCTGAGGAGCCAGATGCTCTCCTGGAATTTCTGTTCTCTTGGAACTTCCCCCCTCTCCTGGAGCATCCTCTCCCTCTTGGCATCCTCTCTTATCTCCCTCTACCCCTTGCCTCTCCCTTCCCCCACGCCCTAGGGTCTGCCACGGGTCTCATCTGGTGACCCCAAGCAGAGCCTTCCACCCTCTCTAATAAACCAGATATTCTAAGAGCAGCCTTCAGAGATCTCTGGTCTCCATCCACCAAAACCATCCTGGAGTCCAGCGTCCCCGCAATCTATGTTGGACAGGGTGTCCCCATCCCAAACCAACAGAAAAGTGTCACCAACACAGCAAGACATGGAGGGCAGGAAGAAGGGAAAGAAGACACACCCAAATCCCTCCACTTGTACTCCCTTGAACCCCATTCTAAAAATCCCAAAATTCTGCTTTTCCTCCCTGTGCTGGTTCAAATTTCACACCACTCAAACCCTTGTGACTTGTAATTCCTCATACAGAGTTGGCAGCTTTTTCCACGGGCTGTTTTTGACTTCTTGCCGAGGTCTCTGAGACCCCTGCCAGGGTCTCGGGACAGCCAGGGCAGCCAGAGGGATTCCTGAACTCCGACACCCTGGCACCCCACAGTGCTGTCCCTGCACCCCCAGCCCCGGGGCCCTTCTGTCCCCAAAGCCACAAAGTGCCTGGGCTCGGTGACGGTGCCAAAATGAGCAAGAGCAGAGCTGGGCTGGAGCACACAGCCCAAACCCCTGTGACCCACCACAGACCCCACTGCCAGAGGGGTGATGCCCATGGCAGGAAGAGTTTCGGGTGAATCTGATTTTGCTTGCTCTGCGCTGCCTTTAGGAGCTGCTGCCTCTCCCTGTCCCTCCGGGTGTGTCCAGGCTCACCCCAAGCCCTGGAGACCTCCCAGCCCTGTCTGGAACCCCTGGGGGGAATTTGCTGCCTCCCTTTGCTGCCTCCCAGCTCGTGTGTGATGAGTTACACCTCAGCCAGATGTTCCGTGGGCAGGAGAATCTATTCGGAGTTAAAAGCCGGTGATTAGAGTTGCCAACCAGCCATTAGGAAAGTATTAAATGGAGAATTATCCCCCTCTTCCTGTTTCAATACAATGGGAGCTTCATAATGCACTTGTTTAAGTTGCCTGGTTTTAATTTTAGTTCCCCCCGTTTCCAACAGGACTCGCAGAGTCATTTCACTTTATCAATAGCTCCTGTGAGCTGGAAAAGAGTCAGGGAGGGGAATAAAGTCAATATCCTTGAGAATGAGACAAAGGAGAAAAAATTAGCCCAAGATCTCAGTTTCTCTTTCCCACTGATAACACAACTTCTCAATTTACTTGACCAGATTGCTTTGCAAAGAGGAGTATTTTTCAAGAGGAGCAGAGATGAAAGGGATTATTACTTATAGAGGCTCTTCTCTAAAGAGATAAAGTATTTGGCAATTAAAGCGCAGGGAGCTGCAGACTCCGGGGAAGGCTGGAGCAGCTCCATTAGCATATTTTCCATCCTTTCCCTCCTTTTGGAAAGGGTGATCCCGGTGCCCCTGCCCGGGCTGGGTGTGGGCCAGCCCCTGCTGCAGCCCAGGAGGGGCACAGGAGCAATCCTGGCCCCAGAGCTGCCCCCACTGGGGGCTGAGCAGGACCAGGGGCAGGGGAAGGAAGGAATGAATGAAGGTTTTCCATAGCCTTCTGTGGGGAACAGGCTGCCCATGCCAGCCCCAGGTAACCTGCACAGGACCAGGCAGTCTCTGCCGCTGGTGACCCTGAGGCAAGGCTGAGTTTGCCTGAAATTCTGTCAGCGCAGCAGGAAGGGTTGGGAGGGCAGAGGCAGGGCAGGGCAGCTGGAGCAGCCACAAAAATCCACTTCCACACAGGACAGAGGGAGCTGAGACAGCCCTGCCAGGGTCCCTGGAACCTGCTGGAAGTCCCTGCATCCTTCTGGGGTCCCTGGGTCCCGTGGAGGTGCTGCTGCTCCCACTGGGGCTCCCGGGTGGGTCTGGGCAGTGCCAGGGTGGCTGCTGGGGACAACACCTCTGAGGGCACCAAGGGCTCTGACAACAACTCCCCCAGCTGTGGCACAACTTTTGCTTTCTCCTAATGGGGACAAGAAATACTTAAACAAGTAAAAAAAGGAATCGGTGACCCCGGCAGGAGATGAGGAGTTCTGGCACCGTGGGGCTGGGGGTGTCCATCCCATGGCAGGGAGGAACCTGCAGCCCTGCTGCCTCTCTCTTCCACCAGTCACCCCAGCAGAGGCACACACAGGTCTCTCCGAGGTCCCTCACACTCCTCCGTGGCACTGGAGGATGGCAGGGACTCAGCTCTGGCAGGATGACAAGGGTGACCCCATCCTGGGGACAATCTCTGCTCTCTCTGAGCAGGGACAGGACCCAGGGAAGGGCTGGAGTTGTGCCAGGGGAGTTTAGCTTGGGTATCAGGGAAAGGTTCTTCCCCCAGAGGGTTCTGGGCACTGCCTAGGGAATAGGCACAGCCCGAGGCTGCCAGAGCTCCAGGAGAGTTTGGACAATGCTCCAGGGATGCCCAGGGTGGGATCTGGGGTCTCTGTGCGGGGCAGGGGTTGGACTTCATCCCTGTGGTTCCCTTCCAACTCAGGATACCCCTGATTCCATGAGCTGGGAGCACTCAGAGCTTGGAGGGTCCTGATCCCCACAATGTGCCTCCATCTCGGAGCTGAGCCACCCCTGCTGATCAAACACGTGGGGTTTGTCTCTTGTTTGTCAGCAGATGGAAATCAGGCTGTTCTGCTCGATGGGAGTTATTCCAAGGATTAATTAGTTGATGTTTCCTGAAGTACTTTGAAGATGTGGAGTGTGAGATAAGTGCTGTGCTCTAGGAGCCTATGGGGTGCTGCAGTCCTTTCGTTCATTTTCCTCCTCATCCCCAAAGTGTTTGTACAGAACAAACCCCCCAGGAGCTCGTGGGGCTCTGGCTGACCTGGTTTAGTGAGTGGCACCTCTGCCCATGTGCTCAGCACGGGGAGGAGGCTGGAGAGACCCCAGAGGAGCTGCTCCAGGGCTGGAGCCAGGCTGGGGGAGCTGGGGGTGCTCACCAGGAGCAGAGAGGGCTCCAGGTGTCACAGGGAAGTGCAGGTCTGATTGTGCAGGACGTGTTCCAGGCTACGAGATGGTTTCTGCTGCACAATCATTACTGCCCCATCAATTTTAATTCAAGGAGGAGAAATCAACGGTGTAATTATTTACTACTGTGAGATTTCTGAAAATTATATTTCTCTTACTGCCGTTATTGATCTTAAAAATGGCCATAAATTAACTTGACAGTTCACAGAGTCCTTCACACTTGGATAATTTCTCTGCTTGACTTGCACTGTGTGTTGAACTTTCAGCACCAGCCAATTACAGTCATTCAAAGTGTGTATTTGAAGATTTTTCTTACGCAACAAATTTGATTATAATGCCAAAGAACTTGAGGCAAATACCAAGTGCCCTCCGTGACACAGAACAGTTTGGTTGAGCTGGGCACAGGGGGATGCTGGACAAGTTTTTGGGTGGCAGGGGGGTGGCAGGGCCACTCCACAGCCCTGGGAGAGCAGGTGGCCCCTTCAGGTGCTTGTCAATGGTGCTCCCCACGGGGCTGGCACCTCCCTGGGGTGTTTGGGGAGCTCCTGGTCTCTCATCCCAAAGGCAGCCTGGCACTGGCACCAGCAGGGTGCAACCCTCACCCAGCCAGCCTGGCCCATGGATTCACTGCTTGTCCCCAGAACTGACCTCTGATGGGAAAAAGGGATGTTCATGGCACCGAAACACCTCCTAATCCATCCTCTGTGCTCTCAGCATGCTGTGATGGGAACAAACCCAGGGACAGAAATGGGGCAAATCCTGCACCCTGCAGGTTGTGGGGTGAGGGAGAATACGAGGGACAGACTCTGCTGGGGCAGGAAGGACACAGCAGGGGACAACTGGGGCTGTCCCCAACCCCTGAGGGGCTCCCAGCACCTGCCCTGTCCTGCCCCATCCCCTCTGGGGCTGCTCTGTGCAGGAACTCCGTGCCAGAGGAAGAGGGAAGGGGCTGGGGCAACCTGGGGCCTTACATAAGCTGGAGATTCTGTGGCTGCAGGGGAAGTGGTCTGTGCTTCATTAGGAACAAATTCAGAAAATCAGCAACATCTGGGGCCTGCTGGCTGGAGCACCGCCCCGGCAGGGGAGGGAAATCTCCTGCTGTCCTCCCAGATTAAAGGATTTTGCTGTTTGCTCACAGTTTTGTACATGTAAAATGAGCTGGCCCTGACCAGCAGCCTGCCCAAAGCCTCGTGTTCCATCTCTGCCCTGAGCCCTTCCAAAACCCTCACCCAAAGCCCCCAACACAAACCCCTGCCCGAAGCCCCAGCCCCCCTGCCCAGGCACCCACCCAAGGTCTGTGCTCGCTGCTCTGAGCCTGCAGGGATACCCCACCCTTGGGAAGTGTTTTTTGGGGTGTCTCAGGGGCAAGGTGGAGCTCAGGGCTCTGACAACCCTGCCCAGCACCCCACGCTCCCCCAGGCAGGCGGCTGCACTTGGCTGCGTAGTATTTATTCATTAAATCAGAAATGAAAACCTCATTAAATTAGTCCAGGACTCTGCTGGGTGCTCCCAGGCGGGGACACCCGGTGCTGGGGGGTGGCTGGGGTGGGGATCCAGCATTTCCTCATTTCACAGTGATGGGAGAAGGGGCAGCGACGCCGTCCTGCGGGCCGGGCCGGGCCGGGCAGCGCCCCTCAGACCTCCAGCTTCTTCTTCATCTCCATGCGGTAAATGATCTGGTAGCCATCATCCCAGGCGTAGATCTGCCTCTCGCGGGGGCTGTACTTGAGGCTGGCGTGGGAGCCGTAGCGCTTGGGGAAGTAGACCAGGGAGGCGTCCTCGGGGGCCAGGGTGCCGCTGACGTCGAAGACGCACTGGACGCGGGCGCGGCTGGGCAGGCGCGTGTTGTACACCACGTGCAGCGCCCCGCACACCACGAAGGCGCCCTCGGCGTTCTCCCGCGGGCACGGCGTGTCCCACATCTGCTCGATGTCCAGCGAGGCGGGGTCCAGCTTGGCCAGGCACATGTTCTTCTCGTCCTCCTTGGTGGCGTAGATGGCCCAGAGCCCCTCCTCGTCCGCCGACACCTCGATGTAGGTGGAGGGGGAGAGGCCGAAGACAGGGATCTGCTCCTCGGCCGGGAACACCGAGCTGTCCACCACTGTCTTGTTGGCCAGGTTGAACTTGATCACCTGGAAGGACAGGCCCTGCTGGCGGATGTAGTAGAGGTGCCCATCATAGACGAGGTGCCCGGTGCCCACCCAGGGGTAGGGCAGCTTGATGCGGGCGGCCTTGCGGGTGGCAGAGAAGAGCGTGAACTCCCGCATGCGGGGGAAGACGTAAACCGTGTCGTTGGCGGTGCCGTCGAACACGTAGATCTTCTCCGAGCTCCCCGCGGCGTCCTTGGTCCAGAGCCCCGAGGCGCTGCCGAAACGCTTCAGGATCTTCATGGCCCTGACACTGGCGATGGTGTCACTGCAATCTGTGAGAGAGGGGCGGCTGTGAGCCTGGCAACAGCCCGGCCCTGCAGCGGGGCTGCACTGCCCCGTGCTGGGTTCTCATCCTGTCCCACCCTGGTCATCAGGCAACTGCCTTGGAAATTCACTGAAGGGGTTTAATTGCATCCCTGGTGGCA
Source organism: Lonchura striata (assembly GCF_050655825.1). NCBI lineage: Eukaryota > Metazoa > Chordata > Aves > Passeriformes > Estrildidae > Lonchura > Lonchura striata. Next base: position 7,072,090 of record NC_140728.1, on the reverse strand, counting down.
TTGAGAAGTCCCCTAGCGCACCCATGCCACGGGCAGGGGAGCCACCCTCACCCCAGCCCTGCCCCAGAGGCTTTGGGGACGCACAGGGCTCCAGCCTGGGGCTTGGCTGCAGCTCCCAAACCAGGGGGATGCAGGAGCTTGTGCCAGAGACATCTGAGATGGGACACAACGCCCCAGCTCATGGCTGGGGGACACCTGGACTGAGATGGGCTAGGAAGGGTTGGAGTAACCCTCAGACAGGACCATCCCCCCAGGGAGCCACGGCAGTGCCTCGCCTGTGAGCTTGGTGTACTTCTCGTTCTTCCTCTGCTTGGCTGTGGCCACCTGCTTGTCCATCAGCGTCTCATCCACCTCCACGCAGGGTGGGGCGGGGTTCTGTGTCTCCAGGTAGTCCACCTCCCGCTCCAGCCGCTCCACGCGCACGGCCGCGCTCTCGGCCTCCGCCCGCATCGCCTCCCGCTCCTTCTCGGCCGCCTCCAGCATCCCCAGCACCTGGTTCTTGAAGTCCCGCAGCTCCGTGGAGTAGCGGCTGCTCTGGTCATGCCACTGTGAGATCCTCTCCTGGGGTGGCCAAGGGGACACTGAGGTCTCCAAACCTCACAGCCCACCACTGGCAGCTGTCCCAGCCTGCCCAGGCTGGGGGAGACCCCAGAGCCACACGTGGCTCGTGGCTCTGGGTCCCATCCCACCCTGTTCCCATTCCTGTGGTGCTCCCAAACTCACGATGCTCCCGTGCTGCTTCCACAATGTTCCCAGACCTGTGATGCCCATTCCTGCAATGCTCCCATGATGTTCCCAGACCCACAATGCCCCCATTCCCGTGCTGTCCCCAGACCCGCAAGGCCCTGCTCTCCTGTGACACTCCCAGGATACCCCCATGATCTTCCTGAACTCACAGTGTACCCCAGTCTCCCACACTGCTCCTAGATCCTTGATGTCCTCATTGCTGTGATGACCCTGTGAAGTTCCCAAACCCACAATGCCCCTGCTTTCCCATGATGTTCTCATTCCTGTGATGTCCCCATGCTTCTCCCAGACCTGCAATGCCCCTGCTTTCCCATGATGTTCCCAGACCCGTGATGTTCCCATTCCTGTGATGTCCCTGTGGTTCTGACGTTCCCATTCCTGTGATGTTCCCATTCCTGTGATGTCCCTGTGGTTCTGACGTTCCCATTCCTGTGATGTTGCCATTCCTGTGATGCTCCCATGGTTCTCCCAGACCGACAGTGCCCCTGCTCCTGTCCCCCGGTGCTCCCACACACATCTTGCTCCGGTGTATCCTCCTGCTGGGCTGTGCAGGACCCTGGCAGGGGCTGCCAGAGCACCCCACACCCTGCTCCGTTCCTCCATCCCCATCCCAGCTCCTCCTCACAGGACACCCCACACCCTGCTCCATCCCCATCCCAGTTCCTCCTTATGGGACACCCCATATCCTGCTCCGTCCCCATCCCAGCTCCTCCTCACAGAGCACCTCACACCCTGCTCTGTACCCATCCCATCTCCTCACAGGACACCCCACACCCTGCTCAATCCCCATCCCAGCTCCTCCTCACAGCACACCCCACACCCTGCTCCGTCCCCATCCCAGCTCCTCCTTATGGGACACCCCACATCCTGCTCCGTTCCTCCATCCCCATCCCAGCTCCTCCTCACAGAGCACCCCACACCCTGCTCCATCCCCATCCCAGTTCCTCTTTACGGGACACCCCACACCCTGCTCCGTCCCCATCCCAGCTCCTTTTCACAGAGCACCCCACACCCTGCTCCATCCCCATCCCAGTTCCTCCTTACGGGACACCCCACACCCTGCTCAATCCCCATCCCGGTTCCTCCTTATGGGACACCCCACACCCTGCTCCGTTCCTCCATCCCCATCCCAGCTCCTCCTCACCCAGCCCCACTCCCGGCCCCATGGGGAAGGTTTGGGAGCCCCGTGACGGGGCGATTCGGGGTGCGGGGCGGCTGTGGGGCCCCGCTCGGGGCTGTACCTCCAGGAGGGTGATGCGGCGCTCCACGTACTCCATGAACTGCTGCTGCTGGGCGCGCAGGGCCGGGGCGAGCAGCGGCAGCAGCAGCAGGCAGCACCAGGGCCCCATGGCCGGCAGCAGAGCAGCCTCCAGCTCAGTGCTCAGGAATGCTCCGGCCTCCCCAGCCTTATTGCATCCAGATGTGCACGGCGAGGGGAGGCTGCTCCTTCCCCGCAGACCAGCCCCGGGCGCTTTAACCCCTTCGTGCCCCACCCAGCGCGCTGCCCCCGAGCCGCGGGGATGGGGAGGGAGATGGGGACGGGCTGCTGGCAGGAGTTTGGGGTGCAGGGAGCGCCGCAGGAGCCCCGAGCGAGAGGACCCATCCTCATGAGACGTAGTGTGGGGACAGTGGGGGGACAGCCCTGGCTTATGTCCGTAGAGGTGGCCAAAGCCAGCGGCCAACCTGAGCCTCGGCCATGTGCAGGTCTGCGGACAGGGATGTCCCTGGGACAGGGACAGTGCCAACAGAGCGGGTTTGTCCCCTGGACAGGGACAGTGCCAGCAGAGCGGGTTCATCCCCTGGACAGGGACAGTGCCAGCACAGCGGGTTTGTGTCCTGGACAGGGACAGGGACAGCCCAGCGGGTTTGTCCCCTGGGCAGGGACAGGGACAGTGCCAACACAGTGGGTTTGTCCCCTGGACAGGGACAGTTCCAGCACAGCGGGTTCATCCCCTGGACAGGGACAAGGACAGTGCCAACACAGTGGGTTTGTCCCCTGGGCAGAGACAGGGACAGTGCCAGCACAGCAGGTTTATCCCCTGGGCAGGGACAGGGACAGCCCAGTGGGTTTGTCCCCTGGGACAGGGACAGGGACAGTTCCAGCACAGCGGGTTCATCCCCTGGACAGGGACAGTTCCACCCCAGCAAGTTTGTCCCCTGGGCAAGGACAGGGACAGTGCCAGCGCAGGGCAGCCAGCAGGAGGGACAGGGATGCCACCCCGGGCCGTGTTTCGGGTACAAAGGAGGGTATTTACGGCCGCAGGGATCGGGCAGCCAGGACCAGATGTCGCCAGGCAGGCACTCCACGGTGCCCGGCAGCCCCGGGATCCTGCGGGCACCCTCGGCACAGGTGAACACCACCCTGGATCCCACCGGGAAGCTGCTGGAGCTGCTGCAGGGCCTGGAGTGGGTCATGGCAGGAGGGGGCCCACAGTCACCTGCGGCAGGAAAACATCTCCTCAGGTGAGGAACCTCTTCTCCAGCCCCTTCCCTGCCCCAGGAGCGTGGCTGGGATGGCCCAGCCAGGAAAGGCACCAGCCAGGGCTGGATCTGTGACAGCACTGACCCCAGGCTCGGGGGTGGCATCCCCAGGTGTCCCTGGTCCTTCCCACACCCCGTCCTCACCGCGAGCCTCAGGAATGCTGAGGAGCCCCAGCACGGCCAGGAGCAGCACGGGGGGCCAACGTTCCCCCCCATCCTGGTGCTCCAACTTCATTGCAGCGGTGCTGTGCCCCTCCAGGGCTGGGAGGGGATGCACTGCAGGCTCCTCCAAGCCTCTGGAGCTGTGGAAACCGTCCCGGGACACCCACGGAGCTGAGATCTCCGTCAGGAACATGGGGAGCAGCCAGGGTAGGGACAACTGTCACTCACAGGCTTGGGGAGAGCCTCCTGGTCTTCCTGCCCCAAGCTCCTTATTTGTGTTGCTTTGTTCTTATTTTGTGCTGAGGCTGGCAGTGAGGACCGATCAACGATTATTCTTAGCATTTGCCCACCAAAAATTGGGGTGTGGAAATGACATCAGTTCAGATATATGGCATGGCCAGGAACCTGTTTGAACCCAGGGTGAGGTGAGGCAGCCTTTACAAGACACTTAATGTGAGCTGCCCTTACCCAGACAAACAGAAATCAGGAGCTGGATGAACAGAAATCCGGTTTAACACTTTTTGCCACCACTGTTTGCAGCAGGGTGCAAATGTACCCAGGCCTCAGCTGGACTGGCAGTAGAATCAACTTCAGAGCCAACTCTGGACTCATCTCAGCTTTTCTGGACTTCACTCCCTTTTTCCTCAACTTACCACAGTTAAGCCAGTGATTTTAAAAAGCTAAATTTAATCTATTTTTATTCTTACTAATATGAAACATGAAACAACTTATTAGTAAAAGAGCAAATCAAGCTTGTAGGTTAGAGCAAAACCCGCTCCCTGCTCTGGCATCCAGCACAGCAAAAGCAGCCTCCCATGCACTGGTGATTATTTTTCTGGCTATAGGCATGCAAAAAAAAACCCTCATAAAATCACACAGAACCTTCTCAGAGATGCTGTGACTGCACAAACTGTGAGTTCACCAAAGGAAAGTTGAGCTATTACAGGGACCCAGTTCTGTTTTAGTTTTCTAGCTCCATCTCTAGTTTGTTAATCTCCAGGAGCAATTTCTGTATTTCCAGGAGACTTTTCACTTCTTCTATAGGCACACCACATTCAAAGGTCGATTTAATGTAATGAACCTCTTGACACACATCAGCATCACCTTCTTTCATCTGTTAAACAGGAAAACAAAACCCAGAAAAGCCTGTAAGGATGGACTGCAGCACAGGCAGAGCCACCCACTGCTCAGCTGCGAGGGGGCCCTGTCCCAGCAGGGGCAGCATCCTCCTCAGAACCAGAAATGAAAAGCTTTTGAGAAGTTTAAGCAGTTTTCATGTTAGAAATCAGGCAGCACCCACCCAGGGACTCAGCCAGGCTCAGCAACCTGAGGCACTGAGCACCTGGGAAGGTTGAACCATGGCAGGGTGGAACTGGATGGTTTTTAGGGCTCCCCACAGCCCAAACCATTCTGAATTTTTGTGGTACTCACACACTTGGGCAGTGGTGTCCAGCTGCCATCAGGCAAGCACGTGGCTGTCCAAGAATTTTCCATTTCCATCGCTTCATTGTCTGGAAGCTGGTAGCCAGGAAGGCACTCCAGGGTGACAGTCTCGTTGGCCTGGTACCACCCTCTGCCACCCAAAGGGCTTTTCAGCCTCCCAAAGGGCACTCGTGGCTGTGGACACAGGACTGAAAGGAAAGCCCAGGGCTCAGCCAGAGGTCAGAAAGGAGTTTGGGATGGCTGAGCCAGTGCAGAGGAGCTTAAAATTGTGGAGCTGTGAAATCAAAAATACTTCTCTTCAAGAAGAGGGTGAGGGTCAGAGCAGCCCCTGCGAGGTGCTGTGAGTTCCTTATGGATTTGCTGTTTCTGGCAGTGTCTGCCCACAGTGGGGGTGGACATTTGGCAATGAGGGGAGGAAAAGTCAGTGAACTCCTGACCTCTCTTAGACCTCCTTTACACACAGCTATCAATAAAAACTATTACCTGAAAAACACCAGCTTTGGGAAGGTTGTTTCTTCTGCAAAGAGGGGAAGGACTCAGGAACCCCAGGGACAGATAGAGCCAGGCAATGCTGCACCCCAAGCCCTCTGCTCTGCCCCGGGGGCCATGAGCTGAGCAGGGAGATTTTGGAACCACCCCTCATCCATTTGCAGTAGAAGGGCAAAGTTTATTCACCTCATACCACAGCTTGTTAGTGAATCCCTACATCCTCCTGCTACAGGGGTTTGGGACAATGAACTGAAAGGAAAATGCACATTAAAAATCAAGGAATGGGAGGTGGAGGAGAAAATGCTCACTCACCTGGCTGGCAGGTGGGCAGGGGTGGGTGCCAGGTGCCATCAGCCAGGCACTGGCTCTGGGCAGCGCCATGCAGCCTGAAGCCTTGGTCACAGGAGAAGTGCAGGAGCAGCCCGTAGGGAAAGGTGAAGGTCTGTGGGGTCATCCTTCCCCTCTCCACCACGGGCCTGGGGCACCGAACCACTGCAGGACAGAGCAGAGCTGGCACTGGGTCTGGGGGCAGCAGAACCCGGGCAGGGCTGCTCCTCCCCACCCCTGACAACCTCAGCCAGGAGAACCAGGGTCCTCCCATGGTGGAATCACCATCTCTGGATGTGTTTAAAAAAAGACTGGACGTGGCACTTGGTGCTGTAGTCTAGTTGAGGTGTTAGGGCATAGGTTGGACTTGATGATCTTAGAGGTCTCTTCCAACCTCATTATTCTGGGATTCTGTCACTCCCAGATGGATCATCCCCCCTCGTGTGGAGGAAGCAGCATCTGCAGGCAGCTCTGCTGGCTTTAACCCCTCTGTTCTGAGTGCTGGCACTGCCCCCAGGGCCGGCTCAGCCTGACCCCATTGTCTGACCCCATGTCTGACCCCATTGTCTGACCCCATGTCTGACCCCATGTCTGACCCCAAACACTCACCCCTGCACTCCGGGGCAGGCCCGCTCCAGGTCATGTTCTCCCCATCCTCGGAGGTGCAGTGCAGGGACTCGTCCCCGATGAGGGACAGCCCCTCTGCACAGCTGTACTTCACTTCAGAGCCGTAAGGGAACTTTGTAAGCCCCATGCCAGAGTGCTGCCCGTTGGTGATTTTGGGAGGGGGGCCACAGACTGTGTGAGAGTAAAGGGAAAAGTCAGGTTTTCCTAATTCCATTAGGGAGGCAGCAGGCAGGGAGGTAACAGGAGAGGTTCTCCCTGTTCATGCCAAGTGTTGCTCTCCTCACACTCCTCTGCCTCTGGCCAGCTTTGGCCGTGGCTGTACCAGTGCTCCCAGACTGACCCAGCTGATGAACCCACTCTCAGCACAGCCCCAGCACTGCAGCGCCTGCCCCCTCCCCTTCAGCCCCTTCCCCTTCCTTACCCCCTCCTCTTTTCCACGAGGAATGATCCTGCTCCTAAGCAAGGCCAGGGAATGGTGAATATCATAAACCCCTTGAAGAATCCTTGCAGAAGTGGCTGCATGTCCCAGTAACCAACACATTCCACCAGTCTCAGTTTTGGCAGAAGATGGAAATCCCTTCACTGCTGTGGCTTGAGCACTTTCTCCTCACACCTCACACGGTTTTTCCCTGCTGTCTCCCCACGGATGGAATTCCCAGCCCTGCTGCTGCTGTCCCCACTCACCCCTGTCACAGTAGGGCACGGGGGGTCTCCACATCCCATCAGAGGAGCACTGGACCCTGTCGCTGCCCCGGAGCATGTAGCCGTGCTCACACTGGAACTCCACCTGCTGCCCAAAGGTGTACTCGGCTCTCCTGGGGCTGGCCTCTGTCCCGTGGAGGATGACCGGGCTGGAGCACTGCACCTCTGCGGGACAGCAGCAGCAGAGAGGAGAGGTTTGCACGGGGGGATTCCCAGCAGCGCTGCTGTCCTGACCCAGCCCAGCTGCCAGGCAGCGCTGCCAGACACCTCCAAGCAGAGCTGGCAGGCTCAGGGATGCCAATTACAGCATAACAACCGCTCCTTTTGGAAGGCAGAAGGATGCGAGAGCCCTGTGCCCAGCTGGAAATCGCGCTGGGGGGATGGCTCGTCACCGGCTGCATCCCTAATCCTTGCTGGAATAACCAGGGGGAGCTGCAGCTTTTCCTATCCAGGCACGCCGCCTTCTGAGCGGCGGAATTATTGCCGGGAGAGCCGGAGCTGGTGCAGGGAGCCCCGCCGGGGACGGGCTGCGGAGCGGCGCCGCTCCATCGCTGCCCTGCAGGGATGCACTCACTCTGGCACAGCCTCGGCACCGGGGACCACGTGAAGTTCTGGAGGCAGGTGGTGGTTGGGGACACTCCGGGGATCAGGGAGAAGCCGGCTCTGCAGGAGTAGGACAGCGTGCTCCCAACCAGGAACTCGCGCCGGTGCTGGAAGTCGGCGAACTCCACAGAGGGAGGGTGGCGACACTGCCCTGGGGACAGCAGGGACAGGACAGAGCCTCAGGACTGCCCTGGGGACAGCAGAGACAGCACAGACCAGGGGACAACCTCAGCACTGCCCTGGGGACAGCAGAGACAGCACAGAGCAGGGGACAACCTCAGCACTGCCCTGGGGACAGCAGGGACACAGATCAGGGACAGCACAGAGCCTCAGCACTTCCCTGGGGACAGACCAGGGACAGCACAGAGCAGGGAAAGCACAGAGCCTCAGCACTGCCCTGGGGACAGCAGGGGACACAGATCAGGGACAGCACAGAGCCTCAGCACTGGGAGCTTTGCCTTGGTGGAAAGCCCCCAAAAATAAGCAAAGGACAGCAGCACCCCTCAGCACCCCTGAGCTTGGCTGTGGGATGAAGAGAAAGGGGAAAACAGTGGGGAAAATTCACCAGAGAATGTGAGCTGAGTGAGAATCTTCATTCTTGTGCGCTTTGGTACCTCGTGGGTGTCCCCTGCGGGAAGGGACAGCCCTGCCACCCTCCCCTGGTGATCCCAGAGGGAATGCAGCAACGCTCCTGGTGATGCCCGCCCTCCAACCGCCCTCCAAGTGCTTTTGGGGAAAAGGGAGCAGACAATTTCAGCTGGCAGAGGCCCGGAGGGGGTGTGGGCTCACCTGGGACGCAGGAGGGCACCCGTGGGTACCACCGGCCGCTGGGCGTGCAGCGCGCCGTGCTGGCGGTGGGCACGAAGCCGGGGTCGCACTGCAGCGTGGCGGTGCTGCCGTGGGTGAAGTTCTCTGCAGAGCTCAGCTGCCCGTTTGCAATGGAAGGGATGGGACACTGAGCCTCTGTGGATCACCAAAAAACAACAATAAAAAAAGGGGATTTTCAGGGGTGTTCTTGCACAATGCCACCGCTGTAACCAAGGGGCACGGCAGCTCTGTCTGGGGGTGAGAGGAGACGTCACCGCTGAGGCAGGAGCAGAAGTGAAGGCGACACAAACTCCAAAACTCTCTTCAGCAGCCTAATAACAAGTTTATTAGAAACACATTCCTTTTTATACACTGCTCTGATAAAGGTGGACCTGATTGGTCATTTAATCAACGCACCATCACCAATGGATAATTAAGAAGTCACTAAAGCCAGGGACCTCATAAATCGGGAAAGCTGGACAGGACAGAACGCACATCCAACCAATATGAGTAATGCAACATTTTCCCATTTATTAGTGAGAATGGCAGTTTTTATACACTTCTATATAGTTTACAGTTTACAAAGGCACTCTGATTGGCAAGCCAACATCATTTACCTTTGCCTTAAGGGGTCAGGCCTTTCACACTGCAGCTCTACTCTAATTTACACTCGTATAGCTCATTACTTTGTAATTACCTTAACATAATTTCTAACTGCGCCACAACTGAATTCTCACTGCACCAAAGGCTCCTAGGCCCCACCAAGGCCGCTCATCAGGCCTAGTCTGAGGGGCAGCTCAATTCTCCAGACATAAATCATGCCCCCTCTCTCTCAGAAATTCTGGAACAAGACACTCTCTGGTAAACATCTTCTGAGAAAACTGTTCAAAACTCCAGCTGCAAGATTGTTTTAATTCTTCCTCTCAGCCTTCTCAAAGTTCCCCAGAACAACTCCTGGGAAAGTTTGTCAGAGACAAAGCTGTGTAATGGCTGCAGCGACTGAGGCAGAGGTTTGGGGGTTGATAAACATCCTGAGCAGCCATCAGTAGGACCCCAAACGTGTAGGATTCCCTTCCTGCACAGTCAAACACCTTCCCTTGGAGCTCTTGCAGGGCACAGGTGACTCAGCTCAGGTGGGTGACTCCAGGTGCAGCAGCCCCCTCCAGCCTGACAAAAAAAGGAGCCTCTACAACAACTGCATGACCTCTGTCACATCACTGATGTCCCAACAAAAACGGCTCTTTCTGTGTCTCCCATGGGAAGTATCTGGGGGCTTATCACAAATAACAGAGAAAACAAAACTCCAGCAGCTCTAACTGTGGTTTCTTCATGCCTGGCAGTGCTGCCAGGTCACCAAGACAGAATTAAAAACATGTCAGAATATCCTGATCCACTTCCAGGTGTTGCAGCATCCCACACCTGCACCGTGCCAGGGCAGTGCCACCCATGCTGCCTTTGGTGCCATTCCCACGGAAAATATCTTGTTTGTGCCTCCTCCACATTAATTATTGGCACCTCATTAGCAATATTTGGCTTTGGGAAATGGGCTGAGAAGCATCAGGAAGTAAAAGCAATAAATATTAAGAGTAAAAGCAGTGTGCACAGGCAGTGCTGGTGCAGGGCTGTGCACCCTGGAGAAGTTTTCTGGAAAGGTTTGGGTTTAACCGAACCCCCAACTTCCAGACAGAAACTGCTGCTTATTCTCCTTCCCAGAGACATTCAGAGCTCAGCAGATTTGCACTTCTCCAGTTCTGAGGTCAGCCTGGGGGATGCCTGGCCATGTCCCAGCTGCCTTGGGCAGCTCTGGAGGCTGCCCAGGGCTGAGACATTGCAGGATCAGCCAGAGAATCAGGGAAGGGACATTATGGAAGGGACATAAAAGCTGGAATGGAAGGGACATAAAAGCTGGAATGGAAAGGTCATTAAACCCCATCCTGGGCTGGGACACCTTCCATGATCCTAGGTTGCTCCAAACCCAATCCAGCCTGGCTTTGGACACTTCCAGGGATCCAGGGGCAGCCACAGCTGCTCTGGGCACCCTGTGCCAGCACCTCCCCACCCTCCCAGGGAACAATTCCTTCCTCACACACAATCTTACCCTGCCTTTATTCACCCTAAACCCATTCCCCTTTCCCTGTCAGGCCATTCCTGGTGAAAAGCCCCTCTCCAGCCTTCCTGGAGCCCCTTCAGGCACTGCAAGGCTCTATCAGCTCTTCCCCAAGCCCCTGTGAGAGGAAAGCAGAGCCCCAGAAGCCAAGAGCCCGAGCAGGGAGGGGAGGACACTCACCCTGAGTCCCCGTGGGCTGCAGGACCAGAACCATCAGTGCCAGGAGCTGGCCTGGCCCGAGGAGCCCGGGCATGGTGTGGGATGGGAGCTGCCCTGGGAAGGAGAGATCCGAGATCCTCTGCCCCGAGAGCCCAGCAGGGAAGGGGAAGCAGCAGTGGGAAGTTGGGGACAGGCCAAACACGCCACTGACACCACCCCCAGCCCTGGGATGTGCAAGGCAGGGGAGGCTGCTCTGGGCACAGAGGGAATTGCCAAAGCCCACCCTAGGTCAGGGGTGGCTCTGTGTGGTGGAAAATCTTCTCCTCCAACCCGAGCTCCCAAAGAAAGGCTCAGCAGCCTCTGTTGTCTGGTCTCAAGGCAGTTTATTGCAAGTTATCTAAAAGATTTTCTTCTTTAGCTGCTGTGGTTTGCTCACAGCTCAGGCAGAGGCACACACACACCCTGACATCCTCTCTGACCCCAACTGCTTCTTCTCCCCACCCAGGGCTGCTGCTGTCTTTGATATGGGACATTACGTGTGACATGGTTACAGTTTTCCCCAATGCCTATTACCTATATTAAATGGTGATTTTCTATCTTTTATATGGTACACTACATGTTACATGTTTACAGTTTTCCCCAATGCCTATTACCTATATTAAATGGTGCTTTTCTACTCTAAACCAACCTGTGAGTGCCAACATCACCAAGAACATGGAGGTGAGGAAGGAGAAAGAGGGAGGACAGGGCAGGCCCAGATCCCAAATCCATCTTAAACCCTCTGACCCCCCTGTACAAAACCAAAACCCCCTGTACAGCACTCAAAAATTCTTCCCTTTACTTTGTGACTACTTCTACTCTAATATCTAAACTTTTGTGCCTCCTTGTTCTTCCTGCAAGGTTGGTAAATCATTCCATGGCTCAAACCCAAAATCACAGCTGTTTCCAGCTGTGCCAGGGTCTCAAATGCTTCTGACCTGGGCCTGGAACATCCAAAAATGTCTGAGGGACATTTTGAGTTCCGACAGGGAATGAAGGTGTTTTACAGCTGAAACTTCTCTGCAGCAGCCTGGCCTCGTGTCTGAAGCAGGTTTACACCCAGGGCAGGTGGGGTGGGGAAAACACCCCCCACATCCCTGCACTCATGGAACAGCACCTAACTGAGCTGTTTGTTTACATACACTATAAATAAACCTATTTATTATATACACTTTTATATTATCTGTACACCATTTGTATTACAAAAATACTTCTCTTTACCAGAGATAGGACAAATTATTAAAACCCAGACAGAGCTGTCAGTATTTCAGGTTTATTTTAATTTCTGGTCCCACCACAAGACAAGTGGCCCTCACAGTGCTTCCCCTTCACTGGATGTTGCAGAAAAAAAGTTTCCAAACCATTCATTTGTTTCTGTACACTATTATTTGTCCTTGGGGCACACACAGAGTGTGGCACTTCCATCCTGCTTGGGAAGAATACCTGGCATTTTTGCTTTGCTAGGAAAGAGGCTTGGAGGTTTTCTTGGTCATGAGAAAAGTAATTAGGCAGTGAAGAGGTTGTTCCCACTAATGAGTGCAGCGTGGGTGAACTGGGCAGCACTGGGATGGACTGGAGAGGTGCAGCAGCTGTCACCAAGTTCATGCCTGTTTCTACCACCAAAATTCACTTTCCACTCATTTCCTTCCTAACTGTGCACTGCCAGTGTAGCAAACAGATCTAAATGTGAAGCTTTAAAAGGTGTAAAGTGATGTACAAACTGAACCTGGTGAGCTCTAAAACCTGACCCACGAGTCATTGGCTCACAAGTCACTGACTCCTCACACGACCAAATCTGTGGTCGATGGTTAAATTTTGTCCTGGCTACCTCAGCATTAGCACAAACTACAGAGTCATAAAAATCCTCAGTCACTGTCATGATCCAACACACAGAGGATGGTTCCTGCAATCCCAGTGTCACCAGTCAGCTGTAGGTGGTGATTTTTAGCTCCTTTTCAAGTTTCTGGATCTCCAGGAAGAGCTTCTGGACTTCCAGGTGGGTTTTCAGATCTGACAGAGGAATTCCGCACTGGAAAGCTGCTTTGTTTCGAAGAACCCTCTCACACACATCACTCTTCCTCTTTAAAAGAACCAAAACAAAGGCAGAGTGAGACTTCAGTGTAGGGAGACAAAGCCACCACCCTTGTGAAGCTGGACCTTTATTCCAGGCTATAAATGGGGAAAGAAAGAGAAAAAACGGGGCAGCTGGTGGTACTTACACACGTGGGGGGTGGTGACCAGGTGCCATCAGCTGAGCAGGTGGTTTTGGAAGGTGCCCCAAAGCGCCCATCACGTTTGCAGTAGAAAGGCACCGTGGCATTCACCTCGTACCACATCTGGTTGAAGTGAACCAGAACATCATCCTGCCTCGGGAGCCTGGGGCACTGAACTGAGGGGAAAACACACACAAAACATCCCATAATGGAAGGAGATGCAGGAGAAAACACCCTGCAAACTCCCCCTGGGGCTCAGCAGAGCAGCCCCTGGGCCGTGCGGGGCAGGGCTGGCACTCACCTGGCTGGCAGGTGGGCAGGGGTGGGTGCCAGGTGCCATCAGCCAGGCACTGGCTCTGGGCAGCGCCATGCAGCCTGAAGCCTTGGTCACAGGAGAAGTGCAGGAGCAGCCCGTAGGGAAAGGTGAAGGTCTGTGGGGTCATCCTTCCCCTCTCCACCACGGGCCTGGGGCACCGAACCACTGCGGGACAGAGCAGAGCTGGCACTGGGTCTGGGGGCAGCAGAACCCGGGCAGGGCTGCTCCTCCCCACCCCTGACAACCCCAGCCAGGAGAACCAGGGTCCTCCCATGGTGGAATCACCATCTCTGGATGTGTTTAAAAAAAGACTGGACATGGCACTTGGTGCTGTAGTCTAGTTGAGGTGTTAGGGCATAGGTTGGACTTGATGATCTTAGAGGTCTCTTCAACCTCATTATTCTGGGATTCTGTCACTCCCAGATGGATCATCCCCTGTCAGAATCTGAGGTGTTGATGATTCTGAGATTGTAAAAGTCTCTGTCTGTCAGCCCCGCTGCCAAAGCAGAAGCCATCATTAGTCTGTGCTGGTTTCCAGGTTGTTTATTCTGTTGATCTCTCACATGTTCTGCTGCCCTGCCCAGCTCTGTCCTGCAGGGCAGCGTGTGGGGCTCTGCCCTCAGTGGGATGTTACAAACATTAAATACCAGAAACTCCCTGGGCTGGATTTACAAGAACGTGCCAATATCTGTCACCTATGTTGGACAGTGTGTCCCCAGCCTGAACCAACAGAAAAATGCCAACACCACAGTGAAACATGAAGGGCATGAAGAAGGAGAAAAAGGACAAGGCACACCCAATTTCCTCCATCTTGTGCCCTTTGGACCCCTCATCTAGAATCCTAAAATTTTACTTTTGCACCCGTGCCATGCTTAATTATTACTGATATCAAACACTCAGAGCTGGTAATTCATGCTGTAAGATTGAAAACTCTTTTCCATGGCCAGAGATCACAGCCAGTGTCTCTGGGGGCTCTGTCCAGGGGCTTCCTGACCCCTGCCAGGGTCCCAGACCTGCCAGGGCAACCAGAGGAAAACCCTGGGTTCCCAAAATCCCCCCTTGTGTGGAGGAAGCAGCATCTGCAGGCAGCTCTGCTGGCTTTAACCCCTCTGTTCTGAGTGCTGGCACTGCCCCCAGGGCCGGCTCAGCCTGACCCCATTGTCTGACCCCATGTCTGACCCCATTGTCTGACCCCATGTCTGACCCCAAACACTCACCCCTGCACTCCGGGGCAGGCCCGCTCCAGGTCATGTTCTCCCCATCCTCGGAGGTGCAGTGCAGGGACTCGTCCCCGATGAGGGACAGCCCCTCTGCACAGCTGTAGGTCACCTTGGTGCCATAAGGGAACCCTGTGGCACCTCTGCCAGAGTGCTGCCCAAAGGGGATCTGGGGAGGGGGCCCACAGACTGTGGAATAAAGGGAATTGAGAAAGAAAGACACGTGCAGTTAGCATCTTCAGGTGAGAATCAAAAGCACTTCTGTGAAATCAGAACAAAGCTCATTTCATGGCTGGTGTGAGGCAAATTCACAAGAAGCTGCTGCCTGGATTCTGGCCTCTCACAGCAGCTCAGGCCTCCAGAAATACCAGGATATTTCCAGTGGTGGCCTCCCCACTCCTGAAAGTGTCCAAGAGACACTGGATGTGGCACTGGGGAACACGGTGGGATTCAGTCAAAGCCTGGACCTGGTGATGCTGGAGGTATTTCCCAACCTTTATGATTCTAGTTCCAGCTCTGGGGAGGGGACACCTGGCTCAGCTCAGGAGCAGATGCTGCAGGCAGATCACCCAGTGGTGGCAGGAGATGTCTTGTCCCCTGTGTGTCACACGTACCTTTGTCACAGAAGGGCATCACGGGCTCCCAGCTCAGATCAGCCCCACAGGTGATGGTCTCTAAGCCCCTGAGGGCAAAGCCTTCCTCACAGGCCAGCCTCACCCGGGTCCCCACTGTGTAGTCACTCCTGCTTTTATAAACCTCTTTTCCATGAAGGATGCTTGGCTTTGGGCAATGTGGTTCTAGAAATAATGGGAAATAAAGGACGTTGTGTGTTTCCAAAAAGAACTCCAGTCATGTTTTCCATGGAGAAGAGCTACCAACAAATCTGCACCGTGGCAGAAAAGTGACCATGCCCCAGGTGCAGGTCTCAGGCTGCCTCTGTAACCCTGAGGGGTCAGCACAGGGAACTGTCCATGCTCTAATGCTGCCTGCCCTGGGAGGTGCAGCAGCTTTGTCCCTCCTGGCAAGGTTTTCCTGAGTTTTTGTGGATATTGCTGTGGTGGTGGGTCAGGAGTTGGAGCAGTGTCAGTTATTTACTCGTTTTCTCCTGACAGGGGAAATGCCTTGGGAACATCCTCTGCTCCCCTGCCTCATGTCAGCAAAGCAGCCCCAAACACAAACCACATCCCCTTCCAGCTGGGTAAATGTCTCCCAGGGTTCCTCAGGAACCTCTCAGCCTCCAGAAGCTTCCAACACCCCCTTGCACCCCTCCAGACACCAGCTCAGCCCTGCCAAAACATCTGGACCTTTTGCTGCCACATTAACCCAGGAGAAGTAGATCTGGGGCCACCTGGAGTGGGGGAAAGTTCTCCATGGCTTCTGCCACTGTTGCCTTGATTTTTAGAAGTGTTTTATAGTTTTTTTGAAAGTGTTAAAGTTGTCATAAAACTTCTTTAGCTTTCTAATAATGCTTACATATTTGAGAGTTAAGAGTTCTTACACAATTTCATGTATAAATAGAATAGTTTACCTATTTCTCTGTGGGTGGAGAGAAATGATTGATTGATCCTTGAACCAGTGTGGTTGGAGAAGTGGTAATTCCATCCTCCAATCCACAGTCACTTTTGCAATTTTATATACTAGATGTTTGAATAAAACTCTCTTTTTTTTTCTATTTTGAACTTTAGAAACACACAAAAAACAAAAAACAAAAAACAAAACAAAAACAAACAAACAAACACAAAACCCAAAGCAAAACAAAACAAAAACAACCAAAAAAACCAAAAAGCCCAAAAACCCCCAAACAAAACCCAAAAAACTATAAAAGAAAACAACACTTTTAAAAATCAGAACACCAAGCCATGATCATGCCTCCACTCTGTCCCACCTGGGATGCACTCTGGCACTGCTGGATCCCATCCACCATCGTTGCCACAGCGGAGGGTGATGCTGCTGCTGCCGTGGCCTTTGAAAGCAAATCCTTCACTGCACTCCACCTCCAGCCTGTCCCCACTCTCATAAACCTCCTTCACTTGCCATGGGTGCAAGGGCTTCCCATTTGGGAAGTCTGGATCTGGGCAAGGAATTCCTGGAAAATGCCAAACATCAGCGAGGGTGAAACCACAGCAAAGCCAAGCGGGTGACAGGAAATTTGTTGTGAAGACAAGGATGGATGTTTTGTAGGACACAGACACGTCGTGACATGGAATCTGCCCCAGAAGCTTTCCTGGGGGGTGGAATGTTTGTGGTGCACCCTCAAGACCACAATGGATGTTTCCCAGAGGTTCAAGGGGTTGGAAAGCAGAGCTGGCAAAGAAAGCAAAGCAAACTCTGCAGCTGGGGAATAAATCAAAGGAATTCCAGGGTCAGCAAAGACCAAGCTGGGCCGTGGAGCATCCCCCTGTGTCGGAACTCAAAATGTCTCTCAGACATTTTTGGAGGTTCCAGGCCTTGGTCAGAAGCATTTTAGACCCTGCAGACAGCTGGAAACAGCTGTGATTTTGGGTTTGAGGCATGGAATGAGTTACCAACTTTGGAGGTGGAACAAGCAGTCACAAAGGGTAAATAGTATAGGAAAAGTAGTTACAAAACAGAGGGGAAATTTTTTTAGTATTGTACAGGGGGGTTTTAACACTTGTACAGGGGGTTTTTTACTTTGTACATGGGGGTCAGAAGTTCTAAGATGGAGGAAAGTGGGCTGATCCTGTTCTTCCTCCTTCTTCTTCCTTGCCTCCATGTTCTTGGTGATGCTGGCACTCACAGATTGGTTTAGAGTAGAAAAGCACTTTGTAATATAGATAGTAGGTATTGGGGGAAAACTATAAACACGTAACATGTAATATATCATATAAAAGATAGCAGCAGACCTGGGTGGGGGAGAGAGAAGAAGACAGCAGACAGAGAGGATGTCAGGGTGTGTGTGTGCCTCTGCCCGGGCCACTGACCAAGCAGCCACAGCCAGTGAAGAAAATCTTTTAGATAACTTGGAATAAACTGCCTTGAGACAGAACAGCAAGAGCCTGCACAGTTTTTCTTTGGAATCACGGGTTGGAGGAGAAATTTCACCACCATATGGGACCCCAGAGCAAGCCCGGGGTTCTCACACCCCTGTCCCCCAGGCTGTCCCCAGCCCACTCTGGCAGTCACAAGCGAGCCCCAGGCACTCACTTTCACACGGAGTTGGGGTTTCACTCCACACAAAATCCTGCAGGCAGCTGATGTTCCAGGTGGTTTCCCCCGCTCTGAACTGGTGGCCCTGCTGGCACTCGTAGGTGACCACGGTGTCCACAGGGAACAGATTGCCAGCCAGCCTGGTTTTCATGGCATTCCTCACATCTGGGGGGTCATCGCAGCTGCCTGGGGGTGAGACAGCACTTTAGGGACAGTGCTGCATCACAGGGACTGGCATGGAGGGAATTTGGGTTAAAACCACGGGCTCACAGTGTTCATTCTGAGATGCGTTGAATCATCCAGGTTCGGAAGGGTAAAGAGGGAACACACAAGAGACAAATGAAGGTATACAAATATTTTTTTTTCCCCTGGAGAGAGACTTTCACAAGGGCCTGGGGTGACAGGACAAGGGGGAAGGATTTTAAGGTGAAAGAGATTGAGTTTAGGTCACATATTGGGAAGAAATTCTTCCTTATGAGGGTGATGCCCAGAGAAGCTGCCCCAAGCCTAGAAGTGTCCAAGAAGAAGCTGAACAGCTCTTGGAGCAACCTGGGCCAGTGAAAGGTGTCCCTGGCCATGGCAGGAGGTGGGTGGGATGGGCTTTAAGGTCTCTCCTACCCCAAACCATGCCAGGACTATGATTTTGGACTGCACGGTGACTTTCACCGTTACAACAAGCTGTCATTTCCAACCAAGCTGATACTCCCTGAGCATGGGGGGTGTTGGAGAGGATAGATAAATATAATTATTCATAAATAATACAGCCAGGATGAGAACAGTCCTCTCTGCTAGCCGGACAATGCCCATGCCTACGGACGGGTCCAGGGGTCAAGTGGACTGTTCCATCCCACCCCCCAAAATGTACGGCTCACCCCACACCTGTATCCCTCCCCTAAAACATCAAGTGCCTGTAACCCCATTGGCCTGAGCCTTGTTCCAGCCCACCTTGAAGCCCCCTGCAAAGGGGTCTCCGAGGGGCCACACTCTTGGAACTTCCCCTCCCCTTGGAACTCCCCCTCTCCTGGAGCATCCTCTTGTCTCTCCCCTTCCCCACCCTCTCAAGCCTCACCATGTGCTGCATCTGGCAGCTCGAGGCAGGACCTTCCTCCATCCCCAATAAACCTTGTACCCCAAGAGCAGCCTGCAGAGATCTCATCTCCATTCATCAACACCATCCTGGAGCAGACAGCGATCCCCACAGGGGACCTTCCTCCATCCCCAATAAACCTTGTACCCCAAGAGCAGCCTGCAGAGATCTCATCTCCATTCATCAACACCATCCAGGAGCAGACACGATCCCTATGGGGGGTCCCGGGGCTGCTGTCCTGCACACTCACTGCGCTGGCAGAGGGGCAGGGGGGGCTCCCAGTGGCCGCTGTCCCTGCAGCTGGAGGCGCTGCTGCCGCTGAGGCTGTGGCGGAAGTCACAGTCGAACACCACCGTGTCCCCAAAGCTGTACTCGGGCCGGTACCCGCTCAGCAGATTCCCATTCTCCACTCTTGGCTGCTTGCAGGTCACCACTGTGCCAGGGGAAGCACACAGGGGAGCAGCAGTTAGGCTCCAGAGGGGAGGGGAGGGTTTTGGAAAAGCCCCCCTCGCCTTTTGCCTCCTGGAACAGCAGCAGGGTGACGTGGTGGTTTTGTAGCTCTTGCAGCAGGGGTTTTAAGGCAAAGCATAAAGAGAAGCCAGGGGAGCAGGTTTGGGAATTCTTTGCAGGTGCTCGATTTCACAGCAAGGGAGAGGGATCACCTGCCCTGTGAGCACAGGAAAATCCCACTCCCACGTCCCTGCTGACACCGTGACCGTGAGGGGATACCCCAATTCCTGTCACAGCTGCCACACTCAGCGGGTGCCATCTGCAAGAGGTGATTCCATTCCAGCAGGATGAAGAGGAGAGGGGGTTCCAAGGGAGGAAACAGCAGAGCAGGAGCAGGCAGCTGCAGGGGCTGCTGCTGGGATGTGGGAGAAGCTCACCTTTGCATTCTGGAGCTGGGCTGCTCCACACACCATTCAAGTTGTCCAAGCTTGTGCAGAAAATGGAAGCCTCTCCCACCAGGGAGAAAGGTCTCTCTCCTCTCCTGGACCTGTGGCACTGATAGGTGACAGAGTCTCCATACTCAAAATGCTCCTTGTCCATCCCACTGTGCTGCCCATTTGCTATTTCTGGAGGGGGTGCACAGGGAATTGCTGTGGAAGATCATCATGGGAATGAGGAGAAGAGAAAAAAAATTAATTCATTTTAAAGCAAAGATATGGCCAGAAAAAGGTGGAAACAGGAGGTAGCAGAAGGGTCAGAAATCAAAGGCAGCTCTTGAGGAGCTGCACCAGCCCCGAGTTCTGGTTGGCACTGAGAGGGTTTAGAATATCCCAGGCTCAAATGCAGCTGCATCACTCCCAGAGAGTGAATGAATATTTCTGCAGAAGAGAAACACAGATTAAAAATGTCTTTCTAGGCTCCACCATGCACTGAGATGCCAAAATCCTCAGCAGAGCAACACAACAGGCTCTTTATCCAGCCCCAGCCACATCCCAGATAATTAAATAGATAATTAAGGAACTCTGCTTACCCTGACAGATGGGAACATCACTGCTCCATGTAAGAACCTCATTTCTGAGCACACATTCAATCTCAGAGCGTCCAATCAGTCTGTACCTGTGTGAGACAGGGGAGAGGGAATTGCTCCACAGACTCAGTCCTGATGTGTTACCCACACCACCACCAGCAAGGTTTGGGCTCCTTTATCAGAATTCCAGCAGACCAGAAATTGGTCATCAGTGTCACTTTCTCAAGGACATGCTGACTTTTGATAAAAACATCTTTTTAATTTAAAAAATGAGATGTTTCTCATGAAATGCATATACTTTATCAACTAGTTACAGCTCTGAGCTCAGTATTCACATCTTTCCTTCAAAAGGGTGCTGAAACATTGGGAATGGCTTGAAAAGAGCCAGGAGGGTGAACCTGAGCTTGGGAAGAACTGCCTCAAAGCAGATTAAGACACTCACAGTCAGTCTTAAAGCTCCCAAAGGAAAGCTTAGAAGGTATTTCAGTCAGGGTCTGCAATTACCTACATGGAGGAGGCTCTGGCAGCAAAGGGGGAAAAAAACTTTGGAAAAGTGGCTGGAGAGGAAGAAGCCCTGTGGCCCAGGTGCTGCTGGCTTACCCGGTGTTGCAGGTGAAGTTCACTTTGGAACCAAAAGTGAACGCTCCAGGCAAGAGCAGTCTGCCATTGGCCGGCTCCCCGGGGTAGCTGCACGCCTTGGCTGGGGACAACAGGGCTCCAGTCAGCTCCCAGCTCAGCTTCTTGGCACGAGAGCCAAAGAGTCCCCCAGCTCTGAGCCAGGGGATGGAGCAGAGACCTCCAGATGTCCCCTCCAACCCAAGGTGATTCACGGTGCTGGCCAGACCTGCCCAGTGAGCTGCTGCCTCTGGGGTCTGCAGTTGATGTCCCCCCCTCACACAGCCCCCTGAATATCCTAGGCTAGCTCAAAGGTCCTAGGCTGTGAGGGAAGGAATATCAGGAGATGGCAAAGATTTCCAAAAGAGGCTCTTACCCCAGATATGTTGGTTCAGTTCTCTTTATTCTGTGATGTCCATGGGGAGAACGGGGCAAAAGAGGACGAACAGGAAATGTCAGGGGTCTGTACAGACTTTGGGCAGGGAGGGCTCCTTGGCTCTCCACCAACTCCGTTGGGGCAGGAAGGAGGGTCCAGGGTTCTCTGATCAGAGTCACGGGGTCCCGGGGAAGGGGGAACAGAGTGCCCATGAGCACAATATAACAACCATCCCCAGGCCTCACTTTGGACTCTGCTCCACCAGAAAGAGCTGACTGCACCAGCAACCAAAACCAAAAAGCCACAGAACGCCTTGGGTTGGGAGGAACCCTAGAGACCAAGGGCAGGGACACCCAAAACACACTCACGTATGCAGATTTCACTGGATCCATGCCACACCCCGTTCACTCCACAGACGAGGACATTGGAGGTGCGAGGGTTTCTCCCAAAGCCCGGCCGGCACACGAACGCCATCCTGTAGCCAGAGGGGAAGAGCTGGTGGCCCTCCAGCCGCTCCTTGGGCTCAGCCGACGGCGACCGCGGCGGAGCCGCGCACTGACCTGGGGACACCGAGCCCGTGTCACAGCCACACAGCCTGGCACTGGCTCCTCACAACGCCAAAATGGGTTTTATATGTGTGATGGCAGAGTAACTCTGTCATAGAGTTTTTGTTTCTGCTGTTTGTGGGTCTCAGATTCAGTCAAAGAAAGAAACTGAGAGTTTCTAGCCAGGCAGAAGCCTGGGAAAGAGTTGGAGGCGAATGTAAATAATTCTTTATCTCTCTTGTTGTTCACATTGTTTATAGTTAAGTTCTATCACTGTGCATCAAGCACTGTACACCAATGCCGTAAATTGTTTTCAGAACCAATAGATTTAGTCCTCACAAAGCTCTGTATAAAAGAGTGGTGTATTTTGAATAAACCAGAGTTTTACTCCCAGGTGCCTTCTGATCAGAGTCTCTTCATTCCTGTCCTGCCTCGACAGCGACAGTTGTTAATTAAGCTGAGGCATGAAACGTAGAGGAAAAAATCAAAACCCCACAATTCCTATGAAGATTTGTAGGGCTGGTATGTTTATTGTAGTGCTGGACGCATGTGAGGGGTCTTTCCCTTCAAGAGACATGTATGCCCCTGAGAACTCCAGATCCTTTTTTATTATTCTTACTAATTTACATATTTATGGCATTTCACAATAGGTTCATGTATATTCATTCTGCTGATTTCACATTACACTTACAGCAAGTTACACTTGTACTCAGTTTTTGTCAGAAAGCACAGAAAGAACTCCTGAGTCACTCTGCGCTGTTTTAAGGTCCAGGAGTCTTTCTTATCTCTTATCTCTTTAGCTTGGAAATTTGCATTCTTTCTCCTCAGCTGGGGCAGTTTTACAGTGCTGCAGTTACCAGACTAAACAGGATATTTTACTTATGTTAGCAAGTTCAAAGCTGCACGTTTCACCTAAATCCAAATAGATTTCTACCCTGTTAAATTTTTTCTCTGTCTCAGGTATAAGCTTAGTTCTTACACTTCACTGCATAGCAGCAGATATACTACGGTATAATTCACTACAAGTAGCTGGTATCAGTATGTTTGTGTTAAAATGCCTGCTGGGATGGGATAACATCCACTGAACACAGGATGAGGACACCTGCACAGATCTGCCGACCATCAGCACTCGCTGTCTGAAGGCAGAGTGGACCAAAGCCCAAAAACTGGTGGGGATAAGAATGGACTAAAATCACAACCAAAAAATACACACGCTCTGAAAAGGTGGATCCAAGGAGGAGCCAGGCTAAACAATCCTTGGGACATGTGAAGTAGTTTGGGGAAAAGTTTACTATGCATGAGGGTCTATGAATATGCAGCAGGCTGATGTAATTAAAAGGTATTTAAGGGGTGTCCCCGAAGATAACAGGGTGCTCTTGGCTGAGTGCCAACCCTAACAACCTTTGCTCTGTGGTCCTCGTCTCCCATTGTCTTTTATTAAACTTTTGATATTTTCACAGCAGAGTGAACGTGTTTTTCACAGCCCATCAGAAACAAGCTGCCAGCAAAGGCAGGGGGGTTCAGGCCTGATTCACCCCAGAGCTCCAGGGGAGGACCCCTCAGTGCCCCAAAGACCCCTCAAAGCAGCAGCCCGTGGCTGGCAGGGCTCTGGCCCCTCCAGTCCCACTCCTCACCCCTCACCCAGCAGATTCAAAGGCTGGACACAAAGTCCAGATGAAGCATTTCTTCTCCCCACTTAGTATAAATTATTGCACTTTTCCAGCTAAAATACTTTTGTACCTGCTTCCTACAGACAGGAAAAAAAAAAAAAGGGTAAAGTAAGACAGATTCTGATCACAAAGATTTACAGAGCCCTTGAAATGCACAGGCAGTGAGGAAAACAGAAGGAATCCAAGTCTTGTAAAGCTCAGGAGAAGGTTTTCCTCCAGGGGCTCTTAGTTCATCCTGGTGGACTCGTTCACTTACTGTGGACAGCCACAACGAGAGCAGCAGTGAGGAGTGACCCAAGGACAGCTGCACAACTCCTCGGCCTCCCCAGCTCCAAAGCTGACATGTTTATTCCTGCCTGGAGGTCCCACAGATGTCACCACATTCCCTTCCTGGGCCAGTACCTGTGATGACAGCAAAGGGGTATTTGGGGGTATTTATACTCAGCTATATTCACAGGTCTGATTTCTCCACCCCTGAGCAGTTCCTACAGTCATAGGAGAGGACCAGAAGGAGCAGGAGCTGAATTTCTGTTCTGGAAATTTACAATTAAACCACTTTATTTGTAGAAATAAATCTCTTGGAAGCAAATTCCTAGTCAGAAGAAATCCTGCTGGGGTCACCAGAAGAGCTCACCAACAATTAATCACCCTCAGGCAGAGAGAGAAGTATCTAAGCAAAAAGTTCCATCAGTCTGTGCAAATACTCCCTGAGTAAAGGGAATATTTCAAGCTGTACAGCTCACAGGTCAATCAAACCAAACTGCTTTACAAAATGGAATTTAAATGCAATTTGCACTCACCTGGCACCCCTAGGGAGCTGGAAGAGCCCTCCCTGTGCTACCCAGGGTCATTCAGGAGCCTGAACCCTCCCAAAGCTCCAGAATCTCCCAGTGCCTGCTCGCCTCCTGGAAATGAGGGTCCCCTCCCTGCCCACTGCCCTGAACCCAACACCTCCCACGCCTGTGCCACTCCTCTGCCTTTCTTTCCACCCTTGTCACACATCCTGGATTCCTCTGATTTAATTTCCTGACCTGGGCGCCTGCTGGAGCTGCACAGGAGCTCCAGCCCAGCTCCCAGGAGCAGCACCTGCAGCTGCCAGGCTGGGAATTGTCCTACCTGGAGCTGTGGAGGTGGCAGATGGAGAGTCCTGGCGTGTTCAGCACTTGCAGGATGGAGCAGGGACTGCTCTCCTGCAGTCCAGGCAAAGGAGGAGTTTTATAGCACCCACATGCTCAGGTCTGGCCCCAACAAGAGAAGCTTCAATTCTGCAGAAACCAGAGCTGGCAAAGGAGGAGTTTTATAGCACCCACATGGTCAGATCTGGCCCCAAGAAGAGAAAATTCAATTCTGCAGAAACCAGAGCTGGCCCGTTGACCCATAAATCATTAACTCCTCCCGAGCAAGGAGGAAGTTTATTCCACCCCCTGAGCAAAACACTACAAAGCTGAATGCAACCCAAGCAGATGTTGAAATTTGTTTGGTTTTTATGTGTGGAGGTGCCAAGTCTTTGAAATAATCCTTGCTGAGCTGCTCCATTGGGAGCTCGGGCACACTGAGGGGTGTCCTCAGGAGAGCTGCTTCACCCCAGGGCAAGGCCACCCTGAGTTCATCCCCTCTGACCTCAGAAAGCCATGGCCAGCATTCCCAAAAGGGTTTATTCCAAGCCAGCCCCACCCAGTTCCATGGGAGCAGCACAGGAGCATCGCTCGGAGCTGCACACACAGAGAATTCCAGAATGGTTTGGTTGGAAAGGACCTTAAAGGTCAATTCCACAGAAACCCTGAGATTCTGACCTCCAGTAAAAACACCCTTAAAACTGAGAAGAGGAACAGTAGGGTTTAAGAGCCCCCATTTTCAACTCAGATTCCCAAACCACAGGACACATGCCCACCCCTGCAGCCCCTATTCCTCTAAACACATCCCAGAGACTCCCTGAGCTCCTCAGAAAAACAGCACACAGGGGAGAGTCAGAGCAAACAATGGAAAAGAACAGAGGGAATCATCTGTGGTTTTTAAAGTCTCTTTATTGTAAATAAACACTGACAGATATTTATGCCCAAGCGCACAGAGCACACAACACACAGCACGAGCTGACACTGCAGCATTATAAACCTAAAAAAAAAAAACACTTAGAAGGCAGCAGAGCAGGAAAGTTTACAAGCAGCTGGGCAAGATCCCTCTCAGCAAACACTCCGGACAGAGCTGCAGTGCCAACAGAGCAGGGGGACAGTGTGGGGACAGCAGGGGTGGCACTGGCACTGCTCACCCAGAGCCCCTCAGAGGGGCACGAGGTGAGGCTGGGGACACCCCAGGGCTGGTGGCTCTGGCCAGGCTGGTGCTGGTGCCTCTCCCTGCTCAGCTGCTCCTTGGCCCCTTGGCAGCCAGGCCAGGCTGGGTTGGGTTTAACTGGCACCCAGCCCAGCTGCCAGGAAGGGGACACCTAGCAGAGGTGACAGCTCTGAGTCACAGCCAGTGTACACAGAGCAGCCAGCCAGGCTGGGTTTAACTCTTTTCCCCCCATTTTTTCAGTTTTTTCCAGAGATGAAGCAGCTTTTAGCCCAAAAACTGGGCAGGGGCAGGCAGAGGGGCAGGCAGGTGCCACTGAAGGTGACAGCAGCCAGCACCACCCGTGCTGCTTGAAACAGAGGCACAGAAAGTCAGGGGGTCACAGAACCCCCCAGTCCTGAGGAAATGCTCAGGAAGGTGCCAGGCTCACATCCACACCTCCAAACCCACCTCCAAACCCACCTCCAAACCCACCTCCACCTGCCCAGCCCACGGCACTGATCCCACTGCCAGCACGAGCTGCTGCTGAGCTGCTCCACCAGAAACATCTCAAAACCCCGTTGTGCAACCTTTGTTTGTTCTGGGGTGTTTGCACGCCCAGTGCCAAGGAAATCAGGTGGTTTCAAGGAAATCCCTGGCACAGGGAGATGCCAGGAGATGCCCACTGGCATCACCCCAGCCCTGCAGCCCCGAGGGCTCAGCAGGACCCTCGGGGGCAACGATCTGCTCCCAAATCTGCTGCTGCTCTGCTCCAGACGTGTTTGCTTTCAACCTTTTCAAGGCTAAAATGCAGGAGGAAAAAGCTTGAATTAAAGCACTGAGGCACAAACGCTGCAGAGAAGGATGAAATTCCATCCCACAGCCCCAAAAAGGGACTCCCAGCCACTGACCCAAACTGCAAAACACCTGATTTTCAGCAGGGATTAAAAAAAAAAGTCACGACCACCAACACGTCAACAGCGCCATTCACAAATCCCAGCAGGTAAAAATATAGATTTCTGTCTCCTTACAATCATTTACTGCTCAGTGACATGAACATAATGAACTCTTCAGCAAGTTTTCCCAGCATTTTTGTGCGTAAACATCCTACAGTACATTTTCCACTCCTTGTTCCACAGAGCAGGAGGGGTTTGGTCAGAGCTGGCCTGACAAGGACGGGTTTGTGCGTTCAGAGCATTTGGAGTGTGACAGTAAGCACTGCCATGGACAGCCTCTAAATCTCTTCCTTCAATATTTCATCTTTTTTTTTATTTTTTTCTGGTTTATTTCTAAGCACAACACTTAAAACCCAAAACCAGACATGGCTGGGGGGGGAACCCTGAGGAGAAAAACTAATAAAAACTCAATTTCTCACCACCAAACTTCACCCCTCTGTGGCAAAATCTCTTTAGATCAACACATTTTTCTGCTCCTCAGAAATCCTGAGGGGTCCAGATTGGTGCCTTGGTCCTCTCTATCCCAGTTTTATCAAATTACAGCTCTGGGAGTGTTTAAAATAACCAAGTTTGAGCTCAAAATGCCCAGGTTAAGCCTCAGGCTCTGGGGTTGCTGAGCTCCTGCACAGCCAGGGCACATTTTCCCTGCTGTGGGTATATACAACATTTATTTATACATTTAAAATAAGCAACTTCTGGGGCCAGAAATGCTCAGATAAATCCTGGAGTCACCCAGGAACGGCAGGTCCAGAACAGCCTCCTGCCCTGTACCCAAATGTTCCTTTTTTCACCCAACCTGAGGGTCCTGCCCTTATTGCAAGAACAGCTGGAGTGGGGTAAAATGGAGTTTGGCAAAATGCAATTCAAGACTGGTGGGAGAGAACTGAAAATTTGGGGTTTGGTGGGGATTTAAGGAAAGGATTTAAGTTAAAACACGGCCACACAGAGCTGCACCACCTGTGCTCCAAACTCTACAACAGCTTAAAACTATGAAAGGCAGCATTGGGAACATTCACAGCTTATTCATAGGCAAGTTAAAAGCTTGTTGTGGGTCTAAAATTTGGTGTAAAATAAAGAAAACTAGTAAAAACTTTGTGCTTCCTGCAAACCCTGCCCAGGAGCTCTGCTGGACCCAGCCATGTTCCCATTTCCTGGGGTAAATGGATAAAACACCCCCAAAATGCAGGAAAAATGAGTGAAAGGATGGAGTTTAGGTAGGGAGGAGAAGCTAAAATAGGGCTTGAGGTGGGATTTAAAGCACTGGGAGCTGTGCTGCTTCCAGAGAGGGGCAGGAGGGTTTGTTCCCATCTGTCCCTCACAGGAGGCAGCCCGTGGGATGGATGTGCTGACCTGAGTGTCACATCCAAGCAAAGCCTTCCCAGGGCAAAGGAACTGGCTCAGACTGGGGGATTCCCACCAGCACTCAAGGAGGGAAAATCAAACCCTGCCTGGAGCTCCCTGAATGGCTGAACAGCAGAAAAAACTGAGTTTGAACTTGGGAACAACTTGGAAATGGAGAAATAAAACCGTGGGGATTTGGCCTGGAAGTGCCTCTTCAAGAGAAAAGCTTCCTCAGCGAGTAGAAACATGATTATTTTGTCCTCCCACTGTGGTTAATTTTGGCACCTGGCCAGAAGGAAAGACGTGGAACACTTTCAACACCCGGGGATGCGCTGGCTTACGAGCGTTAAAAGCAGCTTGGAAAAATCTCCAGAAGAAATCTTCTCCAGCTCCGTGGACAAATGCTGCAGCATTTGGAAAGAAAAGACACAGACAGGCTCTAAAATCCAGTTCAAGGCGAGTACTGGCCAGGGTGGCACACGGTGCCCCAGGGATGCTCCAGTCCCGGCTCCTCCTGGCCCTGGAATTCCCAGCTGGATGCAGGGTGAAAGCAGGAGCCCCTACACTGCTAAAGTGGCCATTCTCTGCAGGGAAAAGAGAAACAGGAGAGGTCACAGCAAGGAAGGCAGCAGAGGGCAAAGCTGGAGGCAGCCCAGCTCATGGAGAGGTGAATCCAGCTCCATGGAACTGCTGCCCACGGCAGGAACCACCTGAGGATTTGCTTCATCCCCTCCATCCCAGCACACAAATGTGGGAAATGTGTGTAGTGGACCCATGAGGGGTAATTTTAGATGGTTGGCTTTAAGGCATTTACAGCACAGTGTGGCAAAAAGCTGATAGGCCAAGAAGCACTTACAATGTATTGTAATTAGGATTTTGTGATGTGATGGCATGAATTATAACATCTGTATTGTCTCACCCTTCACATGAGACTGAAAGTGGAATAAAAGTTTTTAGAACACCTCTCAGCTGCCCCATCTCTGGGTCAGAAAAGGGTATTGTTGTCCGACACACAAAGATCTGTTTTACTCCTTACATCACCCTGCAGCCTCCTGCCAAGCCCCCCTGAAGGGTTTTCCCATCTCAGCCTGAGCCCACACAAGTTCAGAGAGGTGGAAAAGCTCAGGAGTAAGGAGGCAGGTTGGTTACTCAGGGTTGCTCACTTTTATTTCCCTTCTCCATGGGGAATCACACTGCCAGAACCACCCAAGAAGCATCACATGTTGCAAACTGACCACAATGAATACTTAGAGCTTTGATAAAACTCCTTCCTCTGCCTCACTCAGGGCCCAACAGACACCAGGAACACACACAGACAGTGAAAATCGAAGATAAATCCACGATCCAGTGACTCCTGCAAAATCTCTGAGAGCAGCAACGTCACCACACGTCCTGGGAAACCTGGGACTCTGCCCTGCTCAGCACCATGAGCCATCCCATGATCCAGGGATGGAGCAAGCTGGGCTAAAACCACCATTTGCAGCAGCCAGCACAAGCACAAGCCCAGCTGGAGCCCCTGGATCAGCAGGCTCAGCCCCACTGAGGTCCCCCAGAATCTCAGGTTTTATCCAGCACAAGATTCCTTCTGCTCTGTGGGTTTGTCTTTGCCCAGAGTGGTTTCCATGCAACACGAATCAAGAGAAATCTGACTTACTAACCCCAAAGAGAGCACACCCAAGCTGCTTGCAGTGGTGCTCAGAGGCAAGCATTTCCCTCTGGAGGCTGCAAAGGAAACAGAGAAGCACAGCAGGGCTCATAGTGCATCTTAAAGGAGACTGAAATAGGAAAAGCAGCAAAGCAAATGAGGGAGGAGTGAAGCAGCCCCAAAATTCCCTGTTAGCCCAGGGCAGGTTTGTGTTGCAGCAGGAGGTGGTAGAAGGCAGGGACAGCATTTGGCTGCATTAAAAAACTGGGACAAAGAGGGTATTTGTAACTTTTCCAATCTGATTTTAGCCCAGAAGCAAAATCCTACCCAGAATTAATCCCTCTGCCAAAACCCCATGGCTCTGATGGAAACCTGCCCGTGTGGAGCCTGACTCCGAAACACTGGCACCACAATTCCAGTTGGATGGGGAGGATTTTTACGTTTTGGGGTTGGTTTTGAGGGGGTTTTCCAACTGTTTTTTGTTTTGTTTTTTTCCTTAATCCCATCCAGGCTGGATGATTTCCACGCAGAAACAGAGACCCTGCTCAGGATGCTGGGCAGGGTCTGGATTTCGGAGAGGACCACGGGCGATGCTGGGGAGGGGGAGCAGAGGGAAGGTACCACCTGGGCAGTGACTTCCAGCTGTGGCTGCTCAGCCCCTTCTCGAGCTTCCAGGGATGGGAAAGGCCCTCGAGCTTCCAGGGATGGGAGAGGCCCCAGCAGATGGAGGGGTTTGCTGCCCAGGCTGTGGTGCCGCGGGCGCTTTACGGTGTCGGCGCTGGCCCGCGGGGTAAAGCTGTTCCTCCTCATCCTCACAGGGCTCTGCCTGCTGGGCAGCTCGTGCTGATCCCACACAGAGGGAATTATCAGGAATGAAAGCAGTTTAAAGGCACGTCACACACCTCCAGCAACCCCACCCTGAGCGTCCCAGCGACCCCACGTTGGGCTGTGCCTTCCCCAGCTCTGCGCCAGCTTGGGAAACAACTTAATCCATCTTGGAGACAAGTGGATTTTTCAGCAGTTTTACTTCCCTTTGGGTCTTTTGTTTTGCTTAGATGGCTCTGTTTGGGTTTTTTAATGTTTTTTTTCCTCTCTGGACGATCAATTTGGGGGGAAAAAGAAATAAGCAAATAGAAAACTCTCCCTTCTTGCTTTCTTCTGCCCCACAGCAGCTGTGTTACCCAAGCAAAGCAAAGAACAGAGGCAGCCTCCAAGTGGGCAGCAATGATTTCCATGCAGGGATCACTGAGAAGTTGGAGAAGTGAGAAATCCCAGAGTGGTTTGGGTTGGAAGAACCTTTAAACATCACCTAATGCAACCCCCTGCCATGAGCAGGGACAAGCTGGAAACCACGAGGATCCACACAGAACGTGCCCAATATCCTCAGTTTGGCATTTGACAGCTCCACAAAGCCTCCAGCCACTGCTGCAGGCTCCCAGTTCCCCCAGTCCCTCGACACAAAAGAATCATCAGATCCCAGCCCAAGGGATCTTCATGAAATACAACAAAAAGCCTCAATGTACAAAACCTAAAATCAGATGCATTCAGACTAGAGCTGGTTTGTGCTCTCTAATGGGGTAATTAATTAGAGGCAATCACTGAGGCTTTCCCTGACAGGAAAACAGGGTTTGTAAAATCAAGGCCCTCAGAGATCAGCAGCTCCCCCAGATTTAGGAGGTGCTTGCAAGGAGGATGGTCAACAGTAATTAAACAATGGCAGAGAGAGGATTTCAGAAAGAGAAAACTCATCAAGACAAGAAGAAAAACCCACTTTAACCCTTTTGCCAAGTGTTTCTGAAATCACCAATAAGCATCAGCAACAAACACTGCACTGAAAGCTGAGAACAAGACCTGGAGTTTAAAATCTATGCCCTAAATTTGCTCATTCGGCTCCCTGCAACAGCTCTGAAAAACATCCCCCCTGGCCTGGGAAGAACTAATGCACCTTAAAATTAATTCTGCTTTTGGAGGTTATTTCTGAAGAGAATCCTTCTGCTCACTAAAAGCCATCAGGCTGTTCTGGCAAGTGTTTAAGAGGGTTTGTGACTTATTTTGGAAAAGGTGGAGAAGAGGGGTGCAGCAAAACTTACTGAGTTCAGGGAGGGCTTGTCCCGGTGAGTGTTCACTGCTTCCACATCCAGGGTAATTGTCTCCACCTTGCAGCCTTCACCCACGAGAGAGAGTTTATATGAGTAATTTATTCAAAAAACAGCAGGGAAAATGAACAGGAATAAATCTCTTATTTATAAAAATAACAGAGCTCCTAAATCACCCCACAAACAGAACTTTACACTTGGTGGTTTTTTAAGTGTGAGAGCACAGCCCTGAGTTATTTGGGCTGCAGAGAAAAGCCAATTTTAACTGACTGCACCCCAAGTTTGGAGGCACAGCCTTCCTCAGGGAAGGGAAAATCCACAGGGAAAATCCAGTTGTTTAAAAGAGAGGCCAGGGGAGAAGACCCTGCACCTCCACATCTGCTCCCCCAACACCCCCACCCCTCCAAAGCCTTTTCCATGTTAACTTTTTGCATGTTAACCAGGAAATAACCTCTTTATGTATTACCAGAAGCTTCTAGAGCATGGCCAAGTGCTGCCACACACGGACACAAACCTGCCCATAGCATCCCCACACACAACCCAGGGCAGGAATTAAAATTACAAATGAAAACAAAGCAGTTATTTACCATAGGCAACAGGTGTGAGCTTGAGAATGGTGTGGAGGGGGCAGCGCAGGTAGGGCAGCTCATCTAGGGCAGAGGAAGGGGTTATGGGGTCACCTGGCATGCCACAGCCCCCCTGTCCCCCCCAGCCCCACAGCAGCAGGGATGTCCCTGCCCATCCCAGAGGGCTTGGACTAAACCCTTTTAAGGGTCCTTTCAACTCAAACCACTCTAGGGTTGAATGGAAATTCCCCTGGGAATCAGAGCCCGTGGATGGCACCCAGGTATTCAGTGATGACAGCAGTGAGACACAGAAAATCAAAATACAGCAGCTGGGAATGAGAGTGGGGCCCAGGCTGGCCCAGGGCTCCCAGCACGGGCAGTGCTGGGTGAGGGGTTGGACTCCACCCTCTAAAAGGGCTTTTCCTGTCCAAAAAATTCCATCATTCCATGTCCAGTGCACAGGGCCAGCCAGAGGAAACCTCTCCAGGGGCACAGGGCTGGGAAAGCACCTCAGCAACTGTTGCCCTGATTCTTAAAATTTTCTAAAGCCTTCTGAGTTTACATTCTTGTAGAGAACTTTCTCACACAACTTCCTATAAACAATCTATTGTTTTGCATTCCTCCATAGAAGCAAAAAAGCTTATTATACTAATAATTTGTCCAATGTCACTGGAGAGGTGGCACATTCACTCTCCAATCCATGTCACCTTTAGAAAAATATAAATGCTAAAATCAAAAAAGAAACTTCCTCTTTTTCACCTTACAATGGCAACAGCTCAGGTTGTGCTTTCACATATCCTGTAACAACAAGCAACAGCTGCCATGGGCCCACAGGAGATTCATTCAGAGCTGTGTTTAAAAGTTTATCAAGTCGGTTAGAAGTTTATAAAACATCATTAAAAGTTTTATGAAGCTCTAGTGCCACTCCCTGGAGCTTGCAGCAGACTGGAGCCTTCCAGGTATGTGTGCTGTGCAAGAAATCAGCATTTCCCTGGGATGGAGCACTTCTGCCAACCCTTCCAGGCCACTGAGGCTCTTTAATGCATCAGAAAATGATGAATTTTTTTTTTCCTGTACATTAAAAACCAGTCCCCTACACATTCTGCTGCTGAAAACAGCTCCAGAAACAACATGGGGCAGCAAAAGAGCAGCACATCCCCAGGGAGATCCTTGCACTGCTGCAGTGCAAGGGTTAAAGCACTGCTGAAACATTTCCTTTCCTCCTTTTTTAAACATCTTGTTAAAAAACCTCACCTTGTTAAAAAAAAAAAAAATAAAAATCCACCCAGTCATTCCAAAGCACCCTCCCAAAAACCCCATGAGGGGAAGCAGGGAGAGGAGCATCATCCCTTTATTTTTGTACCTGCACTCTTGTCAAGAAAATAAGCCAGGAGGCACCTCATAACTGCCTGGTGGGAGATTACCAGGACATTGCCTTGCCTTTCCAGCTCCATAATTACTGGCTCCAGGCGCTGCACCAAGTCCTGGTAGGACTGGAAAACCAAACAGGAATTGGTCAAGGGGTTGTGTAAACACAGGGTTAAACACAGGTGGCAATTAACAGCGTCACATTCAGGGAAGTATCAGTTAAAGCAGCATAAAGTTAAAGGAGGGTATGGGTGAGGTGGTAAAAATAGTAAAAAAAGACCCAAAAAAGGCAACAGCAGAAAGTGAATTTCAGTGTCAGAACCCTCAGACCGTGGGAGGGCTCAGATTACTGGTAACTCAGTGAGTGCAGGAAAAAAACCCAATAAAATAGTAAATGATTCATTTGAACAGTTTGTGAAGTTAAGTCAGAAATGACTCCAGGCCACACCCACGATAATTTTGTTTCCCAGATGGTTCTCAGGGACAATTCAGGCCTGCGATGCATAGCCCCCTCAGTGTCTGAGGGCAGCATCCAGCACGTGGCCAAATTAATGGATTGAAAATCATCATCTGCAC
Organism: Lonchura striata; assembly: GCF_050655825.1. Lineage (NCBI taxonomy): Eukaryota > Metazoa > Chordata > Aves > Passeriformes > Estrildidae > Lonchura > Lonchura striata. The sequence goes on along the minus strand of NC_140728.1, from coordinate 7,037,900 downwards.
ACCCCATGAGGGAAATCAAGAAATATTTCCCCCAGAAGAGAACTGGAGATCCTGATGTTTTCATTAGGATGCAAATCTGCAATTTTGCATACAAATATCGGCAGAATAACTTCAAACAGAGTCAGTTTTAACCCCAACCCCACACAGAAATGTTTGTTTCACTGCACTGTGTATAGTTGTTGTTTCTTTAGGTCCTCACCTCCCCTCCAGGGTAACGATAAAGATATTTCTCCTGATCCCTCATGGCAAACTCATCTGGATACTTGGCTTCAATTTCTGCATAGGTCATTTCTTCACAGACCCCCTGAGGGAAGGAAAAACTCAAACCACAAACCTCATTTCATCAGAGGGCCAAGAGGGACGCAGCAGGGAGGGAAGGAAAAGCAGAGGCTGAGATCAGGGCTCCTTTTATGGCATGGAAATTTTAGGTGTTGCATCTGACCCAGCCCTGCCCTCAGTGCGGGTTCCAGGGTGGTTTGAAGAGGCTGGGCTTTGGTTTTATCTCAAAACTAGAAAGGATGACATCCCTGGTGTTGGCCAGGGATGCAAAATGAGCCCTCAGCAACTTCCCCAGCAACCACCCTGCAATTTCCTGAGAGAATCAGAGTGGGAGCAGCAACCTTTGCCCAGCCAGGAGGGTGTGACAGATGTCTGGGATGCTCAGTGTTCTTTTCCACCTCCACACCACCTGGAACGTCCCCAGCAAGACCTGGCAGCTCTGAACACTCTCAGCCCTGTCCCCAGGCACCCCAAACCTCCTCCTGGAAGGCTGAGGTCCGTGATACAAAAACACAGCTATACACCAAGAGAAAACGGCCGGGTTCGTGGTGATGAATTTGGCTTTAAGGATTATTTCCCACCTAGAAAAGCTGAGGTTTTTAGGCAGCCTCTCACTCACAGCATCGATCTCATTGAGGATTTTCCACTGCTCGTAGAGCACCCCCAGGGACTCGGCTGTCTGGATTGTCCTCTTCAGCTGGCTCGTCCACACCTTCAGGTCCACGATCTCCTGCTCCTCAATGAACTTCTTCAGAGCCTGGGAAAACTGGGGAGAAAAGTTCCAGGAGGTCAGGAGCAGGGTAATGCCTTTTTGGGATCCCTAAAAACACAGACTGTAAAAATTTTAATTATAAATATATAATTTTAATTATAAATAATTAAAATTTTAATAATTAATTCAGGACAGAACTAAAGGAATAAAAAGCAGGTATATTTATTGAATATAAATATTCAGGTACATTTAGGGCAGACAAAGTTCCCCATGGGCTACACCCAAAAATAGACCACTGTCAGAATCCAGAGCTTCTGGGACCTTGGCAGGGGTCAGAACCCCCTGGACAGAGCCCCCAGAGACACTGGCTGTGATCTCTGCCCATGGAAAAGAGTTTTCAATCTTACAGCATGAATTACCAGCTCTGAGTGTTTGATATCAGTAATAATTAAGTGTGGCACAGGTGCAAAAGTAAAATTTTAGGATTCTAGATGAGGGGTCCAAAGGGGACAAGCTGGAGGAAATTGGGAATGCCTTGTCCTTTTTCTCCTTCTTCATGCCCTCCATGTCTCACTGTGCTGTTGGCATTTTTCTGTTGGTTCAGGCTGGGGACACACTGTCCAACGTAGGTGACAGATATTGGCACGTTCTTGTAAATGCAGCCCAGGGAGTTTCTGGTATTTAATGTTTGTCACATCCCACTGAGGGCAGAGCCCCACACGCTGCCCTGCAGGACAGAGCTGGGCAGGGCAGCAGAACATGTGAGAGATAAACAGAATAAACAACCTGGAAACCAGCACAGACCAATTCTGGCTTCTGCTTTGGCAGGGGGCTGAGAGACAGAGACTTTTACAATCTCAGAATCATCAATACCTCAGATTCTGACAGACCACAGCTTTCATACTTTTATAAGTTTGGGCCATTTGCATTTTGGGGGTTAATGTTCTAATTACAGCTTCAGGTAATGAAGTTTGCTGCCCCCAACTCACTTTTGTTTCCATCTCTCAGGGCCTGAGGCAGTGAGGTGTCCTTGATTGCCAGGCCTGGAGAGGAATTTTGTCAAAATGGGAAAGCAGCAGCTGACACTGGGTGTGGAGTTTAGAGTTACACACTAAAGAACTGCAGAATTACATACATGATATGTATTTCATAAATACATGAAAAATAGAACAGCTAAAATCCTAAGGCATGGAGGGAGCAGGGGGAGCTGCAGCTGCTCAGAGCATCCCTGGGGGATGTGGGGCCCTGATGCCTTCAGATTTCAACCTTTATAATTTCTAAATCCTGTCCTGCATTAGTGCCTAACTCTGAAGTCCATATAAAGTGTTAACTACTGTCCTCACATTTTGGTCAGGCAAAACAATCCTCTGGGCTTGGAACTCAAGGAGAAAAGTGTAAACAAAAGTGAACTGGGGGTACCTTCATGACCTGAAGTTGGAACTGGAGAATTAACCCCTGATGTGCAAATGGACCAAACTTATTTCAGTCTGAGAAACTCGTGACCATCATTCATCTTGGGTGCAGCTTCTGGGAGCTTTGAAGGCCTTTAATAAATACCTGTCTTATTCTCTTAGTCCTGTCCAGCCTCTGTGATGCTTCAAGAGGCTGATCTGGAACAGAGATTAGAGAGAGCGAAAAGAATAAAGCAGGTATTTATTGAGAGGCCTTTAAAGGATACACCTTGGGCAGCACCAGGGCTACACCCAGGATGGATCCAAGATAGATTCTGGAGTTTTTACACTTCTGTAAGATTTGGTCCATTTCCATATTGGGGTTAATTGTCCAATTAAAGCTTCAGGTGATGAAGTTCCATGCTCCTGGTCTGCTCCCCTCAATTCACTGTTGTTTATGCTTTTTGGGGAACAGTTGTGCTTGATTCTCAAGCTGCAAAAGGACTCTTTTGTCTGTTTGAAAACTAGATACAGTTTATATCAAAATATATTTTCAATAAGGTAATAGTTATGTTCTAGTGTTATTATTTCCAGTATTTCTATTTTGCTTTTTCAGCTGTACTTTGGAGCATTTTCTGATTCTATTGGACTGTATTTTTCAGTTGAGTCTTATTGTGAAACTATGTGAGGCTTCAGAAAGGAACACTGGGGGATCAGCCTGGCCAAGGAAGAGGAATTTGCTGCAATAATTTGTACAGACTGAAAAGGTGATGCACATGTAATGAAAGCCAATGCAGCCAATTCTGCAGTGATTAGGACAGAATATGAAGGAGATGCTGGTTTAGAGACAAAAGGATAGCTGACAAAAGTGTTGAGAAAAGGTCAGAATTGAATGTGCCAGGCAGCAACTGACAGAACCAGAGGACAGTCTTAAACTGCACCAAGGGAAATTTAGGTTGGATATTAGGGAACAGTTTTTCACAGAAAGGTGATAAAGTTCTGGAATGTTCTGCCCGGGGAGGTGGTGCAGTCACCATCCCTGGGTGTGTTTAACAAAGCCTGGATGTGGCTCTGGGTGCCAGGGTGGAGTTGAGGTATAGGGACTGGGTTAGACTCAATGATCTTAAAGATTTCTTCCAACCTGGTGATTCTGTGATGAGAATTTACAACACTTAGTGCAAAGTTCAGAGTCCCACACCAAGTCAGCACAGAACCTGAGAAACACGAAAGCTAAAACTTAAGGCACATCTGCACTAGGCAGCCACTGCAAGGCACCAGCAAAATGAAATGTAAATTTTAAGGAATTTAGAGATTTTAGAGGAGCTAAGATTTTAGTTAGAAATAAGCATTACTAGAGTTAATTAAAATAAATGAGTAGGCTTAGATGAAGTTAAGAGTTAGTAGTTAACTGATAATTGATTGCTTGTCAGCACAATGTTGAGTTAGCTGGGTTTATAATGAAAAATACACAAACTGACAAATTGCTTTTAGGAACATAAGACAATTGTGGGCCTGCTCTGTTCTGAAACCAATTGAAGACAAGGAATGGGAGTTCTACCAAGAGTTCATTTGTCATATTTGCATTGAAAAGGTAGAAAGGTCAGAATGAGGAAGACTTCATTGACTTCCTCATTTTGGGACCCCTCCCCATGAAAGGGACACCGACCCATATCAAGGGACAAACCACGCATGCTTTTGAAATGAGGAATGGGACGTACCAAAATCATGAATATGCATTTTTATTTTGGGTATTCAATACTTGTATGGATAAAAGGGCTCTGTAATGACCTGGAAGCTGCAGTGTGGATTTAGGAGCGATCCCACACACAATAAACACACACTTTCTAACTTTAAACTGTTAGAGAGTTTTTGTCCCTCACATCTGGATATTGGTACTAGATCAATATCTGTTGGAACTCAAAATGTCCCTCAGACATTTTTGGAGGTTCCGGGCCCAGGTCAGAAGCATTTGAGACCCTGGCACAGCTGGAAACAGCTGTGATTTTGGGTTTGAGCCATGGAATGAGTTACCAACCTTGAAGGTGGAACAAGGAGTCACAAAAGTTTAGATATTATAGTAGCAGTAGTCACAAAGTAGAGGGGAAAATTTTTTAGTATTGTACAAGGGGGTTTTAACACCTGTACAGGGGGGTTTTGGTTTTGTACATGGGGGTCAGAAGTTTTAAGATGGATTTGGGATCTGGGCTGATCCTGTTCCTCCTCTTTCTCCTTCCTTACCTCCATGTTCTTGGTGATGTTGGCACTCACAGATTGGTTTAGAGTAGAAAAGCACCATTTAATATAGGTAATAGGCATTGGGGAAAAACTGTAAACATGTAACATGTAATGTACCATATAAAAGATAGAAAATCACCATTTAATATAGGTAATAGGCATTGGGAAAAACTGTAACCATGTCACACGTAATGTACATATAAAAGACAGCAGCAGCCCTGGGTGGGGAGAGAAGAAGCAGTCGGGGTCAGAGAGGATGTCAGGGTGTGTGTGTGCCTCTGCCTGAGCTGTGAGCAAACCACAGCAGCTCCAGAAGAAAATCTTTTAGATAACTTGCAATAAACTGCCTTGAGACCCAACAACAGAGACTGCTGAGCCTTTCTTGGGAAGCACGGGCTGGAGGAGAGACTTTTCCACCACACGGAGCCCCTGAACCAGGCCGGGGGTTCCAGCAAATATCCATATTTTTTTAATAAATCACCAGAGCACAGCTGGGCACCTACCTGCTTGCCCCGGGCCGACAGCCCCGAGTCCCCTCCAATCCTGCCCAGGAGGTTGTACTCGCTCTCGCCGTGCCGGCAGAGGTAGATGGTGCGTGGCTGGACGTGGATGTTCATCAGGTAATAGACAATTTTACTCTGGATGTAGTCCTGCACTCGGTTAACCAGGAACCGCTGGCCCACGTTGATCACTTTAATGAAGGAAAGATCTCTGGAGTGGACATAAAGGAAGAACAACCCACATGGGTGGTTTGAAAAACCAGGCACAAGCACCTGCAAGGGTCACCCAGCTACTGCTCCTCTAGGAAAGGCAGGACAGGCTCGGAACTGCTGGCCTTAAAAATCCTTCCCTGGGAGGGTGGGGAGGCCCTGGCACAGAGTGGCTGCTCCTGCATCCCTGGAAGTGACCAAAGCCAGGCTGGACAGGGTTTGGAGAAGCCTGGGATAGTGGAAGGTGTCCCTGCCCATGGCTCTTTGAGATCCCTTCCAACCTAAACCATCCTGTGGTTCTGCAGCACACACAGAAAAATCCCTTCAGATCTCACTTGGGACGTGTGATTCACCTGCACACAGTCACACCTGGGGAGAGCAGAGGTGTTGGAGCATCCTGACAGCAAAGCAGCTCCTGTGCCCAAGGACAGAGGGATGTGCCAAGGGATTTGCTCACTTGTCATTAGCATCCGGGTCCAGAGGCTGGTAAGTGACCTTGTAGCACTCGATCCTCTTCAGGAAATCGTCCATCACATTCTCCCGGTGCCTCTCTGGGTAGTCAGGGCTGGAAACTTTCACCTCCTGCCCAACAGACAGCCGAGTTAAGCAAACTCAAGAGGGAAGAAAAGCCACGATGAATAAAATTCCCCTCTTTTGAAACAAATCCACATTGTTTGACGCTGCCCTGAGGAAAAACCTGCTCCTGGAGAGAAAACAAAGGGCGACTCTTAAGGCACTGAAGGGGTTGGCCCTGACAGACACCGCTGGCTCAGAGCTCTGCCCTCCCTCCCTCGCCAGGACAGCGCTCCAAGGTCACCCATTCCCGGCTCCTCTGGATTTCCACATTCTCACATAACGGCATCTCTGGCTTTTAATAAACCTGCAAATCCCAGCTCCTGTCCCGCAGGTGAAAGGAGAGAGGGAGGATTTCACAGAGATCCCCACGAGCTCCCCGAGCCCGTGACCTTGCACTGGGAGCCTGAACAGCAGCCGAGCCTGGGAAGGGCAGCACGCACCAGGATATTGGCAGCGATGACCTCCGGATCATCACAGACAGACTCCACAAAAAACACCTGGGCAGGAGGCAAGGAAGCACATTTCAGAGTCAAAACTGCAGAGCTGCTGTGCCAGGGAGCCACAGCATCCCTCAGCACAGCAACTGCAAATCACACGCACAATTAATCACACACACAATTAAAGCATTACCTTGAAAGCATTTTCCTTAGCAAAATTTAAGATCAGGTCTCGGCGCTCCCGAGTCGTGTTGGTTGCATCAAACACCTGGCAAAAAATGAGGAAGGAGTACTGAGCAAGTTCATCTTAAGACTTTTAAACTCCAGCTCCAAATCAGGTCCCCAAACACTCCAGGCAGCTTTGAACTGCCCTGGTGTAAAATTATTTTTAGTGCAGAGGATCTTACAGCTATTTGCCCACACTCCTCCAAGAGATAAGACTTCACATCTTCCAGAGCCACCAGGGCACAGCGTCTGCAGGACAGAAATAGGGATGGTCACAGCTGATGGAAAGCATTCCCACAGCAAAGCTTCTGAGCCAGCAGGGAGGGATTCAAACACCTCCCTCGCACCCCTGCACCGTTCTAAGAGCCCCAGAGATCTTGGGGCACCTCCACTGTGTGGCCTGACCCTGAGCTTTGTGGCAGCCCCAAACTCCCACACCCATCCCATCCTTGGCAGGATCCCTGCACAGGCTGTGCTGTTCCTTCTTCCTTCCCCAGGCGCTCGTGGTTATTTTCTGCTCCTCGTGCACACAGCCTGCCAAGACTCCAGCATCCCCAGCCCTCCCCGGAGCCACCCAGCCCCTGACAGGGACTCACTTGCGGATTTCCATGGCCTCTTTGTTGTCGTGCCTGAAGAAGTCGTAGGACTTGTAGGACTTCACCGCCTCGCGCCGATACACCCCTAAATTAAACACTTCACACAGGAGAGGAGAGGGTGAGGGCATTCCGCTGGCAGGCGTCACAGCCCGGGCAGGGATGTCCCCAAACACGCACACCCACCTTTGGTGGGCACCCCGATCCAGTTGAGGTAGCGGGTGAGCTTTTTGGACATGTAGGTCTTGCCCCTCGCGGGCAGCCCGATCATCACGATCAGCGTAGGGGAGTTGGTCATGTAGGAAGCCCATGCTGCAAAAAAAAAAAAAAGAAAATAAAAAAAGCCCCCAAACCACCCCAAAACAGCATCAGGGGCGCTGCAGAGCATAAAGTGAGACCCAGCGCAGCGTCACCCCGTGTCCCGGTGGATAAAGCACCTCCGCGCATCCCAGGACGGGCTCGCGGTGTGTCCTTGTCGTTAATGAGCTGCTGTGATCACTCTGGGTCTCCAAGGTGTTTGCTAATGAGGCGCACCGGCAGCACCGCTGCCTAATGGGGCTTTTAGTGTTAAAAGCATTTGCCGCCCGGGCAGGCGCCGTCAAGGGCGAACGAAAGATGTTTTTAACAAAACGGTCACGTTCTCTCAGCAAAGCAGCCCGAGCAAGCTCCGAAAAGGCCCGCGGAGAGGCGGATTTGGGGCGAAAAGCACGGGATGGGGATGGGCGCGGGGGACCGGCGGGAGGGGAGAGCGGGGCAGGGGCAGGACGGGGACCCGCGGGAGGGACGCGAGGCTCGGGGCAGACGCGCGCAGCCTTCCCCCCTCCCGCCGCGGATCGCGGTTCCGTAGGGCTCGGAGCGCGCACCCTGCCCCGCACCGCCGGGCCGGGGCTACTCACAGCACTGCTTCTCGCCGGCCCGGCCCCGCGGGGCCCCGGCGCAGCCCCGCGGCGCCGCCGACATGGCTCCGCGCCCCGCCGTATGCAAATCGCATGCAAATCAGCGGCGGAGCTCGCACACGGCGGAGCGGCGACGGAAACCGGGTCCCGGGGACCGCACACGCGGGAAAAGGGGCGCGGCGGGGCGGGAAAACGGGCCCGCGTCACGCGCGCGGGGGCGCGCGCTGTACGCAAATGAGATCGTGTGGGCGGGGCAGCTGCTTGCTGTATGCAAATTAGGCCTGGAGGGCGGGGCAGCCGCTGCTGCATGCAAATGAGGCCTGGAGGGAGAGCCGCGCGCTGTATGTAAATGAGACCGAAATTTCGGTGGGCGGGGCGAGAGGGGAACGGGAGCGCGCGCGCCACGCAAATGAGATGGGCGGCGATGAAAGGGGAGCGGAGCTCGCGCCTCTATGCAAATTTAGGCGGGCTATGCAAATCACATGGGCGGTAATCATCGGGGAAGGGCGGGGGACCGCGACTCACGGCAACGCCTGGCGTTATGCAAATGAGCTGGCAGGCGGCGTCCGGCTGCATGCGGACTGAGTGGGCGGTGCCACCTCCTCTATGCAAATCGGAGGGCGGGCGCGCGGCCCGGCTCTATGCAAACGCGCGCCGGGGGCGGGGCGCGGCGTGCTCTCGCGAGAGCGGGGCGGGCCGGGCCGGCGGCGGCGGCCCCAAGGATGCTGCGGCTGCGCTGCAAGGCCCGGAGCGGCTCGCACGCGCTGCCGGGGCTGTGGCCGCACTCCCGCCTCCGCGACATGCAGGCCGCGCTGGCCGCGCTCACCGGGGTGCCCGCGCCCGCGCAGCGCCTCCTGCACGGCTTCCCGCCGCGCAGCCTCGACCTCAGCGACGGCGAGCGGCGGCTGGGCGAGCTCGGCATCCACTCGGGTGAGGGCCGCGGGGGGCGGCGCTTTGCGGGCTCTGCCGCCCCGCCGGCTGTAATTGCGTTAATTAAAGAGGCCGTGGCACGCACGCCCCGCGTCAGCCGGCGGTCGGGCCGGTTCCTGCTGCCGGGGGAGGTGGCGGCGCTTCCTGCTCGCCGCCGGTGCTTTGGCCGCTGCCGGGGCTCCGCGGGGAGCAGCGCGGGGCTGGAGGGGACGGGGCCCGGCCGCGCCAGGTGAGTCCCGCGGGGACCGTTGTGCTGCCACCGGCTGTTGGCCGAGGCTGTTCCCGGCGGGACGCCGAGCCGGGGGAAACGGGCCCAGGTGTGCGAGGCCAGGTCGGACGGGGCTCGGAGCAGCCCGGGCTGGTGGAAGGTGTCCCTGCCATGGCAGGGGTGGGGATGGGTGGTGTTTGGGACCCCAGACCAGTCCATGGTTCTCCTCCGGGATCCTCAGCAGGGACAGTACGGCCGTGTTGTTGTGTTTGAGGAGCAGCAGCCGCTTTAAGTCTCCCCTTTGCGCCTCTCTCACCCATCCCCGCTTCTTTCTGGCAGGTGACACTCTCATAGTGGAAGAGGACACATCCAAACCCGAGCCTGACTCGCCGGTGGTGGCCAAAAAAGCAATGTCCCAGCCTGTCAGGGAAGCCGTGCCTGTGCTGGCCAGGAGGGTGGTGCCAGCAGACAATTCCTGCCTGTTCACCAGCGTGTCCTACGTGGTGGAGGGCGGCGTGTACGACCCCGGCTGCGCCCCGGAGATGCGCAACCTCATCGCCCAGATCGTGGCCAGCGACCCCGAGTCCTACAGCGAGGCCGTGCTGGGTAAAACCAACAGGGAATACTGTGACTGGATCCGCAGGGAGGAGACCTGGGGAGGAGCCATCGAGGTGTCCATCCTCTCCAAGTTCTACCAGTGCGAGATCTGCGTGGTGGACACGCAGACCGTGCGCATCGACCGCTTCGGCGAGGACGCCGGCTACAGCAAGCGCGTGCTGCTGATCTACGACGGCATCCACTACGACCCGCTGGAGCGGCGCCTGCCCGGCTCGGACCTTCCTCCCCAGACCATCTTCCCCAGCAGCGACGACGTGGTGCTGGCGCAGGCGCTGGAGCTGGCGGATGAGGCGCGCAGGAAGAGGCAGTTCACGGACGTGAATCGCTTCGCCCTGCGCTGCATGGTGTGCCAGAAGGGACTGACGGGGCAGCTGGAGGCCAGGGAGCACGCCAGGGAGACTGGACACACCAACTTCGGGGAGGTGTGAGCTCGGCGGGAGGAGGGTGCCATCGACTACCTCAGCGCTCCGGAATCCAATTCTGGAGTCCCCAGATAAGCTGTTTGTAATCATAAAATTCCGTTCACAGAGCTTGAAAAGCGAATTAACTTCACGGTGGCCGAGGCGCAGGTTTGGGAATAGGGGATTGGGAATAGGGATGGCACTTGGGCAGGTGGTGGACAGTGGCAGCCACACCTTGATTTCATCACCTTCTCTGTGTGTGTGTGTGATCTGAGCACACAGACGCAGGCTTGTCCAACACTGGTGTAAAATCCACCTCTGAGGTGCTGAATGTACATTTTCAGGGTAATTCAATTAATCTGAGGCTTTGGGAAACACTCATGTCAGCATCACTTACACTGAGAATTAGGCTTTGCACTCACGCTGAGAATTAGGCTGAGCAGCTCTCAGAGGGGAGAATGCTCATGTGGTGCGTGATTTGTAATGGAAATATCAAGTACAATAACAAAATATAAGTTGTAGTGGAAAGAGGATCTCTGAGCTGCCCTGTACCGTCAGGAATAGACTGTGTAGTTTGTGTGCAGAGAACTTTAGGGAAAGCAATGGCCTCTAAGCTTTAAGGTAGCCTTTAAATTAATGAGTAGATGAATAAGTGTTGAATAAAACTTACTAATCCTCCGTAGGTAGTTTTTAGTTGCTTGAAAAATAACTCTTAATCCCCCGGTGTTTACACTGCATCAGAGCATAAGCATGTTTCCTGGAATACTTGGGATTCTTCATAATTGCATTGGAAATTCCTGCAAGAGGGAAGTGAGTAGTTAGGGAAGTGACTTAATTTGCATCTGTTAAATACATTGAGTATTTTACTTGAGCAGAGCCAATCACGGCCATGGTGTTACTAAGCTGTTCCAGTTTCCAAATACTGTGAATGAGCACTTTAAGGTTGAGTTCTCACTCTTTGCTGGTAAAAAGTTTTGCCCTCTGGAGGCCAGAGCCAGAAGGGAGGCTTGAAATTCCATCTGCTTTCTGCCTTAATGTGTTTGATTTGCCACCGCTGACTGCGGAGTAGCAAGACTTTCATTGTGATAATGAAAGGTGCAGCTGAATATTCAGATGAAAATAAGCTGGGAAAAGTGCCCCACTCCTTGGACTGTTCAGAATCAGGGAAGGTGAAATTGGTTTAATTGGAATATCTTACCTCACGGTGGGGTCGTGAAGCTGAACAGCGAGGGCTTTCAAAAGGTGCTGTAAAGGTGCATATTACTGAAGGGGATTTATGTTGGTTTTTTTTTCTTTGAAATGCCTGCAACACGTCCTTATTTCTTAAATTTTAAAATATCCTTTGCCTGCCATTCTTCTTTTACTGTTTTGAGTGACCTTCTTTGCACTTTTAGACTGGGGAACAAGAAGGGGTGTCCTTGGACTGAGGCAGAAATATAAATCCACTTTCCACGTGGAACCTAAAACCCAGTTTGAAAGGGCTCTGTTCCCTCGGGCACTGACCAAACTGGTGCAGCAACACCACCTTTTCTGCAGAAATCATATTTCTAGTTCTCAGCAGAGGCTCCAGTTGGATCTTGAAATACAGGAGGGTTTTATTGAAGAAAGAAGGTAATTACTTAAGTGCTTTGCTGAATTAAGGCATGAATAATTAAACAGCCTAGGATCACCCAGAGCACTATGGACTGGGTTTGTTTTTAATTCAGTATTAAAAAACACATTAGCACTGTTGGGAGTTCCCTACAGAAAGCCACTTAGCTTCCAGTGTTAAACCCCACTCTGCTTTTAGCCTGTCATTAGGAAAAGAAGATAAAAACCCCCCAAAACCCAACATTAAACCCAACCCTGTAGAAGCTGATGCTTAAAAACCTCCAGAAATACCTGACAGTTCAAAGGAACTTGAAGATTACACTGTGTTATAACTACTTGAGCTGAAATACTGGCTAGGAAGGAGACCAAGAGACTGGCAAGCCCCAGGTGTGCTCTCAGCTGTCCCAGGGAAGCAGGGACGTGCCTGGGACAAGGAGCTGATCCTCCCCTTTGCCATCTGCCACATGGACACAATACCTACCTCAGAGAGGTGCACGAGGTGTCTTGGAAACACAAGTGGAAGATCCATATTTATTGTCTGCCTTGACTTTGGGGAGCAACCCTTAGATTTTAGCTTTGTGTCCTGGATGGATTTCTCAAAGTGTGTAATACCTTTTTTTTTTTTTTTTTTCCCTGCTATTTCTCAGTTGCAGTATTTGAAAAATGACCTTTATTTAATCCAGAGTGTTGAGCTTTGCTAGATCATGTTTGCATTGGGAATCTGCTAACAGAGAATCAGTTCCCTTGGAGGGAGATGTGTCACTATCACAGCTTGGATGTTCTCTTTTGTTGCCTAGAAAATAAAATCTCTTTGGATAAAAAAGATATACCTGTAATTCTTGGTTGTAAAAGTTGGTATTGTGACAGGCTGACAAAGAACAAGTCCTTGACTGCAAGAAAAATTTCTCCTTACTTCTAAACTTTCCCAAACAAAAAGTATCTCAATTATTTAAAAGGTAAAGTCTGGATAGTTTTAAAGTACAACTCTTTTTCTTTTTAAAAATTCTTATTGGAGTGTTTTTTAGTACTTTTAAACTAGGATTTTCCTGCCCTTAATGACACAGTTAGGGAATTATCCCAAGAATTGCATCCTTCTAGTGGTAGGATGAGCTCTGAATACCCGAATGGGCTGAGATGAGCTTCAAGATCTTTTCCAAGCCAAACCGCTCTGGGATTCTATGAAACATGGTACCTGAGATCTCAGGACTCAGCTGTAAAGAGAGTTCTGCATCCCTCCAGAATCTTTTATGCATTGAAATGCACAAATGATGAAGCTGACTTAAAAATATTTGTGTCCAGCATTACACAGCTCTACTCCATGGATGCAGTAGACTGAAAGAGCAGTCTGGGGAGAAAATCAGTAATAACTGGAATTTCGGAAGGACAAACCTAATTCCGAAGTTCTGAGCAAACTCCTATCCCAAGAGCAGTTTCTGGGGAGAGCACTGAGAAAAGGAACATCCTGTTCCCTGGCACAGCTCAGATCAGCACCTTTCCCTGAGCACAGTCACAGGGTGCCGTGGTGGCAGTTTGGGGACAGTGTCCTGTACCCATCCTGCTCTGCTGGAGAATATCCCAGCTCTGGAACTGGGATTGTTCTGGGGCAGCCACGCAGTGAGGTGAAACCTCTGTGACCCTGCAGCGTTGGGTTTGCCCTTCTCCTCTGGGGCTGAGTGAGGAGAGAGCAGAAATTCTCTGCTGCTGCCTGGAGCACAGAGAGCCTCGAGCTGGGGGAGGTTCTGAGAAATCAGACTGACACACGGGTGCTGAATCATCTGTGTGTGGCTGATTTCACTGCAGAACCCACCCATGGGCCAGCCCTGGGAACCTCTCCCTGCCAAGGAAACTCTCCAGAAGAGGAACTAAAAGTTGTCAGCTTGCTGTTTGGAAAATTGCAGCTGCCATGCAATTAAATGTCTGCCTGCATTTTAAATCAACCTTTACATCTACAACCTTTACATCCATCTCTAAAGCTGCTGTCAGGTTTGCTCCAAATAAAATTCCCTCAATTTGGGTGAAATCACTCCTTCTGTTTTGGCTGTCTGAGCACCAACTCCCCCCTGAAACAGGGATGCAACAGAGGAGTTAACAAAGTCAGCTTGTCCAAGATCACAGAGCCCTTGTCTATTATTTTTAATTAAACTCTTGAGGAAAATGTTGGGGAACTGTTAAAGTTTGAGAGCTGCTTTCTCACTTCTGGTGGTAATGGTAAGCTATGGGAACACCTCAGCTCCCTCCTCTAGCTCCTTTCTGTGAAACAGAGATAATAAATAGAGCTCCTTGGCCATGGGAAGGTTTAATGAGTGCTGTGCAACAGGAGGCATTAACTACGTGCTATTTTCCATAACTGAGCTGTCAGCACACAGGCTGTGCCTGCAATTTGGGTGAAGGAAAGTGCCCAAGAGTCCCACAGAGTCAAATAAACCTCCTTACCTCGACAGGAATCTTATCAGTGACGCCGTGTGGGTGCTTTTCCTCTAGGGCCAGGCCTGAGTCACTTGTGCCCTCGTGTTTAGGAACAGGGTGAGGCTCAGCAGGGCTGTGAAGCTGCCAAAGTCCTTCCAGGGCACAGGGAAGTCGTCTCTGCATCGTTTGACTCCTCGCATATCCTTCATGCCATCTATGTGAAATCACACTTTGTTTTGGGTTGGAGCTATTTATATTTGTTGGAGGAAGAGGAATGTGGAAAAAGAACAAGTTCTTTCTGGGTTCCTGATTCAGAGGAGCTCGAGATTTCTCCTGATGGATCCTGACACTTTCCTGACCACACAGGGCTGCTGGCAGCCAGCTCTGCCTGTTGGACTGCCCAGGCTGGAGTCCTGCTGCTGTCAGGACACCCCTGCCCCGTGCTGCTGCTCACTCACACCCTGCTGGCAGGGCAATAACAAAATTACCCCAGCTTTGCTTTCCTCCCTCTCTCAGAGCAGCCTCAGCACCCAGCACAACTCGACAAAACCCACTCAGCTCGAAAGCTTCCACTTCAAATTAAAATGAATGCATTCATTTACAATCAAACCCATTTCATTAATGAATGCCACGTTTAAACTCTGTCGATGCCGTGCCACCCAGCACAGCTCCTGAAGCACTGGCACCAATCCTGCCCTCAATCCCTGGCTGTAACAACGCTCCAGCAGCTCTGGCTGCATCCCCATCCCTCACCTGCTGCAGGCCAGCGTGGGGCAGCAGGAGGGGCTGGGGCTGGCTGGGGCTCTCAGCAGCCTCTGCTTTGTGGATTTGCTCTCCAGCACGTTCCCTTCTGGAACAGCACCTGGCTGGGCTCAGCACTGCCAGTGGGAGCCTCTGGCTCATCTCCTCTCCCTTCATCTTCCCCTGGCTTTAATTAGCTGATGTTTCCACTTCCCCGTTCTGTGGAGCAGGGAACATGTGTGGCAACACAGCCTTTTGCTAAAAATACAAATTAAAGAAAAAAAAAAATCATTGGAGCGTGGAAATGTGAATGAATCCGGCAGCTGTGTCAGCCCTGGAAATTACCTGCAGGGTGTTTGTAAATTTGCAGTGAGCAGCACCTTGTCAAGCAGGTACAAGTCCATGCTGCATGTGGGGAATGGCCAAAACATTGTTCATCAGCAGGAAAAGCTCCAATTTTTATAACAGAGCCCAAAGTCTGGGTAAGAAGGAGGCTCTGCTGTTCTCTGCCTGCCCCTGCAGCTCTACCCGGACCGGGGGTCGGTGTCACCCTCCACAGGGTGGGGACATCTGGGCCCCTCTGGAGGAGGCAGCAGAGGGTACCAGGGGCAGAGCAGGAGATGCTGCTGGAGCAATGCCCCAGCAGAGGCTCTGAGAAGGTGTGGGCATGAGGATGAGCCTGGTGGGCATCTTGAGGGGCTTTAGCTTTCACCAGAGCTCCAGGCACTGACCTCAGGCTGCCTGGGGAAGGAGTCCCCAGCACGGGGAAGGAACTCGCAGAGGGTTTTGGTGCCCACAGGGAACGGTGCCAACTGGGGCAAAAGCAGCTGCAGGTCGGGACAGGCAGAAGGAGCCTCGGAGCTGCGCAGACCTGGGCACCCCTTCCTGCACCACCTAAATAAATCAGTGCCGAAGCTTCCCTCCCTAAACACTTTCTGCCTGTCCTTACAACCACCTTCCTTTGCACGGCAGCAAACTTTTGGCCTCTGGGAAGCTGTGGTGAAACGCGAGCAGCAGCCTGTCCCAGCCCGGGCTGTTTTCCGAGCCCAGCTGCGGCATCCCCGCTAAAAGCAGCCGAGGGAAGGAACCCGCAGCGGGCGAGGCTGCGAACGCCCAGCCCGGGACGGAATAATAATTATTGCGTGCAAGGCTGGGCTCGGGGCTGTCAGCGAGCAGCTATGCGGCAGAACAGGCTGCCGGATTAAGGAGTCTCCGGCCAAAGCCGTGCCCAGGACAGCAGGGGACAGCAGGGAAGTGAGCGAGCCGGGTGGCAGCGAGCGGAGCTGCCCGCAGCTCCCGGGCACTGCCAGCTCACAGCCAGCGCTCCGCGGCACGGCACGGACGGGCTCTGGCGGCTCAGGTCCGGGCTGAAGCAGCAGGGAAGGCGGCCGGCAGGCTGCAGGATGGATTCCACTCGGCCTGGCTGCAGGTGAGGGGCCGGATCCGCTGCAGGACGAACTGCGAGCAGCCGCCGGGCCAGCGCAGCCTTATCTGCAGCGGGAGCGGAGTTAATGTGTAACCCGGCTGTGTTTGGTTAGCCCAGAAAAGCAAAGAAGTCCTGGGATAGGCACGGCCGGGACAAGGCAGCACGGAACGACAGACAGCCTGGTAAAACTACAAAAAACGGATTAATAATCATTTCTGGTCCTGCTTGTCCTTTGCTCGCTGTGCTTTTCCTGCTGGATGGGCTGCGGGTGAGGGGTGGGGGCTCTGGGTACCTGCGGGGCTCTGCTTTGTAAGGGTGAAACGTGGTGGGGGATTCAAAATGTGGTGCTGGGGGGAAAGTTGGGGAAACCTGTGCTCGGGACAGCAAACTGCTCAGGCAGCT
This sequence comes from Lonchura striata, assembly GCF_050655825.1. Lineage (NCBI taxonomy): Eukaryota > Metazoa > Chordata > Aves > Passeriformes > Estrildidae > Lonchura > Lonchura striata. The sequence goes on along the minus strand of NC_140728.1, from coordinate 7,021,124 downwards.
GCTGGGGTGCTTCGTTTACGTGTTGAGATAGGAGGAAATTCAGATTTGCCCCTGAGCTGGGATCCATCTCCCTGGGCTGCTCAGAGCTGGGACGGTGCCTGCAGAGGGGGGTTTGCTTAGGAAATTCAGATTTGCCCCTGAGCTGGGATCCATCCCCCAAGGGCTGCTCAGAGCTGGGACGGTGCCTGCAGAGGGGGGTTTGCTTAGGAAATTCAGATTTGCCCCTGAGCTGGGATCCATCCCCCAAGGGCTGCTCAGAGCTGGGACGGTGCCTGCAGAGGGGGGTTTGCTTAGGAAATTCAGATTTGCCCCTGAGCTGGGATCCATCTCCCTGGGCTGCTCAGAGCTGGGACGGTGCCTGCAGAGGGGGGTTTGCTTTGGGTTGTGTTTGGGGCTGGCCAGGACAGAGCCTTTCTCAGGCTGAAGGGGTCTGGCTGCTCTGCCCCCCAGACAGCAAAACCGAGGTGTTCCAACCGGGGATGAAGAGCTTAGAGTGCTGCTGGCTGAAAGAAAGTAGCCTCTTCTCTAAAGCAATTAGCATTAATTGCTACCCGGCACCTCTTTGATGGTTTTTAAAGGACAGTTATGGCAACGGCCACAAGAGCTGAGGGACCTGGCCTTTGGATTTGGGTAAAAAAGACCTTCTTCCAGATATGTTTTTAGTTGGGGAAGAGAGCTGCACCACTGAATCCCAGCTATAAAACAGCTTTTGGAGTACCGTGTCTTTTAAACCAAATGCTCAGTTGCGTTTTTAGTTTGTGGCTGTTACTCACCTCAAAGAAGGAACTAAAATCCTTCTGAGTCATTAAAACTGGGGGTTTCAACACTGATTTTTCCCCTTTTCCGAGCTGGATGAGTGTGCTGGAGCTGTATCACATCGGAGAACTAATGGGCAGGAAAAGGAACTTCTTGTTTCGGTGCAGATCCTCTGCAGCCCGCGGGCTCGGGCTGGACTTTGCCTCCCATGAGCTGGGGCTCAGTGGGTGCCAAAACTTTGGCAGCTGCTTGAGGTCCCTGCAAATGCTGTTTCAATGATAGAAAGTGATTTCTTTAGTGGACTGGTGGTGGGGGGGATCCTCATGGAGAAAATGCTTCCCTGCTGGCCCCAACCAGCCGCACACTCAAGTTCCAGCAAGGCTTTCACTTCCCCAGGAGGGTTCTGCTGTCTGAAATTTGGGAGGGAGGCAGCCAGGAGCAGCACAACAACCATGGCCAAGCCTCCTGTTACTGAGGAGTCGGTGTAAATCTAGAAATCTATATCCGAATTTTGATAGAAATCTAAATTTCACACTGTGGATGCTCCAGTGCACAGCAAAACCCTGCAGAGGCCTGAAGTCCCCCAAGCTCAGCTCTGCTCTGACAGCTCAAATCCCTGTCTGTGGAGAGATCTGAATTCAAAGAATCCAGGGAACTGCTGTTCCAAAGCCACCATTTACTTCAACGTCACTTAAGTAGTAAATAATGCAAAGCTGAAACTGAAGTATTAAACTCCTCCTGCGTGGAGGGATTAGACCTGTCAGGGCGTGGGTGTTGCAATCTGATTTTTGCGGCGTATTCCAATTACAAAGGAATTCTTTCAGGGTCTAACGCTCTGAACAAGCAGCCAGTTCTGCTCACTTATCGCTGGATCTAATTCCCTGATCCTGCTACAAGGAAAAAAAAAAAAAAAAAGCAGCAGTGTGTTCCTGCCTGCAGGTTACAGCACAAAGGGCTCCTCTGTCTCCCGAGGAGCAAATCCTCTCGCGTGTGTCTTGCAGGGGCTGTTGGTGTTTGTTGTGCTGCTCCCTCTCGCCCCCACAGCCCAGTTCCCTTCCCAAGAACAGGGTGGTGCACGTGGAGGAGACTTAGTTGGTGGTGCCAGGAATTTTGGAAGCTTGCTGCTTTGCATCCATCAGTAATGCCACCTTCTGTGGGTGCTCAGCAGAGCTCTGGGCAGGGATAACTGTCCCCTCTGCCACCTGGCAGTGGGGGAAACCCAAATCCAGGCTGCTTGTTGGGCAGCTGCCGCCACACTGGGGTCCCACTGGCGATGGGAGATCTGGGCTGCATCACTGCTGTGAGCAGAGGGGACATTGGGGTGCTGCTTGAACCCCCCTGGGCACAGCCCCAGCCTGCCCTGCTCCCCACAGGCTGTGCCCAAACACACCCAGGCGTGCCCCAAAGGCCTGGGGGCACCTCCCTGGGGGCACCTCCTTGGGGACACCTCCCTGGGAAGGGTGGCACAGGCAGCTCCTTGCCAGGAGGAAGCTCCTGACAGAGCAAGGATGTGAGTAACCAGCAGCACTTTGGGCCAGCACGTTCACAAGTTCAAGCTGCAGGGCTGGCACGGGGTGTGGCAGAGGAAAGAGGTGCCATGAGTCGGGGCTGGGGTTTCTGAGCCGGGCTTGCAGCTTTCCTTGTGCTCATCCACCCCTCTGAGGTGAGCAGGGAGCCACCAGCACGAGCTGGCTGTGCAGAGATTACCCCATTATTGGAAATGCAGGCGAAGCCAATGGGCAGAAATGCTGATGTCTGACTCAATTCAGAAGGCTGAATGATTTCTTTATTATAACTATGCTAAAATACATCAATATGCTGTACAAAAGGAGGATATTAAAACTACATACTACTTTCTCTGACCCTATCTCTAACACAACTCGTGACCTTCTCTGAGAGCCCAGCCCCAGGTGGATTGGGTTGGATTGGATTGGATTGGATTGGATTGGATTGGATTGGATTGGATTGGCCACCAGGCTCAAACAATCCTTACCAGAATCCAACCCAGCAATCTCCCCAGGGAAACAATTCTCCAAACACATTCCACATAGGAAAAACAAGGAGCAGAAATAGAAATTGTTTTCTCTTTCATTTCTCTCTGTGTACCTCTATAAAAAATCCTGAGAAGGAGAGAAATGTCCTTGCCACACCCCATTCCCAATTATTTTGAGGAAAACTTCAAGAATTATTTCTAAAAGCCCAGCTATGCCTTCTCCTGGAGACAGCAGCTGAATACAGAGCACAGCTCCTTCATCCAGCAGCTTCAGAGCCTGCCTGTCCTCCCTCCCAGCGTGCTTGAGTCACCCCAGTGGGATCCTCACAGCTTAATGCTTCTCCTCTCTCCTGCTCCAGCCAGGATATTCCTGCTGTGCCCACCTCCAGGGCAGCCCGTGCTATGCCTAGGAAGGAGCTGGGGATGGCTGGCTGCAACTCTGGCAGCTGTGACAGCATGGTCAGCACGGCCTCCAACCACTCGCAGCGGGTGAGTAACCCCGGGGTGCCCAGCCCAGCTCACCCCTCTGAGCTGGAGAAGGATTTTGGGCAGGTGTCAGCCCAAATCTGCTCTCTGGCCCTGCTTTGGAGGCAGCTGGAGGCCCTGAGACAGCAGCAGGAGCAGGTGAATTCCTGAATTCCTGCCCCAGAGTACTCCCAGCCTTCCCGTCCTGCCACGTGTGTGGGGAGCCCTTGGGGCTGCAGGGGCTGCTCTAGGCCAGGACAGATCCCTGGAGAGGAGATCCATGGAGAGCAGATCCTGTCCTTGGAGAAGGGATCATGGAGAGGGGATCCAAGGAGAGAGGATCATGGAGAGGGGATCCAAGGAGAGAGGATCCTGTCCCTGGAGAAGGGATCATGGAGAGGGGATCCTGTCCCTGGAGAAGGGATCATGGAGAGGGGATCCAAGGAAAGAGGATCCTGTCCCTGGAAAGGGGATCCCTGGAGAGGGGATCCTGTCCCTGGAGAGGGGATCATGGAGAGGGGATCCTGTTCCTGCAGAGGGGATCCAAGGAGAGGGGATCCATGGAGAGGGGGTCCTGTCCCTGGAAAGGGGATCCCTGGAGAGGGGATCCAAGGAGAGGGGATCTGTGGATATTCCCAGTTCAGTCAGAGAGAATAAGAGAAAGGTTTCTGCCAGGCTAAGCCTGGGAAAAAGTTGGAGAGGAGTGTAAACACTAATTTATTATCTTGCTTTCCGTTCATATTGTTTATAGACATGTTCTACCACACTGACCTAAGTGCAGTGTACCAATCAGGTGAAATGTTTTTATTATAAGACCAATGGAATTAATGTTCATGATGGTCCCTATAAAAGAGAGAGGTACTTTTGAATAAACATTCATTTGCCTTCTGAAATGCCTGTCTCTGGCTCAACAGCCTCAGGGATCCTGTCCCTGGAGAGGGGATCCCTGGAGAGGGGATCTGTGGAGAGGGGATCTTCTCCCTGGAGATGAAATCCCTGGAGAGGGGATGCTGTCCTTAGAGAGGGGATCCGTGGAAATGGGATCATCTCCCTGGAGAGGGGATCCCTGGAGAGGGGATTCTGTCCCTGGAGAGATCTCCCTGGAGAGGAGAACCCTGGAGAGGGGATCCCTGGAGAGGGGATTCTCTCCCTGGAGAGATCTCCCTGGAGAGGAGAACCATGGAGAGGGGATCCCTGGAGAGGGGATCTTCTCCCTGGAGACGAAATCCCTGGAGAGGGGATGCTGTCCTTGGAGAGGGGATCCCTGGAGAGAGGACCCTCCCCCCGCAGAGGCTCCTGTGCTCCCAGGGCTGCAGGGGTCAGACCAGTTGGGTGACTGGGTCCCACTGGCTCCAAGCAGGGTGACAACACCTGGAGGAGACAGCGAGCTGAGCTCCTCCTGCCCGGCACCAGATGAACTCCCCAGTTAAGGCAGGGATGAGTTTGGACCATGGGTGTAGATATGTAATTTTTCACTATCTGTCCATTAAAGTTGTTTGTCTCCCGACACCGATCCCAAGATTGATGGGCTAATTACATCCTGCCTGACTCGGAGCATAATTGATATGTGTGAGAGCAGCTCAGTCCTGGCAGCTTTTCCAGTTAATGTCTTGCAAACCAGAACCAAACCCTCGGAGTTTAATGGGGATGGAAGAACAGGTTGTGATACTGCACAGTAAAAGATTTGGATAAGGTGTCTCTGCAAAACAACTCCACCTGGGATAATTCCTGCCCCGTGCTTGTTGATCTGATGCACATTCCATCCTGTCCTGAGCTTCATTTTGTTCATGACAGATTGCAGGAATCACCTTGATATCTGATATTGCAATAACACACCTCCTGCTGCTCAAAATACAACAAAAATTAAACAACTCTGGCTCAGGAATGGAGAACAAGGAGAGTTCATCACCTGCACAGGAACCTCAGTGTTTGTGGAGTTTTCTAAGATTCAGCATTGCTGAGCAGTGCAGGTGTCTGTACCTGCAGATTTGTTACCCAGCTCTCACATTTCAGTTTAAAGAACTGAAAGTTAGAGGCCAAGGTCCCAAGTTCAGAATAATCCACCTGCTGACCCACAGAGCAGGGTAATAGAGAAAAGGCTCTAAGTATATATATTTTTCTTATTTTTAGAGGAGATGGTCTAGTTTTCTGGAGCTGTAAATGCTCATTATTGAACAGCCATTGGCCAAGCAGCCGTCACAGGCTCTCTAAACTACCTGGACATTAAATATAAATATATAAAATATTACAATAATATGCATTAAAATATATATAAAGTTATAGATATGTGTAGTATAATGTAAACCTCTCATATATATAGTATAAAGTAAACCTCTCTTTCTTATATATTTATATATATATTTATTATAAATATATACATATATATTTATACATATTTATATATGCTGTATATATACTACGTATATATTTATCGATGTATATATTATATATATGCAGTATAAGGTAAACCTCTCATATATATTTTTATATTATTCATATATGTATATATGTATATATGTATATATGTATATATGTATATGTTTATATATTTATATATAAATATATTTTTATATAATTAGTAAATAGATATATTTATAATTTTTATATAAGATATACTACATCTATATTTTTATATATACGACATATTTTTTCATGTATTTTAAAGATATATTTTATATTAAAATATATGCATATATTTATCTATATATACATATCTAATATATACATATCTAATATATATACATATATGTGCGTATTTATATATTATATATATTACATATATATTTATTATATATATTACATATATATTTATATATACAACATATATATTTATATATATATATTAGATTTTTATATATATATAAAATATATTTACATATAAAAATATATATGTAGTATGTAACTTCTTTTATCTTTATCTTCTCTTTTCCAGAGTGACAACAGCTATGACTATTTATCTGTGGAAGAGAAAGAGTGTTTGATGTTCCTAGAGGAGACCATTGGCTCCCTGGATGCAGAGGGGGACAGTGGGGTGTCCACGGATGACACCGACTACGGGGAGCCCTCCAAGGCCAGGAAAGGCCCTGTGCCCCGGGGTGAGCTGGAAACCCTTCTGCAGAGAAGATTTTAACATCAAATATAAAAATCTATTGATTTCTTTCCCAAAATAGTTCCATACAGGCCATGTTCTCGAGTACAGATATGCACAATCCACATCCTATCTTGGCATGAATATTTTACAGAATTTTCTGATACCACAACTCAATGGCCTCAAAATTCCACAATATCTGAATACCTTGCATGGCTCGTGCTTAGTGTCAGTAATGAGGATTAATGGGGATTAATGAGGTTTTTCCAGGCCCAAAGGATCCCATTTCCCAGCAGGGATGGATCAGAGGGGCTGGGGGAGTTCTGTGCTGGCCCAGAAGGGGGGAGCACCTCAGTGCTGTGTCCAGCTCTGGCTCCTCAGTTTGGGAAGGACATTGAGATGCTTGAGCACGTCCAGAGGAGGCAGCGAGGCTGGAGAGGGGCACACAAACCCTGTGAGGAACGTTTGGAGGATCTGGGGTTGTTTAGCCTGGAGAAGAGGAGGCTCAGAGGTGACCTCATTGCTCTCCACAGCTCCTGAAGGGAGGCTGCAGACAGGTGGGGTCGGTCTCTCCCACCAGGCAGCACTGACAGAACAGGAGGACACAGCCTCAGCTACATCAGGGAAGGTTTAGGTTGGATATTAGGAAAAAAAAATTCACCAAAAGAATAATAAAGTACTGGAATTGTCTTCCCAGGGAGGTGGTGGAATCACCATCTCTGGATGTGTTTAAAAGAAAATAGACGTGGCACTTGGTGCTGTAGTCTAGTTGAGGTGTCAGGGCATAGGTTGGATTTGATGATCTTAGAGGTCTCTTCTAACCTCATTATTCTGGGATTCTGGGATTCTGAGCAGTGTTCTATGGCCAGAGCATGACTTTAACCCCTCTCTTCCCAGCTTTGGGGAACGGGACTCCCCCTCCAAGCAGAGATCAGCAGCGTGGGGCTGAACAGAGGAGTGGTGGAAGCATCTCTGCCCTGTCCAGCTCGGCCCCAGCGGCTGCTCCAGGCCCAGGTTGTTCCAGCCTTCCGAGGAACATCCCTGCAGCAAACGGAGCTTCTGGCAGCCAAGGAGGTGTCCACACCATGCCAGCAGGACAACCTGCCCAGGAGGTGCCCAAGGAGGGACGGCTGGACCAAGCCAGCGCAGGAAGCCACACCAAATCCGTGATTATCCAACCTCCAGACCCCTTCCAGGATGACCTGGAGTGGTCGCGCAGCTCAGATGCCAAGGGGGAGGAGGCCAAAGAGACCAAGATTCGGACTGCGTGGGGCCACCTGGAGAAATCCACACTGGAAGAGGCCCCTCAGGAGCCCGATGCCAGGCGTGGGCCTCCAACTGCCCCCAAACCGCGGAAATTGCCCCCAAACATCATCCTGAAGACCAGCAGGAACAGCCCCATGCCGGAGCACAACCAGAAGGCAAAAGCAGCACCTCCAGCCTCAGCCACCTCCCACCCCAGCCCTGCCAGCGACAGCACTGCTGAAAAGGGGAATTCAGGCCACCTCGACCCCAAGGAGAAGGAGAAAGCCCGGCGGGAAGCCCTGGAGAAGCTGGGACTGCCCCAGGACAGGAGGGAGCCCAGCGCCCACCTCCATCCCCACGCCAGGGAGCCGCCGCTCCCCAGCGCTGGGCAGCCCGGGGAGGGCTCCGTGCCGGGGATCCGGCAGATCACCTTCAAATCCAACACCCTGGAGCGCTCCGGGGTGGGGCTGGGCAGCTCCATGGGCAGTGCCAAGGAGCAGAACGCCCGGAGCAGCAGCAGCTCCCTGGGCAAGATGTCCTTCATCGAGCGCCTGGCCCCCAGCTTCCTCCGCAGCCGCCCCCGGCCCGCCTCCCTCGGGGCAGGGAAGGACTTTGGTGGCCTGAAGGAGCAGGAGGAGAAGGACAAGAGCAGCAAGAGGAGGTCCCACCCTCTGCCCAGCTTCCCCAGGCCGCCGCGCTCCGCCGTGAGCGTGAAGATCTCCCCGAAGGGCGCGGCCGATGAGAACCGGCGCGAGGCGCTCAAGAAGTTGGGGCTGCTGAAGGAATAGCTCCTGGGGCTGCTGGAAAAGGGGGTTTTCACCCCAAACCCAGCGGCCAGCACTGCCTGGGGCCTTGGGCACGAGCAGCTGCTGCCAGCTCCTGCCCTGGGAGCTCCTCAGCAAACGGAGGAACGCCGCGTGGACAGAATATTTTGTGTAGCAGATGTACATGAGCTATTTATACAAAGCATCTCTCAGCACGGACGGGGTGTGCTCTCCTGCAAGGGCTTTCATGCATCTGGGGATTCATCAAAACAGGGAAGCCATGGAATTAGGGGTTTGGCTTGTTTTCAAAGGGGTTGCCTGTGGATAAAGTGTCTCTGGGAAGAACTGCTGGACTTTGCTGCTCCTTTAGGACTTTTTTTTTTTTTTTTTTTTTTTGTTGTTAACTTTATCACAGTCTCTGAGGCCTGAGCACTCATCTGCCACGTGGAAGTGCCTCAACAAAGCCACCACTGCCTGCTGGGTGGGCTGGAGGGCTGCACAGACATCCCAGTGCCTCCCCTGCCACATTCTGCTCCCCACCCAGCCCTGACCTGGAAGAGCACCTGGGAGAGGCTTGAACTGCAGGAACTGACAGCTGAGGAGGCCAGAAGCTGTGCTGGTGTCAGTGCTGCCCAAAAATGGGGCAGATGCAAGGCTGGGACAGCTCCAGCTCATCCTGGCACCTCTCAGGCCCAGCTGATGATGCCAACACCTTGCTGCTCACCTTGGGGAACAGAGGTGGTTGGTGTCCCTAATAAACCTGTGTGTGATCAGAAAGTGCCGTGTGGTACAGATTTACGTGGCAGACGGGTAAATAATAAATACCCCTAAATAGGGGGGTTTAAAACAAAGAGTTCTGAGAGAAAGGATGAGCTAGGCCAGGTCTGTCCCACCTAGAAAATGGAATATTTGATCAGCACAGGCAAAGTCTCCCATGAAGTAACCTGGGATGGTGGAAGGTGGCCCTGCCTGTGACAAGGGGAGGAACAAGGAGAGCTTTAAGGTCACTTCCAACTCAAAGTGTTCCGTGGTTCTGTAATTCCTGGTTCTCCCTGCAGGCACAAAGAGGGAATATGGAATTCCTGGTGCGCCCGTGTTTGCTGGGCAGCCAGGCAGCAGCAGAGGTTCCACCCAGCCCCACTGCTCAGCCTGGGGACTTCCACCTGCAAATGTTTGACTTTAAAGGCAGCAAGAGCACCATGAGGAGAGGAGGGGGAGTGCCAGACCAGCCTAGGTCAGGGGTGGTTTCATGTGGTGGAAAAATTTCTCATCCAACCCGAGCTTCCCAAGAAAGGCTCAGCAGTCTCTGTTGTTGGCTCTCAAGGCAGTTTATTGCAAGTTTTCTAAAAGATTTTCTCCTTGGGCTGCTGTGGTTTGCTCACAGCTCAGGCAGAGGCACACACACACCCTGACATCCTCTCTGACCCCGACTGCTTCTTCTCTCCCACCCAGGGCTGCTGCTGTCTTTTATATGGTACATTACGTGTGACATGGTTACAGTTTTCCCCAATGCCTATTACCTATATTAAATGGTGATTTTCTATCTTTTATATGGTACATTACGTGTTACATGGTTACAGTTTTACCCCAATGCCTATTACCTGTATTAAATGGTGATTTTCTATCTTTTATATGGTACATTACGTGTTACATGGTTACAGTTTTCCCCAATGCCTATTACCTATATTAAATGGTGATTTTCTATCTTTTATATGGTACATTACGTGTTACATGGTTACAGTTTTTCCCAATGCCTATTACCTATATTAAATGGTGCTTTTCTACTCTAAACCAATCTGTGAGTGCCAACATCACCAAGAACATGGAGGTAAAGTGTTGGAACGGAAAATGTCTCTCAGACATTTTTAGAGGTTCCAGGCCCAGGTCAGAAGCATTTTAGACCCTGGCAGGCAGCTGCAAACAGCTGTGATTTTGGGTTTGAGCCATGGAATGAGTTACCAACTTTGGAGGTGGAACAAGCAGTCACAAAGGGTTAGATAGTATAGTAAAAGTAGTTACAAAACAGAGGGGAAAATTTTTTTAGTAATGTACAGGGGGGTTTTAGCACCTGTCCAGGGGAGTTTTTACTTTGTACATGGGGGTCAGAAGTTCTAAGATGGAGGAAAGTGGGCTGATCCTGTTCTTCCTCCTTCTTCTTCCTTGCCTCCATGTTCTTGGTGATGTTGGCACTCACAGATTGGTTTAGAGTAGAAAAGCACCATTTAATATAGGTAATAGTCATTGGGAAAAACTGTAACCATGTAACTCGTAATGTACCATATAAAAGACAGCAGCAGCCCTGGGTGGGAGAGAAGAAGCAGTCGGGGTCAGAGAGGATGTCAGGGTGTGTGTGTGCCTCTGCCTGAGCTGTGAGCAAACCACAGCAGCCCAAGGAGAAAATCTTTTAGATAACTTGCAATAAACTGCCTTGAGACTTAACAACAGAGACTGCTGAGCCTTTCTTGGGAAGCTCGGGCTGGAGGAGAGACTTTTCCAGCACACAAGACCCCAGACCAAGCCCAGGGCTCTCACAGTAAGGAAAAAGAAAGAGGGAGGACAGGGCAGGCCCAGATCCCTCAATCTTAAACTTCTGACCCCCATGTACAAAACCAAATCCCCCCTGTACAGCACTCAAAAATTCTTCCCTCTACTTTGTGACTACTTCTACTCTAATATCTAAACTTTTGTGACTCCTTGTTCTTCCTGCAAGGTTGGTAAATGATTCCATGGCTCAAACCCAAAATCACAGCTGTTTCCAGCTGTGCCAGGGTCTCAAATGCTTCTGACCTGGGCCTGGAACATCCAAAAATGTCTGAGGGACATTTTGAGTTCCAACAGGGGAGATAAAAGGGTCAGCCAAGCTCCTGCCTGGGTTAAAGCTGCGTGTTCATCCCTGTGCTCCTCTCCTCTGGCTGCTCTGTCCCAGCCAGGGCTGATCCCAGCTCTTCACTGCTCTGACTGCTCAGCACCTGCATGGTGCAAGTGCCAAGGGAAATCTCACCTTGTTCATCTCATGAGAAAGGAGGAGAGCATTAAGGACTCTCTCAAAGCATTTCTGCCCTGAAACAGAACCTAGACATTTCTTAAAACCAGATTGTTTTGGAAACAAAAGGCTTCTCTTCCAATCCTTGGCTTTAGTCAGAACCATTGTGTGCTGGTGTCATGAAAGCTGAGTTTTGTTCAGATTTCCAAGGAGAAATCTCACTCCCAAAGATCCTTATCAATCTGTGACGTGGTGATGCTCACAAACAGGAGCTGGTATGAAATGGGTACAAAAGAGAACAAATTAAAACAACAGCCAGAGAGCAGCAGGGTCATTCCTCTGGGAATGAAACCCACATTTCTGTGCCTTTCCTGGAGCTGCCAGGAAAGCATCTGCCAGCCCAGAGCATCACTCACCACGGGCAGGCATTGCTGTTTCATCCTGCCAGGGGAATATGGAATTTTACCTGCTGGATCTGTTTGTAGCCCTTAGAAACGGAGCTGTTTATGCCCCAGGGCTGGGGCCTTATGCAAGAGCAGGCCCTGGTGCCACCCAGAGCTGAGCCCTGCTGCTGGCAGAGAGATCTGCTCCTGAGAGAGATCCTGATCCTGCTCCTGTTCCTGCTCCTGAGAGAGGGATCTGCTCCTGTTCCTGCTCTTGAGAGCGGGATCTGCTCCTGAGAGAGGGATCTGCTCCTGAGAGAGATCCTGATCCTGCTCCTGATCCTGCTCCTGGGAGAGAGATCCTGCTCCTGCTCCTTCTCTTGCTCCGGCTCCTGCTCCTGGCAGAGGGATTTTACTCCTGCTCCTACTCCTGCCCTGCTCCTGCTCCTGCTCCTGCTCCTACTCCTGCTCCTGCCCTGCTCCTGCTCCTACTTTTGCTCCTACTCCTGCTCCTACTCCTGCCCTGCTCCTACTCCCACTCCTACTCCTACTCCTGCTCCTGCTGCTGCTCCTACTCCTACTCCTGCCCTACTCCTGCCCTGCTCCTGCCCTGCTCCTGCCCTACTCCTACTCCTGCTCCCGTCCCTGCTCCTATTCCTGCTCCTGCCCTACTCCTGTCCTGCTCCTACTCCTACTCTTAGTCCTGCTCCTGCCCTGCTCCTACTCCTGCCCTACTCATACATATCCCTGCTCCTGCAGGGAGCGAGGCCACCTCAGCCCCAGCCGGAGCACCTGCAGGTGCCTCCTGCTGCCCCTCTGCTCCTGCTGCCCCTCTGCTCCTGCTGCCCCTCTGCTCCTGCTGCCCCTCTGCTCCTGCTGCTGCAGAGTTCTCTGCTCCTGCTGCTCAGCTTTGCTGCCCAGCCCCGGGACCATTTGAGGAATTGCTCAAAAAGCTTCTTTCCCTGTTGCATTCCTTGGATTCCTCCTGAGGGTCAGCACCCTGTGCACACCTTTCCTGTGCTGCAGCTCTTGGGGAGGATGCCCTGCCCTTCTCTCCATGCCTGCTTGGTATTCACAGACTGTCCTGGAAAGGTGCTGCTGCTGCAAGGTCAGGGATGGGAAGGATTGATGCAGCTTAGTGCTGCAAGCAGTTAATTAACATCAGTAAATTGTTCCGTGCAGTTGCCTCCACGGGTCAGCCCCTCTCTCTAAAGAAAGGCTGCATTCGTTTGGAAATTAAATTGCCTGTAAGGAACAAAGAATCTTGCTTTGTCCTCATCATGGGAATGGTTTGGGTTGGAAGGGACCTTAAAGCTCCTCCAGTTTCATCCCCCTTTCACTATCCCAGCTTGCTCCAAGGCTGGGTGGGAGCAAGACAAACAAAATCCACCCCCAGGTTCAGGCCGAGCCCAGCAGAGTTCTTGGGTTCTTGTCTGGGCACCCCTGAAATCAAAATCAGGCTTGATACCCTGGCAGGGGCTGGAATGAGAGGAGCTTTAATGTCCCTTCCAACCCAAACCATTCTGTGATGCTGTGAATCTAATTCTGGGCATATTTAACTTGATTTGTGCCTGGAAGGCAAAAACCCAGCAGAGCCCAGACACAGAACAGCCACGAAGAGAGATCACAGCCTTGCAGAAGCAACAAGTCTCAGAAGGGTTGGTAAATGTACCCTCAGTGTCTTCATGCAGATTATCCAGACTGAGTTTGTGTTCTAACAATGTTAAAAACAACAAAGAAAACCCCCAGCTTTGCATTTTGCACAGAATATTCATCTAATTCCTAACCATCAGTCCCACCCTGGCTCAGACCTGTCATTTCCATGTCTACATGAGCCCGTCAAGACCTCCTGTCTCAATTAAAAACATCCCTGTGCACATCTTTCATTACAAACATCAAATTCAGGAGCAGTGGCTGCTGGCATTCTGGCAGTGTCAGGGAGCTGCAGCTGCACCAGGCCACAGCAGAAAAGAGAAATAATTTGTGTTAATAACACCTCCTGTGCCTCTGGGGTGGTGTCAGGGGAGCCTTGGGGCTGAGAGTGGGGAAGGAGGATTGGATGCTGCTGAACCCAGCTGGGAAACCTCAAACCTGGGCTCCAGGATGGAGCTGGGCTCATTCCAGGATGGAGCTGGGCTCAGTGCAGGATGGAGCTGGGCTCACTCTGGGATGGAGCTGGGCTCATTCCAGGTCACTCCAGGATGGAGCTGGGCTCATTCCAGGTCATTCCAGGATGGAGCTGGGCTCAGTGCAGGATGGAGCTGGGCTCACTCCAGGTCACTCCAGGATGGAGCTGGGCTCATTCCAGGATGGAGCTGAACTCACTCCAGGTCACTCCAGGATGGAGCTGGGCTCATTCCAGGTCATTCCAGGATGGAGCTGGGCTCAGTGCAGGATGGAGCTGGACTCACTCCAGGTCACTCCAGGATGGAGCTGGGCTCAGTGCAGGATGGAGCTGGGCTCAGTGCAGGATGGAGCTGGGCTCACTCCAGGTCACTCCAGGATGGAGCTGGGCTCTCTGCAGCTCTGTGGGAGATGCTGGAGATGCCTGAGGCTTTTTAACCCCATTCCAGCAGGGCTTGGAGCTGAGGCTCTGCCCTTTCCCTGCTCACAAGGAGACAAGGACCCTCTCCAAGCCCACCATGCTTCTCTCCATTATATTTTTTTCCTTTTTTTGCCCCTGTTCTTTGTTTCTAATGGGACTGCAAATGAAAAAAGGCCGAAGCTCATCACTGCAGCTCCCACCCGTGCTGTGCTTGGCCCCAAGAACCAACAAGCTGCAAAAAGAGGAGCCCCAGCAGGGGCCTTGCAGCCTTTTGCTGCTGAGTTAAAGCCACCAGGCTTCATCGCTTTGGGTTTTGCTTTCCTCCATTTGCCAGGGTTATGGACAAATTCAGCTGGGGAGGCTAAATATAGATAAATCAATTAACAAGAATTTATTAAGCAAGCGGTATTAAGCAAAAGAACAGCGCTGGGTGGCCGGGGAGCCTCTGCTCTGCCACGGGGCACCTTCCCCTTTGACATTTTTGTTTTTATAGTCCCTTTTCTTTTCCAGTTGACGTATTTTCTCTCGATGCACTCTGCGCCGGTAAAATTGGTTGTTATGGGATCTTCTTTTTTTTTTTTCTCTCTGCCCTTGGTGGTTATAGGAATGAAGGCTTTTTATCTTCTTTGCAGATTCTCCTTGGCCTAAAAGTTAACTTGCATATAGTTAGTTACACAGTTTTCTATGTTAGTTGCACCCGCACAATTCTTAAACAGAATCCATGCTGTTTACCCAGGCCCCCTCCCCCTCCCCTCCTTCTTTTCCCACATCTTGAAATTCTCTACTCAGTTCAAATTCTTATCTCCTTCAATGCTCATTTTGATGAAAAAAGACCTTTTTCATTTGTTACAGCCAATGATGCCAATTTACCTGATAATATCTTAAACCAGAGCTAGACCTGGTGCTCCTGCTCTTAAATCCCAGTGGGTTTGGGATCCCCCTGCAGGGCAGGGTGAGGGTCTCCACCTCCCTGAGATCTCAGCTCCTTTCTTCCAAACACCCTTGGATTTGGAAGTCCAGGAAGAGACAGACAGGGGTGTCAGAATCTGAGGTATTGATGATTCCAAAATTGCAAAAAGTCTCTGTCTGTCAGCCCCGCTGCCAAAGCAGAAGCCATAATTGGTCTGTGCTGGTTTCCAGGTTGTTTATTCTGTTGATCTCTCACATGTTCTGCTGCCCTGCCCAGCTCTGTCCTGCAGGGCAGCGTGTGGGGCTCTGCCCTCAGTGGGATGTGACAAACATTCAATACCAGAAACTCCCTGGGCTGCATTTACAAGAACGTGCCAATATCTGTCACCTACGTTGGACAGTGTGTCCCCAGCCTGAACCAACAGAAAAATGCCAACACCACAGTGAGACATGGAGGGCATGAAGAAGGAGAAAAAGGACAAGGCACACCCAATTTCCTCCAGCTTGTCCCCTTTGGACCCCTCATCTAGAATCCTAAAATTTTACTTTTGCACCCGTGCCACACTTAATTATGACTTATATCAAACACTCAGAGCTGGTAATTGATCCTGTAAGATTGAAAACTCTTTTCCATGGCCAGAGATGACAGCCAGTGTCTCTGGGGGCTCTGTCCAGGGGGTTCTGACCCCTCCAGGGTCCCAGGGCAGCCGGGGGATGCTCTGCGTTCCCACACCGGGGCAGTGTTGCTCCTTGCAGAGGCTTTGTGTGCAGCAGAACCATCCGTGGCTGGCTCCGAGCAGGAGTTCAATCATTCACCGGGCACTGAGGGGCAGCCGGGGGCTGTTCTCATTAATTAATTACAGCTCTGAGCACAGCCAGGCTGGGCTGAGGTGCTGGCAGCAAACTGCACATCTGCACAGGGATGGAGCCTCTGCCTGTCCTGGTGCTGCTCCCAGGGAGGAGATTCCCCCTCCAGCACCTTTGAGGAAGGAACAGGAATTTCCTTTACAAGCACAGCCCAGGAGAATTTAACTCTCCTTTAATTAAGTGCATTACATTTAACTCTAAACTTAAAATTAAGTTTAAAATTAAATATAACTTTTAAACATTTGAAACTTTAATTAAATGTAACTCTCGCAGTGGAAGGTGCAAGGCAGTGGTACTGCCCAGGAGGAGCTCCTGTAATTCATTTTTTAATGATTCTCTGAAATAACCCTGAGTATTCCCAGGGGGTTCCCACCAGCACTTGTATCCCATTTTATTGCTCACACCAAACCAATCCTGGTACTTTGCTGCTCTCAGGGCAACAAATGCCCTCAGTTGTGCTGGAGCCCAGCCAACACTGGGGGATTTATGGCACGGGTTTGGTACAAAACACAACAATTACTGCAATCCAGGATGAATCATCTCACCATGAACGGCACAAATCTGCTCCCAGGAGATTTATCCCCAGCCAGGGAAATTCCAAAGTGCCTCAGGGATTGTTTTACACCCAAATCAATCTGCTGCTCACACCCTGGCTGACCCCAGAGCGGGAGATCGAGGCCCTGGACCCCACAGGAGTGAGAAGGAAAGAATTCCCTAAATTTCCCTCTGAAGCCTTGGCACTGCTCACCCAGGGAATGTTGTCCTGCAGATCCTGGGGACACTCAGGGGGCTGGAGCCAGCCCAGGGCCTCTCCGAGGTGCCACAGGTGGGATTTTCATCCATCATTTTTATGGAAAGGCAAAGCAGCCCCAAGTCCCCGGCAGCAGCTGAAATTTCTGATAGCTTTGGAGCTATCAGCACTTCCAAAATCCTCTAAATTCTCTGGTTCATGCAAAAGAGGAATTGGTTTTGTGGAACAAACTGCCCTGAGTCTGCTCTTCAGACCCTGTTTGTTCTTCGGGCCTTCACACCCCGTGGTCTGAACCCACCATGTTCACATTTCAGGGCCAGAATGGAAGCAGAAATCATCTTTTTGACCCCAAAAGAGGATCAAAACGCAGACATGAGCTCAGCGAAGGGCCAGGCAAAGCACAGGTGTCTGAGGAACCTTTCACAAAGTTCTTGATGTGAAGTTCTGCCTGGAAGTGGCTCACAGCAAACACCACCTCATGGCACGCTACGTGTTTTATATTAAAACATTTTGTCTGTAGAGCAGGGGAATTCCTCTCAAACTCTGCAATTTCTGCTCTTGGTCTCTTCACCCCTTTTTTTCCCCCTTCCATGAGGTCATCACATCCCTAGATAGCTAAAAAATACCATTTTGGGGTCTTTTTGATGACATCTCTGCTACACCTCTGAGCATTTTGACCATCTCCACTTTGCTCAGCAATGCACATCAAGACCTCAGAAGATTTTTAGTGCACCCATTTTAAGTTCTACACATCAATACATGAAAAAAAGAATTAGACATCGAGAGAAAAGCAAAGATTAACTGAGCTGCAGGCTGCAAAAACAACTTTATTAAACAAAATCCGAGCTGGAGGTGGAGGAAGAGCAAATTTCCAGCAGCAGAAGCATCACAATCGAAGGTAGGTGAGTCTCAATTTGCCTTTAAAATGCTGCTTTTTGAGAACAGTGCTGTTGTTAGAGTGATTATAGGAGTGAGATTTCACCTACAGGATGGAACAGTTCTGAAATTCCACATAATTATTTCTATAAAAATAAAGGTAGTGACTTATGATGATTTTTCTCCCTCCTGTGCCCTTATTTTTTATTTTTCCTTTTAAAGATATAAATTGAATTACTGCCCTTTTTGGCCAAGAACAACGAAAAAAAATGATATGGATGAGGTAAAATTTACCCCAGTTCTGGATGGTGGCAGGATAATGGTTTAATCAGGTGCCAAAAAGGGATCCTAAAACATTTTCACAAAATAAGACTGAAATAAAGACAGAAAAAAGCCCAAACATACAGGGTTTAATCCTGGGATTTCTCTGTCCCTTTCTGTCTCTTTCTGTTTTTTATTGAATGCCTATTTGTGGGTCAGCATTAAAAAACAACTCCTTGCCTAAAAACCAAGATTAAATGAGATTAAAATGGAGCTGAGAGTTCTGTCCTGCAGAGCAGAAATAAGGAAAAGAGGGCTTGCACTGCTGGACATCAGGAAAGATTAAATAAGCATAGAAATCATATTATTACCAATTTTTTTGATGAAAAAAAAACCAAAACCAACTATTCAGCTCTTTACAGGGCATTTTTGTTGGCTGCTCATTGCTCCAAGTCCTCCAGTCAGGTGGGAATTGTGACTTTGAGTGAAAATCCTCATTTTTAACCATTCTGTCTCTGTTGGCTGCAGTGAGGGAACTGCTGAGGTTCTGCCCTGAGTGAACAGAGCTGGGGGGACTGGAGCTGTGCCCACTGCCCAAAACCAGTAAAAATTTGGGACATTGGAGCTGTGCCCACTGCCCCAAACCAGCCCAAACTGGGGACACTGGATCTTCCCCAAAACCAGCCCAAACTGGGGGAACTGGAGCTGTGCCCACAGCCCAAAACCAGTAAAAATTTGGGACACTGGAGTTGTGCCCTCTGCCCAAAACCAGTAAAAATTTGGGATACTGGAGCTGTGCCCACAGCCCAAAACCAGTAAAAATTTGGGACACTGGAGTTCTGCCCAGTGCCCCTAACAGGCCCAAACTGGGAAGACTCGAGCTGTGCCCACTGCCCAAACCCAGTAAAAATTTGGGATACTGGAGCTGTGCCCTCTACCCCAAACCAGCCCAAACTGGGGACACGATCTGCCCCAAAACCAGTAAAAATTTGGGACACTGGAGCTGTGCCCACTGTCCCAAAATCAGCCCAAACTGGGGACACGATCTTCCCCAAAACCAGTAAAAATTTGGGACACTGGAGTTCTGCCCAGTGCCCCTAACCAGCCCAAACTGGGGGAAGTGCCCAGAGGGGTCCTGGGCCAGCTGCAGCCCCTACGAATTTTAAACTTTCTGTACTAACACACTCTAACTCCCAAGAGAACATTGCATAGACCTGAGACCACAGAACAAACTTCCAAAATTGATTAACAGCACTGAGATGATAAGTGTGCAGTTAATTAGAAGTGTGTAATATCACAAAGTAGAAAACGTCAAATTTAGAGTTTTAAAATATTACAAGATAAAAATTTTAAGGCAGAAGCAAGTTATTCTTCTTTACCTTCTTCTTCACCTTCTTCCTCCTTCTTTGTAAGTTTGAATAATATTTTATAATTAGACAGAAAAGCCCACAATGTGGACTTCAAATAATTGGTCACAGAGTGTTATGGTTTGACACTGGCACAATGACAGAGCCTTTATGAAAATGTAATCTGTTAATTGAATGTTGTGAAATGTGATTAAGAATAGAGCAAAGCAGGCTAAGCTTAATAACACGGGAAAAATGTTATTATATTATTACTACTATAGTATTATAAAAGAATAAAGAAAAAATATAGACAAAATTTAAAATTAAAACCTTTCAAAACATCCCTCCTCTCACCCTCTAACTCTAACAAACTACAGTGAGACCCATTTGGACACTTAATTAAGTATTTATCCTTTAATATTTATAATATTAAATTTATATAATTTATATTATATAATTATATATTATATATATATTATTATTATATATATATAATATTATATTATATAATTATATATTATATAATTTATAATTAATATTGAGTTTATTGGGGGAGAGAGAAGTCTCCCTTGCACTATAGACTCCCGGGAAATAAAAATAATAACAAAATAAACTAAAAAAAAAATAAATTAAAACTAAAACTAAAAATAAAAATAAAATAAAAATAAAGATGATTGGAGGGTGGCAGATGTTTAAGGGTGTTGGCACCCCTGAGATCTGCAGCTTCTCCTTTAGTTTATTGAGATGAAAAAAAGAGAAGAGAAGGGAATGGGAGAAGGAAGAAAAGAGAAGGGGAAAGGGAGAAGGGAAAGGGGAAAAGGCAGAAGGGGAAGGAAAAAGGGAGAAGGGCGAGAGAGAAGGGAAAGGGGAAAAGAAAGAAGGAGGAGAAGGAGAAGGAGAAGGAGAAGGAGAAGGAGAAGGAGAAGGAGAAGGAGAAGGAGAAGGAGAAGGAGAAGGAGAAGGAGAAGGAGAAGGAGAAGGAGAAGGAGAAGGAGAAGGAGAAGGAGAAGGAGAAGGAGAAGGAGAAGGAGAAGGAGAAGGAGAAGGAGAAGAGAAGGGGATGTCTGATGCCACAGCAGGTCCCTCACACCTTTCGGCTGTCGCTGACCCCTCATTGCCAGCGCTGCCTTCAGCAGCCCCGACCCCACAGCACCGGCTCCGGGGCAGGAGTGGGATCTGCAGAGCACCAGCAGCACCTTTTTATCCTTTTAAAATTCCCTTTTCTGGGCCCAGGACAGGTCAGAACCTGGGGCCGGCAGGGAGGATCGCCCTGCCCCGAGCGGCCAGCGGAGCGTTCCAGCGGCTGCCACAAGTTCTCTCTTTTGCTTCGTAACACAGAAATCAGCAAAATCCGCTCCCCGGCGTGGGAATTGCGAGGATCGCCGAGAGAAGGGAGGGCCGGACATGCTGCTGCTGCTGCTGCTCCCGCTGCTCCCTTCAGCAGCTCTGCTGCCAGGTGAGCCCCGGCCCCTGCGAGGAGCAGAGAGCTGGAACTGGGGACACGGCGGAACCCTCCCCTGGACCCCCAACACCTCCAGCTGCAGTGTGGGACCCCAAAACCTCCAGCTGCAGTGTGGGACCCCCCCCCCCAACACCTCCAGCTGCAGTGTGGGACCCCAAAACCTCCAGCTGCAGTGTGGGACCCCCCCCCCCAACACCTCCAGCTGCAGTGTGGGACCCCAAAACCTCCAGCTGCAGTGTGGGACCCCAACATCTCCAGCTGCAGTGTGGGACCCCAACATCTCCAGCTGCAGTGTGGGACCTCAACACCTCCAGCTCCAGTGTGGGACCCCAAAACCTCCAGCTGCAGTGTGGGACTCCCCCAACAGCTCCAGCTGCAGTGTGGGACCCCAAAACCTCCAGCTGCAGTGTGGGACTCCCCCAACAGCTCCAGCTGCAGTATGGGACCCCAACATTTCCACCTGCAGTGTGGGACCCCAACACCTTCAGCTGCAGTGTGGGACCCCCCCAACAGCTCCAGCTGCAGTGTGGGACCCCAACATTTCCACCTGCAGTGTGGGACCCCAAAACCTCCAGCTGCAGTGTGGGACCCCAGCATTTCCACCTGCAGTGTGGGACCCCCAAAACCTCCAGCTGCAGTGTGGGACTCCAACATTTCCACCTCCAGTGTGGGACCCCAAAAACCTCCAGCTGCAGTGTGGGACCCCCAACATTTCCACCTCCAGTGTGGGACCACCCCAACAGCTCCAGGTTTAGTGTGGGACCCCCAAAACCTCCAGCTGCAGTGTGGGACCCCAACATCTCCTCCTGCAGTGTGGGACCCCCCAACACCTCCAAGTGCAGTGTGGGACCCCAACATTTCCACCTTCAGTGTGGGACCCCAACAACTCCATCTGCAGTGTGGGACCCCAACGTTTCCACCTTCAGTGTGGGACCCCAACATTTCCAGCTGCAGTGTGGGACCCCAACATCTCCTCCTGCAGAGTGGGACCCCAACAGCTCCAGCACGGTCTGGGGGATCTGGGAGCAGAGCCCCAGCAGCATCCCCAGGGAGAAGGATGCTGCCAGGTCAGGCAGAATTTGCAAATGCCAAAGGGATTTTCCATTGATTTCTGCCCTTGACCTTGAACTCCAGGCTGGGGGGTTCTGTAAGGGGCATTCAGGGGTCCCCCCAATCTGTGCCAGTGGCTCTGTGGCACCAGGGGCACTCAAGTGGGGAAAACACTGCATCCAAAATCGATTTTTTGTGGCATCAGGGGCACTCAGGTCAGATCTGGAAAGGGGCAGCAACAATCTGTGCAAAGGTGCATGGCAAGGAATAAAATTTTTTTTAAAAAATAAAACCTTTAAAAATAGAGATGATCACATCCAACGTAGATTTTCTGTGGCACCAGGGGCACTGAGGGAAACACCACACCCACAGCAGATTTTCTGTGGCACCAAGGGCCCTCAGGTCAGATCTGGAAAAGGGCAGCAACAATCTGTGCAAATGGCAAGGAATAAAAATGTTTAAAAATTAAAAAAAAAAAAAAAAAAAAAGGAGATGATTGGGGGTGGTAGGAGATGTTTAAGCGTGTTGGAAACACCACATCCAAAGTAGATTTTCTGTGGCACCAGGGGCCCTCAGGTCAGATCTGGAAAAGGCCAGCAACGATCAG
The DNA here is from genome assembly GCF_050655825.1 of Lonchura striata. Lineage (NCBI taxonomy): Eukaryota > Metazoa > Chordata > Aves > Passeriformes > Estrildidae > Lonchura > Lonchura striata. Next base: position 6,998,773 of record NC_140728.1, on the reverse strand, counting down.
CGCAAAGATGAATGGCAGGGAATAAAAATTTAAAAAAATTAAACAAAAATTTAAAAATGGAGGTGATTGGGGGTGGTAGGAGATGTTTAAGGGTGTTGGAAACACCACATCCAAAGTAGATTTTCTGTGGCACCAGGGGCCCTCAGGTCAGATCTGGAAAAGGGCAGCAACAATCAGCGCAAAGATGAATGGCAGGGAATAAATTTTTTTAAAAATTTAAAAAAAAAAATTAAAATGGAGATTATTTGGAGTGGTAGATGTTTAAGGGTATTGGAAAAACCACATCCAAAACAGATTTTCTGTGACACCAGGGGCCCTCAGGTCAGATATGGAAAAGGGCAGCAATAATCTGTGCAGGGAATAAAAATTTTAATTTTTTTTTTTTTTTAAATGGAGATGACAGGGGGTGGTAGTAGATGTTTAAGGGTGTTGGAAACACCACATCCCAGGTAGATTTTCTGTGGCACCAGGGGCACTGAGGGAGAGGAAACACCCCACCCAAAGCAGATTTCTGAGCCCTGGGTGCCCTGGTGCCCCTCAGGAGCCCTGCTGGGTTCTGCTGGCAGGCTGGCACTGACCAAACCCTTCTGTGCCCATCCCTCAGCGCCCGTTGCCAGCCACCTGCACAGCTCCAGCTTCGTGGCAGGAAACCTCGGAGGCTCCATCACCCACCAGTGCTTCTACCCCACCACGCCGGCCAACAGCCACGGGAGGAAATATTGGTGCAAACTCGCAGCGGACGGGCTCTGCTACACCATCATCTCCAGCAGCTTCACCGCCAGCGAGTACCGGGGCAGGGTGGCCCTGGGGGATGTCCCCAAGAACGGCACCTTCACGGTGACAATGACAGCGCTGAGGAGCAGCGACGCGGGCGCCTACAGGTGCGGCATCGGCAGCACCAACAAAGGGCCCTACGCCAGCCTCAACCTGACTGTTCTGGCAGGTAGGGTTTTGTTGTCCCAATTGTGAAGATTTTCTGAAGCCTTCTGAGTTGACATCCTTGTGGAGAACTTTCTCACACAACTTTCTGTAAGCAATCTATTGTTTTGCATTCCTCCATAGAGGCGGAGAAATTTGATGTACTGGTAGGTTGTCCAGTGTCACTGGAGAGGTGGCACGTTCACCCTCCAATCCGCTGTCACCTTTGGAAAAGTATAAATGCTGGAGCCAGACAATAAACTCTCTTTTTTTCACCTTTGTGTCATGTTTTCACGTGCCCTGTAGTGACAGGATTTTGTCTTGGCTCCTGGGAGAGGTTTTGGGATCAGGTGCCTCAGCTTTTTTTCCTGTTAGCCAGATATTTATAATTTTGGGGTGTAAAAGCACGCAGGTTTGGCCAAATCAGCTGTTCAGAAATGTGAAAGTGTGAAAAATGCATATTATATGGCTCTATGCAGATAGTTACTATATGTATTATGTTTTATTGATTACTAGTGCTGTATTAACATTTTAATAGTGTGGTAAATGTAACATTTTAATAATATGGTAAATATATTAAAATGTTAATACAGCACAACTATTAAAATGTACTACATGAATGTAGTATATTTTACTACATTCATGTAGTTAGAATGAAGCTTTAGTAGTTAAAATAGAAACTATGCATGTGGTTTTTTGTTTTTTTTTTAAGGAATGAGATACTCCTTTTGAGGTAACCTCACAGAACACCTAAATCTTCCAGATAAGAGGAATTTATGGTTTTCTTATCAGAAGAAGTTAATTTCTTCAGGCCTTGCTCAGACTCAAAGACGCCGTGGGGATTAAAGGAAACAGTTGACATACAACAGAGTTTCTTGTTTAGAATAGAATGTATGCATAACCATGAAGGATATATGAATATTCAACAGTGTATTGTTTTAAGGGTGATTCTTTTGTTCACAAGGCATGCTGGTCATGGCTTAAGTGCCCAAGAGCATCCAGACGTCCATAATTCTTTACTTTTTATTGTCTTGTAATTGTCCTAACTCTAAATTTTTTATTACTCTAATTGTATTACTATTTTTATAACCATTTTATTACTATTAAACTTTTTAAAATTTTAAAAACCAAGTGATTGGCATTTTTCACAGAAAGGATTCTCCTTCTCCTGCCTGTTGGAAACACAGGTTTTGGAGGTTCTGGGGAAGGGCACAGGGGAAATGAGTGAGTGAAGTAAAGGAAATAACTGATGGAGTTGCAGAGTGTGAACTATATGTGTGGATATTTTTGAGATATTTTAAGCTAAAAACATTAATATTTCTTACCCTAGAGCAGAGCTGAGGAGCACGGCCTGCGATAACTTGTAGAGCCAAAAGAATGGGGCAGGTTTTGGGGGGCTCTGTGTGCTGACAGTCCCTGTCCTGCTCTCTCCCTACAGATGCCACAGTGCCGAGGCCAGCCCAGCTCATCCGAGGGGATCTCCACGGCTCTGTCACAGTCCTGTGCCCCTCTGGGAACACCCAGAGCGACCAGAAGAGGTTCTGGTGCAAAGTGGGCAGAAGCAGCTGCGCTCTCATCGCCAGCTCTGATGGCTTTGTGGGCAGGAGGTACCAAGGACGGATCGTGATCACCCCTCCGGAGAGCTCCGGAGCTTTCAAAGTCCTGATAAATGACTTAAAGGAGGAAGATTCGGGGCTGTATCTGTGTGGGACACAAGGATTGAGGGGTCAGGAGAACTCACAGGAGGTGGTTCTGCACGTGGCCACAGGTAGGACAGGGCATGGGGGGGCTCAGTGCTCGGTGAAGGGCATGAAATATAAATATATATATAAATATATAAAAATTACTCTGTGCTCTCTCCCACAGCCTCCGCAATTCCCAGGAGACCCAAACTCCTCAGTGGCACAGTCGGGGGCTCGCTGTCCTTCCAGTGCCACCACGACCCCAAGGGGACCTACGAGAGGAAATACCTGTGCAGGTGGAGGAGCGGGAGCTGCCTGGTGCTGCTGGACGACGAGGGCTTCGTGCTGGAGTCTCACCGAGGGCGGGCACGGATGTCCAGCAGCCAGCCCGGGCTCGGCAGCTCCACGGTGGTGCTGGGGCAGCTGAGGGAGGAGGATGCAGGCTGGTACTGGTGTGGGGCCAGCAGCGGGCACACGGAGCTCACGGCCTCCCTGAAGCTGCTCATCCACAAGGGTAGGTGGTGGGGTCTTGGTTTGAACCGACAGGTGTCTGCTAAGGAAGGCGGGAGCCTCCCCTGAAATGGAAAAAAAAAAAAAACAAACCAAAAAATTAGACCCCCTCCCTCTGAATTGTTATAAATTTGAAATTAAGGGGGGCTCTCCAGCAAAAATATGGGAGCAGGAATAACAGTTCTTTATTAGGGAAGGAAATAAAGAGATAAAATAAACAATGCAGTGAACCAAAACAACCCTGGCAGAGTCAGAACACAACCTGACACCCTGTTGGGCTGCAGTCCCATTGGGAATTATGGCTGCAGTCCTCATGGAGCAGCAGGTGTGGTTCTGTTGGAGCAGTGATCCTGTAGGAAAGGGTCTAGTTCCTGTAAAAAAGGGTGTAGATCCTGCAGAAAAGGGTGTAGATCCTGTAGAAAGGGTGTAGTTCCTGTTGAAAAGAGTGTGGTTCCTGTTGAAAATTGTGTCGTTCCTGTACAAAAGGGTGTAGTTCCTGTGGAAAAAAAAGTGTAGTTCCTGTAGGAAAGAGTGTAATTCCTGGAGAAAAGGGTATATTCCTGTACAAAAGGGTGTAGTTGTTCCTGTACAAAAGGTGTAATTCCTGTAGGATAGGGTGTAGTTCCTGTAGAAGGTTGTAGTTCCTGTACAAAAGGGTGTAGTTCCTGTAGAAGGGTGTAGTTCTTGTACAAAAGGTGCAGTTCCTGGAGAACAGGGTGTAGTTCTTGTACAAAAGGTGCAGTTCCTGGAGAACAGGGTGCAGTTCCTGTAGAAAAGGGTGCCCTGCAGTGGAAGGGGCAGCTGTTCCTCTGGGAAATGCAGTGCAGGAAAAGCTGTGTGGTGTCCCAAAGCCCAGATTATATCCAGGTAGGAATGCTTGGCTCCTCCCCCTGGGCAGAGCATCTCCCAGTGGGATGTTCCAGCTCTTATATTCAATAGCCCTTATCAGCAGATGTCTCCTCCGAGAGGGGATTGGCTGTAGAAGAGATAAGGAAAACTGCCCAATTAACAGAAGACAACTGCCATGCAGATGGGAAATGGAATTCATCTTGCCCAAACTGTTCTGCATTTTCCTTTCATTATTAGCAAGCAGCTGGGGTGATGGTGAAGGCTTTCAGGGGTGAGAGAGCTGAGCTTTCCAAAGAAATGTGATAGGTTTAGGTGATATTATTGATTAATTATGATGCAACCCCCCAGGATGTGACATCCTGGTCCTGCCAAGTGCAGCACAGGGAGGCATTTGGCTCTGAAGAGAAGCTGAAGGTTATCTTGCAGTTTGAAAAATTGCAGAGTGTAAATAGACAGATCCATGGAACTGCTCCTCTGGCAAAGGCAGAGCAAGTGGGGTTAAAACAGGAATGTCTGCCAGGTATCCAGGTTTTCATTAGTGCTTTTACAGCTCTCCAGGGAGAGCAGGAATGCCTGACTGGTGTTTTTTCACACGAGATGCCAGGTGAAATGTGTAAATCTGTGGTAAATCTAACAAACACCTTGCCCTTGCCAAAGGCTGGATACTGAAGCCTCAAGTTAATGTTCTCTGCAGAAACCTGCTCCTCACGGGACCCAGGAGCACCCACTCCTGGGAGAGCCACGGCGCCACGTCCTGCTGCCCACAGCACAGCCAGGCACAGCAGCATGGCACACGTGATGGGCACTGTCCCCAAGGATGCCACCATGGGCACTGTCACCTATGACACCACCATGGGCACTGTCCCCAAGGACACCAAGATGGGCACTGTCCCCAAGGATGCCACCATGGGCGCTGTCACCTATGGCACCACCATGGGCACTGTCCCCAGGGACACCAAGATGGGGACTGTCCCCAAGGATGCCACCATGCGCACTGTCCCCAAGGACACCAAGATGGGCACTGTCCCCAAGGATGCCACCATGGGCACTGTCACCTATGGCACCACCATGGGCACTGTCCCCAAGGACAGCAGGATGGGCACTGTCACCAAGGACAGCACAACAGGCACTGTCACCAAGGACACCACCATGGACACTGTCACCCATGGCACCACCATGGGCACTGTCCCCAAGGACACCAAGATGGGCACTGCTCCCAAGGGCACCAGCTCCCTGCTGCTCACTGCCACCCCTGGCACCTCTGTGGCCTCCCCAGGTGACACTTTTCAGGAGAGGTGAGTCCACAGCCACGTCCCTGCTGTTTCACAGCCTGTCTGCCCCATTCCCAGGGCCCGATGGAAGTTGTGCAGAGCTGCAAACACCTCCAGGAGACACGAGGAGGCAGAGAAGGTGGTGAGATCACCTCATGTCTGTGCGCTCTTGGAGCTTGGCTCTGACCCTCCTGCTGCTGGCTGCTCCTGTGGAGCAGCTGCCAGAGTCAACAGCCGTGCTCCTGCCCGATTCCCTGTGCTCAGGACACTGCCAGGACCTTGGGGAACGTTGCTGAGGTTTGAGCAACAGCCCTGGTGAACGTGTGGCTGCTGCACAGCCCAGGGCAGCCCTCCCAAGCTCATGGACACTGCTGGGAGCTCGCTGTTCAACCAGGAGTGAGCTCTGGGCACAGCTCATCCAAAGGCTGGGAGGGTTTTGGCCAGGAATTATTCCCTGGTCACTCTCCACCCCAGTTCCTGTGTCTCACCCCAGTGCAAGCAGCTTCCCAGTGGGTTTCCCTCCTGTGAGCAGCTCCAACTTCTCTCCCAGGTGTGGCCACCAGCCAGCCCTGCTAGAGGGATGAGGTGCACCAGGAATTGCAGGGATCTCTGGGAGGGATCAGGTGCACCAGGAATTGCAGGGATCCCTGAGAGGGATCAGGTGCACCAGGAATTGCAGGGATCTCTGGGGGGATGAGGTGCACCAGGAATTGCAGAGATCCCTGGGAGGGATCAGGTGCACTAGGAATTGCAGGGTCAGCCAGAACCCAGCTGGGCACAAAGTCCACAAATCCAGTTCAGTACCGAGCTAGGCACCTTGGATTCTCATCCCCCTCATCCTCCCCAAGCTTCCCCCAAGCATCCCAGCAGAAAGAGGGAAGACACCTTCCAAAAATGTGAGGGTTGTAGCAACTCACCAAAAGGATGTATTGCTTGTGAATTGGCATTGTGCTTGTGGATTTGTGTTGTGTAAACAGCTCATTTTCCCTTTGGAGGGGCTAATTCAGCTGGCCCCACAAACCCCACACAGCAGCTGTAGAAATCACTTCCTCATAAGCCAAACTCCAGATCAAATGATTGCAACTCTCCTTGACTCTGTTGACTTTGCTTTGATTCAGTCAGAGTTTACAGCTCCTTGGTACTCCTCAGTGTGAAAACAACCACCACATGAACCACAAAGGTGACTCCAAACCTCATTTAATCCTGGTGCTTCATCTTCCCAGCTCCTCAGGTGAACCACAGCTGCTCCCAGTTGTGTTACCAGCTCTGCTTTTACTGATCTGCATCACCATCACCATCCTCACCCTGGCCAAAATCAAGCTTCAAAAGCAGACAGGTAAATTGGCCAGGCAACGCCTTTTGGGGCTGCAGTGGTTGTTTTGCAAGGGCTTTGCTTGTGATTTCCAAGGGCTGGAGTCTGACCCGTGGAATATTTCCATCTCCCAGACACGTGTCCGTTCTGCAGCCCCAGAACGTGGCTGGACCTGCAAGCAAAGTCCTTGAGAACTTGTTTGGTTTTTTTCTAAACGTGCTCAAGCGCAAAGCAGATGAAGGAAATGGAAATCCTGGAGCCCTGCTGAAAGCAAATCCTTGCTGAAAGCAAGGCTGGGTTTTTTGTGTATAGAGGATTTGTTGGCTCCGTGGGTGATAGAAAATCCTGGAGGGAGGGACCTGCGTGGTGTGAATGGCTTCACTCTGGGCAGCTTCTGGGGCCAAATCCAGCTCATTCCGTGCAAAGCTGACAAGGAGAGGCCCAAAAAAATCCCGTCTAAGACCTGATTTGCAAAGATACGTGCATCTACCTTAATCCAGACCATGTTATATCCATAGAAATAAATTTAGGGACAGAAAACCTTCAGTGATGACAGCGGTGAGGGAAGGAAACTGTGAAATAATGGCCTAATTTGGTGTCTGACACGCTGGAATACTTCAAGAGGTGCTAGTGGGGGTGTTCCCTGCAGTGCATCCGTGTGTTTTGTTTTCAAGGAGGAGAAAGAAGCACCACGGGGAGCCTGGAGCCAACTTTGATCCGTGTTGGGCTGAGCCCTGGAAAGGAGGAGAGGATGGAGGAGAACCTGAGCCCAGGAGAGGAGGAGGAATTCAGGATGGGCTCTGGCAAATGTAGGTGTGTGCTTGCTGAAACTGGCACTGCAAGTGTTATTTCCCTTGATAAAAGAGAATAAACTCCCATTTTAAGCAGGGAATTTGTGGCTTAGAGAGGAAAACACCTCCACAGGAGAGGCACCAGGTTTGCAGTCCAGGAATTACAGCCCACAGCCCAAAAATCACATTCTGCTGCCAAACTCCTGCCTTTACTCCTTACCAAGAAACCTTAAGCCATGGATTTCATAAGACTTGGATTAAATCCTACATCAAGTTTATATATTTATTATAGGGTCTATCATAATGTTTGATTGCAAGCAGTAAAGCTGTTATCTCACTTCCTGCCTCTTTCAGTAAATTCTGATTTCTTATCGCCTTTCTCAGCATTACACAAAAGTAATTATTGTTCACTGTGTTGAAACCATGTCATTCTCTTTTGTTCAGTTGTGCAGGACAATCTCTGCTATCCTTGGAAATATCAGGATGACCAGCTTCTATGTAAGACTCAGATTGATTATGCTTTTTAGAGAAAAGCTCCTGTAAAAATCATCTGAGCAAGTATTTTAAAGGCTATCTAATATGTAGGAATTTGTACCAGTGAGAAGGACTCCACTGAAAAAAAATTAGTGGAATAGTGGCTCAGAAATTTGGTAATTTCATGTTCTCACTCCAGTGCACTCCAAGCCAACGCGGGTCTTCTGGTCCTAAATATAAAAAATAGAAAGAAAAATTACACCTCCCCTAAAACCTTGAAAATCAACTAAACTATCAACATTCTGGGAAAAACTCTTAAAAGAGAGAATGAAACCCTGAAATTATTTGTGCCTTTTCTTCTCAGATGTCTGGGCTGGGGTAAAGGCTCTAAACCGAGCAGGAGGTTGACTCCAGAAGTCCCCTCTGACCTGGGTTTTTCCACCTTTCTGTTCTCAAAACTCCTTAAAATATCCCTTTAAAAACCAAGTTTGGAATAAATCCAGAAATACTTATGAAATTACTTCTACAAATACCATAGAGAGGCAATGCCAGATCACAGCTTCTCTTCTGTTTCATTATTTTACAGATAGCCTATGGGGAAAAATTACTTTTTAAGTTGCCTAAGTTGCAGAGTTGAGCCCGAACCTTCTGTGAAAGCCTCTGGGTACCTGAGATGGGAATTTTCTGTGTGGAAAGCCAAGTCCCCACCACCTCCCATTGCACTCCACAGAACCCAAATCCCCTTTACTGAGAGCTGAACCCCCACACTGCCCAAATTGCTCCGTGTTTTGCAGAAGAGAGAATAAAATAACACCCCTGAAAGCAGCTATTTGTGGGTTGTTTCTCTGAGGGAAAGGTAAAGCTGGGGAAGGAAGGGCCTTTGTGTCTTCAGGGTTGCTCATATCAGAGAATCACAGAATTGAAAAGGATCAGGCTGCTCAAAAAATAAGGATTTTCTGTGTTTTTTTTTTTTAAATCCTGATACATGGAGTCATTTCCCAACACATAAAGCACATCTCGTTTCAGTTTCTCAGACACCACATTCCCAAAGTGCTATTTTTCCTTCACCTCTCCTGCAGGGATGTCCACAGCTTCAGAACCAGCTGAAATCGAGCCCAAGCACAGCCCAGCCCCGAGCAGCAGCGTTGGTCTCACACTCAGATCGGGGCTCATGCTGCAATCTGCACTCCCCAAATAAAAGCAATCCGAAGGTTGTTTGTTTTCTGGAGATGCCAAAATGCTTTGGAACCTGTGACTTGGCAGGGAAACGCTTCCTCGTGTGCTAAAGCAAGGAAATGCATCTCAAATATATTTGCATGAGGCAAGGGGTTGGTTTTACTGGAAACCTTGAGGGTGAAAAGAGAGGTTTGGTTAAAAAAAACCTCTTCATTCACCTTGGATTAATTTTTTCTCCTTGAGATCCTCCAGCACGTAAAGGTTCCCAGATTTCTGCCAGGTTTTCCTCTGCCCATGGCCATCCCACCTTCCTCTGCAAGGTCCTAAAAACACATTTCCGTGCCTCTGCAGGATCCAGCAGGGCAGCTGATCCCGAGGAATCCGGGCCTGGGAGAGTGGGAGCTCCAGGAGAGCAAACACAGCTGTGTCCACCGTGGCCCAGCCAGCACAGCTGGTGGCCACCAGGCAAAGAAAGTCCTGCCAGCACTACCTGGGGAATGTTTGGGATGCCCAGGGAAGCAGCAGCACTGGCAGGAAGCTTGGAGGGGATCAGGGTTTGTTTCCGTCGAGGAGAGGTGGCCAAGATCCCCACCAAGCACAGCAACAGCCAAGATCTTGCTCCTTCATCACCCCAAAGTCTCCTTCATCACCCCAAGAGCTCCTTTCTCACCCCAAAAGCTCCTTCCTCACCCCAAAAGCTTCTTCATCACCCTAAAAGCTCATTCCTTACTCCAAGAGATCCTTTCTCACCCCAAGAGCTCCTTCATCTCCTCAAAAGCTCCTTCCTCACCCCAAGAGCTCCTTCATCACCTCAAGAGCTCCTTCCTCTCTACAAGAGCTCCTTCATCACCCCAAGAACTCCTTTCTCACCCCAAAAGCTGCTCATTCATATTAAAAATGGAGCTCAACACCCTCACCTAAACGAAAGGTACTTCCAAAGCTGGCTTTAGGATCTGACAAATCTGTTGAAGATCCCAATTCTGGGTCAGGCTCTTGCTGCTCCCAGGCTCTGCAGGAGCTGCCATACTGTTCAAACACATCAGTTTTCACTGAGTGGATGAGAAAAGCTCCCAGTCAGAAGGAATTCCTGCTTTTGCATCATTAAAATGAGGCAAAGCAAGGAATCACAGCTGCCCTGGCTGCTCGGGTCCTGTCCAGGCAAAAGCTGGCACAGAGGTACCCAAAAGACTCTCCATGGACTTGACCCCATGGAGCCACCAAGCTCCTTCCCAGAGGAGGAGGAGGAGCCCTGGACCTTTCCTGGGAGTCTCCCAGCCCTGGGGTGGCTGTGATCAGGAGGGGACACCCTGGAGGGCCAGCAGAGCTGGACTGGGCAGTGGTCAGGCATTGGCTGGGCAGTAATTGGTCAGTGGCTGGGCATGGGCTGGACTTGGGCTGGGCTTTGGCTGGGCTTGGGCTGGGCATGGGCTGGACTGGACTGGGCTTTGGCTGGACTTGGGCTGGGCTTTGGCCGGGCAGTGGCTGGGCTTTGGTTTGACTTGGGCTGGGCTTTGGCTGGACTTGGGCTGGGCATGGGCTGGGCTGGACTGGGCTTTGGCTGGACTTGGGCTGGGCTTTGGCTGGGTAGTGGCTGGGCTTGGGCTGGACTTGGGCTGGGCATGGGCTGGGCTGGACTGGGCTTTGGCTGGACTTGGGCTGGGCTTTGGCTGGGCTTGGGCTGGGCAGTGGATGGGTTGGGCTGGGCTTTGGCTGGACTTGGGCTGGGCATTGGATGGGCAATGGTTGGTCAGTGGCTGGACAGTGGCTGATCTTTGGCTGGGCTTGGGCTGGGCTTGGGCTGGGCAGTGGCTGGGCTTGGGCTGGGCATGGGTTGGGCATTGGCCGGGCAATGGTTGGTCAGTGGCTGGACAGTGGCTGATCTTGGGCTGGGCTTTGGCTGGGGTTGGGCTGGGCAGTGACTAGGCTTGGGCTGGGCAGTGGCTGGGCTTGGGCTGGGCATGGGTTGGGCATTGGCCGGGCAATAGTTGGTCAGTGGCTGGACAGTGGCTGATCTTTGGCTGGGCTTGGGCTGGGCATTGGCCAGGCATTTGCTGGGCTTTGGCTGGACAGTGGCTGGGCTTGGGCTGGGCTTTGGCCGGGCTTTGGCTCCCAGCCCCGAGTGGGCAGAGCTCGCCTGGCAGCGCTGCTGGATGTTGTTCCTTTAAGGCACAACAGGTGGACACGCAGGGCTGAAGGTGCAGGGAGTATTTAAAGCAGGCTGGCACTGCCACAGCCCCACGGGGACACAGGACACTCACAGCACCTCCTGGGCTGACCTGAGAGGGAAAGAGAGAAGTGCCAGGAGGAGCCTGGAGTGTAAGTAAAGCTGCTCTGGCATCTTTGGGAATGCACAACCTTTTGTAGGGCCGTGCTGGGATGGGGAAGGAGAAGAACATGAGTCTTGAGCCACTTTTGAGGAGCCTTCTTCACATGGGAGGGAAGCAGCGATTTGGAGCCATTTCATGTTCAGAGCTTACTGGTGGGAGGCTGATTTCTTCTGAAAGAACCATGAGAACAGGCTTGAGGCAGTTATGGTTTCTTCTCTGCAGCAGATTTTTAATATTTAATTTCTGAAAAAAAAATACCCAACATTAATTATTGTTACAATATTTACATTAAGTTTTAACATACGAAATAAAAGTTAGCAATTATTACTGTAGCAATCTAAATTTTGCACTCAGCCTGAGGTTGTTACTGGCTTTTGAACCTCAACAGGCAGATTTTGAAATTTTAGAAGAGAATTACTGCAGTTGTGTCCTAAAGGAGCTGCTTTAGAAGCTCCCTGAGAAGTTTGTACAGTTGCAGGAGGATAAATAGAACCTGAAGCTTCAATGAATGTGGTGTCCTAAAAGTGCAATTAGAGGAACCTGGCAGAGCCCTGTCCCACTCAGACCTGTGAAGGTGTGGGTCCTACACACCTGAATTCCTACTCCGCAGAGGGAAATTCCTATAGATTTAATACATTTCTGAAGTACAAATAAACATCACCTAATTGCAATTATTAATGAATCCTCAGTGGCACCATCCATCCCTCCAGACTGAGGTGAACATGTGCTCCTGGGCCATGGCAAGTTCCTGCCCCTTGCAGGCAGAGGAGAATGAAACTAAAATAATGTACTAGTTCTGAAGTTGGTTTCACTTTCCAGCCCAAGAAACAAATGAACCATGAAGGTCTGATCTGAAAAGCAGCAGGTGGGTGCATGGAGGATCTGAAAGGAACATAAAATCAGGTCTCAGGTTAGTGTAGAATGGATCCAACATCTGAAATGAACATAAAATGGAGCAGCACAACCTCAGTTGGGATTTCAGTCACTGCCAAGAGAGCTGCCTGCTGATTCTATCTTATTTCTTTTCTGAAATATCTTGCTCATATGTTTAACTGACACAAACATTCTTAGTCCAGAGAGTCCCAAGCATTCCTAAAAGCTGCTGATTTCTTGGTAAATCCTGATAATCTTCAGCAAGTTCTACCTAAGTGTTTCTGCTCACTGGATCACCAAACGAGCTCCTCTTATTTATTCTCTCAATATTGTGAAGGAGACATCTGCTTGGAACTGGAAAAGTTTGTTTTCTGCACGTGTTTGGGTCAGCTCGATCTTATATCTGGAAGTTGATTACTCATTCTTAACCCCATGGAAATGGGGTGGATTGGTGGCTTTTCCCCATCCCACTGCAGCAAATAAAACCCATGGCAAGGCAAGATCAGCAGTGACATTGATGGGTAGCTGAAGATGTGAATAACCCAGGATGAAATTTGTTGCTGTGCCCTTTTTCTGGGCACAGAAGCCTCCAGCACCTCCTCACAGCACAACTCTCTCTACAACAATTTGCATCTCCACAGTTTCCCAATGGGTCAAAAGGATTTAAGGGGGAAAATATTACCAATATATAAAAATATATATAGAATATATGCAATATATTACATCTATGTTATTATCTCTCAAGAATAGCAGCAAATATTGCACAAAAAGCCAGAAGGGATCCCAGGCTGGAGTGACAAATGTCACAATTAAACCTTCGTGTTTTGCCCATCCCATGGCATGGCCTTGACACTGGTCACTGTCAGGAGCAGTAGTTAATATCTAATGGGCTGGACTGGGCTGATCCCTGGCAATCCCTGCAGCAGGAATTCAGCAGAATTTGGGAATTGAACGCTGGTGTTCCATAGCCAGACAAAGCAGCTGCAGGCTCAGGTTTGCACAGCCTGGGGGTCAGGCCCTGGACTCTTCCAAATTATCATAGATCTGAAGATAATTCTCCTTAGGAGTGACAGGATCCCAAAAGCACAACAGAAACATGGGGAAAGTCTTGTAGTGGATGAGATTTGGGAGAGCCAGCCTGGCCAGAGAGCACTGCTGCTGGAAACCTGGAAAATGCTAAAATGTAGGCATAAAATCGTGCCGGAGAGGAAGGTGATGGTCCCAGCCCAGGTCCACAGAAGCGTCCTGGAAATGACCATCAGCAAGTTTTAAGGGTAAAACCACTAAAAACACATCTCTAAAGAGGGACTGGCTGAAGGGGGGGTCTGCCCTCCCCAGGGCTTTACACACAGCACCACAATGTCCTTGTCACCGGGTGGAGCTGCAGTGAGGTTTAGAGCCCAGCACCAAATCAAAAGAGAAAGTGTTATTGATTCTCAGAACCACGTAAAGACAACAACAACAACAACAACAACAACAAAATTATCTGTCCTGAGTTGGAAAGCAAGAGGAAAGGTCATTATGTTGTAATTTTTCCATTTACATTTTAACAGCATCTGAGAAAACAGGGCTGGAGATAACTCAGAGCTGTCGGTGTTGGTGATGCAAGAGCACAGGAGCTGCTGGTTTGGGTGGGCAGAGATCTTGGTAACCCTTCCAGACCTGACAGAACAACGTGGGCTGTACCCCAAAACCAGCTGAACTTTTTTAAGAAATCAGAATAAAAGATTATTTCAGCTTTGCCAAAATGGGCAAGGCTGAGCTGGGTCCTGCTTGCACCACAGGCTGGAGGGCAGTGAGGTGACCATCAGGCAGAGGAGCTGCTGTCAGCCAGGGGCAAACATCAAGGCCCTCTTTGTGCCACGTTGTTTGCTTTCTGCAGAATTTGTTATGTTTGCCTTGCTGGCTACTTCTGGGATGTGTTTGAAAGGGAATTTTTCATGCTCAGTGAGTTAATTATTAGCCATGGACAAGTGGCCATTGAGCATGGAGAAATCACAACACAAGGAAGAGGCACAACAGAGCACCTTTCATCTTAACAGGGAAATAAAAGTTTTTTCTTCTGCCGGGAATTACCCTTAATAAAACTTTGTCACTTGATGCCCTGAAATCAAATTCCTTGATTGTTTATAAGGGTTTTCCTTGGCACCCCTCATCAGCTCCTGTGAGTGTCTTCTATGAGCTTGGAACAGGCAAGTGGATCAAGAGGTGTGTTCAGGAAATGCATATAAAATCTGATTTTTGGAGGAGCAGAGCTGAGGTAAATCCCTACAGCTCACTCAATTCCTTGGCAGCTGAGGAAAGAACTAGAAAGTAGAAGGGAAAATAGCATCCTTTTTCTCTTTTGTGTGTACCAGGGAAACAAAGAGAGTCAGTAAATACAGGCTCCAGTCAGGAATTCTGTGACACAGGGAATATTGGGGTGCTGGGATCCACGGGCAGTCCTTCCTGTTCCTGGGCAGCAGCACAGGCAAGAACAGAGACACCAACTCCCTCTTTCCCATTCAATTCCTCGACAGGAGAAATTAAAAACCATATTTTTCTAAACTTCACATAGCCACAGCCCTCATATCCTCCAAGCACTAAGATTATTAGGTGATTAACATTTTGCAAATGTGATTATTCAAGGTCTCCCACGTCTTTTCCAGGGAATGCAAGAAAAATGACTTTGCTGGCGTTTGTTCTCCTGCTCGCCTTGGTCCCAGCTGAATCTGCAAGAGGCAGACACCCCCCCAAGGCGGCCAGTGAGTGTCAAATTCCTGGGGCACAGGTTTTGGGGTGGCCAAGGACCAGAGGGGAGGGAGGAGGAGGGTCTGGGTCTGGTCTGCAACAGGTTTAAAAAGATAAAAAGATAAAGTTAAAAAGATAAAAGTGGATGTATTTAATGAAGGGCCTTCAGGTACATTAAGGGCGGATGAAGCCTCCCACGAGGCTACACCCAAAATGGACAATGGCCACGAGTTTCTCGCAATAGAGGCCAGACAAAAAAGTTAAAAATATAAAAGTGGATGTATTTAATGAAGAGCCTTCAGGTACATTGAGGGCAGACAAAGCCTCCCATGAGGCTACACCCAAAATGGACAATGGTCAGGAGTTTCTCAGACTGAAATAAGTTTGGTCCATTTGCACATCAGGGGTTAATTCTGCAATTCCAGCTTCAGGTAATGAAGGCAGATACCCCCAGTTTGCTCCCCCAAAATTCACTTTTGTTGATATTTTGGGGCCTGAGGCAGAGGGTGTCCTTGAGCTGCAGGCCCAGAGGGATTGTTTTATCTGACCACAATGTGAAGAGAGCTTCTAACACTCCATGCGGAGCTCAGAGTTCTACAGGAGGGCCGTACAGGATCTGAAAAATAGAAAAGCTAAACTCTGAAGGCATCACGGGGAGCACCTTTATCTCACAGGTGCCCCTCGCTGCCACAGGACCTCATGGGCAGCTGAGGGGCACACAGGGCACTGTCGTCCTGATTCTTAAGATTTTTCTAAAGCCTTCTGAGTTTACATTCTGTTAGAAAACTTTCTCAGATGTCGCTGTCGAGGCAGGACAGGAATGAAGAGACCCAGATCAGAAGGTTGCTGAGAGTGAAACTCAGATTTATTCAA
Organism: Lonchura striata; assembly: GCF_050655825.1. NCBI lineage: Eukaryota > Metazoa > Chordata > Aves > Passeriformes > Estrildidae > Lonchura > Lonchura striata. Next base: position 6,982,987 of record NC_140728.1, on the reverse strand, counting down.
AATACACTGCTCTTTTATACAGAGCTTTGTGAGGACCAAATTCATTGATTCTGAAGTGAAAACAACCCACAGCATTGGTGCAGAGTGCTTGATGCACGGTGATAGAATTTAACTATAAACAATGTGAAAAACAAGAGAGAGAAAGAATTATTGACATTCTTCTACAGCTCTTTCCCAGGCTTCTGCCTGGCTAGAAACTCTCAGTTTCTTTCTTTGACCGAATCTGAGTCCCACACTCACACAATTTTCTATAAACAACATATTGTTTTGCATTCCTTCATAGAGGTGGAGAAACTTGATGTACTAGTAGTTCGTCCAGTGTCTTTGGAGAGGTGGCCCATTCACTCTCCAGTCCACTGTCACCTTTGGAAAAGTATAAAAGTTGGAGTCAGAGAATAAACCTTCTTCTTCTTTACCTTGCAAGTAGCAGTGGCTCGCGTCGTGCTTTCATGTGGGCACTGAGCCCAGCCTGTTCTCCCCGCAGTCTCCAGCCCCGTGTTCGGCCCCCGGCAGGTCTACGGCGTGCTGGGCGGCTCGGTGACCGTGAAATGCTTCTACCCGCCCACGCCGGTGAACAGACACGACAGGAAGTACTGGTGCAGGCAGGCGGGCTCCGGCTGCCCCACCGTGGTGTCCACCCAGTACGTGGCTCCTGGCTACCAGGGCAGGGTCTCCCTCACCGACCACCCGCAGGCAGAGCACTTCCAGATCAACATCTCGGCGCTGGAGCTGGGGGATGCCGGCGCCTACCAGTGTGGCGTGGGGGTCAATGGCAGAGGGCTCTCCTACGGGGTCACCCTCAGTGTTGTTGAAGGTAATTACAGCCTTGGGACTCCCTAAATTATCATTTTCTTCGCGTTTCCCCCCCTCCCTCTTAAACAAAGCTCCACCACTGTGAGAACCCCAGCCTTGCTCTGGGGTCCCATGTGGTGGTGAAATTTCTCCTCCAACCCGTGATTCCAAAGAAAAACTGCACAGGCTCTTGCTGTTCTGTCTCAAGGCAGTTTATTGTGAGTTATCTAAAAGATTTTCTTCTCAGGCTGTGGCTGCTTGGTCAGCGGCCTGGGCAGAGGCACACACACACCCTGACATCCTCTCTGGTGTCTTCTTCTTCTCTCCCCCACCCAGGGCTGCTGCTATCTTTTATATGATATATTATGTATAACATGTTTATAGTTTTCCCCCAATACCTACTACCCATATTACAAGGTGCTTTTCTACTCTAAACCAATCTGTGAGTGCCAACATCACCAAGAACATGGAGGCAAGGAAGAAGAAAGAGGAAGGACAGGATCAGCCCACTTTCCTCCATCTTAGAACTTCTGACCCCCATGTACAAAGTAAAAACCGCCCTGTACAGGTGTTAAAACTCCCCTGTACAATATTAAAAAAATTTTCCCCTCTGTTTTGTAACTACTTTTACTATACTATCTAACCTTTTGTGACTGCTTGTTCCACCTCCAAAGTTGGTAACTCATTCCATGGCTCAAACTCAAAATCACAGCTGTTTGCAGCTGCCTGTCAGGGTCTAAAATGCTTCTGACCAAGGCCTGGAACCTCTAAAAATGTCTGAGAGACATTTTGAGTTCCGACACACCGCTGGCCTGTCTGGTGTGTTTTACCATTTAAATATATATCCATATATATTGCCATATTATTATATTCTGATATCTAGAGTAGTGCTGTGCCCCTCTCACAAAATGTGAGAGCATGTAAGGAAGCCAGAGTTCATCGGGAGATTTATGGTATATTAGTATTGATTTTAAAATGGGAAACTATTATTTTTATTGAAGTTAAGCTTCCTTGAAAGCGTCTGTCACCCCAGACAGATAGGAAGAGTTAAATCCATGGATTGTTCTAACAGAGAAATAAACAACCTGTCTTTTGATGTGTGAAGAGGCTTTAAAATGTTATTAACAGGCATCATAAAATGTGTGTGTATACACATGTTGTAGCATAGATAAATTTAGTTGTTATTTATTTAATGGAATATGCACTATAAAATATTAAGAATTTGGCTGTGTTACAAGTACAGTGGGCATCAATTTAATTTGTATTTTATATGTTGCCGTATTTGCTTTAAACCCATGCACACACAAAAATTTTAGCTGTATGCACTAGTGGATATATTATTTATGAAGAGAGAGAGCTGCAGGTGCTTTCAGGGAGGGCTCATTTCAGCCCCTGACTGTCTCTGTGCACAGCCCCACCTGTCCCTGAGACACCTGAGCTCTTCTACGTGAAGCTCCGCAGCACCTGGACCGTGACCTGCTCCTTTGGGGAGGACACTGTCGAGATGAAGAAATACCTGTGCAAGAAGGAGAAGGAAGGCTGTCGGAACATTATTAACAGCTATCAGGAGTTGGGCAGCATTCAGCTGACTTTTGAGGAGCCTCCAGGCTCGTTCCGTGTCACCATGACTCAGATGGACTGGGAAGATGCAGGCGTGTACTACTGCGGGGCCGGTGAATACGGGAAGGACAAAACAAGCAAGGAACTGGAGGTGTTCATCTATGAAGGTGAGCTGTTTTCCCCTTCCTCTCTCCTGCTTTTCAGAAGCATCACCAGCACTGTCACTTCATTTAGCAAGGATTTGAATTTCTCTTTGCTATTATCCTATTTTCTCATCTACAGACTTCTTTTTATTCATTTAACCACCTGTAATGTACTAAACCATCACCTTATAAAGCTTGTATCCAGACTTCACCTTCCCAGAAGTGGATAGCTCTGTTCCCCAGCCCAGAAATCACAGAGACAAATTCCACTCCCCCAGTCTGAGAGAATCAATCTGTCTCTTCAAGCCCCCAGCTCCTTAAATCTCAGACTGACAGACGTAGATGGTCCCTCTAGCAAAGGGAAAAAAGCTTTGGAATATCTGTGCAAAAAGCCAACAGCACTCAGCAAATTTGGGAAAAAAGCAAGGCCTGACTGACCCTTTAGGATGAATTCCCACCAGTGCCAGGACAATCTCCTGATGTTTGCAACCCTGAGTTTTGCCTGGCCTTCCTTTAGGCGTAGCAGCTTTGTTTGATCTGATAACGTTGATTTTCTTGGGAGGCAGCCTCATGAACACAAGTGAGATTCTTATAACTGCTCATTTCATTCTTACCAACAGACAAAACCTTCCCTCACTTGAAGACCAACATAACTGCAAAAAATGGAAGTTCAGCAACCTTCGAGTGTCCCTATGAGCCTCTAATTAATTCCACAAGGTTCTGGTGCAAGCGGCACGGCAGGATATGTGACAGGATCATAGACAACACTGGCTTTGTGGCACAAAAGTATAAAGGAAGAGTGGCCGCGTTCGAGAACCCCGAAAACAAAACTGTCACTGTCATCCTGAACCAGCTGCAGTACAAGGACGAGGGCTTTTACTGGTGCATGTCAAATGAGCTGAGCGAGCAGCAATCATCAGCAGAACTGAGGGTTGTAGCAGGTAAGAGCCGTGCACTGGCAGTTCTCTGACTGCTCAGGAGGCACAGAACCAGCCCAAGTGAGCGATCTGGCTTTTGGGGAAGAGATGTGAGCTCCGAGCCTGAACTCACCCCAGCAGCTTTAAAACTGAGCCAGAAAGTTTCTCTTTTGTGGGAATGCGCTCACAAAAAATTCTCATGAAGTATTTCTTAAGCCTTGCAAGAAAAGAACCATAAACAGCACCTTTAGTTTTAATTTAGCAACTCAAGGAGCACTTTCCCTCCAAGCTCCGTGTGAGGTGCTGACTGCCACCCCTGCCACCTCTCCCAGCAGCCCTGACGCCCCGTTTGCCCTTGCAGGACAACCTGCGCTGACGGGAAAGAAGCAAGTGGAGGCACGAGTGGGCTCGTGGGTGAATTTAACCTGCTGCTACCCCTGCACGTACTCGTCCTACGAGAAGTACTGGTGCAGGTGGAAGGACAGCGGCTGTGCCACGCTGCCGGCGCAGCAGGGGCTGCCGGAGCCGGGGGACGGATGCAACCCGTCCGGCAGGACGCTGGTGCTGAGCCTGGGCCCGCTGGCGGAGCAGGACGGAGGCTGGTACTGGTGCGGGCTGAAGCGCAGCGGGGTCTTCGGGGAAACCATGGCCGTGGAGCTGCGGGTGGGCTCAGGTGAGGCCGGGTGGAGCTGCGGGTGGGTGCAGGTGAGGCCAGGGAGCTGCGGGTGGGCACAGGTGAGGCCGGGTGGAGCTGCGGGTGGGCGCAGGTGAGGCTGAGGAGCTGCGGGTGGGCTCAGGTGAGGCCGTGGAGCTGCGGGTGGGTGCAGGTGAGGCTGTGGAGCTGCGGGTGGGCGCAGGTGAGGCTGAGGAGCTGCGGGTGGGCGCAGGTGAGGCCGTGGAGCTGCGGGTGGGCTCAGGTGAGGCTGTGGAGCTGCGGGTGGGCTCAGGTGAGGCTGAGGAGCTGCGGGTGGGCGCAGGTGAGGCTGAGGAGCTGCGGGTGGGCGCAGGTGAGGCCGGGCGGAGCTGCGGGTGGGCTCAGGTGAGGCCGTAGAGCTGCGGGTGGGCTCAGGTGAGGCCGGGCGGAGCTGCGGGTGGGCTCAGGTGAGGCCGGGTGGAGCTGCGGGTGGGCTCAGGTGAGGCCAGGTGGAGCTGCGGGTGGGCTCAGGTGAGGCCGTGGAGCTGCGGGTGGGCGCAGGTGAGGCTGAGGAGCTGTGGGTGGGCGCAGGTGAAGCCCTGGAGCTGTGGGTGGGCGCAGGTGAAGCCCTGGAGCTGCGGGTGGGCGCAGGTGAGGCCGGGCGGAGCTGCGGGTGGGCGCAGGTGAGGCCGGGTGGAGCTGCGGGTGGGCTCAGGTGAGGCCGTAGAGCTGCGGGTGGGCTCAGGTGAGGCTGAGGAGCTGCGGGTGGGCTCAGGTGAGGCCGGGGAGCTGCGGGTGGGCGCAGGTGAGGCCGTGGAGCTGCGGGTGGGCGCAGGTGAGGCCAGGGAGCTGCGGGTGGGCGCAGGTGAGGCCGGGCGGGCTCCACGGCGGCGGCTCGCCCCGCTGCAGGGCTCCCACCGCCGCGGGCTGCCGCGCCGCCCTGGCTTGCGCTTTGCCTGCAGCGTTCTCCTTCACTCCCTTTGGACTTCCCAGCCATAAAAAACCCCTTTCAGTCTAAACTCACTGCTTTCCACGGCAGTTTTGCCTCTAACCCTGTGCTGATGAATTTTTCCTGTTACAATGTAATATTTTATTTTATAGTATTTTATTTTTATTTTTAATAATTAATAATGCTTAGAATATTATTATACATTATATAATATAATGCTTGGAATATTATTATATATTATATAATATTATATATATTATATATATAATATAATATAATATAATATAATATAATATAATATAATATAATATAATATAATATAATATAAATTATATATAATAGAATATAAAATATATAATTAATATATAATTTATACTCTAGAATCTATAACTAATATATACTATATAATCTATAATCTATAATCTATACTATATACCATATACTATATACTATATACTATATACTATATACTATATACTATATACTATATACTATATACTATATAATATATAATATATAATATATAATATAATATAATATAATATATAATATACATAATACATAATATATAACACATAATATATAACACATAATATTTAATGTATAATTATTATATAATTTTAATAAAATAATCTATAATTATAATTATGTAATTAATTATGCATAAGCATTATTATATTATCATTCACTAATAATAGTTATTATTATTTTATAATAATATAATCTATACTATTATAATAATTTTTTATATTTTATTAATTTCAGAATACATTTCTTTAGTTTAGGCAACATCTGGCACCTTTCAGGTGAAGAACTAATCAAGTTCAGAGATCTTGATCCTGAGGGAACTTCTTATCTTAATAAAATGAAGCCAGTAAGGAACAGGAGAGGCTGACACCAACAGCACGGGGCTTAGTGTAGGTGATGGCCAAAGTGAAAACAGGGTCAAACATTTCATTGCTTCTGGCGGGCAAAGAGCCAGGAATAAAAAAGCAAAGCAAAGAGGCAAGATTTGATCTGGAAATATTAGAGACAGACCTTAGAAATGCAAGACTTTTTCAGAAGTTCACAGGCAGAGAGATCCTACTTGAGATTTTCGCAGTGAATTATCTGGTGTGAGAGCATTTCAGGCCTCCAACCCCCCCTTTGGAAGAGCCTCTCGTGGAAAACCAAAACCCACAGCAGCTCCATGTCCAGCACACACATCCCAGCAGTTTTTGTGTCCACTTCCCACAGGGGAAGATGCCAAGCTCAGCCCAGAGTTCCTGGATGTTGATTCCAGCCGTGACCCCGGAGCTGCTCCTCCAGGAGGAGCCCGCAGCGACACTGAGGTGCGAAAAGGAGCTGCCCCAGAAAGGTTGGTTCTCTCCATCCCCTGCCTTTTCCCATTTTTGTGGGGTTTATATGAGCTCGTTGTGTTTGTACACCGTGTGTGTGTTGTTTAGCAACACACAAAAAAAGTCTTGTCCCCAAAGAACTTTGCTCTAAATGTCAGAGAAGATAAAAAGTGACAGCAAAGGGCAAGATGAGTCACAGCCAATCTCCAATTCAATAAAATAGTATCAGAAGGAAATTATTAGAAATTCCAGGTACAAAATAACTGTTTGAAAGCACTTTTGTTAATATCAGAAAATTTTCCTTCACATATTTATAACCCAGCTGCTGATGTAGCTGTTTCAGTCCAACCTCAAGCCTATAGTTTTATTTGGGTTTTGTTCTATTCTGTGTGTTGGAATCCAGTTAATTGATTGAATTGCATCGTGCTCACTCAGAATTACCATCCTACCCAAATTTAGCCTGCTGGATTTTCATGTGCATCATTCTCAGTGAGATCTTTCTGCCTCTGTTCCAGCTCTGATGAAAGCCATGGCTCCAACACTCTGGCCTTAGTGCTGGGCCCTCTTGCTGGCCTGATCCTGATTGTTGTGACAGCTTTTGCCATTGTCAAGTACAGACAGATGAAGAGATCTGGTGAGTCCCTGCCTCTCTGGGCTCTCAAGGAACAGCATTGAGTTAAAGGTGCTGGGCTGAGCTGCTCTCCTGGTACCACACCAGGATGGGCAGGAAGGTCTTTGTTCCTCCTGTGACCCACCCAGAGACCTCCAATCCCCTGCTCCTCCTGTGACCCATAGAGCTCTAACCCTCTGCTCCTCACACTGACCCACACACAGAGCTCCAACCCCCTGCTCCTCCTGTGATCCACCCAGAGATCTCCAACCCCCTGCTCCTCCTGTGATCCATCCACAGAGCTCCAACCCCCTGCTCCTCACACTGACCCACCCAGAGATCTCCAACCTCCTGCTCCTCCTGTGATCCATCCACAGAGCTCCAACCCCCTGCTCCTCCTGTGATCCACCCAGAGAGTTCCAACCCCCTGCTCCTCACACTGACCCATCCAGAGAGCTCCAACCCCCTGCTCCTCCTGTGATCCATCCACAGAGCTCCAACCCCCTGCTCCTCACACTGACCCACCCAGAGAGTTCCATCTCCCAGGGTATCCAGGCTGGGACAGAGCCCAGCCCTCCGTGGGCTTTGCCCATTGTGCCACAGCATCAGCTGGCACAGAGGGTTTGGGTTGTAATGTGCTCTCACCCACTCTGAGCGAGGCCTGAGGGATTTTCCTTCTCCCTCTCACCAGACCTGGTGTCCGTGGGGAGCTACAGGACGAACATCAGCATGTCAGACTTCGAGAGCGTGAGGGACTTCAGTGCCAGCAACTGTGTGAAGGAGAGCCAGGAGACCCCCATGGGAGGGGACGGTGAGTGGCTGACCCCAGCCCAGCCCCAGGCTCGGGGGCAGCCCTTCTTTGCTGAAATACCCCACAAAAGCCACAGAAACACCTGCCAGCCACTGCCCCCTCCCCAGCACCTTCCTTTCTCTGCTTTCAGAGTTCATCACCACCACGGACACTCCGGAAAGTGCTGCCGACACGATGAAGGCAAAAAGGGTAAGAGGAGGCAGGAGAGAGGCCACTGAGCTGGGAGATGTGGCCACAGCCCTGCACTCTGCCCCGAAGGGGCTCTCTCCTCCCAGGGGCTTTATTTATAACATTTTACCAGATCCAGCCCCCGCTGCAGACCAGCCCCCGTGAGTAGGGGGGTCTCACCACTGTCCTCACTCCCTGTTCTAGCAGAGACATTAACAGCAGCCACTTTGCTTCAAGAAATAAACCAAGGCAGCCCCAGGCAGCATCAGGAAGATTGGGTTTGTTACCAGAAATATGAATCATTGGGATAAGCAGATGGCTGGAAACCACCATATCCCACTTCTCAGTATTTCAGGGGGCACAGAGGGCTCTGTCATTGCAAGGGCTGAGATTTGCTGCAACCTCTGCCTTTCCTTAATTTTTTCTGCCTCCCCTCCCCTGCCCTTGGGTAAGATCATGGTGCAGAGGTCCATTTGGCAGTAGCTGCAGTGCCAGATTCGAGCCTGTGCTTTTCTAAGTCCCTACCAACAGGAGAGGCGTGGGTGCTGTAAGTGCCAGGAGCTGAACTGGAGCAATCAAGGAAACTGTCAGGACACCAGTAAAGCCCAGCAGCTTTAGGACAGGGGAGCTGGATGCCAGCACCCAGGGACAGGCTTGCCAAGGAATCCCAAACCTAAAAGCTTTTGGGGTCTCCCCAGGCTGATGCTCACATCAGCACCAGTGTGAGCCGCTGGATTGTCCCACCCCTGCAGTGTCCCTGTTTTATCCTGGGATATGCACAAAGTGCTGCCTTTCCCCTGCTGCCCATCCCCTGACTGTGTCCTCCTGTCCCTCCCAGAGCTCCAAGGAGGACGCTGACCTCGCCTACTCCTCCTTCCTGGTCACCTCCAGCAGCATCGCCCAGGGCATCTCCAGAGGGGACGGCACTGTCCTGGACCTGTCCCCACCCCAGCACCGGGACTGAGGGGAGGTGGCAGCGCCTGGGACTGGCCCTACCTTGAGGATCACAGTGTCAGCACACACTGCTCATTGCTCCCACAATTTGCTATAGCTTCACCTGTTTTTTTGCTTAAATTCAGCTTCGAGTGGTGATTTAGGAGGAGTGGTTCCATGCCAAAGGGGGTTGGAGGTGCAGGTCTGAGTGAGGAGGTTGTGCTGGGAAACAGCAGGAACTCACGTGGCTCACCTGATCAGCAGCCCTAGTTCCTACGCTGGGCTCTCAGAGGCCAGAAAGAGCATTGTGGAGAAAAAAAATCCCATTTTCTTTTAAAGGCAGCTGGAAAACTCTTTAGAACAGCGTCTGATGCTTTTGTTTCCTCTAAGCTTCCCCGACCTGAGGGAAACACCTGCAGGCCAGACATGTCTGGAGTGTTTGTGTGCACAAGCAATAAAGAATCCAGTGGCTTTCAGCAGACTGGAGAACTCAGGATTTGTGGGTTATCACAGGAGAGCCCACCCAGAGAGGTGCAGGAAGGGTGGGAAAAGTTGAATATGCTACAGATAAAGCGTGCAGGAAGAGCTGACAATGGCAGGCTGGGTTATCTGGCTGACTGAATTTCACTGAGGATGAACACAAATTATTCCTGAATTGTGCATTCCAGAATTTCCCTGAGGATGAAACACAAATTGTTCCTAACTTGCGGACTTTCAGTGCTGGGATGAGCAGGGCAGCATCTCCCTGCTGCTCACCAGCTCTCACATCCACCTTGCACCTTCCTGCCAGTGCTCAAAGGGAGGGAGGGCTCACCTGCCACATCCCCGGGGCTGCATCCCCTCAGCTGCGCCGTGGGAAGGGGTTTGGGTCTCGGGTCAGGTCCGGAGGGGCTGGAACAGGTCCAGAGGGGTCGGGACACGTCCGTTATGGGATTGGGACAGGTCTGTGAGGGGCTGGGACAGGAATGAAGGGGTTGGGACAGAAATGAAGGGTTCAGGACAAGTCTGTGAAAGTGGCTGGGACAGGTCCATGAGAGGCCAGGACAGGTCTGTGAGGGGACAGGACAGGTTCGTGGAAGGTGCTGGGACAGGTGTGTGGAGGAGGCAGAAGCAGGTCCAGAGGGGATAGGGATGTGTCCGTGCTGGGATCGGGATGTGTCCGTGCTGGGACCGGGATGTGTCCATGCTGGGACCGGGACAGATCCATTCTGGGACCGGGATGTGTCCATGCTGGGACTGGGACAGGTCCATGCTGGGACCGGGACAGGTCCGTGCTGGGACTGGGACAGGTCCGTGCTGGGACCGGGACAGGTCCGTGCTGGGCCCGGGACAGGTCCGTGCTGGGACCAGGACAGGTCCGTGCTGGGCCCAGGACAGGTCCGTGCTGGGACCGGGATGTGTCCATGCTGGGACCGGGATATGTCCGTACTGGGACCGGGATGTGTCCGTGCTGGGACCGGGACAGGTCTGTGCTGGGCCCGGGACAGGTCCGTGCTGGGACCAGGACAGGTCCGTGCTGGGACCGGGATGTGTCCATGCTGGGACCGGGACAGGTCCGTGCTGGGCCCGGGACAGGTCCGTGCTGGGACCGGGATGTGTCCATGCTGGGACCGGGACAGGTCCGTGCTGGGCCCGGGACAGGTCCGTGCTGGGCCCGGGACAGGTCTGTGCTGGGACCAGGATGTGTCCATGCTGGGACCGGGACAGGTCCGTGCTGGGACCAGGATGTGTCCATGCTGGGCCAGGGACAGGTCCGTGCTGGGACCAGGATGTGTCCATGCTGGGCCCGGGACAGGTCCGTGCTGGGCCCGGGACAGGTCCGTGCTGGGCCCGGGACAGGTCCGCGCCCGCCCGGAGCCGCTGGAAGGGAGGCAATGCCTGACTCAGGTGCAGCAGGAAAGGCTGAGCCCGGGAAGCATCCCCGGCGGGCAGCAGCAGGAGGAGAACGCTTGGGTTTGGAAATTTCTGAGAGAAGAAAACCCCTTTCGCTCTCCCTTTGTCAATGCTCTTCCTCCTCAGCCTGCCCCACGGCGTCCTTTCCCCAGCTCCAGGGAGCAGCCGGGATGAGCTGGACTGCGGCAGGGCAGAGGAGCAGGGGCTGGAGACGGGGTGGGCTGAGCATCCTGCAGCCCTCAGCTGCCTGCTGTGCCCCCTCTCATTCCCACTGCTGCCACTTAATTAATTGTTCCTATTGCAATGTGTAGCATCATTTAGTTTAGGCAACATCTGGCACCTTTCAGGTGAAAAGCTGATCAAGTTCAGAGATCTTGATCCTGAGGGAACTTACCTTAATAAACATGAAGCCAGTAAGGAGCAGGAGAGGCTGACACCAACAGCAAGGGATTTAGTCTCAGCTTTGGTGGAGTATTTTGGAATTGAAATGGTTTTGTGGGGAGGAAAATTGTTAGAAGCAAAGAGTAGAGCCCTGTGTATCTGATATTTATCCATCCTAGGTGGGTGGTGGCCCTGGGCTGCTGCCGTGCCCTGCAGTGGGACAGAAGTGTAAAGTGCCTGGTTTAGGTGAAAGCACTGAGGCAGGCATGGGCTGAGGGGTGCAGCACACAGGGTGAGCTCGATGCATGGGATGAGCTGTGATAATTGTGACGTGAGCTGAAGGTGTGGGACAAAACCCTCGAGCTGTCATCCAGATCCATGAGGAACTCACCAAGCAGCTCCTGCTCCTTCAGCAGGTGCCAGCTGATTTTCTGTGGCCAGGGACGAGCTGTGGCACCTCACTGCATCCCAGCATCATTCTCAGGGGTTGTTCTTCAACAGAGAATCGTGGAATGGCCCAGACCTGTCATTCCTGAAAGAGTGAAGGAGCTGACCCGTCAGCTCTCCTGAGCACTGCCAGAGCATGGTGAGATGTGCTCACCTGTCCGTGCCCTGACACCGGGACAAATGAAACCTGTGGGAAAGTGAATTAACAGAATCAAAGTCCTGAGAAGCTTTCCTTTGGCATCAGCAAATATCTGAGGGAGGACAGTGAGCAGTCATAGACCTTTCCTTTGAAAGTGAGTCACCAAATGTCACCTCAGGCTGACACCTGTGCCACAGGGAAATGCTGGTGCTGTCTCCCAGCTGGGATTTAGGGCACTCAGTGGGTACCAGCAACACCCAAAATGGGAGAGAACAGACCAGAGCTATAAATAATGCACAGTTTGGGGGACAAACTGAGGGGATTTAGCAGCACTGAGGTCTGAGTTTGGTGGTTCTGGCGTGCCCAGGAGGATGCATCAGCCCTGGCATGCTGGAGTGACAGCATCTGCTGTAAGAGGACACCACAGAGAATTCAGAAAGTTTCACCAGCAAGAATCATATAATTCCTCAGAATTTTGACAAACAGACTCAGCACAGTTTCAAGTTGGGTTTATTTATGGTCATCACAACCAATTTCCACAAAACTCACTACTGAGTGTCAGTAAATTGCTCAATACACTCAAGAACCTTTTTCTATTCAGCAACCACATATCTTGCACAGAAACATTTTTACTGATAAGGCAGAAAATATCATCTCAAAAGGAAACACAGATTTCTGAGGCCTGTCATACCTGCTAGGACCTGTTCTTGGAAGCATTTCCCACACTGTACTTCTCATTTCAGCCAGATCCATCAGTGGCACAGCCCTGAGACCGAGCCCAGGTTTATGCACCAGAGTCCTCCCAGCCAGCTCTCAGCTCATTCCCCACATTCCCTAAACAAAATATCTGTAATTTAGACAATCATTTTATGCCATGATCACAGCTTATGTGTGCCAGCAGGAGAAACCCTTGTGGGCTTTCCCTGGGAGCATCCTTTGGTAGCAGCGAGGGTGATGCTGATTTCATCAAACTCGTTATTTCTGTCTTAATGAAGACTCTGCTGATGTCCCTGGCTGGCAAAGCTCTCCATGCTTGCCTGAATGCAGCTGGAACTGCTGGGGAGCTGCACTGATACAGTGATTTTTTGTCCCTCTCATCCCTGCAAAGCCCCTGCAGCTCCTCAGCACCGGCCCGTGGGTAATTAACGCCGCCCGCTAACGAGATTTCTCCATCCAGTCCAGGAGGATGTCCAGCTCCCCCAGGGATTTCATGGCTGCAGATGTGACATTCAGCTGAAATGATATAGAAAGGAATGAGCTGTAAGCAGACACCATCAGTACAAGGCAACATAAAGAGAATTTAAATATCTGTGCTAATTAGCAGGCTCAGTCACCAACTCACCCCTTCGTAGTTTGCAAGTATTTGCTTGAATTTCTCCGTGGATTCCTCCCCACACAGGCAATTATTCTGCTCACGCTGGAAAAACAAGATTAATTCATTAGTCTGGGTAGTTCATTTTTAAAAATAAGATTTCAATTTCTGATTTTGCTGGGTATCATAGACTGAGACACCATGGAACTGTGGGAAAGGCTGCAGGTCCCTAAATCAGGCTTTAGCTCCCTTGACAGACACAAGGACAGGATAAATTTTGGGCCTTAGGACCAACAGGAGAGTTTGCTGGTGAGTGGGCAATTATAAAAATCTCTCAGTGGACAGAACACTCTTCACACCACTCTGCTTCGTATTCTCATTAAAAACCACTTATGGAAATAGAGACTTTGCAGCTTTATAAACCTCCCAGGTTGGTTTATAGATGAAATATTAAGAGATGCACAGTGGAGCAGAAGCCAGCACTTACACACTGCCCGAGCTTCCTCCTCGTGCTGAGGAAGGAGTTGGCAATGCTGCTGATTTTCCTGTTCACAAACGAGTCCTCGGTCCTGCAGTGCTTGAAAACCTTGTCCACGTAGAAGGTGAAGAGCTGATAAGTGATGCAGCATCTGTCTGAAGACTTAGAAAATTAATTTAATGACTACAAGTTCTTCCAAAGTGTGCAACCTGCAGTTACTCTCTGGGATAAAGCATCTCTGACAGGAAACTGGTGGTAGCTGAGCACAGCAGGACAGTTTGACTCAGAGAAAGCTTCTTCAGTGGTGCTTGATTGAAGCTGATAAAATAGATGGGAAATCATTTTAGGCTGGTTTTCCAGGAGATCCATCCTCAGCAAGTCTCACAAAATAAAACCAGCTGATTTTGCAGCTGGGTATCAGAGGCTGAGAGCCAGACAGTGGCTCCTGCCCAGGGCTTTGGGGTGTGAGAGAGCTGAAAATTACTGATTTATGATAGATTTGCACTTCTAAAGGTCACATTCACCTGCTTTTGGATCCAAGGAGGGCTCCCCAGCCAGGGCCACCTACCTTGACCTTGTGGAGGGAGTGAGGGTGGGACAGGATGCTCAGGGTCCGGATGGGGTCTCTGGATTGCTGCGGAGAGGACGGAGATGGGCATGGAGCTGCAGGCTCCCGAGGGGCTCCAGGGGCTCCCCAGCCCCCCAGAGCCTGGCAAATACTCACAATGTTGGCTTTAATTGCTGTGAAGCCAGCCCTGATCTCTGTCATGCTGATGGAAACCCTGCAGGCTCCAAAGTGGAAGATTTTGTCCCCAGCTGTGGGCATCAAATTCATCCAGCAGGACACACAGAAGAGGCAGAGGAACAGGGGGGATCCTCTCATGTCAGCTGCCTGGGAGAGCTGCCCAAGCAAGAGAATATTCCTCCTTATTTTCCTAATTAACACAACTGTGATCCATATTAAAATACACATATTTTATTTAAAACTTGTACACCTGTATTAAAAACTCCATACTCATTACTATCTATTACCCACTTCTTTTTGCTCCCCATGAGCAAGAGAAAAAAAATCAAATATTTAACTGAAGAGATCAAAAAGAAATGGAAAAATAAAAAAAATCAGTTAAAAAAGCATCTAAATAAACAGAGTTCTTCTGAAAATATGTTATCAAGAAAATAAATACAGTGAAATTAATTTTTTAAGTCTAATGACACAGAAGCAACAGGAGGTAACTGACTGAAAGTAACAGATCCCAAAGCCTTATCCCAAAAGAAACCAGCTTCCTTCTGGAATAGCATAAGCCAAACACAAGTTTTGTAAGCACTGAAAATTAAGGTTACTAATGAAAGAAAATATTTCAGATATAGGAATAGAAGGGAAAACCCAAAAGGACACAGAGCAAAGGGATAAATTCAGTATCTTACCTTGCTCTTTGGTGTGGGTTCACCTCTCTCACCAACATCTGGCCTGGAGAGCACCGAAGGAGGCGTTTTTATCCCGGTACCAGGAGGAAATACCTCTTGGATTAACTTTTGGGATTTTTCTTGCTTTTCCCAGCACATATTTCCCTCTGTAATTTGCTGAATTAATGAGTTCATGCAAGGGACCAGCTCTCTCTCCCACAGGTGTTTCCCTCACCTACGGAGGCGGGAACTCTGGCATCAGGGCGTGGGTTTTCTTTTGGGAAGAGGGATGTGAACTCCCAAAATTAGGGACCGTCCTTGCGGTCACATCCCCAAAATGCCCCAACATGGAGCAATGCTGGCAATCCCCTGCTGGAGAGGGGCCATTCCCAGCTCCTCGCAGAGGTGTTGGGATGTGGGAAGCTCAGTGGCATCACCCCGGTGGTCCCAGAACTCCAGGACTTCTGGCAATGGACCTGCTGGAAGTGGTGAAACTCAAGTCCAGGGTTTTCTCCATCATTGTTCTGGCAAAAGTGGCCTTCCTCTGCCACTTTCAGGGAATTCTGGTCCCAAATTCAAGGAATCCTCCTACCAGGTTCAGGGAATGCTGTTCCAAATCTCCTCAGTTCCTGGACTCTTCTCCATCCTGTGTCTGTGGTGTTGGAGACGCACAGAAACACGAGGTCGGGGTTTTGGAGGACACAGGTCCCATCCTGCTGGCAGAAGAAGTGATTTCCAGGGTCAGAGGGGATTCAGGTGATCAGCCCAAACCTGTCACCCTGCAGAAGGACAGAAATTCCACTGACTCCTTCCCACGCCCCCAGCCCAGTGGCTCGGTGACGTCCGTGACCTCCTCACCACACCACGAGCTTTCCCTGCTGAGCAAAGCTGCTGCAGCCAAGGAGCAGAGATGTTCTCCTCCCAGCACTGCAGGCCAGGCTGTCCCCAGGGCAGCAGGGATTGTCAGCTGGGGCACGCTGTCACACGGATGTGGCAGTGCTGGTGCAAACCCCTGTGCTGTTGGCTCCGAGGTTGGTTTGGATGTTCCTGCAGCCCCTTTGGAGACAGCTTCATTCAGCCTGCAAACAAAAATGTGCAGCTAAATAAACTCCCTGGAGTTTGTGGGACCAGGGGGAATGGCCAGCTGGACTTGGAGGACAAAGTCACCCCTCTAATGCCAGAGGAGGGGTGGATGCTCTGGAGCAGCAGCCCCAGCGTGTCCCTGTTGCAATGCAGGTGTACCTCGTGCCTGTGGGCCAGGGCTGTCCTGCACGTATCTGCTGGGTGACTAATTAATTTATTGATAACCAAGCTCGGTCTTGAGCGGAGATCTGTCACTAGGCAAATGGATTTTCTGCCCAGGCTAGTCAGGCTCTTGCACACAGGGTTGCTGGAAGTGCCCCAGCTGAGCCCAGCGTGCCTCCCTCACCCTGCTGGAATCAGCCAGAGGGCAGGACCCAGGCTGCAGCAGGTTGGATTTGCCCTGGCTGAGGTGTTGGAGGGGTCTGGGCTGTGAATCCTCCCCCAGATCCCTGCAGCTGCTGCCTGGAATTACAGCAAAAGTTTTGCTGGAAGCAGAGGAAGCGGCAGAATTCCCGGGAGCCCGGTGCACACCCAGCAGGGTGAGGAAACAGAGGAAGAGACAGTGAGCTCTTACTTCATTATGTAAATGGCAGATGACTTGAAAGGATTTCTTTCGTTTTTTTTTTTTCCTTTTGGTAACTGAACTGACGCCCAGGATGGGTCAGCCAAGTGCCAGAAGGCAAGGAGGAGACGTGGCTGTGGGGGAGGTGGAGGAGAGATGCTGGGATGATACAGGAGCAGGAGGGAAATGTTGGATTACCGGGGTCCAGGGCCTTCTGCAGGTCTCTGGATGTGTCCCTCAGCCTGTCTATTCTGTCACTGACCTTCTGCAAAGCAAAAGAAACAGCAGGACCCTCAGCACAAGGGCAAGGAGGAGGAAAACCCCATCGGGGTGGGGAACAACCCGGAGAGATTTTCGTTTTGGGGTTTTACTGGGTGTGAAATGGTGGTGATGGAGCACCCCAAGTGCTGGACGTGGGGGTTGTCCAAGGGCTTCTCATTTCAGGGTAGAGGGGGTGGAACCAGCAGGGTTCCCAGAATGTTTTAGGTTGGGAGGGACCTCACAGACCATCTCATGTCCCATGGCAGGGACACCTCCCACTGTCCCAGGCTGCTCCAAGCCCTGTCCAACCTGGCCTTGGACACTTCCAGGGGATCCAGGGGCAGCCACAGCTGCTCTGGGCACCCTGTGCCAGGGCCTGCCCACTCTCACAGGGAAGAATTCCTTCCCAAAATCCCATCCATCCCTGCCCTCTGGCAGTTTGAAGCCATCAGCACACATTGGACCAAGCCCAGATGGAAGCAAATTCTCCCAGCGTGGCTCTCCCCAGGCTTTCATCAACCTGCCAGCTCCAGCAGCATGAGAACACCCTCAATAAAACAGCAAATCATCCCTCTTTTGCTCTGGGAAGGAAGAGGGAAAGAAGGAACAGGGATTTCTGAAACTCAGCCCTGTGACGCTGCAGATGAGCTCAGTAAAATGGGAAGTGATTCCCGCAGGCACTCGGGGCACAGTTAAACCTTTGGGGCACTGCAACGCTGGGAATGGGGCAGGGAAGTTGCTCCTCTCCCCAGGAACTCTTCCAGCTAACTGGGACGGCTCCTGCCTCGGGTTTTATGGCAGGCACGTTGTGACAGGGCACTCCAAGGCTAGTGATGGCCCAACTAACAAGCAAAGGCAGCAGAGAGGGTTGGGAGCCAGCTGCCCTGGTATTCAGGAATTAAAACTCAGCCCTGGGTGTCATTAACTCGGCTGAGAAATCATCTATGCAAAGTGGCAAGCGGCACATCCCGCATCGCACGGGCACAGAAGGGGCTGAGCCAGGACCAGGGACAGAATATCCCCAGAGAAATTGGAGAATAACCCTGGGAGGAAGGAGCCTTTGGAGCTGGGGATATCCCCAGTTTAAATGGAGAATAACTCTGGGAGGAAGGAGCCTTTGGAGCTGGGGATATCCCCAGTTTAAATGGAGAATAACCCTGGGAGGAAGGAGCCTTTGGAGCTGGGGATATCCCCAGTTTAAATGGAGAATAACCCTGGGAGGAAGGAGCCTTTGGAGCTCGGGATATCCCCAGTTTAAATGGAGAATAACCCTGGGAGGAAGGAGCCTTTGGAGCTGGGGATATCCCCAGTTTAAATGGAGAATAACCCTGGGAGGAAGGAGCCTTTGGAGCTGGGGATATCCCCAGTTTAAATGGAGAATAGCCCTGGGAGGAAGGAGCCTTTGGAGCTCGCTGTGTCCCCGCAGCGCCGCGGGGAAGATGCTCAGCCCCGCCCGGCCCCGCTGTCACCGTCACTGCTGCGGTGACAAAACATCTCCAGGGCGACAGAAAGCACCGGGCTGCGGCAGACTCGGGGCCTGGGGCTGTGACTAACACGGGACACGGTTCGGGAGAGCCCTGGAGCGTGACAGGGACCAGACACTCGGAGGGGACAGGGCACTGACTCAGCCCCGGCTGGCTGCGTTGGGAAACTCAGCCCTGCTCCATCCCCTGTGGTGCTGCCTGGAGTTACTGCGCTGCTGAGCCTGCCCTCAGCTTAATTAACCCCGAGAATTCATTTCAAATCATTCATTTAATCCTAAAAAAAGAAACCTTCAAGAAGTTGTCATCCAGCTGCTCTGATCCGCTCTCAAGGGCTGGTCCCAGCTCACGTTTCACATCAGGTTTCCAGTAAAGTGTCTGGGGGTGATAAGGCAGTTTCAATAGCGCCTTTCAAGGCACTTCTTGTGCTCTAAGAAGTTCTGATAATACTCAACAGCCCAGCTTTGGTTTGACATTCTTTGTCATCGCCCCTATTTCACAGCAGCTTTAGGTAAACCATCATTTCAGATATGAGCCTGATAATGGTTTTTCTCAGGTCCCCAGAGCCAGAGACCGTGAGTGAGAGAAATGCTCCTAGAAGTTTTCATCAGGAAGAATTAAGCCTTAATAACAGCATCCAGCAACAACATCTGGGCTCAGGAATACCCGGTCTCCTTCAGGAAAAGAGCTGCAAAAACCCACTCAGCCACATGAAATAAAAATTACTGTAGGGTGTTACACGTGCCCTGATAATGCTGTAGCTCACAAAAACCCCTGTCAAATTCTGTTTTCAGCAGCTGAAGAAAATGTTTCTACATGTTTTTGGGTTTTTTTTGTCGAGCTGTTTGTCCAACGGTTTTTCTGCACTGGAGTGATTTCATTGACACCTGAAGTGATGCAATTTGTGAGCCAGCCCTGCCCTCTGCATAGCTGGGTGTCAATGAAAAGGTGAAACACAATTCTCAGCTCCTTAAAAATCAATATTTAATTGCCAAGAAATCCCTCCAGTCCAAAGCCAAACCCTGGTTTGAAGGGGTGCTAATCTGGCACTGTCCTCCTGAACCAGGCACGGACAGCAGCACCTACAGGTGCCACCCCTGATGTCACCTTTTCCATGAGCTTGGCACTCTCTGTCATAGAAACACCCTCTGCCAGCCCTGACCATCAGACTGCTCTTCTCTCTCTTAATTAGTGCAGCTCGTTATGGGCAGAAAGCTTGGCCAGGGCCAGCTCCAGCCCTGCCCTCGCCCAGCCCCAGCTCTGCAGTGCTGCTGACAGGAGTACCAAAAAAAATTGTTTTTCTCGATAAACTCGACAAATGAGTCAGAAAACACTCAGTGAGGAGGTTCTGCCGGAGAGGTACATCGTGTTCCCTCTCCTCAGTCACGTTTTGAGCCTCAGCCCCTTGAATAATTCTGAAAATCAAACGCTGGTGCTGCCCGTAGGGAGCAACAGGCGGAGCGTGGCCGAGGGAAATGCGGATTTATTCAGCCGAGCTCCGGGAGACATCCAGAGCCAAGGCTCAGCTGCTTTCCAGGGCTCTTCCCGAGAGCTTCTCACTGCCCAGGGCTCTCAGCAGCTCTAGGGTGGGCAGAGCAGCTCCTGTCCCAGCTCTGGGGGCTCGGGGACCTTTGGAGAGCCTGGGACAGTGTGCCCCACCCCAAAACAATGTCCCTCACCCAAAAACAATGTCCCTCATCCAGGACAGTGTCCCTCACCCCAAAACAATGTCCCTCACCCCAAAACAATGTCCCTCACCCCAAAACAATGTCCCTCATCCCAAGACAATGTCCCTCACCCCAAAAAAAATCCCTCACCCAGGACAATGTCCCTCAGCCCAAAACAAAGTCCCTCACCCAAAAACAATGTCCCTCATCCAGGACAATATCCCTCATCCAGGACAATATCCCTCATCTGGGACAATGTCCCTCACCCCAAAACAATGTCCCTCATCCCAAAACAATATCCCTCACCCAGGACAATGTCCCTCATCCCAAAACAATGTCCCTCATCCCAGGACAATGTCCCTCATCCAGGATAATTCCCCTCACCCCAAGACAATGTCTGATTCCTCCTGATTGAGGGCATCACCCATGGTTGTCCCTCTGGGGCTCTTCCTGCCATCATCAGACACCAACAGCCCAGCCCAGGGTGTCCCCAGGTGCAGCAGGAAGGGGACAGTGCCACGTCCCCCACATCACCCCAGTGCTGGGGGTGACCCTGGGCTCCCCCTGTCATCCTTGGCCAGGTCAGGGACACGTCCCAGCAATGCCACCACCTGTGCCACCTCCTGCCCAGCACAGATGTGACACTCACCCAGTGACTCACCAAGGGCACTGCTGCTGCTGAGGGAGGATTTCACCCTGAAAGTGGAAAGAAATTGAAAAAAAAAATTAAAAATCAAAGGAAATGTTCTTTTATTTTTCCCCTCCTCTTCTAAGATTCACCTTTGAGGAAGAGGAAAAGCGTGGTGGAGGATCTCGAGCATCAACAGCTGTTCTGCAGAAAACTGATTTAGTCACCAGGGTGCGGGGTGTGGAAGGTTAGATAATTGTTTCCCCTGCTCTGGCAAAACGTGAGCTCATATTTTGGTTATCATAAATGGCATCTTCCCCACAGGGAAATGCATAATTCAGGCTTTTAGGGTAAAATAATTCAGCTCAAAAAGCTTTTTTTGGGTTTCAGCTGCCACCTCTGTGTCGATGTCAGTGGACCCAAAGGGCCCCTGTGCCCAAAGCCAGGCTGTTCATTCTCCCTGTGCTGCCAAGGACCAGCCCATGGGAGCCCAGCTCACCCCTGCCCAGTTCATGGACCAACTGGAGAATCGAATTACCCTTGGGAAATTCTCATCCCAAAACTGCAACAGCTCAGGAGTTGCCCAAAAATGGGGAGGGAATCATCCATCACATTCCAAGAGCGGTGCCACCAGCAGCACCAACACCACTGGGACCAGCACTGGGCTCTGGGCCAGGGTCTGCTGGGATTCCCAAAGCCACCACCAGCTCTCCTGTTCCCCAAACCCATCACCAGCTCTCCTATTGCCCCAACCCAGCTCTCCTATTCCTCCCATCCTTATTCCTGGAGAATGAAAAGCTGCTGTGACAGAAATCACACAGGTCACTTCACAGAAATGTGGAATCACCCAGGCTGGAGGAGGCTTTCCAGATCACCTAGTCCAACAATCAGCACCCCCATAACCACCCCTAAAGCATATTCCCAAAAATGAATTTTGATGGAAAACCAGGTTTGGCAGCGTGGAGCAGCCAATGGATCGGACAGTCCCACACAGCCCCTGGGTTTGCCCCGCGGGCGAAATGTGCTGACAGTGCAGGCAATAAATGACACCTAATAAAGGAGAAACTGAGAGCTGGCTGCTATCAGCTCCGTTTTTGAACAATCCAGGGAGCAAATGAATCAGTCCAATAGCCAGCCAGGTTCAGCTTTCACCAAAACTGAAAGCTGTGTTTCAGTAAATTCGCTGTTGGCTCTGTACGCAACCGGTCGCGGCGCCGGGTTTCGGTTTTGTGTTAATATTGCTCCTCTCCATTTCACAACCCCGAGGAGACAAGGCTGGTTTCGGGATGGATGCACGTGAGCCTGGGGAGTTCTGCTCCAGCTCTGGCCCCAGGGCACAGTCACTGGACAAGCAGGGAAGGCTGGCACGTCACAGCCACTGGGCTCCACCAATTCCTGCCCAATTTGATAAAAAAAACCCAAAAAACAGAAACATTTGGCGCTGTTTGTTTGACTCTAGGTGTAAATTCCTGGAAAATCATGTTCTGGTGCAAGGTTGATTTTTCCAGAAGCTTCTGCAATTCCGCTGGGTAGCTCTGCCTGATCCTGGCACACATGGGGAGACCAGCTTGGCCTTCTGTCCCCTGACCTTGGAGAACACTGAAAGCTCTGGAAAATCCAGAGCATTTCCTCCCTGCAAAACCCCTTTTAGCCATCAATATAAATCAGGGGCACTGCAGGGATTTTGGCTCTTCATTTGACTTTGTATTTTCAGCAGACACTGCTGGACACAGCAGTGGGGATGAAGTTCCCTCCTTTCCCGACAGCAGAGGAACTTTGCTTTAGATCTTGTTCTTTCTCTTTTTTTTTTTTTTTTGGTCTTCTTATTTTTAAACAGTGTGGGGGATTTTCCACCATTCAACTTCATCTTCCACTTCCTAGTTACAGTCCTCAAAAGCCACAGGGAGAGCAGTAACCAAACAGAGGCATAAATCCCTGATGCTGTTCATGAAGTAAATCTTCCTCAGGCTTCCCCAGAAAGATAAATCCCAGGGAAATTCAAGGAGCTCGAGGAGAGAAGCTCTGAGGAGTGGAGCTGACACCAGAGCTCCCATGGGGAGCAGCAGGATTTCAATTGAACTCTACTTCTTTTATAACTCAGCTTCTGCCCCCATGAAATAAATGATCTTCACAGCCCTTTCCAACTCGCAGCACTCAAGGATTCCATGATTTTCTTTGGGTCTCCATATTAAGATGTCTGTCAAGAGAAGGAGATTGGATCACCTGTTCCCTCTGTATAAAAAAAAAAAAAGAGAAAGCAGAAGGGGAATTTGAACACTTTTAAAAGTCTCTGAAACCCCCGAAAAGCTCATCTGGTGGATCATTCTTTAATCAAAAAACCACAGCAACGCTTTTGGAGCAGAAAGACACTGTGGGAGCACGCGGAAAATCCCCTGGCAGCTCTGGGGATGCTGCAGCATCCCTCGAGCTCCGAGGATGAGCCACCATCCGACCCCGGCCGGAGCTGATCTGCACTTCGTGGGGTGACAGAGAAACCCCAGGATTTCCAAACCCTCTCCGTGTTCACCACACAAAAACCACCCCAAAACCCCACGGTGGGGGTTGCCAGGGCAGTGTTGGCACAGGGCCTGGTGCTGCTGTGGAAAGGGAGTGAAGCTGGCTCTGAAATTCACCCTGGAGCTTCCGAGCAGCGGCTTGGGCTGATCTGATTTCTCAAACCGTGATAAGGAGTTTCTGTCTTATGACCCCTAAGCACTATAAATAGGCTGGGCTCGTGTTATTGGTCAGAGTTTTGGTGCTAAATCATGACAAAGTCAATATTCTCCAGAAGATCCACACGTTCCTCTCCTCGCCCCCACCCAAGTAATACCAGAACTAGAAAAAAGAAACTCCTCAAAGCAGCACTTGTGCAATGAGCTGCTCAGGGCAGGAGTTGCTCAAAATTGCTTCTGTGGAAGGATCAAAAAAACCAAAAAAAGGCAGTGCAAGGGATATTTGGGCCAATGGATTATATATTCAAGGTTTGGGGTTTTTTTGCATACTTTTACACTTTTTAGTTATCTGCAAAGAAACTCACTTGGAGCACACAGTCCCCACTCAGACTCAGTGCCAAGATCCTGTTGGTTTCTCTAAGTGCTGTGAGCATCATGAAATTCCTGTCAGCAGCTGATTTCAGGAGAAATAAAAGATAAAAAACCAGAACAACACCTCTGTTTTCTTTATGGAGTGGGAAAAGCCCCAGGAGGATGATGGCAGCATCGCTGACCTCGCCCACGACTCCTCACACACCTCAGAGAAGGGCTCAAAGTGGCAAAACCCATGGAAAAGAGGGAATAAAGCACAACTCGCTCTTCCAGGTTGGCAGAGGGCACCCTGGAGTTCCAGGGGGGATATTAAATTTGGATATTATTCAATCTCTGCCTTAGGCTGCAACAGAATTGCAAATATTGGGAGGTTTATGTGTGCGATTAAAAAGTGCAAATATTTCTCAGTTAAGTTTATCACCAAAACTGCATCTGCAGAGGGGAGAAAGTCTCCATCCCTTGACTCCTTCATGTGGCAATTCCAGAGAGTTCCAGCTTAATTGAAATCACATGGATGTTCTGGACCTTCTAAGAACTTCTTATGTAACGGTCGCTCTGTGTCACTTTAGAAGTCACGTCAAAGTCCAGTGACACCAATTCATGATTAATAACCCATTTCTGGACAAGATAAACCAGTGACATTGGTTAAATTTCCAAAGAGCAATTTGGGATTTACCTTTTGATGTCGACGTGAGTCACGAGTTCTGACCAGGTTTCCACATTTGACATATCCAACGTCACGCCTTGCCGGCAGGAAAAAAAATATTGAAAAAAACACAAAGCAGAGCACTTGGTGCTTCACCAGGAACTGTTAGTCATCAGCACTGGGCTGCTGAGAGAGCAGTGCCATCGCTTCGAGCATGGGGTGAAGGAAAGGCCACCCTGTCCCTGCTTCCCCCACCAGCGTCACCAGCAGCAGATCTTCCAGAGCTGCAGGGATGAGAAATGAGGAATTTCTGCAAAGGAAAGAAAGAACAACACCACTGTGACCGCCTTGAAATGGAGGGGATACTCCAAGTTATGTCTAGAATAGATAGTGCAGAAAATCACAGAATCACACATCACTGAGGCTCTGAGATCGTTGAGTCCAACCTGTGACTGACCCCTGCCTTGTCACCAGACCAGAGCAGTGAATGCCACGTCCAGGCATTCCTTGGATGCCTCTAGGGATGGTGAAACCCTTCCAGGGATGGTGAAACCCTTCCAGGGATGGTGAAACCCCTCCAGGGATGGTGAAGCCCCTCCAGGGACAGTGAAAGCCCTGCAGGGATGGTGCCACACAATGTCCCTCTCTCTAAAAGCAATGCAGAGACCAAGAGGGCAAAAAAAGGTAAAACTTTTTCTCATCAAACCTTGCCAAGATAAGAAAAGGCCTTTCAATTATCAGAGTGAGGAGGAGCCACCCTGCTCCAGTGGTGGACTCTGAGGACATCCGACCCCAAACCCTGCCCAGACCACGTCCAGGACCAGCCTTTTCTCTTGTCACATTTTGGGAGAACGCGTTTGCCCACGGGCCTCCGTTTCAGCACAGAATTTAGGGCAGCATTTGCTGCCCCGCTGTTTCTTGGGGACCTGCCACTGTCAGAAGTTTGGGGGAGGTGGGGTAAAAGCACACGGATGGCTTCTGAAAGCACACAAATGGCTTTTGAAGAACACGCTCTCCTTCCTGGAGCGATCTTCTTGGCAAAGACAAAAGCTGTTTCCTAAAGGTTCAGCGCTACACCCACGGCCCCCGGACACTCTTTAGGAAAAGGTGTTTTCTTCATTCATGAATCTTGCTGTAGTAGTGCAGCCACCGCCTTTCCACAGCGCTCAGCAGGGCTGAGTCACAGCGAAACTGCACCGTCAAGATCTCTGACGGGCCAGAGGAAACGCAGGTAAACACAGCACAGAATCGCCCTGCGCACGCCAGAGTTTCCTCTGCGGAACGGGCACGGCTGCCTGACGCTGCTGCCAGCCCCAAAACACAGCCCAGGCTTCCACAGCGGGCTGGAGGGAATTGAACCAGAGCCAGAGCGCGCTCAGCATGTCAGCTGTGACTTCATGGAGAGCCAGGGTGGCTCGAAACCAGAGAAGTTTGGAAACGAGCGCTCAGCTGCTGGGCAGGATGGGAGGAGGCTCCCAACGCCGTGGGGCTGCTCCATCTCCTGTTGCTGCCTAGGCTGGATGTTAGGGGAAAGTTTTTTACAGAAAGAGTGATAAAGTTCTGGAATGGTCTGCCCCGAGGGGTGGTGGAGTCCCCATCCCTGGGTGTGTTTAAAAAAACTGGATGTGGCTCTGGGTGCCAGGGTTGAGTTGAGGTGTTGGGGCTGGGTTGGACTCAATTATTTTAAAGGTTTATTCCAACTTGGTGATTCTCTTCTCTTCTCTTCTCTTCTCTTCTCTTCTCTTCTCTTCTCTTCTCTTCTCTTCTCTTCTCTTCTCTTCTCTTCTCTTCTCTTCTCTTCTCTTCTCTTCTCTTCTCTTCTCTTCTCTTCTCCTGTTCAAAACCCCTCTGCCACGTACCCCATAAAAACACCAGCTCCTAAACCCACAGCTGAGGCTGAGCAGCCCTTCAGCTGCAGGGGAGAGCCTGGGGCTGCATCCTTCCCAAAGGGATTGGGATTAGCTCCAGGATTTGGGGATCCAGGAGCACATAAACCAACCTCGCACATCAGCTTCCATGCCCTGGTGAAGCCTCAGCAGCCATCCAGGTCTTGGCACTGCAGATTTATTGATCCCTGGCAGGTTCAAATTAATGCAAAAGAAGCAAAAATATGTGTGGGATCCTAGGGAAAGGTGGGATTTTGCCTGTGGGAACTGAGATGAAGACTAATTTTGTCCAAGCTTTCAGCCCTTCTCCTTTCAGATGGATTCTGCTGACAGTCAAGGAGAAAATCCCCATGGCTGATTTAGAGCAGAGGAACAAAAATGGGTCACCAAAAACATGACCCAGGCCATGAGTCAGCTGCACTGATGTCCCTGCAATGATTCCCCAGGAGCAGCTTCCCCATCACCTCTGCAAGAGGCAACCCCAACAGAAAAAAGGAAAACAAATCACAAAATCCCACACTTCCCCTGCCTCAGACTCTCCAGTGGCTGATGTTTCCTCCCTTTGCTCTTACACACGTGCATGCCAACCATTCCTCTGTCCTGCTCCTAAAATAAACTGGAAGAACTCACAGTATGCAGGAACAAACAATACTTTGCATTTTTCCAGCAATAAATGCCCCTCTCAGAGGTTCACAAATTCAACTTCAAAGAAGATCAGTGTGATGAAGGAGATGAGAATTTAAGGGATTTGTTCCCTAATGGAGGAATGCTTTCCTACTGGGAAGAATGAGCTCTTGTGAAATAACATGAGGGATTTCAAAGAAAATCCCCTGATTTCAGAAAAGCCAAATTTATCTTCGCTCTCACTTTCTTGGATACCAAATTCCTGAATAAATAAGTGAAATCTTTATCCCAAGGAAGCAGGGGGCGTGGGCTAAAATAGATACAGAAAGAGAGGAGAAAAGAGAGGGAAACGGAAAATGGGGACACGTCACAGGAATTGTCTGTGGCTCTGAAGGGACAATTTTATCACAGCTGGGACAATAAGTCCCAGCTAAGACAGGACATTCTGCTGCTTGGATGGGGCTGCTGTCCATTTCTAGGAAACAAAAAAAGATTTAAAAGCCTGGGAAATGAATTTTTATGACCCGCTCATGCACTTTAACACCAGGCATCAAAGCAGTGGCACAAATCCTGATCGTGCCCTGGAGGATCCACAAGGGACCAGAGCAGGGCTGGGATCCTCCCCTGGGATCCACTTGGCATCCAGCTGATATCTGGGAGCACAAACTGAGCTTGCTGAGCAGTGAAAATTCACATTGGCTTCAGCTGACATGTGTGCTAACTGAAAAACAAAACAAAACAAAACAAAACAAAACAAAAAAAAACACCCAATGAATTAAAAATGAAGATTTCAGGTGATGATGTGTATTTGCAGATTAGAATGCCAAAGGAAGAGACAGAATTTGTACAGTTCATGAAAAGGAATTCTGCTGAGTGATGCTCTCTGCAGGTTTGATACTGAGATTTAAAAGTAGCAACACCTTTTTTTTCCCCCTAACAATACAACACTGATCCAAAAATAAAAAATGGAACTGTGAGAGTAAATTAACATCACGCAGGACCTTGGCTTCTTTGTGTGTCTCTGCAGCTTTCCTCCTCAGCCACAGCTAAATTTACAAGAAACAAGCAATGTAAAAAAAAAAAAAAAATGCAGAGTCTAAGCACAAAAAAATTGATGGGGTGTGAGGAGAGGACAGGAAACCCAAGTTGACGGGAAACCCAAGTGACATTTGGGCTTAATACTGACTTAAAACCCCAATATTGCTCGTCAGGAAATGGGGAGAGGAAATGGAGTGATGTATAAATTAGGGGCTCCATCAAGGTGAAAGCTGCAGATCTGCCTGGCGGCCTCCGGTGGGATCCAGCCCAGAGCTGCAGCAGAGGGGAGCAGCCCTGCCCAGGCATGAGGACCACGGGCACAGCCGTGCCCATCCTGCTGCTGCTGCTGGGCATCGTGCCCACCCGTGCCCAGCCCTCCTGCCTGCACTTCCCCGAGCTCCTGCCCGCCAAGCTCAAAGAGCTGCGGCTCAAGTTTGAGGAAATTAAGGATTATTTTGTAAGTATGGTCATTTTGCCTTTCTGGTTTTTTACCTTTCTGGCGAGGCTCCGGGATCTGGAGGAGGGGGAAGAGTTTCCTCCCAGCAGAAATGATTTGGCTGCGTTGTGTTAAGGGCAGCTCGGTTTCGTTGCTCGCCGAGAGGAAATCTGCCAGGCTTTTCTTCCTAGTTTTTTCATTAACAATGAGCTCGAGGTTTCATAAGGAACCTCTGCAAACCTCTCTAGCCAAGCTTCCCCCAAAATATTGCAAACCAAGTTAATCACTGAATTAATAGGAAGGAAATAATTTTTTTCTTCGGGGCAACCAGGTCCAACCCTGCTGAAGTCGGTGCCAGGTGAAAAGGGAAATCTTTTGCTGCAGATTTTTTTTTTCTTTGAAAGAGCCACAAAACCTGCACAAGGTGTTTTATCAGGGGAGGAGCACAACACCTGCACTGGTGCCCATGCAAGGTCCCTGCTCTGCATCTCAGGAGCTTCAGGGCTGCTGAGCACACAGCACACGATGCCCTCAGAGCATCTGCTGTGGCTGACAGAGGTGCTTGGTCACAGCCCCGTTGCTGTTTTAGTCCATAGCAATGTGTTTTAGCAATAAAACAATATAATTCTCCAGATCAAATCTCAAGCTTTAGCTTGAGAAATCTCATGGCTGGTGTTTGTCATCAAACAAACACAGGCAAGATTTTAGATGTTCAGCTGGCTGTGAATCTCCCAGATAATGCTGGGGAGGAATATTTTTAACCTCTCAGGACAGCTTTTAAGGCTTTAATGCTTTGGGTGGTGCCAGCCCACCCCACTGCAGCCGGAGGCACAGGGCACCAGGAGAACAAACCCCTTCTCCCCATGAACAGGAGGCTCCCAGGGGTGACCAGAGCAGGGGGATTGAGTTCTCCTGCCCTGGCAGAGGCTGGGCTGGCTCCCAGGGGTGACCAGAGCAGGGGGATTGAGCTCTCCTGCCCTGGCAGACCCCGGGCTGGCTCCCAGGGGTGACCAGAGCAGGGGGACTGAGCCCTCCTGCCCTGGCAGACCCCAGGCTGGCTCCCAGGGGTGACCAGAGCAGGGGGACTGAGCTCTCCTGCCCTGGCAGACCCCGGGCTGGCTCCCAGGGGTGACCAGAGCAGGGGGATTGAGCTCTCCTGCCCTGGCAGACCCCAGGCTGGCTCCCAGGGGTGACCAGAGCAGGGGGACTGAGCTCTCCTGCCCTGGCAGACCCCGGGCTGGCTCCCAGGGGCTGCCAGGGCTCTGGCACCTCTCTGGAGAGCTTTGCTGTGTGCAGAGGCACCCTCAGAGGCACCGCAGTGCAGCTGAGCAGAGAGAGCGGCTCCAGCTCAGCCCCAGCAGTTTCACATTGACAAATTCGATGGCACCAAAGGCTGTGATTTCGTTTTCTTGCTGGCCCAACCGAACAGTCCTTGTGCTGCCAGGCTGAGGAGCAGTGACCCCTCTGCCTGGTGGCACCGTGCTCTGCTCACACGTGCAGCGGGTGCCCTCTGCCTCTGCTGCAGGGAGACCCTAAATGCAAAAAGGGAAGGATCACTTGTCAGGGCAAATGGGGAGACTTGACTGCGTGCCTGCAAAAGCTCATTTTTCAATTCCATCCTCCCCCAGCAATCCAAAGATGATGACCTCAGCATCCAGCTGCTCAGCTCTGACCTCCTGGAGGAAATCAAGGTAAAAATCTCATTCTCTTGCGAGCTCCTCCTCCTTCCCCATCCTTGGGCAGGCGTTTCATAAGAAGGGGGAAGCCGGCTGGAAACGGGGGCGTGTGCTGCTGTCACGCCAGGCTGCCCGTGCCACCCTGCAGGGACACGTGTGGCTGTGGCGGGGCTGGCACGAGGTTGCCCCGTGGCCAGCGTGGCTCCCAGCCCAGCTGTGGTCTGGCCAGTCCCACCCCCGTGCTGGTGGCCATCCCCAAGCAGGCTTCCCTGCGGGGACGCTGGACTCCAGGATGGTTTGGGTGGATGGAGATGAGAGATCTCTGAAGGCTGCTCTTAGAATTTATGGATTATTAGAGAGGGTGGAAGTCACCAGATGAGACCCGTGGCAGACCCTAGGGCATGGGGGAAGGGAGAGGCAAGGGGTAGAGGGAGATAAGAGAGGATGCCAAGAGGGAGAGGATGCTCCAGGAGAGGGGGGAAGTTCCAAGAGAGCGAAGGTTCCCAGAGAGTGGGAATTCCAAGAGAACAGAAATTCCAAGAGAGCATCTGGCTCCTCAGGGACCCCTTATCAGGGGGTTCAAGGTGGGCTGGAACAAGATTTAGGCCAATGGGGTCACTGGTACTTGGGCCAGTGGGGTCAGAGACTCCTGATGCTTCAGGGGAGGTTACAAATGTGGGATGAACCGTACATTTTGGGGGTGAGATTGAACATTCCATTTAACCTTTGGGCATATCTGTAGGTAAGGGCATTGTCCAACCAGAAGGGGGGATTGTCTTCATCCTGGCTGTACTATTGTTTTCTACTTGTTCAGTAACTAAGGTTTGGTATCTCAAAACTTCTTACCACCTCAATCTCTGTATTTCCTAAATCTTTTGCCAGGCAATCATATTTATATGAGGCTTTCTTGTTTCATCTTCCCCACCACCTCCCCCTCCTGTCCCCCAGGGCAGGATCGGCTGCCAGTCAGTGTCGGAGATGATGGGGTTCTACATGGAGAAGGTGCTGCCCAGCGCCATCAGGACCAGCACTGAGCACCAGCACAGCATGGGCGACCTGGGCAACCTCCTGCTGAGCCTGAGAGCCATGATGAGGCGCTGTGTGAGTGGCGCTCCCAGCACGGGGACGCTGCCCCGGAGCAGGGCAGGCCCGGCGGTGGGATGGGGTGGAGGAGCGGGGTCCTGGCAGGCAGGGTTTGGGGTGCGGGGATCCGGGGTGGGGTTAGTGCTGGCAGCAGCTCAGGGATGGAGGTGCAGGAGTGCTCGGTGCAGCCAGCCCTGGCTGGACAGACAAAGGGCGGGCAGGAGGAGATCTGTCCCTTACCTGGATGCTGGAGCTGCTGAAATCACACCTGGAGTGGCCATGAGCCCACCAGTGGGGCCAGGGGAACAAACCCTGTCCCACACATGGAGCTGCTGTCCCCAGGGACTGGCAGCAGGGACACAGGGCTGGGGACAGGCTGGGAGCTCTGGTCCCTTCTGCAAACCAGCTGGAATTGCTGCGGGCACACGGGGAAGGTGGGGAGCAGCAGTGACAAGGGACAGGAGGAGGGGACAGCCACCACCAGAGCCCTGGGGAGGACCCCCGGGGCTGAGGCCGTGCTGGTGTCCCTTTGCAGCACAGATTCTTCACCTGTGAGGAGAGGAGCAGGAGCATGGAGCACATCAAGGAGACCTTCAGCAGGGTAAGGACCAGGGTTGGGCAGGGAGGAACCTGGGCAGGGCAGGGAGCTCAGAGGGGACAGCAGAGCACAAAAATCTCCTTAATCACACAAATTCTTGCAGCAGAGAAAGGCAGAGAGGGATGATTGAAGGGTGGGAATTCTGAAATTCCCAGGGCATTGGGCTGAGGAATCCAGAGAGGGATGGTTGAAGGTGGGAATTCTGAAATTCCCAAGGGATTGGGCTGAGGAATCCAGAGAGGGATGGTTGAAGGTGGGAATTCTGAAATTCCCAAGGGATTGGGCTGAGGAATCCAGAGAGGGATGGTTGAAGGTGGGAATTCTGAAATTCCCAAGGGATTGGGCTGAGGAATCCAGAGAGGGATGATTGAAGGTGGGAATTCCGGAATTCCCAGGGGATTGGGCAGAGGAGCTGGAGGTGTCCATGGGAGGAGGATTTGTGCAGGCACTGTGCATCACATTCAATGATGTGACAGCCACTAAACACACCTGGCTTTCCCCTGCAGATGGACAAGAACGGAATCTACAAGGCCATGGGAGAGTTTGATATCTTCATCAACTACATCGAAAAATATTTAACAATGAGGAGAAAGAACTGAGAGCAGCCCTGAGTCTGCATTTTCCACACCAAATCCTCTGTTAAAAATCACTCTGGGCTGCAAGAGCTCAAATTACATTATCTCAAGGTTCAGGTTAAGAGTTACAATAACTTCCAGCTTAATATTGTATTTAAGAGCTGATTTTTTTAAGAGATGAATTTATTATTTATTATTTCTAATACCTCAGTGTTGATGTTTACAATATGTTTTGAAGGAAGGAGTGATGAGCTTGTAAATTACTATTTATTGTTTAATATTTTAATATTGTTTATCACAGTGCTATTTTATTCATAGCTTCAAAACGTCCAAAGCAGTGTTTTTCTTGAGGGCAGACAATAATCTGAGTTTATCCCAAGTGATTTAGGAGCAAGGCCAGCTCTGAGCTCAACAAAATTTAATTTTAGGCAAATGACCCTCTCCTCATATCTAAATTTATTTATGCAATCAGGTGGTTTTATATCTAGGAGGAGAAAAAACCACAGCAACAGTTTGGCTGACTCCCCTTTAGACTTCAGCCTGTAGATTAAATTTTAAAAATTAATAATAGGAACAAAATGTTTGGTTCTAATAGAACTTGGCTTAAATATCGCTCAGTATCTGCCTTCCAGAGCTGCAGGGTCGGCCACCCTGCACTTTCTAAAGTTAACCTTAGTATTTTCCAGTCTCTGGTTGGGTTTTACTCACTGTTTTACTGCTGTTCATTTTCTTTTAGAAGTTAGAGGATGTTTAATTAACCACCATTTTAAGGTGGCTCGGGTAATTTGCATTCAAATCCGTGGGGCTGCTCCCAGCACTGCCAAGGGTGGGATTGGATTTTTAATCCCCACGAGCAGTGGGAGCAGCTTCAAAAAGCCTCCAAAAGTGGCTGATTTTAGGGCTCAGCTTCCTCCTCACCCCGGTGGACCCCGAGCCAGAGGAAAATGCCACAACCCCAAGAGAGGCTTTTACTTCTAATATTTAGAAGTTTAAGGGCCCCCAGCTGATGAAACACTGCCGGTTTGGTGTTTGCTGTGCAAGTCCCAGCTGAGGAAATGTTATTTATGCCGGATTTATTCTTTGTGGACATTTCTGGTGGCAGCAGGGGATTCCTGCTGGCAGCCTGCCCACACGGGAATTGGATATTCCAGAGCAGGGCAGGAATGCTGCTCCATGGGTCGCTCCTCCTGCTGAAAGCTCGGGCTCAAGGGCAGCCAAAGACTGTAAAACTTAAATTAAGCCTCTTACAAAGCACATTAATCTCCCACTGAGCCAATTCTGAGCTTGTTTTCCCCTCCAAACACCTTCGATGCTGTGGGAGAAACAAGGACAGCCCTGGAGGCAAGGACAACATCAGCACAGCTTCTGTCACGGGGTGAACTTTCACTTATTTATCTGAAATGATATGACAAGAAATCCTTTATTTTTGCTAATAAAGAGTCCCTAATGAATGCAGCCTCTGTCGTGTTCTCGCGGGCTGGTAGCAGGGCTGTAAATCAGCTCCAGCCGGGGATGCTGTGCCCGGAGTCCCCGGGCTGGGAGAGAGCCCAGCGGGCACCGAGCCAGCTGGGAGGGACCCCCAGGGACACCTCGCTGTGTTAACGACCAGGGAAGTGAAAAAACCTGAGGTCATCACGTTTAAAAATTGTCAGAATCCAGAGCTTCCCCCTGGCTGCCCTGGGACCCTGGCAGGGGTCAGGAACCTCCTGGACAGAGCCCCCAGAGACACTGGCTGTGATCTCTGCCCATGGAAAAGAGTTTTCAATCTTACAGGATCAATTACCAGCTCTGAGTGTTTGATATAAGCCATAATTAAGTGTGGCACGGGTGCAAAAGTAAAATTTTAGGATTCTAGATGAGGGGTCCAAAGGGGACAAGATGGAGGAAATTGGGTGTGCCTTGTCCTTTTTCTCCTTCTTCATGCCCTCCATGTCTCACTGTGGTGTTGGCATTTTTCTGTTGGTTCAGGCTGGGGACACACTGTCCAACGTAGGTGACAGATATTGGCACGTTCTTGTAAATGCAGCCCAGGGAGTTTCTGGTA
Source organism: Lonchura striata (assembly GCF_050655825.1). Lineage (NCBI taxonomy): Eukaryota > Metazoa > Chordata > Aves > Passeriformes > Estrildidae > Lonchura > Lonchura striata. Next base: position 6,948,747 of record NC_140728.1, on the reverse strand, counting down.
TTTAATGTTTGTCACATCCCACTGAGGGCAGAGCCCCACACGCTGCCCTGCAGGACAGAGCTGGGCAGGGCAGCAGAACATGTGAGAGATAAACAGAATAAACAACCTGGAAACCAGCACAGACCAATTATGGCTTCTGCTTTGGCAGGGGGCTGACAGACAGAGACTTTTACAATCTCAGAGTCATCCATGCCACAGATTCTGACAAAAAGCAAATTTCTCACCGAGCACCTGGCGTTGATCCCTCAGAGCAGGGGAGGAGCAGAGGCACGAACCGTGCACACCGTGTGCTCCAGCAGCATTTTCTCATTGCTGGAGCTCTGCCCACAGCAGGGCCAGGATGCACTGCTTAAAAAATATCAGGGAGAGCAGCCCAAAGGGCAGCCTGGAGAGCTGGCAGACCCAGGGCACCATCACAAGTCATCCAGGTGACCCAATTCCAGCCAGAATCCCAGCACCAGCATCACCCAGTGTCCCTGCTGGGTGTGGGCAGCACCTCTGCAGGTCCCTCAGGTCCCAGCATCAACTAAACTCAAAATATCAATATTTGGGGGAAAAAACCCACCACAACCCAAAACGTGGATGAAAAATTAAACTCTACAATTCTAATAAAGGTTTGTAGGGCATGGGTGTGTTTATTCACAGCACTGTGGACCCATATAGGGACTTATTGCCTTTTAATGGGCATGTGTACCTCTGAGAACACCTGATCCTTTTTTATTACCCTTACTAATTTCCTTATGCATCGAATTTCACAATAGGTTAATGCATATTCATTCTGTTGATTTTACATTGCACTTACAGCTAGTTACACTTGTACTCGGTTTTTGTCAGAAAATAAGAAAGAACTCTGGGGCTACTCTGCTCTGTCTGTTTTAATGTCTGAGGAGTCTTTCTTATCTCTTATATTTTAGTGTGAAAATTTGCATTCATTTTTCTTAGCTGGGGTAGTTTTGCTAGGGCTGCAGTCACCAGACTAAACAGCACATTTAGCAAACCCAAAGGAGCACATTTCACCTAAATCTAAATAGATTCCTACCCTGTTGAATTTTCACTCTGCTCAAACCCCCAGCCTTTGCTCCTCCTGCCTCCCCAGAAGCTGCTGCGAGCCCTGGCAGGGCTCAGCCCCCGGTGCTGAGGTAGTTCCTGCCAATCTCAGTGGCAGTCTGGGTGTTACAGTAAGAGCACGAAGCCGTGGCCGAGATCAAAGGTGGTGGTTTCTGGTTTTGTTATCCCACAGAAGTTGGGTTTCCTTGCTGGGTATCCTCCCCCTGAGAGCGCTGCCTGCTCAGCAGCCCCAGTCCTGAGAACCAAAATCTCCTCCAGACCTCGGCTGCTCCTGCTCTGCCCCAGGGCTGAGCTTCCCCCCAGCCCAAATTCTGCATCTCCACCTGGGGTTGACTCTTCTGCGCTTTTGTTTTTCTCTCTTTACAAACTTCCTTCATCATCTGCTGTTGGCCAACATGAGGAGGGCAAATCCCAGCTGAACACCAGGGTGGAAGTGTCTCCTGAGCACAGTAGGACAGACAGACAGACAGACAGACACCTCCTGTCATGTGCTGGGACAGAGGAACCAAACCTCACCGGCCTCTTTCTTGGGGCAGGAAAAAAATCTGTCTCTTGTCACGAGGAAGATGAGCACACCTCCTCCGTGACCCTTCAGCCTCCCAGGGTGCCACAAAGACCAGGGACAAGCCTTGAGGTGATAGGAGGGACCTTAAGCACAAAAGGGGTAAGATTAAAACAACTCTGCTGTAACTTCATTTGATGCAGAAGCTTTCAGAACTTTCCTCATTTTGTTTTGGTTGCAGTTAACACTTGTTATTTAACTCGAACTGGCTGCACCACTCAGGCCCACGCAGCTCCTGCCTCTCTGTGTCCTAGATTTCAGCAGCATGTGACTGAAATTGGGGCTTTTGCCGTGAAAGAGGCCAGGGGGAGCAATAAAAACAGGGCTGAGAACCCCAGCTGGGCACGAGATCACAGAGGACACAGCCCCGACTTTGCAGAGCTGGCAAATCCTTCGCTCAGGCGGTGAGAGGCTGAGTAATCACCAGAGCTGGGGATTGCTGAAGATGCCACAGCTGCAGTGATGCTCACCTCCAGGACAGCATCACCTCCAGGACAGCATCACCTCCAGGATAGCATCACCTCCAGGACAGCATCACCTCCAGGATAGCATCACCTCCAGGACAGCATCACCTCCAGGACAGCATCACCTCCAGGATAGCATCACCTCCAGGACAGCATCACCTCCAGGACAGCATCACCTCCAGGATAGCATCACCTCCAGGACAGCATCACCTCCAGGATAGCATCACCTCCAGGACCAGCATCACCTCCAGGACCAGCATCACCTCCACCCCAGGGCCAGCAGCCCTCAGGGCCAGGATCCCAGTGCAGGGCTCTGCAGCCCCCCAGCAGCTCCAGGGCCATGGAGAGGAGCAGCTGGAGCTGAGCAGCCCCAGGACTGCACCCAGAGCTGCCCAGGGGCTGCACCCCCAGTTCCCCATCACCGAAACCCCCGGGCTACCCCAGCAGCAGTGGGGGTTCATCCCAGCAGGAGCATCCCGAGGAGGAAAGGGATCCAGCCTGCCACACCAAGCTGGCAGAAGCCTGGCTGTCACAGGGACATTTCTCTCCCTCTCAGGATTTTCATAGAGGTGCACAGAGAAATGAAAGAGAAAACAATTTCTTTTTCTGCTCCTTGTTTTTCCCATGTGGAATGTGTTTGGAAAATTGTTTACCTGGGGTGAGTGGTGGGTTGGATTCTGGTGAGGATTGTTTGAGCCTGGTGGCAAATCCAATCCAATCCAATCCAATCCAATCCAATCCAATCCAATCCAATCCAATCCAATCCAACCCAATCCAATCCAATCCAATCCAATCCAATCCAATCCAACCCAATCCAGGCAGGCTGGGAGAGAAGCTCCACAGCAGCTGGCACTGCTCACTGTCCCTCTGTGCTGAATTCCTGTGTCCTCTGGGGCTCTGCAGAGGTCTCAGATCCAGCACTGAACCCCAGGGAAGCTCCTGATCACAGAGTGGATCGGGTTGGAAGGGATTTTATTGATCACATTGTTCCCACCTCATGCCATGGATTGGGACACCTTCCACTACCCCAGACTGTTCCAGGCCACATCCAACCTGGCCTTGAATGTCTCCAGGGATAGGGCAGCCACCACCTCTCCCAGCAGCCTATTTCAGTGCTTTACCACCTTCCTTTTAAAATTTTCTCCCTTATATCTAATCTAAATCTACCCTATTTTAATTAAAAACCATTCTCCCCTGCCATGTCACAACAAGCTCCTCTGAGGTGTTCTGAGGTTGGATATTAGGGAAAAAAAATTCACTGAAAGAATAATAAAATACTGGAATTGTCTTCCCAGGGAGGCGGTGGAATCACCATCTCTGGATGTGTTTAAAAAAAGACTGGACTTGGCACTTGGTGCTATGGTCTGGTTGTGGTGTTGGGGCATGGGTTGGACTTGATGATCTTAGAGGTCTCTTCCAACCTCATTATTCTGGGATTCTGGGATTCTGGGATTCTGGGATTCTGGGATTCTGGGATTCTGTTCATCCCCACCTCGATTAAAAGCCCCCTTTAGGTGCCCAGAGCCCAGGCAGCAGCAGCAGCAGTGACAAGGTGAGGGCACAGAGCTGGCACCCTGTGCCATTCCCGAGTGCCATCCCAGCCAGCAGCACGCTCATTAATTAATATGGCATTAATTAACATTGATGTGGGACATTGGCACTCCTGGCGCTGTTGGGTGGTGGTGCAGAGCGAGGAAGGGAGTGGAACTGCTCCCCATCCCTGCCAGACCTTCAGGTGCTTCAGTCAGAGACTTCTCGGGGCTTTCCAATGGAAAAGGAGCTGGAGGTTCCAGCCACGGTGCAGGGAGAACACCTCAGCTGCTCAGAGGTGGAAACTCAGAGGTTTAACACCAGCAGTTCTCATTTTCTGCCTTGTGACCTGCTGCCTTTGGCCTCTTGACAGGGTCTCTCCACCATTTCATCACACCCTGAAGCAACCAAACCATCTCCTTTGCTCCCGAGCTGGACTACAAAGTTCCTTTCCTGGCAGCAGCACCAAATTTACTTTTTTCTCAGCTGAAATTTGGTTTCCTGACTCTTTTGCAATGCTGAGCCCAGCTGCTGTGACTGGCACATCTCACACAGCCTCTCCACAACCTGCTGGGGCTGATTTTCAGAGCAGCTTTCTTTGCCTTTCCTGGTTGGAAAAGGCACTGCAAAAGCCCAGAGCAGGATTCGTGTGGGCCTGTTACACTCTGATGGTGCAATTTCGGAAGAGAACCTCACACTGAGCAAAAATCACATCTTCTTCTGCTCTCACAGCCAGATTTCCATCACCACCTGTCCTTTTCCAGCCAGCCCTCAGCAGGATCCCTGCAGCCCCAGGGCTGAGCGAGCTGATGCCAGTGGATCTTTCAGAAATCCAACATTTTCTGAGCATTAAGCAATTTAGCCGTGTGCAGGCCAAGCCTCGCACCAGGAAATCCTGACATTCCCCTGATGTGCCTGGTCTGATCCTCAGAAAAATACAACCATCAGATGATTTTGCACAGAATTTTCTGCCTTTTTGAGTTGTCCAGGGCATTCCTAGGGTCCAAACCAACCCAACGCAGAAAGGCAACCAAGCCGAAGTCTCCTTGGCCAACAGGAGGAGGCTGCAGAATTTTTTTTTTTTTTCACCGAATTTTTGCCTTTTTGAGTTGTCCAGCTTACAAGAGGCATTTACAGGGTCCAAACCAACCCAGGGCAGAAAGGCAACAAGCCAAAGCCTCCTTGGCCAACAGGAGGAGGCTGCAGAGCAGTTCTGCAAGTCCTGAGAGCCCAGGCATGGAGAAACAACCACTCTCAGTGGAAAATTAGGGCAAGAAAGAATAAATAATTCCCATCATCACCAAACAAAGGGCATCAGTGAAACAGCAACCAGCTGAGGGCTCCTGGGAGCCCTTGCACAACGCTCCTTCCTCCTGCACATCCACATGAGCCTCAGGACATTTTGTCCTCCTGGGGCTGTCCAGAGTTGACCAAGACCATGGGAGCACAGCAAACCACGGCTGGAGGAAGGGGCTTCACCCCCATCCTTGCAAGAGCAGCAGACACTTCTTGAGTTGACAGATAAGAGCAGAGATCTTCGTGATTCATCCCTCCCCAGTGATCGACCTGGAGCCCAGCCAGATTTTTGATCAAAATCATTTCAAAAGCAAGAAAAATATTTTTTAAATTTATTTTTTTTTTCCTTAACAGGAAGCTTGCTGCTAAAAATAAAGCAGGTGGGGTGAGGAGAGAGGGGTTATTTTTCTACTAGCTACTAAAAATTTCAAATGTTGCACTGAATCTTTCACAAATTCCTTTGGAGTCAGCAGGTCACGGGTCCCCCCAGGTTTCCATGCTCTGCTCCCACAGCAGCTGCCTCCTGCAAATAATTGTGGCCACCACCTCCCACAGGTCCCAGCACCTCAATCCAAGGTTTTACATCCTGGGTTGTTTTTCCCAGAGGTGATGGAACCCCAGAATGATTCTGGAAGGGACCTTGAATCTCATCTCCTCCCAGCTGAGATGTGGGAATCCATCTCAGCTTCCCCAGCACAAAACTGGATTCCTTCCTGCTGCTTCTCCCATCCTTACCTGATCCCACAGAGCCCCCAGAATTCCAGCACCTCTCCTCTGCCCTCTCCGCTGCTCTCCAGCCAATTTATTTACAGCAGATCTGCCCCAAAATTTGGGTTTCAAATCGAAAAGCACCAAAACACCGTGGGAGTGAGCCCGTTCTCACCCCCACCCACGCTGCCCCAGCGATTCCTTTTAGTCCCAGCAGCTTCACAGAAAACAGCCCCGGGTTTCACCCACCCAGGCACTGAAAGCAGTGACAGAGACAGAGCCTGGGGGCCAAAACCCCTCCAGAGGGACAATCCTGCTGGGGAGGGACAGTGGAGGGGGTGACACCATGGACAGCCTTCTTCTCCAGGGGTTGGGATGTTCAGGAAAGCCTGGGGAGCTTCAGGACCACCTTGGGAAGGTTCAGGACCACCTTGGGAAGGTTCAGAACCACCTTGGGAAGGTTCAGAACCACCTTGGGAAGGTTCAGGGCCACCTTGGGAAGGTTCAGAGGCAACATTGGAAGGTTCAGGGACACCCTGGGAAGGTTCAGGACCACCTTGGGAAGGTTCAGAACCACCTTGGGAAGGTTCAGGGTCACCCTGGGAAGGTTCAGAGCCATCTTGGGAAGGTTCAGGACCACCCAGGGAAGGTTCAGGACCACCCTGGGAAGGTTCAGGACCACCTTGGGAAGGTTCAGAACCACCTTGGGAAGGTTCAGGACCACCTTGGGAAGGTTCAGAACCACCTTGGGAAGGTTCAGGGTCACCCTGGGAAGGTTCAGAGCCATCTTGGGAAGGTTCAGGGTCACCCTGGGGAGCTTCAGGGCCACACTGAGAAGCTTCAGGGCCACCCAGGGAAGGTTCAGGGCCAGCTTGGGAAGGAGAGGAGAGGGAGAGGGCACCTGGGCATGGCAGTGGCAGTCCTGTGTGCCACAGCATCACCCACAGCACCATCCACAGCATCCACAGCACCCCACAGCATCATCCACAGCATCCCACAACATTCTACAACACCCCACAGCATCCACAGCATCATCCAGAGCATGCAATCATCCACAGCATCATCCCACAGCACCATCCACATCAGCCCACAGCACCCCACAGCACCCCACAGCACCCCACATCATCTGGAGCACCCACAGCACCCCACACCATCACATCACCCACAGCCCCAGGCCAGGGGGTCACCCGTGCTGGGAAGGGAAGTCCCTGTGCAGGCCCCAGAGCTCGAGCAGCTGTCCCCAGGGATGTTGTGTCCCCAGGAACCTCCAGCGGAGCTCAGCCTTTCCGCTGGAAAAAAGAGCAATTCTAGGACACGGGGAGAGCACTGGGGGGGTTCTTCACAGCCACACAAGCAACAGGAGAGACTGGGTGACTCTTTAAGTGTCTTTAATCCAAAGGACTGAAGAGGAGACTAGGAAGATTAGTATAAGCCAACAGACAAAAATAATTAAAAAAATTAAAAAAAAAAAAAGGGGGGAGGATAAAAACCAGTTTTCAAAACAAATTAAAATTCCATACAGTGTCTAAAAAGATCACCTAAAAACTAAACATCGCCTTAAAAAATTGTTTTTCCCCATTCAAACACATTTAACGAAGTGAAACATCGTGACAAATAATAATAATAATAATAATTATTATAACAATCCATGGACTAAAGACTTCAGAGCAGCTGCAGGAGCCACACTGGGGGGACGGCAGCACCCCCAGCCCCGGCCAGGGAGGGTCAGTGCTGCCATCCTGGCTCAAGCTGTGCCACCCCCTGTCCCCAGGGACATCCCTGCAGAGTGGGGGACACATCCCTGCAGACTGGGGGACACATCCCTGCAGACTGGGGGACACATCCCCGCAGAGTGGGGGACACATCCCCGCAGAGTGGGGGACACATCCCCGCAGAGTGGGGGACACATCCCCGCAGAGTGGGGGGACAGGCCAGCCCCAGCCCCCCTGAGCTCAGAGCTGTGCTCCAGGCCACGCAGGGAGAGCAGAGCAGCTGCAGGCCCACGGACAGACACACACCCCACACGGACAGACAGACAGCACTGCCAGGCAGGCCCCCAGCGAGGGCTGGGCGCTGCTTTTTGCCTCCTGGGCTCGATTTGGTGGCCACAGGGACCCCCCACCCCAGGGCAGCAGGACAGGGGGGAGGGCAGCTCTCCTTCCCTGGAGCCCAGCATCCACACAGGGAACACGCTGTCTGGGTTTCAGCTCTACAGTAGTTTTTAAAAAATATTTATATGTTATATACCCTAAAAAGGTCACCACAGGAGATTCCATGTCTTTGGAAGGAAGGAGGAGGAAAAGGGAAAAAAAAAATATATATATATAAATCAAAACCGTTTCACAAAAGAAAAATAAAAATCCAATTATTGGCGGCGTTCACCTAGAGGACAAAAAAATCCCTGGCTGCAGGTGTGGATCTGAGAGGGGATCTCAGCACCTGCTCCAGAAAGGCCAGAAACACAGGTGAGTAGCTAAAAATAACTAGTCTGGTATAAATGTCTGAATTTCCATGCGCTCGATAGAACAGTCTGTTTCTTTTTGTCTTTTTTTTTCCTTAAAAAATATATATATATATGTATATATATATAGTTATTGCTTTCTGGGGGGCCGGCGGGCGGGGCCCTCAGTGGGGCAGCGCGGCGGGCTCGGGGGCGTTGGCTTTCTTCCTCCTCTTCATCAGCAGAGGGTTGGAGGAATCCTCGATTTTCTTGATCTTGATTTGTTCATAGTCCACTCGCATGGTGGCCAGGGCACTGGTCATCTCCTCCTGCGGGCAGGGGGCACAGAGCCATCAGCCAAGTCCCCCCAGGGTCCCCAGAGCAGCTGGGAATGAACTGCAGCAGGGCCTGAGTGTGCCACTGCCAAACCTGCCAGCTCGCTCCCAAGCCCCAGCACGCCCACCACTGAACTGGAATTACAGAATTGTTCAAGCTGGAAAAGCTCTCCCCAAGGTGATTGAGGCCAACCACGCTGTGCCCTGGGATGGGGTTCCCAGAGCAGCTGTGGCTGCCCCATCCCCGGCAGTGCTGGAGCAGCTTGGGACACTGGCAGGTGTCCCTGCCCTGGCATTTGAGGTCCCTTCCAAGCCAAACCATTCTGTGATTCCATGGTTAACCCAACACAGCCACCCCACACCCCACCATGTCCCCAAGTGCCACACCTATGCAGGTTTTGAACACTCCCAGGGACAGTGAACGAGCCTGGTCTGCAGTACCACAGCAGAGGACACTCCCCAGGTGACAGAGGGGACAGAGCTTTGCAGGCAGGGACAGAGAGAGGTTTTACCTTCACATCCTCCCACAGGTCCTTCTCCTCCTTCAGCACACGGCTGGTGTGCAGCGGGGTCTGGGGCACCTGCATGGATTGCTGCCAGGAGGGGGGAGGAGCATGAGCTGGGAGCCACAGGCATCCACGCCATCCCATGCCATCCCATGCCATGCCACTCCATAGATCCCACCCATTCCATGGATGACATCCCATCCCATCTCATAGACCCCATCTCATCCTATCCCATCCCATGCTATGGATCCCATCCCATACATCCCATCGCATACATCCCATGTATTCCATCCCATCCCATCCCATGGACCCCATCCTATCTCATCCCATCCCATCCCATCCCATGGATTCTATCCCATCTGATCCCATCCCATGGATCCCATCCCATCCCATGAATCCATCCCATCCCATCCTATGCCATGGATCCCATCCCATCCCATCCCATCCATCCCATGGATCCCATCCTATGCCATGGATCCCATCCCATCAATCCCATCCCATGTCATCCCATTATCCTATCCCATGCCATGGATCCCACCCCATCCCATCCCATGATCCCATTATCATACCCCATTATTCTATCCCATTATATCATTATCCCATCACATCCCCCGATCCCTGATCCCCTGATGCCCTGATCCCAGCCCCTGATCCCCTGATGCCCTGATCCTCTGATCCCCTGATCCTCTGATGCCCTGATCCTCTGATCCCAGCCCCTGATCCCCTGATCTCCGATCCCCTGATCCCTGATCCCATCCCCTGATCCCCGATCTCCGATCCCCCGATCTCCGATCCCCTGATCCCCGATCCCCGATCCCCGATCCCCGATGCCAGCCCAGCTCACCATGATCCAGGGGTGGTTCATGAACTCCGTTATGGTCATGCGCTGGGTCGGGTCTGTCTTCAGCAGGTTTCGGATCAGCTGCTTCACTGCCGGGGTTGGGGCAGCCTCAGGGGCCAGCAGCTCCAGGGGGGCTCTGCTGAGCCCCACCCCAGCCCCAAAACCCCACGGTGCCCTCCTGAGTGCATTCCTGTGCCCTCCTGTGTGCCATCCTCTGTTCCCTCCTGTGCCCTCCTGAGTGCATTCCTGTGCCCTCCTGTGCCTTCCTGTGCCCTCCTGAGTGCATTCCTGTGCCCTCCTGTTCCCTCCTGAGTGCATTCCTGTGCCTTCCTGTGCCCTCCTGGTGCCATCCTCTGTTCCCTCCCCTGTGCCATCCTCTGTGCCCTTTTCTGTGACATCCTCTGTGTCCTCCTGTGCCATCCTCTGTGCCCTCCTGTTCCCCCCTGAGTACCCCTCTCTGTGCCCTCCTGAGTTCCCTCCTCTGTGCCATCCTCTGTTCCCCCTGCATTCCCTCCTCTGTGCCCTCCTCTGTTCCCCCTGCATTCCCTCCTCTGTGCCATCCTCTGTGCCATCCTCTGTTCCCCCTGCGTTCCCTCCTCTGTGCCCTCCTCTGTGCCATCCTCTGTTCCCCCTGCGTTCCCTCCTCTGTGCCCTCCTCTGTGCCATCCTCTGTTCCCCCTGCATTCCCTCCTCTGTGCCATCCTCTGTTCCCCCTGCGTTCCCTCCTCTGTGCCCTCCTGTGCCGCACTCCCAGCCCTGCACAAACCCTCCAGCTGAGGTGCAGATGCTGGGAGGTGACCCCTGGCACTGCCAGGCTCTGCCAGCCCTCACCAGGAGAGCCCAGCCTGGGCACGGGCACCACGGGCACCAGGTTTACCTTCCTCCGACACCTCGGACCACTCGGGGTTGGGGAACTCGTACTGGCCCATGCGGATTCGCTTCTTCATGCCCGGAGAGATGGCCAGGCCGTGGTTGGAGTAGAAGGGGGGGTACCCGCACAGCCTGCACCAGGAGGGGGACAGAGTCAATGTGCCACCCCAAAAACCTCCCCAGGAGCTCCCAGAGGGCACAAGGCAGTGCCAGGAGCAGGAGGAGCCCGGCAGGAGGAGCCCTGAGGTTCCCTGAGGAACCCTCAGACTTACAGAATATACATGATGACACCGAGGGACCACATGTCACAGGACTTGTCGTACTTCTCTGGGCCCAGCACTTCTGGGGCTGGTAAAAACAGAAAGAAAAACAGAAAGAAAATCCTAAATCTGAGTGTCAGCATTGGTGAGAGGGCTCTGACACCCTATGCGTCAGAATCTGAGGTATTGATGATCCCGAGATTGTAGAAAGTCTCTGTCAGCCCCCTGCCAAAGCAGAAGCCATCATTGGTCTGTGCTGGTTTCCAGGTTGTTTATTCTGTTTATCTCTCACATGTTCTGCTGCCCTGCCCAGCTCTGTCCTGCAGGGCAGCGTGTGGGGCTCTGCCCTCAGTGGGATGTGACAAACATTCAATACCAGAAACTCCCTGGGCTGCATTTACAAGAACGTGCCAATATCTGTCACCTACGTTGGACAGTGTGTCCCCAGCCTGAACCAACAGAAAAATGCCAACACCACAGTGAGACATGGAGGGCATGAAGAAGGAGAAAAAGGACAAGGCACACCCAATTTCCTCCAGCTTGTCCCCTTTGGACCCCTCATCTAGAATCCTAAAATTTCACTTTTGCACCCGTGCCACACTTAATTATTACTCATATCAAACACTCAGAGCTGGTAATTCATGCTGTAAGATTGAAAACTCTTTTCCATGGGCAGAGATCACAGCCAGTGTCTCTGGGGGCTCTGTCCAGGGGGGTTCCTGACCCCTGCCAAGGTCCCAGACCTGCTAGGGCAGCCAGAGCAAAGCTCTGCATTCCCACACCTATGGAAGCACCAAGAGGCACCTGCAGCTCCCACCGGGGACTGTGGGAAGAGCTGCCTGCAGTTGCCCTGAGTTTTAGAAGTGTTACATTTTCTTTTACAGTTATTTTGAAAGTTTTAAAGTTATTTTAAAAGTTTTCTATGCCTTCTGATATTTACATATTTCTACTGGTGTTCTCAAGCACTGCTCATGTAAATAATGATTGTTTTGCATTGTTCTTTGTAGAAAGAGAGAACTGATGGACTGTTGGTTTGACCAGTGTGGTTGGAGAGGTGGGAATTTCATCCTCCAACCCACTGCCACTTTTGGAATTCTATCTATTACAAAGTCAGAAATAAAATCAGCTCTTTTTCTCTTTTGAACTTACCAAACTTCCATGTACTCATTTCATGTCCAATAGCAGCCCCCAGCTCCCTGCTGCAGCTCAGCACTCCAGGCTGGCTGCAGAGGTGATGAGCTGCACGGGGCACCCCCAAACCCCCCCAGCTCTGCCCCCCAACCCTCCAAACTCCCCAGCTCTGCTCCCCAACACTCTAAACCCCCCAGCTCTGCTCCCCAACCCTCCAAACCCCCCAGCTCTGCTCCCCAACCCTCCAAACCCCCCAGCTCTGCTCCCCAACCCTCCAAACCCCCCAGCTCTGCCCTCCAACACTCCAAACTCCCCAGCTCTGCTCCCCAACACTCTAAACCCCCCAGCTCTGCTCCCCAACCCTCCAAACCCCCCAGCTCTGCCCTCCAACCCTCCAAACCCCCCACCTCTGCCCCCCAACCCTCCAAACCCCCCAGCTCTGCTCCCCAACCCTTGAAAACCCCCAGCTCTGCCCCCCAACCCTCCAAACCCCCCAGCTCTGCTCCCCAACCCTTGAAACCCCCCAGCTCTGCTCCCCAACCCTTGAAACCCCCCAGCTCTGCCCCCCAACCCTCCAAACCCCCCAGCTCTGCCCTCCAACCCTCCAAACCCCCCAGCTCTGCTCCCCGACCCTTGAAACCCCCCAGCTCTGCCCCCCAACCCTCCAAACACCCCAGCTCTGCCCCCCAACCCTCCAAACCCCCCAGCTCTGCCCTCCAACCCTCCAAACCCCCCAGCTCTGCCCCCAACCCTCCAAACCCCCCAGCTCTGCTCCCAACCCTCCAAACCCCCCAGCTCTGCCCTCCAACCCTCCAAACCCCCCAGCTCTGCCCCCCAACCCTCCAAACCCCCCAGCCCAGCCCCCCAGGCACTCACCCACGTAGTAGGGCGTGTAGCACGGCGTGGCCAGGGAGTTGTGCGTGGTGGTCTCCTTGGCGAAGCCGAAGTCGGTGAGTTTGAGCACAGCGTTGGGCCTTTTGGAGGTGTACAGGAGGTTCTCCGGCTGGGAACACGCAGGGGCAGGGAGTGAGCAGCAGGGCTGGGCCAGCCTGGCCCTGGCACTGCCAAGGAGGGCTCAGCACCACCAGGGGAGGACTCAGCACCGCCAGGGGAGGGCTCAGGGCGGTACCTTCACATCCCGGTGCGCGATGTTGATCGAGTGCAGGTACTGGATGGCTTCCCCAATGCTCTTCATGATCTCCGAGGCCTCTGAAGCAGCAAAGAAATCACCAGAAGCCTTCAGAAGCAAGTTAAAAAGGGCACTTCTCCCTGGGGGACTCTACAGACCGAGAGTCAAAGAGCCTGGCTGAGGTCAAAGGGCTTTTCTCTGCTGGGAGTTCCCCTTTCCATGGGGTCTCTGCCACTGCCCATCCCTGGTAAGGAGCCTGCAACTCCCAGAAACTCCAGGGGAAGGCATGGGGCAGTCCAGCCCCCAACCCTAATACCAAGGAGGGGCTTGCACCCCCAAGGTGCAAACTTGGGTGTTCAGGACACCAAGCAGCAAGGAATCGAGCTGGGAAAGGTTTCCCTTTAGGATGGGAAGTCAAGGGGGCAAGGGGCTCAGATTTTGGGTTGTGTAGCTGCTTTTCCCGGCCAGAGGAGTAGAGGGAATGAGATTAATGAGATCTATGGACTTAATTTTTGGAGAGAGGTGGGTGTTTCTGACCGGAGTGGGATGGACAGAATGTGGGAGCAGCTGAGAAAATACCCCCTAAGCCTATTCCACGTGAACATGGAAAGCAGGGCCCCTTGCACCCACATCCCTCATTCCCCGGGTGCAGAGCTCTGCTGGGGATTCAGAGGAGTCACTGAGGGGGTGGACTGGCCTGAAAGCCCAGCAGGGCGTGGGCTCCGTACCCCGTTCAGTGAAGGCCTGGTCTCCCCTGTCCTGAATGCGGCTGAAGAGCTCCCCGCCGTCCAAGCTGGAAGAGAAGCAGCTGCTGTCACACCTCCCACTGCCAGCACCAAACCCTGCTGCTGAGCAGGGAACAATCCCTGTCACAGTGAGCTCGTGGGCACTCTGTGCCCCATTCCTGGGACCCTGTGACTCTGATCTGATAACCCTGGACCCTCCTTCCTGCCCCAACGGGGCTGGGGGAGAGCCAGGGAAGCCCACCCTGTCCAAAGTCTCTACAGACCCCTGACATTTCCTGTTTGTCCTCCTTTGCTCTCCCCTTGGACACCACTAAAGAGAGCTGAACCAACATATCTGGGGTAAGAGCCTCTTTTGGCAATCTTTGCCATCTCCTGATATTCCTCCCCTCAAAGCCTCAGACCTCTGGGCTAGCCTGATAATTTAGGGAGCTGGGTGGGGGGGAATGTCAAATCCCCTTCTTGGGTCGGTGCTTCCTGGGGCGTTTCCTTCCCAAAACCAGCAGGGCAGAGGCTCTGTGCTGGCAGAGGCGCAGGCAGGCGTGGTCACCCCAGCAGCCCACAGAAACACATTTACAGTAAAGGCAGCAAATGTGGCTTGAAGTCGGTGAGAGCACTCCCAGCACATGTGGCCTCCTTTTGCTCACGAGCCAACTGCCTCAGCAGCACCACGACCCAGCACAGGAGTGCTGAGCAAAGCTCAGGGCACGGCTGAGACATCAGCAGTGTCACAACGGGCTCCCCAAGCTGGGACACAGAGGCTGCACCCCACTGCAGCACAGCCAGGTCCCATGGGAGGTGCTGGAGAACCATTGGTGGGGTTCCCTCCCCAAGTACTCCCCAGGCTCCCTGTGGTTTTACCCCAGGGAAAACACAGCTCCCACAGAGATCAGGACTGAGGTATGGGGGAATTCTCCATGAGAGCAGGGATAATGACACTTCCTGCCCCTGCCTTATCTGCCTAAAACAGGAACAGTTTGGCTTTCCCAGTGCTGATAGCATCTCCTTGACATGCAATGACATCTGCAGTAGCAATAGCCTGCAGCCCTCGGGGCCCTCTGCTGCACAGAGCCTGGGAGGAGGGATCCAGAGCCTGGGAGGAGGGATCCAGAGCCTGCCAGGAGGGATCCAGAGCCTGTCAGGAGGGATCCAGAGCCTGTCAGGAGGGATCCAGAGCCTGTCAGGAGGGATCCAGAGCCTGTCAGGAGGAATCCAGAGCCTGCTCCTGCTGGAAGTCAAATCCTGCCTGGTGATGGTTGTTACCCCCAGAGCATCCCTCGGTCACACAGACAGTCCTGGGGACTCTCCTACCCCTCAGCCATTCTTGCTTTCCCCACTGCCACTCCTTCCCCATCCCTGGCTGCCCAGAGTGCCAGGGTGGGTCTCAGGTGCCTGCTTCCCCACAAGACCTGCTCTGGGGGCTGCTGTGCCACGTGCCCTGGCACCACTCCTGCACCCGCTGCCCCCCCGGGCGATCTACCAGCTTGCCAGAGGAGAGGTTTTGGCAAGGAAGCGGCATCAAATCACAGCTGCGGTTGGGATGTGGTTTCAATACTTTCCCCTTCATCCCTCCTCCTCGTCCCCAGCTTCATACCAAGCTCCTACCCAAACCAGAGCTGCTCAGCTGCTGCTGCAGCGGTGCCAGGGCAGCACCAGCGGTGCCAGCTCGGCTTGCCCCACCGCAGGCTGCCAGGAACCCGCTGCCTACCCCGGCTTTTGCTGGCCAAAGGCAGTTTGGTTATGACCCACCAGTGAGAACCACAGGCCCCGAGCCGAGCTGTTTCAGGATGACTCAGAGCCAGCAGCCCTCGCTGTCCCCGTCCCTCCAACGCCAGCCGTGCCGCTCCTCTGCCCGGGCTGCCAACCCTGCAGCTCACGCTGCGTCCCCCCGGTGTCCCCAGGGCTGGAAGGTGCCCACCCCGCTCCTGGCAGCGCCCCAGCCCCTGCAGTGCCCCCGGCCGGGCGCTCACCACTCCATGACGATGAGCAGACACTTCCTCCCCTGGTAGAGGTTCTCGTAGACGTCCATGATGCGCACGATGTGCGCGCACTGCGACGCTCGCCAGTGCAGCTCCACTTCCCTGCGGGCCTTGGGGCAGTCCTGCAGCATCTGCGGGAGAAAGGACACCCCGTCAGCCCCGAGACACCCCGGGAACCGGGCCGTGACCCCCGGCTGGCACCGTGGCCAGCGGAGGGGACGCGGGGCGAGGGCCGGGTGCTGCCTGCGGGCGCAGTGAGCGCTCTGACAATGCCTCCATCCCCATCTAGTGGGAACACTGAGAAGCCGTTTGCCCTCGGCTTGCCCTCCCTCCCGAGGTTCATAAAAGCTTATTCGGGCTGCCTGCCACCTCCCAGTGCCCCACCAGCAAGATCTACTGCATTTATGAGCCATTCTGCACGCTGATACCTCCACTGCTGCACCCCTGGGTGCCACCGAGCATCCTCATTCTCACCTTTGCTTTGCTGTCCCCCATCATTTCCCATCCATCAGCCTGCTGCTCC
Organism: Lonchura striata; assembly: GCF_050655825.1. Taxonomy (NCBI): domain Eukaryota; kingdom Metazoa; phylum Chordata; class Aves; order Passeriformes; family Estrildidae; genus Lonchura; species Lonchura striata. The sequence continues at coordinate 6,932,362 of NC_140728.1, read as the reverse complement.
CTGACCACAAAAACTCCCTCACCACAAATTCAGAGCCTGTGCCTGGGGAGGGGGCAAAGCAAACATCCAGATGTTCCCTAAATTACAGCTCTTTAATGAGCCCCCTGCCCTTCCCAAAGACAACTCAGAGTTCCCAGGTGCAGGAAGGAGTTGCTTGTCTGCCATAGACAATTAGTTATGATGTTTGTCAGGATAAACAAGCAGCCTTAATTATTGTGCTCCTAAATATAGAACAACAAACGTGTCTATCTTGAGCACAGTTCATTTTCCTTCCTGTCTCCAGCAGCTTTGGGGCCGGGCTGGGCCTCTGGAGCAGCAGTGAGCAGGGGAATGTGGAAGCACACCCCCACCCTGCAGGAAACAGCAGGTTTGGCCATTTCACCGAGATTTAGACAGAAAAGCCCTTCTGACCCCTCTGAGCTCTCCCCAGCACGCTCCAGGAGCAGAGGAGCATCAGCCCTGGGATGTTTGCAGGACCCAGGGTGGTTCTTGGCGCAGTGGGGATCTCACAGGAACAAGGATTAACTCCCAAAATCCACACAGCGCCCGTTTCCAGATGCAGCACTCGGTGATGGTGCCACCCTGGCAGAGTAACCCTGGAGATCTGCATTCCTGCCCAGGGATGGATCTGCCATCCTTCGGGAAAGGCACAGACAGGATGTGCCCTGCAGCACCCACCCGAAACACACAGCACCCACCCAAACACACAGCACCCACCCGAAACACACAGCACCCATCTGAAACACAAAGCACCCACCTGAAACACACAGCACCCAACCCAAACACACAGCACCCACCCCAAACACACAGCACCCACCTGAAACACACAGCACCCACCCAAACACACAGCACCCACCTGAAACACACAACACCCACCCCAAACACACAGCACCCACCCAAACACACAGCACCCACCTGAAACACACAGCACCCAACCCAAACACACAGCACCCACCCCAAACACACAGCACCCACCCCAAACACACAGCACCCACCCAAAACACACAGCACCCACCCCAAACACACAGCACCCACCCGAAACACACAGCACCCATCTGAAACACACAGCACCCACCTGAAACACACAGCACCCACCCGAATCACACAGCACCCACCTGAAACACACAGCACCCAACCCAAACACACAGCACCCACCCAAACACACAGCACCCACCTGAAACACACAGCACCCACCCCAAACACACAGCACCCACCCCAAACACACAGCACCCACTTGAAACACACAGCACCCACCCCAAACACACAGCACCCACCCAAAACACCATCCCCAGCTCTGGTCACACCTCCCCAGCTCTCCTGCCTCCCCAGGCAGAGGAAACCTGTGGGAACTGTGGGAGGCTGCTGGCACCAAACCTGCAGAAGCTCTGCAAGGACCAAAGTGGCCAAAGCCAACCTTTGCACAACTCCTGGACATCGCTCACACGCTCAGGGCAAAAGGAAGGCAGGGCAGGAGGTTGGACAGCCCCTCCTTGCTCCTCCATTGCTTAATTACCCTAAAAACTGCACCCTGCAGAAGCCAAAACCATAAGCAAGAGTAACAGCAGCCCCCCGAGGAGCCAGGCAGAGGGGACTGGAGAAAAGCCTGGCTATTTGCAGCCCCACTCTGAAGAGCCTGGCGTGGGGAGCCAGGAAGCTGAAGAGAAAAGAGAAAAACAAAACAATTTGTAATTATGCGCCGGGAAAATGGACCAGCAGGAAGCAGCTAGTTAACATCATTCTGCACAAGACAAACAGCAGAGGTACAGCAAAATACATCCCATTTTTAGAGGTCACTCCAAGTGCTTTTATAGGAGATTAATTGGATTTCTAATGAAGTAGAAGGCAGCAGCTTCCATTACCTGCACCGGCAGGGCCCTGACGTTTGTTTTTGTACCCAGACAAGCTCCGGGAGCAAAGAGCTGCCCCGGTGCTCTCGGAACACCCAGCTATGATCCAGCTGCTCCCTCTGCTCCCCTGCTGGCTTTGCATGGACAGGTGATGGAGAGGCTTAGAGAGGAGCAGATTAGTCCTCATTAAGGCAATGATTTGGTTAATTTAGGAAATGTTCCCATGAGGGGGGAGCTGAAGGCCAGATGCACTTCCCGCTGCTGCTGCAGGAAGGACATGAAAAGTGTATTTGACTCTTATGACCTGCCACTGTCAGGTTGTAAGAATATTTCCTCTATGATTTTAATGAACTCTCAGTATATTTTATGATATTAAGAAAGCTGATGGGCCAAGAAACGCTTACAATGTATTGTAATTAGGGAACAGTCAACTTCTGATTGTGATGGCGTGAATTGTAACACTGCATTGTCTCACCCTTCACATGAGACTGAAAATGGAATAAAAGTTGTTTAAAACACCTCTCAGTTGCCCCATCTTTGGGTCAGGAAAATATCATAATCCAACAGGCAAGCCATGGCAGCCCCAGCAGCACCCCAAAACTCAGCACAGGCACCTCCCTGTGCCCTGGGACACCGGGAACGTGCCAAGCATGACCCAGCGGTGGGGCAGGAGCAGCACTGCCTCCAGTCTGTCCTCTTCAGGGGAGAGCCAGCAGCTCCCACAGCTGCCAAGCTTCCCTGCCACTCCCCAGCCAGCACTGAAACCTGGGGTGGGTGACATCCTGGCACCCCACATCCATTCTGGGGGTGTGACAATGCTGCCCAGGCGCTCACTCAGCTCCGCTGCCCCGGCAGCCTCAGGCTGCGGCAGCGTTCGGATTTCTTGGCTCCCAACAAGGAGGCTGGGATGGGAAAATCACCTCGTGTTTCCCCTGAGGTTCAGCAAGGATGAATGCCCCTGTGCCACCCGGGATGATTTTGCAAGCCAGTAATCTGGAACACAAGCAGAGTTAACCCTTCGATGGCAGCAGCCGGGACGAGCTGCTGAGCTCCCGACAGTTGCTCTCAGTTCAGCTTGTCCAGCTCTTAGCTCCAGCTCCCCTTCCAAAGAAGGGAGACCAAACTCTTCATTATTTCAGGCAGAAAACGCTGCAGTTCCTGCCTGCTCCTGCTGGAGAGGAGGGCTGGGGCTGAGCAGGGCAGTAATCAGATCCCTGTGTTACACAAGTGTCCCCGGGCAGGGCACAAGGGCAGCGCTGCGAGGAAGCTCTGCCACCACCTCGGAGCAAATCCGGGCAGGAGTCACACGGGAGGAGCTGCAGCCCTTTCCCATGACGGCTGTTGGGTGCTGCAGGTGTCCAGGTTTGCAGCCTCTGCACATCTCCAGACATCAGCTCATCACCACAGAGCACCCCAGTGTCCCTTCAGCATCACGGGGGACAGGGCAGCTGTGCCAGCCCAGAGCTCTGCCCCATCCCATCTCTGATCCCCACTGGGGCACCTCCCTGCAGGAAAGGAGGGAGAACAGGGAAAGAGCCACTCCACCCTGCTGGCAATTAGGGAGGAAATTCAGCTTTCAGCCGTATTCCAGCTCCCCTTCCAGCAGGCTGGCACCTCTGAGATTTGGGCAGTGTTTGCTGCCATCCTGTGCCTTGGCTTAGCCCAGCTCCCCCAGGAGCTTTCCATGCTGCGAGAGAAATGAGTTCTGTGTTCCTCTAAGCACCCTCATTAGCTTCATTAGAGCCCTCGAGCCCAGGGCTCCCACACTGCTGCCATCAGAGGATGGCACAGCCCAGCAAAGGCTCCTCACAAGCTCCAGCAGCACCTCTGGGCTTTTCCCCACCTTGGAAAGACAAACCCTGGAAGCAGCTCCTGAAAACAAAAACAGCTCATCAGGGCTTCTGCAGGAGAACAGCACCTCTCTGAGCAAACCCAAACCCAAACCCAAACCCAATCCCAAACCCAGGCTCCAGCCTGGCCCTGCAGGCACCAGAAATGAGCTTCAGCTCCAGGGAAGAGCTCAGCACCACATGGAGCTGAATTTCCCCTCCCATCCCCTCAGGACAAGCACAGCACAGGTGGGTGGGCATGAGGAAGGGAGGAAGGAAGGAAGGAAGGAAGGAAAGCTCTGGAGCAAAGCAGGGGGCTGGAGCTGCCCACGCTCACGTTCCCTCTCCCAGCGTGTCCTCAGGCAGCACTGATTCAGTCTCGCCGCCTCCTCCTGGGATGATGTTCCATGAGTCACGACAGGTTGGAAAAGGAAGCTCCCTCCTCCCCTGGCACGGCAGGAGGTCGATGAGGACACTGTCCCACTGTTCCTCCTGTCCCACTGTCCCTCCTGGCTGTGCTGCTGCCCCTCGGAGAGCCAAGCACACTCAGATGGGCAAGACAACCCTGTCCAAGAGGAAAAATTCACCTGCCATGGGCAATTTCCATGGAAAGTGAGGATGAGGCTCACACCGGGGTGTTGAGCTGTCCATTTTCCAGGGCTGCCCCATGCTCACCTCAGGCTCTCCAGCTGCTCCAGCAGGCAGGGTGGTTTTATTTCCGTGTGTATTTTGAGCCCACCCAATTCTCCTTAGCTCCCAGCAGAACAGCACAGGCCATGCAGCACCCACCCCTCCAACAGGGTGCTGTACCCAGGCCCCAAACCACCCCCAGGAGCTCCGCTCAGGACCTGTCTGCACCACAGGGGTTAAAATAAACTCTTCTTGAATTGCTATAAGAATAAACCTACAGCGAAGAGAGGCAGGCTGTCATCCCCCAAATTATCAGCAGGGAAGCAAAGCAGAGCTTCCCCCTGCCTGGATCACACACGCAGGCTTTGGATTCCCCTGACCCGGCTAGCACAGGGCAAGGAGCATTTTTTCCTAATAAAGCAAAAGGGTTTCTCTTCAAAGGATTTTCCTCTTCTAATCTTCCCCTGCAAACTCGCTGCCAACTGGCGTCAGCTGCTTTACACATTTCTAGGGCCAGTGCTGGAAGATTTGCACAGGCTGTTCCCACCTCTCCTTGCATTGAACTGAGCCTGTAATGCCAGAATATTTGGGGAGCCCACAGGTAATGAGCCCAAAGACCCCCAGTCCCTGCCAGACATGGCTGGGAGGGAGAGGGCAGCAGAAGGACGTGGAAGCAGCAAAGCTTAGTTCCGCTTTTGGTGCTTATGAGCTACAAAAGAGAAATAAAATCACGAGTCCCAGAGCCCCTGAGAGGAATTGTGTTACCAAACAGAGGGAAATTCATGGTTGAACCACAAGGCAGTAACAATTAAAGGTGCAGCTCAGGAAGCCTCCCCCACATCATCGTGGCTCTTACATAAATCTTTACATTAACCCCATCCCCGCTGCTCTACACCCACCACAACCTGCCCTGCTGCCCTGGTGACGGGACTTTCCCAAGCTGGGGTTCATTTCTGCTCTGCCCACACCCAGAGAGCCACAGACAAGAGTTTGAAGCCCTAACAGAAGAGGCGAAAGCCTCATCCTCACGTTCGTTTTGCCCGGGGAAAGCCAGGGAGCAGAGGTGACGTGCCCGGAGGAGGAGCCGCGCCTGGGTCCGGCAGCATCGTGCCCGCAGCGTGCCCGGTCCTGCCGGCCCAGCACGGCTTGGAGGGCTGGCTCTGCTCCCTGGCAGAGGTGGCTTCATCCAAGGTGGTTTGCAAGGCAGGACAGCAGCGGGCATCAGCTGCAAGGCAGGACAGCAGCGGGCATCAGCTGCAGCCCTGCAGTGCCACCACAGCCGGGTGGCACTGAGGCTCCGAGCCACGCGAGCACCATCGGCTCCATCCTCCACGTCCTCCTGCCTCGAGGAGAAGGGAAAGGCTGGAGAAAGGATCCCAGGCAGAGAGGATTGTTTAGATTAGACAGAGCAAGGCAGGAGAGGCAAGCGAGGCCGAGCAAACGCGAGCTGACACACACGCACACGCTCGGGCTGCTCGGCCGCATTCTCCCGGCCTGAATGATCGCAGCGCCCCGAGGAACACCCGAGCTCTGGAGAGCCTCCCGAGCTCACAGCCCGAGCCAGCCAGGCATGGAGAGGCTGCGAGGGCCAGGGGAGAGCTGAGAGCCCTGGCAGGAGCAGCACGGAGGAAGGCAGATGTCGCAGAGGAAGGCAGATGCCGCAGCGGCGGTGTCGCAACGTGGCGGAGGATGGAGATGGGGTGAAGGAGAGGCAGCTCTTACACGGGGCTTTCACAAGAGGCCTGGCTCGCCCGCCGGTGTTGCACAAGCCCCGGGTCCCCTGTGCTCCCCTGCTCGTGGGGGTCCCTGCCCGGTGGGCGATGCTCAGACCCCCCACCCCACAGCCCCCCCTGCCCGGGGCATCTGCTGAGCATTTCTGTCCCCCTGCGACAGATGCAGCAGCCATTCAGCCTTTTCAGGAGGCAACAAAAGCCTCTCGAGGCACACAAAGGCGAGGAGCAGAAGAGAGGCCTGGGTTTAAATAAGAGCCACCTGCCAGGGGCCCGTGTCCCCCGTGCTGCAGAGCCCATTTCCCAGCAGCAGAAACGTTCTCGGCACATCCCGGAGATCAAGTGTCCAAGCGGGTACCCAGGAGCAGCACCCTGGATGATGAGGGGAGGGTCCCAGCGTGGCGGAGGCTTTGGGGATGAGGCTGCAGGGAGGAGGTGGAGGTGGGTGGGAAGGGGCTGTAAAACTCACAGGAAAAAGTCAGAGCAGGTAAATGGCAACAAGGCAGCAGCACAAAGCATCCCTGCTGACTCACACCCAGCAACAGGCTGGGGCTGGTGTTTAAAGGAGACAAATAAAGAGTGTTGGCTTCATTTATCCGAGAAAAACAAAATTAGGAGCCTATTCAGTCCCATGTTTTTGTTTTAGGGACCTCCTCTTCCTTCCAGCCCTCAGCAGCAGCCAATGCTGGGTTTGGCTGACTCACCCCATGCTCATCTCTCCAGGAGGCTCCGGGTGAGGAGCAGGAGCAGCCCAGGCACGAGCCACGGTCACCAGGTCCCGTGTCCTGCTGTGCCACATCTGGCTGGAGTGACAGAGCCACCACGCTGCCAGGACTCCCCGTGAATCCCACAGGGACAAACAGGGTCACACTGCCAAAATGCTCTGACCCAGCCCATCCCATCCCTGTCTAGAGACATCCAAGATGTCACTGCCCACCAGGAGCCACCCCAGCACTGGGCTTGAGCAGGGAAGGGACCCATTGCCTTGGGGCCAGAAGAAGCCACAGCCCAGCTCTGAATGGAGCCATTCTGGGCAGGGATGCTCAGATGCTCTCTTCAAACCAAACCCCTGATCCCACACACCTCTTCTGCCTCTGCTGGGACCCTGCATCCACGAGAAAGGGAAATACGGAGCCATGGGAAGGGCAGAGATCTTCCCAGCCACACACATCTTCACTTTCCACCTCTCTGCAGAGCTGAGGGCCGGGCTCAGCTCCTCCTTCCCACCCCTCTCCTTGCCAGATTTGCTGTCGGAGCTGACAAGGGAAGGGAAAAGCACACATGTGCTTTTATGATAGGAAGTGGTTGATATTTGCAGGTGTGATTAATACCGAAGTAAACACTGACGTAAACCATTAACTCAGGGCTGACCTATGGCCTTTGTGCTTCCCTCCCACAGGCAGAGATTGAAAAAGCCCCTTATGACCAGCACTGCACGGTGCTGCCTCCAACAGCCCTGCACCCACAGCCAGGGGCTTCCCCTCAGCATCAGAGCACCCAGAGCATCTCTTTGGGTGCTGGCTCCACCAGCCTGCCACCAACCCTGGGGACAGCCCTGCCTGACCTTCCCGCCCCCTCTGACCCCAGGGACAGCCCTGGATGCCCCACACCTACATCCCAGAACTGCTTTTATTTTTGGACGTGTCCACCCATTCCCCGAACATTTCAGCTGGAAGTGATTTTGGGGAGAGGCCCAGACCCACGCCTGCAGCAGAGCAGCCGTGAGGCCCTGCCAGAAGAAACCCCACAACACTCACAGCTTCCCAGCAGCTCCTGGGCTTGAGCTCTGCCCAAAAATGAAATTTCTCAGGGCTCAGCCCATGGGCAGGACAGAAGAGGCTGCCACACCCTCCCCCCCAGCACAGGGATCCTGCCTGTGGCCCTTCCACACAGATCTTAGTGCAGCATAAATAAATGCTGTATAATATAATAAATACATGTATATTTAAAGCAAGGAAAAAAAAAACCAAACTGAAACGCAAAGCTGCATCAAGGCCAGTCCCTCCTGAAGTGCCACTCGCCCCTGGCACTGGGAGCAGGGTGGCCTGGGGATGTGTTTCCTCCAGCAGTGCCAAGCCTGAGGAGGGTTCCATTTACGCACCCCAAAGCTCGGTGACGACAGCCCCGTTTTGCATCATCCCATCTTCCCCAGCTGTTTGTTTAACACAGTTTCACCCTGCCACGGGCTCTGTCAACACCAGGGCGGAGATAAGCGCAGCTGGTGCAGCCCAGCTCGGCGGGGATGGCCGGGCTGACCCCTGGGGCCAGCACCACCTTGGCAGCACCGAGCAGTGCCAGGGGGGCTGGAGCCAAGGCAGGCACGGTGCCACAGCAGCCCGAGTGCTGGGAGCAGGAAAAGGCCAGGCAGGAGCAGCTCAGGGGTTTCATAACCAGGTTCTGTCTGCGCAGGTGCTCAGAGAGGCAGGGGCCCCACGGCCCCAAACAGCCCTCCTCCTCCTCCTCTTCCTCCTCCTCCTCTTCTTCCTCCTCTTCTTCCTCCTCCTCTTCTTTCTCCTCCTCTTCCTCCTCCTCCTCTCCTTCTTCTTCCTCTTCCTCCTCCTCCTCTTCTTCCTCCTCCTCTTCCTTCTCCTCTTCCTCTTCCATGGCACAGCAGACACAAACCCCCGTCACCCCCAGCTCCAATGGCCAGGGCAGGGACAGCCACGTGTGTGAGGGGTGGCAATGAAGGGGCAGAGAGACGAGAGGGGACTGCACCCCGCTGGGTGACCCTGAGCTGCTCAGGGACACACGTCCCCCACCAGCCTCTCCTCTGCCAGCTCCCCAGACAGCCCCAAAGCTCTCAGTGCAGCTCCAGGCTGTCCCTGCCCCACAGGCCTCTCTCCTCGTCCTTCTCCCAGCACGCTGAGGCTGCACAAGCCCAGCACCCAGCAGCACAAGAGATGGTGGAAACCCCCGTCTGCCACGAGCCCACGTGGGTGAGGAGCCAAGCAACACCCCAGACTCGAGACCCAGCACTACCTAAGGCTGTGCACTTCCACTTTACCTAGAGCAGCCAGGATTTTAGGGGAAATCCTGTGCTCTGAAGTGATGCAGTGAAAACCTGAGAGCCTCCTGCCAACCCAGGAGCCAAGCAAGGCACTCCTCCTCCAGCAGCCACCCCGAGACTCCTTCAGCCAGCAGGAAAACACAGTTGTGTTTCTATTTTTAAAAAAAGCCCTTCTCTGCATCCTGCTGGCACCACATTAAAGCTCTCAGGACATGGTGGCTATTCTCAGCTCCCTGCAGGCTTTTGGCAGCCCCAGGAGCCTCCACAGCACCTGTTGGCAGCAGCAGCCGTGTGGCCCCGGAGCTGGGGAGGTTTGGTGGAGCTGGGACAGAGCCCAGCAATGTCTCAGTCAGCACCATCACCTCCAAACACCTCGGCCAACAAGTGTGCAAAACTCACCACCAAGTGCCTGGGTACACAAACTTCCAAAATACTTGAGGGGAAATTTCTCCCCTGTTGGTGTTACCAAGGCTGGGCTCAAGATAGAGCAAGGAGTCACTGAATCATGGAGTGGTTTGGGTTAAAAAGAGCCCTAAAGAACATCTCATTTCAACTCCTGCCATGGGCAGGAACACCTTCCACCCAACCAGGCTGCTCAGAGCCCCATCAGACCTGAGCCAGGTTTGTACTCTTACATCTTTTCAATATACATGTAGAAAACTCACAGGAAAGAGTCACTGACCCTCCCATGGATGCTCAGTACCCCACTGCTTGATGGTGTTTTCCAGCAGGCTCCTTGATTTCCTACCAAAATCCCACAGGCACCGAGTGGTTTGGACTCATTTTGCCTGCTAGATTAGAACGGGGATGGGATAAAAGGATAAACGCACGGATATTTAAACAAACCAACAGAAAAATCTCCTCCTGCAGCTACTGCTGCTCCCTTGGCAAACAGCCTGGTCTCCTTGGGCATTCCCATAGCCAGCTTTTAAAAAGAAAAAAAGAAACCTCTGCCCTCAGCCAGCCTTACACACACGCTCACCCCAGGGCAACGTTACCCGGGACCCCGGCTGTGGGGTGAGCAGGGGGCAGCTGCTCCCTCCGGGTCAGCCGGGGGCTCCTGGGCCCTGCTTTGTATGAATTTCAGCTTTTTCAATCCCACTTATTCACCAGAAGAGCTCAGGGCCGGGGGAAGCCAAAGAGCAGACAGGGCAGCCTTTGTGTGGCTCTGCAGCCCCCACGGGAGCCTTGCAGCAGAGCCTGGGGCACTGCGGGGAGCACAGAGCCCGGAGCAGCACCTCGAGGGAGCAGAGCCTCATTTCCTGAGAAAACCAAGCCCTGAAGAGCCCCCACCTCTCACACAGGGCAAGGTTTAAAAAATAAACCAAGCCTGGATGTGGCACTGGGTGCCAGGGTTTAGCTGAACTGGTGGGGCTGGGTTGGACTTGATCCTGAAGGTCCCTTCCAACCTGGTGATTCTGTGAATTCTGTGGATTCTTTTTCCAGGGCTGCTGGGGTTTGTGTTCGAGGTGGGTACAAGACCCAGATGTCCAGTGATGGTCAGCAGTCCAGCCACTAAAACCCTGCAAGCATCAGCACCCAGGCCAACCCTGCTGCAGTGACATTGGCCTGGTTGTTTCAGGGCAATCTTTGAGGAGAAGGAAACACAAAAGGAATGTTTTGGTTAAAGCCAGATGTGCCTGACCTGCTAAGAACACACTGCCCTTACTGCCAGAGCCTGGCAAAACTGAGCAAACAGGATGCCCTGAGCTTCCTAAACCCTCTCCTTGCTCTCATTAGCTGGACCCACAGGGCCATGCCTGACCTGCAGCCCCTCCAGGCGGGGCCCAGAAGTGGGAATATCACCCCAAAGCACTGCACTGAGGCACACAAACATCATCTTCCACAGCCCCCCAAGACTGTGGCAGAGGCAGAACCTCAAAGCTGCTCCACAGCTCCCAGGTAAAAGCAGCTCTGGCTCCCTCCCTGTGGGAATCCAGGGCATCCCTCTGGCTGCCCTGGGACCCTGGCAGGGGTCAGGAACACCCTGGACAGAGCCCCCAGAGACACTGGCTGTGATCTCTGGCCATGGAAAAGAGTTTTCAATCTCACAGGATGAATGACAAACTCTGAGTGTTTGATATAAGTAATAATTAAGTGTGGCACGGGTGCAAAAGTAAAATTTTAGGATTCTAGATGAGGGGGTCCAAAGGGGACAAGATGGAGGAAATTGGGTGTGCCTTGTCCTTTTTCTCCTTCTTCATGCCCTCCATGTCTCATTGTGGTGTTGGCATTTTTCTGTTGGTTCAGGCTGGGGACACACTGTCCAACGTAGGTGACAGATATTGGCACGTTCTTGTAAATCCAGCCCAGGGAGTTTCTGGTATTTAATGTTTGTCACATCCCACTGAGGGCAGAGCCCCACACGCTGCCCTGCAGGACAGAGCTGGGCAGGGCAGCAGAACATGTGAGAGATCAACAGAATAAACAACCTGGAAACCAGCACAGACCAATTATGGCTTCTGCTTTGGCAGGGGGCTGACAGACAGAGACTTTTACAATCTCAGAATCATCAATAGCGCAGATTCTGACACCTCCCAGCCTGAACTGCTGCTCAGTGGTATCCAACCCATTTTAATCCATTCAGAACCTCCTCATCATCTTCCTCACCCAGCTTTCATCAGCCCAGCATCACAGGGCTGGCTGTCTCCTCCAGCAGCTGGGGAATGGGACCACCAGGACACCTCCAAAAACTCCCAGGGACCTGGAGCTGAATCCCACCACCCAGGGAACATCTCATGTATATCCTGGCAGAGTTGCTCTTTACAGCAACTCTTCCTTACCACAGGAGATTGGGAGTCTGAACTCCGAGGTGGCATTAGCAGGGTGGGAGGGGATGGAGGTGTCAGTGTGCTGCTCCACCAGAACTGCACAGCCCCTCACACCAGGAGCAGGGCAACTCCTCATGGGAAACACGGAGGCCAAAAGGCTTCCCAAGCCTCTTCCAAGCTCCCGGGCCAGCAAGGGGAAGATGTTCTCTCCAGGAGCCTGGGCAGGCGCCCAGCAAGGGCTGCAACACCTCCGGGCTCCCCAAAACAGCCCTGTCCCCGTGCCAGCACTGCCCTGCCAGAGGCACGGGAGGTAGGCAGCCGAAAAAGCCAAATTCACAGCTCTGATGACTCCCAGGAGATAACCTGAGTTTAAACTTCCTGGCAAGCCGGCCCTTCCCAGCACCCCAGAGCCTCTTGCGCAAGATCCGCCCGCCCAGGGCTCCTCCAGCAGATCTGCCCAGCACTGCCAGGCTGGGAAATGGCCCAAGAGGAAGAGAGAGCCACCCCAGAGCCCCAGGGGGAGGCTGCTACAGCTGACAGGGACCCTTCAGCCCAGCTCTGGAGTCACATGGAGTCCCAGAGCCATGGTGACACCTCAGTGACAGCCACAGCGGCCTGGTCACTAAAACAAGCGAGAATAGAACAAGTTTGAGTTGTTCCTACAGGTGACAGGGACCCTTCAGCCCAGCTCTGGAGTCACATGGAGTCCCAGAGCCATGGTGACACCTCAGTGACAGCCACAGCGGTCTGGTCACTAAAACAAGTGAGAATAGAACAAGTTTGAGCCGTTCCTAGAGGTGACAGTGGTCATTCAGCCCAGCTCTGGAGTCACATGGAGTCCCAGAGCCATGGTGACACCTCAGCGACAGCAACAGTGGCCTGGTCACTAAAAAAGTGGCAATAGAACAAGCTTGAGCTGTTCCTACAGGTGACAGTGGTCATTCAGCCCGGTTCTAGGAGTCACATGGAGTCCCAAAGCCATGGTGACACCTCAGCGACAGCCACAGTGGCCTGGTCACTAAAACATGTGGCAATAGAACAAGTTTGAGCTGTTTCTACACTGAGCTGAGAGATGCCATAAGGCTCCTTGCTGCTGGAACTGAAAACCATCCCTGCTACCACACACCTCCTCTGCGCTTCGTTTTATTTACTGCTTCTGTTAGACTAAGCTGAGCATAACACGCATACTTTCAGGTTTGTTTGGACCTGATTGCATCTGCTTTTCCCCCAGCCTAGTGGAGATACCCAGGATTCCAGCCCCATTCCCCTGGAGCTGCCGCTACTGGAACTGCAGCCTGAAGGAGACCCGCAGCCAAATTTCCACAGCAGCCCCGGCTGGTGCTCCAGCCACATTTCCCTGAAAACACACACTTGGCAGGACATGCAAGGAGCCTTTGGAGAGGCTGCCCCAGCTCGGTGCAGCGCAGCAGAGGACAGCGGGCAGGGAGAGCGGCTGCTGCAGCCCTGGAAGCTCAGAAGATGCTCCCAGGCCAGGAGAAAGGGGAGCACAGAGTCCAAGGCTGCTGTGACACAGGTTTAGCCCGACCCAGAGTGTGAGGCACACAACGACCCCAAACCTGCCTGACCCCCATCTTCTGGGGCCAGCAGAGCTGGAAAGGTTAAGCTCAAAACGAGCACCCACCTGCAGCCAAGGGCACAAAGCAGCAAATTTAATTATGGTGACAAAGGAAATTAATCCATGCCTCTGCCGATGTCCAGTCTATAGGCCAAACCAGATAAGGACACCAAGAGCAGAGCAGCAAAGCCCCAGCCTGGCTGGGCGCCCCAGGAACATTCAGATCTGGGTTTGCAGTTTGGACTTTATCTCTGCTTTGGGCTACAGCTCGCAGGGCAGCCGGGCACAGAACCACGTGCGGCCCTGACGCCTGTGCCTGAATAATCTCATTACGTGTGACAGCAAAGGCTGTGCCAGCTGCACAACTCCCGAGCCAGAGCGCTCACCTGCCCTCCCCACTGGCACAGGGCACGCGGGCACAGCACCAAGGGAAAGCCTTTACCCACAAGGAGATGCCACCATCCTCCTCGGCAGCACCAGAGTGAAGATGGAGCCACAGGGGAGCTCCCAGAGTAGATCCCGTGTCCCCCCGCCAGTGACGCTTTTCCACGTGACATTTTTGTGGCTCACAGCACCTCCAGCAGAACTTTTTGTTTCAGGTCATCTCAGGTCCAGCAGCACTCAGGGTCTGGAGCCATTAGTCCCCTCCCCAGGCCACAAAGGAGCAGCGACTTAATGCAACCATTAAACCTGCCAGCCACTGCAATCCCACCTCAAACTGGTGGGATCTTAAAAGGCTGAAATCTTTGAAATCACTCAGCCACGGGCTACAGAGGAAGAACAGTTTAAAAGGCTGTTAAAGCTCTCTGCATTCAGACCTGCTCTTGCTCCAGCCCCCTCACTCTGCTCCCCATCCATCCCCTTTGGGGAAGCAGCCACAGAGCTGAGAGCCCTCCCTAAAATGAGCCCCCAAGCTGAAAGACGAGGATATTTTCAGACAGCAAGAGTCACGAAATGGTTTGGCTGGAAGGGACCTTGAGGGTCATCTCCTTGCAACCCCCCCGCCGTGGGCAGGGACACCTTCCACCAGACCTGGCTGGTTTTTTCATCTGGCAGCGATGAGGATGGGACCCAATTTCAGTGGGACACAGACCTCAGGGACATGTTAAATTCAGCACTGTCACCCTCAGATATGACCACGATGCTGATTCAGTGCGACTGCCTGGGCTCCAAACTGGTTTTTTGGGGAGTGGTCAGACCAAGCTGCATTCCCATGCCAGCCTCTGGAGCTGGCGAAGGGATCACCCTGATCCTTCTTGAAACTCTCCCTCCTCCAAAATCAGCCTGCAAGATCAGCCAGGTCCTGAAGACCCTCTTCCAGCTGCTGCCTCACCTCTGCAGCCCACAGAGGAGCTGAACAGCCTGGGGTAGGCATGGGGCTACCTGGGACACCTGGCACAAGCCAGAGCCCTGGAGCAAGCCTGGGGTGGGTTTGGGGCTACCTGGGACACCTGGAACAAGCCAGAGCCCTGGAGCTGGCCCATGCCAGGCTGTGGCAGCCACCCTGGCCCCGCAGCCAGCCCATCAGGGTGCAGGGGAGGCAGCAGGGGAGGCAGCAGGGGAGGCAGCACGTTATTCTTGGAAACCAGGAGGTGAGGTCATGCTGCCTGAATGCTGCAACTTGAGGCCAGACGAGCGGGGCCAGTTGTGCTTGGAGAGGAGCCTGACTTCTGCAGCAAGGGCCGTCTGCAGGTCGGGAGGCTGCCTGTGCTCCGAGCAGGAGAGGGTTTCTGAAGGAAGGAGGGCTCTTCCCGCTCAGTTTCTCAGACCACAGCAAAACCACAGCAAAAGGATGGGTTTGAAAAGAGCCAAGCCCTCGGAGCACCCTGGTGTGGGGCACAGGAGCCCAGCAGGAAGGCTGAGAAGGTGGCAGATCATAAACCTGGAGTGATGCTGCTGCAGTGCCACAGATCAGCCCAAGGGCCACTTCTGAGCCGGCCGCTCCTCCAGATGCCACCCATGTCCCAGCACCACCCCGCAACCCAGCAAGAGTTCTTCCATCTCATCAGGTACCACAGCACATCCCAGAGCTGTCTGCGAGAAGTCACCAACTTGATCCTTCAGGCTTCCTCAGCAGGAATCTACTGGGAGCCTTCATCACCTGTGCCCACCCATCGTGCTCCAAACGTGCCAGGAGACCTGGCTCTCAGGCTGACAGCTTCAGTTACTGCTTCAGTTACTATTTACACGTTGTTTTGGTTGTTTCACAGCATGTGTCTGGCAAAGCCCAGCCTCTGCCCTGCATCACTCCCTACCCGAGGCACAGCCATCACCTCCGCAGCCCCAGGAACCAGCACTGCCCTGCAACGAGGCTTTCCTGCTGTGTGTGTGCAAGTGATGGCACAGGCAGCACTAATCTTGCCAAAAGCCAGCAGGGCTCGGTGTGAATGGCAAAATCATGGCTTTACCTGGTGGTATTTGGCTATTAAATCACACATCCAGGGGCTGATTTCATCCTGCGTGCCACAGGCAGCTCAGCTCCTCAGCCCGGGGCCGCCTGTGACGTTCAGTAAATCACTGCACCTCAGTTCCCCGCCCCTGAAAACATGGGAAACGTCTTTTGCAAGACCCATGGCTGATGGCATTAGATCATTATGGAGAGGAAGAGCCCCACCACTTCCTGAGCACATACCAAAGAGAAAACCCCTGCTCCCGGGCCTTATCAGCCCATCACAGTCGTAGCTCTGACTGCTCAGAACATGTGAAGTGTTCAACAGAGATTATGGCAAATCCTAAATGGTTTAAACAAACTCAAACCCCAAGTCAGTAGACTCCTTTGGTCAATGAGATAATAAACCACAGCTTTGGAAAAGTCCCGGTGATGTCACTGCAGTTTCCACAGCTTTTCAACCACATCTTGCACAGAAGGCCACAGTGAAGACATTTCTGATTATATAAAATACATGGCAGAGCTAATTTAAAAAAACATCTCTCCACTGAGAGAGGGACAGAAGAACAGCAGACACAGCAAGCTGCTTCTCATGAGCACGAACCCAGGATCTCCATTTACTCCCTCACCTGAGGGATGTTTTTCCAGATGGATTTTTGGAGGGACGCAGCATTTGCTCTCAAATGGAGCTGCAGGACATGGGGTGCTTTGGCTGCATGAACTCATCCACAGAGCTGCTCAGCCATCAGCTCTGAGCTGCCTGCCCTAATTCCACACCAGGCACCTTCCCAGAACAGCAAACCACAAGCACCATCCTCCTTCCTCCCTCTCCATCAGGGGAACCATCACTCAGGGGTTATCAGATGAGGCCAAGAGCGAGACTGAGAGTTTCACAAACACGCCCCAAAGCACCAAGGATGCTCCAAAAACAGGAGCAGCCTCCACGGCCCTGAGCTCTTCCAGCCCTTTCAAAGCTCAGCAGTCCAGGTAAGGATCTCCTGCTTTGAAGCTGAAGTCAGCAGCGAAGTCTGTTCAGTTATTTTAAAGGAAACCTGTTCCACAAAGAGCTCCATCACGCAATGCATACAACAGAGAAAAACTCATCACCTGTAACACCAGTCCCCACTCTCCAGCCTGGCTTAGCTGCCATTTCCTTGTGGAATTAAGGCAGCCAGCCCAAAGATTAGTCTTAAAAGTGGAATTTGCAGCAGGCAAAGAGCCCTTGCTCCCAGCCCCACCACTGCAGCCTGACCACAGCCAACCCTGCCAAGTCAGGCCAGCAGTGACCTACATACAGCAGCCTCCACAGAAATTACAAGGCTAATTTTGCCTAATAATAAATCACACCAAGGCACAAGCAAGAACGGGGTAAGGAACCGGGCGTTTCAGCTCCATCCATCACCTCTCCCTTGGCTTTCTGCTCCCACCCTGCAGCAGCTCATCCTGCCTAAAACAGGGTCAGGTCACGGGTGGCTGGGACCATCCGTGGCTGCTTCACACCAGGTAATTCAGGCATGCCACACTTCAGGTACCAAAAGAATACAATAAAATTGGGGGTGGGAAACTGAAAGATGAGTAAGAATCTATAAGAAAAGTAGAGGAATTTCTTTTTTTCACTCAGGTACTACACAGCAAGCAGAACTACCATCCATTAACTCTCACACAGCATAATTTTATTTAATGATGTGTCTCTGCCATGGACTATTGCTCTGGAACGAGAAGAAAATTTCCCTTAATGTTTTCACTGCTGCTAGAACACTTTCCCCAAGCTCAAACTCTCCTGGAACTGAAAAGTTCTCTTCAGCAAAGTGACTCTCAGCAAAACCCTCACCAAAACCATCCTTTGATTTGGGAGGAAGAGCTTTAACAACGCAACAGTTGCTCGTGACCCAAGAGGAAGCACAACATGACCAGAAGACACCATTCACATCAGGGAGGGACACAACTGCACCTCATCCTCCAGTGGAGGATTGAATTGTTATACAAGATTTTGGAACAGCAAACCTAACGAATGACACTCCAAATGGAAAGGTTCACTGCACAACCAAAGCAGGCAGCAGACAGATTTCAGCTGTGGCTCCTGGCGATGGGCCATCAGGATTCTTTTAAGCATCATCTGAAACATGACAACTCGATGCAATCACTTCTGTGGATCCTGCTTTAGGTCATCTTTCCACTCTGCTGCAGCCCATGAGTAATTTGGACCCAAATACCTCTCCACAGGTCTCTAGCAGAGACGTCAGCCCGGCTGTGTACCCGAGGAGGGAATGAAGTCAGCACACATCATGTCTAGGGCAGTCACCCACACCAACTTTGGGCTCTGCAGCTCTGCCCAAATGTCCCAAAGGAGTAAGCCAAGCCTGGAGCTCACACTCATGAGGACAGGACGAGAACCCACGGGCTCGTCCCAGAGCCCAAACTCCCAGCGTAGCAGCCTGGAAGGTGCTGGAGGGAATCACTTACAGTAGCAGCTGTGCTGCTCTTTGAGAAGCCAGGGACACGTCCAACCACTCAGCTGAACTTGTCCCTCCCCGTCAGGGACGCCAGGAGAGGCCAGGACAGGGGACAGGCAAGACAATCCCTTTTCCTAAAAGAGATTCAGTGTCGAATATTCCTCACCCTGCAAGAGCCACACAGACACTGCGTGTCACCCTCCCACATCCCAGTCCTGCACTCCAGGAGGTTTTCAACACGCCAAGGGACCCGTGTGACAGGTGACACAAACCCTGACCCCTCGCTGTGGCACGGGCAGCGTGGCAGCACCAGTCCTGTGCCCCAAGCACGGCGGGCAGAGGAACCTCCGGCCTCAGCCTCCTCCTCCTCCTCCATCCTTCCTCTTTCAGGGCTGCGAGAGAGAAGTGCTGGGATCTGTGCTTTAAATACGTGACTCAACTTCGGAGGCGAGGAGGAGCCCGTCTGTCAAAACAGAAGAGGATTTCGCTAATTTTCAACCCAATGAGATGACAACACAATGTCACCCCGGAGTACAACGCGGCGCAGCTCACGAGCCATGTCTTCTGAAGGAAAAGCCAAACTTCCATCACCTAACTGACCCCACTTCCTTACCCACAGACATTCAGCACCGTACCCTGCCCACCCCACCACCTCAGCAGCACAACTTGTACCCCCAAAGCCCCACGTTCATCCCCTCACTCGGGTCAGGAACCCCAGACACCAACACACGGGCAACTCTAAACACAAAAGAAGTGGGGTTACAGGTTTAGGAGGGAGTTCCAGCTCTAGGTGGGAGTTATGGGTTTAGGTGGGGTGTTTTTAGACTTCCCAGCTCTCGGGGTAACGCCAAGGATTGAACAGCTCATGTGTGGGCGCAAATTGCACGGATGTTGGAGAACACGGCGCTCCCGCCGAGCAGCCAGCCTTGCTCCCGCGTCACCTGGCGTGTCAGGAACCATGCAAACTTCCCGAGCCTGGCTGGCAGGGAGACACGCTCCCCTCTTTGCTCAAAAACCTCCTTTGAAAACAAGGAGAAGGGCCGCATCACCTAGAGCGTGTGCTCAAACACACCTCGTAGCCACTGTTTATCTACGCCTGTCAAAGAGAAGCAAGTTAGGGACAAGGGCTAACACCGCACCGCTGAAATATTCCCGGTGGGAAGCGGGGGAGGACTGTCGCTCGGTGTTAAGAGCCGGGAGGGGACATGGAAGGGGACAGCGAGCAGTTGCACAACACACACCACGGAGGAAACCCCACGGTCCGCGCTGCCCCCCACGCTCGGGGATGCATTCCAAGCTGAGCATCCCCCGCGGGGATCCCAGCCAGGCCGCTCCCCTCCACTCCTGCCTCCCCCCAGCCCCCCTCGGGCTACGAAGATGTCATTTCGCTCCGTTTCCCACTACAAAGCTGCAAAGCCGCGTCTCGCTGCCCGTAACGGGGGGGAAAGACGAGATTAAAGCGCGGCCGGAGGGGCGGGCGGCAGCTCCTTGTCCGGCCGGCCCCGCTGCCGCCCCGGCCCCGCCGGGACCGCGTTCCCCCGGCAGCGGAGCCCTTCCACCGCTGCCGCCGCCGCTCCGGCCCCTCCCGGCCGAGCGCCCGCGCGGTCCCCGCGTCCCCCCGGCCCCCGGCGCGGGGTCCCCGCGCACCTTGAGCGCGAACTTCTCGCCGCTCTTCTTGCTGAAGATCTCCAAAACTTTCCCGTTGATGCCGAGCCCCAGCACTTGCGTGGTGACCTTGTAGTCGTCCGTGATGGCATTCTTCCGGATCTGCAGGCCGCCCTTCCCCGGGAACGGCGGCGGCCCGTGCGGGGGAGCGGCGGGCGGCGGCGGCGGCGGCGGCTGCGGCGGCGGCGGGCTGGGGAAGCCGGCGGGCGGCGGCGGCGCCCCGGAGAGCATGGCGGGCACCGGGCGGGCTCCGGGCGGGCTCGGGGCGGGCTCCGGGGAGGCTCCGGGAAGGCGGGAGGGCGGCGGAGCCCCGCAGGCCGCGCGGGATGGGCCGGGGGTGCGGGGGGTGAAGCAGCAGCGCCGCCGCCGCCGCCCCCCGCCGGTGCGCCCCGGCCCCGACAAGAGCGATGGCTCCGGTGCGCCGGGGCTCCTCCTCCTCCTCCCTCCTCCTCCTCGTCCTCCTCCTCCCGCCGGCCCGGCTCTGATGTCAGCGCCCCGGCCGCCGGGGGAGGGACGGGGCGGGGCGGCCCCGGGGCTGAGCCTGCGCCCGCCGGACCGGCTCCGCCGCTGCCCGAGGGGCGACGGTACCGGAGACCCCCGGGCCCGCCACCGCCGGTGTCCCCGGTCCGCTGCAGCCCCGGCGGGATGGCAACAGGTCGCGGTGTTCCCAGTGACAACGGGAAAGGCTGCGGGCAAAAGCGTGGAGCGACCGGACAGGGGGGAATGGGCTCGGGTTCAAAGAGAGAAGGTTTAGGCTGGATGCTAAGGAAAAAATCTTCCCTGTCAGGGTGAGGAAACCCTGGCACAGATGCCCAGATAAACTGTGGATGCACCATTCCTGGAAGCGTCCCAGGCCAGGCTGGAGTAACCGGGGACAGTGGAAGGTGTCCCTGCCCATGGCAGGGGTGGATTGAGATGATCTTCCACATCCCCTCCAACCCGAAGCATTCTGTGATACTGCACGATTGAGCCAGTGACAGCGTCCCACCCACGCCTGGCGTCTCCTGGCTGCCCCGAGAGCATCCTGAGGTGGCAAAGGGCTGCTCCGAGCACGGCTGGCTGCTCTCATCCTGCCCGAGCACGCTGCCCCAGCCCTCATCCACCATCTCTCGTCTACAAGTGCTTCCCAGCAGACAGGAGGTGTAACCAGCACCAGAGAGCGGCAGGGGATGGGAAGCAAGTCCAGAAACAGTAAAGCCTGTCCTAATGTTAACAAATTAACTCCTATGTCTGTGTTCATCCCAGAATCCAACAAAGATGAGGCTAAAAGAGAAGAGATCCACACTGAGGTGCAACCTGCCCTTGAACATCCACTAAAATCCTGCAATCATTCCTTCTGCTAGAGTGCCACAGGAAATCAAGTTATTTCATTTAGGGATGTAAAAGGCACTCTTATGATCCCTGTTTTCTAAGTAAAGAATGTGTTTTTTGACATCCATCCCTCTTACCCAGCTGTCCCACAAAAGGGAGGGAGTGTGCCCTGGAGAAGGGATGAAGGAACATCATGGTACACAGGACCTACACCACGTCCTCCACAAGCAGCTGCTAACACAAGAAAGAATCCTAAAAAGGTCCTAAAAGGTCCAAAAAAGGGACAGGACAGTGAAAGGAAGAACAGATAAGGGCACACTGTGGCCTCTGTGTGTGCCTACACAAAGGCAAACCACCCCGCAGCAGGAGCCATCTGCTCCACCTCTGCCACCTCAGCACCTTCTGAGATCAATAAAATCCTCTCAGGTTTTTTAATCAAGCCAATAAAACGGCTCCTAGTTTTCCAGAGGCAGTTCTTACCCCGTGGCTGATCAATAGCTGGGTGAAGCAGCGGATCCAGCTAATCAAAGTTTATGTCATTAGCAGCAAGAGACTGAGCTGAGCGTCTGTCAGGAGGTGGCAGTGACAGTCACCAGATGGGAGAGTGAGTAAACCTACACCGGCGCTGGCAGCTTTATAAATAAAACTCTTGTCGAGCTCCCCGTGCCTCTCACTGAGTCCTGAGTTTCCCTGAGAAACCTGGAGAGCAGCAGAGGCCTTTCCCTGCTCCTGGCTAAGCGTTGGCTGCGAGATTTCCCACTTGGAAAAGGGATTCATTCAGCATCTCCCAGAATCTGCTCCTGCACCCTTCACCCCAGCTAACAAGGGGTTTTGGGGGTGGGAATTAAATCCATCAGGCCCTGTAAGCACAGATCAAAGCTGCTTCAAAGCTGCTGCTCTGTGGGGTTTTCCCAGCTTCGGCGTCCCCTTGCTTGGGCTCGTCTCAGCACGTCTGGGGAAAGGAGCCTTTTAAGCCAAGTTTTTCTCCACAGAGGAATTTGGTCAAAGGAAAATGACTGACCCATTTCGTTGCTCCGTTTCCTTTAGTTTCATTCATATTTGCTTTGTAACCCGAGCCTTCAGCTATTTCAAAGATAAACACCAGTCCAGAGGAGGCACAGTTTGGGAGCCTCGGGTCCCGGGTTTCCCATGGAATCCTCCTTGGTTACTCACCCCAGGCGAGGGCCGGGCTGGTTCCTCCTCACAGCCTGGGCCCCCTGGAGCTGGGACAGCAGAGCCCCCCTGCAGGCTTGGGGGGGGTCAGGAAACCACATCAATTAATCATAAAATCATTGCAAGGTTTGGGTTGGAGGGGACTTTAAAGCTCATCCAGTCCCACCCCTGCCATGGCAGGGACAGCTTCCACTATCCCAGATGGCTCCAGCCTGGCCTGGGACACCCTCAGGGATGGGGCAGCCACAGCTGCTCTGTGCCAGGGCCTCCCCAGCCTCACAGGGAACAATTTCTTCCCAATACCCGATCTAAACAGCGCACCTTTTAATTTAAAACCATTCCCCCTTGTCCTGTCACCAAGCCTCTTCAGCACCTTTTAATTTACTTTGATTTCTAAGGTACTGATGCCTGCAGGGAGTTTGTCCTTGCTATGTTTTAAGTCGTGCTTGTTGATAAACTGAAGCTTTCTCCTATAAAATTCATGTCATGGGGACAGATGTTTCTCTCCATCACTGCACCTTTCACAAGGTAATTGCAATGACAATCTTCTGCTGGAGCCAGTGGGAAGCAATGAGCCCTTCGGTGTGAATTTTTTAAGAAATAAAGAATTTATTAAAGAAATAACTGTGGAGAAGAAAGGAAGAGAAGGCCCAGTGTGATAAATATAAATATTTGATTTGCAGTTCTGTAAACTGCAACAGTTCAGCAAACCTGAGCAGTGGAACCTCGGTGAGGCAGAATGAGAGAGATTCCCCAAAAATGCTCCAGTCTATGCTAGAGGGGGGCCAGGTCCGTGTCGGGGGTCCCGGGGGTCCGTGCCCGGCTCGGAGCCGATCGCCACCCGCCGCCACGAGGTGGCCCCCGGGCCCCGCTGCGATGGGCAGGGTCTGCGCCTTTATTGATGCTCGGCTCTTTATTTAAAAGATCAGCCGGGCAGGGGGCTCGACACGGAGCTCGCCCCCGCTGTTGGAGCTTTTTCCCGGTAGCCGAAGGGGGAGAAGGCTGCAGAGTCTGTCCCTGGAGTCTCCGTGGCACACTGGTAGCCGGAGGTGTGCAGTCTGTAGCTGAATTCCCAATCTCCAGACCATCCTCTCTCCTTTCCTCCTGGCACTCTGGTAGCCGCAGGGTGAGGGGATGTGCAGAGCCTGCTGCCGAGTCCAGCAGCATCTATCCCTCTCCTGCCCTCCTGGTAACACCAGGAAGAGTTTGTGTTCCTTTGTTCCTGCTTCCCACAGCCCAGTGCAGTCCCCTGCAGGCTCTGGTGACAGGTCAGACACAGAGCAGGGATGTGGTTCCCTTTTCCCAACCAGCACACCCATCCAGCCCCCTCCACTGTGCCCATCTTTTCCATTTAGGGGTGTTTTCAATCCCAAAACCCCCTCCCATGATTCCACTGGATTATTTTGCATCCCGATCCTAGTGTGGGTGGGGTTGTAGGTGATTCCCAGGAGCAATTAGCTAATTAAAATTTCAATGTCAGTACTTAGTTCGAGCCAAGTGTCCCAGCCAGGCTGTTTTGTTCATAACACCAGGAAGAGTTGTTCCTTTGTTCCTGCTTCCCACAGTCCAGTCTGGTCCTCTGCAGGCTCTGCTGACAGGTCAGACACAGAGCAGGGATGTGGTTCCCTTTTCCCCAACCTGCACACCCATCCAGCCCCCTCCACTGTGCCCAGCCTTCCATTTAGGGGTGTTTTCATCCCCAAAACCCCCTCCCACGATTCCACTGGTCTCCCTATTTTGCATCCCAGTCCTAGAATGGTACTGGAGGCTCCGGGGTGCCCGGCCCCGCTCAGGGTGTGACCCTGATGTGCCACCTCTGCCCTGGCTCAAAGGGACCCGGCCTGGTTCACCCCTCAGCACGCATTCCCCAGGGAGCTGGTCAGAGGAGGGTTAGGCTGAACTTTTGGAACCCTCTGAATATCTGAAAGTTCTTCCTCCGGAGGGTGGTGGGGGTCACATCCACCCCCTGCCCTTCCCACACGCCCCACAGCTTTAACAGCAGAGGAAGAACCACCATATGGGGTCCAGCATGGGAACAACACCAGATTTTGATCCCTTTTTATCAAAAAAAAAAAAAAAAAAAAAAAACCACCCAAGCAAACCAACTCAAAATAAAAAACAAACCCTCTTTGAGCACCAAACCCAGCAGCGGTGACCTCCAATCCTCAGCCAGGAGAAGAATCATCCAGGTGAGACTAGAAACTGATTTTTCCCTGCTTCCACTCCCGTTTCCTCTAGGGAACAATCACTGGCTGGCAGCGGGCTCAGCCTTGACGTGACAGAAGTGGCTGATCCATGAACGTGCTCTCCATGGCAAGTAATAAACCAGATTGTTATTTGATTTTAGCAGAGTTACCAGGAAAAAGTAGACCACGAAGATGAGGGTAATGATCATTAAGGCTCTGTGCATGCTGTTCTTCTCCTTGGGTGGATGTGTGGGAGCAGGATGCCAGTGAAAACTATCCCACCTAAAAAATGATAATTCCTTTAAATAATCTTTTTAGGAGAGTTGGAAAGATGCTGTTAATCACCATTACAACTATCAGTGCCACTCGTAAAACAACAGAAGGACTGAAATAAGGATGGGAGGTAGCACTGGAAGTTGCACCGAGGTTTTTCCCAGTGTTCCTGGAACCCCAGCTCAGCTCCCGGCAGCTGCTCTGCTCCCCCAGGAAGTGGCTGCATCCCAGTGCCTGGAAGTGATCCTCGTGCATGGCTTGCAAATCTATTTATAAAGCACTGTGGGATCCTTCAGGATGAAAAGAGCTATTCTAACTCGCGTTTATGTCCCAAAAATGCAACCACAGACTTTCTCATGCTGTGTGGGAGTCCAGGGCTTCCCTCTGGCTGCCCTGGGAGCCTGGCAGGGGTCAGGAACCCCCTGGACAGAGCCCCAGAGACACTGGCTGTGATCTCTGCCCATGGAAAAGAGTTTTCAATCTTACAGGATCAATTACCAGCTCTGAGGGTTTGATACGAGTAATAATTAAGTGTGGCACGGGTGCAAAAGTAAAATTTTAGGATTCTAGATCAGGGTCCAAAGGGGACAAGAGGGAGGAAATTTGGTGTGCCTTGTCCTTTTTCTCCTTCTTCATGCCCTCCATGTCTCACTGTGGTGTTGGCATTTTTCTGTTGGTTCAGGCTGGGGACACACTGTCCAACGGAGGTGACAGATATTGGCACGTTCTTGTAAATGCAGCCCAGGGAGTTTCTGGTATTTAATGTTTGTCACATCCCACTGAGGGCAGAGCCCCACACGCTGCCCTGCAGGACAGAGCTGGGCAGGGCAGCAGAACATGTGAGAGATCAACAGAATAAACAACCTGGAAACCAGCACAGACCAATGATGGCTTCTGCTTTGGCAGGGGGCTGACAGACAGAGACTTTTACAATCTCAGAATCATCAATACCTCAGATTCTGACAACGCTGCTCCACTCAGGACCAGTCTGAGAAATGGCATTTTTATGGAGACTCTCTCTCTCCCAGCCGTGGGGGCTGGCTGGCAGCACCAGCTCCTTGCCAGGGATATTTGCCACGGGCACCAGCCTTCAGCAGCAGCAGGAGATGGAGCGATGCCCCTTGGCACACGGTGGGCAGAGGCAGCAGCTCCAGGGCTGGGATCCCGTCGGGGATTATCACCCGCGGGCTCCAGCGTTGCTGACATTCCCGGGCGGGACGGGACCCTTCCCGCTGGGCATTCCCGAGCTGACACACCGAGCCCATGATTGCGAGACATGTCAGGAAATCCTGCCCGGGATTAGAGCCTCTGCCTGCCGGGCATGAGGATTTTCCTGCCCCTTTCCCAGCCAGCTGGGTGCCAGGCACAGGGGCACGGTCCCTGCACTCAACAGGGGGACAAACCAGCGTGTCCACCTCAGGCAGTGACCCCCCATCCAGGGAGGCTTTAGCACAAGGCAGGAGAACACTAAAAGCACACAAAATCCCCCAGAACTGACCCTGTCAGAACTCAAAACATCCCTCAGACATTTTTGGAGGTTCCGGGCCCAGCTCAGAAGCATTTGAGACCCTGGCACAGCTGGAAACAGCTGTGATTTTGGGTTTGAGCCATGGAATCATTTACCAACCTTGAAGGTGGAACAAGAAGTCACAAAAGTTTAGATATTAGAGTAGAAGTAGTCACAAAGTAGAGGGAAGAATTTTTGAGTGCTCTACAGGGGGCTCTTGGTTTTGTACATGGGGGTCAGAGGGTTTAAGATGGATTTGGGATCTGGGCCTGCCCTGTCCTCCCTCTTTCTCCTTCCTCACCTCCATGTTCTTGGTGATGTTGGCACTCACAGATTGGTTTAGAGTAGAAAAGCACCATTTAATATAGGTAATAGGCATTGGGAAAAACTGTAACCATGTAACACGTAATGTACCATATAAAAGATAGAAAATCACCATTTAATATAGGTAATAGGCATTGGGGAAAACTGTAACCATGTCACACGTAATGTACCATATAAAAGACAGCAGCAGCCCTGGGCAGGAGAGAAGAAGCAGTCGGGGTCAGAGAGGATGTCAGGGTGTGTGTGTGCCTCTGCCTGAGCTGTGAGCAATCCACAGCAGCTCCAGGAGAAAATCTTTTAGATAACTTGCAATAAACTGCCTTGAGACCCAACAACAGAGACTGCTGAGCCTTTCTTGGGAAGCTCGGCTTGGAGGAGAGACATTTCCACCACATAGAGCCACCTCCGACCTAGGGGTGAGCTCTGGCATGACCCCTTACTCTGCTTTTCCCAACAGAAAGATTTTTCCACCTGGAAACTGGGACCTGATTCATTGCCCAGCAGATGATGCCAAATGTACTTCCCCAAGTCACAGTCACAAAAACCACCACGCACAAGTACAGAAATGTACAGGCCCTGAGATAATCAGCCTTTAAAGGGATGGAGTCGATCTGACAGGTGAAAGTATAGACCTCGCACCAGGAAAAACCCAAGGCACAGCTTGGGGCAAAGGTTTTAGGCCAGCACTGCTGTCCCTGGATGGCAGGTTGTCGGAATCTGAGGTATTGATGATTCTGAGATTGTAAAAGTCTCTGTCTGTCAGCCCCCTGCCAAAGCAGAAGCCATCATTGGTCTGTGCTGGTTTCCAGGTTGTTTATTCTGTTGATCTCTCACATGTTCTGCTGCCCTGCCCAGCTCTGTCCTGCAGGGCAGCGTGTGGGGCTCTGCCCTCAGTGGGATGTGACAAACATTAAATACCAGAAACTCCCTGGGCTGCATTTACAAGAACGTGCCAATATCTGTCACCTACGTTGGACAGTGTGTCCCCAGCCTGAACCAACAGAAAAATGCCAACACCACAGTGAGACATGGAGGGCATGAAGAAGGAGAAAAAGGACAAGGCACACCAAATTTCCTCCATCTTGTCCCCTTTGGACCCCTTATCTAGAATCCTAAAATTTTACTTTTGCACCCATGCCACACTTAATTATGACTTATATCAAACACTCATAGCTGGTAATTGATCCTGTAAGATTGAAAACTCTTTTCCATGGCCAGAGATCACAGCCAGTGTCTCTGGGGGCTCTGTCCAGGGGGTTCCTGACCCCTCCAGGGTCCCAGGGCAGCCACAGGGATGCCCTGGATTCCCAGAGCAGGTCACCCCCTGCTGCAGAGGGGTGACAAGGTAAGACCCTGGAGCAGGAGGAGGCTCTTCCCACCAGCTGAACCCAGTCTGGCACAGCCCCATGAGCCCTGCATGTGCCTCCTGTCCGTGCCACCTCCCAGAACCCTCCCATCTGCTGGCACCCACACAGAACCCAGATCCCCCTGCTCTGCTGGCAGAGGAGGCATTTGTGCCACAAGATTATGGAGATCAGCCCCATCAGCATCATCGGCTCCTGGGCTGGCCCTAATCCAGAGGGACACATGCAGCCCCTGCTGCTGCTGCTGCCCTGCCTGTCCCCAAGGACCTGCGGCGGCTGGGGGACACGACTGTCATCTGTGTCCCCGTGTCAGGGTGGGCACCGGGCGCCAGCAGGGACCCACAGACCCTCCCAGCCCAGCCCAGCCCCTGCAGTGGGCTGGGCACAGGGAGGCAGGGGTTGGGGACAGTCCGAGGGGTGGCAGTGACCCCACCCCAGCAGTGCAGCCCTGGTGAGGGGTTGGGGACAATCCCAGGCTGGGGACAATCCCAGTTTGGGGATAATCCCAGTTTGGGGACAATCCAAGGGTGGCAGTGACCCCACCAGTACAGCCCTGGCTGAGGTGCTGGGGACAATTGGGGTTTGGGGACAATTTGGGCTTGGGGACAATCCCAGGGGTGGCAGTGACCCCACCCCAGCAGCACAGCCCTGGGAAACCCAGTTTGGGGACAATCCCAGTTTGGAGACAATCCCAGTTTGGGGACAATCTGAGGGTGACAGTGACCAGCACAGCCCTGGGTGAGGGGTTGGGGACAGTCCCGGTTTGGGGACAATCCCAGTTTGGGGACAACCCCAGTTTGGGGACAACCCCAGTTTGGGGACAATCCCAGGCTGGGGACAATCCCAGTTTGGGGACAGCCCCAGTTTGGGGACAGTCCCGGTTTGAGGACAATCCGAGGGCGGCGGTGACCCCACCCCAGAAGTGCAGCCCTGGGTCAGGATTTGGGGACAATCCCAGTTTGGAGACAATCCCAGTTTGGGGACAATCTGAGGGTGACAGTGACCAGCACAGCCCTAGGTGAGGGGTTGGGGACAATCCCAATTTGGGGACAATCCCAGTTTGGGGACAACCCCAGTTTGGCGACAATCCCAGGTCGGGGACAATCCAAAGGTGGCAGTACCCCACCCCAACAGCGCAGCCCTGGGTTGGGATTTGGGGACAATCGCAGGCTGGGGACAATCCCAGTTTGGGGACAACCCCAGTTTGGGGACAGTCCCGGTTTGGGGACAGTCCTGGTTTGGGGACAATCGGAGGTTGGGGACAATCCCCGTTTGGGGACAATCGCAGGTCGGGGACAGTCCCAATTTGGGGACAGTCCCAGTTTGAGGACAGTCCCGGGCTGGGGACAATCGGAGGTTGGGGACAATCCTGGCTTGGGGACAGTCCCTGTTTGGGGACAATTGCAGGTCGGGGACAGTCTCGGTTTGGGGACAGGTGGAGGTCGGGAAGAATCCCGGTTTGGGGACAATCACAGGTCGGGGAGAATCCCAGGTTGGGGACAGTCCCAGTTTGGGGACAATCGGAGGTTGGGGACAATCCCGGTTTGGGGACAATCACAGGTCGGGGAGAATCCCAGGTTGGGGACAGTCCCAGTTTGGGGACAATCGCAGGCTGGGGACAGTCCCGGTTTGGGGACAATCGCAGGCTGGGGACAGTCCCGGTTTGGGGACAATCGGAGGTTGGGAACAATCGGAGGTTGGGGACAATCCCGGTTTGGGGACAATCGCAGGCTGGGGACAGTCCCGGCTTGGGGACAGTCGCGGGGCTGGCTGTGCAGCGGCTGGCAGGGCTCTGCGGTGGAATCCCTGGGGCCGAAAGCGGCCGGAGCCGCCGCGGCTGCCGGGGCCGCGCTGCACGGCCCGAGCTGGCATGTGGGGCGGCCAGAAATAAACCTGTTTGTTAGCAACCACAACACAGCAACGGCAGGAGGTGAGCCGGGACTCTCTTTTTGGGGTGTTTGGTTTGGGTTTTTGTTGTTGTTGTTGTTGTTGTTGTTGGTTGGTTGGTTTGTTGTTGTTGTTTGTTTGTTTTTTTCTTTTTTTTTTTTGTGTGTGTGTGTGTGTTGGTTTTTTTTTGGGGGGTGGGGTGGGAAGTCTTTGTTGTAAAGTGTTTTTTGTTTGGTTGGGAGCTCCCCGGAGCATCCACAGGATGCAGGTGGCAGCAGGATGGTTCCCTGGAGGTCTGGGGCTCCCAGCAGCATCCTCGCTGCCCTTTCAGGTGTGGGTCTCAGATTCAGTCAAAGAAAGAAACTGAGAGTTTCTCGCCAGGCAAAAAGCCTGGGAAAGAATGTAAATAATTCTTTATCTCTCTTGTTGTTCACATTGTTTATAGTTAAGTTCTATCACTGTGCATCAAGCACTGTACACCAACGGAATAAGTTGTTTTCACTTCAGGACAAATGGAGTTGGCCCTCACAAAGCTCTGTATAAAGAGCGGTGTATTTTGAATAATTCAGAGTTTTACTCTCAGCAGCCTTCTGAGTCAAGTCTCTTCATTCCCGTCCTGCCTCGACAGCGACATTCAGGTACCACAGGCTTTGGGATGCTGGGGTGCATGGAGAATGCTGGGTCCAGCACAAAGCAGGGCCAACAGGATGCAGGCACAGGCTGGAACCAGGTGTATCCCAATATTTGGGAGACACCACTGTGTTCTAGTCCCTTTCCAGCTGTTATTGCACCTTGTGGACAGGGGAATGGAGTCAGGGGTGATTTGGGCTGCTTCAGATGGACCCTGAGGAGCCAGGACCCACAGACCCCTGGAGCAGCACGATGCAGGAGGACAGAGCAAGCTCCAAGGTCAGCAGACAGAAAACAGGGAAGATGGCCTGGCTGAAGTGCCCAATGTATAAAATATCCTTCCTGCAAGCACAGGATCAAGCACAAGGTCACCCCGTGGCTGGGACAGAGCCGTGACAAAGCTCCCACCTCCCACACCCGCCAGCCCTGCTGCTGGTGGCACTTAATCCCCTGGCAGTGCCATGTGGGAAGAGCTCTGCAAATGGCATCAGGGAGGTTGGAGACAGGGAAAGGAGTGAAATTGGGCCCACCAAAAGCTGTGTTTGTTGTGGCCTCGTGGGAAGGTGAAACATCTTTCTGTAACGTTGCCAGAAAGGGCTGTGGAACGAGACCAGAACCTGGGAAAGCAGCTCATAAAGGCCAATTTCTCCACCTGGTGTAACTAGACCCAGCAGTGTAGGTGATGCATGAAGCTCTGGGTTTAGCTTAATAGGGGGGAAAAAAATCATCAAAGACTATTTAGAAAGGTTTGTGTCACTCTGATGCCTTTCCCATCACATGGGGATGTGTCAAAGGACCACGCTTAGTCCTGCCAGGGCTGAAGAGGGGCCTGGAAATGCTTATAGCAAAGCATGTGATCCATTAGACAGGGGAAAAGAAGAAGAAAATCCAGCTTGGAGATTCTGGCTCTCTCTTGCCTCTCCTGTCACCGAATTTCTCCTCCTGGAAGCAGAGTCAGTGCCCCTGATGAGGAGTGACATGGCCAGGGAGGCGAAACGCTGCGGCCGGGCCATGTCACCAGGGCCCCATCAGCTCAGCCCCACGCAGCTGGCACTGCTAAAACCTCCTGAATCAGCACCAGCTGGCTGGAAAATGAAAGCTGGGCTGTTTGCTCCACTCCTGCACCTCCCAAAATAACCAGCAGCTTCCCTCTCCTCGCCCTCTCCGACCACACACCCCCAGCTCCCCCAGCTGGCACTGCCAGCGTGTCCAGCCTCCTGCTCCTGTGCCCCACCAGCCACCACGTTAAAGTGGCATTTTTGAAGATCACCAGGCTGCAAATGTCTGAGAAGTGTTGGAGAGCACAGCTCCCCCCTCCCAGTGCCCTGGCTCCCGTGGGGAGGTGGTGAGGTGCTGTGGGGCACGTCCAGCAAGGAGGAAAATCAGCTCAAACCACCCTCATTGTTTCCACTTTTATCTCGTCCAAAGAACAAACAGAGCATGAAAAGGTGGGCAGCACATTTCTCCAGGCTCCTCCAGAAGTCTGAGGAGCTGCAGGAGCTGCTCAGCTCCCGCCTCTTTCTGTCCTGGGTCAGGCAGGACTCGACAGCATCCAAACCATGGAGAGGCTGAGCTCCACATGGGAGAACAACAACGAAGGGAATTGATCCATGGGGGATCTGCAGCTCTTGTCTCAGAGTCAGCCTCAGACAAAAAAAAAAATCATCCCTCTCTGCTTGCTTGCCTGCATTTATTCGTGCTCGTGGCTTTGGGAGCAGAGGAGCTCCGGTGTAAATTACTTGCACGACCTTTCCTGTTTGATGACTTTACAGCTGGCTGCTCACACCTCACATATAATTCCATTTATGCCATCCATCATTAGCACCTGCTGGAGAGCCTGGCAGCTCCTGTGGCTGCTGCTGCTGTCACCGGGGGCTGTGGCAGTGGCAGGACACAGGACGGGGTCACAGGGAGGTGGCACTGCCCTGCCCAGGCCATGGCCACGGACCTCGGGCATTCTTGGTCAGACCTGGCACAGGATTGAGTTAAATCCTTCTTTTGTCTCCTCACTTTCCACCACTTTGAACTCCGAGACTGCTGCTGAGTGTGGCAGGGTGGAAATCATTTTCCCAATTCTTTTCCCTGCCCTACGAGATCATCCTCCCGTGGGTGCCCACCACAAAGCCCTTGAAGGCCACGGCAGCTGAACTCCGCTCTGCCAGCAGCTTCTTGGTTGCGGCTTCTTGCATTTCCACGTCCTCAGCAGCTGCCTCACGGCCAAAAAACCACCCAGGGCAAGACCTGGCTGGGTCATTTCTCATCTGGAGAGCCCCTCGCTCACATCCCCCCTACCCAACACACTGCAGGTGATGTGTCCCCACAATTAAAACGCAATAAATTCCTATTAAATCCAGCGTGGTTTGTGGCACCGCTCCGTACCTCCAGGAGTCCCTAATCAGGTGTGTGCTTTATTGCTCTCAATCCCTTCTCGGCTATGCTTAATTACACTTAATTATTGTCATCCCGCTCTCTTTCTTCCAACCTCCAACCCACTAGCCCAGCAAAGCAATCCTGGGCGATACTGCTGTGCTTGTAGAGCCGAATTCCAGAGCTCCAAGGAAGGAATGCAAACCCTTACATGGCTCTGCTCCTCTGCCAGCGGCTGGGGCTGCCTCTGCCTCGGCTTTGGAAAGCTCCTCTCAGCCTCTAAGAATGGACAGACTTAATTCGGGCAGCTATTCCATCCCCGCAGACAAAGGAAACAAGCCGGAGCACACTTAAGGAGCAATTATTTAAATCCCCCTGTCTGCGAGAGGCGGGGGAAAGATGCTGGTGCCAAAAATCCCCTCTCCCTGCGGCTCCCGACAGCCGCATCCCAAACCCTCCTGCCACTCCTTATAAGTTCAGCTTTCCCCTGATGTCTGTGTCTGCATCTGCACCCAGGAAATCGCATTTATCATTCTCTATAAACACCCGAGACAGAGGGATGGGACCACAGGAAAAAAAAACGGTCAAGAAATACGTGTTCATTCCTGGGTTTTACACCCAAAATCCAAGCGAAGAGAGGGAAATGTTCCCCTCAGAGGGAAAGGCGTTTGGCTGCCCCAAAAAGTGTTTGCAAAGCTCATTAAGAGTAATTTGACAAGGGGAGAGGAAAGAAACCCCGAGCTGCCACCACTCGCCCCTCACCTGTGCCACGAGGAGCTGAGCTTACAAAACCCATCAGACAAATCATCCCAGCACCAGCACTCCGAGCCGGCTCGCTGATGTTTAAAGGAAATATAATTAGGGCCAGAATTCTCCTCTTTGGTTCACACAGCCCCTGCCATGGCAGGGACACCTTCCACTGTCCCAGGTGGCTCCAAGCCTGGCCTTGGGCACTTCCAGGGATCCAGGGGCAGCCACAGCTGGGCCAGGGACTCCCCATCCTCAGTGAAGAATTTTTCCCTAATATCCAATCTAACCCTTCTCCCTTCCACTTTGAAGCTCTTCCCTCCTGTCCTATCACTATAACAATTAATAATTAATAATTATTGGAATACACCACGGGAGTAACAAACTCCAGGCTCCCCATCATGAGGGGCTGGGAACACAAACCCTGTGAGGAACCCCTGAGGGAGCTGGGGGTGCTCAGCCTGGAGAAAAGGAGACTCAGGGGTGACCTTGTCACTCTGCACAGCTCCTGAAAGGTGCCTGTGCCCAGCTGGGGCTGGGCTCTTTTTTTTCAAATTCAAAAATGAATTTGTAGAGAATCGGGCATTTACAGCACGGTGTGGCTAGAGCTGATAGGCCAAGAAGCACTTACAATGTATTGAATTAGGAAATAGTTGGCTTCTGATTGTGATGTGTGAATTATAACATCTGTATTGTCTCACCTTTCACATGAGACTGAAAATGGAATAAAAGTTTTTAAAACACCTCTCAGCTGCCGCATCTCTGGGTCAGGAAAGGACTGAATCCAACAATAAAGTTCTGGAATGTTCTGCCCGGGGAGGTGGTGCAGTCCCCATCCCTGGGTGTGTTTAACAAAGCCTGGCTGTGGCTCTGGGTGCCAGGGTGGAGTTGAGGGGCTGGGGCTGGGCTGACTCAGTGATCTCTCAGGTCTCTCCCAAGCTGGTGATTCTGTGAATTCTGTGAATTCTGTGAATTCTGTGAATCCTCGTGCAGATTCAGGTTTTTACCAACATCCCTCAGCACAATTTTGCCAGGCAGAAAGACACAGGCTCAGCTTTGGTGTTGGACTCCCCAGCCCTCCACTGGCACCAAACATTATTTCCCCTCACAGCTGCTGGAGCAGCTCAGACAGCAGAATCTGGGAGACAATCCCTTATCATGTTACATCAACAAGCATTACAGAAGGGCAGATAAGCTTATTGTTTTAATCTGAGGTGCTGTGCTTGAGAAAATGTCACTCAGAGAGTGTCTCATGGACTCACAGCAGGCTGAACACAGAGCTACACATTTATATACATATGCCACAAAGACATCTAAATCTCTGCATATATTTTTTTTTTACTGTTTTCAGCTTGCAAACTTTTAAACAATCAGATATTTGTTGTTCACCCGCATTAAAACTAGGTAAACAATTCACTGTGCTGTCTGCACACTCTGTGTGTGTAACACACATGGTTTAATCACCCAGGTTGTAGCTGGAGACTTTTTATTGGAGCATGATTTCATCTTCAAACCATCCCAATATCCACTTGTGTACAGTAAGTTGCCCATTTATAGGTTTCTAATAAAAGCAAATCTTCCCTAAGTGGCTATTACTGGATTTCTCCTTTCAGCCTGGGGATAAGCAGGATTCTGGGCTTTAAAAAGCTCTCCAGAGGGCTGAATAAGAAAGTGACAACTGAAGAATGTCATGGCAAAACTCTGGCGTGTTCTAATTACAGCACTGTTAACGAGGGGAACATTTGTCAGAGCAGAGCTTCATCACGTTTAGCACAGACACAGAAACCTCCCACTCACACAGTGACAATTTTCTCTCCTCTCCAGGCAGATGCCACAGGAGGTGATGTCTGCCAGCACAAGGTAAGTTCCACCATCTGGAAATATAATTATTACTTTTTCTTTTTAATCAAGGACTTCAAAGACTTTGCACACTCGATTGCTAAAGAAAATGGTGCATTTATTTTAAAAATGATCCAAAGTACAACTTCAAGAAATCTGCTCATTACATTTAGATACATAGTTTGAGGCTGACTGATTTCCAGAATGTTCCTCCACACTTACATCCACATGCACCTCCAGTATTTTCCACATTCCCCACCCTGTCACACCTCATCACAATATTCATAATAAAAAGGCAAACCTGCAGATTCTGAGCACGCTGACATTTAGCTGGAACATCTGCAATGTGTAAGAAGCCCTGAACAGGAACGTGCCTGCAGCCAGGCAGATGGAGGCTGGAAAAACCCTGAGTGCTGCATGTGGGAGCTCTGGGACAGCACAGGCTGCCCAACCCTGCCAACCCCTCTGATTTGGAATAAAAAAAATCCAGAAAAATGTTCTGGAACCACAGATTTCTCCTGGTACAGAGAGAGTTACAGAGCTGGAGGCATCGGTGGTGTTTTGGAACATGAGAGCTCTCTAATGAGATGTAGGAGGTGCATTTATTTCCACAAACTGCTGTTAAATTAATAAAAAAATTAAAATCAAGTGGTGTCTGTGGTTTTCAGGCTCTGCACAACTTCCTGACAGGAGGGGACAGCCGGGGGGATTTGGGATCTCATCCCAGGGAACAGGGACAGGAGGAGAGGGAACGGCCTCAGGCTGTGCTGGGGAGGCTCAGGTTGGACAGCAGCAGGAATTTCCTCATGGGAAGGGTTGGAAGGGGCTGCCAGGGGGGTTTGGAGTGCCCATCCCTGGGGTTTGGAGTGCCCATCCCTGGGGTTTGGAGTGCCCATCCCTGGGGTTTGGAGTGCCCATCCCTGGAGGTGTCCCATGACTGGACACTGGTCTGGGTGACAAGGTGGGGATCAGGCACAGGTTGGAATTGCTGATCCTGGAGGGCTTTTCCAGCCTCACCATTCCAGGATCCTGTGAAGCACCAAATATAAAATCCCACTGCCCAACAGCCAAAGCTGCCAGGTGCCCACAGCTCAGAGCTTTCAGCACGTGCAGCAGCCCCAGGATTTTTCATTAAAGTCTCTGAGCAGGGTTTGTTTCCAGTCTCAGCTGCTGCTGCACCCAAGTCCCACAGATCTTTCCATATTATTTCAGCTCTCCACTTCCACAAGAGAATTAAACTTTGGCAGGCAGGGGATTTGTAGCGTTTCAGCAGAGATCTCTGGGTGCAGCATCAGCCTTTTGCTTGTGTGCCTGGGATTAGCAAGACATTGCTGAGATCATCATATATACATTTCACAGCCAGGACAGCTTTTGGTATTAAACAAGTAAAAACCCAGGAGAGCTGCAGCCTGCAGCCCTTTAGAAGGGACCCTGTGTTTGTTTGAGAGGTAGTTCTGAAGATGATCATCATTGCCAAAAAGTTCTGCAACTGCTTAAAAAGTTTTCAACTGCACAAAAACCCTAAGAGGTAAAAAAAAAATTCTAAGCAATCACTCACTTTTCCACAAACATTGTATTAAATCTGTGTCATTAATCTGCTGTGAATTCTTGGTCACTGGTCAACCAGGATTGCCATTCCAGCAGGCTGGGAGGATAAAAAACACCAGTGAGGAGTGTCTGTGCTACCCAGAAAATCTCTAGATTTAGGTTTGGGTCTTTCAGATGTGCTGCTCATGCACTGTCATTGATTTATATAAAAATATTGCTGAGCCAAGGAGCTGGAACTGCAGGCAATGAACAGTTGTTATTTGCACCTCTCACAGGGCAGTAAAACACTCTAAGGAGCATTTTACAACAAGTGTGGGTGACTTTTAGAAATGCAGAAATGCCTGATTTGCTGCAAACACAAGAGATTTGCATGTGTTCCGAGGAGAATACGACTGAGGTGCCAGAGCTGGCAGCTCAACAAAGCAAAGCTGCCTCAAAAATAAAAACTGCTCTTTATCCATTCACTGTTAATTTTAGGCTACTTCCAACATCCTCAGCAGTAGCACAGCTGATGATGTGATGGTTTCTGGTGATTTCAGAGCTCACCAGGGTCTGGCTTTCCCAAAAACAAGCGTGACTTTGAGGTTTGGCCATATCTGGCGAGCACAGCCAGCGAGGCCATGACCGCCCCTGATAAATGACAGTGACACAGCCCAGGGTCCCCACGCGGGGCTTGGACAACTCCTGCTCCAATTCCCAGGGAACTCAACCACTCCAGGGGCTGCAGGGATGATTCCTCAGAGGATATTTATTGCCTCACCTGGAGGGCTCTCCCATTTTGGGAATTCTGCATCAAACAATTCACCAAAAGCAAATGTTTTATGAAGAAATTGGGGATTAGTGATTGGAAACAAGACCCCAATATTCTCAGCTGTGTTTCCTGGGTTAGGAAGAAATTTCCAGCCCAGTAAATATTTGCTGAGGCTGCTTTTCCTTCTCACCCAAATTCGCAATTCACTTAACTACATATTTGATTTTCAAATATGGCAGTACCAAGTAAGTAAAAGCAAGTCTTAAACAAACACCTCGTGCAGTCAGGACAGTCAGGGCATGCTGAACACATTTTCTAGATGAAAAGCCATGGGTTTGCCAGTTAATTGGTTTATCTGCAGCTTCACAGCCCCAGCCTTAAGCAAAATTACTCACTGTGCACCAAAGGTTGCCACAGGGGGAGTTCCCTCACAGTCATTTCTTCCCACAAGTCACAGAATTATCAGCATTATTCTACACTTTTCGTAGACAAAATGGTTTTGAACACCTGCTGTGTGTTCCTGAGCCCTGCTTGTGAGCTCCCAGCACACCACCACTGCTCCTTCTGCCAGGCTCCAGCACATCATCACCTTATCTTCTCTATAAAATCCTTTTCTATGCATCATTCCTACCAAGCTATTGCTCCTGAAAGGTTCCTTTCTGCTCTCTCACCTGGTGTGCTTTGTTAAAAAGAAATGTAAAGGGCAGAAGATTTCTGGCTTCAGAAAACGTGCCAGATCTCTTAGAGATTGGAAATCAGTGGTATCTTCTGCTGCTTCCCTCCAGAATCCACTTTCCTGGTTCTTCATTTCAATAAAACTTCACTCAGCCTAGCAGAATAAAACCTACCAGCCCTGTGTTGTTGTAAGTGACCCATGGCAGCCCATCCATGCTGGATAAGGGACAGAATGTTATTTTATTATCATTACTAAGCTCACTGAATTGACACAAAACAAAACAACTCAGAAAAGCTCCACACACGAGAATCTGGAAACCTCAGCTTGAAGTCTTTTGGAGCTTTGTCTGAGTCTCTTTGAGGTTTTCTGCAGACCCAGTGCTATAATGACCCCGAGGGGCCAGAGCAGCTCCATCTCCTCAGGGGAAGGGTCTCCTCATCTTTAAAATCACCCTGGTGACTCCTCTGTTTACATATTGAGTCTCCTTCCTTTAGCATTCAAAACCTGCTGCAGAGAAAGTCCTCACATTTAAAACCTTCCGTTCATAAAAGCTCCAAATTGCATTTAAAGTCCTGTTCAGGCACCTGGCAAGGGATCAGATGGTTTTGGAGATGGACTCAGGCCATGAGGCTGCAAGAAGGAACAACCCCAACAAGCTGTGCTGTGGCTGTGACAGCTCACACCACCCTGGCATGTTCTGGGAAGATAAAGGAAGAGGAAATACAAGCTCAAGGAGTTCAAAAATGAGAACATGTAGGCACCCAAAGGCCTGAAGGAAGGCAATTAGAAACAAAGCAGCTCTTCCCAGAAAATATTTCCATTTGGATCCGCCAGTTCTTGCACCTTATCAGTCTTTCCTGGTTATGTTTCCAGAGATTTTGTTGAGATTTCAGAGCACACTCCCAATTATTAATGTGTGTTTCCCCCCCTCCCTCATTTTCCAGTCACAGCCCTTAGCCTGAAAAAGTTCTACTTGTCTGACAGGGGTGGCATGTTTGCATTTTTATTAAAAGAGCTTCATGTAATTCAACTGAATTCACTCTACACAAAGAGATAATTTTTTGCAATTACCAGAATCTCAAACATGGATATAAACCAGCTCTTGAAGTTCAACATTTTTGTTTTAGAAACACAGAAAAAACAAAGACACACATCTGGCAGAACTGATGATGGAAATCCGAGCTCCAAAGAAACAGATAATTTAATCATTACCTGAACAAACTGGCTCACACTTGTGATGGACCAGGCCTGATCCCAAATTCCCCTACAAGCTTTCCATAGATTTTTAGGGGGAAATAGCAAGTGTTACAGAAATTAGTAGCTTCATTTACACATATCCTGTGTTTCATGGCATTTCTATGCTGCTTTGAAATCTTACCATCTGAGTATTTTCTTTTCCAATAACAAATTCCTTTGGTGTCTACATCCCATCACAGTTTTTAATATCCAGGATAGTTAAGGGAAAAGCAATGCAGAGGAATAAAATTCTTCAAACTTAAGCAATTTGCAAGTAAGTTCCTAATGCATTACGTTAATGCATTTGTGCTTTTGACAAGAGATTTAAAAACTTTCCCCTGGAACAGAAAGAATTCAGCTAGAGATAACAGAAAACACAGAGTTTAAATCAAGTTCCTTTCCTGCCTTAAGCAAAAGAACCTGTTGAACCATGATAAATGGTTTGATTTCTAAATGAGAGTTTTTAAACAGCACATCAGCCAAACTGTCTCTGTACTCCCCAGCTGAGCTGAACCCTCAGCAGTGGAATATGCACCAGGTGTGAGTGAAGTAACTGGATAAAATCAGCCCTTTAATGTGCACGTGTGTGACTGATCTTCCAATATTCCAGGCTGAGCCCCTACCAAAAAGTAAATCCATTAAAACCCCCTGCATTTAATTTCCTCCCACAGCATGAGCAGACAGCTAACACACACAGGGTGTATCCTGGGAACCCACCACTGCCCACTCCCCACTAGCTGACCAGTTTGGGGAGCACAGTACACAGAGGGATGTTGCCACTGGGCTCAGTGGCCAGACTGGCCCTCAGCTTGTTGGGAACTGCAGCCACGGGAGGCAATTTGTTAGCAATTCCTTGGAAGGAACCTGAATAGCTGGAGATCCTCCTGCTGGAGCTTTTCTCCAAGCCGGCCGCTTTGGACACCCGTTTGCAGATCCAGGGGTGCCGCAGGGCCTGGCTGGGAATCATTCGTGTGGAAGGATCCCAGCTGAGGCAGTTCTTCAGGAAACCAGTGAACAAGGGGTCGTCACAGCCCTTCAGAGCTGTCACCCAGTCCTTGTTCCCCGGGGCACCCCGGAGCTTGCCCCGGCGCGAGCGGCTCCCGCTCAGGGTCACCTTCCCGTCCGGCTGCGTCACCACCGTGCAGTAACGCGGGTGACCCTTGGAGTTGATGAAGTTCTTGGCTCGCTTGGATTGTTCCAAAAGCTTCTGAGGTGGCATTCCAAGAAGTTCCATGATACAGGCCAGTTGGTCTGCCTCGTCCTCTCCAGGAAAAAGGGGGTAGCCAGTCAAAAGCTCCACCAGAATACAGCCAAAACTCCACATGTCTATGGGCATCCCATAGCGGCTGCCCAGGATCACCTCTGGCGCCCGATAAAACCGGGACTGGATGTAGGTGTAGACTCTTTGGTGCTCAAAACAGCTGGACCCAAAATCTATAACCTTGATTCCACTCCTCCCTTGCTGTTTTAGGAGGATATTTTCTGGCTTCAAGTCACAGTGGATGATTTTGTTTCTATAAAGGGCATCCAAACATTGCAGGATGGAGTGAGCGAACTTCCGAACCAGCTGGAGGCTGAAGCCCTGGAACTTATTCCTTTTAATCAGCTCATACAGGTTCATACTCAAGAGTTCAAAGGTCATGCAGATGTGGTTCCGAAAGGTGAAGCTTTCCAGCATGTGGATCACATTCATGCTGTCTGTTTTATCCTGCTTCTTCAGGTGCTCCAGGATCCTGATCTCCTCGGCAGCTTGCCGGTGGAACCTCTTCTCATTGCGAACCATCTTTAAGGCCAGGTGTTGGTGGAGTTTGTGATCGTAGACTTTAGCAACTTGTCCAAAACTGCCCTTGCCAATGATTTTGAGCACCTCATACCTGTAAGCCAGGTGGTCGTGGGGCACGTGGATGTAGCTGCCTTGGTCGTCGTCGTAGCCGCTGTTGTTGGGGCCGCCGACCACCCCCTGCCTCTTTTTGGCAGATGGCCCCACAAAGTAAATCTCAGAGAAACTAAAGATCTCCTGCTGCTCGTAAGCTGACAGCAGATGTTTGAACTGTTTGACAGCTTCCTCTGGAGCTTGGGAGATGGCTTTATGTGATTTCAAGGAGCTTCCACTGCCTCTAGCACCCAGGCTCTCTAGGGTTTTCTCTTTTGTCAGGGAAGGGAGAGATCTTTCTGGAGTAAGGCCTGCAGACTGGAGAGTGCTGCTCCTTCTGTTGCCAGAATCCTCAAATAACTGCTCCACTTTGACCTGATTTCCAGCCAGAGGGTGATCCTTCATTATAAGTTTGTTGATAGAAACCTACGAGGGAAAAAGAAGCTTAGTTTATCTTTTAAAGCACAGGTTAAAAATAAAATCACTACCAACAGAAAATCAGTAACACGGATGAGTTTGGCATTTATTAGGAACAAATATAAAATGCTGAGCTAAATTAAGTTACAAGCATGGTTATAGAAGGGTACACAAAGAGAAAGCAACTCCCTGAAACAGCACATGTGCTTTTAAATCCAGAAGGGGAAACCCTAGACAGCCAAAGACTCAAACAACCACAAAATACCTAACTCCAGCCTGTGAAGGGCCAGGGAACAGCTATGTTTAGCTTCAAACGTGGGTGCAGCAGCACAACCATCAACAGATGCAACTTGCACCTGTCTGCAGCACGGAAAGGAACGTGGATGTGCAGAGAAGTGGCAGGAAGATTGCCCAGCCAGGCTGCCAAAGGAAGACAAAGCAACACCAGCAGGTGACATATGGCTGGTGTGAGGCAGCTGCACAAGGAACAGAAGGAGGACAGGGCAAAGCAAGGTAAACCATCCTGCAGAAAAAATTAACTGTGGTTTTAATTTCAAGGGGAAAACATCATCAAATTATCCGCACCTCTCTTTGATATCATGGTGGAATTATAAATATCCTGAGCTGGAAGGGACCCACAAAAATCATCAAGTCCAACTCCTGGCCCTGCACAGGACACCCCAAAATCCCTCCCAGTCCCTGAGAGCTGTTCTGGAGCTCTGGCAGCCCTGGGGCTGTGCCCATGCCCTGGGCAGCCTGTTCTGTGCCCACCACCCTCTCGGGGAAGAACTTTTATCCAACCTAAGCCCCTCTGACACAGCTCCAGCCATTCCCTTGGACCCTGGCACTGCCACAGAGGGAAGAGAGAGCTGCACAACTCTCTTAACACAGACTTGAATAACCAGGAACAACTCCCACTCCAACTCAGCTGAGAGCAGTCTGCAAGCACTCCCTCTTACCACCATGTGCTAAAATATTTACATCTGAAACAAACCCCGACAAGGTGAGAAAAACACTGTGAAGTTTTCCAGGCTTGTCATTTTTACTATTTAGTAAATGCTGAACGCCCCGGAGGTCAGTTCCCCACCAACACAGCAGTTTTTCCTTTTCCTGCTTGCTGGCACTCCTTGCTGAGAGGCAGCACAGAGGTGTTGTCCCATCCCAGGCAGAACTGAAGAAGCCCTGACTGAAGCAGCAACATCTGTTTTCCATTTTGTCCTTTAATCTAAAAATAAAGATCTCAGACACATGCCAAACCAAATCCCTGAAAACCAAAATAACTACACAGGAATCAAACAAAAAAAATATATATAAATAAATCTGCTGCCCCAGGGCAATAAAACCAAATTCCTTTTTAGTTACATCCAGTCCAACATCTCAGCAGGGTCAGCAAATAAGGGAAGTGAATGTTCTCCCCAAAGCCAACTACACACAGCTTATAAAAGACTCTGCTTGTTGGTGCTGCCCTGAAACGTCAGTTCTTGCTCACAAGCCCCAAAAAAAAGGCATTTCCCTTCAGAAGCCAGTTCTTATCAACATGGAGAGATCCTACCAAGCTCTACTCCTCCTATCAACCCCAAAACGCAGCGTACTGGGAAGGACACGCCTAGCCAGAGTCTGAAATAAAAACAACAGAGCCCAGCCCTGGTAACTGGGAATAAACGCCTTTTTTTTGGAGCCTGGCTGAACCTCTGAGATAAGAATGACATTTTTTCAGAGCTGCCTCAAAGACTCTTCAGTCCAGCAGACCCAAACAGAAAGTTTACAAATAAACAGAAGAATATAAACACAGAATTAGGGTCACACTTGTTCAAATATTCTCTACCCAAGAGCAGTAGCAGCTCTGCTTGTGCTGCTGTTTGTTCATAGCAAACATTTTGTCCCTCTGAATCCCTAAATAAACCAGCAATTCATGATTCCATTTATCCTGGAATGATTTCTTAATGAAGGAATTACGGCTTTGGATTTCAAACCTGACTCAACGGTAGTAAGGTCTCAATTTTCATTCTTAGAGGACTCCCAAAATCAGTTGCCACATGATGGTGAGACACAAATATAGCTCCATCTTCACTTGAACTCAGAAGAGCTGCACTCAGATGACTCCTGGGTAACACCAGCTTTCTTTTAACAGCTTTATTTCACAAATCCCAGCCTCCACAGTGTTTTGGTTTTACTGCTGAAGCGCAGGCAAGAAATGAGGCTGACAACACCAGTGGCACCCCGTTGAAAAGTCTCCCTGACAAAACTTCATTTTCATTGACAAGGAAACAGTTACTGCAAATTCTTACACAAACTGGTTTGAAGAGATGCTCTGAACACTGAATTAAACAGATTGAATTCAGCCCATGTGTTCTCAAAGCAGACAGACTCTGTTCTCCTTCAGGCTCAGATGAAGGAATGGGCAGCTGCAGTCACCAAGACTCCTCAATTCTCATGTAACATTACATAATAATAAAACATCTTCCAAAAAAACCCTAAAACTCCAGGTATTTTCCCATTAAAACTCAGCACCACCATTTTCAGCCTCAGCTCCTGTTTGCCTGATACCATTGAAGTTGGATTTTATTGACACATCACCACGCAAACTGGGCATGCTGTAAATCCTTAATCTTGCCCTAAGAAGTTAACAGGCTTCAAGAAAAAAAAAAAACAAACAAAAAAAAACCACAGATGAAGACAAGTCAAACAAAATATTCATATATTCACGGGTTTATATTTGTATTTCACTGGATAGTTCCACTCTACTGACTTGCATTCAGCTATGAACAAA
Organism: Lonchura striata; assembly: GCF_050655825.1. NCBI lineage: Eukaryota > Metazoa > Chordata > Aves > Passeriformes > Estrildidae > Lonchura > Lonchura striata. Next base: position 6,887,586 of record NC_140728.1, on the reverse strand, counting down.
TGAAGTCACACTACAGCTTAAAACACTGCAGCTGCAAACAAAAAAACCCAACCTAACACTCTTCAATTCTTCTGCTCAACAAAACTCCAAATTCCTTCTGTTCCCCCTCAACATTTCCAAAAAGGGAAAAAAAACAGACTCTGAGTTTGCACAGACTGAATCTGTTACAACAAAATCCCACAAGGTGATGATTTTCAAATGCATCTTAGGGCAATGTCTATTTTCGCTTTTTAGAAAGTGAGAGGTGTTTTTTTTAAGCTTAAGCTCCTTCCCTTCTGTCAGAACTCAACAAGAGCCAGAACACATTTAAAACCCGTCTAAAGGACAGATCAGTGTACAAAAGTACAGCTGAACATGAGCACTACTGAACCAATTAAAGGGAAAAAAAATCTCCCAACTGCACATCTGCTGAGGGAACAGAGCCATGATGAAAGAGTCCAGCAACACCTTCAGGTCCTAAGGACTATTTTGGTAGCAAAAGAAGTGACAGATAATGCCCCAAGTTTTCAGAGCAGAAAGATACTTTTGTGAGATGTTTGGCAGCCACACAGACTCACACTGCTCCTTCTGCTGCTCCTACATACTTACCTGTCAGAATTTTCATCAGGGAAACTAAAATGGAAACGTGCAGGAGGAGGCAGAGCAAAGCATGTGTAGATTGACTTATCAGAGTACAAGGTGACATGGCAGAACGCTTCAACCCTTTGTAAAGTATTTTTTTTTTATTAAAACACAAGCTGAGGGCAGCAAGATGAGACTCCTGAGGCTGCCAGCAAGTTCTGCACTGAACGCAGCACATCATTTTCGTGCTCAGAACAAACAATTATGTTAAGAAGCCACTACAAAGCTGCAAAATCCCACTTTTAAAATCTATTCTCTGTAGGGAGATATCAGACTCCTGCACAGTTCTCACTCCCACACAGCACAACGTGAAGACACAGATCACTTTAAAATACTCACATGAGGTCTCGAAAGGGAAGGAAGTCCCGAAGGGCTCCGTTCTTCATTTGTAGGCTCTGGGTATCTACACTCATCTATCCTCATATAGGAGTCGTATAATCCATCTGCAATCCTGGCTGGAATGGTCCCACACACAAACCAGTTATTCACAACAACTCACACTGAGAGAGACAGAGCCAAAAGCTTAAATGCACATTTTAGTCTGTAAAATCATTGACTCTCCTTCATTCATTAAACGATCTTTGGAATTTAACTGAATTTTCAAACCGCAGGACTGCAATGCTTCTGGGAAATCTTAATTCGAGATACTTTTAATTTAGAGGTTCCTTTTTGTTAATCAACTTCTGCACTGCAAAAAAATACATCCCTAAGAATCATTCACCACATTCTCCTCGCTTCCCCTTTATCAGGATAATCCCAAACGAGCAGAAAACGAGCAAACACTTAAACCCTTGATAGGACTAGCCTTTAAAGCAGGTTATCCCTTAAAAATGAGATGCGGGAATTACAGCTGCAACAGCGTGGGGATAAAAAAGAAAAGGCGGCGTCTCTCGCTGTCGGCTGCTCAAGAACTTCAAATCGCGACGCCTGTCGCGACAGACCCGACGGACGGCTGGGACCACGGGGGGGCTCCGACCCAAACCGCATCCCCCCTTCTCCCTCCAGCCCCGCGGGACCCCCGGCCGCCACCTCCTCCTGCTCACCGGCTGCGAGAGGCCCGTCCGGCTTCCTGCCGAGCAGCATCGTGGCGGGGGGGCCCCGGCGCGGGCCCCATTCCCGGCGGGTGCCGCTGCCCAGCGCGGCCGCTCGGCCCCGGCCCGGCCCGGCCGTTGCCCCGGGAACGGCCCCCGCCCGCCGCCCGCCCGCCCGCGCCTGCGCAGCGCCGCCGGGGCGGGATCGCGCCCGGGGCCGCGGAGCTCCGCGCTCGCCCCGCTGCTCCCCTCGGCGGAGCCCGCCCCGCGGGGTCCCCTCATCAGGGGGTGCGGAGCTGCCCCGCTGCTCCCCTCGGCCGAGCCCGCCCCGCGGGGTCCCCTCATCAGGGGGTGCGGAGCTCCGCGCTCGCCCCGCTGCTCCCCTCAGCCGAGCCCGCCCCGCGGGGTCCCCTCATCAGGGGGTGCGGAGCTCCGCGCTCGCCCCGCTGCTCCCCTCAGCCAAACCCGGCCCGCGGGGTCCCCTCCTCAGGGGGTGCGGAGCTGCCCCGCTTCTCCCCTCAGCCAAACCCGCCCCGCGGGGTCCCCTCATCAGGGGGTGCGGAGCTGCCCCGCTGCTCCCCTCGGCGGAGCCCGCCCCGCGGGGTCCCCTCATCAGGGGGTGCGGAGCTGCCCCGCTGCTCCCCTCAGCCAAACCCGCCCTACAGGACCCCGCACCCGGGGCTGTGGAGCTCCAGGGCTCCCCCCGCTTCTCCCCTCAGCCGAGCCCGCCCCGCGGGGTCCCCTCATCAGGGGGTGCGGAGCTCCGGGCTCACCCCGCTTCTCCCCTCAGCCGAGCCCGCCCCGCGGGGTCCCCTCATCAGGGGGTGCGGAGCTGCCCCGCTGCTCCCCTCAGCCAAACCCGCCCCGCGGGGTCCTCTCATCAGGGGGTGCGGAGCTGCCCCGCTGCTCCCCTCAGCCAAACCCGCCCTACAGGACCCCGCACCCGGGGCTGTGGAGCTCCGCGCTCGCCCCGCTGCTCTCCTCAGCCGAGCCCGCCCTGCGGGACTCCGCACATCGCGGAGTGCTCGGCCTGGGGGAGAGGAGGCCGCCAGGGCGGGATCGCGCCTGGGGCTGCGGAGCCTCGGTTCTCCCCTCTTCCAAACCCGCCCCGTGGGTTCCCCTCATCAGGGGGTTGGGAGATCCAGCGCTCCCCCGCTTCTCCCCTCAGCCAAACCCGCCCTACGAGACCCCCGCACCCGGGGCTGCGGAGCTCCAACGCTCCCCCCGCTTCTCCCCTGAGCCGAACCCGCCCCGCGGGCCCCCGCACACCGCCGAGTGCTCGGCATGCAGGAAAGGAGGCTCCCCACACCGAGCTGTGGAAGGAGCGCTGAGCAGTAACGTGGTTGCGGAGAGATGGATGGAGGCAAAACGCTGAGTGCTGCATGAGGGAGGCTCTGGGACAGCACAGGCTGCCCGACCCTGCCAGCCGCTCTGCAGGAATTGATTCGGTGTAAAAAGTCCAGGACAACGTTCGGCTCCCCACGAGCAGCCATGGATTTCACCTGGTACAGAGGGAGTTACAGAGCTGGAGGCATCCGTGGTGTTTCGGAACATGAGACCTCTCTAATGAGATGTAGGAGGTGCATTTATTTCCACAAACTGCTGATAAATAAAAATAAATAAAATATAAAAAATAAATAAAAATATATTAAAAAAAAAGTGGTGTCTGTGATCTTCAGGCTCTGTACAACTCTCTGACAGGAGGGGACAGCCGGGGGGATTTGGGATCTCATCCCAGGGAACAGGGACAGGAGGAGAGGGAACGGCCTCAGGCTGTGCTGGGGAGGCTCAGGTTGGACATCAGCAGGAATTTCCTCATGGGAAGGGTTGGAAGGGGCTGCCAGGGGGGTTTGGAGTGCCCATCCCTGGAGGTGGCACTGTGTGCTCAGGGTGGGGATCGGACACAGATTGGACATGATGATCCTGGAGGGATTTTTTAATCTCCATAACTGTGATCCTGGGAAGGCTGCAATTACTACAGTACTTCTGTAATACTCCTACCAATTCCACACTGCTCAATCTCCAGCTAGAAATCGATCAGGAACACTCAAGCAAATGTACAAATCTCAGCAATAATGCCCAGCTGCCAGGGCACGTTAACCAAAAAACAGCTGAGAAGTTTAAGCAGAAAAGAAACCCCACATTTCTGAGAACCCCTCGTGTGGAGGAGCCCAGGGGTGCCGTGGGAGGACCCCAGAGCCTGGCGAGGAGCCCAAAACTCCCTCAGGAATCTGGTGTTTGGGAGGCTGGGACCCCCTCATAGAACTGGGGCAGGGGAGACTGAGACCCCCTCAAGGAGCTGGGGCAGGGGTCTCCAATGCAGGCAAGGGGGACAGGGACCCCCTCAAGGAGTCAGGGCAGGGGAGACCGAGACCCCCCCCCAAGGAGCTGGGGTGGGGAGATGGAGACTGCCTCAAGGAGTTGGGGCAGGGGAGACCGAGACCCCCCCCCAAGGAGCTGGGGTGGGGAGATGGAGACTGCCTCAAGGAGCTGGGGTGGGGAGACCGAGACCCCCTCAAAGAGCTGGGGTGGGAGTCTCCACCTCGGGCAAGGGGGACAGAGACCCCCCTCAAGGAGTCGGGGCAGGGGAGACCGAGACGCCCTCAAGGAGTGAGATGGGGCAGGGAGACAGCACTGGGCGGCAGGGACCCCCTCAAGGAGCCAGGGCTGGGGAGAATAAGATCCCCTCAAGGAGCTGGCGTGGGGAGACTGAGACCCCCACAAGGAGCTGGGGCAGGGGACCAGGACCCTCTCAAGGAGTTAGGGTGGGGAGATGGAGACCTCCTCAAGGAGCTGGGGTGGGGGGACTGAGATCCCCTCAAAGAGCTGGAGCGGGGGTCTCCAACGCAGGCAAGGGGGACAGGGACCCCCTCAAGGAGTCAGGGCAGGGGAGACCAGGACCCCTCAGGAAGCCAGCATTGAGGGGCAGGGACCTCCCTCAAGGAACCAGGGCAGGGGAGACCGAGACCCCCACAAGAAGCTGGGGTGGGGGACCAGGACCTCCTCAAGGAGCTGGGGTGGGGAGACCGAGATCCCCTCAAAGTGCTGGGGCAGGGGTCTGCAACTCGGGCAAGGGGGACCGGGACTCCCTCAAGGAGTCGGGGCAGGGAGACCAGGACCCCCACAAGGAACTGGGGTGGGGGACCAGGACCTCCTCAAGGAGCTGGGGCAGGATGATGGAGACCCCCTGAAGGAGCTGGGGCGGGGATCTCCAACGCAGGCATGGGGGACAGAGATCCCCTCAAGGAGTCAGGGCAGGGGAGACCGGGACCCCTCAGGAAGCCAGCATTGAGGGGCAGGGACCCCCCTCAAGGAACCGGGGCAGGGGAGACCGAGACCCGCACAAGGAGCCGGGGCAGGGGGACCGGTGCCCCTGAGGGAGCTGGGGCGGGGGTCCCCAGCGCGGGCGAGGGGGCCGGGAGCGCTGCGGGCGGCGGGGCGGGGGTCGCGGCGGCTCGGCGCGGCCGGGCGCCGTTTCCAGCCGGACGGGTTACGGGCGCGGACGGCGCCATGGCGGCCGCGGCGGGCTGAGGGACGACGCGGGCCCGCCATGTTCGCCAGGGCGTTCCGCGTGAGGGCCAACTCAGGCATCAAGGGCTCGGACCGGTGAGTGCCGCGCCGGGACCCGCGGGGAGCCCCGCCGGGAGCCCCGCCGGGCCGGGGGGACGCGCGGGGCTCGGCCCCGGGGCCGCGGCGGCGGCCGGCGGTGCCCCCTCAGCAGCTGCTTTCACCCCCTGCTTGTGATGCGCTCCCGAGCACGGAGTGTGCGTTTCGCTGGAAGGTGCTGCCGTGATCAAGCCAAGGTTCATTGAAATGTTATGCCGAGGCCTGGATGAGGCCTTCTGTGCTTATTTATAGCAGCGTTCAGTGTCTAAAGGGGCTGTAAGGGAGCTGAACAGGGGTTTAGGATAAGGACGTGGAGTGACAGGATTAGGGGGAATTGCTTTAAACTGCAGGAGGGTAGGTTTATATTTGATATTAGGAAGAAATTGTTCCCGGTGAGGGTGGGGAGGTGCTGGCACAGGGTGCCCAGAGCAGCTGTGGCTGCCCCTGGATCCCTGGAAGTGTCCAAGGCCAGGCTGGATGGGGCTTGGAAGGTGTCCCTGCCATGGCAGGGGTGGGACTGGATCGAATTTAAAGTCTCTTTTAACCCAAACCATCTGCAATTCTCTAATTCTTTATGTTCCTGAGCAGCAGTGCTGGGCTGACCTCCTGATTGTTCAGGTTCACTGGACAGTGCTGTGAATAACCACCAACCCCCCTGTGCTGGTCACTGGGGTTTAAATTTCAATTAAAACTGGGGGACAGGGAAATCTGGCTGTCCCCTGCTCCAGCTGTGGATGACAGGCTGGGCAGAGCAAGTGTGGCACTCCCAGGTTGAAATCACAGCACAAAACAGAGGCACAGGCAGCAAACAGAAGCTGAAAGCAGATGTTTAGAGCAGATAGGAGCAGAGCAAGTATATTTGGCCTTTTTGTGATATTCTTACATCATTTGTAAACCCATACACAAATACTTCAAATTATCTCCTGTGAAAAGGTGGGAATCTCAGGAACAGCTGGCAAAACAGAATAGCAGATGTAGGAATTAATTTGAGGGATGGCCTAGACAGCTTTGTTACCCATTTGGGATTTTGTCATTGCAGGAGGAAGCTACGAAGTGATGTGGCAGCAGCTTTTCCCACCCTGAGCACTGAACAACTGGCTGAGTTGGTTCCAAACAAGGAAGAGCTCAATGTCATCAAAATATACTCTCACAAAGGGGAGGCCATCACTGTTTACATGAACCACAGGAACCCAATACTGTTTGAAGCTGAGAAAATCCTGTATCCAACAGGTAAGGGAAAGGGAGTGGAATAATCCTCCCTCTTTGCTTACCTTCCCAATTAATTATTGTGGCATTGCTTTGATGTCACATTTCTTTATTATCCAATTAAGTGTTTTATTATCTAATTAAGTTTAATCTCCTTGATTATCCAATGAGAGTTTATTCTTAAAGATGAAAAGAATCAGCATCTAGAAATGTTCTTAATGATGCATTTTTTAATTTACTTCTCTTTCGGGACAGTGTACACTCTGTGGGTCTACCCAGACCTTCTCCCTGCCTTTGCAACATGGCCCCCAGTGCTACAGAAACTTGCAGGAGGTGCAGGTAAGAGCACCAGAACTCTGTCCCTTTGCACTGCAAAAAGGAGTTGCCTTCAGGACTTTTTAGGTGTTTTCCTTCACAGTAGTAAGAATGTACCTGAAACAAGTAGAAGGAATGAGTACTCAAAAAAAAAAAAAAAAATCGTGGTGGTGGTGTCCTAGAAAGGAAATAAATTAGCTGTAAAAGGAGTTTGTGAAAGAAGGAAAGTAGGTGAAGGTGTTTAAGTGCAGTAACCTGCTCTGTGTGGGAAGCTCAGATTGGGAAATCCCTTCTCAGGGTGATGAGCAGCCCTGAACTGGGACACAGAAGTGCCTGTGCTGTTGGTCTGTCCCTTCTGAAAGTTCCTTTGCTGCCACCCTGCTTCCTGTCAGTGCCCAGGTGAACAACCTCGTCCTGTGGATTAGAAGGAAATTTCTTTTGGAAGCTAGGATGCAATCACTGGCAGCCAAACTGTGCATGTGGGTTGGAGCTGAATTCCCGGGTTACTGGCTCTACCACCTCATTATGGATCAAGACTAACAGGAAAAGAGGCTGTTTTCTGGAACCTGCTTTGGATGCACTTCAGACTCAGGAGAATCAGCCCATTATAAACTTTAAACTACTGAGCTGCTCAAGCAGAAAAAGATTAAATTTGAGCTGCTGCAGCCTTGGTCTCTACCTGGAAGTGCTCACGTAGGAAAGGATGTCTTTTTTCCATGACACAGCATCTAAAGTGGAACTCGGGTCTCTCTGCTTTGATTATTCTTGGGGAAAATAAAGTGCTCGAGTGTGTAGCTGTGATAGATATCTGAGCAGGAGCCTCTCTGCTGACTTGTAATGACCCAGTTTCTGGGGAGAAAGACTTGCTAATGGGGAAGGACATTGATGAAAGAGGCCTGCGGGTCATTCATTGCCCTGGCAACCAGGCTACCTCTGTGCAGGATCCAAAGATAAGGAGCTGGCCAGGAGACAATAGCCACAAAGGCAGGGGAGAGGTAGAGCCAGTCCTCAGAAGGGAGAGGAAAGGCACCAGGCTCTCCAGTGCTGCAGACTGGTCCCTAAAAGCAGCGTGTTTTGGGATATCTCTTCCATAAATTCAAATACCTGCTGTCTGCCCTGGTAATTTACATAATTTAATGCTGCTTATGTGGTCACATTAAGGCCTTGATGTGGTTTCTGTCCCCAGCCATGTGGAGCTCTGGTGGCAGCTGCAGAGTTCATTCTAGACTTGATAAAAATGTTTGTGATAATGAACAGGGGGAAGAATCTTGGCTTCTTCAGCCTCCACATTAAATCAGGGATGCTGGGAAAAATGTGAGTGAGATACCTGCAAAACCAAGCCATGGAACAGCTCAGACTGGAGACTGCAGAGAGCTGCAGTGAGGGAGAGCAGCTGCTTTTCCCATCTTTTGGTGGTGACATCCCACACCTGCAGCATGGAATACTCTGCTTTGCTCACATCCCAGTATGGTCATCCCAGGTGTGGGGAGCAGAAGGAAGCAGGGGTGTAGTTTCTGGCCAAAACAGCAAGGAGAGAGAATTCCCTGAGAATTCCCAGCTGGCTGCAGCTCATGTGGCAGATTTGGGAGGGATGGAGTATGGCAACTTTTCGGCAATTCTCTGTCCAGGGTAAAAGCTGCTGGGATAACCTTCCCTTGGGAAAGGTAAATGGATAATTCCTGAAACTTCTCCTCATTCCTTTCCCTTTCCATGCCATTAATGCAGAGCCATGCTGGGAGCTCGTTAAAAACAGTCCCTCAGGTCTGACAGGGCTGAGCAAGCTTCACTCTGCAGTTTTTTGGGATGTGCCCAGCAGCCTGATGGATTGCATCCCGCACTCCACGGGGAAAAAGCGATGCTTTAGGAGGAGAAACAGAGAATCCTGTTCTCCCTGGCGTGTGCTCAGCTGGTGTTTTTGCTGAGTAACGGGAGGGAGGGGGGCGGAGGAGGCGGTGCCTGAGCGTTTCATTGAGAAAGGGACGCGCTTCGTTCTTCCCGCAGACCTGATGCTGCCAGGAGTTGTGGTGCCACCTTCTGGCCTCCCTCAAGTGCAACGGGGCACGCTCTGTGCCGTCACCCTGCTGGGAAACAGGTACAGCCCGTCCAGAAACTAAAAATTAAGTGAAGGGTTTGGAGGAAATCAAAGCAGAAATGGTGTTGTGCATTTGATGCGCTGGGAACCTCAGCAGTGGAAGATACAGCAAGGAAAAAACCTTAATTTTTCGGGTTAGGATATATTTGAACTGAAATGGGAAGCTTTGTAAATTGGTTCCTTTGGACCAATTTGAACCAATGTTTTTAACAAAATATTGTATTATTCCCTATTGTGTCTATGTGGGTAATCTGAGATGAGTGAGTTCTAAAGCCATTGGTTTTCTCTCACTGCTGGTCTCTTCTGGCAGTGCGTATGCTTCTTGTAATTTATTAAAAGCAAGAATGTGTCAGTGCACAACCTTCACTTCATCCAGGCTGCACTTATCCTGGGATTCTTTGGAAAACCTTATATACCAGAAGGATAACCAGAAAATTATGTAGGTGCTTGAAAAAAACCCACTTGGTAAAGAACAGGGACGTTGTAAAATAAATTCAGTCTAACACATTAGCACAGCCTGTGTGCAGTATTTGTGTTGTCCTGCTCCAACATTCCCTTCTTTTCCCAGAGCTCCTGTGGCAGTTGGAGTTGCCACCATGTCCACGGAGGAGATGCTGGCTGCTGGAATGAAAGGGAAGGGCTTTGCTGTGCTGCACACTCACCTGGATCACCTCTGGTGGGTAACTGCCAGGCCTTGGGGAAAATGTGCAACAGGTCTCATGTGTTTACTGAAATCCAAATCTGTGCCCCACTAGCATTAATCTGTCAGGCCAACTTGGTGAATTATTTGGGTACAACTTAGATAGGTCCTTTATTTAGAATTTATGGAGGAAGATGAGTTCAAAGTAAATTTTACAGTTCAGAGATTGCAGAAAAAGACCCGTGCAGGTACCAGTGTCTTTATTCAGGGTGACATCTGTTCACTGTCCTGTGGTTCAAAGCAGCAAAAGGAAAGCTGTGTTCTGCTTTTTCTTCCTGTTGTAGGGAGTATGGTGACAAATCTTCTCCTCCCACCTTAGCTCCCTTGGTGACAGATTCTGCTGCAATGGAGAGTGCTGGAGACGAGGAGGAGCTGCAGGGGAAGGAGCCTGGCAGCAGCTGCTCCCCTGAGCCAGAGCAGCACGTGGACATCAGGGATTTGAGCCTCAGGGACAGAGACACTTGTGCAGAAGTGCTGGGGAAGGAGGAGCTCCATGAGAACAGAGCTGCAGAGCCAGCTGAGGATGCCAGCACAGAGGACCAGCAGGAGGCTGAGGACAGCAGGACCCCACAAGGTATTTTTGGCTCCCAGTGAAACCAAACCATGCCCCTTTGGTTTGCTAAAGCCCACGGACAACTCACTGCCTACCTGTCCTTTTTTCTCCCTGCAGAGCAAATGGATGCATTGTTTAATCAGTGCTTTTTCCATGCCTTAAAATGCAAAGTAAAGAAGTCGGATCTCCCTCTGCTCACCAGCACATTTCTAGGCAGCCACATGGTCTCCTGCTGGTACGTGGGAAGGAGATGGAATTGGGATTTGCATGCTGGGATTTGGTCTTTAAAATGTGGAGATTTGTGTGGGATATTTAGGAAGAATGAGTTGTGAGTAAAAAATAAAATCCACTTCCTAAATAAGGTTATGCTCTCTTCTGCCATCAAGTACTTGGATCAAATACAATCCTTATATTAAATACTTGGGTGTAAGGATTTTTCAGACCTGGATTTGCACTTGGGAGCCAACTTGACTTGGCTGACATTGGTTTCACCATGGTTTAGTCACCTGAGGGGCTGCTTGCCTGCCCACAAAAACATCAGCACTAATTTCACTCATCACATTCTCTTTATCAGCTTCTTTGGAGTAATTCTTTCTCTGTGTGATTTGTATTCCTGCTGTTAAGAAACTTGTAGCATAAGTAGCAAGATTTAAGAAGAAATGAAGGGTAACTTATAACTAAAGAACTTTAAAAAATCCATTTTTAGCCCTGCTGGAAAACAACTGGACATAAAGAAATCAAGCTATAAGAAGGTGAGATTTTTCTGTTGGTTTGGGTGGATTTTTTAAAATTAATTTTAATAAGTATGAATAGAGAAAAAGCTTGAAACACAAGAGCAGGAGTTGAAAATGCTTGACTCCACATTTCTGATTGTTGCTTCCATCAGTTCTCTAAATTCCTGCAATGCATGCAGCACCAGAGGATCTTACAAGTGAAGGAGCTGAGCAGAGGTGTGGAGAGCATCGTGGACGTGGACTGGAAACACCCAGAGTACGTAGAATATCACAGTCTTTTTTAAAAAAGAGTTGGGAGTCTCTGAAAGAAGGGAGTGGAATCTGCTCCCTCCAGCTGTTTCCATCCCTTCTACTCACACCAAACAATTCTTGTGGCAGCATTAAAGCATTTGCAGTGCCTGAAGGATTTGCCTCAGCCTCTGCTGGCCAAGACAGCAAAAGTGAAGACAGAGAACAAGTGTACCATGCTCCTGAAATCATTCCACTCTATGGGGTCTCCACAAAAATGATCCCACTCTTTCAGGAATCTGGACACAGGTAAGCACAAAAAACAAAAAAGAAGAGAGAGACCAACAAAACTGGTGTTTCTCTCTTACTGCCAGAACCCAGCACCCAAATATTTAAGTTAAAAATTCTTTAACTTGAGTTAGAATTTTTAACTTTAGTTAAAAATTCCCTTCAGAAAAGGCAGCATCCTCTCAAGCAGTGAGGTGAGAAACATCATCATTAACTACGTGAAGAGTAATGAGTTGGTTGATGAAACAAACAAAAAGTGAGTACAATTGGAAATTTTCCTTTCCTGCTTCCACAGGAGAAGCTGAAATTTGAGGGAAAAAAGTGACCTGGTTTGCACCTTCTGTGTGCTTTTGTTTTGCAGCTTTGTAAAGGTGAATGCCATTCTGTGTGACTGCCTGTTGGATAAATCAGAACAGGATGAGATCTCACACCTTAAATGGGATGAACTCTTGAGCAGGTGATTGTTCTCTCAACATCCCTCCCCAGAGCTGCACAGATTTATTGCCTGCAGCTCAAACCCCGTGGTGGCAGCTGCCCGAGTTGTAATTTCCTGGAGATAAATGGGAACAAGATGAGATCTCACACCTCAAATGGGACAAGCTTTTGAGCAGATGCTTGTTCTCAATATCCCTTCCCAGAATGACACAGATTATTGCTTTGTCCAGGTGCCTGGAACGACTGCAGCCCTTACACCAGGTGACATTTTCTGGACAAGAACCCGTGGTGAGGAAAGGAAACATTGAGCCCATCGACATCAGCGTAGCACAGAGATCATCAAACAAGAAGGTGAAAAAAGACAATTAAATCATGGGGGTTGAGCAGATGAGATCCCAGATCCAGAGGGCAGCTTTGGCAATTGTTATTAAACCCTCAGCAGTGATATTTCCCGTCCTTACTAAACCCTTTATCAGTGATGTTTCCAATCACTATTAACCCTTCAGCAGTGATGTTTCTAATAATTATTTAACCCTATAGCAGTGATGTTTCCAATCGTTATTTAACCCTTTATCAGTGAAGGGTTTCCAATCACTATTAACCCTTTAGCAGTGATGTTTCTAATCACTATTTAACCCCTCAGCAGTGATGTTTCCAATCATTATTAACCCTTTACCAATGATGTTCCCAATCACTATTAAACCCCACAGGTGACAATTATCAAGAACCTTGAGCTCTATGGTCTGGACCCACAGTGTGTGGCCAACACTCTCCAGCAGAAGGTCCAAGCCAGTGCCACCATCAGCCCAGCACCAGGAACAAAGGACAGAGTCCAGGTCCAGATCCAAGGCAACCAAATCCATCATCTGGCCAAGATGCTGCTCGGTAAGAAGATTCTAGAACTGGGCTGGGTGCAGCAAAACTGAGATTTTAATTCTTATTTAATTCTTCCTTATCTGAAGTGAGCTCTTGGTTGTGTTGCAGAAGAATATCAGCTACCTCGGAAATACATCCAAGGCCTGGAGAAGGCTCCAAAGCTTGGCCGCAAGAAGTAGGAGAAAAATCAGCTCTAAGGATTGCTCAGCTCTCATTATTTATAAAAGTGTTTGCTGCCAGCAAATCAAGGATCATGCACAGGCCCTGCTCATTCCAAAATGGGTCCTGGATGTTTACAAGGTCTGGAATTCACCCAAATAATAATATTGCTCCAGGTGTTCATTTTTCATAAAAATAAAAAGCTCAATAAACCCCTTGGCATAATCCTTGTGTGATTTTTTTAAATGGAATTTGATACTGAAGCACTGGATGCTACAGTGGCTTTTGGGTAGTTGAACATTCTTGTTTTGCATCTTTGATCAAGGATGTGGAATAAACTTCCACTGAAATATGAGAAAAATACATTCCAACACAATCCTGGGACAGTGCAGTGTGTTCTGCCACTGAGTAAAACCCACTGTGGCTTAGATTTTATCCTTTTAAACATTTCCAGGTATTGAAATCAGACATTTCAGCACTGAGAATTAATGTATTAGCTGGACTTCTGTAGTTTATATTATTTTTTAAATATAAAAATACATTTTAATGCATGACATGAGCTGTGATTTATCACAGGTAACAGTTCTGTCAGCCCCAGCTAAAAGATTAAATGAATGGAACACTTTGGTCAGGTCTTACAGGGATGGATGTTCTTTAGCTCTTTAACAGTAGGTTAGGAAATTTAAATTCACTTCTAGGAAGATTTCCTGTATTTCCCTTTAGACAAAATCCATTGAAGTTCCATAGGAGGGCACCAGAAAAAAAAGGTCAAGAAATTTCTTTAATTACTGACAGTTTTATTATCATTGTCTCTTACACTGTCTGCATATGAACAAATAGTTCCAGAACCTTCAAAAAAAGCTGAGAGTGAGACATTTTGTAAAAATGCCATAGAATCACTAGGGAGTAGTAAAAATAAATTACAGCATTGCAAAAATGCATTTCACTTTGCCATAGAAGCTCTACTATTCCATCCTATACACATTATTTTACAGGTTTTACAGTAGCCATGGAAAATAAACTCACACGACCTAGGCGAGACAATTGCTAACCAAAGGCACTGCCAACAGGATTTGCGCTTAAAGAAGGGGCAAATACTTCTAAAAACAGCTCAACTGACCCATGAGAATTTGAATTTCAGCACCCACCAACTCTTCAAATGCCCCTCGTTTTTAAAAAAAGCAACCAAACGAACGAGCCCTGCTGGTGGCAGGAGGATTTCAGCAGCATCCACAGTGATTGCATACGAAGCCATGCCTTCTACAAACTGTCAAAGACATGCTGGGGCCAGGAAGGGAGAGGGGACACTCACCAAAACAACAACAAAAAACCAAACCAAAAAGGAAACCTGCACAACTTTCAGCCAGAAAGAAAAGGGATTTCAAACCAAGCGTGTGGCTCTTCCCTCTGAGAGCCACCGGCAGTTTTTACAGCGCTCTTCCCCGCGGTGGAAATGAAGTATTTATAGGGTGCTGTCAAGGCTCAAAGCACCAGAAAAACGGCATTGAAGTGACTCCACAAGGGAATAGTGAAGTGCTAAATCTGCTTGTAGCTGGACAAGCAGCCCCAGAGCACGGCAAGGGCTGCTCTGGGCTGCCAGCAGCTGTTAAAGGTCGTTGGGTGTCGAGTACAGTACAGCTGGAGGCTCCTGTGCACAGAGCCCTGCCAGCAAAGCCTCGCTGCTGACAGAACAGGAGCTTGGCAGAAAGTGGCTTTCACACCAGCCGAGGGCTCCAAGTAATGCAGTTACTCTAGAAACAAACAAAATCTGGGGGGGAAAAAAAAAAATCAAATCCCAAGCAGTCACCTTCCAGAAAGAAACAAAGCAGTTCCTCATCCCTCCCCGGCCACCAGGGCCTCGTCACACCAGTGCTGTGGGGACAGGAGGGACAAGGGCTCTGCACAGCTTCCTCCTTAGAATGCAAAGTTTTCACACTTAAGGGAAAAAAAAAAGGCACTGAGGTAAATTTGAGACTTTTCCCCGTTCCCTTACAACCTGCTGCCTCCTCTCGCAGGGGCTCAGGTGGGGTCCCAGCAGCCACAGTGAGCCCCAGCTGTTCATGGAGCCACACAAACCCTGCTCCATCCCCATCCAGCAGTGCCGTTCCCCGTTCCTGGGCTGTGAGCAGAGGGAGGGCTGGCCCTGGCTGTGTGCAGCGTGCTCGGTACGGAGCACTGAGGGTAAACACGGGGCCCAAACTCTCCCCCGGGATCCCTGGAGCATTCCCAGCCCGGGTGCGATCCCTGCACGGCCCCAGCACCACGGAGCCAGCCTGCAGCTCGGGGACCTTGCTGAGGGATGCTCAGCATGGTGTGCTGGGAGCCCTGAGACAGGCAGAGAGAGACTTGCTGTCCTCTCCTGGCTCCACGGAGAGAGCAAATCCTGGGAAGCTTCCTGGACGTGCAGGACAGCACCAGTTAGAGTGGGGAGGGAGGACAGGGCACAGGGACAGCACTGCGAGGAGCAGGGGCAGGAGGAAGCACAGGTGAGGTGAGCAGAAAGCATCCAAGGACAGCAATTCCCTTACTTGGTGCCACCTCCACACCCCAGCCCTGGATGGGGCTCCTCTCCCTCGGGGCCAGGCACGTTCACAGCTCAAAATCTGATTTGTGAAGGGGTTTTGAGCTTTCCTGGGTTCCTCTGATGGACACGTATTGCTAAACCTTCAACACCGAACCCTCAGCCTGTGCCCCAACCATCACCTTTACACTTTTCAAACAGAATTTCTGGAAATACAGGTCCCAGTTCCTACAGAGTAGAGAACTGGAGAAACACTAGCTAACTTGGCTAAGCATCAGGGACAGTTACTGTAATTCTGCTCTTTCCAAAATTAGAAGACAAATAGAATCAAAATGAATGATTTTCCTGGGAATTACTATTACCAAGTTGCAATAATATTTACTAACAGAGCGTTGGGGTGTTGCAGCTGCCTTGGTGTCCTAACCTGGCATTTCCCTGGCTGCCTGAGCCCTGAACGAGTCCAGGGCTTGGCTAGATCTGCAACACCCACATGGTTTGGTGCAACCACCTCCTCCCCTTTTCCTGCTGCTTCCTGTGCTCCTTACGAAACCAAAACTGGGCCACGAGGGCACTGTGGGCCACAGCACCTCCAAACAGGAACAAGCAGCTCGCTGGGAGGAGCAGGAACAGCAGAGCTGCCCTGCTCCAAACTTCAGCCAGCAGATGGGTCCTGTCGGGTGTCACACCAAGAATTTTCCATGCAGCATCTCCAGCGGATGGCACGGCTGGAAAGCCAACCAGCAGCTGTGTTTGTTTTGTTGAAGCTGTTTTAAAAACAGGCTTCCTGTCCTTGGACTGGTTGTGGTCCTGGGAGAAGAGGTTTCTGAAGAGGAAAATGCAATAGGATCATTTTAGGGGTGCTGGGAGCCAGTCCTTATGGAAGGCTGAAGAGGGAAAATGACTACTAAGGTGTCCTGAGAAGTCTTTTTGTTAAAAACAGTCTCTAGCTTAGTCTGATGCCCAGTGCCTCCTGAAGGTTATCCAGGTTTGCCTCTGGCCTCTTTCAGGGTCTGTTGCAGTCTCTGTTTGAACCTCTCGTACTTCCTGTGCACCTGCTGGATTTTGTCCTTCTCCTCTTTGTCCAGGATCATCAGGAAGTTCTGCAGCTCGGGGATGGAGAAGGCGTCCCACTGCAAAAGCAGCAAGAGGCAAAGTGAGCACACACCTGCTGGGCCTTGGGGGTTCTTACCTCTGAATCTGTGAGGAGGAGCAATAAAATACATTTAAACGTATCTGATCTCCAGGAATTTAACCTCCTGTGCTCAGAGGGATGGGATAAGGGGCTATGGCATGAAGGACCATCCCAATCCTCCCACCCCAACATGGGAAACAGAATCCTGCAGGATGCAGCAGCTCCCAGCATTTGCTTCACTGTGGTGGGGAGCAAGATTTTAATCAAAAAATGCAAACTTATTACCTGAGTGTCCCTGGCTTTTACTTAAATTAGTGAATTACTTATAACAGTGCTCATCTAATCTAATTAGTGAGGATTGACCCTGGGGCTGCACTGCCGGGTTCCATGAACAGATTATGGACTGGCCATCAAAACTGGCCTCAGCATTTTCACAGCTCAAGTTTGAATTGTTTTAAAAACCCAGATCATTTAGGAGCAATAAAAGACCTCTCAGAGGGAAACAGCCCTTTTTTTTTCTGCCTCTGCCACGCACCTCCCAGCTCTGCCACGTGCTCCACATTTGTGTGAAAACCAAGAAGTCACAACGTACCTCAACTTCCCCTGTTTCGTTTTCCTTCAGCACAAAGCTGAGCACATCGGTGTCAGGGCCCGCCAGCAGCCGCAGGTACAGGGGGTACTCGGTGAGAGGGAGCTTCTGGAAGAGCACTGCAAGGACAGCACACACCCCCAGTGAGGCCAGGGCTGCCAGGGCACAGGGGAGCTCAGGGGATCAGCTGGAGCATGGAAAAGGATGCTCAGAATCACAGGGCTGAGTCTCTATCACAGATTCATAACGATCCCTGTAAGGTCTCAGGTGGTTTCAGACCCTCCTGAAATCCTAATTCCCAGACAGCATCGCCTCCTGTGGGGGTCTGGCTGTTGATTCATGGATCAGGGCTGCCAGGGCACAAGGGATCAGCTGGAGCATGGAAAAGGATGCGCAGGATCACAGGGCTGAGTCTCTATCACAGATTCATAAGGATCCCTGTAAGGTCTCAGGTGGTTTCAGCCCCTTCTGAAATCATAATTCCCTGTTAACCTAAGCAGCATCACCTCCTGTGATGCTGTTGATTCACCTGGATTTAGGCTTTGCCTGCCTGACACCCCAGTGACTCCTCCAGGACACCAACCAGAAGCCAAAACCCCCACCCCAGGCAGAGCTGCCAGGCCCTGAACTCACCTTGCCCGTCTTTCCTCATCTCCTTGAAAAGTGCAAACTTCTGGGGGTTATCCACCACCATGAACTTCTTCAGGAGCCCCTGGATCACCTCGCTCACCGTGGTGGTGCTGCTGATGTGCAGCTGCTTGATGGCATCCAGGGGCAGGTAGAAGGAGGTTCTCCTGTGCGTCATCTCGGCCAGGTTCACCTCCCTGAGGGCATCGTAGATGGACGGGGGCCGGATCCCGGCCGGCACCGTCACGGGCCGCCGCAGCTTCAGGTGCACCTTGATGAACCCCGTGTACGTGCCGTCGTCGTTCTGGGGCAAAGCACACGGGGATCAGGCTCCAGGCAGCTCTTCCATCCCTTTTCCACCACAAGAAGTTGGTGTGCAGCGTGGGGTGACAGCAGGAGCTGCCCCCGCTCCGGGAGTTCCAGCGTTCCTCATTAATCATGTCAAAAATACCCAGTAATTTCGGGACAAGCACTGCTGATTTTCTCTTGGTAATGACTCATCCCTTCCTGTCGCCTGTGGG
This sequence comes from Lonchura striata, assembly GCF_050655825.1. Lineage (NCBI taxonomy): Eukaryota > Metazoa > Chordata > Aves > Passeriformes > Estrildidae > Lonchura > Lonchura striata. The sequence goes on along the minus strand of NC_140728.1, from coordinate 6,869,352 downwards.
ATCTTGTCTGATTTCAAACCGGCCCTGCTACGAGGCAGTTATGGAAATTCCACTGCATGGAATTTGTAGTTGCACTTAACATGGATTTGAAACCTCTGGTTCTGCAGGATGTCCCAACTTATTCCTGATATTATTCCTTATTCCTTACGTTATTCCTTATTCCTTATGTTATTCCTTATTCCTTATGTTATTCCTTATTCCTGATGTTATTCCTTATTCCTTATTTCTTATTCCTTATTCCTTATGTTTTATTCCCCATTTAAGGGATTCTCACATCTCTGTGTAAAAAATCACCCCTGGACATCAGCTGATCCCACCACAGGTCTCTTACCCCACCCTCAGCTCCACAAAAATGCAGGAATCAGAAGATGACACACTGCACAGTGCCCCCAGGAAGCCTGGCAGTGGTGAGGGCACAGCATCTCTCTCGAGAAAGGTTTTGTGATCCTAAAGCCCTTTCCAACAGCTCACAGGCCTGGTTCCACCCTGACTCATCCCCTCTGGGGCTCATCCACCTGGGACAAGGCTTTGTGGCAACTCCTGGCCAGAGATCCGTGGCAGCAGGAAGGGATGGAGGCAGGGAAGGGTTACCTGGGAAGCCCAGCAGGAGGAAAAGCAGCTTGGCAGCCACCCTGACCCCAGTGACACCTTCCCCACAGGCTGGCCTCGTGCAGCGCCCACAGGAACCAGCACCAGCCCCTGTGTGTGAGGGGAAACCATCCCAGTACGCACCAGTTTCATCAGCAGGCAGTTGGTGACCTTTGCATTGTACTTTTCGATCCTCTGTTTGATCTCCTGGACGGTTGGAGGCTCAGGTTTTTCTTCTTCTACCGTTGGTGCCACATTCTGCAATCAGAACAGAGGGGCTTTAGCTGCTCTGTGTGTTGGGTAATGCTCCATCTGTTCAGGAGCGGATCCTGCTCAGATCCTGAGCAGTGATGACACAGGTGGGGACGGTCCCAAATGTGCAGGATGCCACACCCCAACCCCAAACCACCTCTGACACCAGTGACAGGCAGTGGAGGGCAACACAAAATGCACCAGTTGGTGGCACGGAGCAGTAAAGCATCCCAGTACAAATCCAACCTTTAAAACCCACTTTCAAAGCAAAGCCACCTGTACCTGCAAGCATCTATTTCTTTTTTGCAATGCACGAAAGAAAATCCCATCCTATTTCCAGTATTCACAGCTCTGACTCCCCAAAACTCAAGAAGCTTCCAGTGGGTTCACCCAGGCAGAACCTGGAGTTAAATCTCTCACTGCTTTTGTGCAAACCTTGGGAAATTACAGCTCAGAGCAATAAAAACACACGAGCAGCAGGCTGGCTGTGTGACTGAAAACAAATCAGGCACTGCAGGACCAGTCCAGGCATCCCAGCCTGTGTCAGGAACTGCTCAGTGTCTGCCTGGGCTCCCCCAGAGGGGGACAGAGGCTGCTGCTAGCCCAGGTTTGGGGGAATTTCCTCCAAAACCAACAGATCTGACCTGTAGGTGGGCTCTACCTGAAGACCAGCCATGGAAATATCACTAATGAATAATCACAGAATCATTAAGGTCAGAAATGATCTCTGAGATCGAGTCCAGCTCTCAACACAGCACCATTAACCATGTCCCCAAGTGTCACATCCACAGCCTTTTGAACACTTCCAGGGATGCTGATTCCACCATTTCCCCCTTTCATGAAGAAATTTTCACTCTTATCCAGCCCAAACCTCCCCTGGCTCCCCTCCAGCCAGGAGGGCAGGTCTCCTCTACAGCACTGCCTGCTTTATCTGCTCCATCTGCAGCAAACAAGCCTCTGTGTGTCTTGGGCAATGCTCAGGGGGCTGCATCTCCCTGCTCAGAGCTCTGCTGCCTTCCCAGAACTCACCACCTTCCCTGGCCACAGCCTGGGAACGCATTCTGCCCAGATTTTCTGTGGGCTTGCTCAGAAGTTGGCATGAGCAGGGAGCAGGAAGCGTGAAGGGATGTGCCATCAAGGCTGGCAAGGCTCAGAATGAAAACTGTAACCTCGGAAAAAAAAAAAGGGGAAAAAAGGCAACTTGGGGAGCAGAGCTTGTCTCTTCCCAGGCAGCCCCAGAGCACACAGGACAAGGACACAGCAGAGCTGTAAATAAGCCAGTATTGCCCAAGGCTACCCCTGGTATTTCTTTCAGGAGGAGAATCAAGCAGAGGACAAGCTGAAGCCCTGCCTGCAATCTGGCAAGGCAGCAGTGCTGGGCAGCCCTGGGCTCATCGAGGCCGTTCCCAGGCACAGCTCAGGATTTCTCCACTTCCACCCCAGAGCAGCAAACAGCTCCAGACCCCTGGGACCCCCCCGTGGAGCAGGCACCCAGGGGACAGCAGTGACACCGGGTGCAGCCTCCTCGGTCACTCCAAGAGAGGGAGAGGGGCTCCAAACAGGGGCATGAGTGACAGGACAAGGGTGATGGCTTTGAACCAGAAGAGAGGAGATTTAGATGAGATATCAGGGAGAAATCCTTCCCTGGGGGGTGGGTGCCCAGAGCAGCTGGGGCTGCCCCATCGCTGGAAGTGTCCAAGGCCAGGCTGGAGCAGCCTGGGACAGTGGAAGGTGTCCCTGCCCATGGCAGGGGTGGGAGTGGATGAGGTTCCCTCACCCGAAGCGTTTTAGGTTCCTTCCAACCCAAAGCATTCTATGGCAATAAAAGCAGAGCTTGCCTGGGTTATTCAGAACTCCTCAATCTGTCAGAGCCCTTTGGCTCACCCTGCATCAAGTCTTGGCCACACACAGGTGCTGGACTGGCAGGGGGGTCTTTAAAAATCACCTTTAGAAACCATGCTGTGGGTTGAGATTTTGAAAGCAGCATGATGGAAAAAGGAAAAAAAAAAAAACAGAAAAACAACAAGAAACCCACATCCCTTCCCTATAAGTTAACAGAAAATGAACTCTCAGAACCATGCACTTCCTCATGTCACCCATGTCACAGCACTGAGACAGGCACAGCTGTGCTGCCCCTCACCAGGGCTGGCCCCAGCCCAGCCACCCAGTGAGGGAGGGCAGGGAACCCTCGGGACTGTCCCCTCCTGCACACAGAGAGCTGAGGGCACCACCACATCATCCATGGCACAAACACAGCCCAGACAGAGAGAGCCTGTCCATCCATACATACCTACATCATCATCCATCTATTCCATCCATCATCCATCCATTCCATCCGTCATCCATCATCCATCATCCATCCAGCCATCTATCCCTCCATGTTGGAACTCAAAATGTCTCTCAGACATTTTTGGAGGTTCCAGGCCTTGGTCAGAGGCATTTTAGACCCTGGCAGGCAGCTGCAAACAGCTGTGATTTTGGGTTTGAGCCATGGAATGAGTTACCAACTTTGGAGGTGGAACAAGCAGTCACAAAAGGTTAGATAGGATAGTAAAAGTAGTTACAAAACAGAGGGGAAATTTTTTTAATATTGTACAGGGGGGTTTTAACACTTGTACGGGGGTTTTTTACTTTGTACATGGGGGTCAGAAGTTCTAAGATGGAGGAAAGTGGGCTGATCCTGTCCTTCCTCCTTCTTCTTCCTTGCCTCCATGTTCTTGGTGATCTTGGCACTCACAGATTGGTTTAGAGTAGAAAAGCACTTTGTAATATAGATAGTAGGTATTGGGGGAAAACTATAAACATGTAACATGCAATATATCATATAAAATACAGCAGCAGCCCTGGGCGGGGAGAGAGAAGAAGAAGACAGCAGACAGGGAGGATGTCAGGGTGTGTGTGTGCCTCTGCCCAGGCCGCTGACCAAGCAGCTGCAGCCCGAGAAGAAAATCTTTTAGATAACTCACAATAAACTGCCTTGAGACCGAACAGCGAGACCCTGCGCAGTTTTTCTTTGGAAGCACGGGTTGGAGGAGAAATTTCACCACCACATGAGACCTCAGAGCAAGCCTGGGGTTCCCACACATCCATTCATCCATGCCTCCATCCATGCATCCATCATCCATCCATGGATCCATGGATCCATCCATCATCCATCATCCACCCATCCCTCCACGAATCCATGGATCCATCCATCTACCTCTCCATCCCTCCATGGCAAAAGCAAACCCAGCAGCTCTGCCTGTCCCTGTCACTGCAGTTGGCCTGTCCCCAGGAGGGCAGGTGCTCCCCTGGTGTGACACGGTGACATTCCCAGCCCAGGGGCAGAGCCTGGGAGCAGCTGGGTTTCCAGGCAGGAACAGGGCACAGCAGGGCAGCAGGAGCCCCAGCGCCTCTCCGCACACACGCAGCACGTGAGGAGGGTTTTGGCTTCCCAGAAACCCAAAGCAGTCCCAGCAGGAGGGGCCTGGCTCAGGAGCACGTCACCAATGTCACACGATGTCACCAATGTCACACGATGTCATAAATGTCACATGATGTCACCAATGTCACCGATGTCACTGATGTCACACGATGTCACCAATGTCACACGATGTCACACAATGTCACCAATGTCACATCATGTCACCGATGTCACCAATGTCACACGATGTCACTGATGTCACACAATGTCACCAATGTCACACGATGTCACACAATGTCACCAATGTCACACGATGTCACTGATGTCACACAATGTCACCAATGTCACCAATGTCACACGCCAGCACTGCCCCACTGTGGGTCCTGCCTTCCCCACACTGGGCAGCTCAGGGGTACCCGCAGCCTGCCCAGCCCCTGCCAGCTCCCCTTCCCCCTGCTCCAGGGAAAGGAAGTTTGGATGATTTTCCTCCCGCTCCAGGGAAAGGAAGTTTGGATGATTTTCCTCCTGCTCCAGGGAAAGGAAGTTTGGATGATTTCTTTCCCGCATCCATCCCACCACGGGCACGGTGCCAGCACAGTGTCCTGATGGAACCTGGGGACACACGGTGAACTCACGGGAGGAAAATGGAGGCAAACCCCAGCCAGCTGTCCCAGAGGATCCAGAGTGGGGCCACCCCAGCTCCAGGAGCTGTTTAGGGATGGGGGAGCCCAAAAGGGCACTGGGGATCTGAGGGCTCAACCCTTCACCTCTTCTTGCCACTCAAGCCAGGCAACAGCACGAGCCCCCCGAGCAGAAACCACCCATCCATCCCAATCCTGAACATGTAAATATTCTGCTTTTCTGCTTCCAGACCCAAACCAGCCCAGCAGCACCAGTCCTGTGGTGCAGGAGCCCTGGGAAGAGCAGCCACAGCCTGGGAAGAGAAGCCCTGCTCCTCCTGCAGTGCACAACCAGATCAGCCACTTCTTGCTCCTCACAAATCAACCCCAACCTCTGGTTGTGCAAAGTTTCTGGTGCAAAATCTGCAATTCTGCCTAAAGGAAGAAAAACAGAAGCTTTTAACCATAAACCGTTGCCACATTTCCTGTTGTACAGGGACAGGATGAAACGAGCTGGTAACAAAACCTCATCTCTGCTCTGCACCTCAGCCCTGCTGGGCCTGCAGCTTTCCTGCATGGAAATCAGGGGTGGGACAGCTCAGGCAGCCTCAGGACCACCGGGACAGTGGCCTCGGCTCAGGACACTGGTGTGGCAGCCAGAGGAGGGCACAGGACACTGGTGGGCACCCAGAGGAACCAGCACAGGACATTTCCAGAAGAACCAGCACAGGACATTGGTGTGGCAGTCAGAGGATGGGCACAGGACACTGGTGTGGCAGTCAGAGGAGGGCACAGGACATTGGTGTGGCACCCAGAGGAACCAGCACAGGACATTGGTGTGGCACCCAGAGGAGGGCACAGGACATTGGTGTGACACCCAGAGGAGGGCACAGGACACTGGTGTGGCACCCAGAGGAGGGCACAGGACATTGGTGTGGCACCCAGAGGAGGGCACAGGACACTGGTGTGGCACCCAGAGGATGGGCACAGGACATTGGTGTGGCACCCAGAGGAACCAGCACAGGACATTGGTGTGACACCCAGAGGAGGGCACAGGACATTGGTGTGGCACCCAGAGGATGGGCACAGGACACTGGTGTGGCACCCAGAGGATGGGCACAGGACATTGGTGTGGCAGCCAGAGGAGGGCACAGGACACTGGTGGGCACCCAGAGGAGGGCACATTCCCCGTGCCACCCTCCTTGTGGCCAGCAGAAGCCCAGGGCCAGCAGAGCTGCCAGGAGGGCTCCCTGCCCGCCTGCCCCTGGCGATCCTGCACACAGCCCTGGCACAGAAGAGGAACACGCTGGCAGCTCGCCGGTCTCGCCCAGGCTGGCAGGTGGAGGCTTTGCCAGCCCTGGGCCTCTGCCACGAGCCAGCTGGCGGGCAGTGGTGGCTGCAGTGACACAGGGACAGCCAGGCTGCCAGGACAGTCTGGAGATGGGGATGTAAGGAGTGACTGGAGCCACCGCTGGCACCTGGGCTGATGCCCAGGAGCGGGGCAGGACCGGGGCACACAGAGCCCACACAGAGCCCACGGCCCGGGGCTGGGCAGGGCTCACCACCCTCTGTGCAAGCCAGCACTCAGCTAATGAGCTGTGAGCTCCTGCCAGGCTTTTGTGGACAACCCAGGGGCCATCGAGATGATGGTGACAGCTCTCAAAGCACTTCCAAGCCAAGAGAGGCAACAAGGAAACCTCCTGTGACAGATATTGTCATTTACAAGGATGCCAGGAGAAACACACCCCACATTCAAAGAGCACCCTCCCTACAGCCTCTCACCTTCTTCAAGTCAACTCCCAACTTAAAAACCTTGTCAAAGCAGCTGAGGCAGCAGCTCTGCACCAAGCTGGGCGCCTGGTTTTGGGAATAACAGCTCCAGGTGGGACCCAGGAGCTGGTGTGACCACAGGAGCTGCTGTGTGGTCACAGCCTGGAGGACCAGCAGCTCAGGACCTGTGGCTTCACCAGCAAACCAGGCATGGGAAAAAGCAGCACAGGCAGAAAGTCTGAGTGTGGTGGACACTCCCTGCAGCCCCAAGGCCACCATCCCTGCATCTCTGGGGCCACCATCCCTGCCCCTCTCCCCCAGCCAGTTCTCCTCCCCAGCTCTGTCATTGATGAATTTGAAGAGCAGAGCTCTGGGGGTGGATCTGGCCCAGCATCACCACATTCTTGGCACTCTGATCTCAGGCAGGAGTGGCCAAGTCCTCCCTGGTGTGATCGGGCTCAGCTCCATCCCCGTTTCCATCAGCCAGGCTGGGACAATTCACATTCCCAAACCCACAGGCCAAGCTCTCCCTTTGGCTCCTTGTTCAGACTGCAGGAGCATTTCAGAGACCTCCTCTGAAGGGATTTTATGAGCTGAGCCATCAATCATCAATTTTTCTGCTTATTAAGGAAAGATTTGTCTTAAAACACCAAAAAACAAAGCCTGGAGAAGCACATCTGAGTGTCCCTGGCTGTGGAGCTGCAGCTCAGAGCAGCATCACCTGTGACCACAAACACAGCCCAGCACAAAGGACTGGAAATAAATGTGAATGCTCCAGATTTGAGTCAGAAATGTGAGAACCGACAGCTCAGATCTGTAAATCCAGCTGCAGCAGGGAGTGGTGGCAGCTTGGGGACACTGGGGACAGGGCTGTCACCAGAGCTGGGACATCTCTGCTCTCAGAGAGCTCTCCATCCCTGCACGACACCCAACACTTCCCCTTCAACACCCACTCCCAGGGTTCACAGCACTAAACTGGGAAAGGATCCACTGCTCCAGCACAGACAGGCAGGGGGGAGAATCATACAAGAGATCTGGACTGAAAAAAACCTCAAAAAACCTTAAATACCCCCAACATTTCCCTCCCTTTGAGGAATTCAGATGAGGTGCTGTGGTTTATTTTGGGGTTCAGAGGAAAAGGCAGCAGACAGGAGAGCAGGGGATGGCTGCTGCATTTCAGAGAGGTTAGAGCAACTGAAGATGGGCTCAGTGTTTTGATTGCCATGGAGATTCCACTTAGAAACTGATTTTCCTGCCACAGCTGAGCACTGAGAGCTGACAAGGTCCTCACAAGGAGCTGCATCTCAGAGGGGTCCAGGCTGGAGCTGCTCTGCATTGCAGCAGGCTGGCCATGCCCAGGCTGCCCACCCAGCCCCAGCTGCTTCCCTGCACCCCAAAAACCTGCCCTGAGCACCAGCCAGCTCTGGGATTAGGGGGCAAGGCTGGCTGGGATCTTGGAGATGCCTTCATCCAGCCTTGCTTGGGTTCTGCCCCTCCTGTGCTTCCCATCCCTGGACATTCCCTTGCCCCCTTCCCTCTCTCTCATCAGCCTCTGATGCAGAACTCCAAGAATAATTTTGCAGAGTTTTAAGCAATCAGGCTTCGGGCAGAAGCCACTGAAGCCATTCAGCTGGAGAGGCCCAAAAATGCAAAGTAATGGATCTCCAGGGAAGGGGTCACATCTGAGATCTGAACCAGCTCTTTGCTAATGAAGAGTGATTTCACTGATGGTTCTGAAAATAAAAAGGAATTACAGCATTCCTAGAAAGAGGCTCTTCAGACTAATACAGTAGTTTCAATCAGAAAAATGGTTTCTGTAATCCTGCAGATCAAATCCCACTCCAGTAAGTGCCATGCCTGTATGTCCCCTCCTACCCACCCACACCTCATTTCCTCCCCAGAGATGTTTCCTGTGTCCCTCAGGACATAAATCCCTAAGTTATCCACATTTCTCTTCCTCCTGCCCAGAGCAGGCCCTGCCACACTGCCAGCCCTGCCCTGGGCAGCCCAGGATGGACAACCAGCACCATCCCAAACACATCCACCAGCACAGCTCACGCTGGGGTCTCAGCTGATGTTTTCCCCCTGTGCCCAGGTGGTGAAAAACAGAGCTGTTGTCCCACACAGCTCTTGCAGGGCTGGGAATGTTCCACATTCAAAAATTACCACTTTAATAAGGTGCCAAGTTAAAAACAGAGGACAGGGATTGAATCAAAATCCAAGAGAGATGTCAACCACCTCCTCAGTGTCCACCACCACCTCTTCCTCCTGCAGGACCTGCACCACCACCAACCCCAAACAAGCCATGAACCCCCCCCAAAATCTTCCTCCACCAAGGCCTGAGCGTGGTTTCCACCTCTGTGAGAATCCACCTCCTCACACAGCCCCATTACACAACACCAGTTGGGCTCAGCAGCACATTTGGTGCATGTGGGGTTTTTTTTTTTCATGCACAGGAACCATTTCCTCCCCACACCACCAAACCCCTGAAAGGCTCCATCTTCTCTGGCAGCCTGAGCTCTGCCACCCACGCTGGCCACATCCAGGTGAGGAGCTGGGCAAAAAGGGGCTGCAGCAGCCCCTGAGCCCTCTGAGAGGGAGAAATCCCAATCAGCAACAGCTCCAGCTGATTTCCAGAGATGCCCCAGGATCTGCAGTGCCCTGGCTCAAACAGAGCAGCTCTGGCTGTACCAGCACCCCAATCTCCTCCATCTCCTACACAAATGAATCATCAAATGACATTTAAAAACCAGCACTACGTGTCGGTTAATCATAATGAGAGGGAGCTGCTGGCTAGCAGGGAATATCCCACCTTAAACCATTTCTGCAGGGAAATTCAATAAAATTCCCAGCTCCCAGAGCAGCCCCCCCTGCCCAGGGAGAGCCCTTGGAGGTGCTGCAAGAAGCTGAACCCCAAAGCACGTGCAGCTCTGCAGCCTCAGGTGCAAATACAACAGAGCTGAACAGAGGCACGTCAGTGCTGGTGGTTTACAGGAAGATTTTAAGTGAAAAAGCTGCTTCCTGGGCCAGATTTGATCTCTGGGTGCTGCAGGGCTCTCGTTCCCATGTGAAACTCCCACTTCTGCAGCAGCACCTTCTCCTTTTATGCTCAGCTCTAGCTGGGGCCCCAAAGTTCATGACAGGGATTTTTAATTTTGGGGTTTTTTTTTTAAACAGACATTGAAAAACTGTGAAGCAGCGTTGTCAACGTTGCTGAGACACAAATCTCATGCTGGTGAAACACTGCCCAGCCAAACCCTCTGCCCTTCTCCAAGGCAGGCACACACACAGCCCCAGGCTCCCAGAAAAGGATCACGTTCATCACCGTGTTGATCAGCTCACGGATTAATTCTGCCCTGAACTTCCCCATCCACCCCAGAGGTGCAATTTTCACCCACGGCACAGATTCTACAAGGCCAAACCCCATCTCCCCGCCGGGAGCCTGCCCCGTGGCTGCCAGCTGCCTAGAAAGGATTGCACCTAAAGCTAAAAAACACACCGAGAGCCGCGGATCCCCGGGCGAGGGGGAAACCCGGCGTGGAGAAGGCTGAGAAAAACCCGCAGAGCAGAGGGCAGAACCCCTCGTGGCCGGCAGCTGTGCCCCGGCTCATTTTTGGCATCACCCGCAGCCAAACGTGCGGCAGCGCCGGCATCCCCCAGCCCCGCGTTACCTTGGCAGGGACCTTGCTCTGCGCGCTGCGGAAGAACGAGGTTTTGGCCGTGAAAAAGCAATCCTCGAGGTCTTCATCCAAGCTGCAGTAGCCGCTGCTCATGCTGCTGCCGATGGTTCATGGGAGCCGGGCAGAGGCGAGGGGCTGCGGGCGAGCCGGGGGGCTCGGGGGGCCGGCGAGCATCGGGGTCCCCGCTGCGCTCACATCCCCGGCTCGCCGCTTATCTGCGGCAGCTCCTTCTGCTCATCCCGCCGAGCTATTCCTGCTTCGCAGGCAGCCGTGCCGGGTAACCCTTCCCTCGCCTCGCCTCCCGCACCCGCCTCCCTGCGCAGCATGGAAGGGGCAGAGCTCCCGGTTCGCTCCCGGGGCTCCCCGGTTCTCTCCCGGTTCGCCCCGGTTCTCTCCCGGTTCTCTCCCGGTTCGCCCCCGGTGCGCTCCGGTTCGCCCCCGGTGCGCTCCCGGTTCGCCCCCGGTGCGCCCCGGTTCGCGCCCGGTATGTCCCGGTTCTCTCCCGGTGCGCCCCGGTTCGCCCCCGGTGCGCTCCCGGTTCGCCCCCGGTGCGCTCCGCTCGCCGCTCCCGGGGCTGCCCGCGCAGCAGCGGCGGCAGCATCGCCTCCCCTTCCTGCCCTGGCCCCGCTCTGCCGCAGCCCGGCCACTTCCCCTCGTCTCAGAGTTCTCGCCCCGCTCGCAGCCGAGCCGCTGGGCTCGGCCCTGGCCCCCGGGGCAGCGCCTTGGAGAGGCGAAAGGCGCTGCCAAGGAGGGCTGCGGGCTGCTCCGTGCCTGCCACGGCATCCCCGGGAGCTCCGTGGAACCAGCTGAGGGATTCGGGCTGCTGGGGAAATTGGGGAAAGGGGGAGGCAGGTGGGGATGCGGCTCAGACCCTCCCGCGGTGCTAGGAACCCTCAGCCATCACAAGTGGGTGCCTCTTCGTGCTGCACATGATTTCAGAGCACCAGGAACAATTTCAGCTGCCAGACTGAGGCAGCTTCGACTGCAGCCCAGGGAAAAAGCTCCTGGGTGCTGCTTTTAGAGCAGCCATGACCTTCCTGCTTGGTGGAGATCACAGGGATTTGTGGGGCTGGGCAGGGGAAGGGCTCTGCTCCGCACAGGATGCCACAGGCAGGGACACTTTCCACTGTCCCAAGGTTCTCCCAGCCCCATCCAGCCTGGCCTTGGACATGCCAGGGATCCAGCCACAGCTGCTCTGTGCCAGGGCCTCTCACCCTCACAGGGAAGAATTTCTTCCCAATATCTCAACTTGCTCCTCCAGGGCTCCGAGAGCTCCCCACAAGCCACCAGCCAGCACCAAAACTTCTCCTCCTGACAGATTGCAGATGTTGCTCCAAACCCTTCCAGCTGTATCTGCTGAAGAACTTCAATTGCTACAAAGCTTTGCGAGCTCCGTGCCCAGCACAGCAGCAACCCGTGAATACAAATGGGGATGTAGATAGAAAGGCTGGCAACATCTGCCCCTCAGAAAGAGGAAGGCAAGGGTCCAAGTGCCTTTTTTACAGAGGGAATAAATGAGCCACGTTCTTATGGCAGCAGCGCGTTCCTGCAGCAGCACAGCCCCCTCTGCTCCACAGGGATAAATTTAGAGGAGAAAGAGCCTTAAATTGAGCGTGTGCAACACCAGCAGAAAGTGAGGGTTGGGAGCAGCAGCACTGGGGTCTTCTATGAAGCCTTAGCCCAGAAGTTTCCCAGTGGAACGAGGGTGCAACCTCTGGATTCTCCAAGAATCCCTCATTTATTCCCTGCAGCCCACCTGCATGGGACATAGGCTCCATAAAAAATACAACAAAGCCAAATAAACCAAATAGCTTTGACCCCTTTGTTAGCAGCAGCTCCACATTGGTTTACCTGCACATCAGCCCCCCAAATCCCCACTGAGCCCATGCCCAGCAGCAGTTCCTGGCACACAACCAGCCCTGCCAGGTCCAGGGAGCAGCTCCTGGTGCTGTGAGACCAGCAGAGGTTTTTGGCAGCTTCAGCAGGGTCTGGATGTCACCCTGGGAGGCTGATCTGGGACCCAAGTGTAAAACACTCCTAAACACTTAACTGGATCAAAGCCCAAATTATTAACGCTTGGTATTACATGGTAACAGTCCTTAAATAGCTGATATTAAAATAGTTATTTCTCTAATGCTTCCACTTTGCTTAATTTGGATAATATGATTTAATGACTTCCAATTATGCCAGCTGTTTCGTTTTTTGTTCTGTGTTTTCAGGCCTCTTCCCCTCCTGCCAGTGTGTTCAGGCATCCTGTTAATCTCCTACTGGAATATTGACATTATTTTCCCTCCATCCTCCTCCTTTCCAGCAGGAACCCTCCAGGAACGTGGCTGCGTGCTCAGCTCAAGCAAACCTGGCGATGATTTTCCCCTGATTATCCATAAGGAATTAAGGAGCTTTCCTGCAGCCATTTACCCTCATTAACCCTCGAATGAGCCCCCACAGCCCCAGCAGAGTGACCCCAGCCAGGGCTTTGCTGCCCTGAGGATTCCCAGGTGCAATCCCCAGCCGAGCCTTTGGGATGGGCTGATGGATTTCTGTCTGCTGCAGGAATTGCAGAGACACTTTTTGTTTCCTTGGCACAGGATGCCTCCCCCTCCCCAGGGTGACGCCAGGGCTGTGGCAGGGTGATGGATGGCCACAAAACACAAGCTCCCTGTTTGTTATTAGGCCCATCAATAACCCTGGCTGGGGTGATGGCTCTGAAGATGAAACAAGCCTTTCCCATTTTTTTCCAAGAGCCCAGAATTGCTGGGGGAAGCCTAGTGGCACCCAAAGGAGAAGTAACCACACACAAATTTAGCTTCTAACACCTGGAGTGGAGAACCCGCTCTGAGCCCTTTTGTAATGCATTATTTAAGATGATTTAAGAAGATCGATCCCATCCCACTTCAGATCCCTCCTGATCATTTTATTCTGAGCAGCAGCTGCCCAGCAAAGGATGGATGAAAACCAAACCCCACACACCAAACAGAAACCCTATGTTTGCCTTTGGAAAAGTGCAAATTGTTCCCATCTCCAGTTCTGCACGAGCACATCAGGGTCCTCCACAAAGGGGGGTATAAACGGGGGGTTGTAATGAGGGGGAGAACACAAAACACGGAATCATCAAGGCTGGAAAAGCCCTTTGACTGAATCCTGTGGGAGTCCAGGGCATTTCTACAATCCCAGAATCATCTCAATACTACAGATTCCAACACAACCCCACCACACCCACCAAGCCAGATCATGAAGAGCCACATCCACTCATGTTCTGAACACTTGGAGGCATTGGTGACTCCACCACTTCCCTGCAGAGCTATTCCAAACATTTCCAAAAAGCCCAGAGAGCCTGAAAAGGCTCCATCCCAGCCAGATGCACTCCGGGCAGGTCTCCCAGCCCATCTCACCCTGCTTGGCCCTGCAGCCCGTGCCACCCACGCAGGAGCCCCAGACACTGCAGGGCTGTGGGGGGATTAAAGCAAAGCTGAGCCTTCCGGACTGAGCCTGGGATTACTGCAGCTCCTAGCAGGGATTGAAGAGTCTCCATCTCCCGGGACCACTGAAACTCTCAAACCAAGGCTGGCAGCCAGAACTCCTTGGAGATCCACGCTCGTGCCCTGGGAGATTAATCTCAGCTGCCAATGGCCAGGCACCGTGCAGCCCATGCTCCACACACACCTCTGCAGGGAGGGAGGGAGGGAACAGTCCTTAAATAGCTGATATTAAAATAGTTATTTCTCTAATGCTTCCACTTTGCTTAATTTGGATAATATGATTTAATGACTTCCAATTATGCCAGCTGTTTTGTTTTTTGTTCTGTGTTTTCAGGCCTCTTCCCCTCCTGCCAGTGTGTTCAGGCATCCTGTTGATCTCCTACTGGAATATTGACATTATTTTCCCTCCATCCTCCTCCTTTCCAGCAGGAACCCTCCAGGAACGTGGCTGCGTGCTCAGATCAAGCAAACCTGGCGATGATTTTTCCCTGAACGTGGCTGTGTGCTCAGCTCAAGCAAACCTGGCGATGATTTTTCCCTGATTATCCATAAGGAATAAGGGAGCTTTCCTGCAGCCATTTACCCCCATTAACCCTCGAATGAGCCCCCACGCTCCCGGGCTGCAAGTGGCACCTCAGTGACACTCGGTGACCTCGGTGCCACTCAGCTGAGCTCTGAGGAGCGTTCCCAGCTGGAAAACCCCTTGGGAGCAGGAGCTCAGCTCCCTGCGGGGAGCTGTGCCCCCCCAGACCCCTCCCCACGTACCTGGCTGCAGGGTGGCACCAGGCTGCTCTCCGGGGACAGCTGGCCCTGGCGACAGTCCAGCTGGACGAGGCTGCGGCACTCCTGGTGGCACGTGTACCTGCAGTCTGCAGGACAGGAAGGGACAGGAAGGGACAGAAAGGGACAGGTCAGCTCCGGGGCTGGGGGACACGCGGCAGCACGGCAGGGACAGGAGTGCAGCAGAGGGGTTCCAGCAGGGTCAGAGCCGCAGCGGCCACGCGGCCCCTTTAACGCACGTGTCCTTTTTAACACGTGTCCCTTTTAACACACGTGTCCCTTTTAACACATGTGTCCCCTTTAACCACATATCCCCTTTAACACGTGTCCCCTTTAACACATGTGTCCTCTTTAACACATGTGTCCCCTTTAACGCACGTGTCCTTTTTAACACGTGTCCCTTTTAACACGCGTGTCCCTTTTAACACGTGTCCCCTTTAGCCACATATCCCCTTTAACACGTGTCCCCTTTAACACATGTGTCCTCTTTAACACATGTGTCCCCTTTAACACGTGTCCCTTTAAACACATGTGTCCTCTTTAACACATGTGTGCCTTTTGACACGTGTCTCCATTAACACATGTGTGCCTTTTAACCCAAATGTCCCTTTTAACACACGCGTCCGCTTTAACACATGTGTCCCCTTTAACACGTGTCCCTTTAAACACATGTGTCCTCTTTAACACGTGTGCCTTTTGACACGTGTCCCCATTAACACATGTGCCTCTTAACCCAAATGTCCCTTTTAACACACGTGTCCCCTTTAACCACGTATCTCTTTAACCCACATGTCCCTTTTAACCCAAATGTCCCCTTTAACCACGTGTCCCTTTTAACACATGTGCACCCTTTAACCATGTACCCCCTTTAACACGTGTCCCCTTTAACACACGTGTCCCCTTTAACACGTGACCCCTTTAACACATGTGTGCCTTTTAACCAAAATGTCCCCTTTAACATACATGTCCCTGTTCAGGCACATGTCCCCTTTAACACAGGTGTCCCTTTTAACACAGGTGTCCCCTTTAACACACAGGTTCCCATTCACCCACATGTCCCTTTTAACCCAAATGTCCCCTTTAACACATATGTCCCTTTTAACACACATCTCCCCTTTAACACACATGTCCCTTTTAACACACCTCCTGGGAGGTGCCACCTGCAGCAAGGCTCTGCCAGGGCACGGGGAAAGGATCCTGCACCTCCTGTGGGGCTGCAGCCTTTCCTGACCCAGAGATGGGGCCGCTGAGAGGTGTTTTAAAAACTTTTCTTCCATTCTCAGCCTCATGAGAAGGTGAGACAATGCAGGTGTCATAATTCACACCATCACAAGCAGAAGCCAACTATTTCCTGATTACAAAACACTAGAAACATTTCTTGGCCTATCAGCTTTTACACTATGTTATAAATACCTTAAAATAATCATCTAAAATTACTCCTCTTAAGTCTTACTAAAGTCTTACTTATGATATGGTAAGGCTGTAACTGTCATAGTTCTATTTCTCTAAAACATCTAGCTCTATTTGCAAAGCTAGCATTTGAAACTTATTTCTAGTTCAATTTCTCTCTCATCAATGTTTGTCTTACTCTATAACATTTCTAAGCCAACATTTTTTAACTCAAGAGTCTACATACAGACACACACTATGTGAACTTTTTGCTCAACTTTAAAAATCTCCTAGAAATCCATTTCCTACAGCCTCCCACCATTGGGAAGTACCTTTGTACTGGACAGACATCCGACTACTGAAGGTCACCAAATGCCACAGAAGGGTTTGGGTTGGAAGGGACATTAAGGATCACCCAGTTCCACCACCCCAGGGTGCTCCAAGCCCCGTCCAGCCTGGCCTTGGGCACTTCAGGGATCCAGGGGCAGCCACGGCTGCTCGGGGCCAGGGTCTAAACATGAGAATTTCGGGGCCAGCTGTGGGGACAGAGGCGTGGACGTGCCACCAGCAGCCCCAAATCCAGCCCTGGAGAGCCCAGGGACACATCCCAGCCCAGCAGAGCCCATCGTGTCCCAGGTGCAGCAAGGAATTTCTGTCACTGCTTTCTCTGCATGCTGCCCCAATGCCAGACGTTAACCCCTTCAGGCACAGGGCCCTGCTCACCCCCAGCTGTTGTGGGGGCACGTTTGGCACCACCAGCTCCAGTTATCCCAAACTCGTGCCCGTCACTCCTGCAACCCCCAACTCCTCCAAACCCTCCTGACTGCAGTGAACGACCTGCTTCCATTTTAACGGCCCACCTGAGCCTTTTAATTTTTAACTGCCGTACAAACAGCCTTAAATTTACGTTCTACACTGCCCAAAATTCCAGAGCGGTCACTAACCTGGAAAAAAAATAATTATATCCAAAAAGCAAGGCCAAGAGAGTTGGTTCCACAGAGGGGTGTGAGTGCCTGTCCCTGCACCAACCCCATGGCCTTGCAAAGAGCCACTGAACTTTTATTTTAAATACACATCTTTCTTTTTCCTTTTTCTTCCTTTTCCTTTTTTTTTTTTTTTCTTTAGCAATTGGGTCATTGGTTTTCAATGTCTGGGGCTTGCAGGAAAGCAAAGGAATATCTCATGTTTGCTCTGGAAACTGATTTCTGCTCAGCTCTGCTGAATTCTCCAGGGCCTGAGAATGAAGGAGAGGAGCTGAACCACTGCTGGGAGCTGGTGCTGAGGGGGGAAACATCAATCTCCAGGGGAAACAGGGAAATCATTTATTTATCATTTAACATTCATCTGGCGTGAGCTGTCTGTCATTCTGCTCTTCCAAATCAGTTGTCTCAAGTAAGCCTGGGGGAAAAGCAGGGAGATTTGGCTTTTTTTTTTTTTTTTTTTTTTTTTTTTAATTAGAGATAAGCTGCAGTTACACAGTAATTTAATGCGTGACCTTTCCAGCAACTGGAACAGCCTTTTAATGGGGAACATTGGCCAAGTCTTTGCTGGAGCTGCCAGCTGGAGAATGCTCCAGCTGTGGCTTCACCTGAACATCTGCCACCACCACAAGGTCCCCTCTGCCCAGATTTTCACATTTGGGCAGCTCCAGCACGAAGGGCAAAGGCAGCTGAAGGTCTGACACAGATAATTTGCACCACAGAAATGCCAACTCCCAAAGCACTTCCTCCAGATCGGGCCCACTGTGGCATTTCTCTGTGGGATTAAAGTGTGACACCTCCTTAGTCACCATCACCTATTAACAGACCTAATCACTGGGGATCCGGTGGGGAACACTAATTTTAGAAAGCCTGCACAGCTTTAGGAAGCAGCCACGTGACCAGTTTGCCAAGAGGAGCAGGATGCCTCCACTTAGGCTTTAAGATAATTTCCATTCCAGTCAAAGAATGGAGCACTTGGAAATGGAGTTTCTTTAAAAAAAAAAAAAAAAAGAAAGAGAGAAAGGTCATGATGCTGTGAAAAGCTTTGGTGGCTGAAGGGATTTTCCCTTTCTCCACAGGTAAAGTCACTCAGGGGGATAAAATGGGCAAACCAGTCCCACAGAAATCCCATCTCAGTGCCTAAACACAGGGCTGCAGTCCCAGAATGGTTTGGGTTGGAAGGGACCTGAAAGCTCCTCTGCCGTGGGCAGCAACTCCTTCACCCATCCCAGGTGGCTCCAGCCTGGCCTGGGACACTTCCAGGGATGTGCCAGGTCCTCCCACCCTCCAGGGAAGAGCTCCTCCAGTCATTCTGCCCACCCCAGAGCTGCCATTCCCACCCCAGGGTACCCAGACCCCACGGGCACCCTCCAGCTCCACCTGACACCCGTGGGGACGGGGACAGGAGGAGGAGGAGGCTCCACACGTGTCTGAGAGCTGGGACAGCAAGGCAAACGGGAGATTTCCCCCATCCAAACTCCAGAATCCTCCTCAGGCTGCACCTCAGGCTGGGTTTTGCAAGCCTGAGGCGCTCCTCCCGTGCCTGGCGTCACCGGGGTGACCTCAGGGGTGGCAGCAGGATGTGGCCCTGTGGCACCAGAGGCTCTGAAGGGACAGGGCAGGACCTGTGGCACCAGGGAAGGGTCTCAGTCCTCCTGCAACCCCCCTGGACACTGCTCCAGCCCTGCAGCTCCATCAGTGCAGTCTCACCTCGGCAGTTTTGGGTCTAAACCAGGTGGTTTGGGCTCATTTGTTAGCAAGCACTGGGCAGCCCCAGGGGCTGTTTCTGTTTGTCCAGAGCAGCCCAGGCCACCCCTCTGCGAGGTCCCCGTGTCACTGCAGCCTCTGGCAGTGACACATGTGTCACCCCAGCTGCTGGCAGGTGCTCTGGAGCCATGACTGAACAAACCAAACCTCCTTTTGGAGTGGCAGCACCGATGCCCTCTGCTCCTGCCGGGGCAGGGCTGCAGGGGAGGAGGTGAAGCCACCTGGTGCCCCAGGTGTGGTGTCCCAGGTGTGGTGCCCCAGGTGTGATGCCTCAGGTGTGATGCCTCAGGTGTGATGTCCCAGGTGTGGTGCCCCAGGTGTGATGCCTCAGGTGTGATGCCCCAGGTGTGGTGCCCCAGGTGTGGTGCCCCAGGTGTGATGCCCCAGGTGTGATGCCCCAGGTGTGGTGCCCCAGGTGTGGTGCCAGCCCCGTGCCCACCCAGGCAGGATCTCTGCGGCCAGGCCGTGCTTGAGACAAGCAGGCTTAAACTTGAGACAACTGGCTTGGAAGAGAAGAATGACAGCTCACGCCAGATGAATGTTAAATGATAAATAAATTATTTCCCCGTTTCCCCTGGAGATTGATGTTTCCCCCCTCAGCACCAGCTCCCAGAAGTGGTTCAACTCCTCTCCTTCATTCTCAGGCCCTGGAGAATTCAGCAGAGCTGAGCAGAAATCAGTTTCCAGAGCAAACATGAGATATTCCTTTGCTTTCCTGCAAGCCCCAGACATTGAAAACCAATGACCCAATTGCTAAAGAAAAAAAAAAGGAAAAGGATGAAAAAGGAAAAAGAAAGATGTGTATTTAAACTAAAAGTTCAGTGGCTCTTTGCAAGGTCGTGGGGCTGGTGCAGGGACAGGCACTCACACCCCTCTGTGGAACCAACTCTCTTGCCTTGCTTTTAGGATAAGCAGCAAACCCCACACCCCAAAAACCCAACCCAAGCCCCCAAAGCCCAGCAGCACCTACCTGGAAGCAGCAGCACCTCCCTGCTGGGCCTCCTGGGCGGGCGCAGTCCCGCGAAGCAGGGCTTGGCCTTGGGGAAATGCCTGAAGATTTGACGGATTCTCTTTGTTAGGAGCCCGAAACAAGCGGCTGCTCCTGCCTCCCTGCCCGTCATCCTCGGGAAAGGAGGCCAGGAGCTCTCCAGGCGCCTTCCAGCCCCTCTGGATTCAATGGTGCTTGGGGATGCAGCGAGTTGTGTCTGCTCCCACCAGAGGCCTTTTCCCCCACGCAGATAAAGCCCTGACACTGTCCATTTCCAACCTGCTGCCATCTGACAGGTTGGGTTCTTTATTTATTTTTCTGAGCAAGGGAACGCAGCTCGGGGCTCGTGCATCTCCTGTAAGCCATGGAAAACTTTCTATTTCTGGGGCTTTTTGCTTGATAAGATAAAACAACCCAACGGAAGAGATTAGAGAGAGAAAGAGCAGGACTCGGCCGTGTGCTGGGAGGTCTCTTCCCGGCATCCTCCCTTCCCTCTTTGCTGCTTTTCTCCACAGTCTTTTAAAGTTTGAGGCATAAAAAAGTCCCCAGTGTTTAATCAGAGGCTGAAGGAATACACTGAGATTAACTATATTTATAATACTGATTTAAACTCTGCACATAGTTAAGAGAGGCTTGGAGAGACTTTCACAGCATCCGTGAAAATCAGGATCAGTGTTTTAAAGAGGGAGAGTGACTTTTTAGTGATTGGACAAGGGACATGGTTTTAAACTAAAAGAGGAGAGATTTAGATAAAATATTGGGTAGAAATTGTTCCTTGTGAGGGTGGGCAGGCCCTGGCACAGGTGCCCAGAGCAGCTGGGGCTGCCCCTGGATCCTTGGAAGTGTCCAAGGCCAGGCTGGACAGGGCTGGGAGCAGCCTGGGACAGTGGAAGGTGTCCCTGCCATGGCAGGGGTGAGATGGGATGAATTTTGAGCTCCTTCCCACCCAACCATCCCATGGTGGATCATCTACAGCTGTACCAGGTGTAAAGTGACAGGGTGGGACACAAAAACCAGTTTAACACTGCCCCTGAGATCAGCCACTTTGTACCACTCCCCGTGCCCTCCCTGCTCAGGACCCCTGTCACAAAGAGCATCCAGCACCCTGCAATCCCAGGGAGTGACACCGATGGAATTCAGCCATCCAAACCCCACCCCGAGCAGCAAAAGCTCCCAGTTCTCTCAGGGGGTTTTCCCAGACAGCCCCTGTGCACCTCCCTCCATCCCACAGCCAAACCAGCAAACTTCACCGACATGAAGCAGAGGGAGAAGCCCAAAAACCAACCTGCAAGGTGAGAGCTGGAGCCTCGCCCGGCGTCTCTCTCCATAAACCCTTCCCAAGGCACCCAACTGGAAGGCAGCAGGAAACATGACCCTGGGAAACCCGAGGCACCCCAGGAGCCTGTCCCGCAGCTCTGGGCAGGTCCCCGTCCCTGCCCACAGCTCCATCTCCTGCCAGGGGAGCACGCCCTGCTGGGTGGGTGGGTGGGAGGCACCCCTGGACCCCACCCCGTCCTCAGCCAAGCCCAGCAGTGTCAGAACTCAAAATGTCCCTCAGACATTTTTGGATGTTCCAGGCCCTGGGTAGAAGCATTTGAGACCCTGGCACAGCTGGAAACAGCTGTGATTTTGGGTTTGAGCCATGGAATCATTTACCAACCTTGCAGGAAGAACAAGAAGTCACAAAAGTTTAGATATTAGAGTAGAAGTAGTCACAAAGTAGAGGGAAGAATTTTTGAGTGCTGTACAGGGGGTTTTGGTTTTGTATATGGGGGTCAGAGGTTTAAGATGGATTTGGGATCTGGGCCTGCTCTGTCCTCCCTCTTTCTTCTTCCTCACCTCCCTGTTCTTGGTGATGTTGGCACTCACAGATTGGTTTAGAGTAGAAAAGCACCATTTAATATAGGTAATAGGCATTGGGGAAAAACTGTAACCATGTAACACGTAATGTACCATATAAATATAGGAAATCACAATTTAATATAGGTAATAGGCATTGGGGAAAACTGTAAACATGTAACACGTAATGTACCATATAAAAGATAGAAAATCACCATTCAATATAGGTAATAGGCATTGGGAAAAACTGTAACCATGTAACACGTAATGTACCATATAAAAGATAGAAAATCACCATTTAATATAGGTAACAGGTATTGGGAAAAACTGTAACCATGTCACACGTAATGTACCATATAAAAGATAGAAAATCACCATTTAATATAGGTAATAGGCATTGGGGAAAACTGTAACCATGTCACACGTAATGTACCATATAAAAGACAGCAGCAGCCCTGGCGGGGGGAGAAGAAGCAGTCGGGGTCAGAGAGGATGTCGGGGTGTGTGTGTGCCTCTGCCTGAGCTGTGAGCAAACCACAGCAGCCCCAGAAGAAAATCTTTTAGATAACTCACAATAAACTGCCTTGAGACCAGACAACAGAAGAATACTGAGCCTTTCTTTGGAAGCTCGGGTTGGAGAAGAGACTTTTCCACCACACGGAGCCACCCTGACCTAGGGGTGAGCTCCGGCACGGCAGCACCGCCTGGCAAACGCCATCCCCACCTGGCCCCGTCACCTGGCAGCAGGAAAAGCTTCAGGAATCTGCCTGGCTCAGCAAATGGGACAGAGATGCAAAGCGTGTGGGTCCTGTCGGCGATTATTGCTCTGAGTGGTGCCACTGAGTGTGGGAGGAGAGACGCACCGAGCGCCGCGCTCCGCGGGCGAGCAGAGCCTCGTCCAGGCGAGGCTGGGCTCGGTAAAGAACTCGGTAAAGAACTCGGTAAAGAACTTGGTAAAGAACTCGATATCTTGAGCAAACGGCTCCTTGAGAACCGGCAGCATTAGAGCTGAAGTTTGCTCTACAAACTAGAAAGGAAATGGTGTTTGACCAGGTGCCTCCTTAAGGAAGCAGCGGCTGATTCAGCGCAGAGCCCGAGTGCAGAACAAGCCTGGGGAGATGCGGGCGGCTCCGGAGACTGGCACGAAGCCCGGCTGGATGCTCGGGTGCTTTGCTGAGCTGGCTCTGGGTGTCGCAAGACCTGCAGATCCAAAGCTGGCTCCAGGAGCCACTGACAGCTGGACACGCTCTGAGGTTTCCCAGGGCAGCACGGGCAGCCAGGGTGCTTCCCTCGCAAAGAAACCCTTCAGCCAGTAATTGTTGGAACTCAAAATGTCTCTCAGACATTTTTAGAGGTTCCAGGCCTTGGTCAGAAGCATTTGAGACCCTGGCAGGCAGCTGGAAACAGCTGTGATTTTGGGTTTGAGCCATGGAATGAGTTACCAGCTTTGGAGGTGGAACAAGCAGTCACAAAAGGTTAGATAGGATAGTAAAAGTAGTTACAAAACAGAGGGAAAATTTTTTTTAGTATTGTACAGGGGGGTTTTAGCACCTGTACAGGGGGTTTTTTACTTTGTACATGGGGGTCAGAAGTTCTAAGATGGAGGAAAGTGGGCTGATCCTGTTCTTCCTCTTTCTTCTTCCTTGCTTCAATGTTCTTGGTGATGTTGGCACTCACAGATTGGTTTAGAGTAGAAAAGCACTTTGTAATATAGGTAGTAAATATTGGGGGAAAACTATAAACATGTAATACGTAATATATCATATAAAAGATAGCAGCAGCCCTGGGTGGGGGGAGAAGAAGACAGCAGAGAGGATGTCAGGGTGTGTGTGAGCCTCTGCCCAGGCCGCTGACCAAGCAGCTGCAGCCCGAGAAGAAAATCTTTTAGATAACTTGGAATAAACTGCCTTGAGACAGAACAGCAAGAGCCTGCGCAGAAGCTTGGGTTGGAGGAGGAATTTCACCACCACATGGGACCCCAGAGCAAGCCTGGGGTTCTCACAAGTAATGTGCTATTTTATCAACAGAAACATCAAAATGCTTGGTTTTTGGTTATCAGACACACCAAGAGCCAGGGAAGCACTTGAGCCATTCCCACCCGGTGTCCACCCCACCCTTCCCATCAGGAAGCTGCCCCAGCTCCGAGCCCAGCCTGGCTTCGGTGCTGTCCCAAAGGACACTCAGAGGGATTTGGAGCTGCAGTGAGTCACCAGGACACCCCAAAACTGCACCCAAACACCCCACAACTGCCCCCAAACACCCCAACTGCACCCAACACCCCACAACTGCACCCAAACACCCCACAACTCAAACACCCCACAACCACACCCAAACACCCCAACTGCACCCAAACATCCAACAACTGCACCCAAACACCCCACAACTCCAACACCCCACAACTGCACCTAAACACCCCACAACTCAAACACCCCATAACTGCACCCAAACACCCCACAACTGCACCCAAACACCCCACAACTCAAACACCCCACAGCCACACCCAAACAAGCACCCCACAACTGCACCTCTGCCCCCTGCTCCTCGCTGCTGGGAAACGCTGGCAGGAAAAGCTGTGTCCCAGCAGCAGGACAGACAGCCATTTCCACCCCACACGGAGATGATTTATTTCCCTGCAGACAGCTCCAGCACCACACGCATTAATCAGGAGCTATTCAAGACACAGCTACTCCTCCTGCCCAAACGCATTCCCTCCAAGGCTGGAAGCCAGGATTTTCAGGGAATTTCGCTCCAGAATCTCCCCATCCTTTCACGCTGACACCACAGGATGCTGGATGTCTGTCCTGCACAGAGCCTGGAACATTCCAAATAAAAGCAGAGGGAAAAAAAGGCTCCTGTGTCTCAGGCAACATCTGCATCAGCCCCAGGTGCAGCTCCTGTGGGCAGGACTTGGGTTAAAATCAGGGTTAAAATCCCCCTGAGCCTCCTTTTCTCCAGAGTGAATTGTAAATAAGGAAAAGAAGGAAAGAGGAAAGAGGAAAGAGGAAAGAGGAAAGAGGAAAGAGGAAAGAGGAAAGAGGAAAGAGGAAAGAGGAAAGAGGAAAGAGGAAAGAGGAAAGAGGAAAGAGGAAAGAGGAAAGAGGAAAGGAAAGGAAAGGAAAGGAAAGGAAAGGAAAGGAAAGGAAAGGAAAGGAAAGGAAAGGAAAGGAAAGGAAAGGAAAGGAAAGGAAAGGAAAGGAAAGGAAAGGAAAGGAAAGGAAAGGAAAGGAAAGGAGGAAAAGGAAAAAGGAAAAAGAGGAGGAAAAGAAATAAAATGTCACTTTCCCATTTTACTAAGTACAGTAAATAAAAATAGGCCAGAATTGTACAAACAAAAACCCTGAGTATCCTCAGGCTGCGAGTCAAAAGTAAACAAGCAGCAGCTCTGCATCAGAAAGAAAAAATAAATGTTCACCGAAGGGGGAGAGCACGCCCTGTCTGCAGCTCTCAGGCATTTTTAATGGGAATCACTATTGGGATGACTGGGAATTCAGATATGAGTGTCCCTCCCCCCCCATCCCGGTTGTTTGGGGAGTTTTTGAGGCAGAACTACTCCCACAGTCTGCATAATTCTCTGAAATGAAAAGGGAAATGGAGTTATTTAAAATCTGTTTCAATATAAGTATGGAAAACATCCTGCCAGAGGAGAAGTCCCTCAAAACAGCTATTTATACAGTATTTCACAACACCAGAAAATTCTGAGTTTCTACTTAAAGTGAGGATTTCAAAGCACACAAACCAGGACCTCACCTCGCACCTGACCCCAGTTTCCAGGGGCTGGTGAAAAAGCCTCGACAAAGTTTTTTTCCCCCCCAAATAAACCTTATTTCTCCTAAATTCGGTATTTTTTTTTAAAGCACGCTCATTCACACACTCCTTGCTGTATGCCAGGAGCAACCAGCCCCGTGGAATTAATCAGGAATGCCAGGCAGAAAGCAGAGATGCACCTTAGAAATCCGATTTACATCCCCCTCCTTCCGCCAAGGTGCCAGCCCCGGCGTGTCCCCGCGTCACGTTGTGCTGGCGGCGGGGTTACTTTTAATTAACAGCAGTCATTAGGGCTAAACCCTAATGCGCTGCAGCAGGGCCAGATGGTGCTGCCGCCTCTCCCGATCTCACTCCATCCCAAACGGCACCGGGAGGCACCGGCGGGAGCCCTGCCCGCCCCGCAGAACCCCAGCAGAAACATTTCATGGGTTCCTCACCTAAGGAGAGCCCAGCTGGGCACCAGAACTGGCTGAGCCAGCCGCTAATTGCCCCGGTGAGGCTGGTGCCTGGCACAGGCCTCCCAAACAACCCCAAAAATGAGCAGCGACGCGTCCCCCCACCCGCAGCCCGCGGTGGGACGCGGCTCAGTCCCAAATTAGCGCCGGCAGCACCTCCCTGCCCTCCACACCCACAGCCAGGGCACCCCCACGGGTACAGGTGATGTTGTGGGCACAAACCTGCAGGGAACGGCCTCAGCATCAACACCTTCTGCCAAAAACCTCAGGCTCCGCTGACCCCGGCCGGGAAATTTTCAAGCCCCAGCAGCTGCATCCCAAAAGTTTCCCCCAGCCTGAGGGACTGAGCGGGGCAGGGGAGGTTTCACAGCCAGCGGGGCTCAAATCCCAGAGTTAGCAGTGACACAGGTTTGCTAAAACCTCTTCGTTTCCCCTCCCGCAACTCCTAACACGGGGCACTCCTCGCCAGGGAGTGCGAGCAGCAGCCGGGACAGGGGACACGGCGCGGGTGTCACCGCACAGCCCCAGCGGGTCCCCTCGGCCCTTCCCGCACAGGGGACGGGTGAATCCGTCCCGCAGAGCACGGCCCTCATCAGGAACATCGGCACAGGCGCCCGCACCCAGGGGATTGGGCAGAGCTTCAGGCAAAATGACAAATTCTGGAGGACTTTAGCCCTCGCTGTAAAGCTTTACATGCACCAACCCTCCCTGCTCGCCGCCAGCTGCTGATGCCAACCCCGCCCATGAGCCGATCAGCTCCTCTTTCCTGGAAAAGCTTCATCTTCCAAAGCCGCCCGGCAGCACCGCACCCACACCGGAGACCCCGGCCCTGCCCCCGGGACCCCCCCCAGGGCAGCAGTTTGGGGTCCCAAACCGCACCCAAACCGGACCCGAGGGGTGCAGAGCTGGTGGAAGGAGTGGGAGAGGGTCCGGGGGGGCAGAGTCCGGGCAGGGTAAGGGATGCGGGCAGGGCAGGGGTGTGGGGCAGCGAGGGACAGACAGGGGACAGAGAGGGGACAGCGAGGGGCAGGCAGGGGACAGAGAGGGGACAGAGAGGGGACAGCGAGGGGCAGGCAGGGGACAGAGAGGGGACAGAGAGGGGACAGAGGGGGCAGACAGGGGACAGCGAGGGGACAGCGAGGGGCAGGCAGGGGACAGCGAGGGACGGGCAGGGGACAGCGAGGGGCCGGCACTCACAGTCGCAGCGCAGGGCGCGCTCCCGCACCGCCTCCCCGCACAGGTCGCACCATCCCCGGCGCGGCAGCCGCGGGGCGAAGCGGTGGCCGCGGCCGCGCTCGGGGGGCTCCCGCGGGGCCGCGAAGATGCTCCGCACGTCGGGCAGCAGCCGCGGGGCTGTCCCGCGCCGCCGCAGCCGCCGCGCAGCCCGGGCCCCGCCGGGGCTGCCCGGGGAGCGGCCGCCCGGCGGCGCCGGGACACACGGCGGGCCCGGCGGCCGGCGGCGCATGGAGCCGGGCGCGGGGGGCGGCAGCGGGCGGGGGCACGGCCCCACGGCCGGCGATGCCATGGGCTCGGAGCGGGGCAGCGCAGGCGCCTTGCACCGGCCGGGAGGGAGGAGACACGGCGGGGGTGGCACCGGCGGCGGCCCCGCGGGGCGCCCCTCCCGTGGGGACCCCCCCGAGGGTCGGGGCGCTTGGCGCTCGCAGCCCCCGCGCGATGTTTGCCCGTGGACGAGCGCCCCCCAATTTCCGCGGCATTCCCCGCCCGCGCCACGGGAATGTCCCCGCGGCTCCCTCGCCGGGAATCCCCGCTCGCCCGCGGGCTGTCCCCGCCGGACCGGCACCCCCGCGGGTCTGGGGTTCCCCGGGGGGGGTCCGTGCAACCCTCGTGGGGTTCCCACGAAGCACAACCAGCGGTTCTCCCCAGCGTCTTCTGCGGGAGCGCAGCCGCTGTGTCGCGGCTCTGTCCCCGTGTGAGCAGGACGGTCACGCGTGGGGCAGCTGGGGAAAAGCCCGTGTCCCCTCTGCAGGGACAGCAGGGCTCTGCGGGGACACGCAGGAATTCCCTCGAGCTCGTGGGAAAGGAAAGGGAAAACATCGCGGCCAAAGCGCAGCAGCAGCTCGGGGGCAGCGGTGCCCCGGGCCCGCCGTGTGTCCCCTGCCACTGGCAGCGATCGCGGTGTCACCGCGCAGGGGACACCCTGTCACCCCTGTCACCCCTGCCACCCCCTCCCTGCTGGCCGGAGGGCGATTGCTCCTTTGGGGTGCGGGGCTGGAGGGTGACACAGCCCTGAGTCACGCAGGACACCGCTGCTCTGCTGCTCTCGCTCCTTCTGGCCGGAGCACGTTCACTCACACAGAATTATCCCCCGTTTCTGCGGTTTTTGGAGGAGAGGGGAGGCGAGAGGCGGCTGCAGGGAGGGCAGAGCTGGGTTGCTGAATCCGGGCTTGTGGGAAGCGGAATTTGACGTCTCCCGTGTACTCCTGAGGACAGGATAAGCTGCGGCTATCTAAATCCTTTTCAAGGATTCTAATTCGAAGGATGGATTAAAACACTGGCTCTGAATCACAGCAGCCTAGAGCCATAAGCAGCCCCTAATAACAGCTTCAAACCGAAGGAGGAATAATGCAGCTGGGAAAATTGGGGTTTTGTTCTGTGCTAAGCAGCAAGATTAATTTTTGGAAGGTCTTTTCCTTCCCAATTCAGGATCCTGATTTGCTTTCATACCTCCTCTGCTTCTGCTTGGAAACAGCAGCAGATTTATTCCTCAGTAAATCGTTCCACAAAAGTTTGGTGGTTTGTCCTATGTCCTCCACAAACTGTTAATTGTATCAGGAATCACCTACAATGAAGGGAATTTCTGAGGGTGACCTGGCACCTGTCTGGGAACTTCTTAAAACCATTCTGGACTTTCATTTTCCCAATATCATCCCAGAGGCATCTCCAGTCTCCGTTCTGCAGCCTCAGGGCATAAAAACACTAAATAAATGTAATATTTTCTGTCCCCACAGCAAGCCCTGGCTCAGCCTGCGCAAGAGGCTCCTGACAGTCATTGTCCTTCCCAGCTGTCCCTTCAGGTACTCCGAGCTGACAGCACAGGGAGCTCTTTTAGGCCACAGGTTAAAATATATAAACCCTAAGTAATTAACATTGGCAGGAAAACTCTTGTTTCATTTGGATTCCAGAAGTCCCCTCTGCAGCTGCTGTGCTACAGCAGTTAAAGCACGACAAGGGCTATTAGCAAAAACTCTTTTTTCCGTTTGCCAAGAAATAAATCCCTTTTAGTTGAAGCCAAACATGTTCCAGGTCAAACGCTCAGCTGGTGCGAGTCAGTGCAGCTCCACTGAATGCAGGAGGTGCAGCAGGGACCCTGCCTGGGCTCCGTGCCCTGCTGCTGCAGAACATCAGTGAATCCTGCCTGCATTCAAAATAACTCCCATTAAAAAAACCCAGGAGAATCCCAGAAAATAATTCGTAGGAGAAAGGCTTTTAAGCGATGGATTAGCTCCACCTCTGCACAGCAAACAGTTGGGTTTGACATTCAGGATGTTGGTTTTTAGAGTTCAAACGAATGGGGAGCTCTGGTGCCAAATTCCACCGGGGAAAGGTTTCCTGGGCGGGGGAGGCTCCTGGGCACCCTTGGCGTGTTCCTACAGGAAAGTCAGGCTGGGCAGAGCCGTGCAGCTGCTGCTCCTCCTCCCTTTGCTGCCTCTGCAGGGATGGATGGATGTGTCCCGGCTCTGGGATGTGCCAGGATGGGTGGGATGGGCTCAGCAGGGTGGGATCTGTCACCCTGCCCGGCTTTGGATGCTGCTCCCTGGGATGGGGGTGTGGGGTGGGGGTACAACCCATAAATCACGCTGGGGACAGGCTGAGGGGCAGCGTGGCTGAGCCTTCCCACAAATATCTCCTGCTCCCATCTCCCACTCCCAGATCCCGGCAATCCCTGTGGCTGCTCTGCACTGATACCACTGATATCACTGATAGCAGCTGCCCTGGCTGATAAGCAGGGAATTAGGGCTCCTCATCGACCTCCAGATCAAAAAGCAGTGGGGAAACCAGAATGATTGTCCCATGATTGTCCCTAACAAAGGGCTGGCTCAGCAGGGCCACTCCCGAGGGACAACAAGGTGGGAGGGAAGTGTTCCCCCTCCATCCTCTTCCTCTGGAGCAGGGAAGGCTTGGGAATGTCTTCCCAGGGCAGCTCCAAGCACTCACAGCCACCAGCACTCCCCTGCCCCACTCCAGCACATTAAAAGTGGGAATAATTCCTAAATAAATAAGAGGATGAAAGGTTAAAGCTCTTCTTCCTTATCACACAGTGATGCAGAGAAACCATGAAAACACCAAGTCCTTCAAGTATTTTTTTTTTTTTTTAAAGAAAACATAGAACCCCACTGGATTTTTTGGCCAAACTTCCAGAGGCTCAGGGCACTTCGGGGTGATGGGGGAGAAGGTGCAAAGTGCTGGAGCACAGAGGTAGGACACGGAGAGCTCCCAGGGCACGGAAATCCGACAGCTCCGTCGTAGGAAACGCTTTTGCTTCAGCAGCTGCACCTTCACCACGTCCCTCAAACGTTGGGAGTGGGAGCAGCCCCACCCAACCTGCAGGGACAAGAGGATTTAGGCCAGATGTGATCCTAAAAACAGGGCGGAATTCCCGATTCCTTGGGTTTTGTCATTTAAAACTCCTGGCCGTGCTGCTGGACATATTCCCATTGTCCATTTGCATTCAGAGCCTCGAGGAAAGGACGCAGAGGAGGAAAAGCACGGGGGTGATTCCCAGATTTTCTCAGTCTGAATAAATGGACAACCACATCAACACCTCTCCTGTCTGCTTTAATTTGGAGGCTGGAAAATTTGTCCTGTGAGAAGCAACTGAAGGAGCTGGAGGTGTTTACCCTGGAGAAAAGGAGGATCAGTGGGACCTTATTGCTCCCTACAGCTCCCTGGAAGGAGGCTCTGGTGAGGTGGGGGTTGGTCTCTTCTCCCAGGTAACAAGTGACAGGATATTTTTAGGAAAAAGAAAAAATTTAGGAAAAAATTTTGTTTTAAAAAAAAATTTTGGCTTTAAAATTTTTTTTTGGGAAAAAATTTTTCACCGAAAGAATAATAAAGTACTGGAATTGTCTTCCCAGGGAGGTGGTGGAATCTCCATCTCTGGATGTGTTTAAAAAAAAGACTGGACTTGGCACTTGGTGCTGTAGTCTTGTTGAGGTGTTAGGACATAGGTTGGACTTGATGATCTTAGAGGTCTCTTCCAACCTCATTATTCTGGGATTCTGGGATTAGAGGCCTCAAGTTGCACCTGGGGAGATTTAAATTGGATATTAGAGTGGGGAAAAAAAAATCATAGACTGGGTTTTGCAGAGATTTTCATAGAGAAAAATCTGTATCAAGTTCCCATGGCAGTGAACAGCCATCAGTGCTGGCCAGCACAGGGACAAGGCTGGAAAGAGGGGGAAGAAATGATGGAGAAATTCTTGGCTACAGCTCCAAGAAAGAGAAACTCTTGCTGCTGCCAGGCCACGATGGGGCAGGGAAAAAGCCCTGGAGGCTCCCAGGCTGCAGCACGTCCCCGGGGGCAGGAGCAGTGGTCCCTGCTGGAGCAGAGCTCGGGATGCTCTCACTCACCGCTCGATGATGCTGTTGTTGAACTGCAGATCGCAGGCCACCGACCTCATCTGCTCCAGCAGCTCCTGCATCCTGCAGGGACACAGGCAGCCCTGATTCCTGCATTTTAGGGGAAAATCCAGCCCTGATCCCTGCAGGGACACAGGCAGCCCTGATTCCTGCATTTTAGGGGAAAATCCAGCCCTGATCCCTGCAGGGACACAGGGAGCCCTGATTCCTGCATTTTAGGGGAAAATCCAGCCCTGATCCCTGCAGGGACACAGGCAGCCCTGATTCCTGCATTTTAGGGGAAAATCCAGCCCTAATTCCTGCATTTCATGGGAAAATCTAGCCTTAATTCCTGCAGGGACACAGGCAGCCCTAATCCCTGAATTTTAGGGGAAAATCCAGCCCTAATCCCTGCATTTTATGGGAAAATCCAGCCCTAATTCCTGCAGGGACACAGGCAGCCCTAATGCCTGCATTTTAGGGGAAAATCCAGCCCTAATTCCTACATTTTATGGGGGTAAATCCAGCCCTAATTCCTGCATTTTATGGGGGCAAATCCAGCCCTAATTCCCGCACCTTTAGGGGCAAATCAAGCCCTAATTCCTGCATCCTGTAGGGCAGATCCAGCCCTAATTCCTGCATCCTGCAGGGCAGATCCAGCCCTAATTCCTGCATTTTACAGGGCAGATCCAGCCCTAATTCCTGCATCCTGCAGGGCAGATCCAGCTCTAATTCCTGCATCCTGCAGGGCAGATCCAACCCTAATTCCTGCATCTTGCAGGGCAGATCCAGCCCTAATTCCTGCATTTTACAGGGCAGATTCAGCCCTAATTCCTGCACTGTCAGTCCCTGCTGCCCTGGGAGCAGCTCCTGTGCAGGGCTGGGATGCTCTGCAGGGCACGGAGCAGGGGTCACACCCAGCAGGGTCCCAGTTTCCAGCCCTGCAGACACAGAACCCACAGAACCTGAGGGAGTTCTGTCCCCAGCCCCCGTTCCCAAGTGTGGGGAGTGGGTTTGTGGAGAGTTCTCAGGGTCTGATGCACAGCATGCAAACTTTGAGGTAAAAATACTGATTTAGAAACGTTATGGGTATTGTTGAGAGAGAAATGGAGCTAGAAAAACGTTCCAACAGATGGCCTTGCAAATAGGACTAGATTGGAGAAATAGAGCTGTGAAAGATGCATTCTAGTGGGACTCACAAGGGGTAGTTTTGATGATTGGCTTTAAGGCACTTACAGCATGGTGTGACAAAAAGTTAATAAGCTAAGAAACTCTTACAGTGCTTTGTAATTAGGAAATAGTCAGCTTCTGGTTGTGATGGTGTGAACTGTGACATCTGTATTGTCTCAACCTTCAAATGAGACTGAAAGTGGAATAAAAATTATCTCTGACTCCAAAAAAAAGTGTTATCCAACAGCAAGGACTCACCGCAGAGCCATCTCCTGGCCAGCCTGGCTCAGGGGGACGGGGGAAGGAGGTGCAGGAGGAGCCAAATTCCATTTCTCCACCTGGAGAAGCCTGTCCAGAGCCTGTGGAGATGGGATAGAGATGGAGATGAGATGGAGATGAGATGGAGATAGATGGAGATGGAGATGAGATGGAGATGGAGATGAGATGGAGATAGATGGAGATGAGAGGGAGATGAGAGGGAGATGGATGGAGATGGAGATGGAGATAGATGGAGATGGACGGAGATGGAGATGGAGATGGATGGAATGGAGATGAGATGGAGATGGAGATAGATGGAGATGGATGGAGATGGATGTAGATAGATGGAGATGGAGATGGATGGAGATGGAGTGTCCTGGCAGTGCCCAACCAGCCCGTGGGGCTGACCTGGGCCCAAACGCTCAGAGGCACCCACAGAGTGACACAGCACTGCTCCGGGACAAACGATTAATGAAAATAACCCAGGAGCAGCTCACTACCAGGGGCTGTGGCCCAGCCCAGCAGCTTTGCTGTGGCAGCTGGAGCCAAAGCAGCATTTCCTCCTGTTACAATTCTCATTTATTGGGCGCAGACCCCCCGTGCCAGCAGCGCCTTTGCCAAAGGTTTGCCCACTCCCTGCTGACACAAAGCACCACCTCCAGCTTGGATCACCCACCAAAAGCTACAGCAAGGGGTTGAAAAGGCCCAGATGAGCCCAGGGGCTCCGGGAGGAGGGCAGGGAGCAGGAGGAGCTGTGACACCTACGCCCTGCAGGCAGTCCTGGCACTCCATCATCTCCACGCTGCAGGCACTGATGTGGTTGCTGAGCCTCTTCAGCTGCTTCCTGATCTCACAAACTTTCCTGGAAAGAGAAAATTATGTCAAAGCTCCCAGACAACACGTGGCAGCGTTAATTTTATTTTTTTTTAACGTGTGTGTGTGTTTTAATTGCACGCTGCTTTTTGCAGACCTGGCTGGGTTCAGAATCTTGAAGGGGAGCAAATGAGTCAGGGCATGTTGGAATTGCAGCTGCAGCAGCCACCATCGGCCAGGTTATCCAAACAGCACTAAGAGCTAATTAATCAGGGAAAGTTGATTGCAAATGAGGCACCTCAGGCCTATCACTTCACGAAGCACAGGCTGGGCCTCTTGTTCCTACCCAAAAAAAGGCTGCTCACACCCAGCAGGCACATTTTAACACCCAGTTGTGTTAAAAAAAATAAAAATATTTGGTTTGGGTTTAAAAAAAAATGAAGGAAAGAATATTTCAGGTGAATGATCCACCTCAAGCCCCCAGAAAAACAACCACAAACAAACCCTGGCAGGAAACAAAACAGGACAATTAAAATTGAAGTAACAAGAAATTAAAAATATCCAGCTGTGACTCATGGGGACAGGAAAACAGGTACAAAAATACCCCAGGAAAACATGGAGAAGGATTTTTCCTCCCTGTGAGCAGAGGAAAAACCCTGCTTTAGTGTCCTGCACTGCATGGATTTTGAGGGGCTTCACATCCAGGGAGGAATCCCAATCCAAAACAGAATTCAAACAGAAACGTGGGCGAGTCCAGGGCTTCCCTCTGGCTGCCCTGGGACCCTGGAGGGGTCAGGAACCCCCTGGACAGAGCCCCCAGAGACACTGGCTGTGATCTCTGGCCATGGAAAAGAGTTTGCAATCTTACAGGATCAATTACCAGCTCTGGGTGTTTGATATAAGTCATAATTAAGTGTGGCACGGGTGCAAAAGTAAAATTTTAGGATTCTAGATCAGGGTCCAAAGGGGACAAGCTGGAGGAAATTGGGTGTGCCTTGTCCTTTTTCTCCTTCTCCATGCCCTCCATGTCTCACTGTGGTGTTGGCATTTTTCTGTTGGTTCAGGCTGGGGACACACTGTCCAACGTAGGTGACAGATATTGGCACGTTATTGTAAATCCAGCCCAGGGAGTTTCTGGTATTTAATGTTTGTCACATCCCACTGAGGGCAGAGCCCCACACGCTGCCCTGCAGGACAGAGCTGGGCAGGGCAGCAGAACATGTGAGAGATCAACAGAATAAACAACCTGGAAACCAGCACAGACCAATTCTGGCTTCTGCTTTGGCAGGGGGCTGACAGACAGAGACTTTTACAATCTCAGAATCATCAATACCTCAGATTCTGACAAATCTGAGAAATTTAATTGCCTGTGGTGTGATGAGGAGACTGGGACACAGCTCCTGTCCCAGAGTGAAACCTGCCTTTAGTGAGGGTTGGCAGCACAGAAAGCCCTGCTGGGACAAGCTGGGACTGGGAATGGGAAAAGGATGAGGAAAGATTGGGAAAAAAATTGGGGAAAAAAACTGGGGAAAAAAAACTGGGGAAAAAAATGGAGAAAAAGAACTGGGAAAAAGAACTGGGGGAAAAAAACTGGGAAAAAGAACTGGGAAAAAAAAATGGGAAAAAACTGGGGAAAAAAAACTGGGGAAAAAGAACTGGGGAAAAAGAACTGGGGGAAAAAAACTGTGGAAAAAACCTGGGAAAAAGAACTGGGAAAAAGAACTGGGGAAAAAGAACTGGGAAAAAAACAGGGAAAAAAACTGGGATAGTGCAGGGAAAAGGCCAGGAGGAGGCTGGGAGAGCACAGGGACAGGGCAGCCCCTGCCCGCAGCTCCTGGAGAAATTCTGAACATCCAAATCCAACTCCCAGCCTAAAAATCCCTCTGCTTGTAAATCTGCTCCCCCAGAAATGGGATGGGGTCAAAAACGGGTTTAATTGTAAAGTATTCCAGAAACTCCTCCTCCCTCCACCCACCCCGGCAGCCCAGGGGAGGCTGCTCCTCTCCAGAGCAACCTTGCCATGAAAATCCAATTTTTCCAACATCCTCTCCTCACCTGCCGCCCCCTCCCTGCTGCCCCAGGCTGGGGATTGCTCTCAATTACCGCGGGGTAATTTGCTTTTTGCATTATTCCCCAAGCACCGTTTAGCAGAAAATCATTCCCAGGGAGTGGATCTCTCTGTCTCAATAGCGATTCTGTCCTGCTGAAATAACCTCTCCCCCCCACGCCAGAGCAGCTTGAACTCCAGCTGCAAGTTTAGGGTTAGGCTTTTTAAAATAGAAAAACTTAAAGATAAACTTTTAAAAATAGAAT
This sequence comes from Lonchura striata, assembly GCF_050655825.1. Taxonomy (NCBI): domain Eukaryota; kingdom Metazoa; phylum Chordata; class Aves; order Passeriformes; family Estrildidae; genus Lonchura; species Lonchura striata. The sequence goes on along the minus strand of NC_140728.1, from coordinate 6,833,463 downwards.
ATTTGTATAATTTAATAAAATATTATATTTTATATGAAAATGTGTATAAATGTTAATATTAAAATACTACATATTAAATGATACGTTATTATAATTATAAATTGTTTAAATATTTAATATTAAAATTATATTATATTATATTATATTATATTATATTATATTATGTTATGTTATGTTATGTTATATTATATTATATTATATTATATTATTTAACATTAAAATTCTATTGTATTAAAATATAATATTTTTAAATATGAGCTTTTTAAAATATAAACTTCAAATAGCAGGGCAGAACTACGGGACAGGAGCCAGCCCACACAGTGGGACTTCACAGAGCTTTTTGAGGGTTTTTCACCCCTGTGCAGTCCCTCAGCATTTCCCAAAATCCCCATTTCCAAGCAGATCCTTGGCGGGTTCCTACAAAATCCCAAATCCCTGGGTGGGGCTGGTACCTCATCCTGCTGCTGTGCAGGGCCAGGGCCTCCTGGTACTGCTGCACACATTCGTTCTGGAAAATGGACAGAACCCTCCTGGCCAGGCTCCCCAAATTCAGCCTAAACCCAGGAATAAAAGAGAGAAAAAACACCATTATTTCCTCCAAGATGTAAAAAGGAACATCAGAGGAGGCCGAAAGCTCCTACAGCGTGGAGAAAGAGGGGCTGGGTGCTGAGAAAGGAGTGACAGGGGAGACCAAGCCTGGCTGTGATGGAGAGGGAGGTTTTGGGGGATTCAGGGCCCTGCTGAGGAGTCTCTGCCTCGGAATTTGAGGTAAATGCTCGAGGTTAGACTGAGCATGAAGTGGGACAAAGGAGTTTGTGGGGTTCCACCTCCCTGCTGCACGCCGAGGTGAGAATTGTATTTCTTCCTTGCCTAAATTCCCCTGGTTTTGGTAAAAAACCCAAAGGAGGATTCTTAAAGGTACAAAATCCATCAGGCGCTTCGCTGCCACGGGAAGTGAAGCAGACAGGGAAGCAGGGACACTTCCAAAATCAGCATCTCCGTGGGAAAAAAAGGCTTCAGGGCAAGTCCTGGTGAGCAGCAGCCTGCCACGGGGCTGTCCCCTCCTCCGGCACAGGGATGTCCCCAGAGCAGCTCCCTGTCCCCTCCTTGTACAGCTGCTCCCACAGCTTCACCTCCAGGGCTTCAGGGCTTGAAACCTTCCCTGGAAGAGCTCCCGAAGGAAGAGCCAGCACAGGAACCACCTCCAGCTGCCTCCCACAGCTCCAGGGACAATTTTGACCCTGTGGGACCCAGCCAGAGCCACCCAGCACTGGAGAGCCCCACAAGGGGCAGCTCCTGGGGAGGGGACAGGGCTGGGACTCACTTATCCAGCTTGTGGATTTGTTCCTCGTTGTAGCTCAGCCCTGGGGAGGAAAAACACGGTCACCACACATTTCCTGCTGGCAGCCCCAGGAATGGGCAATGCCACGAGGCACAGGGGTGGCTCAAGGGGATTTTCCTGGCTCAGGACACAGAAACAGAAGCTCTGCAAGGTCCTCTCAGCCCAAACCGTTCTGTGGTTTGAGGGTTCCATCAGGCAGCTGCTGGTGCCCCAAAACCATCCATTTCCCCACGGGGACAGTGCAGGGACATCCCTGCCCCGTGCCCCCAGCCCAGCACTCACTCAGACACGTCCTGGCCTTCTTGAACTGCCTGTAGATCACCTGCATCTTCTCCAGGCAGCATTCCATCTGCTGGATGCTGCAATGGACAGGGAAGGGGGCGTGAGGCCCCTCGGGAGGGAGGGAGGGCTGAGGCTGGGGTGGAATCATCATTTTGGAGTGAAGTTATCACTCAGGGCTGGAATGTGACCCTGCTGCAGGGACATCACCCCGTGGGTGGCTGTGCCTGGCAGGGGACCTGCTCCATCCCCTGCCTGGGGACAGCCAAGGGGCACCAGGGGTTGCACCACACACCTTTTGTCTTCGTGCATTTGCTGCCTGTCCTTCAGCAGCTCGGCCAAAATCCCATCCAGGGCCCCCTGGAAGTCGAAGATGCCGTGGGAGCACTGGGAGAGCTCCTCATCCACCTGCAGAGGAGGGGACAGGCTGGGACCAGCTGCTCTGCGAGCCCTGGGGGCTCCTGGGCTGGGGATGCTCCTCACCCTCTGCAGCCTCATCTTCACCACATCCAGCCCTGCTGGGCCCCTGCCGGCCTCGTACCTGAGGGAAGGCAGAGAATGAATATTCCTGGAGGAGGATTTGAGGGAAGGCAGAAAATGAATATTCCTGGAGGAGGATTTGAGGGAAGGCAGAGAATGAATATTCCTGAAGGAGGAAACAATCCAGCTGTCACTGGGGCTCAGGAATCCACCTCGTGCTGGGGTCCTGGGGGGCTGCAGCCCAGATTTCAGAGTGCCAGATCTGAGCCAGGAGATGCAAAGTGCTGATCTGCTAAAACCTCGCCCCGTTGCGTCCGATTTGTCCCAAAATTGTGGGTTTTACACCCGCCGGCTCCAGGCCAGCCGGGATCTGTCTGTGTGCCCGCAGCTGGCACCGGAGCTCTGGGTGAGCGTGGCACAGGGGCCAAGTCAGCAGAAATCTTCCTGATGCAGAGCTGGAAGGGATGGGAGAGCCAGAGCAGGCAGCTGCAGCACGGCTGCTCCTGGCACTCCAGCCCCGAGGCTGCACTCAATGGCAAGCCATGTGTCCCTGGTTTTTTTTGTTTTTTTTGTTTTTTTTTTTTTTTTAAATTTTTTTTTTTTTCAGATGAAATGGAAATTAAGAGACTTTGCTAAACGGCACAGAATGAAAGAACAGCAACCCAGCGGCAAAGAATTTTCCACTACAACAGCAACAAGAAAAAAAGCAGCAGAAAAGCAAAATTTCTGTGGGTTGCTGGAGATAAAATGGGTTCAGCTTGGCCCAGGGCAGCTGGGTGGGAAGGAGGGTGTGGGGAAGGGGAAAGTTGAGGGCAGCCCAGGGTTTCTCCATAAACAAATAAAAATAAAAATAAAAATATATAGAAATAAGAAATAGAAATAGAAATAGAAATAGAAATAGAAATAGAAATAGAAATAGAAATAGAAATAGAAATAGAAATAGAAATAGAAAGTGGGGATTCCTGGAAGGAAATGGGACCTCTCCCCATGGCTGGTGGGATGTTGGATCTCTGGGAATGCAGCCCAGCTCTCCAGGGCTGGGGTTGGTGATAGGGGCCAGACCCCCATGGGGTCCTGGAGCTGGTACCATCCTGCTCTTTATTTTATCCCAATTGTCTCCATTTTCCTTTCCCTGGAGCTGGCAGCAGCCCTGGCTCCCCCCTGCTCGAGGGCCGCAGCAGTCAGAAAACCCCAGAGCAGGAGCCAGTCAGGACTAACTCTGGCCTCCTGTGAAATCATCAAAAACTGAAGCAAAGAGGGAGAAACAGCCAGAGTGGCTCATTCCCCAGGCAGCAAAAAAGCCTCCTACCTCCAAAAAATCAGCTTATTCCTGCTTTTTCCTTATTCCTGACTATCCAGGCACCTTTGAGAGCCCCATGCCTCAGCAGGCAGAGGCCAGAGGCTGCAAAGCTCACTTACAGCACGTGTGTCTTCCCCTGGGTGAGCTGCAGGCAGGCGAGCACGGAGTGAGCCCCTCTCCTCTGCTCCAAAATCCTGCAGCACTCCGTCCTCAGGTTCCCTCTGCCACGAGAGAAAACACCCTGGAATGACAGATCCATCCGGGCAAGGGCATGGGCATGGGGCTGGTGGCTTCTCTCAGGCTGCTCGGGGACAGTGGGGGCTGGATGAGCCTAAAGTCGGGTGTGGCTGCTGGTTGGAGGGGCTCTCACCCTCTGTGCACTGTCCTGCCCCAGCAGGAGCAGGCAGGGCAGTGACATTCATCAGGGATTCATGGAATGGTTTGGGTGGGAAGGGACCCAACAGGAGCAGGCAGGGCAGTGACATTCATCAGGGATTCATGAAATGGTTTGGGTGGGAAGGGACCCGACAGGAGCAGGCAGGGCAGTGACATTCATCAGGGAATCATGGAATGGTTTGGGTGGGAAGGGACCCAGCAGGAGCAGGCAGGGCAGTGACATTCATCAGGGATTCATGGAATGGTTTGGGTGGGAAGGGACCCTAAAGGTCATCTCATCCCAACCTCTGTCCCGGGCAGGAACAGCTCAACAGATGCACGCAGTGATGGCAACAACAATAACGACAACAACAACAACAACAACACAACAACATACCAACAGCAACACACCAACAGCACAACAACAACACACCATCAACAACACACCAACACCAACACGCCACCAACAACACATCACCAACAACACACCACCAACAACACACCACCAACACACCACCACCACCAACATGCCACCAACATACCAACAACACACCACCAACACCACCAACACCAACACCACCACCACCAATAATACTTCTGTTCTTTTCCTCAGCCTCTCCTAAACTGAAAAAAGCGACCCAAAAGGAACAAAAAGAGGACAGGAGCATCCTCACAACACTGAGGAGTGTTTCCTCCCGGTGCAGCCCCATGGGGGCACAGTGCCCCTCGTGCCCTGCTCCCTCCAAGTCCCCCAGGACTCTACCCCACCGTCCCCCTGGTCTGCAGTAGCTGGGAGAGGCTGGGACGCCCTAACTGGACCCAGCCCAGCGCCGTGGGCAGGCTGTGTCCCCTGCCTGCCCGCAGGGGCTCTGTCACTCACATCACCCAGTGGAGGCCCCTGGCCAGCAGCTCCCGGCCCCGGCGCAGAGCCCGGCCCAGGCGCAGCGTCTGGTGAGCGGCACCCACGGCACTCTGCAAGGCAAAGGGCACTGCCAGGGCCTGTGCCGGGCACAGGGCACTGCCAGCACACTGCCACACACACCCACCTTGGCTGCACTGCAGTCGGCCACCACGTCCATCCTGGGCACGAACTTTGGGAATTCCAGCGCCGCTGCAAAGACAGGCAGGGTCGGGGGGTTTGGTCCCCAGCTGGTGGTGTGGGCAGCCCCCACCCACCAAATAAACCCTGAGGCCGCTCAGGATTTCAGCCTCAGTGCAGCCCTCCAAGATATTTTGGGAGCATGGATGAAGGCAGGAATTCCCTGCAAAGGCCAGAGTGGTGCGTGGTCATGGAGTGGCAGCACATGGCAGGGGAAAACTGACCCTGAAATCCCCTAATCCTGCTCCAGGGACCAGAAACAGGACTGGGAGGTGGCACTGGGAACTGGAATCAGGGTTGGGAATTGGCACTGGGAACCTGCTGCTGGTACTGGGGTCACTGCTGGGAATGGGGACTGGCACAACCTGGCAGTGGGAAAAGCAACCAGTCTGGAGAACTGGGAACCCCAGCGGGAACTGGGATCCAGGTCAAACGCTGCCCAAGCCCCAGGAGCTGGGATCACACAGTAAATGGGCCCATCAGCCAGCTGGGAAATGGGAAATCTCTCAGGATAATAACTGGAACAAATCCCTCTTCCAGCAGCCACTCTCCAACCAGCCACACTCACGGTCTCGGTACCGGACCCCCACCACGTCCTCGGGCTGCTCCGAGGTGCTCAGCAAAGTCAGGGGGCTGCTCTCTGTGGTTTTGCAGAAATTGTGAGCTTGTAGATTGGGATCCAGCTCATACAGGTGTCCTTCAAAAAAATATTCTTGGTGGTGAGGGACTATATTTGTCTGTTTGTAGACGGCATCTAAAAACTTGGTGGTACTGAAATGGAGAAAGAAGGGAAAGGATGGGGATAAGCAATGAGGTGAGCACACAGATACCCATCCCTTTAGCAGCCTGCTGCCCTCAAAATACCAAGATGTTGATATTTTCTCTTAGCAAAGTATCAGACAAGGTGAGCAGAGCACGCTGGACCTCTCTGTGTGCTCACAGCTCTGTTAGTGCTCTCCCAGCAAAAGCTGATTTGAGCCTGCTGTGTTTTAACCTGGCTTGGGAGCAGTGCAAAAGGAATGGTGCTGCCCCCAGGTTCCCCTATTGAAGTGAGGTGAAATCACAGCTCCACTCCCAAATTTACCTCCAAGCCAGCCTTACGTGTTGTAGGAGTGGATGTAGATGCGATGGGAGGACGCCTGCTGCAAGGAGAACACGTCCACCACGATCCTGTGCAAAATGTCGTTGGTTCCTGCAAAAAACTGGTCAAATCCCCAGCATTTCTCCTGGTCCACCTCCAGGATATTCGCCAGGATGGGGATCAGCTGGTCCTTCAGCCCCCTGCAAAGGGAGAAGAGAGGTTGGCATGGGCTGGTGTAACCCCGAGTCACAAACACTGCCCTGCACTCCCTTCTCCTGTCTGGAAAGCAGAGATCTGGTCTGAAAGCTGTGACAGCTGGAGATGAAAGGTTGCTCTGCCTTGTTAACCCCCCCTGGGCTGTCTGAGGGCACGGGAGCTGCAGCCCCAGCAGGGTCACTCACGTGGAGAGGCGGCAGGTGATGGGCAGCTCGTAGCTCCACTCGATGGTCCCGTTCTCCTGCCTCTGGATCCCTGCGATGGCCCCAGGAGGCTTCTCCGTGGTGATTCTGTACCTGTGGGGAGGGAATTGTTGCTGCTGACTCCAGCCAAGCGGGCTCTGTTTGGGCACTGAGTCCCTCGGGTGGAGGGAAAGGGCAGAGCCTGGAAGTGCTGGGAAAGACATGATTCACTGAGGGAAAAAAAGTGCCCAGAGGGAAAATACTGCAAGGAGCAGTCCAAACCTTCCAAGTGAGCACTAACCCTGCCTCCCCTTCTGTGGGAATGCAGAGCTTCCCTCTGGCTGCCCTGGGACCTTGGCAGGGGTCAGGAACCCCCTGGACAGAGCCCCCTGAGACACTGGCTGTGATCTCTGCCCATGGAAAAGAGTTTTCAATCTCACAGGATCAATTACCAGCTATGAGTGTTTGATATAAGGAATAATTAAGTGTGGCACGAGTGCAAAAGTAAAATTTTAGGATTCTAGATGAGGGGTCCAAAGGGCACAAGACGGAGGAAATTGGGTGTGCCTTGTCCTTTTTCTCCTTCTTCATGCCCTCCATGTCTCACTGTGGTGTTGGCATTTTTCTGTTGGTTCGGGCTGGGGACACACTGTCCAACGTAGGTGACAGATATTGGCACGTTCTTGTAAATGCAGCCCAGGGAGTTTCTGGTATTTAATGTTTGTCACATCCCACTGAGGGCAGAGCCCCACACGCTGCCCTGCAGGACAGAGCTGGGCAGGGCAGCAGAACATGTGAGAGATAAACAGAATAAACAACCTGGAAACCAGCACAGACCAATTATGGCTTCTGCTTTGGCAGTGGGGCTGACAGACAGAGACTTTAACAATCTCAGAATCATCAACACCTCAGATTCTGACACCCTTCCAGCTGTTTAGCCTGGAGGTCATGGGAATGCATTTTACAGAATCCTGGGATTATCTGGCTTGGAAGGGACCTGGTTCCAACCCCCTGCTATGGGCAGGGATGCCACCTACTCTCAGTGCCCCATCCAAGCATCCCATTTGGAGGGAAAACATGGCAAATATGACATGGATTCTTCCCCACGCTGCACACACACCACCCCCAGCACAGCCCCACTCCCAGCCACAGCTGGGCACGGCACCTACATGATCTCCTTGTTCCTGCGGGGTCCCCCGAAGGGCACGAAGGGCAGGCTGCCCGTGGCAGCGTGGTAGAAGGTGACACCAATGCTCCAGAGGTCCACGGTGACACCAAAGGCCTTCTGCTGCGGCTTGCGCAGCACGGCGCGCTCGTACACGTCGGGGTGCTGGGGGGAAGCGCAGAGAAATAGGTCCTACCCAAAAAATATCACCTGGAACAGCTCTGGGTCATCCCCAAAAAACATCAGCTGCAACACAGCTCTGGGTCCTCCCAAAAACCTGTAACACAGCTCAGGGTCCTACCCAAAATCCTGTAACAGAGCTCTGGGTCCTGCCCAAAAACCATCACCTGGAACAAAGCTCTGGGTCCTACCCAAAAAACCATCACCTCTAACAGAGCTCTAACCCAAAATCTTGTAACAGAGCTCTGGGTCCAACCCAATAACCATAAACTGCAACATCTCTGGGTCCTCCCAAAAACCATCACCTGCAACCCTGCCACAAAGCACTGAGCCCCTCCCCTTCCAAAAACACGGGTCAGGCTCTCCAAGTCCCTGCTGCTCCCAAGCCACTCAGCTGCAGGATGGAGGGACAGGGACCAGCCTCCCCCAGGACCACCAGCCTGGGATATGCCCTACTCACGAGATACTCCTCTGTCCCATAGACAGACACAAACTTTTCATCGTCCTCCAGCTCCCGGGCGGCTCCGAAATCCGTCAGTTTGTAGATGCTCTGCCCGTCCTCTCCCACCAGCCTCATGATGTTGCCGGGTTTGATGTCTCTGTGCACGACGCCGTTCTCACGGAGGTGGTTCATCCCTGCCACTGGCACACGGGGGAAGCAGCATTTGTGTGGGGGGCTCCAGGGGGCTCAGTTGGAGTTTAGGCATGAGAAAAGGGCTGGAGAGGGGGTAAATCCCACGGTGGTTTGATTTAGATGGGGATCTGTTACATCGCGCTTGGACACACCTTTCCCCATTCCCTGGGACCCCTGTGACTCTGATCAGATAACCCCGGACCCTCCTTCCTGCCCTGACAGGGTTGGTGGAGAGCCAAGGAGCCCTCCCTGCCCAAAGCCTGGATAAACCCCTGACATTTCCTGTTTGTTCTCTTTTTGCCCCGCTCTTTCCCTTGGACATCACAGAATAAAGAGAGCTGAACAACTACATCGGGGTAAGAGCCTCTTTTGGCAATCTTTGCCATCTCCTGATATTCCTCCCCTCAAAGCCTCAGATCTCTGGGCTAGCTTGATAATTTAGGGGCTGAGAGGGGAGAACCATCAGGGATCAGTGTGACTGGGGGGATGGAGAGATGAGGACATGGGCACAGCCCTTTGCCACAGCAGCTTCCCAGAGCAAGGAGAAACCCTCAAGACAGCTCAACCCCACCCTGTTCAGGGCTGCAGCTCCTGACCCCTCACTCCATTGCAGGGCTGGTACCTGCAGGGTCCCCAGCACTGCAGGGTCCCCAGCTGGAGGGTCTCGGTCCCTGCTGGTGGCCCCTGACCCCCACACTCACCCACACACTGCAGCACGATGAGGAACTCGGACTCTGCCAGGCCAAAGGCATTGGCTGGGTCTTCCAGCACGTTCAGCAGGCTGCCACTGGAGCAATATTCCATCACCAGCACCTTCTGCTTGCTGCTGCCCTGCGGGGGGAGAGGCCAGGAGGGCTCAGCCAGCCCCATGTCCCAGCACTGGCCTGTCCCCCCAGCCAGGCAGGACCAGGTCCCCTCCCGTGGCTGGGGAGCCCCAGGGTGTCCCAGAGGGGTTCCCACTCACTGTCTCCTCCACGGCAAATAATTTGACAATGTTTTTGTGGTTCAGCTTCCGCAGCATCTCGAACTCTCTCATCTGCACCTCCTGGGGCCGCAGGTAGCTGGCATTGTTAAACACCTTCACTGCAACCAGCTCCCCCGATTTCTGGGAGAAGAACAAAAAGAGGCAATGAAAACACGATGCCGTGGATGTGCAAAGCAGCTCCAGGAGCTCCGTCCCGGCTCCCACGCCCCGCTCGGGATGTAAATGCTGCCTCTGCAGCAGGTCCGCTCCGCTGCACAAACAAACCGCTGCTATTCACCTCCCTGCTCTTCCTGTCCCTGCGCCCACGTGCTGCGTGTCGCTGCGTTTGTTTATGCGGCCCCACGGAAAATTCCCGTGTGGAGCCGGGGCCGGCAGCTCCCCGAGCGATGCGGATGTTCACAGCCCAATCTCGCAGCCTTTTGCTCAATACACTTCAAAGGCTGCTGAGGAGGAGAGCCCGCTCCAAGCCCGACAAGTGTTTGCATGAAGTATGCAAATGGCCAAGGATGGGGTTTTCAAAACCTCTGGGCATTCCCCGGAAAACAGCAGCTTCTTCCCCCTGGAGCCGCCTGTGAGCGCCCCAAAATCCGCCCTCGACCCGCCGGGCAGGGGAAGGAGCCCCGTGGAAAATGAAAATAAAACGCAAAGCAGCGCCTGAGCTGCTCCGCAAGCAAGGATCTCCGGCAGGGCGAGCGGAGCGGAGCTCGGGCATCCCCCGGCGCGGCAGGGACGGGGCCAGCGGGGCTCGGGAGGTTTGGGGTCCCGCTCACCTTGTTGCGGGCTTTGTAGACCGAGGCCGTGGCCCCCTGGCCCAGGAGGTCCTCGGTGCTCCACAGGTAGTTGGGGGTGCTCTGCATGTCCGGCGGGAAGCGGGGGGCTCACCCCGGGGAGTCTGACCCCCCGAGCCCGAGCCTTTCCCCCGCGGGAGCCGCCGCTGCCCCGGGCAGCCCCGGGGCCGAGGCTGGGCTCGGAGCGAGCCCCGGCGCTGCCGGCAGCCGCCGGCCGGGACGTGCCGGGGCCGGGAGCGGAGCGGGGCGAGCGGCGCCTCCCCGGCCGGGAACCGAAACCCGCGGATTGCAAAACCCGCCCGGCGAGCACGGCCCCGCTGCAGGAGGAAACGCCTCAGCTTCCTGCTCGAGAAAAGACTTCCCAGCCGGGCTGAGTCCCCGGCACACCGGAATGGATCCCCGGCACGCCGGGCTGGTATCCCCCAACACACCGGGCTGAATCCCCGGCACACCGGGCTGTATCCCCAACACACCGGGCTGTATCCCCGGCACACCGGGCTGTATCCCCCGACACACCGGGCTGTATCCCCAACACACCGGGCTGTATCCCCGGCACACCGGGCTGTATCCCCCAACACACCGGAATGGATCCCCGGCACACCGGGCTATATCCCCCAACACACCGGAATGGGTCCCCGGCACACCGGGCTGTATCCCCAACACACCAGGCTGTATCCCCGGCACACCGGGCTGTATCCCCGGCACACCGGGCTGTATCCCCCAACACACCGGGCTGTATCCCCGGCACACCGGAATGGGTCCCCGGCACACCGGGCTGTATCCCCCGACACACCGGGCTGTATCCCCGGCACACCGGGCTGGTATCCCCCAACACACCGGGCTGTATCCCCAGCACACCGGAATGGATCCCCGGCACACCGGGCTGTATCCCCGGCACACCGGGCTGTATCCCCGGCACAACGGGCTGTATCCCCAACACACCGGGCTGTATCCCCCGACTCACTGTGGGGGATGTGGGATGCAGGATCCAGGTGACACACAGGGTGCAGAGCTGGATGTGGGGTGAAAAGTGGAATGTAGGACAGGGTGGGATGTAGGATGCTGGATCCAGGTGACACACAGGGTGCAGAGCTGGATGTGGGGTGAAAAGTGGGATGCAGGATGCAGAGGAGGGTGCAGGGTGAAGAGCAGGACAGAATTGGATGTGGGATGCAGGATACAGGGTGCAGAGCAGGATGTGGGATGCCGGACAGGGTGGGATGCAGGATGCAGGGTGGAATATGTAATGTGGGACAGGGTGGGATGCAGGATGTGGGGTTCAGGGTGGGATGCAGGGCAGGATGTGGGGTTCAGGGTGGGATGCAGGGCAGGATGTGGGGTTCAGGCCACTCTGCTGCCTCCACAGGGCAAAGGGGGCTCTCCTGTCCCTGCTCACTCTGGCTTCACCGTGACCAGCTCAGCATCAGGGTCCCACTGTCAGGAATCATTCCAGGCTGGCGTGGGTGTATCTAAGGGCTCCAAAGGTCTGAGAGTTCATCAGCCTGTGGGGCATCCAAACACTGGCACCACTTCACCAGCATGCACACAAACCCCACCCGTAATTAGTTCCTTAATTCCTGCTGAGTTTCATTTTCCCAGCCGCGGGTGAGGGTGCCTGGCACAGCCCCCGGAGCTGGCCGGGGCACTGCCCCTTTCCTGGGCTTATCCAGGGATGCCCGGGGCTGGGAGGGGGTGCCAGTCTCGGCAGCTGCAGGGGTGTGGTGACGTCGGTTTAACCACACGAAACCTGAAATCCCTTTGATTGGAGTCATTTTTGCTGCAGCTCGGCTGACAGGAAGAGAAAGGGCCGGGGTGACTTCTTGAAATTGTGTCTGGTTTTATTTTCTGTTCGTGTGAAACAGAACCATTAGTCGGTCCCCACGGTGCTGGCCAGGCTGGGAGTGCAGGGAACTCACCCCCAACACCTGCCTGCCTTCTTCCAGCCCCCTTATGCATTCTTCTGCTGTCCTTTTAAAATTCCCAGCTCATTTCCTCTCCCTGGTCGCTCCATCAGCAGGTTTTTCCTCCCAGCTGACTCCCCAGTCCCATCTGAACCCCAGGACTGGATGTGCCCACAGGGGATAACCCCTGGTGTGGTGGGACAGCGCAACTGGCAGGGACTGGGAGAGAAAAAATCCCGGCCTCGAAAGCAATTTGTGATGAGAATTCATTGTTCCAGCCGGTGGCAGCAAAGCCTGGAGAATGAAGAAGCAGCAGCGAGCTCTGTGTGCAGCAGGGACCTCGTCCTTGGGTCTGAGAATCGAGCCCAGGGGTGTCCCCAGGGTGTCACTGTGCCAAGCCTGAACCCTCCCAGCACTTCCCCCCCGCGTTTCTTTGTTAAAAACCACCAGAATGGGGTTTGTGGGGCAGGCTTGGACCCACCTGTGGTTTGATGAGGGTTTAAGAGATAATCACAGCCTCTTCTGCTGGACGGTGACCAAGGGAAAATCAAAAATCCCTTGTTATCTGTGCCACCCCGTTGCTCCCTGACCCCCAGTGACACCCCATTGCAGGGACATTGCTCTCTGACTCCTATTTCATGTTTTAAAAACAAAAAGGCACCAGCAGCGTGCCCAGCTGGCTCTAGGGTGGTGCCACAGAGGCTGCTGTGATTTTGGAATAAAAACACCCCGGATTTCCAGCTGATCCCTACAAGAGGAGATGTGGGACAGGGAGCACAGGGATGCTCACCCCAGGGACAGGGGGGACAAAATGCCTCAGTTAATCATCAAACCTCACTGAAATAAGTAATTCCTTTGAATCTGAAGAAAAGGAAGCCAAAATGACACAGCCCTGCCACGTTCCCCCTCCACATTCTGAAAAAGGCCCGTGGAAAAACCGAGATGGGGGAAAGCTGGTAATGATAAAATAACGATCCAATCCATAATCTCAATCTTAAATCCTCTTTCCTGAGACAGTTGGGGGTCCATCCTCCACAGGAAAATGATGAAGATTAAGCATTTTTAAATCAGGTCACTGCCAGGGAAGCGTTTGCCCTGGGGAATCCTGCTGTGGTGGCTGCGTGCGAGCCCAGGGTGGGGGAATCAGCAATCAGGGGGTCACAGAAAGAATGGTTTGGTTGGAAGAAACCTTTAAAGTCTTATCATTCCACAGCAGGGACACTTTTCACTATCTCAGGCTGCTCCAGCCTGGCCTGGGACACTCCCAGGGATCCAGGGGCAGCCACAGCTGCTCTGGGTACCCTCTGCCAGCACCTGCCCACCCTCCCAGGGAACAATTCTTTCCCCAAATCCCATCTAAACCTGCTCTCCTTCATCTTCAGGCCATTCCCTTGTCCTGTCACCACATCCTTGGTGTCCCCTGTCTCTGTGCCACCACGCTGCTCCCTGGAGTGTCCCCGTGTCCAGGGTGGCACCAGGTGCTCCAGGCTCCTGCAGATCCTTCCTCTCCCTCACCAGAACCTCCAGCAGCATTCCTGAGCGCTCCAGCAGCCCCCCAGGCCATGCTCTCCCTCTCTCCCACTCAACCCCAGGACATCACACACCAGCACCCTCAGGTCAGTGTTTCCACCATACCCAAAACATTTATTTCTCCAAAACTATTGCTAATGACAATGGATACATTTTGTTGCCCCAGTATGGATTTAACACTTCCAACACATCGACTCCTAATACTGTACAAGACTGTACCAAAAAGGGGAGGGGGAAGGAAAAAAAAAAAAACCAAAACAAAAAAAGGCTGTACCTCCATATTGTACAGAGTTCTATGTACAAAGTACAATTTTACACAGTTTAATATATACACCATATATATATTGGTGTAGAAGACATGAAACAGTGGAAACTTGTTTTAGCAAGAACATTCCATCCCACCACGAAACAACTGCTGCTGACAACCCCAGGTTCAGAGAGAAAAAACACAATTCCTACACTTTGCAACCCGGCTCTCCTGCCTTGCAGCAGGAATCAGAGATGGATTTCAGCAGTCGCCCTCTCCGAGCTACATCGAGCTGGGCTTTCAGAGAAGCTGCTGCTCACAAGTATTGCTCCAGCAGTTTGGCACACTCACAGTCCAACCCCTGGGCTTGGGCTGTTCCTCACACCTCAGGGCTGGTGAAGTCCACTTCAGAGGAAGGTTACTCAGTGCCTCAGAAAGGACAGGCCCACCTACGATTCCCACTGCAAACTGCTGGATGTTCACCCCGAGTGAAGCTTGGCAGATCAAGTATTGGCACGGCAGGACGCTGCCTTCCCTCTCCACCTTCCCCTCTTTTTGGCCCATGGCTGAAAAAACACTTTCATCCCAAACTACGTTAGAGGAAGCACAAAATTTAACAAAAAAAAAAAAAAAAAACAAACCAACCCCAAATCAACGAAACCCTTGCATTTTCCAGGCCTTGAAGTGCTGTTTTGGCATCTCTAGAGCCACCCAAATAGATGGTTTGCTGCTAGAACAGCCTGGAGAAGAATTCATCTGCCTTCTGGTGGGCGGGCGGCGGAACCGCTTGTGCGCGACACAGCCGGGGCCATCCCGGCCCCGCAGGCACCAGGCAGAGGGTCAAGTATTTCTGGTTTTATTTCTTATTTTCAAGTACCAGGTTGTCACACAGACACAGAGACATGCAGAGAGCCGATGTGGAAGGAGCTCAAACCCCAGAGTTCAGTCCATGAAGTGCTTGGTGTTTCCCCAGAGCGTCCCTGGGGGAAGGACGTTCCCTCCTTTCCACCTCTGGTGCTACCAGCCCACTAAGGGAACACCTTTGTGTCCCCAGCTGCATTTGTGGGGCGTTAGCCAAGGCCAGGTATGCCCAAAAAAGGGCTGGGTTTTTTAATGTGAAAGCTAAGAATATCAAAATAAATAAATCCCCAGCTTGTTAAACTCCATTTCCTGTTCTGGACAGGCCCATAAGCGATGGAAATGCCCCAGTGCTCCTGTTCTCCCCTGGTTTTGAAGCAGGTTTTGAAGCAGTTCCACACCCAGGGGAGTTCAGTGTGTTTGCACTTTGGGGCACATCCCTCAGCACCCAGGGCTTGGTCCTGCCAAGCACAGGTGCCCCTCACCTGGCCACCAGAGCAGTGCCACACCTGGGGGGACAGGGGCACCTCCTTCCCCTCCCTACTGTGCTCAGCCTCTCATGGAATCGATCCAGCTGTCTCAGCAGGGATTTTTGGGGCGTTTTTCCATCGTTCCTGATTCCTCACTGAGAGCATCACCTCCTGGAAGTGTCCCCTCCACACACAAGGGAACGTTCCCACACCCCGGCAAGGATCCGAAGTGCCGAGAACCAGAGACGTCGGTTTTTGCAGAAGAACATCTCCCAAAAGCTCCATAAATCCACAAACCTACGCCTTGCTCCACTGAATTTGAGGTTTTTGACACAGAGAAGAAGAGAAATAAGGCAGCAAGCTCCACCTGCAATGAACTTCTCCTGTCCCAGTATTGCTGGAGCTCTTCCAAGCGCGCCGGGCCGGCCCCGTACCAAGTGCAAGGTGGGGAGCTACAACAGATGGGATTTCTTGCCAAGCTGAAGTGTTTTGATTCAGTAAATAAATTTATGAGAACTTGGTTATCTTAACCTACTTTTGTGCAAGAACAATCTTGCCTTAAAAAAGAAGAAGAAAAAAAAAAAAAGAAAAAGAAAAAAATCAACAATACTCCCAAAACCCAACACATGAGGTATTCAGCACAGGAAACCCAAAGACTCCTTTTGAACAGGTATCAAAATACAGACATATACAACAACATTTTTTTTTTTCTTCTGCTGTCACAGTGCACTCTAATTATTTACTCATTTTTGTTGCAATAAAATACCCAGTACAGATAAAATGAGAGGGTTTGATCGTGTCCCACTGCTTGGACATGAAGGACAAATTTATAGTCCATAAACTTTGGACGACCTCAGAGAGGCAGAAATTAAGCAATGGTTTAAGCACACTGCTCCATTCCCAACTAGGGAAATAACCTAGAAAAGGTCTAAGCTTCAGAAACCATTCAGATTGATCACCTAAAACCATGTTTTAAAGTTTGTTTTTGTTTGTTTGTTTTTTTTTTTTTTTTTTTTTTTGCTTTGGATTATTTCAATCCAACACCTGATGAACAAGGTTCATACAAAGCACTACTGAACAGACAGACGTCATTCCAGTTATCAAACACTTCTTTTGTCTTTATATTCGACACAAACCTTACAGGAAAAGTCATGAGAAGAGGATTTCCTTGGAAGAGCTAAAATTTCTTCAGGATATGAAGGTGTGGAGTGGCATTGGTACCTCCCCAAGCAAACCACCGTGTCAGACCTGTCCACGGGGAGGGAACATTTCCAGTTCCTCCTTCCCACCTTTCCGGCAGCGACTGCTCCTAAAACACTCGTGGCAAACGCCCTCCCAGCCTCGTGTGTTCACAGAGTGAGGAGGACAAGCTGAAAATCTCCTTTTTCCCCCAGGATTTCGTGTGTGATTTTCTTGTTTCATCCCCCCCGAGGAAGAGGAAGGACGAGCTTCAGCCTGTCCTATTGCTTGTGTCAATCACAGTGCACACCAGAATTCCAGTTGAGATGCTCCGTATCCAGGTGATCCTGCCAAGCACCTTGCCCTTGGCAGCAGGATTGTCCCAGAGCTGTGGATGCCAGAGAAGCACAGTAATAATTCAGATACAGACAGTTGCTGTTACAGTAACCTGAAGTCTTTTTTAAAATTTATTTTTTTGTTTTTTATTTTCCATCTAATTCCACACTTCAGACCTTGAAGCTGGAAAAGAGCAGCTCCTCCAATGTGCTGTGCGTGGCTGAACACTTATTCTTAGGAATACTGAATGCTAGGCATAAAAATAGAAAAAGAAAATAAGGCATTAAAATGAGGCAAAGTCAATTTACAGAGATCCTGCTCTTGACACAGATTAACTTGGTCATTCTTGACCAAAAAAAAAAAAAAAAACAGAAGAGAAATAAAAAAACCCAAAAATTCTTACTAAAAAGGAAATGCCAGAAAGTTCTGCCTGAGCAAAAGAATTACAAGTTTAACCATTCTATTTATTTTCTTTTTCCCCAAAAGAACAAGTGATTCCTTGGTGGTAGAAGTCCATCAGAACCTGAGAGCGAAGGTCGCTGGTGGCACCGGTGGCATCTCCTGGAGGGGCAGGGACAGTCAGGCTCGTACCGTGGGGCTTCCCCAGGGAAGCTCAGGAGAAAAGGGAAACGAGGAATGTTCTCACCAAAACCTTCCCAGTTCCTGCACGTCCTCAGTTCAGGGCCCAGAGGAAGCTGGCTTTTTGGGAAGTCATTAATTATGGATTGATTGCTTCTGTAGAAAGGAGGTTGTGCGTGTGGGGATGGACAGGGGTGCAGGAAGACCCTGTTCCATTTTTCCAAGTATCACCCTAAATGCACGAGAAAAGGACATTTCAGCAACTCTTCTTCGTTTCTTCTTTTTTAAGTGCCAATTAAACTGACTTTGCAGTCACCAGGAACTCACACACTGAAAGGAAACTCGGCTTAAATGGGTGAGAAAAATGACTTTTCTTATCCTGTCCTGAATTCATTATTTAATGGAAGCCTAAGATGTGCAGCTTGTTTGACATCCTCGAAAAGCTGAGGAATGAGGCGAGCTCAGGGTCAGCCAGTCTCCACTCCTAAGTGGCACAGATTATTACATTAAATAAACGTGGGCACTGCAGAGGATTCCCAGGGGAGTACAAAAGAGTCCGTGGGTGCTGCTGGCTATGGATAAATACAAATAATACCAAAGGATTCATTCACAGGTCAGCCCTGCACGGTGCTGTCACATCCCTGTCCCCAGCAGCGTCCCCTGCACTGCTCTATAAGAGCAGCCAGGGATGAGGCAGGGAGCTGGGAACTCCTGAGCGAAGTTTTTACAGTGCTTGGCGCTGGGATGGGGTCAGGATCTGTCCTGAGAACGGGCAAACCAGCAGAGTGTGTCCTGGGGATGGGCTCCCAGCAGAGGATGCTTGCTTTCAAAATTATATATATTTTTTTTTTTTTTTTTTTTTTACATTCAGTCTCCCGAGAGCCAACACCACATCAGAGCCCATGGGCTGAAAATGCCACTGGAAACAATAAAGCTGCTTTTAAATATGGGAGAGCAAAGGGGGGAACCAGTGAAGATTGTCCATAAGCAACAGCTGGGCTCTTTGTTGTGCTCCCAGAGCTCAGGAACATGTTTGTTTGTATTTGCACAGACACGCCTTACGTAGAACTCCACAAAATCTACCAGTGTTCCAGAGTAAACTGATTTTTCCATGACAAATAAAGCATGAAGCTGGATGGCCAAAGGCTTTTGGCCCTGAGGAGGAGGAATGGGGAGCAAACAAACAAAACCAGAGGATGTGATGGAAGTTGAGACAGACCCTTAACCACCGTGGCACCAGCAGGCGACGGAATAATAATAATAATTATAATTATAATAATAATAATGCACAAGAAACAGGCATGTCCAAGCTCCACGTAACCAGTGGCACCAAAACATGCAATAGACTAAAATCTATCCTATTGTTTCCCTGTGATAAATGAAACACAGAATACAGAAGTCACTACACCGGTATCCCAAAACTGGACACCACCAAACGTTCCTTCCAGCGGCCCAGCACTTGAACAAGGCATGGAAACCCAAATCCAACTCATCCCTTGGTGTTTTCCTGCTCAGCTTCACAGTGGAGCGTGGATTGTGGATTTCCCAAGCGTGGCAGGAGCTGTCCTGGGGGACGTGGGACGAGGCCGTGGCCGCTCGGGAGCTCCCGGCAGCTCCCCTTCAGTCCAAGGACTCGTTCAATAGGAATTGGAAAGTCTCGGCCAGAGCGTGTCCATGTGGAACAGCAGCAGTGGCACCCGGGGCGGGTCAGACAGTACAGGACTTGTCGGGGGGCTGCTGAGGGGCGGAGGAGGCCACGCCGGGGCTGCTGGCGCTGGTTTTGGGGAACAGGGCGGGCTTGGGCCGCGTGGCCGGCGGCTTCACCTGCGTGGCCACCTTGACAGACTTGACGGGCCGGAAGGCGCAGGGGATGTCCCCAGCGGTGCTGGCACTGCGCTGGAACGGCGGCTCCGAGTCCTTGAGGAGCTGGGTGTGCAGGGGGCTGGAGGGCTCCGAGGTGGGGGCCACCACCGGCGACGTCTTCAGGGGCTCCAGCGTGTCCAGGACGACGTCGGGCGCGTGCTTGGCGCTGCTCTGCCGCTCCAGCTCCCGCAGCTCGTTCAGGGCCGAGTTCATGGTGGCTTCGATGTCCTGCAAGCACAGCAGAGGGGCACAGTGAAGCACAGCCCAACACACAAACAATCAGAGAAAAGCCACTTTATGGTGGCTTCGATGTCCTGCAAGCACAGCAGAGGGGCACAGTGAAGCACAGCCCAACACACAAACAATCAGAGAAAAGCCACTTTATGGTGGCTTCGATGTCCTGCAAGCACAGCAGAGGGGCACAGTGAAGCACAGCCCAACACAGAAATAACCACAGAAAAGCCAGTTCATGGTGGCTTCAATGTCCTGCAAGCACAGCAGAGGGACACAGCCCAACACACAAACAACCAGAGAAAAGGCAGTTCATGGTGGCTTCAATGTCCTGCTATTACAGCAGAGGGACACAGCCCAACACACAAACAACCAGAGAAAAGGCAGTTCATGGTGGCTTCAATGTCCTGCAAGCACAGCAGAGGGGCACAGTCCAACACACAAATAACCAGAGAAAAGCCACTTCATGGTGGCTTCAATGTCCTGCAAGCACAGCAGAGGGGCACAGTCCAACACACAACCAGAGAAAATCCACTTCATGGTGGCTTCAATGTCCTGCTATTACAGCAGAGGGGCACAGTCCAACACACAAATAACCAGAGAAAAGCCACTTCATGGTGGCTTCAATGTCCTGCAAACATGGCAAAAGAGCCCAGTGAAGGCACAGCCCAGACACACAAATAACCTTATAGATAAAAGCCACTTCATGGTGGCTTCAATGTCCTGCAAGCACAGCAGAGGAGCACAGCCCAACACAGAAATAACCAGAGAAAAGGCAGTTCATGGTGGCTTCGATGTCCTGCAAGCACAGCAGAGCATGCCAGTGAAGGCACAGCCCAACACACAAATAACCAGATAAAAGCCAGGTTTTGAGCATATTTTTTGTTTTCTCAACACCACCCATGGGTCAAGGACTGAACCGTGCAGCACCAGATCCTGCAGCCAATATCCCTAAAATTTTCCAGCAACAGGGAGCAAAATAACTGCTAGCACTAGCTTGATGCTAATCTGGCCCTTCACTGCTCCTGATGCTGCCCAGACTTCAAAGCAAAGCCCCAGATGTCACCAATGAACAGAAACCAAAGCACTTTTGCCCTTTCTTGAGGATTATTTGGCACATGAGATTTGGGAGAGTAAATTCCTGAAGGGAGCACTGAGAGCTTTGGTACTGGCTGATGGGCCACCCACTGAACGCTGAAATCCTCCTGGGCTCCTGCTGCCTCACTGGTTTTCCTGCTGAGCTGCTCCCAGAGATGTGTTCCACAGGACTCAGGATTTTAGAGGACACAGAAGATGTCTGAAACACGTGTAGCAACCAAAACTGGCCTTTCTCCTCCCTCTAAAAAACTCTTTCAGTTATTAACAAATAAATATAAAGAGAACTTTTGAACTAAAACCAGGGGTTTTTTTGTCTCAGGAGCTATCCATTGCCTGTTGGAGAGTCCAGTGGTGCACAGAAGTCCCTGGGGAGCAGGAGAGCTCAGCCTGGCTCTGACTCACACTTTTGGCTGCAGCTTTCCAGCTTCCTCAGAGCTTTTTCAGGGGGTGGGGAAGGTAAATCAGTCAAGGAATGGTGGAAGAAAGCAGAGGCAGAAATCTGATGCCTCCCACTCTATCTTGAGGCCAGGCAGATTTTCCTTATGAAGCTGGGAAAATGTGCAAGGTGGTTATTGGGTGGTGTTTGAGCTGATACTACAGAGAAAAACACTGATTTAACACAGCCTGGGGTTTTCTCCCTCCTCTTTTTTATTTATTTTCCCCTCCTCTTTCCTTTCTGTCCCCAGACTCTTCTCCAGTGAAACAATGGAATGAAGGTTCTGGCAGGGAAAGGAGACAGAACAACTTCAGTCAGAGTCTAATTGAAAAAACAAAGAATCTGATTTATATCAACCAAAGCCTCAGAAGGATGGGGAAACACGAAGACAACAGGAGCTGTACACTACATTTCCACTTTAACAAGTGGGCTCAAGGCACTCAAAATGGCAAAACACAAATTCCCACCAGCATTAAACCCACTGAGTTTTAATGTGCTCCTTATTTATTATGCGGAGCTGCTGTTTTGTCAATAAAAATTCCCTTTATTTCTCACGTCTAAAGCTCCTCAGGAACCTGCAGAGCCCCGAGCCAGGCAGAGCAGTCAGGTCTCCAGGGCTGGCTTTGTAACCTGAGCCTGGAGCATTCCTTGGCTCCAGGCAGAGCCATCCCTCCCACCCTGCAAGCAGTGGGTACAGAGAGCTGCAAGTGCAGGCACATCCCCTCTCTGGAAGAGGGAAATGTGTAACTTCACATCCTTTGTAGCCAGCCCTGTGTAAATAACTCCTGAGAACAGCAGGGTTATGCTCGGGTCTGGCTGCTGATCACACTCTGAGCCCTGCAAGATGATGAGGATGCCACTGGAGCCCTGACAAGGCAGCAGCCTCCTTTTATTTGGGCTGTGCTGCTCCACGTGCTTCCCGTGTCACACCACTGACAGGAGAGTGTTAAAGCCACAATAAATACTTCATTTCTCTCATGTTTTGAAGTGATGATTGTTTCATTCCCTGCTGGCAGCTTTGGGATCTGTGTCACTTTCTGAAATGGGTGTTTTTAGTGTTGAGATTAAATTCTGGGTAATGAACAGGGCCAAGTTTTTATGGAGGAAGGACCTGAGTGTTTCTCTTCCCTCAGGAAAGCAGCTTTGCACACAGGGAGGATGAAAGCCCAGATGGGGGCTGTGTCCTAAGCCAATATTGCACTGAGAGAATCACAGAATTTTTGGGGCTGGAAGGGACCTCTGGAGTCCAACCCACTGTCCAGGCAGGGTCACCTGGAGGTGGCACAGGAACTCTTCCAGGTGGGTCTGGGGTGTCTGCAGGGAGGGAGACTCCACTTCCTCCCCGGGCAGTTCAGGGCTCTGCCACCCTCACGGACAGAAACTCTTCCTCATGTTGAGGGTGAACTTTTTGTTTTAATCTATGACTCCTTGTGCTGTTGCTGAACAGAGCCTGGCACCATCCTGACACTCCTTGGGGAGATTCATATGGATTAGAGATCCCCTCTCAGTCTTCTCCTCTCCAGAATGAGCAGGCTCTGCTCCAGAGTCTCTCCTCACCCAGAGCTGCCCTGCAGGGCTGCCCTTCCCTCCTGGGGCATGGACAGGAAATGAAATCCCACCTTGCACTCTAACACCTCCTCCATCCTGTTGTAAATGCAGGTGGACCCGGTGGGCAAAATGCTGATGTCTGACTCCAGTTCAGCAGGCTGAATGATTTCTTTATAATAACTGTATTATAATACATTAATATACTAGTTAAATGAGATACTAAAACTACAAACCTACTTGTTCTAACTTCCATATTTAACTCACTGACAACTCCTGGCCCTCTCTGGAGAGTGCAGCCCCAGGTGGGTTGGATTGGATTGGATTGGATTGGATTGGATTGGATTGGGTTGAGTTGGGTTGGATTGGGTTGGATTGGGTTGGGTTGGATTGGATTGGGTTGGATTGGATTGGATGGATTGGATTGGATGGATTGGATTGGATTGGGTTGGATTGGATTGGATTGGGTTGGATTGGATTGGCCACCAGGCTCAAACAATCCTCACCAGAATCCAACCAAGAAACCACCCCAGGTAAACAATTCTCCACACACATTCCACATGGGAAAAACAAGGAGCAGAAACAGAAACTGTTCTCTCTTTCCTCCTGCTCTATGAAATAACCCTGGGAGAGGGAAGGATGTGCTGGGAACAGCATCCCAGCTGCCCCAGGCCAAGCCCTGCAGCAGGAGCTGCTCTCACCTCACCTGTGCGATGACCTCGGGGTCCATGGGCCGGTGGTTGTTGAAGCTCTTGGACCTGCCAGCAGTGACGGCCTTGCGGAGCTGCGGGCTGTCCACGCGGCTCTTGAGCGACGAGTGCCGGCTGATGGAATTGAGGCTGCCGTGGCCACTGATGGAGCATTTGTCTGGAACCTCCTTGGGAAGACTTTGGCTCATAATGGGCTGAGATGAGGGCCTGGAAGCGCCTATGGCCCCGGGGGAGGCTGGTTCTGCCAGGGAACTACCTAGGCCGTGGCCGTCACTTTGGCGGAACGCTCTTCTGATGCTGCCTGACTCTGGTTTCTTTCTTTGCCTTCAGTCACAAAAGCAAAACAAGTCAATACAAGCAGGTACAGGGCTGTCATTTGAAGATATCCCCCCAAAACAACACACAGGACAACGGGGAGAGACACAGAGGTACCCAGATTACAAACAGACCCAGGGGTTGAGGAGTGATTGCGGTACAGTGAAATAATTATAAATTATAAATAATTCCAGTTTCACGCTTCTAACAACAAGGCTGAGTCCTGGCAGCTGTGCACATTCAGAGCAAAACCAGAAAACTTGGGTGGAACATGATTAACTTGGTCAAGAGGAGAAGAATTTATACTGGAACAAAAAAAAAAAAAAAAAACCCTCTGTGCCATCAACAGGTTTTGATGATGTGTTTTTATTACATTCCAAGAGCAGAGCTACAATCTTTGACTGGAGGACACAGTATAAGTCTACTAAGCTCCTGGCCCAAGGCATCAAGTTATTATTTTCAGAGATCAGCAAGCAAAGACCCCCAGTTTGGGGTTAATGATCATTTCCAATGTTTGCTGGTGGTAGGAGATGGTTCTTTCTCATGGCTTTGGCAGGACCACAAGGCATGGGCTACACATAAACCAAAGGGATGATGTCAAATGGATGAACTGGTCCAAAGAATTTAGTTTCTACCCCAGCACCATGAGGTCTGACAGCACGATTCCACTCAAATCATGGGAAGGCCAATGCAGCAGAATACTTTATGCCATAGGTCTGAAGCTTGGCATCCATTATACAGGGAAGGATCCGTTTATATATAGCACCAGCCCCATGAGTAACTGCAAGAAAGTGTTAACTCCAGTAGGATTTTGGCATCCAAATAATAATTCAGTGGGTGGCACAATTGTCATTGCGAAACCATCTGATTTAATTTTGCTCAAGTCTGTTCACACATAGGTCAGAAGATTCATTCCTAAAGAAAAAACAACAAAATGAGTCTTATGCTACTTATTGCTAAATATCAGGTTCCCTAGTAAAGGGAAAAAAAAAAATAAAAAACCAAACCCAAAAACTAGGGTGGACATTCCCCAGGCTTCTAAAAACCACTCCACACAACTCTACCAAAGCCAGCAGATGGTGAAGCTCCAGCACAGGTCTGTTATTACACAAATCTCTCCATAACTGGCAGAATGGCCACTCCACTGGCTCAGACAGCAAATATCATACAAGAAAGCCCAGATCCCAAGCTGATGCAGATTATCACGGCTTCCCAGATATCACTGGAGCTCTGCTGAATCCCATAAGGAAGGCCCAGGCTCTCTAGGCCATGAGCAGGGTCCAAATCTTTTAAAAGGATGCATTTGTGCTAATGCCTTTATAGACTACATTGTGTTAAATTAACTGAAGGCTAAGAACATCCCCTCCCATCAAACTGTAATTATCACATAAAACCTTCACTGCACAATGGAGAGAGGCGGGGGTTTTTAACATAAAGGAAATAATCAGCAATATACGGGGGATAAATCTGTCTAGAAAAAAATATTTAGCAGGTCATGGAATTTAGTCTGCCACTAGCTAGATTTTCCAGCTTTTTATTATGTTCAGTGTTGGCTAAAGCAACGATTTCTGGTGGAGGAGGCAAGGTTAGAGCAACAGGAGGTTGTGCTGTTCCACTGCAAGCATATGGTTAGTAACGCGAGGTGAGGAGTGCTGCAGGAGCAAAGGAGGGCTGCAGGCAGTGCCAGGTGGTGGGACTGCAGGTATGGCATTTATCACAAACTGGGACATGGCTTCCTGCAGGAACTGTCCCCCCACCCCATCCAACAGCACGTGGCAAACGGGGAGGAGACGTGACAGGTGACAGACCACGAGGAGGGATGGGGACAACGACACCAGATCTCAGCCCAGCACTCCCCTCCCTTCCTCTGTCTGCTCAAGGCATAAAACAGGGCATATCTGGGAAAACAGGACCAGATGGCACCTTGGAGACAGGGAAGAGAAGCCAGTGGGGTTTCAAATGAATGATGGCCACGCTGGAGACACAGAGGGGACAGCAAAACGTGAGTGAGTTAAAAGAGGGGGAAGCAGAGAAAAAGGGTGGCAGTGCTTGTTAATGTATTTTTGCAGGGAAGGAAGCATTTCACTGGACTCATCACCAAGCTCTTGACAGGCAGGGAAAACAAGCAAGGCTGCTCTTACTTGTTGATGTTTGCAAGGTAAATATCTGCGACGTGGCCCCCGCTCGGGCAGCTGGCACCAGCTCTGGCTGTCACCTTCTCCTCTGGTGGCTCCGAGTTGATCTCTATTTCCGACTTCGGGCTGGACCTTTCTGACAGCCCATCCTCACTAGGAAGGAGGAGGGGAGGGTGTCACAACCACAGCAGGAGCAGAAGTGCTGCGTTTTCAGTCCAGCAGTGTGCAAGTGTACAGCAGCACGGTGTGAGAATCACCAGTGTCCTTCAAATCACCGAATGGTTTGGCTGGAAGTGATCTGGATCATCTTCTCCCACCCCCCTGCCATGGGCAGGGACATCTTCTGCCACCCCAGGCTGCTCCAAGCCCTGTCCAGCCTGGCCTTGGGCACTGCCAGGGATGCAGGGGCAGCCCCAGCTCTGTGCCAGGGCATCCCACCCTCCCAGGGAACAATCCCTTTCAGTACACCCAGCCTAACCCTGCATCCTAAAGCTGTTCCCCCTCCTCCTGAGCGCCCGTGAGCACCCTGGAGATCCCAGCTGTGCCAGACACCAGAACAATTCCTTCACCTCCCCTCCACCCCTGGGTGACAATCTGAACTCTGCCGGGGCGTGTGGCCACCAAGGCCCACCCCAGGGTGTTTTTGGGGGGCGGCCTGGCTGCAGGGAGGGTGGCACCTACGTGTCCTGCACCACGATGTACTGGTGGGGGATGAGGCCGTCGATGCCGTTGTGCCGTCCCTCCCACCAGTCGTCCGAGGCGCGCTGGTAGAGCAGCAGGGAGGCTCCTTTCTTGAAGGACAGCTCCCGTGCAGTCCTGCCCAGGTAGTCAAACTTGGCTATGGCCTCGATGGGCTCACACTCTAGGAGACAGAAGGGAATAAACTGAGTTTCACTGAACACCTGGGCTCGGGTGAGCAGGCAGCAGTTTAAACCTGCCACAGAGCAGAGACGGAGAGAAGCAAGTGTTCCCTCCTCAGGCAGCAGAGGGTTGGAAGCAGAAGATTCACAGGGGAACCCCAAAACTCAAGGATGCAGCCCTTTCATCCTTTGATACCTCAGATTTTGGCTTTTCTGTTTTTCAGATTCTGTGCTGCTTCAGTGTGTGGGTCTGAGGCCCATATTAGGGGATGGTGAGCTCCCTTCACAGAGCAGGGAGACAAAACAATTCCTGCTCTAGGTGGGGACCAAGGACAAATATTCCAAATCTCAGGCCCTCTCTATGATCCAGATTTCAAATGATCCAAATCTCAGGCCCAGCAGCACAAATAACGTGGGATGAAGAGAGAAAAACAAGGATGGGACTGGAGGGGCTAAAGCTGGAATTGGACAATGAACTCCAAGGTGCAAATGGAGCAGAACTGATCCCAGTGACAGACCCTGTGACCTGTTGTGCATTTTGTGACCATTTTGGGTTGTGCTGCCCAAGGTGGATCCACTGAGGCCTCTTAATAAATCCCTGCTTTACTCTTTAGCTCTGTCCAGTCTCTGCTCCAGCTCAGCTTCACAAAGCATCAACCTCATCCCTACACAGAGGGCACATTTGTATTTTTCAATCCCTAAACCCCCTCACAGCAATTCAAGGCAACAATGCTGGAAGTGGCAAGGGCAGAATTAGGGTTTTATTAAAATAAAAAGGGTTTCATTCAAATCAAAGGCTCACACTCCAGGAGATAGAAGGGAATAAACAGTTCACTAAATAGCTGGGCTCAGGTGAGCAGTCAGCAGTTTGAATCTGCCACAAAACAGAGCATGAAGAGGATAAATTGTTCCTTCCCTCTCAAGGCAACAAAATTCAGAGGGGAGCCCCTAAACTTCAGGATGTTTCCCTTTCATCCTTTACCTCATCCCTACACAGAGGGCACATTTGGATTCTCCAAGCCCTAAACCCCCTCAGAGCAATCCAAACCAACAGTGATGGAAGTGGTAAGGGCAGAATTAGTGTTTCACTAAAATCAAAAGGGTTTCAGAGGTGGGAAGCAATCAGGCACATTCCAGACAAAAATCTGCCTCTGGTTCTCCTCCTGAAAAGCAGCTGAAGTGAATCCCCTGGGCAGGCAGGGGAGGGAAACATCCTCTCATTCCAGGCTGCTTCAGAAATAAAGCATCAATTCAGAAGGAAATTTCTGCTGCCTGTGAGGCTCACCTGAGCCAGGAGAGAGGAATTCTGGCACGGTGGGAGGCCCTGCTCTTCATCCAAGTGTCATGGAAGCAAAGGAAAACACGCAGTGCCTCCAGAGCCAGGGCTGAGGCCACAGAGCTGCTCCCTGGCATGCTCTGTGCCCACTCCTGCAAAGCTCCCACAGCAGCTCCAGCCATGCCCTGCCACTAATCCAGCTCCCTGCAGGATTCTGGTATGATACAGAGGCACAATAAGGGCATTTAAGACACTCA
This sequence comes from Lonchura striata, assembly GCF_050655825.1. Lineage (NCBI taxonomy): Eukaryota > Metazoa > Chordata > Aves > Passeriformes > Estrildidae > Lonchura > Lonchura striata. The sequence goes on along the minus strand of NC_140728.1, from coordinate 6,805,531 downwards.
GGAAAATCAATGTGGGGCTCCCGTGGATTATTTTTAAGGCTCTGAAAAAAATCTGCCACTGTTTGAGTGTAAATGTGTATTCAGGCAGCTCCTGGTGCTGGGCAGGGATCAGGGGAATGAGATGAGCTCAACCACACAGCCCCAGTGGGCTCCCTCTAATTACTTTAAAGGAGCTTTAATGCAGCCAAGCAATCCATGGAAATTGAGTTCTTTCCTGAAGAAAGAGATTTGTGGTTCCTCTCCCCTGATCAAAGAGAGATCTGCCACTCCACACAGAGATCTCTGCACCACAGGAAGCTTCTGCAGTGCAGGAGGAAACTAAAATGGGCTGCAAGGCCAAACATGAGGCACAGCTCCTCCAGTTGTTCCTTGGGAGAGGAGATGCTCCAGAACTGGGTCTGGAGCTGCCTCTAGGCTGCAAGGTGGTAGCAGGGCTTGAGCAAATAACGGTGTAAATCCATTCAAATCCCATTTATCAGTCCTGGAGCTCTCCAGCCAGACTGAGCAAGCAGAGCAGAAGCATCTCCCCCCAGAAAGCCCCAGCAGCACCTGAAACGACCCAGCACCAAGTGACTGAGAGCAGCCAGCACCAGATCTGTGAGATCCACCCCAAAAACCCCTCCACTGCCATGCCTGCCAGCTCAGGACTCTCTCAAAGCACCCACCCCAGGTGAGCCTGTGGTCAGACTCACACAGGTCCCATTTAGCAGTCCTCAGCAAGCAGCCAGGGATTGGGGAGGGTGGGAAAGCCTGGCCCATGCTGGCAGAGTCCCCAGAGCACGTGGTGATCTGGGTTTGGCTCCTTCCTCCCTCTTGCTCGCTCTGCCAGCTTGTCCTGACAGTAAGAAACCCCAACAATGCTGATTTTTGGTGTCCCCCTCCATTTAGGAAGGGGATGGGAGTGTGGTTTGGTAAATTCCATCTGCTTCATTAAGAAGTGTTTATTGTTCCAGATGAGCGTGGCACTCAGGTTTCTTATGTTTCCAATTTGCTTTTTAGGACTCTGGCTTTTCTCCAGAGGACTGATTTCAGACTTTAATTTCCAGTAGCTTTTTCCTACTTACACTTATGCTCAGAGAAGAAAACTGTGTGAATGAAGAGCAATAAGGCTAAGCCAAACAATTCCCCCTGCCAGTCTGACAGCTTGGGCAGACAAGCAGCAGATTAAACCATTTCCACTCGTATTTATAATATAACAAACACACAGTCTGCTTGTCTTTCAGCAGCTCTGACCTCTCATACCTGTCTCAAATCAGTTCAGGGAGGCTGATGAACTGCACAGATGCTCTGCCAAACAGAGCCTCTCCCCTCGCCCCAAAATTCCTTCCTGCAGTGGAGGGGGCTGGGATGACAGCTTCACTTTGGGAAGGGCAATCCCAGCCTCCCCAGAGAGTTTTGGGAGGTTTGGTCCCATCTGAAGACAGAAGGAGGGGAAAAGCCCAGGAAGATCTGTGGTGGAGCTGTACCTGCACTGCTGAGAGGTGAGAGAAGGGTGTGACGCTGAACAGCTCAATTAGCACGAGACCCCTTAATTAACCACACGAGACCCCTTAATTAACCACACGCTGCTGCTGCTGCCTCAAAGAGACCCAGCCCCAGCTGCTCAGTGCCAAGTGCTGCCTCCCAAAAGCTTCCTATGGAATATTCCATGGAGGCTGCAGGACTCCATCCAAAACACCTCCCAGCCTCACCTTGCTCAGGGGCCCCAGCTCCAGAGGCTGCAGAGCAGTGTCCTTCTCTGATCTCTGCTCCTTTCTCACCTTTGTGCCCTCCCAGTCATTAAAAAAATCTAAAAATCCCAGCCACAAACGGCACAAGCTGGCAGCAGGCTCGGGCTCGGGGGGGTCCTGTCCTTCCTTACAGCCATTAAATTGCTTTTCCTCAGAGCCCCAAGGACACATCCTCACACATCTTCAGAGCTCCCACTTGTCAGACAGAGCACTCTGACCACAGGGAAGGATCCTGTGCTTCGTTCCCCTCAGGGGGTGCCAGTGCCAGTGCCAGGGTGCCAGTGCCTGGGTGCCAGTGCCCACTGCTGAGGCAGAATCGATTTCTCTTTCCCTTCTCACCGGTGTGTGAACACCAGAGGGTCACAGGATGGACAGAGCTGTAAGAGCAAAGCCACTGGGAGAGCCAGGGATGCCCGGGGAGGGTTTGGAGGCAGCTGCTGGAGCAGAGGGCAGCACAGGAGCACCTGGCAGGGCCACTGAGCCAATTCACAGAATCCCAGAATAATGAGGTTGGAAGAGACTCTAAGATCATCAAGTCCAACCTATGCCCCGACACCACAACCAGACCATAGCACCACGTGCCAAGTCCAGTCTTTTTTTAAACACATCCAGAGATGGTGATTCCACCACCTCCCTGGGAAGACAATTCCAGCATTTTATTATTCTTCCAGTGAAAAACTTTTTTCCTAATATCCAACCTAAACCTTCCCTGCCATAGCTGAGGCTGTGTCCTCCTGTTCCGTCAGTGCTGCCTGGTGGGAGAGACCGACCCCACCTGTCTGCAGTCTCCATTCAGGAATTCCTGAAGGCCAGCTCAAATAGGACACCTAATTTTAAGGGAATGCTGCTTCCCACCCCTGCAACTGAGGCCATGCAAGGAAAACCAGCCCAGAACTCCCAGAGCTGCCAAGGGTCTGAAGACAAGAACAAAACCATGTCCTGCCCTGGTGGCCAGCCTGCTCAGCATGCCAGGCAGCATCGGTTCACAGCAGTCACTTCATCCTTCCTCTGCTCTGGAGGGGCCCACAGGATGTTCCCCATCCCAGGAGGAGCCTCTGGAAGTATCCAGGATGCCCACAACTGCAGATTCGAACTCAGGGTGACAATGCAGAGGTGAAGATCATTTAAATATCACAGATTCCAACACAAAAGTTGCCACTGCTTCTTCGAGCGAGCACTGACTCAAACCCCACTTTGGATCTTTAAACAAGCACAGCCTCCCCTGCCTCCCCCAGGGCAGAAACTGCACCAGTTTCCCCAGTAAACCCAGACTGGCCATACCATCATCACTGGTGTGGTGTTCAGCTGTGACATCCTGCACTGAATCCTCTGTCAGGGCTCGCTCCCCGTGAGGGCTTTCACTGCAAAAAGGAAACAGGGACAGCTGTAACTGCTGGGAGCTGAGATCCTTCGTGGCCAACACTCAGACAGAGCTGGGAACATCCTGGAAAGTAATCACACAGAACTGGGAACATCCTGCAGAGCAACCAGACACAACTGGGAATCCCCACCAGGAGTCAATATTTAGGTTTTGCTGCTACAGACACTTTGTGGATGCATGTGCTGAAGTGGCTGTGGGTAAAAATCAAGCTGGATTCTTTGTTGATCAGCCAAACCAAACATCTTGGTGACCCATTCTGAGTGCTGTCAGCAAAGTCCAACTCTACATCTTACAGCCTGGACCTCTGGAGACGTTGAGCACTCACACAGCAGTGCCAGGCTGGGTCCAGCTCCTCCCTGCCATGCCAGGATTATTCCCCTGGCTGCATTCTCCATTGCTCTAATTAGCTCATTAGATGGCTGATGAGAAAGCTGCAACTTCCTGGGGGAAATCACTCCTCGATTTATAATGATATTTCCAGGTCTGTGTTTGTCATCTCCCTCCATCCCTTTTATCACCACCTTAAATGTCCCATTCATCTCCCTCAACAACTCCCACAGCCCAATTAGTTGCCTGTAAATAAAGATTGCAGAGTACCTAAACTACCAAGAGGACTCATTTATGTTTGACATGAAGAAAAGCTTTGAAAGGATCAACAGACAACAAGTGGCAAGCAAAGGTTGTGTTTTTGTAAGAAGCTCCACGAGCAGTTCCCTCTGGACAGGAGCAGAAAGGAAACTGGAAGAGGATCCACTGCCTCTCCCAGGCAGCTCCAGAGAGCTGCTGCCAGCTGGCAGCCCTGCCTGCTCCTCTCAGGAGAAAAAAAAAGGGCTAAAAACCAGTGCTGGCTCTTCATCTTACACCAGAAAACTCCTCTGCTGCCTTCTCTGACTCCTTAAAGGTGGTTTTTTAAATCTTCTTCACACAGGAATGACTTCATCCCTCATTTTGGCCCCGCAATGGTTAAAATAAGTGATGATGGTTGGACAGTGCTCTCCTCCTGGCAGTCTACCTCCTGTGCTCTTTGGAATACGAGGAAAACAGAAAAAGGAGAAGAGGTGAAATGTCTGAATAATTCTGGCGCCTCGCTCTGCTTAATCCGCAGGACACCAGGCTGCCCAACATCTCCTGAGCCAGCACCTCAGCAACCAGTCCTTCCCATCCTTTGCAAAGCCTTTCTGCTCTTTAATAAAGTTTACAGAAGCCTCTGAAGCCAGCTGGAGGCCCCAGGAGGAAGCAGCACTGAGGGCTAAAGTTTCACCCAGACTGTGAAGTCATGTCGAGCACAGCTGCGCCTCCGAACCCTGCACAGGAGCCACGTGCCTCTGCCCAGCCATGCCTCCTAAAAAGCAGCATTTTCCACCTCAAATCCTGTCCTTGCTGCTGGCTGAGCCCTGGGTGCTGCTTTGGGCAGCAGTGGTGTCACCCTGCGAGCCCCGAAGGTGACAGCAGGAAATCCTGCCAAAGGAATCCCCAGCAGGGAATGGAGGGGCAGCTCCTGTCTCTGCTGCTGTGACAGTGGCAGGACTGAGGGAAGGGCTGGAGCCGTGCCACGGGAGCTTTGGGGGGAGATCAGGGAAAGGTTTTTTCTCTCCAGGCTCCCCAGGGAATGGGCACAACCCCCAGGCTGGCACAGCTGCAGGGCAACGCTCCCAGGGGTGCTCAGGGTGGGATTTTGGGGTGTTTGTGCAGGGCCAGGGCTGCATCAGTGACCCCTCTGGGTCCCACCCATCCCTTATCTCCTTCCTGATATCAGCCCCAGGACATTCTGCCCCTACACCCCCCTGTGCACTGACACCCACACCCAGGGCACTCAGCACACTTTTATTCCTTCACCTCATGGCACAAAACCTCTTGTCCAAATTAATGTGTTTCCTGAAGGCCATAAATATTATTAAGCTGTTTTTTTTTTTTTCCCTGCAATTCCTTCATATATAACATCAGCTAAAAACATCAGAGAGAGAGGTGAAATTAAGAGAATTTCCAAAAGGTTTTGGCAAGTCCTCTGCACACAGCAGCGAGTTTGGAGGAGCCTCTGAATGAGGAGTGATCCCACAGCTCTGAGACAAGCCAGGGAAACGAGGCTTGCTCTGTCCCCACAGTGCCTGCATTTAAAAAAAAACTATTTATTTTAGTCCACGAAAATAATCATTCACATTGCTGTGAGGCTGAAGGAGAGCAGGAGCAATGGGGGGAGAAGTGGGACACAAATGAACATTCCTGATGCTCGGAGGGAGGGATCAGGAGGAAAGCAAAGCCCTCCTTTCCTTCCCCCACTGCCCAACTTCCACCCCAGATGACAGGAGCCGCTCTGCCTGAATTGCTTCCAGATGTGCTCTCAGCCTGAGCACGTGGCTGGGCCTCTGGAGCTCCAGGCTGCATGGAAATGGTGATTTTGCATTCCTGCCTCTTCCCTTCCCCCTGGAAATTCAACTGTGCCACAGCCCTGGAGGTTCAGCTGCAAGTCACCCCTGTGTCTGAAGCAAAGGCAGAGAGAAAAGGCAAAAGCAGGAGAGAAAAAAAAAAAAAAAAAAAAAGAGATTGATTTTGGCAGCTACCAAACCAGAACAACCAAGAAAATCCCTCCACAACCCTGCCCTTCAAGATAAGTGAGTGAGGTTTGACAACTGAATAGCTACTTTATACCAGCTTATTTCTTTTAAGCTGATGACTCCCCAGAGAGACCAGAACCATCTTTGCTGCTATAAAACAGATTTTTGAAAGGCTGGACCAGATGCTGCAATCCTGAATTAGCCAACACTGCTGCAGCATCCTAATCCATGGATGAACATCCAGCCATGGCTCTGCTGAGAGCATCCATCATACCAGTAATCCTCTGTGTTTCCACCTCTGCTGTAGACGGGGCCCTCCAGCTCCCTGGGCCCTGGGAAGATGTTCTCATGCTGGATGATGATGGTTTTGATCAATTCATTGACGTGAGCCTGGCAAGAGACCTGGTCGTGCCCCTCGGGCACAGACATCAGCGTGGGCCCAAAGCAGATGGCCAGGTTGTAGGGATCCATCATGTTTTCTTCACTGAACTGAGACAAACTGCAAAAAAAACAGAGGTGGGAAGGAGGGTGAGCAGCAGAAATCACCATCACCACCACCATCCTCTGCTCAGAACACACAGCTGAGCTCGGAAGGTTTGGTTTGGGCTTGGTGGGATACAAATGTGCTGGATCCAGGTAAGGAATGAGCCACTGGTGGTATTTACTGAGAAATGAAACAGGAACTGCAAGGGGAGTTTGAAAGCTCTGGATGCTGATTTTAATATTTGGCTTTATTTCTTCACTGTTATTGTTGTTCAGAGCCCACCTGCAGCCCAACTCAAAATCAGGGTTACAGCAGGACCCCCCCTGCCATGGATTTACACTGAAAAAGTGGAGGCTAAATGAGATATTGGGAGGAATTCCTCCCTGTGAGGGTGGGCAGGCCCTGGCACAGGTGCCCAGAGCAGCTGGGGCTGCCCCTGGATCCCTGGCAGTGCCCAAGGCCAGGCTGGACGGGGCTGGGAGCAGCCTGGGATGGAGGAAAGTCCCTGCCCTGTCCACCCTCAATAATTCCATGTCCATCCCAGGCCCTGCAGCAGAGCCCTGCTGCTCCCAGGGGTACTCACTGGTTGAGGAATGCAAAGAGGTATCTCATGACAATCAGGGTGGTTTTGGGCAGGTTCAGCAGCACCTTCCGGACGTGCAGCGCTCGCTCCTGCAAATTATCCATGGCTGGAAGAGAGAGAGAGCCCAGAGTCACCCCAGCTGCTGGAGCTCACCCTAGGTCTGGGGTGGCTCTATGTGGTGGAAAAGTCTCTCCTCCAACCCGAGCTTCCAGAGAAAGGCTCAGCAGTCTCTGTTGTTGGGTCTCAAGGCAGTTTATTGCAAATTATCTAAAAGATTTTCTCCTCAGGCTGCTGTGGTTTGCTCACAGCTCAGGCAGAGGCACACACACACCCTGACATCCTCTCTGACCCCGACTGCTTCTTCTCTCCCTGCCAGGGCTGCTGCTGTCTTTTATATGGTACATTACGTGTGACATGGTTACAGTTTTCCCCAATGCCTATTGCCTATATTAAATGGTGATTTTCTATCTTTTATATGGGACATTACGTGTTACATGGTTACAGTTTTCCCCAATGCCTATTACCTATATTAAATTATGATTTCCTATCTTTTATATGGTACATTACGTGTTACATGGTTACAGTTTTTCCCCAATGCCTATTACCTATATTAAATGGTGATTTTCTACTCTAAACCAATCTGTGAGTGCCAACATCACCAAGAACATGGAGGTGAGGAAGGAGAAAGAGGAAGGACAGGGCAGGCCCAGATCCCAAATCCATCTTAAACCCTCTGACCCCCATGTACAAAACCAAAACCCCCTGTACAGCACTCAAAAATTCTTCCCTCTACTTTGTGACTACTTCTACTCTAATATCTAAATTTTTGTGACTTCTTGTTCTTCCTGCAAGGTTGGTAACTCATTCCATGGCTCAAACCCAAAATCACAGCTGTTTCCAGCTGTGCCAGGGTCTCAAATGCTTCTGACCTGGGCCTGGAACATCCAGAAATGTCTGAGGGATGTTTTGAGTTCCCACACCCTCCAGGGGCTCTGGCACAAGGGCTCCTTCAGGGCAGCAGGGAAAAGTGGGTGTTTGAAAAGGAGAAGCTGAACACTCCAATTAACACAGTTACAGGGTGAGGCAAAGGGCTCTGTGTGCTGCAACCCGCTGAGAAAGAAGTGGGCAGCAAAAATCAGCTGAGAAGGGAGAGCTCCTTCGGGGGAGAGCACAAATCCAAGTCTGGAAATGCATTTATCAGGAGCAGAAAAGCACAGGGCATTTCTGATGCTGTCTCCTCAGTGATCTGCCTCTCTTCAGAGGCTGCAAAGGCCATTTCTCTGCTTGGACAATGGAATCTTTCTTCAATTCTGGGGGATGTAGCAAGAGCCAGGCCACTTAAAAACAACACAGAAACCACAAACAACCCTCTGCTGGCAGAAACACCTTTAGTAACCATGAAAGATGTTAACAGTGAGTGCCCTGATGATTGATATGCTGGAGCAGGAGGCAGTGGATGGTCCCTTGTGGGTATGAAGCTAAAAGGAGTATGAATAAAAACTACCTTGTCAGCTGAGGCCAGCACACAGGAGCATGGCAGCAGATATCCAGGGAAAGCAGATATCCAGGGAACCCTGCTGGTGATCCCTGCCTCGGAGAGGGCATTTCTGACATCCTCTGATGACAGCTCTTCAAGATTATTTTACACAAGTGAGGGTTTTTTTGCTTTATTCTTTTTTAAAAGAATCCTGTCACCAAACCCAGGCTCATAAAACCTCATCACACAGCCCTTAAAATCTGTGAATTTCTGTCTCTTTGTTCATTCATGTCAGAGCAAGGGTGGCTGTGACAAGGTGACTGCTCAGACTGGGTAACAGATCAGCCCAAGAATCCCCAAAAACTCAGCCTGGAGTCAGGAAAAAAAGGGGAAGGGGAGGGAAGACAAGTGGGGGGATGAGGAAAACGAATCCAATTTCTTTGCAGCTCTTCATGTACTTACTGACACAGGCAATCAGGTCATGGAAGATGTCCTTGGGGAAGAGGGGGTGCTCCAAGCCTCGGAAGTAGAGCTTGAGGACTCCTGCTATGGAATCCATGTCGTGGTCATTCTGGTCCCCAGCCAAGGGATCTTCCCCTGAGCAGCAAGGAGATAAAAATCACAATATTGGAGGAAATAAAACACTGGAAGAAAAGGATTTGTGTTCATCCCACCGAGGCACAGAGAGATCCCTGGGTGGGAAGCTCTGCCAGGAATGCCAGGACACCTGGGACAGCTCCTGTCACCCAAGTGTCACCCTGTCACTGAGCTGGCACCCACGGGGGTGTGGTGGTGCTCCCGCAGCAGAGACACCCCAGGTGTTTGGGCAGGTGGGAACATCACAGCTCCAGCACCTGGCTGGAGGCTTTGGGCACACCCAAAACTGCAGCCCAGGTGACCCAGGGGCACTGAGCATCACACACCTGGCCCAGGGGACACAGGGACACACAAACATCACACACCTGGCTCAGGGGACACACAAACATCACACACCTGGCCCAGGGGACACACAAACATCACACACCTGGCCCAGGGGACACAGGGACACACAAACATCACACACCTGGCCCAGGGGACACACAAACATCACACACCTGGCCCAGGGGACACAGGGACACACAAACATCACACACCTGGCTCAGGTGACACACAAACATCACACACCTGGCCCAGGGGACCCTGGAGCATCACATACTTGGCCCAGGTGACACAGGAGACACATTAACATTACACACCTGGCTCAGGTGACACAGGAGACACATTAACATTACACACCTGGCTCAGGTGACACAGGGACACAGGAGCATCACACACCTGGCCCAGGTGACACACAAACATCCCACACCTGGCCCAGGTGACACACACACATCCCACACCTGGCCCAGGTGACACACACAAACACCACACACCTGGCCCAGGTGGGTGCAGACACAGGGAATGGGGTGGGGGAATGTTGCTGGGACAATTTGCTGCCGCAGATCCACCACGGTTTGTCTGCATTACCAAAGGGAAGATGCTCACTCAAGGAGTTGTTCCCTGGGGAAAACTCCCTATCAGACATAATTAGATTTAATGATGGGGCAATCCTCAAATTGAAGCTATATATATCCATTATGTGACTGAAATTACCAAAGCTTGCCTATTATCTTAATAACACACGGGATAATAAATGGGCCACTCCAAACCTGAGCATTATCCCTGATATTAACTGCCACCAAGGGCTCTGGATGAAGTAATAAACTGCAGGGACCTTATTGTTAACTTTGGCAGTCCCCTATATCACAGATTTTACAGAGACAAGTGAGATGAAGAGGGGGAAAAATCCTCTTTTTTATTCCAGCATGGAACAAGTGGCTATTTCCCCAAGCTGGTATTTCTTTATATAGAAGTTTTTTTATATGAAAATTATGCTTTTCCTGCCTGTGACACACATTCCTGCTTGCCCTGCTGCTGAGGGTTTTCACTCCCAGGTAGATGGAGCTGAGGACAGGTGACATCACCCAGCACACGTTGCTCATTCAACTTCTCTCTCCCCCAGCAGCAAAATCAACTCGCTGTGCCTAATTAATGACTGCCCGTCTCCCGCAGCAGCCAGCAGAGAAAAACACTGATCCTATTCTTTGGGAACACGGATTCCAGGGATTAACAGAAGCCCTGTTGTTGCCAGTGACCCAGGGACTGCCTGAGGAGCAGCTCCTCTGAACCTGCTCTGCCAGGGAGAAGAGCCCAGCAAGGAGCTGATGAGTCAGGAGGCTCCCAACTGCTCCTGCCTTTGTGTGGAATGGCTCTTCCCAGAGGAAAAAAACCCAATCTATTAAAAGCTACCTCAAATTAACACTCTCTTGAAATTTCCCTCTCTCCCTCGCTGGTATTTGGAATAAATGTAGCCAAGCTGTGCCTCAACAACACGAAAAAAAAACCCCATGGAAATTCATCCTGCAGCACACAAAGAGCTGGGGGAGAGGGGAGGAAACTGCAGTTACACCTCATAATGAAATCCTCTGCGTCCTTTAGTGTTGCAAACAATCAATAAGCTATCAGACACGAGAGGAGATTGAATTCAGAATATTTATTATACAGGCACTCCACAGGGTACAAAGCACAACAGCAAACAAGTGAGAACTCAAGGTTAATGAGCAGCAGGGAGGTGTTTGGGAGAGCCTCACTCAGGAAACACAAAAAAATCAAAGGGACAAAACGAAGTGAGCTGCATTCAGGGCAGTTCTGAGCATTCACACAAATTCCCACCCTTGGCAGTAATTTCTGGGATATTGAAGAGCCCTTCCTTACCTCTCTCAAATGCATTTTTGATGTCATTTACTTCAACCTGCGACCCAGACACTCTGAATATTCCCTCGTGCTGCAAACCTGCAGGAAAACAAGAGATGCTGATAACAAGATAAGATAGATTAGATAAAAGAAGATGGCACCTTCAGCAGCTACAGCTCCTGTAATAAAGATAAAATAAGAACAAAGGCAGAGGATGCTGGTTTAATCCACCTTTCCCTGAGATGTCCAGAATATGAAACAACAGAACTCAGCACAGGCAGAAAAATTATTAACCCTTCTAAAGTGCCAGAATAACAGGGCTCTGACAGCCATTCATGTTGTCTCTCACCCTGGAGAATCCCCAGAGGATTTTACAACCTGGAGGAAGTCATAAACCAGCAGTGGAGCAGCAGGAGTAAAATATGACCCATGTCAGGAGGAAAATGTTTAAAAAATGTTTAAAAAGGACTCAGCTGAGTCTGTTGGAAAATCAAAGCCAATTCTGGAATCTGAGTGAAATCAGCATCTCCTGCTGGCCACGATTTATCCCCCATCAGTTCTCATTCCAATGTGGCCTTGAGGATTTTTCCAGCAAATATCCAAATGTGGCCTTAAAGAAAGATTCCAGAACCTGATTTTAGAGCTGTAATTTGGTTATTCTGAGTGCTGCTGAGAATGGGACTCCAGATTATGGTTTCTAAAATAGTAATGGAACAAGGGAAACAAACAGGACCTGCTACCTGCCCTGCACCTTGGTTAATGAAGATGGATTCCACCTCCCTCCACACGTGTTAATTAACAGCTGCTTCGCACGCTACTAACAAATGAAATCAATTAAAAATGAAAACAAATTGCAATAAATGTACAGCATTCAAGGCTGGCAGAGGTCAACCTTCCAAACAGGCATAAATCATCTCTCTGTGGCAGTAAGTGAACAATTAATTCACTGCTTGACCTCCTACATTCAAACCCTCAGAGTGCTCCTCCTCCTCCTCCTCGTGAAGAGGGGGATTGTCCCTGGTGAAGGCCACATTTCAGGCCTCAAAGGAAGGTGAGGGATGGGAAGCTTATTTTGCAAGGAATAAAGGGATATTGTTGGCAAAACAACGTCCACAAGGTCAGTTATTGGGAGAAGTCACTGCACACACAGCACCAGCAATGCAGGCAAAAAATCAGTCATTTGCCTTCTGGGGCAGCTTCTGCACAAGCACCAGGTCCTGAGCCACTCTGAACATCCCCTATGAGGTTTATTTTACAGTTTAACCTGTAAAATATAGGTGATTTTATTTTATTTTATTTTATTTTATTTTATTTATTTTATTTTTTATTTTATTTCCTAGGAATGTCACACAAACTCACCGTGCCTGCTGATGAATCGGATGCAGCTCTCCACCACCAGGGGAATGGCCTGCGAGGAATCCTGCCCAGAGAGGAATTCCAGCAAGAGCAGGCAGAATATAGAGTGAAAAAAAAAAAAAAAAAGAATAAAAAATGAGAAAGGTTTGACTGTGCACACCAAGATCCCACCTTGCTCTCTTCATTCCAAAACTCCAAAGCAGCTCAAGACTGTGTGAATTGGAATTCCCAAACTTTAACCTTACAGTACCAACAAGAGATACTTTGGGTCTTCCTTATCTCAAAGAATCACATTTTAGCTCAACTGGCTACCAAAAAGCAACATTTAATCAACATAAACAAGTTATATATATAAAATTAAAAATCTAATTTATAATAAATTATTACATTTAATTAAATTTATTAAATTTATCCCCAAAACCTGGCTTTGGAAGTCTTTATTACAGGAAGGCACAACAAGAGGGCAGCTAAAGGTTTAACAGGGAAAATAAAGGGAGTGGAGACAAAGGAACCACAGCGTGGATCCCATAAACCAGGGCTGTCTGGGATTTTGATTCCAAATCTCTCAAAACACAGAGAAAAAGCAATTTTAAATTTTATCATGACAATTTAAATGAGCGAGGTTCTGGATCCAGCTTTGAGGGATTTCTTCAACAAGACTGAAAAGGTCCACGGAAATCTGTTTTCCACCACTCCTCCTCTTCCCACACCACATCCCTGCCTCGTTACTGGGGGAATTGTTAATTACCTGCTTCCTCACGGTGGAGCTGCGCCGGCCACTGGTCCGGGGGTGCAGGAGGGAAAAACAGGAGAGAAGAGAAGAGAAGAATTATGAAAATTCTCCAACATCACCAGCTCATCCCTCCAGTGCCCCAACCATGCACTGGAGCAGGGAAGGAGCCACATCTCCCAGTCAATCCTCATTGCCAGAGCCTCCTCCCATTTCTGGGACCCCCAGGAAAAGACTGGAAGTGATTTTAAATCAGGCAGAGCCTGCGGGAGGCACAGGGGAGCCCTGAGAGAAGATTACCCCTGACATTTCCATCCCGTGATCCAGGGCTGCTGGCTGGAGATGAAGTTTGGTATAAATTGCAGAGGGAAGAGCAGGTGGGAGCAGGTTCCTTCCCCCTGTGCTGTTCCCAGCTGCCACTGTGGAGTTTTATGATGGTTTGGATAAGATTTCAATTAAATAAATAACACAAACCCCCCTGGAACAGCAGCACGCGCCAGCCAGGCTCAGCCTTGTCTGTCTGCTCTCATTTGCTGATGGTGGTAGACATTAATGGCAGGAAAATAGGAAAAAGGCCTTGCTCTGCCAGGGTTTTCCCCTCAAAATTTATTACTGGGGTTTAAAATTCCTTTAGTTTCTTGTAAAAATGAAGCAAGGGAGATAATAGCAGAGAGGCCCTAATGTATCATTCCAGCCAATTCCCTGCCAGGGCAGATGGCTGCTGAATTATAAATAAGGGGATTAGAAGTGTGATTTTTTTTTTTTTTTTAAACCTGTACAATGTGTTAATTTGGAGGAAATTCCTTTTGTAAAAAAAAATTAAAAGCACAGAATGAAAAATAAAAAAATTTTTAAAAAATCCAATTCCACGGGCTGTCACAGACAATGAGGTGGGTTTTAAACTGTTAGCGGGCATGATTCTTTGATATTTAAAATTGTTTCAAGATGAATAATATTTTATTATTACAGATGTCAGGGTCTAATTAGGACCTGTCAGTTTTGCTTTGCTGTGAGGAATGGGAACAGCACTAATGAGTCCACGCTGGTGGTAATCACCTTCCTTTTGTTAACGAGGCAGGATGAGACCCAGCCCCTGGTGCCCAGCACAGCCCCTGCATCCATCACTTTGGAGATGGGATTTGTAATGTTTCACCAAATCCAGCAGTTTGGAGATGGGATTTGTAATGTTTTACCAAATCCAGCAGTTTGGAGATGGGATTTGTTATGTTTCACCAAATCCATCACTTTGGAGATGGGATTTGTAATGTTTTACCAAATCCAGCAGTTTGGAGATGGGATTTGTAATGTTTTACCAAATCCATCACTTTGGAGATGGGATTTGTAATGTTTTACCAAATCCAGCAGTTTGGAGGTGGGATTTGTTATGTTTTACCAAATCCAGCAGTTTGGAGATGGGATTTGTTATGTTTCACCAAATCCAGCAGTTTGGAGATGGGATTTGTAATGTTTTACTAAAGCCCCACCAGAAGCTTAGTGCTGGTTCTAGGATTGGTCCTAATTAAATTCCAAAGTTTCCTCTCTGTGCTCTCCATCCTGCTGGAATCCAGGCACAGCACAGCAGCACTGGGATCCAAAGTTTCCCAATTTATGGTCCTCAACCCTGGGGATAAGTCCTGCACAGTCCCTGGGCACACCTCTCTCCCAGGACCAGGAATTTGCTTATAAAAACCTAAATCTGGAGAATATTTCTCTGGCTGACAGCACCAAATGAACAAGTTTCTCTCACTTCTCCATCCTGATCCTGATCTGCTCTAAATACACCAGGGCAAGAAAAGGAATTTGTTTATATTAATTAATTATATAAATTATCATTATATTATAGGTAATATTTTTAAAATTAAATTTATTATAAATTTAATCAACAGAAACACATTACACACACACACATATATATAAATATATTAAAATATATAAAATCTAATTTATAATAAATTATTACATTTAATTAGATTATTAAATTCCTGCCCCATCTCTAGAAGTGTTCCAGGCCAGGTTGGATGGATTTGGAGCAGCCTGGCACAGTGGAAGGTGGCACTGGATGAGCTTTAATGTCCCTTCCCACCCAAATCACTCCATGATTCCACTCTGTGACTGTAAATCCATGTATTTTTCTAACAGACACATATCCTGGGCTGGTAACTGATCTGGAATGACCAATTTGCATCAGATTTTCCTTAAAAACACAATTCCCTGAGCCACACCTACCTGGCCAGGGCGCAGTCTGTCCTCTGACCTGGGGAGGAGACACAGAAATCAGCGTGAGGAGGGAGCAGTGGGAAAATGCTTTCAATATTTCTGTACAGAGAATTTTGGAAGGAGATGGAAGAAAGCAGAGGAGGGGAAGCTCCAAGGACAGCACCAAACCCACCCCTGGCAGCTCAGCTCCACCAAATCCCACCTCAGGCTGTCCAAGCGCTCCTAACTCTGCAAATTCTTGTTTTTAAATAGAAATTACCTCCCTGAGCATTCTAACTGTTGACTTCTGCCAAAAAACTGGGCTTGTCAGTCCCTCCCTCCCTCTTCCCAGGGGAACTGGTGGGGCAAGAGATTCTACTTCACACAGCCCCTCAGGAAGAGTGCAAACATTCCCAGATTTGTCAGCCCACAGCCTGAACGTGCTGGCACCCAAGTTATTTTGAGAGACAGACGTTCAGTGGTGTTTTTTATAAACATATTTATAAAAACACTCCATTAACTTGTGCTGAGTTTTCGAGGAAGCAGCAGCCAAGCCAGGGACTTGCTAATTCAGCATCACCGAAAACATCACGACAGAAGAGGCAGGAGAAAGGAGGATGTGCTGCTGGGAATGGGACAGGCCCATTTTATTTTTGGTGTTAAAAATAAAAATCAGTGAAAGCACACTGATTCCCAGCAGCTGAAAATTCACCTTCCCTCCTGCTGCCTTCCTGCTCCTGGGGAGATGGAAGGAGGAGTGAGGGAAGCAACTAATTGCTGATGGGCTGACAATTAGTCGAGCACATCTTGATAGCCACTTTTGCTCTCCCCACGTAAAGCCAAAACAGTGCATAATTGACATGAAAATGTTATTCTGCAGCAGAATTTCCAGCCATCTGTCCCGTTTTCATCATGGAATATTCATACAGAGAAATTACACGGCTGTGGCAGCATCAAGGGGCTCCTGCAGCAGGGTGACAAATGGGGACAGGAGGCAGGGACATAATTACTTGAAGAGAGGAGGACTTGCTGCTACTTTTATTACTGGAACTTGTCATCTTCAGATTAAGGCAATTTGCACCACGACTAAAAAATGTCACCTGAGGAGGGGCAGGGAGGAGAATAAAAAATAACAACCCCTGAACCTCCCAGGCACTGAAGACACACAGCTGGAGGCACATTTTCCTGCAAAGCTCCTAACTGTGCTCTGGGGATGTGTGGAGGGAATTTTATTTGCCCATTTCCCAATTAAGTGACATTTTATGGATAAATCTAGGCATGGTCCCCAGTTTGTACCATTAACCTGCTCCTGTGGGTTGGGAAAAGGATGTTCCTGCCTTTCCCAGCTCCTTCTGATCTCACAGATGACAGGAGGAGTTTTTTTGGGGCTCACCCTGACACTGCATCCCTTCCCAGAGCCACTAAGAAAGCTCTGGTTTGCAAAAAGCAAATGAAGAAAACAGAAGCAGCCTTTAAATCCTCAGAGCAATACAGAAATCACATTTCATTTCCTCTCCTTTCCCCCTAGCACAGCTTGGGCTGGGTGTAGGGGGCAGGCAGGTTAAGAGGAAACAGGGCTGGAATGCAGAGGCCAGCCACGAGCCAGGAATGTCACCAGCCACAGGGGCAGCCACTGCCACTCAGACATTCAGAGGCACAAGAAAAATGCCCTGAGGACACAAAACTTTGCCTTCAGCCACCCTTGCTTACAGGAGAGCTGAAGAGATGAGCAGCTTCAACCAACCCAACCCACACCAAGCCACATCCTCCCCTCGTCTCTGATAAACACAAAACTCTTAATCACTGCAGCATGAAATATTTCAGTATTTCACTCACAGACATTCAGAAGCACAAGAAAAACACCCTGAGGACACAAAACTTTGCCTTCAGCCACCCTTGCTTACAGGAGAGCTGAAGAGATGAGCAGCTTCAACCAACCCAACCCACACCAAGGCACATCCTCCCCTCGTCTCTGATAAACACAAAACTCTTAATTAGTGCAGCGTGAAGTATTTCAGTTTGACAGTGCACTTTCAAACTGAAAACAAAGCACTTCAAAGCCCACATGCTGGCTGAGTTTTTATCCAGCAGATTTGCACACCACGAGCTGTGGGGAGCTCAGATCAGCCCAGACACAAGCCAGGACTGAGCTGAGCCAGTTTTTGACCTGACATTTAGACTGTTCAAACCTTCTCCTCTGCAAACGCAAGGCAGGCAGGTTTCTATGGAAACTTGGATGCATAGTTGGAGTGGTTTTGGCCAACAGAATTTGCCCATACCATGAAGGGAAAGAAATCTGCCTTTGTTCTAACAGCAAATGAATATTCAGTTCTGGCTGCTGCCCCCTGACTGATGCCCTCTAGACAGGCAACATATTTCACATGCTCTGAAATTTGTTTGTGCTTCTCCTAATAAAACACTGGGTGGAACCCACAGAGGTGAGGAGCAGCCAACCTGCCACACAAATGAAGGCAAATAATTCTGAATTGATGGGTGAATCACCAGAGAGAGAGATCATGAAGAGCTTCCCAGGATGGGCGTGCAGGAGGGCAGCACACAGCTCAGTGATGCACATCACTGCCTCGTTAAACATTTTGGTGCTCACCATTCATCTCCCTCATGCAAATCAGAGGAATTAATTCATAAAACACCAGCATGGCCACTGCATCACTAATGCAGGGCTGCCACCCTCAGCTGAGGAGCTCAGCAAACGTCCCAGCCTGGCTGGAGCTCTGCTGGGGACAGATTAATTAATTATCCTGAATTACACTCACTTTCTCCCAGGGTCTTCTGCAGGAGGTCATGCTTGGCCTGCAGCTTGGTGATCAGGTTCCTGCCCTCCAGGTACTCCTTCATTTTCTGTGGAAAAAACAGCACGGTGAGGGGACAGTTCATCACTCTGAACAAGGCTTGGGGCTGCTGGATTGTGAGCACGAGGCAGAGTGACACTGAATTTATAGAGTGGCATTGAATTTAGAGTGACACTGAATTTACAGAGTGACACTGAATTTATAGAGTGACATTGAAATTAGTGTGACACTGAATTTAGAGTGACACTGAATTTAGTGTGACACTAAAATTAGTCACAGAACGACACTAAATTTACAGAGTGACACTGAATTTGCAGTTATAGAATGACACTGAATTTACAGAATGACACTGAATTTAGTGTGACAATGAATTTATGGTGACACTGAATTTACAGTTATTGAATGACACTGAATTTAGAGTGACACTGAATTTAGAGTGACACTGAATTTAGTGTGACACTAAAATTATTCATAGAATGACACTAAATTTACAGAGTGACACTGAATTTGGAGTGACACTGAATTTACAGTTATTGAATGACACTGAATTTACAGTCACACTGAATTTAGTGTGACACTGAATTTAGAGTGACACTGAATTTACAGTTATAGAATGACACTGAATTTACAGAGTGACACTGAATTTACAGTTATAGAGTGACACCAAATTTAGTTATAGAGTGACACTGAATTTGCAGTGACACTGAATTTAGTGTGACACTAAAATTAGTCATAGAATGACACTGAATTTACAGAGTGACACTGAATTTACAGTCACAGAGTGACACTGGATTTACAGTGACACTGAATTTGCAGTTACAGAGTGACACTGAATTTAGTGTGACACTGAATTTGCAGTTATAGAATGACACTGAATCTAGAGTGACACTGAGTTTACAGTGTGACACTGAATTTGCAGTTAAAGAGTGACACAATTTATAGAGTGACACTGAATTTACAGTTAGAGTGACACTGAATTTAGAGTGCCACTGAATTTAGTGTGACACTGAATTTATAGCTATTGAATGACACTGAACTTGCAGACTGACACTGAATTTACAGTTACAGAGTGACACTGAATTTACAGTTACAGAATGACACTGAATTTAGTGTGACACTGAATTTACAGTTATAGAATGACACTGAATTTACAGAGTGACACTGAATTTACAATTAGAGGGACACTAAATTTACAGTTATAGAGTGACACTGGATTTGCAGTTGCAGAGTGACACTGAATTTACAGAGTGACCCTGAAATTACAGAGTGACCCTGAATTTACAGTGACAATAACTCTGAAATTTTATGGATAAAAGCACAAACTAAACCTGGCTTTAGTATCTGGGCAAGTCTAAAGCTCAGGCCACTCCTATTTTGAGCCCAGCCAAGCTTGGATCAGTGATCTCAGAGGCCTTTTCCAACCTGAACAATTCTGAAATTCTGCAAATTCTCCATCTGCAGGGCCATTTCCATTGCTGCACTGTGGGATCAGCTGAATGTTTGGCATCTTTGGAGCCGTCAGAGGAGCTGTCATCCATCCCTGGGCACTGAATGAGCAATCTGTCTGAACCAGCTAAAAGGCTGCTACTGTGCTTATTCTCTCACTTAACCTCTCTCACCCCACTTTACTTGTCAAACCCTGCGTGCTGGATGAGCCACAGGACAAAACAAATAAAGATATTATTGAGGTTCAGATTTACCCTGGCAGTGGAATATTGTACAGCCACGCAGGCGGTTTTCCCACTGCTCCCTGATTTTCCACAGCTTTGCAAATGCTGGGTTTTTTTGGTTTTTTTTTGGTTTTTTTTTTTTTTGGTTTTTGCTGTTCTTTCATCTCTTATCTTGCAGTTCAGAGCAGTTTTATTTATCTCCACTGAGCTGCAGCATGTGAAATACTCTGCTGTACAGGGGTTGTCCACATCATAAATGGGACGTGCTTCATTCCAAAGCACAAACTCTGCAAATATCACAGAGCACTCTCTGGAATCCTGAGAGATCTTCAAAATTCGGCAGCAGGATGAGCACAGAGAGAGGATTCTTATCCAATAATGAAATATTCTCGTTATAATCAAATCCTCAGCTGGTTTAGGTGGGAAGGGACCTCAAAGCTCATCCAGTTCCAAGGGCAGGGACATTTTTCACCATCCCAGGGTGCTCCAAGCCTTGTCCAGCCTGGCCTTGGACACTTCCAGATGTCCCCAATTCAATCCACCTCCCTTCAGGGCTGATCTGCACAATAAAACTGCAAATCCTTGAGGGAAAAATGGATATTTTTAACAACAGGAGAGCCTGGACCCTGCCTGGCCTTTGCAGGGGCAGCTTCTGTGCAGGAATGAAAGAGTCAAGTAGAATTATGTACATAAATAAATAAAGAATTATATCTACAGAAATATATAATATATAGTAAGAATATCTAAATATATGCAATCTTCATATGATATTTATATATAATATACTACATATAATATATAATATATAATATATAATATATTATATATTATATATAATATATAATGTAGTATATTTATATAATATTTATATAAAAATCTATGACTATAATATCCTAATAGAATATATAAAGAAATGTACACACTGAAGCAGTAGCAGGGTGAGGGAAAACCTTCCAGGAACTAACAAAGCTTCCCCTGAGGGCTCCCCAGCCCTGGTGTGCACTGACACAACAAACAAAAATGGCTTTAATTAACTGCCAAAATCCTGTGTTTTATGTCCCCTCGCTTGACAACATTGAAACAAACATTTCACAAGAATTAAGTCCCTTTGGAAAGTCTCAGCATTTCCTGCTTCCTTTATTGATATTTCAATTTTTTTGTTGTTTTGGAAGAAAACAGGAAGCACCCTCAAAAAAGGAATTACTTTTTTTTTTTTTTTTGGGAATTTCCCCATAGAATTTGTTTGCCAAGCCCTAACTATATTTTGCTCAATCAGTTCAATTTCTGGAAAAGAAAATATGATGAAAATAAAAAAAATAAAACTGTAATAAATATAATATAACATAACTATATATATAATAAACCTATTATATTTCTGTATTTATAGACTATATATTTATATACTATTATATTTATATATTTATATACTATAAATATGTTATATTATATTATATTAATAATATATCTATTACTCTATAATTATATTTATATACTATGAATATATACTATATATAAATATAAATATATATAGAAATATATACTATATTTATATATATATAACTATAATATATAACTATATATATATATAACTATAATATATAACTATATATATAACTATAATAAATATAACTATACTAATATAATATAAACTTTATAAACATAAACTACAATAATATAAAGTATATAAAATAATACTAAAACAAAACTGCAAAAATAACCAGTCTGAAGGGGGGGAAGTTGAGGATAAATCTGGTTTTGGGGGGTGTCGGAGCCCCAGGTGAAAGGACAGGAGGGTTGGAAGGCTCAGCTGCAAACAGAAGCTTCAAGAAGAGCAGATCAGCTCCTCCTGGCAGAGTTAAATCCCCTTTTTGAAGCTGATTTAAACACTTAAGCCCAGCCTAAGGTGGGTCAGGCAGGGCAGGGCAGAGGCACTCGCTGGGTCTTGCAAAACTCTGGATTTGAGGTCATTAAAAAAATCAACAGGTACCAGTGGTTGCTTTAAAGGAGAAAAAGATGTTCCCATCCACTGCAGAATCTCTTTTTTTATTACTATTTCCTCATGCCTAACATTCTGTTCCCTGCCTGTTGCAAGGATACTGATGAAAAAAAAATTAATTTCAAAATAAAGCTTCAGGCTTTTGTCTGTGAATTTCAAAGATCCATTAGCCTTGGATTTCTGGTGTAATAAAAACAGACAAAGGGGAAAAAAAATCCTCAAACTACAGGTGAACTCCTGAGGATTTTATTTGGGGCAGAGCACAGCCAGAAAAAAGCAGCAGAAATGTCTGAGTCCCGTGATGGGTGCAGGGTTGTGGGAGTCCAGGGCAACCCTGTGGGACCCTGGAGGGGTCAGGAACCCCCTGGCAGAGCCCCCAGAGACACTGGCTGTGATCTCTGTCCATGGAAAAGAGTTTTCAATCTTACAGGATCAATTACCAGCTCTGAGTGTTTGATATGAGTCATAATTAAGTGTGGCATGGGTGCAAAAGTAAAATTTTAGGATTCTAGATGAGGGGTGCAAAGGGGACAAGATGGAGGAAATTGGGTGTGCCTTGTCCTTTTTCTCCTTCTTCATGCCCTCCATGTCTCACTGTGGTGTTGGCATTTTTCTGTTGGTTCAGGCTGGGGACACACTGTCCAACGTAGGTGACAGATATTGGCACGTTCTTGTAAATGCAGCCCAGGGAGTTTCTGGTATTTAATGTTTGTCACATCCCACTGAGGGCAGAGCCCCACACGCTGCCCTGCAGGACAGAGCTGGGCAGGGCAGCAGAACATGTGAGAGATCAACAGAATAAACAACCTGGAAACCAGCACAGACCAATTCTGGCTTCTGCTTTGGCAGGGGGCTGACAGACAGAGACTTTTACAATCTCAGAATAATTTAAATATCACAGATTCCAACTCAGGGTGACAACGCAGAGGTGAAGATCAGCTGGCAGTCAGGGCCAGGAGCATTTTGCACCTGCAAACCCCACCAAGTCTGGCATTTCTGAGCCCAAATCCTGTTCCCAGGCAGAGCCACCTGCACAAGGGAGGAACAGAACCCAAGCAGCCCTCCCCGTTTGGGACATAAGAAAAAATAAAATTCTGCCACTGCTCCGTCTCCAGTCAGGAAAACAGTGATTTTCCACTCAGCCCTCCAAGAATAATTCCAAACCAAGCACTCAACTGAGGTGGGGGAACTGGATCCACTTCCCACAGGATCAGCACCACCAGGACCCTCCCAGCTGCAGCAGGATTTTATCCCCCATTTCCCCATATCTTAAAACCTTGGCAAAAATAACCCCCCATTAATCCTAAAGCACTTCACCCAAGCAGCATGGCTCTGCTTCCTCCTCTTCCCAGAGATAAACACCCAACATTTTGCCTAAGAACTCCAATTATGCTGGTTTAGGGTGAAAGAATGACACCATTCCCCCTCTCCCAGTGCCCAGGTGGGGCTGGTGCCAGCTGTGCCCTGCTGGGCAGCTGTGCCAGGATGCCTGGTGGGGAAGCAGGGCTGTAACCATGGCAGCAGCAGCACATCCCTGGATTTTGGCTCCCTCAAGTCATTTCTGCTTCCCTGCCTCAGCCACCTGCAGCAGCTCAGGGCTGGGGCCGTCCTCCCCTGCACACTGGGAGCCTTAAATTACCCTGAATGCAAATTAAATAGCACTGAATTCAGATCTCCCTTCAAGGCCCAACGAGATCCAGCAGCACTGGGATGTGCTTCCAGTGGAAATACAGATTATTCCAGTCTGGAGACACTCCTTCTACTAAATTCCCATCACTGCATTTACCCAAGGGCTCTGCCTAGGAATGCAGCACATGGAATTTCCTCCTTGAGTCACATTCATATGGAATATTCTTTAAAATCAGCCTTTTTCTTCAAGTTCCTATCCCCCAGCACTCAGCACATTGTGAGGTAAAAGGGAATTAAATCTCAATTCTGCACTGTACTTTGTTTTTTATCCCCTACACAAAGCTCTGCCCTCAAGCCTCATTAATACCCATCAGATGGTTTTTCTGAGACACAGAAAAAGCTGCTCCTGGGAGATTCAGAGCTGGAAATCCTTATCCAGGCTGTTTATAAGCCTGGTCAATAGCAGATCAATCCAGCATCTGATCAGGCTGCTTAAAGAGTTTCTCTCTCTAACACCACAGCAACAACATGAAACGGAGAAATATCCCATCCAAACTGAGCCCTGCATTCCTCCTTCTCCTATCTGAACTCAAAAATCTCTCTCTAGAGAGGAAATGCTCAGAGTTCAATTAAAAATCACTTTTCTAGTTCCATAACCCTGGGCAGGGTGGTCAATCCTGTCGTAATTGAAGCAGCTTCTCCACCCACTTCTCTCAAGGTGAATCTTCCCAGATTCACCTTCAGTGGAGGATTTTGGATTTTTTAAGTCAAGGCCTAATGATCCATCATGCCAAATTAGTGCCATCTGCACTGAAAATTCAGATTTTTAACAAGCAACACCATTCTGGGAAGAAGAAAGTGAAGGTTGCCCAAAGGAATGACAAATTAACCAGGGTAAGATCCATGATTTTCATCTGCTACTCTGAAATATTTTGAAACTGGAAACAAATTTCAATGGTTTAACATAAATCTGATGTAGGAAAAAGACACCCAGTCTGGCATGAAATTCAATAGCAAAAAGCTTTTAGCATCTTGTAAAAAACACTGACTCAATGAAAAGCTTATGCAGGCTGAAATTGTAAGATGATAACAAAAAATGAAAGAGCTAAACATTCTTTTTCAGTTTGCTCTAGTTTTGAAATTTCATGCTTACAAGCTATTAAGTTCTCAGAAAACTCCTTTTCAGATGCAGAAGAAATCAAATTTGACATGATTTAGCCACAGACTATGTTTGAATCAACAGATATCCCAAAATATTTCCAGAGAATTGGGAGAATTTCTAAACCCCAACTCGCTCCCTCTGCTTGCCCAAAATCAGTGAGAGAAGCGTTTTTTGTTGGACAAAGCATCACTTTGCACTCTGTTGTGAGGATAAATCTGAGTAGATCACATTAAAAATTACAGAATCATGCAATGGGATGGGTTGGGAAGGATCCTAAAGATCATCCAGGGATGGGCAGGGTGGGAAGGATCCTAAAGATCATCCAGGGATGGGCAGGGTATCCCAGCTTCCTAAAGATCATCCAGGGATGGGCAGGATGGGAAGGATCCCAAAGATCACCCAGGGATGGGCAGGGTATCCCAGCCTCCTAAAGATCACCCAGGGATGGGCAGGGTATCCCAGCCTCCTAAAGATCACCCAGGGATGGGCAGGGTATCCCAAGCTCCCAAAGATCACCCAGGGATGGGCAGGGTATCCCAGCCTCCTCTCCTGGTCTTGGACACTTCCAGGGATGGGGCAGCCACAGCTGTACCAGGGCCTCACCACCCTCACAGGGGAGAATTTCCCAAAAGAGAAAAGAAAAAAACCTCCTCAATCCCTCCAAATCAGCCCCTTACAGTGAAGTAGAACTGCTCAGTCTCCTGCTGGTTTGCCCTTCTCTTGGCAATGCTGGGTTTGCTCATGAACGTTTCCGACACTGTGGATTTCACAGACTCCATGGAGTTGCTGTACTGGAAGCAGTCAGAGACATCGAAGTCCTCGATGGTGACAATGTCCTGGATTGTCTGCAGCGTGGCCTCCATCGTCTTCTTAACCTGCCCAGCAAGAAGGAGAGAGCTCAAAACCTCAAGGTTTTATGTTGTGAGTAAACAACAGAGGCGGTGAAGTCCCCTGGAGCACTTTGCTAATAAACAGATATTACTGGTTTCACACCCTGGGTGCTGTAATTAATTCTGGCTCATTAACAGCTCAGGCCACGCAAGCACAGAGCTGGCAGCACCCTGAACCTGCCAGGACTCTGTGCCAGGATCTCAGTTGTGATCTCAGGGGCTGGGATCAGGAGGAGATGGAAAGAAATTTAACCTCAAAGCAAAGAAAGCTGGAACCGAGATTCTCTAATTGTCTTCTGCAACTGCATCTACTGGGCATTAAACATTAATTACAAACAGGACTCTGCTGCACTGTGCATTTTCACTGAAGGCAAGAATCAACTTTCTAGACA
The DNA here is from genome assembly GCF_050655825.1 of Lonchura striata. Classification (NCBI taxonomy): domain Eukaryota; kingdom Metazoa; phylum Chordata; class Aves; order Passeriformes; family Estrildidae; genus Lonchura; species Lonchura striata. The sequence goes on along the minus strand of NC_140728.1, from coordinate 6,779,724 downwards.
TAAAAGGGGTTGCAAATTTTGCTTCAAAGTTCCTGAACACAGAGGTGCAGAGATCAGATCCCCACTCCTGTCATTTTCCTCTCATCTTGGATAGCCACTTAAACAAAAATCACTTTAAATCAGGTTATGCAAACTCACTTCAAAACATTAAATTCCTCCTTTTCCCTTTGCTATCCAAATTCAACGTTGGCAACACAGCCAGTCTTATCAGGGTAGGGACGTGTGGGAATCCAGGGCTTCCCTCTGGCTGCCCTGGGACCCTGTCAGGGGTCAGAACCCCCCTGGAAAGAGCCCCCAGAGACACTGGCTGTGATCTCTGGCCATGGAAAAGAGTTTTCAATCTTACAGGATCAATTACAAGCTCTGAGTGTTTGATATAAGTCATAATCAAGTGTGGCACGGGTGCAAAAGTAAAATTTTAGGATTCTAGATAAGGGGTCCAAAGGGGACAAGATGGAGGAAATTGGGTGTGCCTTGTCCTTTTTCTCCTTCTTCATGCCCTCCATGTCTCACTGTGGTGTTGGCATTTTTCTATTAGTTTAGGCTAGAGACACACTGTTCAACATAAATGATAGATATTAGCACATTATTATAAATATAACACACGTAGTTTCTAATATATAACATTTATAACATCCCACTAAGGGGCAGAGCCCCACACACTGCCCTGCAGGACAGACCTGCGGCGAGACAACAAAACATGGCAAAAATAAACAACCTTAAAAACCAACACAGACAAATTGTAACTTCTTCTTTAACCATAAGGGAAAAAACCAAACACTTTCTACAATCTCAGAATCATCAATACCACAAATTCCAACAGGGATGGGAAGAGAGATGTGGGGGGTGTTTTAAAGGATTCTCTCCACACACCCAACTTTCCTGTGAGATCACACTACAATGAATGCACAAGATGCTTTGGCTTTGAATTTTACCACAAGTGTTAATAGAAAAGGATCACAACCACCAGATTCTTCCATCATCAGCGCCCAAAAAGCACTGGAAGTGGCTAAGAGGGGTTGCTGAGTTTTGGTTATTAACTGACCTCTTCATTTTCAATCTTCAGCGTCGACAAGCGGGACTGCAGCTGCTGACACCTCTGCACCAACTCACTCTGGACTGGCTGCTGGGCACAGAGCTGAGACTCCTGCAGGAGGAACAGCACAGCAGAGCATTGCAATTACTCATTTATTTGTCAGACACAAACATTCTCTAGAGTGCTGAAGTTTAAAGCTGCATCCAGTTTGAAAAGCCAGGTTGAAACCTGGATTTCGAGCAGAGGAGAAGGTTCTGCTGCTCCCTCCCTGAGGGGACAAACAGTAAGCAGATGATGGCAACATCAAAGAAGAGCTAGGAAACATCAGCTGCTTTCAGTGATGTCAGCTCCAAGTGTGTGCTGGAAGTCTGGAGGTGCTTGATCCCATGTATATGGATAAATCACATCAAAAATCAAGAATTGGGTTCAGTGCTTCAGCCAAGCATCCTGGGGTAGGGGCACAAGGGGCTGGGATTGCTCAGCTGAACCACCTGCACAGCACAACAGCAGGCACAGGTCACTCCTGAATGAATCCAGGGCAGCTGAAATCAAAAAGCTCAGCCTGGGGACCTGCCACCAAAACACTGAGGCTCCCTGAGCTGCTCAGAATAACTCTGATTCCACAGCATGAGGCAGCTTTTCCCTCTCGTTTTGTTCTGGGTTTTGTGTGGCTTTTCTACAAGAAAACACTGACCTCACTGCCTGAGGCTGTTTCTTCAGAGGCAGAATTGAAATCGGGAGTTTTATCCCACCCATGCACACACAGGATGACATATTCTGATTTAATCTGCTGTGTGCAGCACCATTGCAACAAGACCATCATTTCTAAACACTCCTCCAGCCTTGAGAAGCAGCAAGATAAATGATTCAGTGAATGGGAGCTGCTCCTGAATGAGACTCTGCAGGTAATTCCTTTTCTTCCCACGATCTTACAGCATCAGCAGCACAGAAAAATCCAAGGAAGGCCATTTGCAGTCTGAAGGTTTCACTTAAAAAGAGAGAAGACAAAGAAGAGCCTGGAGCAGAGGCTGTAATTCCTTTTTTCCCAAAAGAAGAGACCATCCTGCAGTCTGTGCTCGAGGGATAATCTGGAAATCCAACCAACTGACCTCAATTGTCACACTGTGCATGTGCTCCCTTTCAGAAGCACTTTCAGCCTGTGTGACTTCCAACAGCTCCCAGCTGAGCAACCACATCTTGATAAACCCATAAATCAGAGGGGTCTGCCCTGCCAAAAATGAAGAGTCCTCTGACAGCCCCAGCTCACAAGGAGGGTGCAAAAAGCAGCATTTTTGCTCTCACTTGCACACTTGGATGCTGCAAAAAACCAGAATTTAGGTTGCTTATATTGGCACTTCCAACCTCAAAATTCAGAGGTTGTCTTGGGGTTAACCTGTAGTTGAAGGAAACCCAGCAGGTTTCCTACTCACATTTTGGAAACCTATCAAGTCTCCTACTCATATTTAATATTAAACCTAATTAAGCATTTTCACCTCCAGTGAAGGGCCAATGATCAGGATCAGTTTGGGTTTAACAGCAGCACTTGCTCCTTTTCACAAAATCTTTGGGGCTGCAAGGGAGCTCTGGAGATCATCCAGCTTTGATAGCCAAGAGAGTAAAATTCAGATATCTCTGCCATGAGCCTCTGCCTAATCTTCACATCATCTCCCACCTCTCAGGCTCCCAAAAGACAGGCAGCCCTGGGAGGAGCTGAGGAGCAGCTTTTTCAGTGTCTCAGAAAAACCATCTGATGGGTATTAATGAGGCTTGAGGGCAGAGCTTTGTGTAGGGGATAAAAAACAAAGTACAGTGCAGAATTGAGATTTAATTCCCTTTTACCTCACAATGTGTTGAGTGCTGGGGGATAGGAACTTGAAGAAAAAGGCTGATTTTAAAGAATATTCCATATGAATGTGACTCAAGGAGGAAATTCCATGTGCTGCATTCCTAGGCAGAGCCCTTGGGTAAATGCAGTGATGGGAATTCAGTGGAAGGAGTGTCTCCAGACTGGAATAATCTGTATTTCCACTGGAAGCACATCCCAGTGCTGCTGGATCCCTTGTTGGGCCTTGAAGGGAGATTTGAATTCAGGGCAATTTAATTTGTATTCAGGGTAATTTAAGGCTCCCAGTGTGCAGGGGAGGCAGCCCTGGAGGGGGTCAAAGAACCAAAACCGAGGGCGACAAACAGGCAGAGCTGCAGGAAGGAGCCACACTGACCATGTCCCCCATGTGTGGCTGGAACTCAAACTTCATGGGGGGGCAGAAGACGTTGTTGTACATCTCCATCAGCCTCTGCTTGTCACTGTTGGCATCCAGGTTCTCCACAGCGTTCTCGATGGCATCCAGCCCCTCGTGCTTGGACTGCTCCAGGTTCAGCTCGGCCGACAGGAACGTCCTCAGCGCCCGGTTCAGGCTGGCGTGGTAGCCCAGGTCACAGCACTGCTGGAAAAACACACACAATTCCAGGTGAGTGAAGCTCCAGAAAGGGAATCTGAACCCTTCCAAGAGGCAGGAGTTGTGTAAATGGGGAATGAGTTGCGGGTTTTTTGTCCTCTGCTGGGTGGCAGGGAGGTGCCACGTCTCTCACTGTGTGCACAGAGCACCTCAGCCTGCAACCCCGTGGGAATTTTATCACCAGGTTGTAATTATATAGCTTAAATTATAAGCTATAATAGAAGCTTAAATTATTATAACAGTTTGTGGAGTTTTCTTGGGGATTTAGAGACTCATTTTTCATGGAGTACTAGAGACTCGTTTCATCCAAAAATGAAGTGGCAAGTTCAATAGCAGGGCAGTGGATTTCCTTAAATTCTAACCCGACTTTTAGGGGTCTTGTTCATATGAAAACACTCCAAAATCCTTAAATAAAATCATTCAAAGGAAGAGGAAAGCAAGGCACTGAAGTGCAACTGGAGAGACAAGACACAGGGTTTGGATCATCTATAAAGGCCAATCTGCACCCAAATAATTCCGTAATTCCAGCAAACTGCTTCATCCCGTGTACTTTAGGGACGAGGAGCATGAGCTGGACATGAAAAGGGAGTCATCCAAAACCCAGCAGCCACCACTTGGGATGATTTCATTGCTGGGCTGAAACAGAGGAGCAAAAATCTTTGAAGCAAGAAGTGGTTATGGTCAAGAATTTCCTGGCTATGGCTGACACTGGGATGATGTCACTGGGAGACAATCAAGCAGCTTCATTTCCACCACGGCTGCAGAGCCAAGTTTTCATGTTTCAGAAGGGGGGGAAAAAAAGGAGCTTTTCATTAGCATGAGATCAGAACCAGCCTGGAATTTTCAGCCATCTCATAAAGTGAGCAAGAAGGGAGCCCACCTTCTTGGAATTACAAGCAAGATCCCATCCACTAGGAGAATATCCAAAAAGGGAAGAAAGAGACCATCTGCTTGATTGCTGTGCTGCTCTGTAAGCAAAATTCACATGGAAACTCCTCCTCGCCCATCATTTGGGTCTCATCACTGTCATTGTTTGCAAACGCAGAGGGGAAAAAGGGGGGAAAAAGGAGGAGGGGTGGGGGGGAGAGGGAAGAGAAACTGCTGGACCATTCCCTGCTCCCACAGAATTCCTGCCACCGAGTGCTGCAAGCCTGGCTCTTGTGCCAAACAAGCTGTGGCAGGTGTGAAGCCTTGGAAAAAGAGCTGCAGTTGCTGCTTGGGCTGCAGGCAGAGATTTAAGTGACTTTACATTCAATCAGAAAAGAGCAAAACCAGCCAAGCAAAAAAAAAAAACACACAAAACAACAAAACAAAACCAAAACCAACCCAAAAGCAAAACAAAAGAGGCTTGATTGAGAATCTGCATGTGTGGAGGCACTCACAGCTCCTGCTCACTCTGCAGGAAAGATGGGATTGGGACAAGGATCAGGATCAATTCAGATTGAACAGCTGAACTCCCTCCTTTTCACTGAATTTTTGGGGTTGCAGGCCAAGGCAGGGTCACCTGGAGGTGGCACAGGGACAGGTCCAGGTGGGTTTGGGGTGTCTGCAAAGAGGGAAACTCCAGGAGCTCCCAGGGCAGCAGTTCCAGGGCTCTGCCACCCTCCTGGCCAGAAGCTCTTCCTGATGTTGAGGTGGCAGTTCTTGGGTTGTAGTTTATTACCCCTTGTCCTGTGGCTGAACAGAGCCTGGCACCATCCTGACATCCCTGGGGAGATTGGTGTGGGCTGATGGAGACTGGCATGGACTGATGGAGATTGGCATGGATTGATGGGAGATTGGCATGGATTGATGGGAGATTGGCATGGATTGATGGGAGATTGGTATGAATTAATGGGAGATTGGTATGAATTAATGAGATATTTTATGGATTGATGGGAGATTGGCATGGACTGATGGGAGATTGGCATGGATTGGTGGGATATTTTATGTATTGATATTTTATGGACTGATGGGAGATTGGCATGGACTGATGGGATATTTTATGGATTGATGGGATATTTTATGGATTGATGAGACATTTTGTGGATTGATGGGACCCCCTCTCAGCCTTCCCCTCTCCAGCCTGAGCAGCCCCAGCCCTCCCAGTCTCTCCTCACCAGGGAGATGCTCCAGACCCCAAATAATCTTTGTGGGTTCTGCTGGACCCTCTCCAGCAGCTCCTGGTCATTCCCCAACTGCAGAGCCCAGCACTGGAGACAATTCCTGCTTTGGGACAGGCGCTTGTGCTGCCTCCCAGTGTGACCAGTTTGTCCTCCCAGTGTCCCCAGAAATGCACTGGGAGGACTGGGAATCCACAGGGGAGTTGATGTGTCACAGCCCACCTCGCTCAGGCAGAATTTGCTATTGAAGCCACTGACAGAAAACATTTCCCAGTCCACTCCCCCACTTTAAAGGGTTTTTTTTAAAGTCCAGTGTTCCATGTTTATAAATGCACCAGTCCTTGCCATCCCTTTTCTGGGTTGTATAAATGTTTGATGGAACCGTGCTCAAAGGAAATCAATTTTTTATAAGAATTTAATGATAAGTCATTCAAATTCACTTCCCAACATGACAGCTGATTAACCCTTTGCCAGTTAGCTTTCAAACAGGCCTCAAAAGTGGAAGATTTAAGGGAAAGAGCTCTTTGTTTTAAAATGCAATTCACACATGGAAGGGGAAGGATGAGATCCTGAGTAAGCAGCCATGGAACACCTTCTCCTGGAGGAGCAAAGCAGGCTCTGAGACTCACACACACTTTTTATCTTTTTTTTTTTTCTTTTTTCCAATCCTGTCCCAGTGACCCTTTTATAAATATGAGTTAATGCAAACTTCCCCATTACTGTAATATTTCATTAGCATCAAAGAGCTGTCTGAGTCCCCAAAGTCAGGAAATTCAAAACTACTGAGCTATGGCAGAAACAATTTATTGCTCTTAACTCTCAACAAAGAATTAATTCCCTGTTATCCTTCCCTGCACACTGCAGAGGGAACAATGTGCTGGATAAACATGACATTAAACATAAACTTTAATGCTGTCTGGCCTAACACAATCTCCTTGTAAGTAACTTTGAAGATTACTTTTATATTATATTTCAAAATTCAATATCACCAAATGATTAGATCGAGGGAAGGCATTACAGCCTGGCTTAAAAATCACATTTTTATTCAAGTGAGATGGCTCAGATAACCATCACTGGTTATAATTGTTAATTTTCAACCCTTCAGGATCAAAGGCATTAATAAATCTATTTTCTCTGTGTCTTAACAATGAGATAACTGAACTCCATCCCATGCTCCCAGACGAGTCCCACATTTTTCCATGCCTGAGCACAGAGCAGATAACACTTTTATTTTGAAGATGATGGGAGCCTGAAGAGTTAAATTGAATGCTCCAAGGGCAGGGACTCACCCAGAGCCACCAGGGCTCCTCTCTAGGAACAGACAAATCCCTGGAATTCAGAATTTGGGTTCTTGCTCTGCCATGCCCCAGACACAGCTGGGACTGCCCAGGGAGAGCAGCCCTTCCTTCCCAGGCTGGGTAGCCCAGATTTGTCCTGTCCTGCTGAAAACACCTCAGCTCTGTGCTTACAAATTATTCTGGGCTTGTGAAACCCAAATGGACTCTTTGCTCCCTGTGATTAATTAAAATACACCAAAAACGGGCAACTGGGCCAGGCAGCATTTGGGGGAAGACTTGAGAGACAGGGCTTTAGGTGAAAAAAAATCAAAACAATTAAATCAAGCTGATGCTGGTGAAATTAACCCGAATTTTGTAGCTTTGATATAAATATATACAGAGTTCTAATTTGTTAAAAACCCAGAGCCACGCAATTAAGGCTTAGCAAATGTTAACCAAAACAGGGCTCCCAAAAAGGCAGCAGGGATAAACAAACCAGGCCTTGCAGAGCAGCAATCCTGCACACCACGACATTTGGGAATAACAGCATTTTTCAAGCCCACTCTCAGTGACAGCCCTGACCTCCAAAGGACAGGTTTAAATCAACACCTGGCACAAGAGCACTCCATGCGAGTTTATCATCAGCTGAATAAATGTATCCTAAAGAGTGCTGGTTATTCTAATAGCTGGGTAATTAATAGAGATCTGAGTGCTCTTTATTGCCTGTGTCTAGAGACTCTTGTGCTCATCACTCCCTGCTCCTCCTCAGCAGCTCCCTCCAGGCTCTGCAGCTTCCAGCAGGGATGGCCTTGGGAGGGGACAGGATCCAGCAGAGCCACTGCCCCACCCTCAGCCTGGCCAGGCTGAAGGGGTGGCTCCATCCTTGGCAACAACCTCAGGGTTCCTGACTGGCTTTGCCAAGTTTCCAAAAGTCAGAATTTTGGGGTTTTTGATTTTTTTTTTTTTTTTTTTTTATGGTAAATTTTACCAAAAGCAGAATTGCTGCCCCCTGAACGGTGGGGAGACTCAAATATGGCCTGGTGGGTTAGGGAAAAGATCTGAGGGAAGGGCTGGAGCTGTGTCAGGGAGGTTTGGGATGGAGATCAGGGAAAGGTTCTTCCCCCAAGAGGGTGCTGGGCACTGCCCAGGGAATGGGCACTGCTCCAAACCTTCCAGAGCTCCAGCAGTGCTTGGACAGCACCCTCAGGCACAGGCTGGGCTTTTGGGGTGCCTGGGCAGGGCCAGGAGCTGGACTGGATGTTCCCTGTGGGATCCAGCTCAGAATATTCCATAATTCAATGACTTTTCCAAAACCAGTTAAAAGCAGCTTTAGGAAACACCTCTGAACTCCCTCTCTCCCACCAAATTCCTTCTACTGTTTCTGCAGTTAAAAATCTTTTTTTTCAAACACGCTGCCGAGTTAAAATCTTGTGGGTTTGCTTAAAACAGTCCAATGAAAATGTCATTGGCAGCAGTGTGACACTGAAGCTGAGTTTCACTTTAAGCAGCTCCTCCTTTTCCCTCCCAGTGAGAGAAAAGCTGGTTTGTAACAGACGTGGCCACCTGAGACAAGCTCTTGTGACAGCTTCAGGACCAATGATCAGGCCACTGCCACCCCCGAGCTGCCCAGCCCAGCTGTGCAGAGGTTTCCAGCTGTGCAGAGGTTTCCAGCTGTGCAGAGGGAGGGAGCAGAGGGGTGTGGGAGGCTCCTGGCCCCAGCAGCAGCACTTACATCAATGAGATCAGACAGGTCATGGATGTAGTACTTGAACACCGAGGCATTGGTGGCTTCCAGGGCCAGCAGATACTCATTCCTTGCCTTAATCGCCTTCAGTCTGTTCTCTGTGTACTTTGCTTGGCGCTGAAAGGCAACAAAAACCAGAATATAGCATCAAAAGTGGTGAGCAGCACTCTGAGTAACACCAGAGAACACTGGGCAAATCTTACTCTGCTCGCACAGATTTTGCCCCTTTGAATTCCAGTTTTGCCAGGACTCCAAGACTTGAAATGCAGATGAATTATTTAGATGTGTTTGAGCATTGCTACACAGGATTGAAAGGCTTGAGGCTGTGGGATGGGGAAGATTAAAGGGGGAATGAAGGGACAAGGGGCTTTAGGAAGTTATGGCCCAGCTCCAGCAGCAGAGGGTCTGAGGGTTGCTGCAGACATCCCATCTCTTCCAATGCCTGAACTTGGTCCTTCCAGAGCCTAAATCCATCAAAAAATAACTCCTTCCCTTCCATGGGCTTGAACCTTAGAGCTGAACTGGAGTCACCAGTGAGGCCACTGGCTCTGCCCTCAAAGCCAGTCTGGGGCTGCTGGGCTCCCTGGAGCACAGGCCTGCTGCTCTGGAGAACAAAAATAATCACATGAACCACGAATTCCAGCAGGCAGCTGCTGCTTTCCCACTCTAACCTGGTTTCAGCTTTCTGGGCTGTACACATCCCATTTTTCTGCATAATCCATTTTTCTGCATACTCCATTTTTCTGCATACTCCATTTTTGTGCACATCCCATTTTTCTGCATATCCCATTTTTCTGCATACCCCATATTTGTGCATATCCCATTTCTGTGTACATCCCATTTTTTGTGCATATCCCATTTTTGTGCAAATCCCACTTTTCTGCACATCCCATTTTTGTACACACCCCATTTTTGTGCACGCCCCATTTCTGTGCACATCCCATTTTTGCACATATCTCATTTTCCTGTATATCCCTTTTTCCTGCATATCCCATTTTTGTGCCTATCCCATTTTTGTGCACACCCCATTTTTCTGCACATCCCATTCCCTGGGATAACACCAACTGCACCCTCCTTTCCTAGAGGAAACTGCTGCTGGCTTTCCCTTCCCTTCAGCTGCCTGTTAACAAAACCTTTCAATAAAAAGAGTGAGCTTGTCTCTGAGGAGGGACCCAGTGGCTCCTTGTGCACCCTGCCTGTACCTTCTCCTTCATCTTCTCGATTTTTTTGACCGAGCTCCTCCGGACGTGCTTCTCCTCAAACTTGACGTTGGAGGTGGAGTCGGGGGAACGTGGGGTCTGTTTGTCCTCCTGCTTCACTGACTTCCCAATCTGCTTCTCCTCCTGCTTCTCCGCCTCCTTCAGCTTGCTCTGGGCACTGATGCTGTCGGCGTTGTACATGTGGTAGGTTTTCATCACCTGCAGACAATAAAATCCAACACTCAGCGCCCCAGCTGCTGCTCTGGAATACCTGAACCAGAAAAAAAGAAGGGCTCAGGGGAGTTTGCCACGTCAGAAAAGCAGGGCAGGAGGTGCCCGAGCCAGTGTGGCTCTGAAAATGAGTCTGAAATCAGAGTGGGGGATTCTGCAGCTGCTGCTGGGTTTGATTTCGACGCGTGCCTTATTGCACAAGGCAGTAAAGGAGGCACAAAACCAAAGAAAAGCAGGCTGCAGACTAATGCAGCCTCCTTGACTGCTCAAAGGAAATGATATGGCAGGAAAATGAGAGCTTTTCATCAGCAGGTAAGGTTTGTGAAGGGAGCCCGAGCAGCTTTTCATCTGGGTGAATCAGAGCTTTGAACAGCACAGCATGGAAATCCAGTCCCAGCACAGGGGCTGCAAGAGCCACTCAGGTGCCATTTGTTCAAATCAAATTTGGGACATAAAAGTACTTCTGGGATCTCATGTCATCCAAAAAAATTAAAAATTATAAATTATAAACAAATTATAAAAGTATAAATTAAAAAAATTAATAAATTAATACACAAGTGTGGTTCTTGGCTTTAGGGAGACCTGGACCCCGTGCTGTATGGAGAACTTCTATTATAGCACATTTTTATTAGTAAATATAGATAATATAGATAAATTACAAGAATTACTATAGATTTTATTAGTAAATATCTATATAAATATAGATAGTAAATACAGATATATATTTATTAGTAAATATAGATACATTCACAAAAATCCATTTGTTTCACATGATATTAATGTCTAGATTTGTGTTAAGCAAACAGAACCGAAGGACATGAGATCTAAACTGGTTTTTCCATAAATGCAAAGCAATCTGAATCCCTCACCAAAACAAACAAGATACAACACTCACAGGGGGCAAAAAAAAAAAAAAAGAAAGTACAATTGCATGAAGTCAACCATTCCAGCAGCAATAAAGGCTCCACTAGTGAATAATCTGATTTATTTCAGATGAAAACCCGTTTACAGCTATTTTGCAGCAGAACATAACACAATTTTACCTAAGTGGGCTGCGTGCTCCCCCTCTGCAGTGATCAGCAGAGGTCCCACATTCAAAGAGACTCTGGATTTAAACATGAAAGGGAATGTGGCTGCAGCCAGTGCTAAAGAACATCCTGAATAATTCACACACCCGCACTCCCGGCCCCTGCAGATGCTCAGACTGTGAAGCAGGCGTTTATAATTATAATAATGGATGCAAAGGAGTTGCCTTTCCTCTCCTGCTCACAGCAGAGCTGGCAGAGAGCAAAAGCAGAGGGAGAAATCCCAGTTTGGATGGGTTTTTCATGGTTTTGTGCCACGCTGGCAGCCACAGGCTCTGGTGTGGGGACATTGGTGACTGCTGAGGGCAAGATGGCACAAAAAAAATGACAGGGGCAACATTCTGGGTTTTATTTGTGTAGAGAAAGTAAAGATTTCACCATTTTGCCTAAAAGCAGGGATGCTGCCAATCCTCTGGATATGGAATTAAGGAATCATTGAGAAAGACCTCCAGGATCATCCAACCTTTGGTTAATCCCCACTTTGTCACCAGAGCCCTGAGGGCCACATCCAACAAAACAAAATAGGTGGAATTATTTCTAAAAGTGCCACAAAATTTAATCACTGGTGGGGTGGCTTTAATTGCAGCAAAAAACCCCATCTTTTAGCACCATCAGAAGTGGCTTTTTGCAAAGGAAAAGCTTTTCTGGTGAAGGGACAATTTAGAGCTCTGCAGCAGGAGGAATGAATAGATTGCAAATTCCCAGCATTGCCATTAAAAATATCAATACCTTACATCACTTTGTTCAGCAAATTCTGGAAGCTCTTTCTTCCAGGGGTAGAGGAATTAGCAGAATTCACAATTTGGCTCCAAAAATGACCTGTCAGAACCTGGCACCCAGAAATGATCCCCAGTCCATGAAACTCCACTCCAGAGCCAGCTGAACTTGGATCAGAAATTGTTCCTAAAATCTGTTTCTACAAGCAGATTCATGACCTTCCTTAGGATCCCATCCATGACAGGACTCAAAAGTTGAACCAATTGTGCCCTCAAATAGGAAACCATTTCTGGAGTGCTGATTTGCCTGAATATTTGGCTTTGAGGCTCTAATTGTAACAAATTGCAATGAAACAATTCCCTATATAGATTTTACTGATACAGGAAAATTCAGGGAACCACTTGAAACTCTGTAAAAACTGATTTTTACCCCCAATTTCACCACAGGGTCAACATGCCACAGCCTGAGAAACAACCCTGGGTCACCTTTTGGAAGGAGGAAGGCCAGAAAATGCAAATCTCAGTGTCATGACCCAACAAATCACTAAGGAAGGACAAAATAAAAGGCATTTTGAGCCACTGAACACCGAGTTCTGCTTTTAAAGAAGAGAGAACTTGCTCAGTAACAGCAACATTTTCATCAAGCAAGAGGTTTTTCCATTAATCTGTGTGAGGAGAAGAAAAATCCCCACGCAGCACATGAGCCCTTGGGGACACATCCCTCCTCCTCCTCCTCCTCCTCTTTGGTGTCTCCAGTGGATTTAGTGAGGAGCAAAAAGCACAGGTGGGAAAATCTCCTTCTAAAAGGGAAAATCTCCCTCTAACAGGGAAAACCTGCCTCTAAAAGAGAAAATCTACCTCTAAAAGGGAAAACCTCCCTCTAAAAGGGAAAATCTCTTTCTAACAGGGAAAATCTCCTTCTAAAAGGGAAAACCTCCTTTTAACAGGGAAAATCTCCCTCTAAAAGAGAAAATATCCTTCTAAAAGGGAAAATTTCCCTCTAAAAAGGAAAACCTCCCTCTAAAAAGGAAAATCTCCCTCTAAAAAGGAAAACCTCCTTCTAAAAGGGAAAATCTCCCTCTAAAAGGGAAAACCTCCTTCTAAAAGGGAAAATCTCCCTCTAAAAGGGAAAACCTCCTTCTAAAAGGGAAAATCTCCCCCTAAAAGGAGCTGTTCTGCTGGGAGCTGAGGGACAAATAAACTCAGTGGATGCCTCTGAAGGCTCACACCACACAAACCCCAAGATCTGTGGCATATTTGGAAATAATTCTCCTATCTCTGGCTCTTTTTAAAGCCATCACTGCAGCAAAGCAACAAATGGTGAGATCTGGGGGGAGACAACACTTAGAGAGCTGAAACAACACGAGCACAGAGGGGAAAAAATGGGATTTATGGAGCTTTAGAGCAGGGATTGCAGCCTTTTCTCAGCCTGGGTGGGAGAAATGAAACACTTCTCCTTTCTGCCAAGAAATCAGTTTGATTTACCGTGTAGAGTTCATTCAAAACTTTCATCAAGTCCTCCTGGAGCTGCAGTCCCACTTCCTTGCTCTGCAACAGAACAGAGAAATGAAAGTTAATTGAGGAAGACGCTGCAGAGGAAGTGAGCACGGGGCATCCACAAATAATTTAGGCCCAATTAAGCATCACTGGTAAATCCAATCAGTGCCCAGCCCAGAAGTGTTAATAAACTGAAATCTCAAATGGGCACAGTCAGGGAAAAGAACAATAAAAAAGAAAAGAAAAAAGAATTTAAAAAAAGGGGGGGGGGAAGGGAAAAAAGTCAGAAAAAAAAAAGGAAAAGAAAAAAAAGGGGGGGAAGGGAAAAAAGAGAAAAAGTCAGGAAAAAAATAAAAATGAAAAGAAAAAAAATGAAAAAATGGGAGAAAGGGAGGAAAAGGAAAAAAGTCTGAAAAAATAAAAAATAAAAGAAAAAAGAAAAAAGAGGGAAAAGGAAAAAAAGGGAAAAAATGGGGGGAAAGTAAGAAAAAAGAAAAAAAACCAAAAATGGACGAAAAAGGAAAAAGTCAGGAAAAAAATAAAATAGAAAATAAAAAAGAAAAAAGGGGGGAAAAGAAAAGTAAAAAAATAAAGAAAGCTTGATTGAACACAGATGGAAATTTCCAGAGATTTTCAATTTTCAAGCCTGAAAATACAGAATTTTCCCATTTTTATGGGATCAAGGAAGACTGTGGATGCAGGACAGCTTGGTGTGGAAGCTGAAGAAAAGCAGGATAAGGAAACCACCACATAACATGAAAAACATAATTCAGTTTATAGACTTTACTCACTCACTGCCCACTAAGGCAGCATTTGCATGCTCGAAGCCTCATGTTAGAAGTGTTTAATATCTACTGGGGCAAGCAAATTTGATAAATTCAAGATTATTTATGCCTACAACACTCAGGAAAAGAAACAGATAAAGAGGCACTGCAGCCAAACCCACGACTGAACCAACATTTCTGCCCAGGAAGTCAAGATAGTGCTAAACCAGGAGGAAAAAACCCAATGACACACTGCTAAATTGAAAAGCCAGAAAAGAAAGATTATCTGATTTAAATTTAAATTATTCTTTGCTCCACACTGTCCAGTTCAGTATGCTCAAACTTTCTGAGATTAAAAAATTGATTTATTAGAGACTTTTTTTTATTATTTTGGGTGTCAGAACTCAAAACATCCCTCAGACATTTTTGGAGGTTCCAGGCCCAGGTCAGAAGCATTTGAGACCCTGGCACAGCTGGAAACAGCTGTGATTTTGGGTTTGAGCCATGGAATGAGTTACCAACCTTGCAGGAAGAACAAGAAGTCACAAAAGTTTAGATATTAGAGTAGAAGTAGTCACAAAGTAGAGGGAAGAATTTTTGAGTGCAGCACAGGGGGTTTTGGTTTTGTACATGGGGGTCAGAGGGTTTAAGATGGATTTGGGATCTGGGCCTGCCTTGTCCTCCCTCTTTCTCCTTCCTCACCTCCATGTTCTTGGTGATGTTGGCACTCACAGATTGGTTTAGAGTAGAAAAGCACCATTTAATATAGGTAATAGGCATTGGGGAAAACTGTAAACATGTAACACGTAATGTACATATAAAAGATAGAAAAGCACCATTTAATATAGGTAATAGGCATTGGGGAAAACTGTAACCATGTCACACGTAATGTACCATATAAAAGATAGAAAATCACCATTTAATATAGGTAATAGGCATTGGGGAAAACTGTAACCATGTAACATGTAATGTACCATATAAAAGATAGAAACTCACCATTTAATATAGGTAATAGGCATTGGGGAAAAACTGTAACTATGTAACACGTAATGTACCATATAAAAGATAGAAAATCACCATTTAATATAGGTAATAGGCATTGGGGAAAACTGTAACCATGTAACACGTAATGTACATATCAAAGACAGCAGCAGCCCTGGGCGGGGAGAGAAGAAGCAGTCGGGGTCAGAGAGGATGTCAGGGTGTGTGTGTGCCTCTGCCTGAGCTGTGAGCAAACCACAGCAGCCCCAGAAGAAAATCTTTTAGAAAACTTGCAATAAACTGCCTTGAGACCAAACAACAGAGACTGCTGAGCCTTTCTTGGGAAGCTCGGGCTGGAGGAGAAGTTTTTCCACCACACGGAGCCACCCCAGACCTAGGGGTGAGCTCTGGCATTTGGGGTGCTGGGGTTCACAGAAAAGCAGAGCTGGTGATTCCCAGTCTCCAGGGGAGCAGGCAGAACAAACCCACGGGATTTCAGCTCTGGAAGCAGAAGGAGCTGAGGCTGCTGCTCAGCCCTGCAGTGATCTGCATCACTGGGGTGTTCTGGTGTTGGAGTCCAGGAATCCCTCTGGCTGTCCTGACCTTAACATGAAGTCCAATCCACCTGTGCCTTCCATTTTAGCCCGTGGAAAAAGCTGCCAGCTCTGTATGAGGAATTACAAGCCACAAGGGTTTGAGTAGTGTGGTAGCTGAGCTAACACAGGGTGAAAAAGTAGAATTTTGGGGCTTTTTAGAATGGGGTTTAGGGTGACAAAATGAAGGGATCTGGGCGTGTCCTGATCTCCTTCTCCTTGCCCTCCATGTCTTGCTGTGGTGGTGACACTTTTCTGTTGGTTTAAGGTAGAGACACACTGTCCAACATAAATGATCAATATTGGCACAAAATTGTAAATATAGTACACATAGTTTTTGGTATAAAATGTAAACACCGCCCTGAGGGCAGACAGATGCCATGGCCGAGCTGCTGGACAGAGCCCAGCAGGTCAGAGAAAGAATGTTCTAGAAAAGGGAAAATAAACAACCTTGAGAAGCCGACCCTACACATCCTCCTTTGGCTGCATGGGTTGGGAAATGAGGATTTTTACACTCTGGCTGCCCGTGGAGGTGATCAGTGGAAGGGACTGCCTGCAATGCCCTGAGCACTGAACTTTTCTCCAGAGCTGCTGCAGCTGCCTGGCCCCATCACCTTCCTCTCACCCCTGCTCCTTCCAGCCCATTTTGCTCATTTCTTGCACTGAAAAATGGCTCATTTGCTGCACAAATTACTGAAGCGTCAATTATACGACAGATTAAAATGATTTTAATGGAGATTGGGGTTGAAGGGGTAAAGACGATGCCGAATTGTCAAAACACAAAACTCTCTGTGCTTCCAAATGAGCTCTCAAGAAAGGAGCTGCTGGATTGCTGGGCTGGAAAAGACCCTTCCATTAGGATGAAGGTAAGACAGATCACAGGGGACATCAGAACAAGAGCTGTGCAATGAGCACTGTTAATGTAAAACTGTTCCCTGCACTGATTCCACAAAAAAAAAAAAAAAAAAAAACATGTCTAGGAGAAAAAAAGCTGAGCTGGCTGACCTTGATAAATGAAAATATATTGGAGGAAGCAGAAGGGTTTGCTTGGAAAAGTCAGAGGAAAATGGATTGGATGTCAGGGAGAAGTTGTTGCTTGAGTGCAGTGGAGGGAGGTGGAGCTGATGCACAAAGAGAATTTCCCTGAATTCCCAAGGAATTCAAAGTGCAGGTTAAAGGCTGCTGCCCCCATTGCCATACAGGCACAAGTGATTCCAGCATCATGCCAGAAAGTGCCACGGAATTATGAATAAAATCCATGCCAAGGAAAGACAACAAAGTGCTGGCAGTTGTGAATGTCTCGATATCAACTGCTATTACAGCAGCCAATTCTGAATTGTTCTGTATTTTCTCTATTATTCTGTGTGTTGTGCAAAGGCAGAACAATTCATTTTGTAAACAAGGCAATAAATAAAAGATATTCTCATCAGCTTTACTGTGATCTACTCCTGGCTGTCCCAGCAACCAAGTCGATATGTACCTTCCTTAACATGAGGAAGAGCTTGTGCAATAAAAAATTAACTGGCTCTGCTAATGAGCAGGAGGTGTGTGTATCCCCACGAACAGTGTGTCCTCCTTATCTGACCAGGTTAAACCCTTCTCCTGCAGATCTGGGAGATGCTGTGCCTGGAAGAGCATCCTTGGGACACGGCCCAGGAGCTCCCTGCTCACCTGAGGATGCGGGAGTGGGGCAGCTCCTCAGCTGTGCTGGCAGCGAGGGCTCAAACAGCCCTTCCACAGAACCTCCAGCCTGGCAGAGACCTGGGAGATCATCGAGTCCAGCCCAGCCCAGCCCCTCAACTCCACCCTGGCACCCAGAGCCACAGCCAGGCTTTGTTAAACACACCCAGGGATGGGGACTGCACCACCTCCCCAGGCAGAACATTCCAGAACTTTATTGTTGGATTCAGTCCTTTCCTGACCCAGAGATGGGGCAGCTGAAAGGTGTTTTAAAAACTTTTATTCCATTTTCAGTCTCATGTGAAAGGTGAGACAATACAGATGTTATAATTCACACATCACAATCAGAAGCCAACTATTTCCTAATTAAATACATTGTAAGTGCTTCTTGGCCTATCAGCTCGAGCCACACCATGCTGTAAATGCCCGATTCTCTACAAATTAATTTCCCACACTTTATCACTCTTTCTGTGAAAAACTTTTTCCTGATATCCAACCTAAATTTCCCTTGGTGCAGCTGAGGCTGTGTGCTCTGGTTCTGTCAGCTCCTGGAGAAGGAGCCCAGCCCCAGCTGGGCACAGGCACCTTTCAGGAGCTGTGCAGAGTGACAAGGTCACCCCTGAGTCTCCTTTTCTCCAGGCTGAGCACCCCCAGCTCCCTCAGGGGCTCCTCACAGGGTTTGTGCTCCAAACCCATCACCAGCATCGCTGCCTCCTCTGGATGAGGAGAAGGAGGAGGAGGAGGAGAAGGAGGAGGAGGAGGAGGATTTCCCATCCTCTGCACACCAGGGAGGTGATGAGCATCCATTCCCTTCCCTTCCCTCCAAACCAGGCAGGTGATGAGCACCCCTTCCCTTCCCCTGCATGCCAGGAAAGCAGCAGCAGCACCCAGGGAAGCCCAGCAGGATGTGGCAGGATTGCCAGGCTGGGGATGCAGGTTTTTCCCAGCCCAGGAGGCTGCTGTGAGCACACACACATACTCCTTTGTTACTCCAGGGTGTATCTGCACCATGTGCAGGGCTGGAGGTTCTGCCACCCCTGGCTGGAACATAAATTCCCAGCACGGGCCGTGCCAGCTCCTCAACAGCCTCTTTGTTCCAGCCCTCCTCCCCTCCACCTCCCCTCTAATTTAATCAAGATGTTTTTGGGATCTACTGCGGGGCTGTTCCGCATTCCACCCAACATTAACGACTTCAGCTTCCAAATATTTGGGGGGGATAACAGAGAGGAGAGCTCAGGAATGCTGTCAACATTTTCTGCCCTGCATCTCCAGCCCCAGCAAGGTCCTCCCAAGCCTGACAGAAAGATGGGATGGCTTCAAAATCAACATTTCCTGAGGTGCTTTCCCCATAAACCCAACGACAGCCAGCAAGGGCTGGAGCCATGGGAGGGTGAATGTGGAACACAGCAAGATAAGAGATTTTTATCTAATTTGCTGCCTCAAATTATGTCAGAGGGTGACAGCTGGTGCTGGAGCCCAAATCTGCTGATTCTGGAACCGCTCTGGAACAATATCAGGTCTCTGCATCTTTTTCAAGGTAATAATTAGACATGCCTAGGTGGAGAATAAACATTAAATATTGCCATGTTTTTTGAGTGAGGGTAAGGATGCCAGGAGGGGAGCAGGGATGTAGCACAGAGGTACCAACTCTGCACCTCAGTGAGAGTTTTACTCATGCCATTTGCACATTTACAAATTTACACCCTGATGGGAATGTATTTTTACAAATGCCCAGCTTTTTAACCATTATTCTTGTGTCGTGTGGTGGCTTTTCCATGTGCGGGGTGCTTTAAGATTTGTCATTTTCTGGTACCAGAGCAGCAGGAGCCACAGTGCAGCTGTAAAGTAGGTCATGACAGACCCCTTCAGAGAATTAATAATTCCTTTTCCTTGATTACTGCAAGGCTTTTAACCAACTCATTGTGGATTTTCCATTTCACATCAAACACCCTGCAGTGCACCAGGAGATAAACTGGGGGTTTTCCCCACCATCAAAGGTGCTAAACAGGAGGAGAATTTCAAATCCTCAGGTTGGTTTTCTTGATTCCAAACAGGGTTTTCTCCCCATAAATATCCTCAATTAAGTGGATGCTCCAGCAGCCCATCTCCCAGCTAAAATCAGAGCAGAAAATGTGTTTGGAGCCCAGCAGGGCAGGCAGATGCTGAGCTGGTACCTGGTTCAGCTCGGGGGCACAACCTGTCCTGAGGCCCCTCTGCCCATAGAATAAATCTGCTTTTCTGCCCATTAACATTTAGAAATCACTTCACAATATCCATATGTAAAAATCTGTCAAATAATCAGTTTGTTCAGACACTGCTCAAAGTGAGACTTACACAGTCCGTTCTTTTAAAAAAGGTAATTTTCTTTTTTTTTTTTTTCCCTTCAATTTGAACAAGATTATCAGGCTGCTTCTAGGAAAATTTCAAAGAGACAACACAGAAAGAGTGATTAAAGAGACCAAATTAAAGAGACTGCTGCTCAAAGGTCTATACATGTACAAATAATCCCAAGGGATCCCACTCAAAAGATATGTCTAGAGGCAAGAAAACCTGATAACCATGCAAGAAACAGGAAGGCTGTTCCATGCAGAGAAATGAAGGGTCACATTAAATAGAGAGGGTGACAGGGGGATAGAGGGAAAAAGGAAAATCAAAGCAGGAATCAGCTCAAATAGAAGAATATTTTGTGTGGAAAAAAAAACATATATAAATATAAAAACAGAGAAGGTGACAGGGCAATAGAGGGGAAAAAGGAAATCTAAGCAGGAGTCAGCTCAAATAAAAGAGTATTTGGTCTGGAAAAAATACAGATATATAAATATAAAAACATACATAGAGAAGATATAGAAATAAATAAATAAATGGGCTGTGCTGAAGGAGGACGAGCAGGAGAAATCAAAGGGAGATGAAGGAATGAAAAGGAGCAGACATCAAAGCAGGATGATTTTCCAGGAGAGGGAGAGGTGACCCGAATAGCAACGCTGGTGGCACCAGGGCTGGGAACTCCAACCCTGTACCACAGCCAGCCCTAAATCATTAACTCTGCCCAAAAACAAAAACATCACCTCCTCCCCAAGGTGGAACTATTTGTCACTAGGACAATTCACCCCCCCACACCCCTACAGTTTTATTTGCTGGAAATGTGGTTATTTCACCATTTATCTTCCACAGAATTGCACTGACACAATCCCTGAGGGCAGACAAATCCCAGATTCCCACTGACAGCACCAGGATTCATTTTCAGGACTGTCAGAGCAGCCAGACCCTGAGCAGCAACACCTCAAAGTGTTTCCTGAGGAGAAACCAAAACAAGGGCATGGAAAACACAGTGCTCCAAGAATTCCTGTAGCTCAGCTGAGAGCTTCCAAGCCAAAGCCACATTTGGGGCACACAGCTCAGACATGGCAAGGCTCTGCAGGAAAAGGGACCCAGGGAAGCAAACAAAGCCCAAAGGCAGGGGAAAAGGGGCTGACACACAGTGTTCATCCAGCAGCACGCCAGGGCTGGCTCTGGCAAAAAGCACAGCTGCTCTTATCAGCACTGATAGCTGGGAAGTGGCTGGCAGGCTCCCATCCATCCAGGCATGCACCTATGCATCCATCCACCATCCAATCCCTCCCTCCATCCATCCATCCTCTTATCCATCCATCTCTCCTTTCATCCCCTCTTCCATTCCCCATCCAATCCCTCCCTCCATCATCCATCTCTCCTTTCATCCCCTCTTCCATCCCCCATCCAATCCCTCCTTCCATCCACCCTCTTATCCGTCCATCTCTCCTTTCTTCCTCTAATCCATCACCCATCATTCATCCATCCATCATCCATCCCTCCATCATCCATCCATCATCCATCCCTCCATCCATCATCATCCATCCACCCATCCATCAATCAATCATCCATCATCCATCCCTCCATCAATCCATCCATCCATCCATCCATCCATCCATCCATCCATCCATCCATCCATCCATCCACCATCCATCCCTCCATCAATCCATCCATCATCCATCCATCCATCATCCATCCCTCCCCTCCCTCTGTCCCACAGCCCTGGGGTGGGGTGGGGTCTGTAATGGGCCCTGTATCTCCTCGTCCCAGCACACGCACGCTGTGAAGCACAGCCAGGATTCCCAGGGTGCTGGGATCCATCATCCACTCAGGATTCCCAGCACAGCCAGGATTCCCAGGGTGCTGGGATCCATCATCCAGCCAGGATTCCCAGGGTGCTGGGATCCATCATCCACTCAGGATTCCCAGCACAGCCAGGATTCCCAGCACAGCCAGGATTCCCAGGGTGCTGGGATCCATCATCCACCCAGGATTCCCAGCACAGCCAGGATTCCCAGGGTGCTGGGATCCATCATCCACTCAGGATTCCCAGCACAGCCAGGATTCCCAGCACAGCCAGGATTCCCAGGGTGCTGGGATCCATCATCCACCCAGGATTCCCAGCACAGCCAGGATTCCCAGGGTGCTGGGATCCATCATCCACTCAGGATTCCCAGCACAGCCAGGATTCCCAGGGTGCTGGGATCCATCATCCAGCCAGGATTCCCAGGGTGCTGGGAGCCCAAGAAGTGCCACCACAAACCCTCCCAAAGCCCGTGTGCAGCGCAGGCAGCCCCTGCTGGAGTTCACTGCTGAATTCACTGATTTCACACTGACACAAACCCCTCCCTGCTCCACCAGCACACTTTGCAGAGTCCGAGGGTCCAAGAGTGACCACGTGAGAACCTCACCCTGAGCATTCTCCACCCCAGCCTGAGGAGACAAAACCCACGCTGCCACCACTGCAGGTGATGCTCTGGGTGCAGCAGGAGCTGCTGGCCTCACCTCAGGCTCTCTGCTGCTCCAGCTCTCTCTGCCTTCCCCTCCTTGCTGCCACAAGGACACGTTTCAATCACAGAACCACCATTTTGTAAACAAGGCAATAAATAAAAGATATTCTCATCAGCTTTACTGTGATCTACTCCTGGCTGTCCCAGTAATCAAGTTGATATCTACCTCCCTTAACATGAGGAAGGGCTTGTGCAACAAAATATTAATTAATTGGCTCTGCTAATGAGCAGGAGGTGTGTGTATCCCCACAAACAGTGTGTCCTCCTTATCTGACCAGGTTAAACCCTTCTCCTGCAGATCTGGGAGATGCTGTGCCTGGAAGAGCATCCTTGGGACACGGCCCAGGAGCTCCCTGCTCACCTGAGGATGCGGGAGTGGGGCAGCTCCTCAGCTGTGCTGGCAGCGAGGGCTCAAACAGCCCTTCCACAGAACCTCCAGCCTGGCAGAGACCTGGGAGATCATCGAGTCCAGCCCAGCCCAGCCCCTCAACTCCACCCTGGCACCCAGAGCCACATCCAGGCTTTGTTAAACACACCCAGGGATGGGGACTGCACCATCTCCCTGGGCAGAACATTCCAGAACTTTATGGTCGAATTAAGCCCTTTCCTGACCCAGAGATGGGGCAGCTGAGAGGTGTTTTAAAAACTTTTATTCCATTCTCAGTCTCATGTGAAGGGTGAGACAATACAGATGTTATAATTCATGCCATCGCAATCAGAAGCCAACTATTTCCTAATTCAATACATTGTAAGTGCTTCTTGGCCTATCAGCTCGAGCCACACTGTGCTGTAAATGCCCGATTCTCTACAAATTAATTTCCCACACTTTATCACTCTTTCTGTAGAAAACTTTTCCCTAACATCCAAGCTAAATTTCCCTTGGTGCAGCTGAGGCTGTGTGCTTTGGTTCTGCCAGTTTCTGGAGAAAGAGCCCAACCCCACCTGGCCACAGGCACCATTCTTTTCCTTTTCCTCTTCATTTTCCTTTTCCTTTTCCTTCCCTTCCCAGGCCTTATCTCAGGCAGCCAGCCCTGCTGCCTGCAGCCCTGATCACAGCTGCACCGTGTCCTTTGAGAAGCTCTCCACACACTCAGAGATGCAGCAGCTCAAGAGCTCGGTGACAAAAGGGACCTCAAGCACCTCCTTTTTTCCCTGCCTGTCCTCCCCACCTCACCTGCTCCATCCCAGCAGGACACAAAGCACTGATTTGAGAAAAACAGTCCAAGGAAAAGATTTTCTGCCTCAGGATCTGCTTTTCCCTCAGCAGATGAGGGAAAATGTGTCACCATCCTCTCCACATTTCATGGCGTTATTTGCAACCTAAATAGCTCCCAAATTTAATGAATGGAAGAATTTATTAATATTTATTAATTTGTTAATTAATGGTAGTTTCCCCATCAACACCTACAGCATAGCAGCCTGGCTTTGCCAGCAGCCTGTCCCTGTTTTTAACCTAGGAAAAGGTGAAAAAGGTGGAAAAGGCCCCATTTCCCTGAAGTTCAGAGATACTCTGCCATCCTCTGTGCTGCTTTGGGGATATTTTATAAATGTGTCACTGAGGGGGGGGTTATAAATGGGTAACATTTCTTTAAATCCACAGACTGAAAAGCTGCTTTGCAATATTTTAATCACAGCCCTCATCTGTTTTCTAGCCTGCAGTACCTTTTGTACCTTCTTGCAGCTCGGGAAGGGAAGAGACTCAAGTGAAAAAGCACAAGTAGGTCCACGTCAGCCAAATTTCTCTATTTATCAGCTGCTACCAGATAACAGAGGATGCAATTTTTGGTTTCAACCACCCAGCACAAGTGGAGTTGTAATCAAACACCTGATTTGATCTTCAGCCAAGCTGGTATTCCTGGCAAACAGCCAAAGAAGTAGTTGGGATTTAGCAACAAGTGCCTTTTGTTTGCACAAATTAATGTGGAGTTTGCCCTTGGCCTGTGAGAAACAAACCAGAGATGGTATTTTGCTGTTAATTGGTTATTTATTTGTTTTTATTCTAGTCCTGCTGCCCAAAATGAACTATAAACATGGGTCTGCCCTGCTTTGTAAGGGGCTGAAGAGAAAGTTGCCATTTCCAGCCAAACTGGGATAATATCCATTTCCAAGTAATGCTTTGCCAAGGCATTTTCCAGGCCACCTTGCTGCAGCACAGGCCTTGTTGAAATTCAACAGGGAGATTACTCCTCCTTTGGAGGGATTAGAGGAATTGAAGAGTAACTGCCATTCAATAATCCCATGTAAGTATCTAATCAACCATAATGTAATTACCAGAAAGTTTTAAAAGGTCAAAAAGGCCTCAGTGTGACGTTACTTGAAAAGGAGAAGATTCCTCCTCTGCTCAGACAGTGACTTAGAAAAAAGAAGTTGAAGAGAAACAGAATGTAAAAGTGGAATGTATTTTTCATCCTCCATTAAAAACTCAAGAGACAGGCAGGAGAGAGGGAACAGCACAGGTTTTGTTCTGCTGGTGCCTCAGGTTTTAGTTTTTCTATTTTTCAGATTCTGTGCTGCTTTAGTGTTGTGGGTCTGAGATTCACATTAGGGAATCTCCTGCTCTTAAAACAGAGCAGGGAGACAAAATAATTCCTTCTCCAGCTGGGGACCAAGGACAAATGATCCAAATCTCAGGCCCAAGAGCACAAACACTGTGGGCTGGAGAGAGAAAAAGAAGCAGGATGGGACTGCCTGGGCTAAAGCTGGAATTGGACAATGAACTCCAATGTGCAAATGGAGCAGAACTTAGAAAACTGAGATATCCCATGACCTGTTGTGCATTTTGTGACCATTTTGGGTTGTGCTGCCCAAGGTGGATCCATTGAGGCCTCTTAATAAATCCCTGCTTTACTCTTTAGCTCTGCTCCAGCTCAGCCTTCCCAAGGCACCACTCCCAGAGAAATCACAGCCACAAAACCCTGCTGGAGCAGGGAACCTGCTCTCCAGGTAACACACACATGCTGCTCCTTCAAGTGCATCTTGACATGAAACTTCACAACACCGAGCATTGCTCATCTTCCAACAGCCTAAACAAGCTGGTTTTTACAGGGATTTTTTAACACTTAAAGCAACAGACAGAAAATGAGAAATATGTGAACAATCCCACCTTTCTCCAGGCCTTGCAAGAGCAGAAATAACTCCCCAAGCTCAGGGCAGGTTGCAGGGGGTGGGAGAGGGGGGAAGAGGAATAAATGGCTTTTTAAAGTGAAGACTTGCAGCACATGAGGCAGCAGATGTTACAGCCATTGGCAAATCTCTGCAGGGACCAGGCATCACCCCTGAACAGCACTTTCAAAGCCTCCAGATCATGTTTCTTTAACTGCAAGAACAGATTCCTAATAGGAAAACCCTCCCACATTATCCCACCTTCCTTCCCAGGTGGAAATCAAGGGGACAAGGCAAGCAAGAGACCTCAGCTGCATTTTCTCCTTTTCCCAGATAAGGACAATACAACTTTTTATTATCTAGCATAGTAGGAATTCTCCCTAATTTTCCTTTTAACAGCAATTTCTCCATAGCAGATAAAATTCTGTCTTTAAAGAGTTGTTCTTGACTAATGTTTGGACTTGAAGAACTGGAAGGTTTCTGCTTGTTTAATGAAATTTTCAACACCTATTCAAAACTGTGGAGCGGGCTAAGAGGAGAAAAAACACAGCCTTAATTTAGACCAACAAATCTCAACCAGCCACATTGGGGAAAATGCCTGAAAAAACCAAAGGCAAGTCAAGCACAAAGAGGAAAAAAACCCCAATAAGTGGATCCACCACGAGTGACAGGTGGAGTGGTATTTTAGAAGAACCAAAGTGAAGTTCTGTGCTGGAGCACTCAGTTACCTTCTTGAAGAGGCGTCCTGAGTCCTCGCTGACCTGGACAAAGCGTGGGATGATGTTGTTGAGATAAATGTCACTGAGGGTGGTGTGGTCCCTGCTCTCCCTCTTCACCTGGTTGAGCAGCAGGTTCCAGCAGTTCACTGGTGACAGCACGTTCTGATCCTTCCTGCAAGGACACAAAACAGGAACAGCTGGACAGGATCCTACCACAGCTGTGGGTCTGTAAACGAAGCTGTGGGGTGGGTGGGATGCTGAGGAGCAGAGGAGAATACACAAAATTCAGTTCTATTTCCACACATTGCCCCATGAGCTTTTGTCCCCCAACAAACAGATCCTGTAAATGCAAGCTGCAGTGTGCCAAGTGCAGGTTTTAGTTCTTCCTTTTGAATTCAGGATTTTGTGCATAAATCAGAGCCTGAGGGAGGAGGGAGGGCGATGGCTCCAGTGTCTGACAGAAAGGTTTCACAGCCCTGTCTCAAGCATTTGGGTCTTAACCACAATAAAAAAGATTTCAAGCACCCAATGAGCCAAACAGCATCTGCATAGGAAAGAAAATGCAGTTTCTCCTGTGCAAAGCCCATTATGTGAAGGCTTCTCTATCTGTCCCCAGCCACAGACAGCAGCACTCATAAAAGCTGCTTGATTTTCTCATCTTTGAACTTTCCCCACCTTCTTTCAGCTGGAGCACCCAGCAAATGAGCAGTGCAAAGGGCAGCAGGGGAGAGGAGAGGAACCTCAGTTTATTTGGGTCAGCATTTCATTTATTGGAATTAATAAGTTGTCTCTCAGAGCAGCATTTCACCCCAGATGGAAGCTGGGGGTGCTCCAGCAGCAGATCCAGGTGGAGCCTTAACAACAGCATTTGCTTCTTATTTACTATTCACCCACAGCATAATAATATTTATCTAGAAAAGAGTAAAACCTGTGGTGCAAAGCCCTGATTATTGTAAAATACTCTATCAGATTTCTTTCCTCCTAGAAGAACTATAGTTTAATTTCCATTGAAAAGGGAATATTCTGCACTTGAAAGGACAGCAATCTCTGCTGCAAGAAACATTGGGAAAATGGGAAAAGTGACCCAGGGCCGAGTTTCATTACACTTCTCGTGACACCAGCAGCTGGATTTGTGCTGCAATATGGATAATTTTAGATAAATAGCTTCAGAACAGCTGATCTTGATTTTCTTTTTTCCTTTTCTTAAAAAAAAAAAAAAAAATTGGAAAGCTCAGGACTGACTGCAGCTTGTGATCCAGACTGCTTCACCCACTGACTCCATCCATCTCTGCCCTCTAAAGCTGGCAGAGCTACAAGTGAAAATTACCCAGCCACCAAGAAGAGTTTGGGAACGAAACACAGGAACAAAAAATCCCCACCAGCTGACCAAAATGCTGCCTCAAAGCCCCTCAGAGCCCCATTCCTGCTCCATCAGCACCAGGAGCAGCCTGGAGGAGCACCAGGAGCTCTGGGGAAGGAGCAGGGAGCCCTGATTCCCCAGGAAAGGGAAGCAGGAGAGCTGCAGGGGTTAAAAAGGAGTTCAAGCCCAGCTGTCCCAGCCACAGCAGCCCTGCCTATTCCAAGGCAGCAAATAGCAGGGATAGCAGGAGCCTGTGGAAAGGCTGGGGAGGGAAATCCCTGGAGTTTGCTGGCGCCAGATGGGTGTTGACACGCTCGGTGTGGTTACACATGAAAGGCCACCCTGCAGGGAAAATCACCCCAAACCCCACAGCTCCCAGTGCACGGCTGGGATTGTCACCTTCAGGAGGATGCTCAAGCCACACTGTCATTTTAAATTCCTTTAATTTCTTGCTGTCTCTTGGTTTTAATAACTCCTTCAGTGCCTTGTTGGAATGGGCTCTTGGTTTTGTACAAAAAGGAAAGAGTTGCTTCAAACCTCCCAAGTATCCTTTAAAACTCCACACACATTAACTTTTAAAGCACCTCTGGAGCTGCAGCTTCCCCTGGGGTGGGACACGGGTGCAGTTTTCCCAACAGGGAGCAGGAATTCTACAGCTGCTCCCAACAGAACCTCTTCATCCTCACCACAGCAGATGGCAGGGAGCAAACTGGGACTCCCATCAACCATTTAACCCTCAAAGGAGCTGGCAAAGGCACTCTGCCCCGAGTTCCATGTCACCTCAGAGGAGGGATGGAAAAAGGAAGGGAAATATCACTAGGGCCTGGTGGGTGTAACCACCCCCAGCTCCATCCCCACACTTTCTGCAGAGTGACAGGGTCCCCCCCTTCACCATGGAGAGGTAAAACTGATGGGATCAACCCAAAACCTTCAGGATGTGAATATGAACTTTCCCACAGTGCTGGTGCCTTCACACTGAGGACGACTTTTTGATTCAAACCTCCCCCATAAGAAGGAGGAGGAAGAGGATGCCAAGATCCAGGTTTATTTCAATCACTGCTTCTCCTGTAAAGATGGTGTGGTGATAGTGAGTGTGGAGAGTTTATTTAGGTTAGCCTAAATTACAGCAGATCACAGCCATGGGGGCTGGCTGGGAGCAGGAAAAGGAAGCTGTGCACAGATTTTCAGGGAACCACAAACGATGAAGCCCTGTGGTTTCTCGAGTGTTATCTTGATCAGGTCCTGCGCAACTTCCACTTCAAAGGTTTCAGCTGGGTCTCAAAAAGATCATAAGGGAAGATTGAGTCTCAAGTATCTTAATTAAATTACTCATTCATACAAGGGACTTGCAGGCAATCCAAGATTGATCTGCTTCGAGGCAAGCAGGGGAGAGACAGACACCAGCGACATTGAGTTGGGCATTGCAAGGAAATAGGAGAGAAGTCATCTTACAAAACAGATCAAATAAAAAATAACCAGTAACAAAATAAATAATAAATTTTAAAAAAGAACCTAAAGCCACACCCACAAACCAGGAATAGGAACCCTGTGTTTCTATAAGGAGCACAAGGTGAAGGAATGAATCGGATGATAATGAAAATATTAATGCAGAGATAGACTCTGTCCAACCTGGCCTTGGATACCTCCAGGGGTTCAGGGGCAGCCACAGCTGCTCTGGGCACCCTGTGCCAGGCCCTCCCCACCCTCACAGGGAGGAATTCCTTCCCAGTATCTCACCTCAATTTCCCTCTCAGTTTAAACCCATCACTCCTTGTCCTGTCCTGATGAAGGGCCCTCCTCCAAGGGACGTCCCACTGTCCATGGCAGCAGAAAACTCCCTGACCATCCTTGCTGTGTTTAACACAACACCTGAAGTCTCCTGTTCCACCTCCTGATCATCCCCAAATACTCGGATTTTCCCTGGATGTGTCTTACAGGCTTTTCCAAAGCTGGTGCATCCCAGGACAGCCAACTCTGCAAACCCCCAGAGGTGGAGCAGGGCCAAGTGTGAGAGCAGAGATTTCATTGTTCCTCCAAACACTCCTGCAACCCTCTCTGAATTCTGTCCTCTGCACTGTGCTCTGGCAAGGCACGCCACGATCACAGCAACGTGGTGTGAGGCTGGCATCACTGAGATGATGAAAAACAGCACAAAAATCCTCCCTGAGGTTTTCACATCCATTTCTGCTGGTCGTGTATCCCTGGCTCTCTGCAGTCAGGGAGGTTACTGAATCAATGAATGTTTAATGCTTACAAAAAGCTTACAAATGGGGCTATTTGACAGGCTCAGAATAAAGTGTGCAGGACTCGGTTTCAGCAAAAAGAGCCACAAAAATAGCCTATGGCAATGTTTATTATTATTATTAATAATAATAATGTAAGTGAAGCCCACGGCACCCAAATGCTTTTGTCAATTCCTCCCTCGCAACCTGTATCAACCCTGCTTTACAGAAATCATTTTGCTTCCAGGGAAATTAAAGCTGAACTTCTCTCCAAGCTGCTCATTCAAATCCACTTTTGATTTTCCCTGACACAGCTTAGTGTTGACTGCAAATTTTGAGAATTACAAGCATGGACATCCATGCTGCTCCCTGCCCTTCTCTTCCAAAAGATTCCAGTTATGAACATCTGTTGTTTACAAGTGCTCAGCCTGAAGGTTGCCAGACTTATTCTTCATCCTCTACTTCAAGGCAAAGGCTGCCAGAAAGGCATCTGAATTTCATGCTGGGATACCCTGGACATTCAGCTCTCCAGCTGACAATTGCTACTCAGGATCCTGCTTCCAAAGATTATCTTGATTTAAAACGTGGCCTTAAAATAGCGTTGTCTTTTTTTTTTTGTTGTTGTTGTTGTTTTTTTCTTTTTCCATTTTCTCCCTCAAAAGCAATCACTCAAGATTTGCCATGGTTTTCATATTGTTGACTGATGATCTGAATAGGCAAATGTCTCCAGGACAAAAATTACATGAAATAAAGAGAACTGAAGGCTGGGGTTGGAGGTCCCAGGGTCTGAGTGCAGGGGAACAAAGCCTTTTTTTTGGGGTTAGAAGTCACCCCCAGACCCAAGAGCCTGTGAGATGGATGCTCCGATTTACACCTCAGGTACCAAACCTGGGACAAACAAGCTCCTGTAGCAACCACAGTTACAAGACTTGGGTTTTGAAAGGGTATCATCGGATGCTGAAGAATTTATGTAATATATTCACCAAATACTGTGTAAGACTATGAGACTATTCCCTTTAATAGCCTAATTGAAAAAAACAACCCATTTTTAACAGAGAAGAGGCACAGTGAGGTCTAACAGCCATGGCAAAACAGTTAAATGCAAGTAAAACCTGGGCTTTATCCAACTGCCATCAACTCCTGTGTCACCCTGGCTAAAGCAATCTGTTCCCCTTCGTCAGACATCAGATGAGGATAACACACACCTACCCCTGTAAATCATTTTAAGATGTTCCAGTGAAGCTTCAAACTGAGCAGTGTAGGGCACCCTTTCAGCCCAGATCCAGCCACCTCCAGCTCAAAACCCACGTGGAAAATTCTCCTGCAGGAAAGGCTGAGAGAAATGGATTTGCAGAGCTGAGAGATCTGGGTTTGTAGGCGATGAGAGATCTGGGTTTGTATAGGATGAGAGATCTGGGTTTATAGAGGATGAGAGATTCAGGTTTGCAGAGAAACCCAGAGATCTGGGTTTGCAGAGGCTGAAGAATATAAGCTTTGGGATGACCTAACTGTGCCCTTCCAGCAGCTGAAGGAGCTGATGAAAGATGGAGAGAGGGGACTGGAGGGACAGGACAAGAGGAATGGCTTCAGACTGACAGAGGGCAGGTTTAGAAGGGAAATTGGGAATAAATTCTTTCCTGTGAGGAATTGGCACGGGATGCCCAGGGAAACTGAGGCTGCCTCATCCCTGGAAGGGTCCAAGGCTGGTTTGGAGCAACCTGGGATGGTGGAAGATGTCCTGGGTGAGCTTTAAGGTCCCTTCCAACTCAAACCATCCTGAGATTCAATGCAAACGTGGCCACCTGATCAACTCTTCGCTATCTGGCTGGCATCTGATGGCTTTGTCCATCAAATCTGGCACACAGCTTTGCCCACCTTTCCCAAGAAAATTACTCCTTTTCTGCACATTCCAGTTCTTACATCCCATTCCCCATTAACAACACACAACCTACCAGGAATTACTGACATGAATAAGAACCCAGAAACAGGGAATGGCTTCTGTGTCCAACACAAACTTGGGGAATGTTTTGGCTCTGGAATTGAGAGCAGTGCTGGTGCCTACATTCACTCTAACAACTCTCTTTTCCATTCCTGCCCTTGCAATCAAATCTACAGCGGGGGGACAGGGAATAAAGAGAAAAAATAAAATAAATAAAGAACAATAAACCTCACTGGGCTCTGGGAAGCCCCACAGCAGCCTGCACCTCCCACTCTGCTCTCTCCTTGAAGCCTGTGCTCTTCCCAGTGTGGAGGAATCCACACACTCCAGTTCCAGGAATGCTGGGGAGCATTCCCTTGGAGGAACACACTGGGAGCAAGTGGGCAATCCCACAATAGCTGCAGAGCAGGAAAATGCAAATTACAGGGTGGCTGCCTGACAGATTTCCATGTCAGGAGATCTAAAAACGGGATGTGCCATGGGGAGCAGGCAGGCAATGATACGGTACCTTCCGACATAATTACCAGGTTGTGGGGAGAGCAGGCTATTATGGGGTATTTATAGGGTCAGAGCCAGGCAATTACAGAGCAGGCTCCTCTCCCAGACGTGTAATCCTGAGGAGCAGGGAGCTGATGGCTGGCTTTGATCAAATGGGGGGCTCCCAATGGGATTCCAGCCCCAGCAGCTCCACAAGAGATGCCAGCCAGGATATTCGCTGTGATTCAGGCAGAGCAGCACTGGGGACAGGTGGTTACAGTGGAATTGCTTCCCTATG
The DNA here is from genome assembly GCF_050655825.1 of Lonchura striata. NCBI lineage: Eukaryota > Metazoa > Chordata > Aves > Passeriformes > Estrildidae > Lonchura > Lonchura striata. Next base: position 6,747,408 of record NC_140728.1, on the reverse strand, counting down.
GATCCCTGTGGCATTCTGGCACTCTCCTGACTGGCACAGCCAGCACACAAGTGCTGCATGGCCAGCCTGACCTGTGCCACTGCTGGCCAACACTGCCCACACACCCAGCAGCCTTAGACATCATGCTATTTTTCTCTTCTTCCAACTCTTGACCAAATTAATTTGTGTCTTTGTGACTCAGACCTTGCAGGGATACCATATTCCAAGAGCAAGGCATTATTCTGGCAGGAGCAATCTGTTGCTAAAGCAAGAGAAATCAGGAGCCCAATCAGCACCAGCCCTCTCCCTGCAAATCCTGCAGGATTCTGTTCAACTCTGGTCAAAACTTCACATTATAAATTCATTCTAAATCCCCAAGCAGAAGTTCTATGCAACCTTCTCAAGCTGAATACAAAAGTGTTTCTGATGGGTCGTTTCATATCATGTAATATAAAGAAAATCACCTCAATAACAACAAAATCAACTGAAAACAGCCATCATATTGCAGAGGAAAATTGTAATTCGAGACATCATCTCTTTAGTGCCATCTTAAAGGCACCTGCAGGATGTGCAGAGTTTATAGTTATAACAACACTTCCACTCTAAAGGAAAAGAAAAAATCCTTTGGATTCTGACAGGTCCATGGCTATGCAGAATAACTCTTCCCCTGTGTGTCAAAGAGCTCTGCTCTGGAGCCAGGCTTTCCTGAGAACACAGCACAACATGTGCTCTAAATGACAACTGAAGTGAACGACATCAAAGCTGTGCAGACAGGAAACTCAAATGGTGCCTCCTTAATGGCTTCCACACAAAGAGAGCTGCTGCTGGAAACGGGAAGCTGCTGTGTCCCCACATCCCTCCAAACACAGCAACAACACAGCACAAACACAGCCAGAACGTCCCGACCCAAACAATGCGAAAAGTGACGCTGCACTTTGGGCGGGAGCGGGCCCAGATGGATCCTCTCAGCCCAAAATGTCCAAAGCAGAAATGATTCAGGTCCCAAGGCTGCTGCTGCTGCTGCTCCGTGTTTTCCTCAGCTGCTGCCCTGACAACACAACCCAACAAGGCTGAGCGCTGCCCAGCTGGGCTCACCATGCAGCCCCTTCCTCACCCCCACACCCTCTCCTGCAGGTGCTTCTCCTGGGAAAAGCACCTCAGAAGAACCAGGAGGATGTGAGCCCATGAAATCAGGTTCCATCTGCATCAGTCACCCCATCTTAGAGAAGTGGGGAAGAACCAACATCCAACAGCACAGCCAGACCCACCTGCAAATGATGTTTTCAGCAGCAGAGGCAAGAGACTGTCAGTAAGGACGTGTTTAGATTTTAATTGAGTCCCCCCACCTCGGTATCCAGGGATTCCCTCACCCACAGCAGCACAGCTCTCTCTGCAAGTGCTACTGGCCTTATTTCCCTGCTGTTTGAAGTGATAGTAGCAGAGCTGCAACGCAACTCCCACACAGAGCGTGTGTGGGATCCCAAAAACGGAGAACTGACAGCAGGGAACAGACTGGGAACAGCTTCCCTCCAGAAAACCAAAGCCATTGATGCTGAAGGAAATCCTGGCTTTGTCCATCAAACCTGGCACACAGCTTTGCTCACCTTTCCCAAGAAAATTACTCCTTTTCTGCACATTCCAGTTCTTACATTCCCCATTAACAACACACAAACTACCAGGAATTACTGACATGAATAAGAACCCAGAAACAGGGAATGGCTTCTGTGTCCAACACAAACTTGAGGAATATTTTGGCTCTGAAATTGAGAGCAGTGCTGGTGCCTACATTCACTCTAACAACTCTCTTTTCCATTCCTGCCCTTGCAATCAAATCTACAGCAGGGAGAAAAAAATAAAAAAGGCAGAAACAAAAGGCAAATACTCTACTTGAATTGCTGGTCTTTGGTGCTCCTAGTTTTAGCCAGGAATCTCTCAGCCAACTTCTCCAAATTCCTGGAGTAATCCATCTCAATCTCTGCCTTCTTGCGGAAGAAATCCTGCAAGTCCTGCAGTAACTGGACCCGAAGCTCACACTGCTGGTCAAGGCATTTCAGCTGCTCTACCAATTGGGCACGGATCTCTGCAACAAATAAAAGCACTGCAGATTAAACACAGTCCCATCACAGAAAACACCATCACAATTCTGCAGCAAAACATTGTTAAAAAGTAAGTTCCTTTATTGGTGTCAGCCAGGCTCCCCAGGCAGAAAATGACTGGGGGTGCATTTTGGATACACCACTTGCAGGAAATCCATCCCAAACCCTGCAGTCTGGTGTACAGCAAAGCTTTGTTGCTGAAAAGTGCATCAGTTACAAGTGTCAAGTGCATTTTTGGCATGGGGAACCAGTGGTCACTGCCTAAAAATGTACTGAATCTCAGTCTGGAAAAAGGACTGAATGCTGTAATCCCCCACGTCAGCTCAGCAAACCACTTCAGGGAATTTCTATCAAATTCCTCTGCAAACTACTCCTGATGCAGAAACAAGACATTGCACATTCTGGGGCACTCCCCAAAGGCACTGAATTCAGATTATTCGGTTTGTTCCCGAGTCTCCAGCTGTGCAGCTCATTATAAACCAAGCCATGAAAGAGATGAAGAAACCCCTCTGGAGAGCCAACACCAGAGCACTTCCCATTAGGGAATCATCTCCAGGAAGGCTCCTTTTCCTTTTAAAATATCTGCAAGTAACATATTTCCATCTAAGGACCCCATAAAGCACACAGATATAGGTGTTAATATTATAATTAATTATTAATGCACATTCAAAATAATCACAGGGTAATTATTATGAATGTCTCTATGTTAACATAATATTTTACAGTTTTCAAGCATTTTACAAATATGAAAGCTTCTCCCATTAGCCACGTGTTCTCCTTATCCCACTAATCCTGAATTTGAGGGACAGAATAGTAAAATCACTCACTCAGTCAAACAGGGCAAGCAAAACACAGCAGAAGTGTGTCAGCTGCAGCCTAAAAACACAGAAATATTCAGTGATGCAGCCAGCAAAGGCTATTTGGCTTTTACTCAGGCAATAAACTCAACATGAAATCAATAAAATATGCCCTTTCATCTAAAGGTCTTTGAGCAGTGAAACTGTAGAGATTTGCCACGGCCTGACTGCGAGCTCTGCTCCCTCCCAAGGTTTTCCAAGATGTGCTGTTCCAGGCTGAACCCTGAACCAGCAAGGAAATTTCAGGTTTCACAGCTTTCCTCACACCTCCACACTGTGACTGCAGGCGCCCACAACTCCACCACTGCAAGGGAAGGCAGGGAGGGAGTATTTCCCAAATCCAATTTTTTTTAGAAATCAACGACTTCGCCACTGATTCCTGAAATACGGAAAATCAAGGAGAGCAGCTTGGCTCCTCTGTGAGTTTGTCCCTTTGCCCAGGGAAAAAAAAAACAAAAACAAAAACAAAAAAAGCCATCTGGACCTCCATGGTTTCATTCCTGCCATGCACTCCCAGGATCAGTTGCCTCGGATCGTGCTCACATCTGCGGGAACAGTTTTAAGGAATCTGGGATTTGCCGTGAACAAAACCCCAAATCTTTATTTTAGGGACTCCAAAACCCAAACCACATGTATGAAAACACAGCTCCCAGTCAGGCTTGCCAAAAAAAAAAAAAAAAAAAAATTTAAAAAAAAAAAATTAATCTGCACAAATGTGGAGTTTTCAAGCTTGAAGATGACCTTGATTAGCACTGAATTTGGTCATCCCAAACTTCTCAGCCTGTGGTACCCAGGGGCTTTTGCTGCAAGGAGGAAATACAGCCAGCAAGGGTGTTGAAAGGGAGCAGTCAACACTGTAATGGGGGGGCAAAACTGGTCAGCTTTATTTTCCCACCCACAGAAGAGAATCTTAAGAACCAGAAAACTTGTGTTTCTTCATCAGGAAACACAGCTACAGGCAAATCCATCAACCTGAGCTGTGTGTGCACTTCTTTAACCAAAACCACTCCAGCTCTGCTGCTTCCCCGGGCTCAGGGATGCTCCAGCTCAGGTGGGGTCACCCCAGGAAGGGCTCAGCACCGTCTGAGGGTGCTGAGGAGACAAATCCACAAGGAACCCAACCCTAGATGTGCAGGGAAGCACGAGCCACAGCAGGTGCAATCTGCACGCTGCATTTATTTACCCCAACGCTGGAGATCCCTTTGCTTTTGAGCTGCCTTTGTTGTTTGCCCCATCCCAGCTGGTGTTTCAGGACTGGAAGGGCCACGGGGAAAGCTGGGATGCTCACACACATCAGACCTGCCAGCACTTCTGTAAAACTTTGCTGCTGATGCTCAGCATGTGCTGCACACACTCAGCTCGAGCCCCAGCCACAAACCCTCTCAAGGATTTGCAAGGCTCTGCGTGAGTGACAGGTTTAAGCAGGGAAATGCAAACCAGACACCCCCATCCCACCTGGGCTTTGCCATTTAGACTTTTTAAAGCAAAGGAAGTGATAACAGCACCAGAACTGCCAGGGAGGTGGTGTTTCCTTGCTCCAATCACTCAGTTCTCCTGATCCTTAACCTGACACTCACCTGCAGGTCTGACACCCAAAAAGAAACAGCCTTCTACACAAGAAGCATTAGAAAGCTCTTCCTCCCTTTGTGTTTTCCCCTGCACCCTTTCCTCACCAAAACAGATGCCCCCAACACAGAAACAACTCTGTGACCTTTCCAGCAGCTACTGGACAAAAGACACTAATTTTAGTAAGTTGAGGACTCATTGAAAGGGATCCCACAAAGAAAACACCTGAGCAGATCTCATTTTTTCTGCTTAGCACATTAAGAAACAGAGTCAGGATTCAAATGCAGCAAATTTTGCCTGTGATGTTTTTATTTGTGCATGTAGAGATTGCCCAGCTGCAATTTTTTGGAAGTCAGCAACCTTCTTAGCATGGATGAGCAGCAGACACCTTGTTAGAGAAGAGGATTGGGGTAGGGATGGCAAACACCAGATTCAGGCAGATCAAAGTATGACCACCCACCCTCCTTGGCGCCTCAATTGATGGATTTTTTTATGAGGCCAACAACCCAGCAAAACGGGGCATTCTCCATAATGTTCTGAATCAGAAAACCACCTCCTGGAGCAAAAGTAGAACTACAAAGGACCACTTCCAAAAAACCAGCAGCTCTCAAATGTGGGAATCCAGAGCTTCCCTCTGGCTGCCCTGGCAAGTCTGGGACCCTGGCAGGGGTCAGGAACCCCCCTGGACAGAGCACCCAGAAACACTGTCTGTGATCTCTGGCCATGGAAAAGAGTTTGCAATCTTACAGGATGAATTACCAGCTGTGAGGGTTAGATATAAGTCATAATTAAGTGTGGCACGGGTGCAAAAGTAAAATTTTAGGATTCTAGATGAGGGGTCCAAAGGGGACAAGATGGAGGAAATTGGGTGTGCCTTGTCCTTTTTCTCCTTCTTCATGCCCTCCATGTCTCACTGTGGTGTTGGCATTTTTCTGTTGGTTCAGGCTGGGGACACACTGTCCAACGTAGGTGACAGATATTGGCACGTTCTTGTAAATGCAGCCCAGGGAGTTTCTGGTATTTAATGTTTGTCACATCCCACTGAGGGCAGAGCCCCACACGCTGCCCTGCAGGACAGAGCTGGGCAGGGCAGCAGAACATGTGAGAGATCAACAGAATAAACAACCTGGAAACCAGCACAGACCAATTATGGCTTCTGCTTTGGCAGCAGGGCTGAAAGAGACTTTTTACAATCTCGGAATCATCAATACTTCAGATTCTGACACTCAAAGACAAGAAGACCACCAGAAAATCACAAGGCAGCTCAAGCTCTTGGCTCTCGAGGTGGGACACTCCACACACAGCTCCGCCCCTGAACAGCACGGAGAACCAGCAACTTCTCCTGCAGTGTGAAATGCGATATCAGCATTTTTCTTTATAAATAAAGGCAGTGTTTTGGAGGGGAGCAGCGACAGCTGATCGGGCTCCCACAGGGAACAATGCGCCATTCAGCCCCGGCTTATCGAGGCCGCGGCGCTGGGCCCGAGCGAGGCAACCTTGCTCATCTTTCAAACACACACCCGCAGCCCTCTGCCACAAAATCAAATCAAGAATGCAGGAATTTCCTGAGGCTTACTGGGCTTTCCAGAGTATAAAGTGTCTGCTTGTTTTCCCACTGCTTACACAAGCAGAAGGTATTTTTTTCGGCCCCGCTCCGAGCACATCCCTCGGCGGAGTCGGGGCCATGCGTGCTCTAACCCAAGGGTCACCGAATTACACGGGACCTTTTCATGTCTCCAGTCACAACAACCACTCCAGTCCTGAATCCGCTGCTCCTGCATCTTTTAATTTGCACAGGTTATTAGGTTAACAGCCACTTTAAACACCAAAAAAGCCTTTCCCCCTCTTTTCCTTTAGAGCTCGGCAATCCCACCCACTGTGACTGCTGAAGGCAAGGAACAACCTCCTGAAGACTCTGTTCAAGGGCCTAAAGGTGGATAAGCACATGTTGAATTTAAGGTCAAGATGCCAGTGGCAAAATTAGGAATAAACACCAGGTATTCTTATTGTAAGCCTTGCCCCGTGTTGCTGAATTCTGTCCATTGTATTTCAAATGTGGCTGACAACTACATAATGCAAACATCCTCAGTGGCCAGAGAAAGTTTTCCATCCACTTCAAACAAACCATTTATTCATTTCCATCACCAGATCATAAAGTAACCTGGGTCACCAAGGGACAGACCGTTGCATAATCCTGGGCAGTTGCATGACTTGCATTCTGCAAGCACCTTCTCAACATTCCATGCAGCACGCAGGAGGCAGGTCCAGTTTACAATGAATTCAGAGGGTAAAGAAGGATCTTCTGCCTTCTGTATTTTATTCCCATTTGCCATTCCCCACCCAGAGGCTGTGGCTAGCCCATCCCTGGAAGTGATCAAGACCAGGTCGGATGGAGCTTGGAGCAACCTGGAAGGTGCCCTTGTACAGGGGAATGAGAAGAGTTTTAAGGTCCCCTCCATCCCAAAGCATTCCATGATCCTCAGCATCCTCAAACTCCACCAAACATAGCAGAGTTTTGCAGAGCTCCTGGCCAGAATTTGTGTTTTCATCAAACAATTCCACCAGGAGCAGGGGGATATCCACAGTGCCCAGGACTACACCTTGATCTGTTACAGCACCTAACCTCCACTTTCTGAAAAAGAATTTCCCAAATTTAACTTTAAGGCTTAAGCATCCTATAAAGTTGGAATATGGAACCAGATCTTCTGTACCAACTTGTTCATTCTCCCATTGGTCACGCAGTGACCCAAGAAAGGGCAACCTCAGAGCCTGGTGCTCTCCTTCATGGACTCCAAGCAACATTCCTGCTCTGAGCAGGATCATGAAACCCTAGGAAGGGTTTCAGCTCTCCCCAGGGATAAGCTGGAACTGCTCTAGCGGGATGGCAGCAGGGTGAATCACAGGCTGGCAGCACAGGGCACCAGGAGGAGGCAGGAGCAGCCCCAGCTGCTGCTCAGTATCTCACCCATCTCCTGCATCCGTGGCTTTCCCAAGGATCCCCGCCCCATCCCGAGCGCCACGCTGCATCAAGAGATGACAAGCTTGGGAAAGGAGTGGGATGGCAGCGAAACAGAACCACGGAGAGTGGGATGGCAGCGAAACAGAAGCACCAACCCCAGCTCCCGCCCAGATGAAAGAGCAAGGCTCTCACCCACACAGATCCGCTGCAGCGGGCAGAGCCCAGCTCCAAAGCCAGCTGTGCCTGGTGGCCCCACGGCTGTCCCCATCCCACGGCACTGTTAGAGCTGTCCCCATCCCGCGGCACTGTTAGAGCTGTCCCCATCCCGTGGCACTGCCACGCTGTCCCCATCCCACAACCCTGCCACGGCTGTCTCCATCCCGTGGCACTGCCACGCTGTCCCCATCCCACAACCCTGCCACGCTGTCCCCATCCCATGGCCCTGCCACGCTGTCCCCATCCCACAACCCTGCCACACTGTCCCCATCCCGTGGCCCTGCCATGCTGTCCCCATCCCACAGCCCTGCCACAGCTGTCCCCATCCCATGGCACTACCACGCTGTCCCCATCCCATGGCACTACCACGCTGTCCCCATCCCATGGCCCTGCCACGCTGTCCCCATCCCACAGCCCTGCCACAGCTGTCCCTATCCCGTGGCACTGCCACGCTATCCCCATCCCGTGGCACTGCCACGCTATCCCCATCCCACGGCCCTGCCACAGCTGTCCCTATCCTGTGGCCCTGCCATGCTGTCCCCATCCCATGGCACTGCCACAGCTGTCCCTATCCCGTAGCACTGCTACGCTGTCCCCATCCCACAGCCCTGCCACACTGTCCCCATCCAGTGGCCCTGCCATGGCTGTCCCCATCCTGTGACACGGCTGTCCCCATCCCACAGCCCTGCCACACTGTCCCCATCCCGTGGCCCTGCCACGCTGTCCCCATCCCGTGGCCCTGCCACGCTGTCCCCATCCCATGGCACTGCCACAGCACCTCAGGACGGGCAGGAGCCAAGGGGCAGCCCAGGGCCAGCAGGATTCAGCCAGGAATGGGAAGGTGGCAGCCAGCACAGCTCAGTTAGCCCTGACTAAGAAAAAACCACACTAAACTGCACACCCAGCCTAACACAAGCTTATCTTGCAGGCTCCCCACAGCACAGGAAAGGCAAGAAAAGCCAAAATGAATTAAATCTCCACTTCAAAGCTGGAGCTGTGATTTTAGATCTTGTGCCTCATCCTTTTTCAGCTGCCACACACTCGGGTGCTGAACATCAGAATGAGATGTCTGGGCATCCACTTTTGGAGATGCCACAGAAGTCAAATTAAAAACGGAGTTTGAAGCCAATGCTCCATTCAGTTTCCAAAAGTTAAAACCATCCAACACAACAACTTGTGAGTAAAAGCAATAACTGTTTAAATATACAAGTAACTTTCAGAGAATGCACTGAATCACATATTTTGACATGTTCTTACCACATCACTAAATTATTCACATTTCTCCTGCCATCACATATGAGAAGCTGTACTCCAAGAGTGAAGGACTTGATACTCCTGACTATTTTTATTGGTACATGATTACAAACAGGGCTGTGACTAATGACAGACCCAGCCCAGCAACCCCAACGTGGCTGGGAGGTTTAATGACTTCGAAAAGCCTTTATATATTAACAGCCAGAATTCCAGGGAACAAGCTGTGCCACCAGCCAAAAGCTGTTGATCATCACAGCCTTAAAAAATCTCCCTGGTAATCTAAAAGCTCGGCTTTGAAGTGAAAATGATATAAGAGGAGGAAATACAACCTTTTGTTTAAGACCAGAGCCAGGAGGGAGATTCAGGTTCACAGGCACTGTAAGCCCTGGAAAAGGTAAATATTCTTTCTACAGCCAGATATTCCATTTGAGAAATAAGAGCAACGGGTAACACAAACTGACAAGAATCCCTTTGTAGTTATAAATATATAAACAGAGCTGGAGGTGTTGGGAGCTGAAATTCTTTCCAACAGAGATTGATGAAATTGTTTTGAGGTGCAAGACGAGCGCTTGGAGATTTGCATTAATGAAGTGAAAGGAGAGGATGCCAGACGTGCTTAAAAGCAAAAATTAAAGCTGGTCTCGGTCTCAGGGAAGAACTGAATATATTCAGCTTTTATTTCCTCACCTACACCCTAATATATGTGCATCACTAATTACCTGGGGCTCCCAGCTTCTCCAGGCACCACACAAGTGCCACTTGCAGGAGCGTGGCAGGCGCTGCTTCTGCCCTGGGTGATGCCTCCAGCACAGCTGGCCCCTGGAAAATGTGTAACTCTAAATAATCCCACTGAGCACAGCCAGCCTGGACATGGGGTTTCCATATCCACACCGAAAAACCCCAAACACAGCACTCATCTGTTATTCCCAGACTGCAAAGTGATGTGAGGCTTCAGACCTGCAAAGCTTTTAAAAGACGCTCAAAATTCTGCAATTAACCATGTTGACAAAGTTGCCAAGGTATTTAATCCTTCCAGTACTCAAATATTTAATTTTTTTTTTTCTGTGTAATGAAGGTCCCTTTTGCTATCATCAAAACACAGCCCGTGCTGTTGACTTTTGGGGAGGATGTTTAAAACCAGAACTCAGATTAAATTCCCCTGGGCAAGGATTCATGGCCCTAATTCCAACAGCAGAACGTGAGCAACTCCTCAAAACAAGCCTGATAAGGGTAATGTGTTTGAGTACATGGGGTAATAATAATCTATTTTTAGGTTCTACAACTGTTTATTCAAAAGAAATATAAGTTTATCAATACATTTCAAATACCCACGTGCAAACAGCAGGAGGATTGCAGCTCCTCCTCTCCAGGAAGTTTCACAGCTATTTTAGGATTGCCTGTATTCAGTTAAAGGTTTTCCCGCGACAAACACCAAGCCAAAATACAAAAACCTCAGGCAAAGCTTTGCTTATGCTCTGAATGCTGGAAAAAACACCATGGGCAAGTCATAAAACTACATTTTATCACTGTTTTGCAGCATGGAATTACAGAATAAACAATTTAAAAGTCATTTTGACACATGGACTATTTACTGCAATCAAAGACAACACACACACACGCATCACCCGGTTCATATTTTCAAGATTCAGAGAATAATTTGAATTAAAAAACTCTTTGTAACTCTTTGCTCCTGTAATGAGCACCCTGAGTGTTGTGTGGCCCTGGGAGGCAGGAATTGCTTTGGGCCCACTAAACAACTTGGAATAATATTTTCTCCAAATAACTTTTTCATAGTTATTTCAATGGTTTCCTCTCCTGCAGGGTAACAGTGTCAACACTGCAGAGATGGGCAAAAATTTGGTGAATATTTTTAATATAAAGGTTTTGTTTGTTTTTTTTTTCCCTACTTTAGTTCCCTTTCTGCTTCTGGCCAGGGCAAATCAAGTCTACCTGAAGCACCAAACTCAAATGGCATTCTCCATCACACTTTCCTAGTGCCGAGAAAGAAAAGATTCTTCCCTCAAACCCTGTGTTAATCACAAAAAAAAAACAAACCCAAAAGTGTTATCAGTGCAAGGAGCTGGAGATGTGCTCCCCGTTATTCACAACAACAGGGAGTAAACACAGCAAGGAGTGAAGCTAAGCATGTGCTGGACACATTTTCAATCAAATTCCTCCTGATTTCTCACAAAACCAAGGCTGGTTATGACTAAAATGTAGAAATGTAAAATGTTTCTGGATCCTTTCTGGCAGGGAGGGCAGGACTGGGGATTTCCAGCGGGCGTTGCACAAGGGTCACACCAAGGAAGGGAAGTTTAACTCCTGCTCCTCCACCAGCCCCTGGACCACCCCAACCCCACCACCCTCCACTTCCAACCCCACTGACACCACTCTTTAACACCTTAAACGCCACCAAAAAGACAAAAAAAAAAAAAATTATGAAGGAATAATAAAAAGTTCTCCAGTTTGGGGAAGGTTCCTGAGCACTGATCAATCCTGGGCCTCCCCATGGAGCATCAGAGTGCAAGAATGAATCCGAGTGCCCCAAAAGTGTGGGAAATGCACAGAAACACCCTGCAGGAACCACGGGAAGAATTCATTTGCAAGCCATGAGCTGCCTGGGCGTGGGGAGGGAGGGAGCCAGGGCTCTTCCCTTCAGAACAGGAGGAGATTTGAATGAAGAATGTGGTGCTGCCCTGCTCACAAAGCACCTCAGGTTCCTCTGTGCAGGGAGAGGCTGCACTCACTCTCGACAGAAAAATCTGTTTGTTCTAGAATAAACCCAGCAGGAAGAGGCAGCAGAACAGGTCCAGGAGACAAAAGCTGAGGGAAGAAGATGCTGCTGAGTTTTGCAGCTCCAGCTCCTCTGCTGGAGCATCCCAGGGGACAGCTCTGTGCAGGAGCTGCTGCATCCCTCTGCAGTGGGGTTTGCATGGGAGCAGGACAAGGTTCTCCCCCCCCAGGGTGCTCAGGCACTTCCCTCTCCCCAAAACACAGCCAAAACTCTTTGCAAAACAGCCCAGAAATATTTGGCTGCCGTTTATTTTTGCCCCAAATCTCTGCTGCAGAAAGGTGGATTTTAGGGTTAAAAGAAAGGAAAAAACACAATTCTTTCTTATTTTAAAAACAATTCTGGCACTTTCCTCCCAACTCCTGCTTCCAGCAGCTTCTGCTGTGCTTTCCTAGCTTATTTTAGAGAGAGTTTCTGTCTGCAGCCCTTCATCTTCCCATCCTTCCCTCTGCTCCACAGTGTAGTAGCTGTTTAGTAGCCACAGCTCCATCCTAAAACCTTACGTATGTCTTCCTCCTAAGTGTTAAGATTTCCTCTGCTGCTGCTGATTAAAACAGAAGTTAAACAAGGGCTCCTTTCGCCTTCCAAAATTTCCACTCCAAGTGTTTCAGCTGCACAGTGTCAAATATTGTGAGAGGTTTATTTGAATGGTGAAACAAGCCCTAAACTGAAGTGAATTATTCATCAGAATCGTGTAATGTGATCATTATTTCTGGCATTTCCCATATGCTCCCTCTCAGTGCCTCAGTTGACTGCAGGAATCCCGATTTCAGCTCCCTGCACATCCCCAGAGTGCCACATTCCAGTGCTGCACACACAGACATGTCCAGAGGTGAGCAGGCAGCACCCACACACACACAGATTCAATCCTCCACAGTCCTAATTATTTCTTCAGAAAATCAGTCCAGGGATGGATCAAATTCCCCAGACCCAATTCCCAGCTGCCTCTGCAAAAACGTAGTTAATTTGATATTGCAATTTTTTATTTATCTGTCAAGGGTACTCAAAGTTTGGAAGTGCTAAAGAATCTGGGATGCAAGAACCCAGAAACAGCATTCATATGAAAAATCACTATTTCTTCCCAATTCACAAGACCTGAAGAGTTACTCTCCTACACACGATTATTTCATGCAAAGTAACATCAAGTATATTTGTCAAATGAATAAAATTGCTAGAACAGAAGTGGCAATTTACAACTTACATGCCTTAATCTCTCAATTAAAGGAAAATCCTTTGGTGAATTATGTCAGATATTTAGAGATACAAACAGAATGATTAATGCCGGTGTCTAATTGAATTTCACCTCAGGATTTCTCTGCCTCCCTCTCCCCTCTGGTACCTAACACGTTAACATGAATAAATGATTGAGAAAGAAATGAAGAGAGGAACAAAAGGGGACATGTAAACACTCCTCAAGCACAGCACAGCAAACTCAATTTCAAAATCACTTCCAGCAGGCTGCCAAATTCCAGGGCTGTCTCAGGCAGAGAGGGGAAAGTCAGACACACGTGGGATTGGTTTTTTAATCACATGGACAATTTTCACCGTTGCTTTGTGCTAAAAAGAACCAACACTAACTTACCTGGTGTTGAAAAATAAAATTACCAATTAAAAAAAATTACCAATTTATTCTTTAGAAATATTTCCTAAAGATGCAGGGGAAAAAAAAAAAAGGAGAATAGGATGAGGCTCCATTTTAAAATCCAGTGATTATGTAAGAGTGGATGATAACCTTGGATTAGTCCCATTATTCTAGAGGCATCCTGCAGTGAAATCTTGGTAATGAAGCCCCTTCCCTTGTGCCACCTGGCTCCTGTTCAGGTAAACCCACCTGGTCTGTCCTGAGCAGCCCCTGGACCATTTTAAAATAAAATAATTATCAAAGAGCGGATGATAACCTTGGGTTAGTCCCACTATTCCAGAGGCATCCTGCAGTGAAACATTGGGAATGAAGCCCCTTCCCTGGGTCCCTTCCAGGTAAACCCACCTGGTCTGTCCCGAGCAGCCCCTGGACCATTTTAAAATAAATAATAATTTTAGAATAATTATCTAAAGCCGATGATAACCCTGGGTTAGTCCCACTATTCCAGAGGCATCCTGCAGTGAAACGTTGGGAATGAAGCCCCTTCCCTGGGTCCCTTCCAGGTAAACCCACCTCGTCTGTCCCGAGCAGCCCCTGGACCATTTTAAAATAAATAATAATTTTAGAATAATTATCTAAAGCTGATGATAACCCTGGGTTAGTCCCACTATTCCAGAGGCATCCTGCAGTGAAACGTTGGGAATGAAGCCCCTTCCCTGGGTCCCTTCCAGGTAAACCCACCTGGTCTGTCCCGAGCAGCCCCTGGACCATTTTAAAATAAATAATAATTTTAGAATAATTATCTAAAGCCGATGATAACCCTGGGTTAGTCCCACTATTCCAGAGGCATCCTGCAGTGAAACGTTGGGAATGAAGCCCCTTCCCTGGGTCCCTTCCAGGTAAACCCACCTGGTCTGTCCCGAGCAGCCCAGCCTGGGGCAGGCCAGCAGCCCCTGGCCCTGGACAGCTGAACCATGGAGGATTCCTGGGGCTCCTCCTTCCCTTCCTTCCCTCTGCAGCAGCAGGAAAAGCTCTCAGCCCATGGAGGAGCAGGACAGCGACTGTCCCCAGGAGTCAGCGAGGTGAGTCAAATATACACAGCCTCCCTGCCTGGCCCTGGGTTCGTTTCTGGGAGGATTTCAGGGCTATTAATTAACCCTGAGCATTCCAGGAGAGGTGAATAATGAGCATCATTACAGACACTTCACAGCTGACTTGAACATCAAAAAGGGCCAGGCTGTTTGCCCAGGGTACCAGTGGACAATGATGACAGAGCTGGTTTCCTCCAGAGCAGCCTCTCATTTTCCCCACCAACACCTGCCATTAAAACACCCCATAAAATCAAAGTAATGCCTCTTTCAGCTGGCAGGAGAGTCCCTGATAAATCAGTCTTAACTGTTTGCATAAGAAATCAAATTGGAGCATTGTTTTAATTCAGATGGAACACACCTAAAAGCCAGACAGGAGCCTAATTGAAAACCACAGAACACATTTATGTTTTAAAAAAAAAAAAAAAAAAAAGTGCTCCAGTCTCCCTGTTGCTCCCTGGCTCAGTCTGTTCACATTCCAAAGGAGTTGACACCAGGAATACTCAATGAAAGCAAAGCTGTCCCAAGCAGGATTTTCCAATCTAATCCACAGCACTAATTCCTTCAGGTATAAATATTCAGCTGTGTAAGTGCAGCACTGCTGTCTTGAAAGGAACTCACATTTTACTCCCCAGCACCTCTTGTAAAGGAAGAAATGAATATTTGACAGAGCCTGCAAAGCTCAAATTATGTGAATCATCATTTTTCTATCAGTTCATTGTCAGCTACAGCAACACCCATTAATCAGCACAGCTTAGACCAAGGAGATGCTTATTTTTCATAAGCCTTTGTCAGAGAACTGACATTAAAATTCAGGTCCTCCTTTTTACACACACACACACACATGTGCTTTATCATTTAGAAACCATTTCTATTGCTCCAGCATTTACAATAAATGACTCAAGGTTCAATAAAAGACTTTACTACACACACAGTTTGGAAGATACTACTGTAAAAAGACTGGGCAGAACCCTGTGTAACTTCTACAATAAAATTAAAGTCTTCATCTGATTTTTTTTTTTTTCCTCTCTGATACCATCCTATCCCCTGGGGAAAAAAATAATCTAGTTTCCAAAAAAAGCTTTTCCCAAAGAAACTCAGGTGCAACCCGCCACACCAATTGCAGCCATGCACTAGGTAAGAAAAAGAAAAAAATCCCTATATTTTACACATATTTGTATAAATAAAAGCTAGAATAATTTGGAGCCAGAGTACAAGACACAGATGCAGGCATTAATCTGGATTCCCAGCATCAGCTGGATAACAGAGTTAACACAGTTACCCCTGAAATTAAGCCCCATGTACTGCATTTCCAAGCAGGCTGAGCCTGGCAGGAAAAGAGCTGGTTTGGGTGTCCTCTGCACAGCTCAAGCTTGACCTGAGCCCTGATTAACTCACTTTACTTTTCACTGCTTGGTGCCACTCCACCAGAACAGTTCAGTCCCTAGAAAACACCACTAAAAAGAAATAAAAATCCAAAATTCACAGAGTCCTAGAAGCCCAGGCTGGTTTGGGTTGGAAGGGACCATCTTGTTCATGGGCAGGGAACACCTTCAGGTTGAAATTGAGATTTTTCCAAGCTACTGGGACAGGAGGAAATGCAAACACAAGTAACCCACTGCCTGCAAAGGGTGTGCCTTATTTACCCTGAGCGCTGGAAGCCCCAGCCATGTGGCAGAGGAGCCCCTGAACCAGCTGGGGACAACCCCAGCCAAAATCAACACAAACAGCAGCACAGGCTCCTCCACAGGCAGCGGGAATGTTTGTGCTGGTTCACTGAGCAGGGACTGAGAACAACACACCCAAACCAGGGCAGCAGCCCCAGAGCCCAGCACAGAGAGAGCAGAAATCACCAGGAGCCTCCCCAGAGCCCAGGGATCCCTGAGCAGCCAGGGCAGCTTCACTGCAAAGGCAGGGTCAGCTCATTTGGGCAAGTTTCTCCATCCTCCTTGAGAAAACAACACCGAGGTAAAGAAAGGAAATTTCCTCTGTGGGAATCCAGAGCATCCCCCGGCTGCCCTGGGACCCTGGAGGGGTCAGGAACCCCCTGGACAGAGCCCCCAGAGACACTGGCTGTGATCTCTGCCCATGGAAAAGAATTTTCAATCTTACAGGATCAATTACCAGCTCTGAGTATTTGATATAAGCCATAATTAAGTGTGGTACGGGTGCAAAAGTAAAATTTTAGGATTCTAGATGAGGGGTCCAAAGGGGACAAGATGGAGGAAATTAAATGTGTCTTGTCCTTTTTCTCCTTCTTCATGCCCTCCATGTCTCACTGTGGTGTTGGCATTTTTCTGTTGGTTCAGGCTGGGGACACACTGTCCAACGTAGGTGACAGATATTGGCACGTTCTTGTAAATGCAGCCCAGGGAGTTTCTGGTATTTAATGTTTGTCACATCCCACTGAGGGCAGAGCCCCACACGCTGCCCTGCAGGACAGAGCTGGGCAGGGCAGCAGAACATGTGAGAGATCAACAGAATAAACAACCTGGAAACCAGCACAGACCAATTATGGCTTCTGCTTTGGCAGGGGGCTGACAGACAGAGACTTTTACAATCTCAGAATCATCAACACCTCAGATTCTGACATTCCTCCAGAGATCCAACCAACCCTGGAATATCCGTGTTTCTCAGTCTTATTAATACACCAAAAATAATGGAGCATTTTGTTTGGGTTTAGAGGTTCTGCTGGAAATATCTATGCTTGGCAAAAGCCTGTGCCAGGAAGGTCTACAAATATTATCTTAACAATACTGAACACACAAATAAATGGTGTAGTAAAACCTCCATTGATAAAGTTACACGTGTAACTTTCAATAAAATTTACTTAAATTTGATTTATATGCTGACAACATCTCAGATAACTTAGGAAATCCAGTTATTGGCATGGCTGAATTATGAATTATCAATACACAGCATTTCATTAGCTCTTACTGCTCGTTAGGTGTATAAATCATTGATGCCATTAAGCTGTGACTGACATTTGTAAATTCTCATGGTGGTGGACCTTTGCTGTGGGAGACATTCCTGTGAAGAGCCAGGACAGATGGATTTGTTATCACCATTTAAAATCCAACACTTTCACAGGAACATCAGAATAACTTACAGAAGGGAAATGAGCAGTGAAAGCTTCAGCTGCTCTGGTCCTATTTTTGTTTTTTAAAAGCCTGAATGGTAATTTCCCATTAACATGAGAGATCTGGTTTTTCACTCCTATAAAGCCATCAACTCTCCAAACAGAGCGAGTAACCTTATCAAAGCAAGCCACTGCACCTTCCAGTCTGACTCACACTGAGACCATCTGGACAAAACATTCAGACAAGAGCTTTAAAAAAATAAAATTAAAAAAAAAAACCCAACATCTTGAAACAAATTGCCAGACAGGATTACACAAAATGATCTGTCGAACGTGTTAGAGACAGCCAGAAAAATCTTTAAAAGCAGACAGAGGGGAGGAAACGTGGATCCTTCTGGGATCCACTTATGGCTTATCTTTTCACCTTGCAGCTTTTCCAGCTCTAAAACCCAAGGGCAGAGCGGGCGCTGGGGGCTCCAGGCAGCCTGGAGTGTCTCCAGAGGTACCAAAGGAGCACTGGGAGCTCTGAGAGCTGCTCCTGTCCAGTTCACCAGCTGCTTTTCCCAGTTACACCAGCAACCCCCAGCACCAACACCGTGCCACTGTTCCCTCCTACCAACCAGAAAGAGAAGAATACTCAGATCTGGATATTCTTGCTCACTTCTGCCTCAATTTGCAATAGCTCCAGCTATGAAATAACCCCCCAAATCTTGGACTTGATGATGCAGGGTAGTTTTTATCCTTTATCTGCCAGAGCAGACACGCTGATCCAGCCAAGGCACTGGATCCAGCTCATTGCACATTTGCCTTTTCCATTAACGAGCCCAGAGGTCATTTGCCAAAGGACACACAGATAAAGCAGACAAACTTTCCACTACTCCCCGACAGCTTAATTACTACCCAGAATCTGGAGCAAGCCATGACAACTCTGCATTCATTTCCACGTTTCATTTTTATGACACTCCAACATCTGCAGAGGATGCTGTAATTAAATAGGAATAAAATTATGGTTAAAAAAAAAAAAATACTAACAAAGCCCGGACACAGTCATCTGCTCAAAGAACATGGATTACACAGCGAGTACAGATGCTCTGCAGCAAGACAGAGTCGGTGTGCAAGCTTTCAAGTCCTGAGTTACACACCCTGCAGCAGCCAGGGGAGACTAAAATGAGTTTTAAGGAAAGCCCTTGCATTTCAGAGCACACTGCTGACGTTACACTTGGCTGTCCCACAGCGTGGCTGAAGTGTGCTGGACTGGGAATTAATGAGATAAGCATAAGGCATCCATCCTTGCAGCATTCCTGCATCCAAGTAACCCAGACTGCAAGCCAGAGGGGTAAAACCTCCCCAGAACAGGATGTCCAGCTTTTAATCTCCTGAAGCATAGCTAAGGAACCACTGTATGGGAAGGAAGTCAAGCCAATCAATCTGAAGACAGCCTGATCCTCTCCAGTTCCCCACCTCAGCCCAACTTGAAAATCTTCATTTTTAGGCACGGTGACACTGAGCAGCCTTGCAGATGATGGACAGAAGGACTGGGCTCACACAAACAGCTCCACACTTGCAGTTTGCATCAGCCACACCACTCAGCAATGCAAATTATCTTCCTCAAACTCGAGAGGCTGCAGAGGAAGGAGTGGAGGTGCCTGGTGACAGCAGCTGCTTCCCCTGTGGCAGCCGCTGGAAGCAGAAGCATGTGGCAGCTTCCTTGCAAAAAACTCTGCCCTTAAAAATAAAGTTGGAAGAGAAACTGCTTCTCCCACCTGTCCTTTGTAGAGAGTTCCAGACACCATCCTCCAAGAGGAGGGCTCCAAGCCAAAGTGCCCGATGGACACACTCCCAGACCACCACACACTTTGAGCACCAACTCCTGCTGCAGCATCTGCAACCACCTCAATTTACATTTAACACCAGCTTGTCCTTTCCTTGATTTCACAACACACTCAAAATAGAACGAACAGAAAATTGGAACAGAAAATTCTTTCCCCGGGAGGTTTCAGTTCCCTCTTTTCAAAACTGCGTCGACGGCAGACGAGGCTGCTCCTCGTGTGGCACGCTGGGGTCTCCTCTCAGGAGCCATTTCCCTTCAGAACCTCCACTCTCCCCAGGAAAGAAAAACAGTGAGAGGTGTCCAGTAAGAGGAGAAGATCCTGAAGGACCCAGAATTAAAAACATCACAGCACACAATGGCCCCAGCGTGCTGCAGCGGCCGTGGCTTCTCATTCCGGCCATTGTCCGCTAAGAATAGCCCAGAACCCACGGCCACATTATGTGCTCCTGTCCACCTCCCTGCCAGAGCTATTTAAAGCCTCAAACAGCTTCTCCTCAGATGTCAGCTCCAGCTGGGAAGTAAGAGCCAAGGCAGTCTTGAGATTGTGGATTTGGAAGCGCTGCCCGCCCAGTGCGGGGTGGAGTTTGTGATTAAAAACAACAGGAGAGGAAAACTTGCGGAGAGAGAACAGCAGGGTAGGTGTGGAGAGCTGCACAGGACAGCAGCACATCCATGAGCCAGCTCCCCCTCAGCATCACACAACACTCAGCTTGGAAAAGACCACCGGGGTCATGGAGTCCAGGCTGTGACCAATGCACAGCCCATGAAGTGCCACCTTCCCAACAGGACCTCCAGGACACCTCCGTTTCCAGCCTGAGTCAAGGTTTTAAAGACAACCCCTGCTACACAAAGGCACAGAGATTCACAGGACAGAGATGCACAGTGAAGTTATCCTCTCACATTAAATACATCCCAGTTATGCTGTTCCACGTGTGCCTGCACTGAGCCACAATGCAATGATTTTCCACTGAATTACCTGAATTTTCCATTGAATTACCTGGCCAGGGGCTGTACAGAGCTCATTCAGGTGCTCCTCTGGCACGCTGCTGGGGTTTGAAATAATGAGGGGTCAATTTTCCACTGAATTTCCTGAATTACCTGGAATTATTAAAATCCCACAGATCCAGCATCATTCCTACACTGATACAGACAATAGGTACTGTGTGAATCACAAAAACACACAGCAAATTTCACAGAAGCTGAAATCAGCAGCCACTCTGCTTTCCAAGAACAAAACAACACCAGCTAACCCCTATGACTTGCAAAGAAATCCAAATATCTCAAAACCCAGGCACTTGCTGGGAATAAATGCCAATGCCCAGGGACGCTGCTTATCTCGGTTCGACTTCTTAATTCTTGGTGAATGATACCCCATTGACAAAAATAAATCCACAGGCTCAGGCTATGCCTATAAACATGAATTGTTGTGATGTGTAATTGTCACACAAATATCTGCCTTTAAAAAAACCCACGTTACTCAAGGCCCAGGAGCCCCATCAGCACCTTGGTGCTCCCAAGACAAATCCAAGGCAGGATTTCTCCTCCTATCTGCAGCTGTGCAGAGCCCAAAGCTCCTCTCCAGCTCCAGTTTGGGTCCAAAAGGAGCAGACAAGTGATTCATCCTCCCACTCTGCATCCAGGCTCCCATTTTTCTGCCAGAGCCCACCACCTTTGGCAGCTTGGAGCACTCCAGCACCGAGGCAAGAGTCACTCCCAGCCCTCCCAACAGGGGGAACATTTGGTGACATTTCCACTGCTACAAACAGGGAATGAATTTGAATCAGGACCTATAAAAGATGAAGGTTGAGTCATCCACGCTGACTTCTCGTGCTTCAAGTTGGGTTTTTGCTTCTTCCCTGTTTGCTGCATGTGAACAGTGTATTAAAGAAAATATAATCATGGAAGCTCTTAGTGAGCAAAGGGAGAAAAACAGCCTCAAAAATTAACTCACTGATGAATTCTTTTCTACTTGCTGCGTTCACTGGACTTCTGACTTCATCTACAACAACCCTGCTAACAGGAGAAAACTGAAAATAACCTCTACCCAAATCAAAATTACAGCAATTAAAGCATTAACAAGTGGCTTGATGAGTTCAAGCCATGAGCCTGGAGTATTAAATGGCATTTTAAGCCTTTCTAGGGAAGTACCACTGCTTGCTGTTACAACTCCCCAAAGGCTTGAATGGATGGTTACAGAACTGATGCTCAAAAAAGCTGCATCTGGCTGAGCAAGAGAACTAAAATTAACCCAAAAATAAAACCCCCACACCAGCAAGTTAATAGTAAGTGTAGAAAAAATATTAAGCCAGCCAGTATGCAGTATTAGTTTATTTAGACTAACCCCATTATTAACCAATTTGCCATTAGTAATAGAAGCCATCCTCAGTGTCACCACTAACAGGATTCCCAGTCTGCAGAAAACGCTGGGATGAACAGCCTGACCTCAACACAGAAAATAAAATCACCACGGAACCAGGCACTCGCTGAATTTCAAGTCCAGCCTAATTACTGCCAGGGCAAAGCTGATTTCTCTCTGCTCCTGACACACTTTTCCCTTTCCTCCAACACATCTGATCACTGTGCAGCATTTTCCTGGCGTGGGATGGAACAAAAGCCAGGTTAGCACCTTCAGCTGGGTTCCCAGCCTGTGGGAGCACTGAGACAGCAGCAGAGCAGCCTCCTGCCCCTCCTCTTGCTGGGCTGAACAGGGCAGGAAGCAGGAGGGAATTCCCAGAACCAGGCACTAAAAATAAGGAGAAGGTCTCTGCAGCACAGGGAATTTTGTTTGCTCTTCCCCACACACACCCCAAAAATCCATCCGCCAGCAATGAGGGAGCCCACTTCAAGGAAACTATTCTCCACAAGGAAAGGACAAGGAATCAGCCCACAAAAAAAAATACATTTATCATTCCCAAACTTCCTCCTGTTTAAATGAAAAAGCTTCCCAAGGCTCAAGCTCAGTGGGAACAGGGAAGGTTGGCTTCAATACTAAGGGTTCCTCTCAGATGTGGGGAAGTAGCAACACAATCCCAGTACAGGAGGTGGCAAAATGAGCATCCTTCACATTCTCACCTGGCCTCTCTCCTTGGCAGCTTGGAAGATTTCAAGATTTTAAAGATAAATTCGACATCCAGGACTGGCAAACCAGTATCTCTGCCAGCACTGAACTTCACACAAGCCTCCCACTCCTAAAAATAAAACTTAAAGAAAACAGCCATTCAAACTCAATCCCAGTGGAGCAAAAAGAACTTTGGGAGAATCACAAAAAAAAAAAACTGGCGCTTAAAAATAGCAAACCTGATTGTTTGTGTTGGGAGATTTCAGGGGAGTGTTTATTTCCTTCTTAATCCCCAAAACAGCGGGAATCAGAGAGAGGAAAAAAGTGAAGGGAGAAAGGAATGAAAGCAAGGGATAACTGCAGACACATTTCAGCTTCCTGACAATCTGATTCCAGACTATACAAAGTTCTGACTCATTCCTGGAGTTGTTTTTTGATTGTTCTTTGTAGTTCAGTTTTATTTCAGGGATGAGCTGCATCCCCCTCTCCCAGCTGATCCAGGGAGCCCCCCTGGCTGGACAGACACCTCATTCAGCATCACCCTGGGATTTGTCCTTCTGTCTCCTCCAAAAAAACCAAAAAGAACAAAAAAGCCACAAAGTAAAAGCACTGTGCAGTTATCTCCTCTGTCCAAGTAATTTTCTTGAAAAGAAGAGGCACATCCTGTCCAGCCACGCAGGCTGCACTGCCAGACAAAAAACAAGATATAAAAAAGTTCAGTGTTCTCTCAACATGTTTCAAGATGTGTAACTGAATCCCATAAATCTCACCAGAGACCTTGATTTAGGTCATTTCGAGTAATTCACTACCATTTAATCTCCTCACCCACTTCTGGGCTGCTTGGAACACAATGGCTGAGCAAGATGTGCTGAAAGCCCCAGTTCAGGGACCCAGGGAACACAGACTCCCAAAAAAAGATCTGGATCAAGGGCAGGAGGATCCCTGTCCTCAGCCAGGGCAAAGAGCAGCCCTGACACTGTCACACCAGAAACAAAGGCTGGTTTCAACTGGATGCTCTTTCAATGATCCTAAAGAAACTTTCCAAAATGAAAATGGATTTAATTTTAAAAGAAAAAAGCAAATTTTTATTGCATCCATGTTATAGTACACATGCAGTTTATACTTGATTTGCCAATAAATCGAATAATATAAATTTTAATGATTTGATTATTTAGCTTTAAGGCAGCTGAGAAATAACGTTTATAGTATTTAAAATGTGCTACAGTAAGTTTCAGAATCAGAATTCTCTGAAAGACAACCCTGGCTTTGGGGTTTCTTGGGTTTTTCAGGCATCAAAGAGGCAAGAGTTCTCAATTATAATTATTATATATGATGTATAAACTCCATCATTTACACTAAGAGGCAAGGGAGACCAAAATCTAAGCAGAGATAAGATGCTGAATGAAATTTAGAAAGTGATGCAGTAATAAAATATAAACTTCAAGAAATCTGTGATACAGCTGAAGAGCTCTTTATTGTATTGAAAAGAACACTGTGCTTGGGCTACTTCAAACAAACCCAGACAAATAAATACTTCATGCACTTTTTGATAAAAACACAAAACCAAAAGTGCTTTCCTATCATCTGAAAAAAAAAAAAAAAACACTCTCTGTAAGAGAAATTAAGACTTGTAATCTAAAAAACCTGAATGGTCAACAGGCTTTGGTGTTATTGCCATAAGCAATGAGACTTCAGGGGGATATTTGCTTTATTGACAAAATCAGCTTTTAGAGAGGCACACGACAAGAAGCAGTGAAAACAAAAAAGGAGGTGGGAAGGAAAAGGAACCTGTTTTCCTTGTACTCCTCAGAGCTGGATTTGTCCTTCCTATCGCTGCCAGAGACTCCAAGTCATTCTGCAAACACAGCACAAGCTCCCCACAAGACAGCCCAGGCAGGGCTGGCTGGATGCTGATGGCTTTCATTAAAAATAATAATAAATAAATAAATAAATAAATAAATAAATATCTACTTACTCTTCCCATCCCCTGCACACACACCTTCCCATGCAGGATCTCAAAGCAACCTCCTCCTTGCAAGGAGAGGCATCGATCTTTTGGGACTGATAAATGTGTTTCAACAGTCAACATATAAATAACTTCTCACAGCAAGATGCAGAATCCTTAAATTAAAGGTAACAGCAAATTAGCAGCACTTTCATCCCAACCATAGCAGCTGGTGGAGCTGGGTTTGGGACAGGGTGGGGTGCAATGGGAATTATTTGCATGAAGCCTGATCCTAAAACCACTGCAAACCATCTGAGGGAGCTGGAAAAGGCAACAGAGCTGGGAGAAAATTATAGCTGCTCCTCCAGCTCCCAGCCAGTGCTTATTGTGGAATTCACAATTCAAGGAACCTCCAGCAGCACAAAAACAACATCAATTCTTGTCATTCCACATGGGAAATTGAGTACTGTGGAATTTCCTAAACCTCCAAATGGGTTTGTCTCGTTCTTCCCCAAAATGGTGATGGGAGCCTCGAATCTGGGTCCAGTTGTGAGCCCCTCACTTCAAGGAAGGAGAAGAAAATCAGGGAGTCAGGAGCAGCCAAGCAGCAAATGGATAAATCACAGCACGAATGCCCAACTGTTCCAGGGTGTTTACCAGAAAATAGCTTGGAGTTCCAGAATAAAATAAAACAAAAACCCCCAACAAAACCAAACCAAAACACCGCCTTCACTGCCAGAAGCTCTCACTAATTTCAAGGCATAAAAGAAAGCTCTACCTGCAGGGATTTTCCAGAGGGGGCAGTGCCAGAATTTTTTCCCAATTTAAAACTGAAACCAAAGTACCACCTGAATTTCCATGGACAGGTTTGGTGGGAAGCGTTTTTAGCCAAGATTTTCAGGGAGAAAGTGTGAAAAGTGGAAATTAATGGATGCAAGGAACCCTTCCCAGCTATATTGTATGAAGTTCACTGTGATGGGGGAAATGATCTAACATAAAGCCTAAATTAAAATTAATTCCTTAAGTATGAAGACAATGGTTATAAATGTGTTTGGCATTAGGCAACTGGCCTTAATAAAAGGACTTCTCTTATACTTTTGTGTAAATTAATTTATCGTCACAGTCAGAAATTAATCATCTCATGGAAGGTAACACCAGCATATGGACTGATAAAAGTTCAAACCAACCTCAGAGCAAACACAAGCAATCTGGATGGCATAAGGAGGGAGAAAAGGCAATTTAGCAACCAGCACCGAGCCTTCACACACACACAGGAAATAAAATCAACACTCGAGGGCTCCAAAAGTTGACTCCAAGGGGTGCTCAGCCCTGAGTTTATCCAACACCCCTGGTCAGCAGAGCTGAAATCTTTGCCAACACAAGTTCCCTGCTAAGGAACCTCACACATTTAGCACAGACAAAATTTTGCCTTGCAAATAAGCAGAAGCCAATAATGTCACAGCTCTGATGAACCTGGCAGAACTCCGACTATTTAAGCCTCTCCCAGCCTGTCTGTGGGTGCTGTCCATCCTCCCTTTTTCCTTTTTTTTTTTTTTTTCCATTTCTACAGCACAACTTACAAGCTCCGAAAAAAGTCAAAAAAAGGAAACAGAACAAGGAGTATCCAGAGTTTTCAGACATTCAGCTCCAGGGGGAAAACACGAGAGCACAATTTCATTCATAGCAAGCTGAGTTTCCATCCAAACATCATCAGTGTATCCTGTGACCTTTGTAGTGCTGCATTTCTCCCTTGTCTCCCCCTCCCTTTTCCAGCTGCACACTTTAAAAATCCTTTATTGCCAAAGCCTTTTGTTCCTATTTCAGCATCTCTCTGCAGCTCTGGGCTGCTCCCCGAGGAGCTGGGACACACAGCCCTCTCTGCAGCACAAATACTGGTGGTTCCTGCTGGTTTTTAAAAGGGTAACTGGGATGAAGCCTCTTCCTCCTTCACCAGATGGAGAGAAGACAGAAAAGTTAAGTTAGGAAGGGTTCCATCCATGAAAGAGACCAAAGCAAAGCCAGGCTCCTTTCCAAAACCACTTCACAGGGATGTTCATTTATTAAATTTCTCAGTGACTGCTTATCGAACACCGAGGAAAATCCTCCACAGCCTGCACCTCCACACTCTTTGTCACCGTCACTCCTTCATTCATCCCCTGCACAGATTAAGGAAAATTGAGAATTTTTTCCCCCTCACAGCAATAATGGCTGCTTCTTATCAATGTGCTTTTCTATCCTCAGATTTTGATGCATTTGAAGATCATCAGACTTAACACACCCATGATAATTTGCTTTATGAGTCACAGGTCTGAATTTACATTTGCCAATAACCCAAAATAATACACAGATAAATAAATTAACAGATAATTAGGGAGCTAAATAGGACTTTGACAGAGGATTTGCCTAATGCTCCAGCCAAGGAAACAGCCCTGCTAGAGGGAAGGGATGTCAGCATCTTGGCACATCCAAACAATTCCCTGATTCTGCTTTACAGGCACTTGGCTTGCCGGGAGGGTGGAAGAGCATCAGCTTTGCAGCAAGCTTCATTTCCACTCGGGGATGGTTATTCACAGTGCCACCCATTGCCTCGGGAGGAGCTCACTGCTCACAGTTGTCATTTCCCAGGAAAACGCTGCAGACAGCCTCCTGCAGCCCTTCCCAGAGGAACTGGGGTGGAAGAAGCAGAATTGTCACAGCCCAGCAGCCACCAGAGCCCAGCCCAGACTGAGGAATTACACCTGGTGCATGAGTGGAAGTTCCCTGAATACATAATCCTATCCCAAAAAAAATCCCCCATATTTTACCACAAACAACGCTAATGAAATACGTGAATAGCTCCCATTTTTATTTTTACTAGAAGCAGCAGAACTGTGTAAAATGTATTTTAGAACCACACACTCAAAGCAGCAGAACAGCAAGACCCCTGCTCCAGGGTACAATAAAGGATTTATTGCATAAAGAAAAGGATGTTGTGGAATTTCTTAATTTTCCCACCTAAACTCACAAACTTAGAGCATGTCCTGCAGTGGGACTGGACTGCTGGCCCAAGACACACTCAAGGACTCATTCCCAGGCAACAACTGTTGTAATTTTAAGTCGATTCAATTTGCAAGCACACCCTGCAGGAAAACCATCGTCCAATGACAGCAATATAAAAACAAACCAAAAATCCTTCCCTACTTGCAAGAAGCCAAGAAGCTCTTCCTGGAAAGTCCTATGATTTAAGAAAAAAAAAAAAATTTACAAAACCAACGTCAGATGTAGCAGGACCAACCAACTCACCCTGCTGCAGCAGCTCAGGGCTGGAGACTGAAATCCATGCTGGGTTTGGAGTTAATCTGGTTATTTGGCTCCTTCTCAAAGAGTCAAAAAGCCAGGAGCTGCTCATGTGCCACAGGATAAGGCAGCTCCCCTGGCCTAATTCAGCCCATTTCACACAAATCAATGTGAAGCATTGCTGGAAACCCTTAAAGAATAAGAATTTCCCTAAGAATTCATTAATTAATTAAGAAAACCCTAAGAATTTCTGCAGCACATTTAGCAACACCTTTAGAGAAGCTGTGATTAACTCTAAACTCCAAAACAAAACAACTGGGTCAGAAGACCTCCAGTTTAACAACAGAAATAGTTACTTTGATGGCAAAAAAATTACAATTTTTTTAAATGGTTCAATCCATTTACAGCATCTTCTTGGAAAAACACCAGTTGAGCTTCCTCACATTACATCCATATGGTTTCTGACTTCAAACACATCGAGAGTTTCAATGACCATTACCCAGGGATTTCACAGAAAGAAGTTTTGTCTACTGGAGCATTGCAATTTGGGAAGAGAAGGGGAGAGGGAAAGTAAAAATGGAGACTGGTCTCTACTGATGGAATTACTGCAAGGTCAAGACCTTTTCTCCCATTTTCTTCCACACTTTTATCCCACAATAAATCCCATAACTGCATTTACTTCCATCGCCTACAAAGCACTGACAGCGTTCCAAGAGCAGGACACCCGTGATGTTGCAGGAATTCTCAGAGAGAAACCATGAAATCTGTGAAAGTCATACCAAAAAATGAACTAAATAAAGTTGTGAGTAATGAATATCAACTGTGCATGGCACAGCAAAATCCATTCAGGGGAACATGTGTTTGAACATACTTTCCATCTCAACAAAGGTTCAGATTTTTCGCTCTTCATAACGACAGCTGAAAAAAAAATTGACCAGGCAAAAAAAGTCTTCCAAGTAAATCCCCAAAATGGCCAAAAAAAATTAGTAAGGATTTAAAAAAAGAATAAAAGAGGAGTCGAGGCTTTTTAACTGGCAGGAAAAGGGAAAGATACTAATTTGTAACCTCACCACGAAAGGAAATCATTTAGAGCTAAGGAAAAATGTCCTGTCCCTTAGCTGGGAGTCAGGGAAAACTGGCTATTACCAGTAAACTTTTTATAGAATCCTACTGGAGTTACACTGGCAATTCCTTCTGCTTTTGGAGGGAACTGCAGCACTTAAAAAGATGGAGTGGTTTGGTCAGCTTTGCTCTCCAGCCTTCCAACACCTGATGAAACTGCAAAAAAAAAACTGAAAAAAAAAAAAAAAAAAAAAAGGGGGGGGGATTTTGGAGCTGGAGAGGAAAGAAGGCAGACTCTGCATTCCTTCACCTCTTTCCATCCTCATTAATAATCCATTAGCAGGAGTTGGACACAAAAACACAAACTATTGCTGGAAGATCAAGGCAGTCTCCCAACGCCCCCTTCCCCCTTTTTGGCACCAAGGCTGCTTGGCCCAATCCAGCTCCAAAACTCAAGGGATTAGCACTATCAGGAACTGCAGAAAACCAGATGATTCCACAGCAATTCCAGAGCCCCGAGTTTGGAGCAAGTCATTGTTGCAAACAAATGGAATCACTTATAGGCACAGAGCCGTGATTAACTGCAAAAACCCCTTAAAAGGTAGTTTTACATTTTGAATGGGAACATTAATCCAATGCATGCAGAGTTAAAATATCAGAATTCAGGATTGTTTCACTCAACCACACCAGGGTGAGTGGCTGAAAAGTCTCTTTACAGGGTGCATTAAAACTCTAGGAATCCCACCCAAGGATCAGTCACACCAGCATGGTGACCCGCACAGGTGGTGAACACAAAAGAGAAATCAGCATTTATGTGTCGCATCAACACCACTGAAAAATCCCAAAGAGGTTCAGCAGTAAAATAAATGACAGTGATTTCAGCTCATTGATGTAAAAATCTGAAGGCTATTCTGTAAAAAACCCTGCAACCATTGAGAGAAATGCCCATTTTTGGTTCAAATCCTCACCACAAGCATCACACTTCCCTTCCAGCCCCCAAATTACAGCTTCTGACCCCATCACAGCTATTTTTGCCATCTTTCACACCCAGAAGGGCTGGACCAGTTGGGAGAGTTCACCAGGATTAAAAACTGCCGAGCATCCCTCAGAAAGATGGACCATACAAATGAGATTTCCACACAGCATTTAAGGCAAAAAATCACAATCAGATCAGACACACTCTCATACATTCAACACAGAGAGGGAAAAGGGACTTATCCGAAATTTATCAGCCATTTTGGGGAGGTTTAAGGGAAAGTTTGAGACATTTCAGTAGCCTGAGTGTGATGGTAGCAGGGAGGTTGCCTGAAGTTGTTCTTATCAGGAATCTTCCCTTAGCAAAGGCAAACTCAGCTCAGCAACCACGCAGCCACCTCTGGGCTCTGCTTGCTCCTGCTGTAAATTACCTCATCCATTTGTCATATTTTTAGCACTTTTTGGGCTGGGCTGCAAGATCTGCAGGAGATGCATTTTAACCTTTGGTAGCGACTACTCAAGGACAGAAGTGGTTTATGAGCCCTCGCTGTGTAAAAAAATGTCAGTATTAAATGTCTGCAGCTCAAACCATGGAGCTATTTACTGAAGCTTTATACAAACTAATTAAATATAAGGCTCTCATGGGACACGAGGAGAAAGAAAAGGAGAATTAAGAGATAAATCACTGGCTTTTCTTTCCTCAGCAAGTGTACACTCCAATTTAATATATTAAACCGAAAAACACCCTGACAGTCCTTGCTTGGGCACAGAGAGGCAGCATCCCAATCTCACATGGAACGCACTGCACAGCATAAATTAATTATCTCTGCCTCACCACAACTTGCACAAAGGAATTGGGAGAGACAATCCAGACAAGGGGATGAGCTTGAGATATCAAAGGCTCCATATGGAGTGAGGGAAGCTCAGTTTGCAGCTTCCCAGGGCTCCCAGGCTTTGTGAGCACATGGCATAGGGAGGTATCAAAGGAGCGCCTCCCTCCCCTGCCGGCCCCGGGTCATCCTGGCAGGAGAACCCCGATTGCTTGACACGGATCCGTGCTGGAGTTTCCTCAAAAAAAGCACTCCAAGGAGTCCCTCTCCATCAGCAGAGAGGACAAGCCATGGAACCAACAGAAGAAGGCTGGAGGTCAGCGCAGGCGCTGGGGAAAATCAGCGTTCTGTGGGTTAATTCCCTTCTGCAGAAGAGTGGGTTTGGAGCCCAACCTGCAGATGCTGGAGACCACGGGGTCGCTGGGCAATGCAGCACATCCTCTGGTGGTCACTTAGAGGGTCAGACCGAGAACTCAAGGCTGTGCCCAGCCTGGTTCCAGCCACCTGCACAGCCAGCATGGACAGGTCACCAGGAAGGAGCTCCTCGTTCCTTCCACGCCCCCTGACCGCTGCGTGGTAACTCTAGGTAAAGAAATCTTCAGCTTCAGGAATTAATTTCATTCAAATGCCTACCTCCCCACACACACCAACCATGGGAAGAGCCAGCTACAACCCAAAAAAAGCAGAGACATGGCTGTGGGCAGACAACAAATACCTACAGCTCATGGTTACAGGAGCACAGAAAGTGTCACTCATCCACAGCCCATCCCTGGAAGTGTCCAAGGCCAGGCTGGACAGGGCTTGGAGCAGCCTGGGATAGTGGAAGGTGTCCCTGCCCATGAGATGAGCTTTGAGGTCCTTCCCAACCCAAACCATTCCATGATCCTTTGCCTTGCTGCCCCTTTTTCAATAAAAACCACCGAGCTCATTCAGCAACAGAAAATCAAAAATTTTGCCTCGCGATGATCTATTAATCAAGCCATTCTTTAAATGGTTTCTGATTAACCACTTAAGGCTATTAAATTTTTAAACAAAGCTCCATCATTGCATTAGCAATCATTTAAAGTGCTTAAGGAGGTGTTTGTGGATTAAGGGCTTTAAAAAGGAAGCCTCTAAACACGGCTCTCAGCGCGGGGCAGAGCACAAGAAATGCCATAAGTTTCTAAATGCCAGCACAAAATATCCGAGTTTTCTCATCAGAGGAGCAGATGCCACCTCACAATTCGTGTGGCACGCCAACACGTGATTCATCTCACCCCCACAGCCACTGCTCCACTTCCCAACTCGGGGAAAGCATTTTGGAGTTAACATTTCCATGCTGCTCCCACAGCTGAGGGCAGAATTTGATCAGGACACCAAAGTCATGCTGTGAGAACCTCGCTGTGTTTGGTGACGAGGCAGCACCACCACACTTGCGGGTTTCAGTGGATTCAGCACCATCTCATCTTGCCACTGGGGTGGAGAGAACCTGCACATGCCTGGAATTCGAGCTGAGAGATTCCCTGAGGAATCAGCAGTATCCAGCTCAGAACTGAGCTATCTGTGGGACTGTCATGGTTTTGCATTTAGGGAAGCGATGTAAAGCACAAAACAAGCAAAGGTTTGTGGTGTTTTGAAAGGAGCAAAGTCTCCCTCCAAAGCTGGTACCTAAAGGCAGGGAGACAAGGATCCCCTTTGTCCAAACAGCTCCTGCAAGGTCAGTGCTGGGTGGAAAAGGGAAAGGAAAAGCTCTAAAATAAAGCAGGGGATGTAGGACAGGGCTGCTACAGGACTGTCCTGTGCATTTTTGAGCTGCCTGGTCCCTTTACACCTCGCTCCGAGGAGGGGCAGGAGATGGAGCAGCACCTCCTTCCCCAGAGCCAGACTGGGAGAGGGACAGGATGAGCATCCCGAGGTGAACACTTCCCTGCCCTCACCCTAATTCAGGAAGGAAATCCCTTCTCCCAGCTCCTCCTGATCCCCTCACACGCTTCCGGCCTCCTTAACCTCCTTCATCTAAGAGAGCAATGCTTTATAAGGCCAAAAAGCAAAAAAACAAAAAAACAAAAAAAAAAAAAAAACAAACAAACAAAAAAAAAAAAAAAAAAAAACAAAAAAAAAAATCAGTGTGCCACTACTGCAGTCCACTTTTGGGAGCACACTTCCAGGTTAATTGACAGCCCCAGAGATGAGCTGAGTTCTGGCAGCAACAAGAAGGCTCCTTCCCATTTTCCTGGTCTCTTGTGTGAAAAGGAAGGGAAGGATTTCTAATTCATGCAAGAGCTGAGAGGTGAGAGGATGCGCTTTGCTAATTCTAAAGCCTCCTTTCCGTGTTATTCCCAAATATTGTGACTGCGAGCTCGGATCCATCATGCACATTTTGATGGGGTAAATAATGAAAGAGCCTACAAGCCTCTAATTTGACGCTGACTGCAATTCCCAGTTCCAAAGACAGCTTGAAAACAGGAATAGAAACTAAACCAGTAAAAGAGAAGCACGCCCTTCTCCATTCCTAACTTTAAGAACATCAATATTAAAAAAAAAAAAAATCAAAATAAACTCTCAACACAGCTTCCTATTTGCTCAAATAAGCATTTTTCAACATAAGTACCCAAAGTGCTTCTAGGTGGAGGGCACTGGGGTCAGGGTAGGACATGTCTTGTAGAACAACACATTTTAATGATTTGCAGCCAACAAGCAGATATCCCCCTTCCTCAGCAGGAAAAATAACTGAGCACCTAATTGCAAAACAATATCTTAATTGTCAATTTTAATCTAGGTTTCCTACTCAGATTTAAATCTGGCTTTTTTTTTTTTTTCAAATTGCATTGATTTAACTCAATCAACCCTGCCCGAAGGCCATCTTTCCTGCATGCTCTGAGCATACCAAGCAAGTTTTAACCAATTAGATAAATCACTGAATCTCAAAACTTCCTAGCACCAACATATCAAGCGATACACAAGCCCTAATTATTCTTTTAAATACGTCTTATCCTGAAAACTTCACAAAAATAAGCAGCTCGGGGAGGGGAATTTCACCATTTTTATTTTTATTTTTTTTTAACCTAGGGCACATGATGGCCTGAAACCCAGCCAGCTGAATTCTGCAGGAGACTTGCACGGTCATTGCAAAGCCCAGTGTTTAAATCTGTTTATTATTCCCTGTGATGATGGGAATAACGCTGCTGCACGAGTTTTATTCATTTCTCTGTGTGTGTGTGTACACCCACACCCACACTGCAGCCTCGAGGTGTTACACTCCAGCACGGCAAGGAAAAGCAGGAATTATGATGGACTCACCCCGAGGAAAATCCTGAATAATGGAAGTTTCTAGCACAAACAGCTTCCCAGGGACCCTGGAGCACAGTCCCCCATCAGCAGCAGTGGAAATATGCTCCTGTGACACTGCACAGATTGTTCAAAGATTCCCATGACAGGCAGAGGATTAAAAAGCAATTCCCTGCCTCTCATATTTCACATGCAAAGCCGTCTCTGGGAAAGGCAGGCAGGAAAAGATGGATCTCCCCGAACTCAAAAATGTGGGTATTCCATTAAAAAAAAAAAAAAAGAAACAAACCAAAAAAACCAACCTCGCTGTGGTACCTTAAAAACGGCAACAGCAAAGCAGGAACTGCCCCATGGGGACAGACACAGCACTGCAAACCCGACCCAGCTTTGTATTCCCAAAAAAAGCCCTGCAAATTCCAGGCAATCTGCAAATGATTTCCCTCTTCCCCACCCAAACATCCACTGCGAACTCCTACAATCGCCAGGCAGGCTTGCAGTGAAGGGATGGAAATAAAACCATTCCTTACCTTTCACTTGAGTGTCATATTCAGCTATGATCTCCTTATCCTTTTTGAATTTTGCTGGCGACGTCATGTTTTCTTTTCCAAAAAGCTGAATAACCTCGAAAGAGATCCACCAGAACACGAGATATAAAGGCAATTTTCGCTCCTCTCAGCACGATGCCTTGGCTTTCTGCTCGTCCTTCCCTCCCCCCCCCCCGCAAAAAGGGAAAAAAATCAAAAAATCAGTCCATGGAGAGAGGGTGTGAGAGGGAGCACAGCAGCAGGAAAATGCAGATGTTGAGATCAGCGGATGGAAGAGGCAGCAGTTTTGTCTCCCTGCACCAAATCCTTGAGCAGCAGCATCAGCCTAGCGAGATCCTGCAGCCCCAAAGGCTCTTCCTGATCCTCAACAGCACAGCCAGGGAGTGGAAGTCCTTCCGCACATGTTTTGTGTGGGTTTGGTTTGCCCTTTTTTATTTTTTTTTTCCCTCTTCTTCTCTTTTTATTTATTTATTTCTTTTAATGGGCTCGGAGATGATGCAAATCAAATCCCAAACGAGAGCAGCAGCAGAGGGGAAGCAGCTTTGGTCTGCTTGCCTGCAAATACAAAAAAATAACAGCAATAATATATATATATATATGTATATATATTTAGAAAATGCCTGCTCGCAGCCCAAATTTGTGACGGGAAGCAAAGCTGCGCTGACACCCTGACATTGCAAATCGTCCTTTGAGCAGCAGCAGCGTGAGATTCCAACCGCAGCCCGGCCAGGTGACCGAGGGAAGGGAACACGCCTACCGGGGGACCGGGGATGGCTCGGGGACAGCGGCTCCTCCGGGACATCCCGGCCAGAATCCGGGCAGCGGCTCCCGGGGAACCGGGGGTGATCCGAGCAGGGGCTCCTTTGGGATGCGGCTCCCATGGGAGCTGGGGTTCATTTGGGGTGCAAGGTCCCGGCGGAGAATTTGGGGTTGATTTGGAGTGCAGGTCCCGGGGGAGATTTTGGGGGTCATTTAGGGTGCAGGTCCCGGGAGAGAACTTGGGGTTTATTTGGGGTGCAGGTCCCGGGGGAACGGGGCTCCTTTGGGGATGCAGCTCCCGTGGCAATTAGGGTTCATTCAGGGTACAGGTCCCGGGGAAGAATTTGAGGTTCATTCAGGGCGCAGGTCCCGGGGCAGATTTTGAGGTTCATTTAGGGCGCAGGTCCCGGGGGTTCATTTGAGGAGCGGCTCCTGGGGGAACGGGGCTCCCTTTGGGATGCGGCTCCCATGGGAGCTGGGGTTCATTTGGGGTGCAGGTCTCGGGGGAGAATTTGGGACTGATTTGGGGTGCAGGTCCCGGGGAAGAATTTGGGACTGATTTGGGGTGCAGGTCCCGGGGGAGAATTTGGGACTGATTTGGGGTGCAGGTCCCCGGGCCGGGGAGAATCTGGGGAGCAGCTCCGGGGGAACGGGGCTCCTCTGGGAGCGGCTCCCCCGGGCCCCGCAGCATCCCCCGCTGACCGCGGGCTCGGCCCCACCGGCGGCAGCCCCGGGCACACCGGGCGCGCCTCCGCCGGGCGGCTCCGCCCGCGGCTTCTCCCTCTTCGGGTTTTTTTTTTAAGGGAGGGTGATTTAGGGTTTCTTCCAGCGCCCGCTGCGCTGTGCAGGGCGGGACACAACTTTTCCCCCGTCTTTTCTTTCCAATTTGGATTTCTTCCCCCTTTTTTTTTGGGAGGGGGGGGAGGAGGGCGGGCGCGCGGCCGCAGCCCCCCGCGGGAGATGCGCGTACCGGAGGAAGAAATAAATAAACGCGGCACCCGCCGGATCCGCATCCCGCCCGGGAAGAACAATGCGGGCGGCGGGGAGAGGAAGCGTGGGGGGGTCCCGAAGGGGGGGCCGGGGCTGGGGGGACGCGGCTCGGGGCACCGGGGAGGCGGCGGGGCCGGCGGCGGAGGGCTGCCCGCGGCCCGGCGGGGGGTGGCACGGGAGGCCCGGGGGCCGGGCGGCCCGGCGGGGCGATTACCTGGGCACTGCGGAGCCGCCTCCCGCAGCCGGGCGTCCTCCGGCCGCTGGCGCCCGCCGCCCGGTCCCCCGCACCGGCCCGCCGCCGCCCGCCCCGCCCAGCGCCTCGGCCAATGGGCGCGCAGCGCTGGGTATGAGCGACGGGCGTCGCAACCAATCAGACATGGCTGTCCCCAAGATGAGCCCGCCCCCTCTTCCCGCCGCTGGCACTCGTGGCACCGCCCCTCCGGCCGAGCGTGTGATTGACTGAAATAGTGACCAATAGAAATGAGGCAGGGCGCTCCTTTCCACCAATAGACAGGCAGGATGGGTGGTGCCACCGGGTTTTTCAATGGGGTGGGCGTGGCCTGCGGCGCCCAATGGGCGGGCGCGGTCGGGAATTCAAACTGACAGGTGGGAGCGTGGCCGTTGGTGCTGCAGCGGGACGGGACCGGGACCGGGACCGGGACCGGGACCAGAACCAGAACCAGAACCAGGACCGGGACTGAGACTGAAACCGGGACCGAGACCGGGATAGGGACCGGGACCGGGACTGAGACCGGGATAGGGACAGGGATCGGGACAGGACCGAGACCGGGACCGAGACCGGGACCGGGACCAGAACCAGAACCAGGACCGGGACCAGAACCAGGACCGGGACCGAGACTGAAACCGGGACCGAGACCAGGATAGGGACCGGGACCGGGATAGGGACAGGGATCGGGACCGGACCGAGACAGGACCGAGACCGGGACCAGGACCGGGATCGGTACCGGGATTGGGACCGGGACCGAGACCAGGACCGGGATCGGAACGGGGACCGGGACTAGGACTGAGACCGGGATCAGGACTGGGACCAAAACCAGGACCGGAACCTAGACCAGGACCGGGACCAAGACCAGGACCGGAACAGGGATTGGCACCGGAGCCGGGACCGGGACCGGGTCCCAGCCGCCATGTCCTCCGGCGGCTGCAGCTTCGAGGAGCGGAGCGTGCGGGTGCTGTGCTGCCGGTTCTGCCGGCAGGTGCTGAGCTCGCGGGGGATGCAGGCGGTGCTGCTGGCGGACACCGACACCGCCCTCTACTCCACCGACGTCCCGCCCGCGGGGTAAGCGCCGGGAAGGGGAAGGGTGGGTCCCACCGGGGGACGCAGCAGCATCCCCCCAAAATCCGCTGTCACCGGGAGAACGGCCCTGCAGAACACGGATCATCCCACCCCTACCTCTCCAGCCCCGGGAATCCACGGCAGGAGAGCAAAAAGCGAGGATGTCAAATCCAAACTCCAATTTAATCCATCCGTAGGGATGCCACAGGCTCGGCAGCCACGGGAGGCTCCTCCCGCTCCGACCAAAGCGAAGATGAGAATTTGGAATAAAGAGCCGCAAACAGCACAAACCTGATCTGTCACTGCTGCCAGGACTCTCCCCCGGTTCGGCTCAGGGCTGCTTTCCCATAGCCAGATTTGAATAGTAAGGAAATCAGGTTGTGAAATGACATGGTAATCAGAAAGTATGGGTTGGAGAGGAGATAAGGAATCAAAGGTTTGGGTTGAAACATCCCAGCCTCTGAGGTATTGTTCTGTTTCTGAGCTGGGGTTTGGCAGCAATGCCCCTGTTCAGGGCTCTGGCTGGCAGTGCCACACTGAGCCCGAGAGCCCCTGAGCACCCAGGCAAACCCTGCTTTTCTGGGCTATTTTAAGAGGATTTTTGATACTCATGCAATGTCATGTGGTTCTCATTAAAGTTTCCATATGAGCGGGGCTGAGAGTCAAAAGGAAAGCAGAACCTTGCGGTTTAAACCACCCAGGGCCAATGGCAGCATCACTTTGTTGTGACACTGAGGTTGTGATCACCACATCTCCGAGCTTCTGTACGTTTCCTTCCGCCAGAACCGTCGATTTCATCGGAGGCTGCTACTTCACTGAGATCTGCAAGTGCAAGCTGAAGAACATCGCCTGTTTGAAGTGGTGAGCTCCCAACTCGTGGCACTGGCGTGTCCCAGCCCCGTGTCCCCTCCTCGCTGTCCCCTCGGGGAGAAGGAACAGCTCGCCTTCCCTGCTGCTGGGGAGAAACTCAGCCTGGGCAAAGCTGCCAGGGTATTTCTGTGAGTCCCCAGCGGAAATGTGACAACATTGTCAGGAGGCTGAGTCTCCTGAAAGCTTGTGTGCCACCTGCCCGATGAAATGTCTGCCTGAACGTTGAGATTTCTCTGTGAATAAGGCCCCAGCAAGAAGCAGTTACTCATACTCTAATTAATAGAACATCCTCTTGGCAGATCGGGTTGTTGGGAGCAGATGGAACATGCTGTCGCTAAAGTTCTTGGAGTTCTTTTATCCTCCTTATTCATGCCTGATATTTAAGGGTGAAAACAACAACTCTCAAATAGCTCACAGTTATCTGAGAGAATTCTTTCAGCTCCCTAATCAAGATTTTTACATTTCCCAGATTTGAACAACTGGGTGGGGGGTTGTGATAGGGACACCATATTTTGGTTTGTAGACAGAAGTAGAGAAATGGAAATGTCTCATCAGAGAACATGGATAAATTACTGTTATGGTTTCAGTCTAGGAGAGTTGATAAGGGTCAATAATCTGGCTCAGAGAAGCTGTAGCTGCCCCATCCCAGTGCCAGGCTGGAGCACCCTGGGACAATGCAAGGTGTCCCTGCCCATGGCAGGGGGTGGAACTGGATGAGATTTAAGTCTTTTCCAAGCCAAACCATTCCATAATTCTCAGTTTCATCACTGCTGCTGCTGGTAGCCTCCTGTGCACGGTGCTTGTGTCAGGTGGATTTTGGGTGTGAGGAACTTCTCTGCTGGTTGGAATCGTTGGCCTTCCAAAGGAAAACAAATAAATCCACCAGCATTTGTTGGTATGCAAACTAATCTGGGTTACACAATTTAGGTTACTAAACGCTTCTCTGTGTGCCAAAGATCTAAAACTCAGATATTCTGTAACTCCCAACAGATGTTCCCTAAATATTTAAGATACTTGTTCACCCCGTTCCCTTAACTCTATCAAAACACGAGCGTTACATAATGCTCTGGCACTGGGGCTGTTTAATTGGAGCTGGAAAAAGCCACCAAGATCCACCTTTTCCCCAGGCTCACTCTTTCCCTTGTCTTTCCAGTGGGAATGTTGTTGGCTACCATGTGATTTGTCCCTGCAAGCCCTGCCTGCTGTCCTGCAACAACGGCCACCTCTGGATGTTCCACAGCCAGGCAGTGTTTGGCATCAACAGGCTGGACCCTTCTGGTGAGGACACTTTGGTTTCCTTCCCTTCCCCTAAAACCCTCATCCCCCATCACAGAATCCACAGAATCACCAGCTTGGGAGAGACCTGAGAGATCAAGTCCAGCCTACCTCCAGCACCTCCACCCTGGCACCCAGAGCCACATCCAGGCTTTGTTAAACACACCCAGGGATGGGGACTGCACCACCTCCCCGGGCAGAACATTCCAGAACTTTATGGTCGGATTAAGCCCTTTCCTGACCCAGAGATGGGGCAGCTGAGAGGTGTTTTAAAAACTTTTATTCCATTCTCAGTCTCATGTGAAAGGTGAGACAATACAGATGTTATAATTCACATATCACAATCAGAAGCCAACTATTTCCTAATTCAATACATTGTAAGTGCTTCTTGGCCTATCAGCTCTAGCCACACCATGCTGTAAATGCCCGATTCTCTACAAATTCATTTCCCACACTTTATCACTCTTTCTGTAAAAAACTTTCCTAACATCCAAGCTAAATTTCCCTTGGTGCAGCTGAGGCTGTGTGCTCTGGTTCTGTCAGCTCCTGGAGAAGGAGCCCAACCCCAGCTGGGCACAGGCACCTTTCAGGAGCTGTGCAGAGTGACAAGGTCACCCCTGAGTCTCCTTTTCTCCAGGCTGAGCACCCCCAGCTCCCTCAGGGGTTCCTCACAGGGTTTGTGTTCCAAACCCATCACCAGCATCACTGCCTCCTCTGGATGAGGAGAAGGAGGAAGATGAGGATTTCCCTTCCTCCCAAACCAGGGAGGTGATGGACACCCCTTCCTCACCCTAACCAGGCACCCCAGTTTAGCCCAAGCATGAGGACGAAGCGTTGCTGATCTAGAAAACCTCTCGGGGGGAGGCAGCTGTGGATGAAAATTTCAGTGTCAGTCACTCTGCACCCCCCTCCCTGTGGACACGTCAGGGTTTTCTGCAGCAAGGCCACCACCAGTACAATAACAGATTTATTTGTAGTTTATTTACTGGGGTATGGGGATTTTTGAAGGAGTTAGAGATGGGACTTTGGAGTTTTTTAGATGATGCAATTTCATTTCCTTATTTTTTACATAGACAGAAAAGGTAAGTTTGGTTTACATCTTTACTGCATGCTTCAGAAGGTTACAATATCCTTAATTACAAGATTTTTAAAAGACTTATTAAATAATAAAACACTGCTAACAATAATATTTATGTTTTTAACTTAGTTTTTAAATATTTTTTCTTCTAGACCTGTGCTACAGTCTAAGTTTTCTTAGCTAATCATGTTATGACACAAACTTACAGTACTGCATTCATACTGTTTACCTTTGCAACTACTTTTATTTTTTCTGTATCTTAAACTCTAAAACCTTAAACTTTCTTCTTTTTAACATGTTAACAGAAATTATATTTCTGTTATATTATATTTATATAATTGGTTATATAAATATTTATCCTCTGAATTGGGCTGAAAAAAATAAACAACACTTCCAAGATCACTTTGAATAAAGATAGAAAATAGATTTATTCGCCATGAACGTGACTTCCTGGGTTTTGCAGGGATTATTTTCTCTTAAAATAGACAGTTGTGCAATTTAAAAATAAGGTCACAATCCATAAATATCTCATTTTTTTCCCCTCCTTTGTCTCCTTTCCACCAGGTGTGAATGTATTGCTGTGGGGCAACCTGCCAGATCTGGAGGAAAGTGCAGAGGACACGTCCTGCACCTCTGAGGAGGAGTGCATCAGATAAATGTTACCTGCAGCATCTTCCCTCCACCTCTGGCCTGGCTGCCTGCTTTGGATTTATTTCATTTCACCTGGTGGCCCATCAGAGCTTAAAACAGCAGGAATAAAACAGGAAATCTGGAAAAAAAAATCCAAAAAAAAAAGGGAATTCTTCTGGCTGTAAGCTTCCCTGGACTCCCGAATCTGCCTGAGCAGAGACACACCTTAGAAATGCCAACACAAAGTGCATTTACTGAGCTCCATTTTGCTTTTTATTCCTAACCCTCTACAGCTGATAATCCTTCTTTCCTAAAGCACTTTTCAGAGAGCAAAACCCCTCAGCTGCTTGCAGTTCAAAGGAATTTTCAGGAATAATCAGGCAGGTCTGGCAGAGCTCAGAACTGCCTCAAAGCTCTGCTGCTCTGGCTCTGGGATCTCCTGCTCTTTGCACCCCAGGATGCTCCTAAACGTGCCCTGGAAAGCCTCTTGGAGCCTTTCCAGCTTTATTTTTCAATACTTTTAGGGTTCTGTCTCCACAGAGATCAAATTCATGCTTTTTCTCCCCGACAAAACCTAAATTCTGCAGTTTCTTAGTAGAACTTCAAGGCTGCACTGGAGTTTTTCTTCAGGGCAGCACTAAAACCCATCCACTTTCATATATATATATATATTTTCCCCTCTCCAAGCAAATCTCAGTCATGAAATTGGATCTTTTTAGAGAAAGAAAAAAAAAAAGTTAAATATTTGGTGTTCATGCCTAATTTTCTCATCCTGAGGTGCACAGACAATCTGGTTCCTGTAGGTAATGAATTCAAAACTCATTTTCTGAGTTGTTAACAAACCATGATATTTTATTTCATTTATTTCAGAACTAAGTGCTGTCCCCTTCAGCTAATCACCTGAAGGCCAGCAATAAAAAAATTCCAGATAAAATCATATCAGAGAACAGAGGACACTTTTAAATTTGGATTGATGCTAAATAAATCACTCTGTAGCCTCTTGTGATACTTGAAAGGGGTGCAATGAAGACACATCTGAATTCTCTCAGTATTTTTACTGCTCATTATGTATTTCTTAATTAATGGTACTACCTCTTTGCACTGTTTAAATGTATGTTGGTGTGTATTTTTATGTGTGTGTCTTGTTTTGAATTCCTGTGTTGTGTCTGCCCAGGCAATAAAAGCTTTGGACTGGAGTCTTCAGGGCTGTCATAAATATGGATGTGTGATGATATCAGATCATCAAAACAATGAAAAAGCATCTTGGATTAAAAGTAGAATAATTAAGGTTTTAGTATTATGAATTGGTTTTAGACAACCCAAAAATAGAATCACTTTAGGCTGACAAACCTGACAGTTTCTCAGTCTCAGTTAACCCTTCTAAAACTCAATATCCCAATTTTTGCCAGGTTTTTGTGATCACTACAGCATCAAGCTGCCAAGGTGACACCTCAGTTTTTTTTTTCCCAGCAGAATTCATGAGCTAAAAATAAATCTGATTGTTTTTACATAAGCACCACAATAGTTCAAACAGAATTGTGCCTGTTGCCACTCCAGCACTTGTTGTTTGTAACCTTCACCATTCTGAGTCAGCAGCTCCTCTCCCACAGGGAAGCAGAGGGTGAATTCCTCCCCATCAAATCCATAATTCTGGTTTTTGTTTTTTTGCTCCCCATCTGTACACACAGAACTGGAAGTTCTACCATGAACTCGCTCAAACAGGCCTGTGTAATTAAAGCAGTTCTCCTCATCAGCTGGAAATTAAGAACCAGGCAGCTTTTGAAGGAGTTCAGGCCTTTCTTGTTGACAACAAAGAAGTTGTAGGTATTATACACAAAGTATGCAAACATCCCCTATTGCCTCAGCTGTCATGAATGTCACCAAGGTAATCAATCATGCCCAGGGCTGCTCCTTTCTGCCAGAAATTAAAAAAAGAACTTACTGAGCAGTTTGTGTTAAAGCCACAGCAGCTCATTCACAGAGCCCCAAAGTCTGGGGTTCACTTTCCAAGGATCACCACGGTTATGGACAGATTTTACCCCAAACTGGCACAAAACCAGATCAACACTTCTAGAAGCACTCCTAGGTCCTTCACTCCACCCAAAGCTGTGTTTGTAATAAACAGCTCAGGTCTCTGCTTTGCTTTCTCTCTGGTTTTTGGCACATCAAAGGTGTCGGTGCTGTGGCACAGCCCTGGATGTGCTGTGATCACCTGGAGGGGGTGGCTGTGTGTAAAAACACAGCAGCACAGATGGTGGAGACACCCAGGACGGACAGACCAGCAGGATTCTGTGGCAGATCTGTGATCCAGGAGGTGCTGCTCCTTTTGGTGAGGATTTCCAGGGACATTGGATGTGATCTTTGCTGAAACACGAGGCTGAAAAACAAGAGCTGCATCCCAAGGCCTTTCCTTCTGCTCATCCAGGCACCCGAGGCACAGAGCAATTAAAGTGTCTCTAATCACATGTGGGCTCGTTAAGGAGCCACCACCAGGCAAAAGGTCCCAAATTTTAGACTCCAAGTCAGGGTTTCTGCAAGGCTCCAGC
Source organism: Lonchura striata (assembly GCF_050655825.1). Lineage (NCBI taxonomy): Eukaryota > Metazoa > Chordata > Aves > Passeriformes > Estrildidae > Lonchura > Lonchura striata. The sequence continues at coordinate 6,703,707 of NC_140728.1, read as the reverse complement.
TGGCACCGAGGGCTCTGCTGGAGCTCTGTGCCCATGGGCTGCATCTCCTGGGCCACCCCAGACCTCAGCCCGGCAGTTTGGAACATCTTGTGCAACACAGACTTGTAGGTTCAGGGTCACAGACTTGTTTGGATGAGAATATTTGGAGCTGGGATTCCAAAAGGTGCTGGTGATTGTCAGAATCTGAGGTATTGATGATTCTGAGATTGTAAAAGTCTCTGTCTGTCAGCCCCCTGCCAAAGCAGAAGCCATAATTGGTCTGTGCTGGTTTCCAGGTTGTTTATTCTGTTTATCTCTAACATGTTCTGCTGCCCTGCCCAGCTCTGTCCTGCAGGGCAGCGTGTGGGGCTCTGCCCTCAGTGGGATGTGACAAACATTAAATACCAGAAACTCCCTGGGCTGCATTTACAAGAACGTGCCAATATCTGTCACCTACGTTGGACAGTGTGTCCCCAGCCTGAACCAACAGAAAAATGCCAACACCACAGTGAGACATGGAGGGCATGAAGAAGGAGAAAAAGGACAAGGCACACCCAATTTCCTCCAGCTTGTCCTTTTTGGACCCCTCATCTAGAATCCTAAAATTTTACTTTTGCACCTGTTTCACACTTAATTATTCCTTATATCAAACACTCATAGCTGGTAATTGATCCTGTAAGATTGCAAACTCTTTTCCATGGACAGAGATCACAGACAGTGTCTCTGGGGGCTCTGTCCAGGGGGGTTCCTGACCCCTCCAGCGTCCCAGGGCAGCCAGAGGGAAGCCCTGCACTCCCACAGGTGATCACTAACCTCAGTTTGATTTTTGAGTCACAGGGAGCTGTGTGATTACTGTTATTGATAGCCAACCATTTTCCTCCCTGCAGAGCACAAAATCAGCTGGAGGGGCAGGGGAAACCCTGAGGAAGACAGTGACAAACTGATACCCCTCCATATTAAATAAGACTTAGTGAGAGAAAAAGCCCATTTAAATCTTCTTCCTTATCCCAGCATAGCCTAAAGCCTCATCACAGGCTCACATTTATGTACCACCGTTCATCCCAGAGTGCTTTACCATGACAAACAGCAAGGAATTCTCCTGCCACTGAACTGCAGCCAAGTGCAGGCTGCAGAGCAGCTGCCAAGCAGGCAGAGAGTGGCCAGGCAGTGCTGAGGCATCACTGTGGCATGAAATTCAGAGTGTGATCTCCATCAGTCAGCACAAACCCATGTGTGATCACCCTGGGGTGAAGGTCAGAGTGTGATCTCCACCAGCACAAACTGATCTGGTGATCATCCTGGGGTGAAATTGAGAGTATGGTCTCCATTACCACAAACCCCTCAGTGATCACCTGGGATGAAGATCACCACAAACCCCTCAGTGATCACCCTGGGGTGAAGATCACAGGGCAGTGTGATCTCCATCACCACAAACCCCTCAGTGATCACCTGGGATGAAACTCACAGTGTGATCTCCATCAATCACCACAAACCCCTCAGTGATCACCCTGGGGTGGAGCTCACAGTGTGATCTCCATCCCCACAAACCCCTCAGTGATCACCCTGGGGTGAAGCTCACAGTGTGATCTCCATCAATCACCACAAACCCATTTTGATCACCCTGGGGTGGAGCTCACAGTGTGATCTCCATCCCCACAAACCCCTCAGTGATCACCCTGGGGTGGAGCTCACAGTGTGATCTCCATCCCCACAAACCCCTCAGTGATCTCCTGGCCAGGCTCAGCTGGGGTCACCCTCTTCTCCCCCAGCCTGGAACGCAGCTCAGCCACTTCCAGCAGGTGACAGATGGGTCCCCACTCCTGGCACAGAACCTGCACTCCCAGGCTTTGAATCTGAGGAGGAGCCCTGCATGAGAGACAGAAACCACCAAGTTATCTTTAATTTTCTGCTCCTTCTCTCTTTGGAGAGAGGGGTGAAATTGCATTTATTCCAAAGCAGCCGGTGAGTTTGTGATGAGAGGGGCTTGTTGCACGTTTGGTTACGTTTGCAGTGTGTGTGGCTTCTGACAGCAGACCCCAGCAGCAGCCTGGGTGCCAAGGAAATAACTTTGGGGTGCTGTTCTTTGGGTTTAGGGGGTGTCCCAGGCCAGCCCAGCACAGCCACCACAGTGCTGCTGTGCAAGGAACTGAGCACGGGGCCTTGGAGGAGCTGCTGTGGAAACAAGGCAGCCAAGAGGAGCAAGGAAAGGCACCGGGGACTGTCAGAAATCAGAGGTGACACCCCAAGGGGAGACTCCTGAGCTCCAACACCCCGGAGACAGCGGGGCCGTGCCTGTTCCTGCAGCTGTGGATCCCTTCTCTCTGTTCCAGCAGGAATTCCTGTGAGAAGTCAGCTCTTCCAGCACACAGCCACAGACTCACACCAAGGTTTGGAAGGCACTTTAGAGATCATCTCAAGCTCAAACCTTCTCATGCCAAATCGAGGATCCTTCCATTTGCCAGAACTTTTGGCTCTCCACTGCATTATGAGTTTTCCTCTTGCTCTGGCACGCACAAAGGATACAGCCTCTAGCAAAATATCCACTAAAAAACTACAACAAACCCAGGTTATTCCAAACCTGAGCAGAGGGAGCACTTCCAGAGCTGAGCTGTGATTTCAGTTCATGCAGGATGCAGGAACAGCCGGAGAGCAAAGCTGCCCTGAGCATCTCCACTGGAATTAGCTCCAAGCTGCTGGTGCACCACCCAAAATTCCATCTTCTCAACAGAGGAAACATCAACCACACTGCTGTCCCAAGGAGCAGCAGCATTTCCAGGCTGCGTTTAGCCAGAGGGACATTCCAGCTGCTCTGCTGTCTGCAGTGTCCCTTGTCACCTCACCCGTGTGACACCAGCTCAGCCCAGAGAGCTGCACGACTGATTTCTCATTAGAAAGCAGGAATCACATCTTGGACAGCAGCAAGGAGGTGAAAAAAAAAACAACAAAAAAAAACCCCAAAAAAAACCCCAAAAAACCCCATAAAACCATGAGGGAGCAAAGCTGGTCAAGCACAAGCCAACTCAAATCTCTGGTGCCTCACTTGTGATGCCACCTGAACGCTGCCAGCTCGAAGGCTCGGGGTGGTGGCACACTGGGGAAAGGAGCCCCAGAGCACCCTGCAGCGCTGCCATCTGCGTGGCAGCCTGGGGCCAGCTCTGTGCAGCCTCACGGGGAGCCAGGCTGAGTTTAAAAAGTCCTGATCTCTTGCATTTCTGTGCCTGCACGTCTTTCCTGGAGGGAAGTGCTAATTAAAACGGAGCCGGCCACGCTGGGATCCCTCCCTGCTGTGCCATGGCAGAAGCTGATTAGTTCATCCCTCTCCAGCATATGGCCTGCTTTGGAAGGGGAAATTTCCACCAGAACAGGAGAAAACAGCAGAAATGCAGGTGTTAGAGAGGTGTTCTGAGGTCCTCACCCCAATTTCCCCAAAGAAAAGCTGCTCCTGCTTGTGCTGTGCACGTCCGACAGCTCCTGACATAAAAGCAAGTTAAGGAGAGATGAATTTTAAAAGAGATTCATGAACTCAGGGTCCTCATAAAACAGGAAGGCTGGACAGGACAGAACGCACATCCAACCAATATGATTAATGCAATGTTCTCCGTTTATTCGAGAGAAGATGGCAGTTTTTATACACTTCTATATAGTTTACAATTTACAAAGGCACTCTCATTGGCAAGCTAACATTGTTTGTCTTTTCTTTAAGGTGGTCAGGCTTTTCACACTACAGCTCTAATTTACACTCGTATAGCTCATTACTTTGTAATTACCTTAACATAATTTCTAACTGCGCCACAATTAATTTCTCACTGCACCAAAGGCTCCTAGGCCCCACCAAGGCCGTTCGTCAGGGCCTGTCTGAGGGGCAGCTCAATTCTCACTCCAGACATAAATCATGCCCCCTCTCTCTCAAAAATTCTACAAATTCACCTGATTTTGCCTCATCATCTGTCTTGCTCTCTGAGCCAACACCATGCCCCAGCCTGGCCAGGCAGCAGAGAGGTTTTAGGACCAAACCACAATTTACAAAGCTCCCACCCTTTTTGTTCTGGGGCTTTCACCAGAGCTGTTCTCTCACCACCAATTCATTTCACTTTAAAAAGCACAGATTTAATTCTGGGGCTGGCCAGGCTTCGACAAGTCTGCTCTGGGATTCCTGCTGTGCTTGCAGAACGCACCCAAAAAGCTCCTTCAGCAGGGCTGGCAAGGGGAGAGCGAGGAGCTCGAGTGCCACGAGCTGCCTGGGATGGGAGCGGTGCCAGCCCTCCTTGGGCACGGTAAAAACGGCAGAAAAAACCCCAAAGCACTTGGAGACAGCACAGAAGGGTCTTCTCCCAATCCAGGGCTAAGGATGCACCTCCAAACCCCAGATATTCATTCAAAAGTGCGTGTCCAGCCACTCTGCTAAACACAAAATTATTAAATTTTTTTTAGCAGAGTGTCCAGCCACTCTGCTAAACACAAAATTATTAAATTTTTTTTAGCAGAGTGTCCAGCCACTCTCCTAAACACAAAATTATTAAACTTTAAATTATTAATTTCCAATTGTTAAAAATTTAGAGCTTTGAGCAATTCATTGATTCTCTTGCAGGTGGGCACAGAGCAGTGGATGGTTTTGAACCCCCAAAGCTGCAATGATTTTTCTCCCAAAACCAACAGGATCAGAGAACTATTTGGTTAAAAATGCAGATGGAATGGCACAGTCACAGCTGAGGGGAGGTTGTGAAAGCTCCTGCAGATTCAGTCTCAAGTTTGATGAGAGCCTAAAATGTTGGGGAAAAAAAATGAAGCAATCTGCTCTTGTGCAAAGCCCACCGCAAGACTTTCCACAATGTTGCTCCATTCTTTCTTGGACCCAAGGTTGGATGTGAATTTTACTCTGTAAAGTGGATTTTACCCTGCTTCAAATTTTACCCAGAGTCCAAATTGCTTTCTTTGTAGCTGAGAATTTAAAATTCAGATGAACACATTTTTCCCCTCTCTCCTGCTAGCAGAAGGCAGCACTCCTAAGTGGCAGGAAGTCTTTATTCAGCAGAATACATCCAATTTTTAAATTCCAGTCCTTATGGGAAATCAAAATTTAAAAACTGCTTAAAAGCAGCTGGCACTGGCCTTGATAAGAACCCTTTTTTCTTTATTAACTGGATCGAATTTTGATTTGATACAAACATGCCAGTGATGTATGAGCCTGAATTGCTGCTTTCCTTTGCACCCCCCTGACAGCACAAACCCCTTCGCAGCGAGCTGAGCTGCAAGGCAGCCCCAAACCCCCAGGATTTCATAACCAGCAGCTTCTGGAGAGCATCAGGAGCTCTATAACCCCTCCTGCAGCCCTGGAGCCTCCCCCTGCTCCTGCCAGGGGCTCAGAGCTGGGCACGGATGGCTTTGGCATTAATTGCAGTGGGCACTGATGGCTTTGGCATTGGAGGTGTCCCTGGCCATGGCACGGGTGGGATGAGATGATTTTTAAGGTCTTTTCCAACCCAAAACCATTCTGCAGCTGGTGGTGCCACAGTCTGAGCAGGGCACCTCCACCTGTCCAAGGCAGGAGGAGGGGGAAGCTCCCAAAAAAGGGGCTGGGGGTGCAGCACCCCCACACCTCTGCACATCCCATGGGGGTCCTGCACCTGCCAGCTCCAGGTCTCAGCACAGGATTTGCCACGGAGATACAGCAGGATACAGCAAAATATCCATGAAAAAGCTACAACAAAGCCAGGATCTCCCAAAACTGTGCAGGGAGAGCAATTCCAGAGCTGAGCTGAACCCACGGAGAGAGAGACACCAGCAGGATAGAGCAAAATATCCATGAAAAACCTACAACAAAGCCAGGTTCTCCCAAAACTGTTCAGGGAGAGCAATTCCAGAGCTGAGCTGAACCCACGGAGAGACACCAGCACCGTGCTCAAGAAATCTGCATCAGGAATGACAACAGGAAACCCAGCTGGATTTAGAACCTCAGCCAAGGGTGAGGACACAAAGGCTCCCCAGCAGAACACAGAAGATTTAAGGATTTAATTCTCTGAATCAGAGAAATGCAGGTGGCAGGGGGAAGCAGGAGCTCGCTATCCACAGCGAGAGAGAAAGGGACACTGATATTTTAAGGCATTCACCTTTAGGTTATAAGCAGCTTATCTCAGGCTGCTCCATATGTGGTCTCCTTGGGAACGCAGTCAGACAATAAATCAGATGTGCCAGCGTTTATCAGAAGTTCCAACCAGCCAAAAAACCATCAGCCCCCCTCCGAATGCCAAACGGGCCCTGCCAAGCCTGGAGTCAGTGCTGAGGCACGCACTGGGGTCACACACACCCGAGTCAATCCACATGGGAAACACCACTGGAAAGCTCCAAATAATGCTCACATTGCTGCTCCTCGCTGCTCTGCCCTCCTGCAGCCACGGGCTCTGTCAGAGCCTTGAGAAAAAGGGAAAAAAAACCCAAATCAACCTGGCATCTTGTGGGCATGGCCGCTGCACACATCAGGGCAGCATATGCATATCGTGCCCAGTCAGCCACAAAAAATAAGCCAACACACTCTCTTCATAGTCTGGGGCATGGAAGAGATTATTCTTGTCTTAGTCTGAGCAGGGAGGGGGGAAAAAAGCAATATATGGGTAGAGGGGTGGTAGGAATCAAAACAGCTTGAGGAAAGTCAGCAAGATCGGTGCATGAATATTCTCAAAGTGCAGAAATCCTGCCAGACACAGGGGGAAAAAATGCAGACATTTCACATGTCAGGAATAAAAGCATCCCCACCAAAAAAAAAAAAAAAAAGTCATAAAAACCTTGTTTTTAAACTGGTGAAAATTTCCCAACCGATTCCAAAATGTCTCGCTGGTTTTGCATGACCAGAAGAATGTCAGGGCAGGATTGGTGGGGACAAAGACCTGGCTCACTCACAGGGGGTCTGGCCAGGAGAAGCACCAGTAGAGACATCCGTGAGTCCCATTTATCCCAAAATCCCCACTCTGGGGGCACCAGACACAGGTGGGTGTTGGGAGTTGGGCTGGGAGCAGATGGGGGCATGGCTGGGGCAGTGCCACTCTGGGCACAGCTTTGCTGGTGGCCCCACAGAGGGAAATGTCCCCTTTTCCCAAGAGGAAAAATCACCCTTTCCTCTGAAGGCTGAGAATGGCTCAGTCGATAAAAAACCCCAAAATAAATCCATTTACAGATTGCTGGCCCCTGTCAGAGGGGCAGCAGTGACAGTCACTGCCCCCCATGTGGCACCCCTGGCTGGCACAGAGCCCTCGGGCAGCGAGCTCTGGAGCCACCTCAGCGTGACCCCAGGCAGAAGTGGGACCCCCTCCCCATCCCTGCTGTCCCCCAAAACTGCCCGTGCCCCCCTCCAAACACTGCCAGACCCCAAAAACTGCCCCAATCCCATCAGTGCCCCCAAACTGCCTGTGCCCCCCTCCAAACACTGCCAGACCCCAAACACTGCCCCAATCCTGTCAGTGCCCCCAAACTGCCCATGCCCCCCTCCAAACACTGCCAGACCCCAAACACTGCCCCAGTCCTGTCAGTGCCCCCCAAACTGCCTGTGCCCTCCTCCAAACACTGCCAGACCCCAAACACTGCCCCAATCCCATCAGTGCCCCCAAACTGCCCGTGCCCCCCTCCAAACACTGCCAGACTCCAAACACTGCCCCAGTCCTGTCAGTGCCCCCAAACTTCCCGTGCCCCCCACCCTATTCACTGCCAGACCCCCAAACTGCCTGTGCCCTCCTCCAAACACTGCCTGAACCCCCAAAGTGCCCCAATCCTGTCAATACCCCCAAACTGCCCGTGCCCCCCACCCTATTCACTGCCAGACCCCAACACTGCCCGTGCCCCCCTCCTCACCCACTGCCAGACCCCCAAACTGCCCCAATCCCATCAGTGCCCCCAAACTGCCCGTGCCCTCCTCCAAACACTGCCTGAACCCCCAAAGTGCCCCAATCCTGTCAGTACCCCCAAACTGCCCCAGGCCCCCTCCCCAAGCACTCCCGGACCCCAACTCTGCCTGCGCCCCCCTCCCCTCTCACCAGCAGCCCCCAACACTGCCCGAGCCCCTTCCCCACTCCCTGCCAGACCCCAGTACTGCCTGTGCCCCCCAGTCCCTGTGCCCCCCAGTTTTCCCCTCTGCCCCCCAGTTGTCCCCGTGTCCCCAGTTGTCCCTGTGCCTCCAATTCTCGCTGTGTCCCCCAGCTGTCCCTGTCCCCCCAAATTTTTCCTGTGCCCCCCAGTTTTCCTCATTACCCCAGCTGTCCCCGTCCCACCCAGACGTCCCTGCCCCCCCCAGTTTTCCCCTGTGCTCCCAATTCTCGCCGTGTCCCCCCAGTTGTCCCCATGCCCCCCAGGTGTCCCCATGCCCCCCAGATGTCCCTGTCCCTCCAGTTGTCCCGGTGTCCCCCCCAGTTTTCCCCCATGTTCCCCCCAGCTGTCCTTGTCCCCCCAGTTGCCCGGTCCCCCCGATTTTCCCGTCCCCACAATTTTCCCCTGTCCCCCCAATTTTCCCCATGCCCCCAGCTGTCCCCGTGTCCCCCCCAGTTGTCCCTGTCTCCCCCCAGTTGTCCCTGTCCCCCCCCAGTTGTCCCTGTCCCCCCCCATTTGTCCCCGTGTCCCCCCCAGTTATCCCTGTCCCCCCCAGATGTCCCTGTCCCCCCCAGTTATCCCTGTCCCCCCCATTTGTCCCTGTCCCCCCCATTTGCCCTGTCCCCCCCAGTTATCCCTGTCCCCCCCCAGTTATCCCTGTCCCCCCAGTTGTCCCTGTCCCCCCCATTTGTCCCTGTCCCCCCCAGTTGTCCCTGTCCCCCCCAGTTGTCCCTGTCCCCCCCAGATGTCCCCCCCAGTTGTCCCTGTCCTCCCAGTTATCCCTGTCCCCCCAGTTGTCCCCGTGTCCCCCCGAGTTATCCCTGTCCCCCCCAGTTATCCCTGTCCTCCCAGTTATCCCTGTCCCCCCCCTAGTTATCCCTGTCCCCCCCAGTTGTCCCTGTCCCCCCCATTTGTCCCTGTCCCCCCCAGTTGTCCCTGTCCCCCCCCAGTTATCCCTGTCCCCCCAGTTATCCCTGTCCCCCCCATTTGTCCCCGTGTCCCCCCCAGTTGTCCCTGTCCCCCCCAGTTGTCCCTGTCCCCCCATTTGTCTCCGTGTCCCCCCCAGTTATCCCTGTCCCCCCCAGTTGTCCCTGTCCCCCCATTTGTCTCCGTGTCCCCCCCAGTTATCCCTGTCCCCCCAGTTGTCCCTGTCCCCCCCAGTTATCCCTGTCCCCCCAGTTGTCCCTGTCCCCCCAGTTGTCCCTGTCCCCCCCATTTGTCTCCGTGTCCCCCCCAGTTATCCCTGTCCCCCCCAGTTGTCCCTGTCCCCCCCATTTGTCCCCGTGTCCCCCCAGTTGTCCCTGTCCCCCCATTTGTCTCCGTGTCCCCCCCAGTTATCCCTGTCCCCCCCAGTTATCCCTGTCCCCCCCATTTGTCCCTGTCCCCCCAGTTGTCCCTGTCCCCCCCATTTGTCCCCGTGTCCCCCCAAGTTTCTCCCCCGTCCCCAGCCCAGCGCAGCCGGGGCCGCAGCGCCCCCTCCCGGCCCTGGTGGGCGGCACAGCCGCGTTAGAGCCGCCTTTAATTTTCCTTTTTTTCCTTCGTTTCCCTTCATTTTCAATTTCCCTGCATTTTTAATTTCCCATTTTTTCCTTTGTTTCCCTTCCTCTTTAATTTCCTTGCATTTTTAATTTTCCTTTTTTTCCTTTGTTTCCCTTCATTTTCAATTTCCCTGCATTTTTAATTTCCCTTTTTTTCCTTCCTTTCCCTTCATTTCCAGCGGGTTTTGTTGGTATTTTTGGGTGGGGATTGCATATTTTTTCCTACGAGCTGTGGTACAAACAGGGCCGGGTCCCACATTCCAGTTGGATTTCTGCACGGAACACGGCCCCAGCCTCTGATGCTGCTCCCATCACTCCGGGGCAGTCAGGGCAAGTTGGGATTTCCATCCCTCCCTTTCTCCCTGAATTGCAGCTCGAGCACTTCTCAGGTCATTCCCCATTAGTGAACTAGAAAATCAGGGGGAAAATAATCAGCAGAGCACCAGAAATGGGTCATTTAAAGCCTCTGCTGAAGTTTTCTGGTTGGTGTTTTCATCGAGTGTACAAAGCTTTTTGCAGCTGTGTTTGAACTTCGTCGCTGTGGAAAATCCTTCACCAAAACAGATTTAAAATACTCTAAAAGTGCCATTATTTGTCCATCACTGCCCAAACTGAGACAACCCCTGGAGAGTTCCTGGAGAGCCCAAACTGGAATTTGGCTTCCCGTTGGCAAAGCTCTGCTCTTGGCACTTGTGCTGGAGCTCAGTGGATGCTTACAGGCCTGCAGAGGTGGATAAAAGGTAATGAAAAGCCATTGAAATGCAATTAAAGAAGTTAATCTAATCCTTTCCTACCTGGCTCCACTAAAAAAGGAAGGAACAGCTACGGAGGGGTCACCCAGGGGAAGGGCTTTAGAGACAATCGTGGCCACCAGGTTTGGAACACCCCAAAGCAGCATTCAAAACTGAGCAGGATTTGGGTCTGCACCAGTGTGAGCAGAATTCAGCTGATTGCCTCTGATTCCCTGCCTGAAATCAGGCAAAACCCGGCAAAACCAGGCAAAACCAGGCAAAACCAGGCAAAACCAGGCAAAACCAGGCAAAACCAGGCAAAACCAGGCAAAACCAGGCAAAGATGAGATTTTCAGAGGCAGCAGAGTCAGCTCCTGCTCCTGAACACTCAGGGAGCTTTAAACACTTCCCAGCAGTGCCACTGCTGCTCTCTCTCTCTCTGGTGACAGATTCTGCTGCTGCTCCACTCCTCCAAGCTTAAATCCAAGACAAAACAACAATAAAATCCTACACGGAACCTAACACAGCCTCCCAGCAGCGCACGCTTTGCTGGGACTTATTAACCAGCTCCCAGCTTGTTCCCTGCATAATCGGTTTGCACTTCAAAGCCTCTGCCAGCAGACAGAGCTAAACGATGGTGTTCGACTCAATCATGCATAAAATTAATTAGTTTGGGGGCAGGACGGTGGATATTGGTTGTCAAAAGTTGGGATATTTAACGCTGGATGGGGTTGCTCAGGGCTCTGGGGATATTTAACTTCCCAAGCAAATCCTGGCGCTCTGATATTGTGGATGTGGCTTTTTAAGTGGGGTGGGTGGGAAGAGAAGCGGTGGATCCCTGCAGGGAATGGTGCAGGAATGGCAGAATTATCCCTGGAGGAGCAGAAGGCTGTGCTGGCTCCTGATGAAGGCAGAGGGGTTGCTCGCACACTCGGGTAAATGCACATTTGCAAAATTATACACAGATTAGGTCAGATATCAACAGATGCTGCAGAAAACCCCCCAGCATTTTAAAATTATAGAATTCCAGGATGGTTTAGGGGTGGAAAGGACCTTAAAGCTCATTCCTGCCAAGGGCAGGGACACCTCCCACTGTCCCAGATTGTCTTGGGCAATTCCAGGGATGGGGCAGCCACAGCTTCTCTGGGCAAGCTGATAATAACTCCTTTTAATTCCCCCCAAAGAGCTGCTCTGCACCTCCAGCTGTGGCTGAGACATCTGGCAAAGGTGTCTCGAGGCCAAGGTTCCCAAAGGTGATCAGAGGAGCCCAGGGATCTCTGAGCCCCCGGCCTGGATCCCTGTTTCCAGGAGGGAAAACAGCATCTGGCTCATCCCCCAGCACGGGTCACTCCAGGGAATGCTCCCTTGTCCCCAGCATCTCTGGTTTCCTCCTGGCATAATCCCGTCCCAATTAGCTTTTGAGGATTTAAGAATTAATTTCATTATTTTTAAGTCTCCCCATCGAGGCCGGCGATGGCAGCCCGCGGAGCTGGGGGGCTGCTGGAGCCTCCCACGAGGGGTTTAGCAGAGATTTTCACGTCTCCTCTTAATCCAACACGGAGCTGTAAATCTGCCCCTCGCCGGGCAGCGCTGGCTGTCACCTCGGTGTGACAGCAGCGAGGCTTCAGCGAGCCCCGGGCTGGGATTTGAGGTCCTGGATCGATGGGAATCGTCTGTGAGGAAGGGCAGCAGCCCTGGGCACCGTCCCAGCTCGGGGCTGAGCTCCCCAGACAGAGCCAGGCCCAGAATATCCACCAAAAACAGGGATCAGACACAGAATATCCACCAAAAACAGGGATCAGGCCCAGAATATCCACCAAAAACAGGGATCAGGCACAGAATATCCACCAAAAACAGGGATCAGGCACAGAATATCCACCAAAAACAGGGATTTGAAAGGGCCTGAGGCAGAGCCAGGCACAGAATATCCACCAAAAACAGGGATCAGGCACAGAATATCCACCAAAAACAGGGATCAGGTCCAGAATATCCACCAAAAACAGGGATTGGAATGGGCTGAGGCAGAACCAGGCCCAGAATATCCACCAAAAACAGGGATCAGGCACAGAATATCCACCAAAAACAGGGATCAGGCACAGAATATCCACCAAAAACAGGGATTGGAATGGGCTGAGGCAGAACCAGGCACAGAATATCCAACAAAAAACAGGGATCAGGTCCAGAATAACCACCAAAAACAGGGATCAGGCACAGAATATCCACCAAAAACAGGGATCAGGTACAGAATATCCACCAAAAACAGGGATCTGAATGGGCTGAGGCAGAGCCAGGCACAGAATATCCACCAAAAACAGGGATCAGGCCCAGAATATCCACCAAAAACAGGGATCAGGCACAGAATATCCACCAAAACCAGGGATCTGAACGGGCCGAGGCAGAACCACACACAAACCCCATCCTGTCTGAAAGCAGAGATCAGAACATGAGCTCTCTGAGCTTTGGGGATTTTTTTGTTCGTTTGCCAATAAACCCTTTGTGTAAAACCTCAATCACACAAAACCTCAAGGCACAAACCCCCAAGCATCCCTCTGTGCCATCCCCACCTGAACCAGGCTGGGACCCGCACGGGAGGAGCCCAGGCTGCCAAAATCACGATTTTGCTGCTCCCACATCCAGAAACCCCAGAGACCCGGGCGTGGGGAGGGATTTTGTTCCTTTTTTTTCCAGACCCCTGGAGGACCCCACGGGCCAGGTGAGGGAGGTTTGGTCCCCCACAGCCCAAGTGTAGCTCTCCAGCCTGGCTGAGCCGCAGGTGCCAGCACCGTGCCCTCGGCAGGCTCCAAAATTCCATTTTTCTGCCGCCATTGCCTGATGCTGTTAAACGAGATTTTTGGTGGTTTTTTTTTGTTTTTGTTTTTTTTTTTTTGTATGTGTGGGGGGGGTCTGGGGGGGGCTTTGTGTTTTTTTTGTTTGGGTTTTTTGGTTTTTTTTTTGTTTTTTTTTTTTTTTTGTTTGTTTTTGTTTTTGTTTTAGGTTTTTGTGGGGGTTTTTTTGGGGGATTTTTTGTGGGGGTTTTTTTTGTTTGTTTGTTTGTTTTTGTTTTGTTTTTTTTTTTTGGAGGCACAGAACCGACTGCCACAGCCCAATCCAGCCTTTGGCTAAAAGAATCCTCCCCGTCTATGATCTGCCTGGAAAATAGGGCTTACAGGCACTTAGAGGCGCCAAGCCAGGTCGTTAAAATCAGATTTTGAGGAGGATTCACCACTCCTATTCCGTGCCACTGGAATTTCTCAGCGGACGATGAGGATGCGGTGAAAGGATTTGTTTTATCAGAGCTCTTGACCATCGGCTTTGCCATCAAAGTCACCATTCCCAATTCTCCCAGCTGAGAAATCCCGTTTGGCAAGAGGCTCCTCGGAGACTCCGCTCTGTGATCAAATACAGAAATCAGACCTCCAGCTTCACAGGGAGAAGATAAAAACGGGGATGAGGAGTTTATTCAGCTGATGGGAGTTTTAAACCTGATTTCCCACTGAGCTGGGCGATCCCGCCTGTCTCACCCACGGGAGCAGGAGCGATCCCAAACCCCCGAGGCCGCTCAGCATCCCCGAGCACGGAATGGTCCAGGGGACTCGGAGCGCCCAGGGCAGGGCAGGGACACAGAGCTGGGCCTGGGCGCTCCCAGGGCAGAATCCATCCCGAGAGCTGCTCCCTCATGGTCCTAAACCCCTTCCCCAGGGCTGATCCCACATGTTCCTAAACCCCTTCCCCAGAGTTGGACCTTCATGTTCCTTTCCTTGACCCCACAGGTTCCTGCCCCTTCGCCTTCCCCAGGGCTGATCCCACACGTTCCTAAACCCCTTCCTAGAGCTGCTCCCACACGTTCCTAAGCCCTTCCCCAGGGCTGATCCCAGATGTTCCTAAACCACTTCCCCAGAGTTGGTCCTACATGTTCCTTTCCTTAACTCCACAGGTTCCTGCCCCTTTGTCTTCTCCGGGGCTGATCCCACATGTTCCTAAACCCCTTTCCTTTCCCTAGGGCTGCTCCCACAGGTTCCTAACCTCCTAATCCCACACGTTCCTAACCCCCTTCCTTTCCCCAAGGCTGCTCCCACAGGTTCCTAACTCCCTTCCCCATGGCTGATCCCAGATGTTCTTAACTCCCTTGCCCAGGGCTGGTCCCACGTATTCCTAACCCACAGGTTCCTGCCCTTGATCCCACAAGTTCCTAACCCCTTTCCTTTCCCCAGGCTGGTCCTACATGGCCCTGCCCTTTCCCCTTCCTCCAGGGCTGATCCCACATGTTCCTAAACCTCTTCCTTTCCCCAGGGCTGATCCCACATGTTCCTAACCTCCGTCCCCTTCCCCAGAGCTGATCCCACATGTTCCTAACCCCCTTCCCCTTTCCCCAGAGTTGATCCCACATGTTCCTAACCCCCTTCCTTTCCTCAGAGCTGATCCCACATGTTCCTAACTCCCTTCCTTTCCCCAGGGCTGATCCCACATGTTCCTAACTCCCTTCCCCTTCCCCAGGGCTGATCCCACATGTTCCTAACCCCCTTCCCCTTTCCCCAGAGCTGATCCCACATGTTCCTAACCCCCTTCCCCTTTCCCCAGAGCTGATCCCACATGTTCCTAACCCCCTTCCCCTTTCCCCAGAGTTGATCCCACATGTTCCTAAACCTCTTCCTTTCCCCAGGGCTGGTCTCACATGTTCCTAACCCCCTTCCCCTTTCCCCAGGGCTGATCCCACATGTTCCTAACTCCCTTCCCCTTCCCCAGGGCTGATCCCACATGTTCCTAACTCCCTTCCCCTTCCTCAGGGCTGACCCCACATGTTCCTAACCCCCTTCCCCTTCCTCTGGGCTGGTCCCACATGTTCCTAACCCCCTTCCTTTCCCCAGGGCTGATCCCACATGTTCCTAACTCCCTTCCCCTTCCTCAGGGCTGACCCCACATGTTCCTAACCCCCTTCCCCTTCCTCAGGGCTGGTCCCACATGTTCCTAACCCCCTTATTTTCCCCAGGGCTGATCCCACACATCCCTCCCCTGCCCCCTCAGGTTTCTGTCCCTTCCCTGTCCCCTGTGCAGCTGCCCCAGCCCCGCAGGACGCGCTGTGCCACCGCTGTACTTTGTCACCTTCTGCAGGGATTAAGGAGCATTAAGTGCCCTGGCGGAGGCTGCCAGCCCTCGTTCCAGCCAGCCCAGATGGGAGCAGGCTGAGGATTAACTCCTCTGCACCTCCCCGGGGACGAGCAGGGGTGTGGGGGTGAGGTGGGAGCAGGGGAGGGTTCCCCGGGAGCTGCTGCCCATTCCAAACAAAACCTTGGCACAGCAGCTTGGTGGGGCCGGGGAGGACTTTTGGGGACGTGTCACCTCTCCCCAGAACCACGGGGGTTCTCCAGAGGGATGAGAACCGGGTTCTCCTGGTTCCCTGCAGGGAGATCTGCGGCCCTCAGGGTTCTGTTTCCAAGGAGATTTTCACACACTCTGGGAAAAAAGAAAAATACCCGACACGTTTGGTGTGAGCTGAAGGCAACAATTCCGCTGGCGCTTCCTCTCTGTTGAGCACTACGAGTGGAGCTACAGTAATGAGTGTTAATTTGGCTTATTGTGCCCAATAATAGCTTGTTTTCAATGTTATTTTTCATAATTTCAATATTGATTTAATAACTATTAATGGAATTAATATTAAAAAAAAGACAAATGTTTATATAAAAAATACACTTTATATATAAATTTAATATTAATATTTTATATAAATTTTTTGAAATAAATTTATTTATATAAAATATTTTATTAAATAGCATAGTATTATGTTATGTTATATTATGTTATATTATGTTATATTATGTTATATTATGTTATATTATGTTATATTATGTTATGTTATATTATATTATATTATATTATATTATATTATATTATATTATATTATATTATATTGTATTGTATTGTATTGTATTGTATTATATTGTATTATATTGTATTATATTGTATTATATTATATTATATTATATTATATTATATTATATTATATTATATTATTTAATTTAAATAACTTTTTTGTATTAAAAAAAAAAAGTAGCAAGAAAAGCAAAGCTCAAATGCCTGAAGGGAAGCAACACATCAGAGACCAAGCCTGGATTCTGTGAATTTGTCTCTCTGCAGCCTGAAGTGCCTTAGCTGGGCACACCGAAGGCATTCAGGGTACAAACTCCAGGGCAGGGGTGGGATTCGAGGTGTTTTCATTATTTCACCCTCGCTGCACAAGCCCTGCCAGGTTTGGCTGCGTTTTCTCCGGGCTCGAGCCTCAAACGGGTCAGCGGGGCCAGCTCGGTGCCTGCAGAGGCTTGGCCCAAAATTCCTCCTCCCCAGCAGCTGCTGCCTCCTCTCCCAGCCCTGACTGATGTCTCCACCACCAGCGCGGTGGGATCTGAACAACCACGGAATTTCCAGCAGGGAAGGGGACACAGAGCAGAGCTGAGGTCATGGCAAGGTTTTAATTCACTCCTCCTGCGCTGAGATATTCCATTAATTCGGATTTTAAATCCTGTGCCCTCCTTTGTCTGCACAAAGGGGAGGGAGGGAGGTTCTCCTCCCACTCCAGAGCCACAAATTCCCCAGGGGGAAGGTTCCAGCCCCGATTCCAGCCCAAATTCCAGCTGCAGGTGCTGATCCCCTGTCGGAACTCAAAACGTCCCTCAGACATTTTTGGAGGTTCCAGGCCCCGGTCAGAAGCATTTGAGACCCTGGCACAGCTGGAAACAGCTGTGATTTTGGGTTTGAGCCATGGAATCATTTACCAACCTTGCAGGAAGAACAAGAAGTCACAAAAGTTTAGATATTAGAGTAGAAGTAGTCACAAAGTAAAGGGAAGAATTTTTGAGTGCTGCACAGGGGGTTTTGGTTTTGTACATGGGAGTCAGAGGGTTTAAGATGGATTTGGGATCTGGGCCTGCCCTGTCCTCCCTCTTTCTCCTTCCTCACCTCCATGTTCTTGGTGATGTTGGCACTCACAGATTGGTTTAGAGTAGGAAAGCACCATTTAATATAGGTAATAGGCATTGGGGAAAAACTGTAACCATGTAACACGTAATGTACCATATAAAAGATAGAAAATCACCATTTAATATAGGTAATAGGCACTGGGGAAAACTGTAACCATGTAACACGTAATGTACCATATAAAAGATAGAAAATCACCATTTAATATAGGTAATAGGCATTGGGGAAAACTGTAACCATGTAACACGTAATGTACCATATAAAAGATAGAAAATCACCATTTAATATAGGTAATAGGCATTGGGGAAAACTGTAACCATGTAACACGTAATGTACCATATCAAAGACAGCAGCAGCCCTGGGTGGGAGAGAAGCAGCAGTCGGGGTCAGAGAGGATGTCAGGGTGTGTGTGTGCCTCTGCCTGAGCTGTGAGCAAACCACAGCAGCTCCAGAAGAAAATCTTTTAGAAAACTTGCAATAAACTGCCTTGAGACCAAACAACAGAGACTGCTGAGCCTTTCTTGGGAAGCTCGGCTTGGAGGAGAGATTTTCCACCACACGGAGCCCCTGAACCAGGCCGGGGTTCCGACACCAACCCACATTTCCTAGCAAGGATTTATTAAAAAAATCACAAACCAACCCATCTCTCCAGGTTGTAGGGCCTGAACATCTCATGCACAAATCAGATTTTCACTGCATAAAGCAATTAATGGGTCCTAAACAGCTTTTCCTGCCTGGCCACATTGTCACCGTACCTGGGTGGGAATTCTGGCCCAGGTGAATCCTCCTTTCCCCTGTGTCTGACCACACCACAGCTAACAGTCACAAATTACCCCCACAGCAGAGGACAGGAAAAAGCCATTTATTTCCAGCCTTGAAATGTAATTTTGGTTGTTGCTCTCTCTCTCTCACTTTCTCTCTCTCTCTTTTTTTTTTTCATTATTGATTTTAAGGTTGTAAAGCTGTGTCTGGTTTTTAAATGCTAATGTCGGTAACAGCGAAAGGAGATGAGGGAGCAGGGGAGGAAATGGAAGCATTTCACAGCTCCCAAAATCTTTAAACATCCCTGGCTACACAAGGAAGCCAACAGGGAGAGCTTAAGGATGATAAACAAGTAATTTGCTATCCTGAACGCCCGTAGCTTCAATTTTACCTCTGGCAGTTGCCTCTCTTTAAGGTTTCCACACATGTGGGTCAAAATGAAAATACCCAGCAAAACAAGAAGGAAAAGTGAACTCTGCTGGAGTTATCAGTCAGGAATTGGATTTGTTTTATTCAGCAGGAAGCTCCTGATATTCTTTACCTGCCTGGGAGGATTTTCTGGGTCATCACAGACCGTGCCAGGCATGGGAGGCTCCAAACCCCACTGCTGTGGGGTCAGGGGCCTCTGTGGGGTTTCACCTGTGATTTTGGGGAGATTTGGGGAGATTTGGGTGACCAGGGCTGTCCCAAACATGAGGAGCAGCAGGAGATGATGGTTGAAAGGCAGGATGAGCAGAGAGGTTTTAAATCCCCCGTTTCCCGAGGTTTTAGAAAGGACCAGGACTGGCCTCTGTGGGGTTTCACCTATAATCCTAAAAATGATTTGGTGAGATTTGGGGAGATTTGGGGAGATTTGGGGTGTTTGGCTGGCCAGGGCTGTCCCAAACATCAGGAACATCAGGCAGGAGGAGGGGAGGGATGTTTTAAATCCCCCATTTCCTGAGGTAATTTTAGAAAGGACCAGGACTGGTTTGAATAGACCAGGACTGGCCTCTGTAGGGTTTCACCTGTGATGTTGGGGATAATTTGGGGAGATTTGGGGTGTTTGGGTGGCCAGGGCTGTCCCAAACACCATGAACACCAGGCAGGATGAGGGGAGGGATGTTTTAAATGCCCAGCTTGGACACAGCCCCTCCAGCTCAGCTGATGGTCAAGGCAACATTTTGGGTCCTGATCCTTTAAAATGCAGCTTTTTGGCACAACCTGTCAGCTTTTGTTGCTCTGCTTGCCAATTTTCACAGCTTCCCATGGATTTGCCATGAAAATTCTCCTTCTGCCCAGCAGGCCCTGCTCTGGGGCACTCCCCATGTGCTCAGCAGATTTATTTATGCTCTCTAATATATTAATAAGGAGCGGGGGTTTTAATTAAATGGAAAAAAAACCAAACTGAATGAGGGAACAGGGTGAGGCTGGAAAAGTGAGGCTGGAAAAGGTTTCACTTCTGGCTTTAAATGCTAGAAGCTCCTCTTCAGTCCCAGGTGAGCATTTAGAGGCATTTGGGGGCATTTCCTGAGGTTTTAGAATGGACCAGGACAGGTTTGAATCTTTTTAGATCCCCAAGTCTGACATTCCCTAGTGCAGAAATTTGTTTCCCCCAGGCAGACAGCACAAAGCGACTTCCCTGAGCACACTTCACAAACACTGCGAGCCACCAACAAAAATTAGAATTACATCGAGTTTTCAGCATCCGAATTGCCCAAATTTGAGGGGGGAAAAATGGACAAAAGACAGGTCAACAGGAAGAGTGAGCTGGGCTTGGAGGAATCAGCAATTTGTATTTTCAGGAGGTGGAGGGGGAGCCCGTTCATGGCTTCATTTTGGCAGAGACTGGCATTTAATACGACAGGAGCTAGCAGGAATTCCCAGCCCTCATTACTGCCCTCAGCCTTTCCAAGGAGACAACCCCGGGATGCTCTGAAGCACTTGCAACACCATTCATTTTATGGCTTCTGAACCAGAACAAAATGACCAAATCTGGCTTTTCCTGACCCGAACCCCAGAAAACATTTCAGTGATTAAATGCTAAAGACAGCCCAAGCCCTCTCCGTGCTGTCAGCAATAAAATTTAACAGCATCACATACCACAAATGAAATATTTGTGTTGGGGAGGCGGCCAGAGCAGCACATAAACCCCAGCCGGCACATTTTATTTATTTAACCAGCAAGCTGCCCACAAAACAAAGGCACCAAATGCTGTGCCAAATGATTTATCAATCACAAAATCCCTGCCTGGGCTGCTCTGAACCAGCATGGGGTGCCAGCAGCATTTTCTGTGCTCCGCTGTGACCCAGAGCTGCCAAAAACGAGCAGTGCAATGCATTATTCCCCTGATAAACCGAATTTAGGAGCTTAGAAATGCAGTGATGTGGTCCATGAGCCTCTCCCAGGGGGATGGGAGGGCTCCCAGAAGTTTTTATCCCATTTCAAGGCTCACCCTTGCAGCAGGAATATTCAGGAGCACAGAGCTGGAATTTATCCCAACCCTGCCCTGGTGTTCTCCCTGGAGATCAAAAATGAATTGTCCAAAAGCTGTGGGATTTTCCTCATCCCACAGCTCCTCCAGCCTCTGCTGCCAAGGTCTGCCTTAGGGGGAGCAGCCCAAACTGGGATTTTCTCTGATGCCCAGGCCAATTGCTCAGGCAGGAATTCCACCCTGGGAATCCCAGCCCTGGTGCTGCTGAAGCCCAGGAGCTGCTGCTGGTGCCTCAAAATGTTCAGCAAACCCACAAATGAAAATCAGTTTATTTTCCATTCCATCTGCTAAAAAAAAAAACAACCAAAAAAACCCACAAAAAAACCAAAACAAACAAACAAACAAACAAACAAACAAAAACCTCAAAACCAACCAAACAAACCCCCCCCCCAAAAAAAAACACACAAAAAACCCCCCATAAAACCCCAAAAAAACACAAAACAAAACAAAACAACAAAAAAACCCCCCAAAATTCCTTCCTGTGGTGATATCTCTCCCCCTAAAGAAAATTGAATTTCCAAGTTTCAAGGGGGTGGTTTAGTTGGGAATTAGCTTCATTTTCCTCTAAACACCCTTGGAAAAGAATTCTCCTTGTAACTGGACTCAGGAAAATCTGGAGTAAAAGCTCTGACTGCAAGGGAATTGCTCCCAAATCAAAATGCTGCCAGAAAAAAACAAACAAAAACAACTTTGCCCTCAAAACCCTCTCAGTGTCTCTTTCTCTCTTCAGACTCTGCCCTTCCATTATCTCAGCTTTTCACTGCTTTGTACATTTTTTAATTTTTTTTTTTTGCGCTGCCCTCTATTAATCTTCTTGGAAATCAGACAGCTGATGACAAACACAGAAAATCAAATTATCCACCAAACCCCTTCCACCCACAGCACCTCCACCAGGCACTCTCTGATGGGTACTTTGCATCCACGGGGCCTCATAAGGATAAATGACTTTTAATTAGACACAAACTGAGCTCATTTAGGGTTATTAGAGGCGATCTGCAAATTTATTCAGCAAAGAGCAGCTTTTTGTACAGGGAATTTCCGTGGATAGCAGCAGAGCCGTGTCCAGCACACACCAGCTGGGACAAAACCCACACCAGGGGAATTCTGGATCATCTTTTCCCCACAGAGAAAGGAAAAAAAGGGCTGAAAATAGATTAATTTCATTTCTTCTTGCCATAATTTAGAAGCCAGCAGGGAAAACAAAGCCTGGGTGTTGCCAAAAAAAGTGGAATTGTGTGGAGAGAAGGGAAGGTGAGGAGATGCCCAAACTCTCAGGAAGGTGAGAGAGCCAAGAGCCTTTCAGCTCCAGACTCACCTGGATTTTCCCCACTGGAAAAAAAAAAAAAAATTCCCATTTGCCCATTGGAAAAAAAATTAAAAATCCAAGTTTTTAACACCATTTTCTGTGCCCTCATCCCACTGTCCCCTTTCCCTCAGCTCACACCCAGCCTTGCACAGAACCTGGGACGTCTCCAGCTCCTTTCTCCCCATCAGCTTTGCCTTTTCCAAGGATTTTTTCTCCAGGTTTTAGAGGGGGAAAAAAGGGGAAAAAATCGATTTTCCCCCAGGTTTTGAAAAAAAAAAAAAAAAAAGAAAATGAAAAAAAGAAAAAAAGGAATTTTCCCAGGTTTTGGGGGAAAAAAAGGATTTTTTTTTCCAGGTTTAAAAAAAATTGAGTAAATGTTGATGGCCTCTGGCTGGGCAGAACCTCACTCCCCATTTTTGGGGTGGTTTTGTGCCAGATGGAGGAAAACAGAATTGAGGCTTCTGCTGTGTCTCTTTGGAGTCTGAAATAAAGGGAATTCTCAGAACTTTGGGCCTGTAAACCAAAGCTCACAATTAAACACAGGATTTGATCTAAGGCCTTGAAAAAGGCTTCCAAATTTAGGTACTAGAAGCGAGAATGTGGATTTATCATTTAAAACAGAAACACATTAAATTAAGAGGAAGACGGTTTAGAGTTTTGGAGTTTATATAAAAAAATACAAAGTGTATATATATATAAAATGACAAAGTTTATATATAAAAAATGACAAAGTATAAAAAATTTACAAAAGTAAACAAAAAGTTTAGAATACAGTACTATAGGTTTGTGTATCATAACGTGATTAACTAAAACTTACACTGTAACATAAATCCATACAACTAAATATTTAAAAATTAAATCAAAATTAGAAATATCCTTATTAACACTGTTTTTTCAGTCAATAAATCCTTAAAAGGTCTTATAATTAAGGATCTTGTGACCTCCTGAACCACACAGTAAAAAGGGGAATGGAACTCACCCTTCCCATCTATGCAGAAAATAAAAAGAAATAAATCACATCATCTAAAAAAAAGTAAAATCCCATTTTAAACCCATTAAAAATTCCTCCCCAAATCCCCATTCTGGCAGAGCAGGGAAGGGACAGTGGATCAAGGGAGGGGGCCCCGGGGTGGGACAATAAATGATGTTTGCAGCGCCAACCAGGGGGAAAATCCCACTGCCAAAATCAGGGGAAAATCCCACTGCCAACCCCGGGGGAAAATCCCATTTCCAGCCCCAGGGGAAAATCCCACTGCCAAAATCAGGGGGAAATCCCACTGCCAACCCCAGGGGAAAATCCCACTGCCAAAATCAGGGGGAAATCCCACTGTCAACCCCAGGGGAAAATCCCACTGCCAAAATCAGGGGGAAATCCCACTGCCAACCCCAGGGGAAAATCCCACTGCCAAAATCAGGGGAAAATCCCATTTCCAGCCCCAGGGGGAAAATCCCACTGCCAAAATCAGGGCAAAAATCCCATTTCCAGCCCCAGGGGGAAAATCCCACTGCCAAAATCAGGGGAAAAATCCCATTTCCAGCCCCAGGGGGAAAATCCCACTGCCAAAATCAGAGGAAAATCCCACTGCCAAAGCCGGGGGTGGCAGCTCCGGGAGAGCTCCGGAGGGGATCGGAACTCACCTGGCCGGGGGCAGAGCGGGGACATTGGGAGGGACCGGGGATAAAATCCATCCTGGGGACACCGGGAGGGACCGGGGATAAAATCCATCCTGGGGACACCGGGAGGGACCTGCCGGGGGTAAAACCCAGCTGGGACACCCGGGAGGGACCGGGGATAAACCCAGCCTGGGGACATTGGGAGTGACCGGGGTTAAACCCAGCCCGGGGACATCGGGGAGGGACCGGGGATAAACCCAGCCCGGGGACATCGGGGAGGGATCTGGCAGGGTATAAAACCCATCTCCAGGGACACCGAGAGACGGGGCTGGGACATGCTCACCTGGCTGCTCTCCTTGGGATGAAAAAGCCAAAGGGATGTAGAGCTTTCTGCTGCTTTTAAGGAGAATTTCTCTTTCCCCTCGGATTTACCTGCACAGGGGATGCACAAGGTGAGCAGCAGTGCAGAGAGAAACAGGGATTTGGGAAGGTTTTGTAGAAACAAGAGAAGTATCAAGGACCGAACCAGGGATTTGGGAATGTTCAGTGCAGACAAGAGAAGTAACAAGGGCTGAACCAGGGATTTGGGAATGTTCAGTGCAGACAAGAGAAGTAGCAAGGGCTGAACCAGGGGCTCCTGCACCTCTCTGCTCCAGGATTATTTTCAGCCCAGGCAGAGAGGGAATTGCAGCTGCCTAACGCAGGGTTAGTGTGACAGGGGACAGGTGACAGCTGACAACCTGCCCTGGTGTTGGGGACTGCTGGAGGAGGCACATCCAGCCCCGCAGCCAGGGGCAGAGGAGCTGCAGCTCAGGAGAAACAGGGAAGGGGACAGCAGGACATCAGAGAGGAGCCTTGGAGCTCTGTGCTCCTGCAGAGGCTCCCGGAGGGATGGAGCCAGGCTGGGGCTGGAACAGCTCCCACCAGAGCCCACCTGGGCACGGCCAGGGGCTGCTGCGCCTGGCAGGGGACCCCAACCTGACGGTGCTGCACACCCGGGACGAGGAGCTGGCCAAGGCCGAGGTCGGGGTGCTGGGCACCATCCTGGCCGTGGCCACCGTGGGCAACCTGGGCGTGCTGCTGGCCATGTACCGGCTGAGGAGGAAGATGAGCCGCATGCACCTCTTCATCCTGCACCTGGGGCTGAGCGACCTGGGCGTGGCGCTGTTCCAGGTGCTGCCGCAGCTCCTCTGGAAGGTCACCTACCGCTTCCTGGGGCCCGACCCTCTCTGCAGGGCCGTCAAGTACCTGCAGGTGCTCAGCATGTTCGCCTCCACCTACATGCTGATGGTGATGACCCTGGACCGCTACCTGGCCGTGTGCCGCCCGCTGCAGTCGCTGCAGCAGCCCAGCCGCCAGGCCTACGCCATGATCGGGGCCACCTGGCTGCTCAGCTGCCTGCTCAGCCTGCCCCAGGTCTTCATCTTCTCGCTGCGGGAGGTGCGCCCGGGCTCGGGGGTGCTGGACTGCTGGGCGGATTTTGGGTACCCGTGGGGAGCGCGCGCTTACATCACCTGGACCACGCTGTGCGTCTTCGTGCTGCCCGTGGGCGTCCTCAGCGTCTGCTACAGCCTCATCTGCCACGAGATCTGCAAGAACCTCAAGGGCAAGACCCAGAGCGGTGCCCCCGGCTCGGGGGCAGCCGCCGCGGCCGCCGCCGGCCCCGGGCAGCCCTCGCGGGTGAGCAGCGTGCGCACCATCTCCCGCGCCAAGATCCGCACGGTGAAGATGACCTTCGTCATCGTGGCCGCCTATGTCACCTGCTGGGCGCCCTTCTTCAGCGTGCAGATGTGGTCAGTGTGGGACCAGGATGCTCCTGATGAGGGTGAGTTGTCGGAATCTGTGATATTTAAATGATCCCGAGATTGTAAAAGTCGCTGTCTGTCAGCCCCCTGCCAAAGCAGAAGCCATAATTGGTCTGTGCTGGTTTCCAGGTTGTTTATTCTGTTGATCTCTCACATGTTCTGCTGCCCTGCCCAGCTCTGTCCTGCAGGGCAGCGTGTGGGGCTCTGCCCTCAGTGGGATGTGACAAACATTAAATACCAGAAACTCCCTGGGCTGGATTTACAAGAACGTGCCAATATCTGTCACCTCCGTTGGACAGTGTGTCCCCAGCCTGAACCAACAGAAAAATGCCAACACCACAGTGAGACATGGAGGGCATGAAGAAGGAGAAAAAGGACAAGGCACACCCAATTTCCTCCAGCTTGTCCCCTTTGGACCCTCATCTAGAATCCTAAAATTTTACTTTTGCACCCGTGCCACACTTAATTATTACTTATATCAAACACTCATAGCTTGTAGTTCATGCTGTAAGATTGAAAACTCTTTTCCATGGCCAGAGATCACAGCCAGTGTTTCTGGGGGCTCTGTCCAGGGGGTTCCTGACCCTGCCAGGGTCCCAGGGCAGCCAGGGCAGCCACAGGGGAGCCCTGGATTCCCACAGAAGGGGAGGCAGTGTAGGTGCTCACTTGGAAGGTTTGGACTGTTCACACAGTGAGTGGTGAAGGGACTGGGTGGGACCAGGATGCTCCTGATGATGGTGAGTGGTGAAGGGACTGAGGCACGGAGCCCTGGGGACATCAGGAATTCAGTTGGGTTTTTAACAAATAAGAGCTGTCTGTTGTCTTGTCATTTAAAAATAAAAATCATGGGGAAGGCTACAAGTTTTTTGCCCTGTAATGCTTATAAAATACAAGTTTCAGAGCCAAATCATTCCTTCCACTGGAAAAAAATACTGAAAAGTGATTTCTGGCCATCATCCATAGTGATGTGCAAAGACATCCTTGCCACGTGTCTTTCCTCTCCTCTGGGAATTTTCAGAGGTTTCAGAAGTGGATTTCTGAGTTGAGTATGTTGAATGTTTTTCCCTGTAAATCTTCAGTAGTTTTCTAGTACTGCTGCTAGAAAAAGGGACTTCACCCAAGACTGGAAGTCCTCTGGGAGATGCTTTGGGCAGCAGAGAGGCTGAAGGAAAGCCCAGAAGCTGCTGGGTCTCCCCTCTCAGAGGACGTGTCCAGCACATTGGCACTGCCAATGGAGGGTAGAGCCTGGCACTGCCAGCTTTCCATCCCCCAGGAATGCCAGTGGGATGGGAATGTGAGCCAGGAGAGCCCCCAGCTCCTGCCCAGCCCCTGGGGATGTTTCATCTCTCTCTTGCCTTGCCAGAGTCCTCCAACGTGGCTTTCAGCATCACCATGCTGCTGGCCAGCCTCAGCAGCTGCTGCAACCCCTGGATCTACCTGTTCTTCAGCGGGCACCTCCTGCAGGACGCCGGGCACTGCCAGGGCTGCTGGGGCCGCCCCCGGGCCGGGCTGCGCAGAGCCAACTCCACGGGGAGCCTGTGCAGCAGGAAAACCACCGTCCTGAGCCACAGCCACCAGGGCCACCAGGAGCACCAGGGACACCAGGAGCACCGGGAGCACCGGGAGCACCAGGCCGGGCTGCCCCTGCACGGGGACAGCGCCAGGGAGCTGTACCCGCCCTGCGATGAGGGTGTGACAGAGGCGGGCATGCTCTAGGCTGTGACACTGCCAGGTGTGCCAGGTGTGCCACTGCCAGCCAGCTGTGACACTGCCAAGTGTGGCACTGCCAGCCAGCTGTGACACCACCAGGTGTGCCTGGTGTGCCACTGCCAGGTGTGCCAGGTGTGGCACTGCCAGCCAGGTGTGACACCACCAGGTGTGCCAGGTGTGGCACTGCCAGCCAGGTGTGACAC
The DNA here is from genome assembly GCF_050655825.1 of Lonchura striata. NCBI lineage: Eukaryota > Metazoa > Chordata > Aves > Passeriformes > Estrildidae > Lonchura > Lonchura striata. The sequence goes on along the minus strand of NC_140728.1, from coordinate 6,676,547 downwards.
CACCAGGTGTGCCAGGTGTGGCACTGCCAGCCAGGTGTGACACCACCAGGTGTGCCAGGTGAGACACTGTCAGGTGAGACATCACCCACCCTGTTGCTGCAGAGCACGGCTCTCCCCACCTGGTGGCACTTCGGGAGCAGGGGATCCTGAATCTCCGGGAACAGGGAATCCTGAATCTTTGGGATCAGGGAATCCTGCACCCTTCAGGAACAGGGGATCCTGAATCTCCGGGAACAGGGAATCCTGAATCTTTGGGATCAGGGGATCCTGCACCCTTCAGGATCAGGGGATCCTGCATCATTCAGGAAGGGATCCTGGATCTTCGGGATCAGGGGATCCTGAATCTTTGGGATCAGGGGATCCTATCCTGAATCTTCGGGATCAGGGGATCCTGAATCTTTGGGATCAGGGGATCCTATCCTGAATCTTCGGGATCAGGGGATCCTGAATCTTTGGGATCAGGGGATCCTGCATCCTTCAGGATCAGGGGATCCTGCATCATTCAGGAAGGGATCCTGGATCTTCGGGATCAGGGGATCCTGAATCTTTGGGATCAGGGGATCCTATCCTGAATCTTCGGGATCAGGGGATCCTGAATCTTTGGGATCAAGGGATCCTGCGCCCTTCAGGAGGAAAGGATCCTGCACCCTTCGGGATCAGGGGTTCCTGCATCCTTTGGAATCAGGGGATCCTGCATCCTTCGGGAACAGAGGATCCTGCATCCTTCGGGAACAGGGGATGCTGCATCCACCAAATCCTCCTGGAGCGACCGGAGTTTTCGTTCCCAGCTGCCAGCAAAGCAGCCGGAGCACGGCAGGCGGCAACGCGCCTCCATCTGCTGCGGAGCTCGCCGCCGCTTCCTCCCCTCGCATCCTCGGGGCGTTGCTGGCCGAGCAGACCGCGGGGCCAGAGCTGTGCCCCGCGGGGCTGCAGAGCTCCTCTGGCCCGGCACTGCCCCCGGGGCTGTCGCGTCCCCCCGTGCTGGGCTCAGCTGTCCCCGCTGTGCCCGCTGGAGCGCCCCAAACGCGGCACTGGCACCGCCGAGGAGCCGCTGGCCCTGCTCCAGCTCAGCCGGGCACATCCTGACTGCCCCCGTGCCCTCGCCCCATCAGCTCCACTCCCAGCCCCATCCCGTGCCCTGACTGCCCCGTGCCCTGACTGCCCCGTGCCCTGACTGCCCCGTGCCCTCGCCCCATCAGCTCCGCTCCCAGCCCCATCCCGTGCCCTGACTGCCCCGTGCCCTGACTGCCCTGTGTCCTCTCCCCATCAGCTCCGCTCCCAGCCCCATCCCGTGCCCAGCGTCTGCCGCATCCCAGGGATGCTCCCACCCTGCTGCTGCTGCTGCTTTTGGCTGATTTTGCAGGAGCAGGGGCCCAAAACCACCCCGGGCTCGGGGAGCAGGGAACTCGGTCCTCCTGCAGGCCCAGCCTGCTCCCAGGAGATGTGCAGGAATAAATCATGGATAAGGCAGGAAAGAGCATCCATTAGCTCAGTGGAGCTCAAAAGCTGCCGAGGGTGATGTACAGGTGTCCAGCGAAGGTTCCAAATTCCCTGCCAGCCAGGGGCATTATTCCTTTCACTATCACAGGCTAAAGCTGGCAAAATAAAACAGTAAGAGTAAAATATTTTGAAATCTTCAATATTTTCACTTTTTAAGTGCCAGGCATTTGAATCAGATTTCTCAGAAGCTTCCACTCAGTGGTTTTGGCCTCACCTCCACTCACAATCACACCTCTCCTGGGTTTTCCAACGTTACCCAGGAATTGTTGGGGTTTTTGGAACATTTTCCTTTACGTGCCCTTAGAGCTGGGCCAGATCAGCACCACAAGGTCATGAAAGCAGGAGTGCCTGGCTCCCCCTGCCACTGATCAATCCCAAATCAATCGTCTCACAACCTTTCATTAAATCCCAGCGTCACTGAGCCCATTTAAAACACACTTGGGGCAGCTCCAGCCCTGAGGAAGGGGAGGCAGCAGCTCCATCCCTCCCTGTGCTGGGAGGCAGCAGCTCCATCCCCCTCACAGAGGCAGTGTTCTCATTCCCAGGCACTCTGGAAGTTTATTTCTTGAAAATTCAGAAGTAACAAAATGCAGAGTGAGGAGCAGGGACAGGGTGAGGTGGGGAGAGACCGACCCCAGCACCTGGAGCAGGGACAGAGCAGGGAAAGCAAAAGGTGGGAGACAGGGAGAGCGAAAAGCCAGTGGAAAAACTGTATTTTACATGATTTTATGAGGCTGATGAGCAAAACAACATCACTGAGAGGAGCTGCCAGCCAGCTCAGTGCAGGTTTTGAGGATCACTGCATCTCCCTCCCTGAATTGCCCATTTTGAGAGGCAAGGGGGGGGATGTTCATTTTGTTTTCATGAAACGAGGGAAAAAGGGCCATGACACAGAAGTGGAGAGCTGATTCCAGCCTGGCTGGGAGGAGCCCTCCCCTGCCCCACCCCACAGCCCTCAGGAACAGTGGAGGCTTTAAGGAAAAGCCAAGGAAGCTTTGTGGGTGGGGGTGGCACAAGCGCTGCAGCCCGTGCCAGGCAGTGCCCCAGGGGAAGGGGACAGTGCCAGCTGTGCAGCTGCTGGGGGCTCCGGGCACCTCTGAGCAGCAGCACCCTGGTGTGGCAGCTTCACCCTGGTGTGGCAGCTTCACCCTGGTGTGGCATCTTCACCCTGGTGTGGCATCTTCACCCTGGTGTGGCAGCTTCACCCTGGTGTGGCATCTTCACCCTGGTGTGGCATCTTCACCCTGGTGTGGCAGCTTCACATCAGTGTCACAGCTTCACCTCGGTGTACTCCACACCCTTGGATGCCCTGGGGCTGGAGAAGGGCCAGAAATGTGTTTTCCTCTTCTTCGGGTCCACGTTGACATAATCCATCCCAGACTTCATGTTCTCGTAGTCCTGGGCAGAGCCTGGCTCGTGGCCTTTCTCTGGGAACACCAGGGATGTGTAATTAATGTTTTCCTCTAAGCCAGGGCCCTGCAGGAGCAAAACGAAGCCCAGGTCAGGCCCCAGCACCCAGCCAGGAGCCTTTGCCCTTAAACCCATGCACCAGTTCAGGGGATCATGGAATGGGTTGGGTTGGAAGGGACTTTAAAGCCCACCCTATTCCCCTTGCCATGGCAGGGACACCTTCAGGCTGCTCCAAACCCCATCCAGCCTGGCCCTGGGCACTGCCAGGGATCCAGGGGCAGCCACAGCTGTGCCAGGGCCTCTCCATCCTCAGAGAAAAGATTTTGTTTCCTAATTTTCCTAAAGTGCCCAGGGATGTTTCCCTCTGAACAGGGGACAACAACCACCTCAGCCCTTATTTATGGAATTTTAATGTGCTTTGGTGGATTTGCCCCTCCTGATGCTGCTCTGGGGGTCTCAAGCTGCACACAGCACCAGGTGGGCTGGGGATGATTTTGCCTGTGGTACCTGAGGGCAGGAAGGGTTGTCCGAGTCCTCCGAGGTGTCTGAAGATGTGTCACTGCTCCCTTAAAAACAGGAAACATTTACCACCCCAGCACTTCCCAGAGGGATAAAGGGGAAAAGGGATCATGGGAGGAAAAGCAAACACGCTCAGAAGTGAAAATTCTGATCCACAAAGCATCAGTGTGATCCCTCCCAGCCTCACTTCCCTGGGAGAAAGGGGGCAGGCAGCAATGGGAAGAGGAGGCAGCTCCTGCTTGACCCTTCACCCACCCCTGCTTCCACTCCCGGGCTGTCCAGAGCTCGTGAGGAAGAGACATCACACAAATGCCACCCAAAAATTCCCATCCCTGTGCCAGGACAATGCCCCATTGCTGCAGAGCCCCTTACCTGCGTAGGCTGCTGATGGTTTTTGTGCCCCGGGGTGTTTCTGTGCCGTGTCCCCTCCCGGAGCTGGGCTGGGGTGAGGGCTGGGATGCTCCCCAGGGCTGCTGCTCCCCTGCATCCTGCAGGAATGCTGGGCTGCGAGCAAGAGGAGAGTGAGCCCTGCTGCCTGCTGTGCCCAGCACGTCCCAGCCCCAGGGCAAACCAGCCCTCCCCAAAATAAAGATTGCTGTGCTCTGGAGCAGGCTCATTTCCATCAAATCAATCCCTGAGATCATCCAGGGCCCTGTTCTCCCACCAGGAGAGGCTCCAGTGACAAATCACAGGGTCAGGGCCTCTTCTTGCAAGTTTGGAATGATTTTGACCCAAAGCAGAGCCAGGCTCTTTGCAAATGTGAGCAGCAGTTGGTGTGAAAGAATTCCCTGCTAGAAATTGCAGCTTCATCTGAATTAATACTCTGTGAGCTGATTCTTGGTGTTTCCCCAGCACTTTACTAAAAGAGCAATAAAAGAAAACAGTTTTGAAGCAGCACAAGGTTGTACAAAGCTCACCGGTGTGTACAACCATGTCACCCATGTCACCACAGCTCCCAGCCAGCCCAGCCCAGCCCTGCCCCTTTCCCATCCCACACCCAACCCCAAACCAGGAAATCACCAGGGAAAGACATTTTTTAATTACCAATTTTCCTGCTGAGCATGGTGTAAAGGGCCAGCAAGAGGAGAGGGTAGAGTATCAAGGTGCCAAGTGAGGTGGCAGCAGGAATCCAGCTGGACGAGAGAAAACCATTCAGTCTCACTGAAATCACCAAATTCTTTTCAATCCCCCCATGGCTTCAAGGCACATTTTAGGTTTGCTGGTAGCTTTCGGTTTTGCTTTTTGATTTTGGGGTGACGTGGCCCAAAACGTGGGGCTTGGTTTTCAGGAATGATTTGAGTTCCCTGCCCCTCATTTTTAGGGCCTATCCCCAAAAGGGTTTTCAAAAGCCTCAAGTGGGGGAATGTGGTGCTGGAGGGGAGAGAGGCACGACAGATATGATGGAATTATAGAATTGTGGAATGATGGAATGGGCTGGGTGGGGAGGGACCTTTGAAGGTCACCCCCTGCCATGAGCAGGGACATTTCCAGCCAGACCAGGTTGCTCAGAGCCCCGTCCAGCCTGGCCTGGGGTGGAATTATAGAATTGTGGAGTGATGGAATGGGCTGGGTGGGGAGGGACCCTCAAAAGTCACCCCCTGCCATGAGCAGGGACATTTCCAGCCAGACCAGGCTGCTCAGAGCCCCGTCCAGCCTGGCCCGGGGTGGTCCCAGGGGTGCTGTGAAGGGCTCTGTGCCCCGGGGTGCTGCACTCACCATGCACAAAAGCTCATCCTCCTGCTGAGGCGTCTCCAGGGCCTGGGGGGACACAGAGAGGCAGCAGGACCTGGTGGCAAGCAGAAAAATGGTCCCATTGAGCCTCACGCTGCTCCACACGAGCTGGAGATCAGGCTCAGCACTTGGAAGCAGAGGTTGCATGTTGCAGATGTGAAATAAAGGGTTTTTATTTTATCCCAGCCCTCCCCCTGTGAGAATCCCTCTGGTTCACACCATCACAGAGGCACAGGCTGTCCCTTATCACTGAATTAATGGCTTTATACAAGCTCATATCTGAGACTTGTCTGGACTTTCTGGGTCCCACCGCAACAGAATTGAAATTTGTTCTCCTTGCTTTAATACTCTCTCGTGGTGCATTTTGTTTTATTTTCTTTTTCTCTTTTTAACCCACCAAAAAAAAAAAAGAAATAAAAAGACGAAAACTACAAGATGAAAAAAAAAAATTCATGGAAAAAGTAACCAAAGGAAGGTCATGGGTTGGTGTGAGACTCTTGCTCAGTCAAGGTCCAGACAGAAATACCAGAGGTGCTGCAACACCTCAGTGTCTGAAACACCTCGGATTTAATACTGTGAGAGCTTCAATCCTGGTGAGGTTAAGAGGGTTTAAGTCAGAAAATCAGAAATCACCAATGCCTGGGCTGGGCCCCTTGGCTTGGGATTTCTGGCCATAACACTCAAGAGATTTACAATAAAAGATAGGGGTGTTCATTTTGTAAAAATAGCAGTGGGGTGTGCCTTTTGTGAGCTTTCACTTGCAAAAAAGCACTTTAAATCCTCCCTCAGTGTTATACACTTGCTATTTATAAATGGCTGATAGGGAGACATCTTCAGCTGAGGCTTTAATACAGTGATTAAAGCAGCCATGATAATTTGATTGATAGGCTGATGGATAAATTGATAGAGCAAAGGCATTATCCATCCTGTGGAGCAGATTCTATCATTTCCTCTATGACACATTTCTGAGCTTAATTCATCAAAAGCTTTCCTGATAACCACCAATCTCTTGCAAAATTCCACTCATGCAAACAGTTTGATGACTGCCAAGCTGAAAGTTCATTTCTTGCAGAAATTTTCCCCCTCCCTTACTGAATAAATCTGTCCCTAAATATCCTTCTCAACAAGCTGCCACTCTCGAAAGGCTCATTTCCTACTGTGGGGCAGGAGATGCTGCTGCAGCAACAGATAAGGATCTGAAAAATGAGCTGTTCAAAAGGAAATTGCAAAATAAACCCCAAATCCAACTATCAGCAGCTTCTGTGCCGAGGTGGCTCCGACAAGATGGAGGCGCAGATAGCGGGTGGGTATCAAAAAATCTGATTTGAGACAGCAGCCAGTGAGAGCCTGGCACCAAATGTGCTTTTTTGGGGGGCCTCAGGGAACTTCTGTGAGCCAGCAGCCTCCAAGATTTCAACCCTTTCTCAAGAAAATGCTGAAATCAAGGCTTGCAGGGAGCTGCTCCTAGGCCGGGCAGCGAGCGTCAACCTGAGGCTAAATGTGAGTGAAAGCTCCAGAATGCCCCAAATGATTTTAATCCCACTTGAGCCAGGCCCAGCTGGCTCACGGAGGCTCAGGATGGCACCAGCACATGCCAGGGGGATTCCCAGCCCAGCTCTCTCCTGCTGTTCCACCCTCTGCTCCTGTGCCATCGCACCCCCAGCGCGGTGCCCAGCGCCGGCTTACCTGGGCTCGGCTTTCCAACCTTCCCTTCCCTTCCCCACGGCTCGGGGCGGCTGGGGCTGTGCAGGCAGCAGGATTTGGGGCTGTTTCAGCAGGATCTGGGGAGGTTTCAGCAGGATTTGGGGCCGTTTCAGCAGGATTTGGGTGCAGAGCGGGGTCTGGCAGCGCGGCGGTGCCGGATGCGGTCACGCTCTACCCCCAGGTCAGAGGCACCGAGGAGCCCACACGAGTCCCATGACACCTCCCCTCTGCCAGCGGCCTCATTTTAATATATTGGGGTGTTTCTCTGCTCTTCTGCAGCTGTTTTGCTCCTGCAACCCTCCATCAATTCTCTTCCAGCAGCTTTGTCCCAAAATTCGGCTGAGCTTCCTTGGAGCCAAGCGGTGCTGGGGGAGCTGTGCCCAGCTCAGCTCAGCTGCCACCCAAAACGACCTCTGGGTGCTTCCAAGCAATCATTTTCCACGGGGATGAAGCATTTTAACATCACCTGGCTCCATGGCTGCTGGGGCTGGGTGGGCCTCCACCTGCCCACACTCTGGAAAATGTTCTGCAAGCTTTGGGGTGCAAGCAGCAGCCTGGCAGATCCCAACCTGAGAGTTCCCCAGAGGTTTGGCTGCTGCTTCATAGGAACTGGGGGGTTTGTAGCCCTGGAGGTGCCCCGGCAGAAAGGAACAAGAAATTCCCTTTTTGTCAAGGTGCCTGACTCATGGGGATGGTGCCTGCTTGCCTTTCAACATCTCAGCTCACAGCAATCCTGTCCCAGGGATGGAACATCCCAAAGGATCCCCCTGGATTAGCTAAAAGCAAAATGAGGATTTCAAAAAGCATCACCTACCCCTGGAGCTGCATCACAAGTTGGGGTCACTTCCTAAATTCCTGCTCCCACCATCCACCAGCTCCATCGTCAGAGGTTGGTCCTGCTCTCCTCACAGCTGCTGCACCCCAGGTAAATATTTTGGGGTTTATTTAACCGAAACTTGCTTGTTTGTTGATTTTTTTTTTTCAGGTGAGACTTTGCTGCTGCAGCGCTTTCAAGTGCTCGGTGGTGGATACGCAGATTAACAGGTGGGAGAAGTGTCTGATAAAGGCAGGAAAAAAGGGTTTTTTACAAAACACTGCTGGGGCACAGTGTGAATCAGCCAGGGCAGTGGCTCCACTAAAGGAAATGTGTAAGAAGGAACACAGATAACACGTTTTTAGCCTGAGAACAGGTTTTTTTAAACAAGGAAAGTGCTTCACACACAGCTGGTGAGAGGTATTTTTTTCATCCAAGGGGAAAAATCTGATTTTGATCCAACTGTGTGGGCCTGGAGGGGTGGGACAGAGCTGGGGACAGCCCCTGCCTGGCAGAGGCCATTCCTTTCTGACCAGACAAATATTGCAGGAGCTGGGGTCACCTTTCCTCAATTTCTCCAGCACAGGCTGGTCCTGCCAAGCTGAGGGACACCAAGGCTTGGAAATTGGGCATCTCTTCCCTCTGCATGGTACAGCTGGAATATGTATGAAACAAAGCCTTTTTGACCCAATTTTCTGTGCAAATCCAGCCCAGTTGCTCCCTAAACACAGAGAATAAATAACCCCACTACTTTGTTCTACTTGGATTAACAATTTTGAAGTGGCCCTACGAGTTGAACTTTAAAATTGCTTCTAAAATAACTCAAAAGTCAAAATAGATTTGCTTAGCTGCAAAAATTTCTAAATGAAAGGTCTGGCCTTGTTATGACTTTCATCTTCCTATTTTAATGCTGAATCCGCTGCCAGGAGGTTGCAGATTATGATGATCCAATTGGGGGATATTTTCCACAAAATAAACTATTTCACTTAAAGTGTTTGGCGTGTCTGTGCTGCTGCTCACCCTCACTTTTATCTCCAAAGCCCAGTGACCCTCCAGGCTGGTTTTCTGATAGGATTTTTGGGTTATAAACCATGTCTGGAACAATCCACTTGCTGTTTTCAGCTTATCTGGCACTTGCTGCAGCTGCTTTTGTTTTAGGAAGTTTCTTTCTAATCCATGAATATGTGATTAGGACAAGGAGGGAGGGTGGTACATTAAACTGCATCTCAAAAGGGAAAATAGAGAATAAATTTCTATAAAAGCCACTCAGTAAAAAAAAAATATTGCAGCATGGGGGAGTGCAGGGAATTTTCATTTGTTTTTGAAAAAGCAGCTGCATTTGCCATCGGCATCAACTGTGCTGTGCCCAACATTTTCCTGCTCACATCGAGAAATATTTGATGGATTTTTTTAAAGCTTAATCTGCCCGCAAAGCTGGGGAGAGGAGGGGCCTGGCAGCATCTCCAGGGATGGGGACACAAGATCCCGGTGACAGCAGGACGTGACTCAGCTGTCCCCAGCCACCCTGGGTACCTGTGCCTCACAGATGAGGACTTTAATTTCCTGGGTGAGGGCTTTAATTAGATAAAATAGAATTCGATAAAACAGGCTCGCTGAGACAAACAAAAAATTGATTAGCACGGTGCTAAACCCTGTTAATCACGTGAATGGGGCCGGCTGAGAACCTTTAGCACATCGGTTCTTTTAGTGCCAAAACCACGGAAAAGAAGGACAATATGGAAAATAAGGGCCTGGGAGATGGAGGCAGGAAAATCCTCACCTGCCCCCACTTGCTGCCCTCACTCACCTCCCCCATGTCTGAAGGTTTTATTTGTTCGTCAGCATTTTCTGTTTGCACTCGCTGAGGCTTTAATGAGACACCCGTGCTGGAGAACACAAAGCTGCCAGGGGACGAGCCCATCGGGGCCTGCCGAGCAAGGGGAGCTGTCTCCCATGGCAAGCTGCTCCTTCCCAGCCTTTGCAAGGGCAAACTGAGCATTCCCGAGCTGTTCATCACTGCTAATTAGTCTTTGACTATTCCAATGAGCTCGCTGGCTGATGGTACAAACACATCCCTTTCGTGCAGCTGCTGGGATTTGGGGCACCCCAGGGCCACTGGTGGCGCCCTGGGGTGGGGCTGGGGAGTGAAGGAGAAGGGAAATGTTCTTCTAAAGCCTTTTGGGGGGTTTCCACCAGTCGGATAAGGTGCTGGGGTGGGCACTGGCGCCAGGATGGGGATCCCGGTCTGCTCCCTCTGCGGGATCTCCAAAATCAGCCTGGCACCCACAGGCCCCCAGCGCCGTCCTCACCCAGAAAAGCAAACGTGACCCCGGAGCGCCCGCTCAGCCTCGCCTGGGCCGTGGCCAGTGATTCACTGAGGGTGCCCGAGCCCGGTGTTGACTCTGGCAGGGCCATTATCGAGCCTGGCACCGCGGGTATAAGAGCGGCACCGCGGCGGGCGCGGGCACCGAGCCACGCCATGAGGCGCCTGCTGCTCCTCGCCGCGCTCTGCCTGGGCCTGGCCGGCGCCCTGAGGAGGTAAGGGGGTCCCAAGGGTGCCAGGGATTCACTGCCAGGGCGGTGATGGGTGGCAGAGCTCAGCTGGGCACCCCGCGGCTGTGCCGGAGCGGTGGCACCACGCTGGGATTTCCGGGGTGTCCATCCCTCTGGGCAGAGCCTGGCGGCAGCAGGAGCGGCTGTGAGGGGATTTGTGCAGGCAGGGAGGGCAGAGAAAGCCAGGCTGGATTCCCCTTGGCACAAAAGTCCTTCCCCTCGGTGGCACCGAGCTGCCCCTGCTGCCAGTGCCAGGGCCTGGGCGCTCTCCTGCCATTCCTGCGCCCCAAAACACAGCCAGTGCCCCTCTTCTGCTGGGCCTCGGCTGGAAATGGCTGCGGGGGGCATGTGGGTGCTGAACCCCCATCCTGGCAGTGCCAGGACCCTCAGGGTGGGCACAGGATGTGGGCAGCACCCATGGGGACGACCAGGACCCTCAGGGTGGGCACAGGATGTGGGCAGCACCCATGGGAGCGACCAGGGTACTCAGGGTGGGTATGGAATTTGGGCAGCACCCGTGGGAGTGACAGGACCCTCAGGGTGGGCACAGGATGTGGGCAGCACCCATGGGAACGACCAGGACCCTCAGGGTGGGCACAGGATGTGGGCAGCACCCATGGGAGCGACCAGGGTACTCAGGGTGGGTATGGAACGTGGGCAGCACCCATGGGAGCAACCAGGGTACTCAGGGTGGGTATGGAATGTGGGCAGCACCTGTGGGAGTGACAGGACCCTCAGGGAGGGCACAGGACCCTCAGGAAGGTCATAGCACCCTCAGTGACCATGCCCTTCCCCTCAGGGTGGGCACAGCACCCTCAGGGTGGGCACAGCACCCATGGCACTGACCAGCACCCGCAGGGCGGGCACAGCACCCCCAGTGACTGTGCCCTTCCCCTCAGGGTGGCCCAGCACCCATGGCAGTGCCCAGCACCCTCAGCCCCGTGCCCTCCCGCAGGGTGGCCCAGCACCCATGGCAGTGCCCAGCACCCATGGCAGTGCCAGCACCCTGAGCCCCGTGCCCTCCCGCAGGGTGGCACAGCACCCATGGCAGTGCCAGCACTCATGGCAGTGCCCAGCACCCATGGCAGTGCCCAGCACCCATGGCAGTGCCAGCACCCATGGCAGTGCCAGCACCCTGAGCCCCGTGCCCTCCCGCAGGGTGGCACAGCACCCATGGCAGTGCCAGCACCCATGGCAGTGCCCAGCACCCATGGCAGTGCCCAGCACCCATGGCAGTGCCAGCACCCTGAGCCCCGTGCCCTCCCGCAGGGTGCCCCTGCGCCGCCGCCGCTCGCTGCGGGAGCTGCTGCGGGAGCGGGGGCGGCTCTCGCAGCTCTGGAGAGCGCCGGGCGGGCCGGCCGCCGGCAGCGAGGACTGCGCCGCCTTCGCGGAGAGCAGCGAGCCCCTCATCAACTACCTGGACGTGAGCAGGGGCACACGGCGCTGGCAGCGCCCGCACTTGGCCCGAGCGGTGCCCGGCCGCTTCCCGCAAACCCCGTCCGGGCAGTGCCCGGCGTGCCGGGGCTCGCTGCCTGCCCGTTCCTTTGTCCCGGGGAGCGCAGGATGAGGACAAGGGGCGGCATCCATGGCTGGCACTGCCAGCGCCCTCCCTCCCTGACGCGCCCTGCACGCCCCCCGGGCACAGATTCACTCCAAAATTCAAGATACACGATTTTCAGGGCAGAGCCCCCCGTAGAGGTGGAGGGAGCTACCCAGGGGAATCCCACAGCCCCAGAGAATCCCACTCCCCTGGAAGATCCCACACCCCAGGAGAATCCCACTGCCCAGAGAATCCCACTGCCCAGGGGAATCCCACTGCCCAGAGAATCCCACTGCCCAGAGAATCCCACTGCCCCAGGAGAATCCCACTACCCAGGGGAATCCCACTGCCCAGGGGAATCCCAATCCCCAGAGAATCCCACTGCCCAGAGAATCCCACTCCCCATAAAATCCCGCTCCCCAGAGAATCCCACTCCCCAGAGAATCCCACTCCCCAGGGGAATCCCACTGCCCAGGGGAATCCCACTGCCCAGGGGAATCCCAATCCCCAGAGAATCCCACTGCCCAGGGGAATACCACTCCCCAGAGAATCCCACTCCCCCAGGAGAATCCCACTGCCCAGGGGAATCCCAATCCCCAGAGAATCCCACTCCCCAGAGAATCCCACTCCCCAGGAGAATCCCACTGCCCAGAGAATCCCACTCCCCAGGAGAATCCCACTGCCCAGATCCCCCGCCTGGTTCCCCTCAGGGCCCAGCCTTGCCAGGAAGAGGCAGAGGCCTGTACCCACCATGCTGCCTTTTGTCCTCAGTCCCCGTTGCTGTTCCTTAAATATTTGTCTCCTTTATTCCACCTGGCAGGGCACGGATCAAACACTGAGCCCCATCCGTTCCCTGCAGGCACCCCAGGTTTTTTTTACCAGCATTTCTGGCTGTGCTGGTGGCTCACGGTGCTCTCTGCCCCCTCTTTGACAGATGGAGTATTTTGGGCAGATCTCCATTGGGACACCACCTCAGAATTTCACCGTGGTGTTCGACACGGGCTCCTCCAACCTCTGGGTGCCTTCTGTCTACTGTGTCAGCAAAGCCTGCAGTGAGTGGGGAGCCCCTGACCCCAGAGAGGCCAAGGGCCATCAGCCCCAAGGCCGTGGCGACAGAAATCCAGGGGTGAAAGCAGGGGTGACAGCTCAGCAGGGGACAAGGGTGGCTTTTGGGGATGTCAGAGATCAGCCAGCTCCAGAGAACCCAGAGGGACCAGAGCATCCCTGAGTAGTCCCAGGGCTACCCCGGAGCCAGTGGGAATTGGGGACTGGGAGTGGATCCACAGGGAGTTGGGAAATGGACTGGATCCTGCAGGGAATTGGGGAATGGGGCTGGATCCTGCAGGGAATTGGGGAATGGGGCTGGATCCTGCAGGGAATTGGGGAATGGGACTGGATCCTGCAGGGAATTGGGGAATGGGGCTGGATCCTGCAGGGAATTGGGGAATGGGGCTGGATCCTGCAGGGAATTGGGGAATGGGACTGGATCCTGCAGGGAATTGGGGAATGGGGCTGGATCCTGCAGGGAATTGGGGAATGGGGCTGGATCCTGCAGGGAATTGGGGAATGCACTGGATCCTGCAGGGAATTGGGGAATGGGACTGGATCCTGCAGGGAATTGGGACTGGATCCTGCAGGGAATTGGGGAATGGGACTGGATCCCACAGGGAATTGGGACTGCTGCTGGCTGTAACCAGGGACACCAGTGCTCATCTCGGGACTCATTAAATGTTGCTGATCCTGCTCCCCCTAACAGCCCTTGCACCCTCCACCAGATTGAAATAGGAGAGGTTTTCTCCCCCCTCAAAACTCCAGCACATCCCTCAGCAGAGCTCCCATAACCAGGAATTTTGGTGACACCACGCTGCTTCATCATTTTGCCTCACTGAGGGCTCCTGGCAGCTGTGGCCATACAAAATAAAAGACATTTCTGGTGACAGATCCCATCTCTTTCCCCAGCTGAGCACACCAGGTTCCAGCCAACCCAGTCCAGCACCTACCAGGTGATAGGGACCCCCTTCTCCATCCAGTACGGCACTGGGAGCCTGACGGGGATCATCGGATCCGACCAAGTAGCCGTGAGTGACTTTTGGGTTGCCCTGCTCTGGACAATGTGCCTGGGACTTGCCCACGGGCTCGGCCCCACCACAGAACCCTCTCCCCCCTGCAGGTTGAAGGTCTGGCCGTGAGCAACCAGCAGTTTGCAGAGAGCATCAGCGAGCCGGGAAAAGCCTTCCTGGATGCTGAGTTCGATGGGATCCTGGGGCTGGCTTATCCCTCCCTGGCCGTGGATGGGGTCACCCCTGTTTTCGACAACATGATGGCCCAAAATTTGGTGGAGCTGCCCATGTTCTCCGTCTACATGAGCTCGTACGGACATGGCTTTGCTCTGGGATGTTGCTTGGAGTCTGGCATTGCTTTAGGGAGCAGGAGGGGCTGCTAAAATATAGATATTTTACTGAGATAATGAAGGGGGCTTTGGTACCAGATTGAGCATCGCAGAACTCTGGCTTTACAGCATGTGTGGGGAGAAAGTTGGGGTAAATTCATGCTAAATGGACAAAAATCCTTCATGTGTCCTCCTCCTCCCTGCAGGAACCCTGACTCCCCGCAGGGAGGAGAGGTGCTTTTTGGGGGTTTTGACACCTCCCGCTTCACGGGCACCCTGAACTGGGTGCCAGTCACCCAGCAGGGCTACTGGCAGATCCAGCTGGACAAGTGAGTGGTGCTGGGCAGGGAGGGAGGGCAGGGCAGGGCTGGCAGAGCACGGCAAATCCCTCCTGCTCCTTCTCCCTTCCTCCAGCATCCAGCTGGGTGGGACAGTGACCTTCTGTGCCAACGGCTGCCAGGCCATCGTGGACACCGGGACGTCGCTCATCACGGGCCCCACCAAGGAGATCAAAGAGCTGCAAAACCTCATTGGGGCTGTGTCTGTGGATGGAGAGGTGAGAGCCAGGGTGGGGACAGGAGGGGACAAAGCCTTGGGGACCCTTCCCTGCTGAAAGGGCCCCCCTGGGCAGCCCCTGAGCCCCCAGCTCTGTTCCAGTACACCGTGGAGTGCAGCAGCCTCAGCTCCATGCCTGACCTGACCATCACCATCAACGGGCTGCCCTACACGCTCAGTGCCCAGGCTTACACCCTCATGGTATGGCTGTGGCTCCCTCAACCCCAAATCCCAGCTGCTCCAGTGGCAAAGGTGGCCCAGTGTGTCCCCAAGGGTGACAAACCCCACCGGTTTCTGCCTCGCCACCATTCCTGGGTGTTTCCAGGTGCACGAGGCTCTCGGCTTCATCCCCAGCTTTCCACTTCTCTTCCTCCAGGAGTATGCTGATGGCATGGCCTTCTGCACCAGCGGCTTCCAGGGGAGCGACATCCCCCCTCCCACAGGACCCCTCTGGATTTTGGGAGATGTTTTCATCCGTCAGTTCTACTCCGTCTTCGACCGTGGCAATAACATGGTGGGATTGGCCCCTGCTGTCCCTTAGGGCTGTGACATCCCTGGGGCAGGAGAGGAACAGACCTCAGCAGGGCAGTGGATGTCACCCTGTCCTCCTCAGTGTCCCCAGGGGGTGAAGACACCCAGGGATGCAGTGAAGAGTCCAGCAGAGGTTCAGTCCATGCCAGGACACTGTGATATAAAAATGTCTCGAGCAGCTCTGTGATCTGCTCTGCACATTCTCTGTTTTTGAATCCTGAGCCAATAAAAACTTCAATAAACCCAAATTTCTCATGCTTCTGTCAGCAGCAGCCCAGCAGAAATCCTGCACGTCTCAAAGGGTTATACTGGGGGTTCAATCCTCCTTGCCCACATCCTGCTCTCCTCCCTGGGTGATCTGTGGCACTGCCAGAGCTGCACTCCCAGCATGGCTGGAGCTTCCCTGGGATTTCCACGGGGGCAGAGAGAAGGGGATGCTTTGCCCAGGTAGAGCAGAAATCCCTGGAGGTGGCTGTGGCAATCCCTGAGCATCCCAGGCTCAGGGCAGGAACCGAGGGAGCACTGGGAATGCACCTTTCCTCAGCTGGGGCTCGTAAACAAGAAAGGAGACCGGAAAGACCCTGGGGCTCTTTCTGTGCCACAGGACTCCCAGAGCCACCGGTGATTTCCAGTGAATTTTGCTTTGATTCCCTTGGGGAACTCACAACACAATGTGCATGGTGAGGCCTTGAAGCAAAAAGGGCAAAGCAGCTGCTGAGCCCCGGGCTGGGCTGGCTCAAAGTGTGGGGGCATGGGGGGCTGCAGTGGGGCCATGGGGCTCCCCGGGAGTCACCCTGGCACACGTGGCTTGCTGACAAGGCACGAGTGGCACTGGCTCATGAGTGATGCCCGCTGAGGCAGCGAGAAAGGGAAGCACAAGAAAGGTTATTTTTATCCAGGCCTTTGCTCTCTTTTCCCCACTGACCCTGAAGCGAGGCCAGCAGTGCCAAGGCCAGGCTGCTGGAGTGTCCATGTCCCAGTCCAGCTTGGTGGCTGCTGCAGGCCTCCCAGAGCAGAGCAGCCTTCAGGGCTGGGCCTGGGAGCTCTGGAATATTCAGATCTGGTTGTAAACTTTGCGGCTGAGCCTTGTGGTTTGCAATAAAGGGAGATATCTGCCTTACCCAGAGGCACTGATTGTGCCGCTGACCAGCGTGGGCTCTGACGTTTCCTGTGTTGACTTCACCCCTGCTGCAGTCCCAGATAAGGTGCTGGGGCTGCTGGACAAAGGTCTTCTGTCCCTCTTCCACCTTAACCCTTAGAATGCCAAGGTGCTGCCAAGGAGCTGGGGAGGAGCATCCAGCTCCCCCAGCATGACAGGGGCCACCCAGTGTCCCCAGACAGCAGCTGGCATGAGAGCTGGCCTGGCCTGGAGTTGCCCAGGACTGCTCTGGTGATGTTTTTGGGATCTCAGGGCATTCCATGCCCTCTTGGCAGGTTTGGGGGGGGAAGAGCATCCTAATAAAGAGCGATCCTTCTGCCCCCCGAGGAGGCTGAGCATTTGGATGCCCTTTGCTTCCTTCCACTTCCCTCACTCCCACGGCCCTGTAGGGCACAGCCTGTCCTCTCCTTATCCCCATAAGCCTTTCCCCCAGCTGTGTCAGCCCCAGCCTGGGTTTTATCACTTTCCTCACAGTCACAGGCCACAAAACCCACGCCTTTTCCTCAGAACTGCTGACGTGGGGGAGCAGCCAGGACGGGACTGAAGCTGTGGTCTCTGGAGCTGCTCAGCGACGCCTTGGCCATCACCTCCTCCCCACCACTGCTCCCACTGCCTTCATCCAGGCAGAATCTCAGCCCAGGGAGAGAGCAAACTTTGGGAAAATCCCTTTTCCGCGAAATCAAACAAAAGCCAGAGCTGAGGCTGATGTACCCTGGTGGGTACAGCCATCCTTGCTAAAAGCAGAAGTGGCCGTGGGCATCAGCTGCAGTTTGGGATCGACCACAAACCCCAGCCCCAGCAGCGTGGAGAGGCTTTGATCATCTGATAGGGTGAGCAATGCCCCGTCCCACCAGGGACATGTGAGAGGAACAAGGGCAGAAGTTGTTGCAGGGGAAGGTTGAACTAGAAATTCTCTGTGCAGGAGCAAAGGTGAAGCGGGATGGTGAAAAAGGGCTGAAAATGGGGATTAGGAGAGCTGCTCCAGGGAAATGTCAGCCTTTTACCCACCACTGGTGAGAACTGGCTCAGGTTCTCCTGCTTCAGCCCAGTTCCTCCCAGCGCCTGCCCTCTGGGGGGAAAAACAGATTTTTCTGGCCAGACAGGTCCCAAAATTACACCTGGAGAAGAGGGGGAGGAAGGTTTGTCCTGCTGAGTGCAACGATCCTCCCTGAGATCCCATCAGGGTCTGCAAGAGGAAAAAAAAAAAATCTACAAAAATGCTGGAAGTGGAAAAACAAAAGCCAGTGGTCTTGGAAGGATCCCAAAACCTGGGCACGGGGACCACCATTGGCTGGGGGGCTGCTGGTTGAGGATGAGGGAGGGTTCAGAGGTGGGGGACACCCCGCTCCCACTGCAAAGCCCAAATCCTACAGAGTGCTTGGCAAAGACACGGGACCTGCCCTTGCACGTCGGGAAGCAGAGCTCTGCCTTCGCGGCCGTGGCCAAGCAGGTTTTCCCACTCCAAAGAGCCCTGAGCACCCGCCTGGTGCTGGCATTGCTGAGATCCCCCAAATCACATTTACTGATTGAACACATCCTCCTGCAGATGTCACCAGCTCGGCTTCCTCTTTTTGGGGTGTTTCTGGGTGCCCGTGCTGTCTCTGGGTGCTGGGTGGGACCCCTGAGGGCTGGGGGCTGCAGGGATGACATGAGGGGCTGGAAATGCTCGTGATTCCCACCCTGCCCCTCTCCTGCCTGGAAAAGGACACGAAGCCACACAGAGCTCCTCACAGGGATCCCAGTCCCTCCTCACCCGTCCCAAAATCCATTTACCCCATCCCACGATATCAGAGCAAAGTCCGGCATGGCTCCAGGGATGCTGCCACAGCCCCGCCCGGCTTTTGTCCTCATCCCTGAACAATTCCCCAGCGGGGACGCAGATAAAGGGTCCCGGGGCGGTGGCAGAAAGGAACCGAGGGGATTCTGAGCCAGAGGAGAGGCCAAAAGTGAATCCCAAACTCCAGCAGCGGAGGAGAACTTTGTTCCCCTTCCCCATCGGACCCCGAGCCGCGGCCACTCGGCAGAGCCGGGAATCGAGGGCAAATCCATGGACATCCCAGCGCCCGGCCGCGGCTCCTCCGGGCCCGCCGGCATCTCGGCCCCTTTCTGCTGATGTCACGGAGCGGGGCCCCGCAGCCGCCTTCCCCGGCAGGGCAGGGACCGGCCGCCCCTTCCCGGATCCTCCTCTCGCCTCGCCCCCGCCCGGCCCGGTGCAGCGGAGCCGGGAGCCGCGGCTGCCCCGCCGGCCCGGCAGGTGAGCGCTCTGCAGGTGAGTCCCCGGGGGCAGCCCAGACCCGCGCAGCGGCAAAACTCCGTTTTGACTTGAAAAACATCTGGCCTTACCGAAGAGCTGGCGAAAGCTCCGGGGAGTTCGTGTGTGCTGAGACGCGAGGCTCTGCCTGTGCCCAGGATGCTGCCCGCGGCTGGGCACGGGTGGCAGAGGGGCGCAGGGGGGCTGGAGCCCACACTGAGAGCTCCCCGCTGGTATCCAAAGGGAAGGGCGCAGGGCTGGCCAGCGCATCAGGGAAAAATGCAGGGATGAGGCTGCCAGCGTTTCCATCCGTGCCTTGGCCGGCGGTGTCGGAAGCTGCCGCGGGGATGGGGCTTGCTGCGGCTGCTGGGGGATGCTGGTGCCACCTGAGGAGGGGGTTTCAGGGGTCCTGGCCAGGCTCAGAGCATGTGGGGACACTGGGACATAATGGGGACAAATTCTGAGGGGACATTTCGGGGTGCTCCTGGGCGGAGATGCTCCTTGGGCTGTGCTTGAGGCGCCAAGGAACTCCTTCTGGCTGGGGTCTGATTTAATAAATTTAATTTTCAGCAGGACCCCAGGCGTGTGTGCCAGGCCTCGGGGGCGGGACTGAGCTGGAGAGGGGGTGGGAGAAGCAGGGCTCCCAGCAGGTTTGAATGGTGATGAACCGGCGAGTCTGGGCGTGCTCCGGCTCCTCGGCAGCCGGCGGGGACGTGGGCCGGGCTTGGCACGGCGGCTTTTCTCTCCCCACCGTTCCTGGGACACGAGTGCCGGCATGGCACGGGCATGATGCTGGCACGGTGAGGGCACAGCGACATCCCGGGGTGGCAGGGTGGGAGCAGGGACAGGACCCCAGGGATCGCCAAGGTGCCACCCCCAGAACCCCGCGAGCCCCTCTCGCCCCACAGGGCCTGCCCATGGATGCCAGCAAGAAGGTGGATCTGAAGATCATCATCATCGGAGCTCTGGGGTAAGGAGCTGGCGGGCAGGGAAGCCCCCCGCGTGTGGTGGGTGCCCCCTGCCCACCCCAGAGCCTCACCAGTGCCCCTTTCCTCATCACCAGCGTGGGCAAGACCTCCCTGCTGCACCAGTACGTGCACAAGACGTTCTACGAGGATTACCGCACCACGCTGGGCGCCAGCATCCTCACCAAGGTCCTCGCCGTGGACAGCACCCCCCTGAAGCTGCAGGTGAGCGGCTGAGCTGGCACTGCCCCGGTGCCCACCCTGACCCCAGCTCTGTGTGTCCCACCCTGGCCTGCTGTGCCCAAATGGCACCAGGGTCACGAGGAGCACAGCCCGACTTTCAGAGACGACTTTCAGAGACAAATTTTCAGAACTGATTTTCAGAGCCTGATTTTCAAAGCCTGATTTTCAGACTCCAATTTTTACAGGTGATTTTCAGAGCCTGATTTTCAAAGCCTGATTTTCAGAGCCAATTTTCAGAGCCCGATTTTCAAAGCCTGATTTTCAGACTCCAATTTTTACAGGTGATTTTCAGAGCCTGATTTTCAGAGCCGATTTTCAGAGCCTGATTTTCAGAGCCGATTTTCAGAGCTGATTTTCAGAGCCTGATTTTCAAAGCCTGATTTTCAGACTCAAATTTTTAAAGGTGATTTTCAGAGCCTGATTTTCAAAGCCTGATTTTCAGAGCTGATTTTCAGAGCCTGATTTTCAGAGCCAATTTTCAGAGCTGATTTTCAGAGCTTGATTTCTAGAGTCTGATTTTCAGAGCCCAGATTTCAGAGCTGATATTAAGAGCGGATTTTCAGAGCCGATTTTCAGGGCCCAATTTTCAGAGCTGATTTTCAGACCTGATTTTTAGAGCCTGATTTTCAACATCCATGAACTGCACTGGAATCCCACAGGATTTCTGAGGACTCAGCTCCCCTTGAAGCTGCTCCTCTGGGCTGCAGCACCCACCCTGCTCCTGCCTTGTGCCCTTCTCTGCCCTAGATCTGGGACACAGGGGGACAGGAGCGATTCCGGTCCATGGTGTCGACCTTCTACAAAGGCTCCGACGGCTGCATGCTGGCCTTCGACGTGACAGACAGGGAGTCCTTTGAGGCCCTGGACAACTGGAGAGATGATTTCCTGGAGAAGGTCATTCCCAGGGAACACGATTTCCCCATGGTGGTGCTGGGGAACAAGATAGACCTCAGTGACCGGCAGGTAAGGGAGGAGGAGGGAGAGGAGGATGAGCAGTGGTGGAGTGTCGGAATCTGAGGTATTGATGACTCTGAGATTGTAAAAGTCTCTGTCTGTCAGCCCCCTGCCAAAGCAGAAGCCATCATTGGTCTGTGCTGGTTTCCAGGTTGTTTATTCTGTTGATCTCTCACATGTTCTGCTGCCCTGCCCAGCTCTGTCCTGCAGGGCAGCGTGTGGGGCTCTGCCCTCAGTGGGATGTGACAAACATTAAATACCAGAAACTCCCTGGGCTGCATTTACAAGAACGTGCCAATATCTGTCACCTCCGTTGGACAGTGTGTCCCCAGCCCGAACCAACAGAAAAATGCCAACACCACAGTGAGACATGGAGGGCGTGAAGAAGGAGAAAAAGGACAAGGCACACCCAATTTCCTCCATCTTGTCCCCTTTGGACCCCTCATCTAGAATCCTAAAATTTTACTTTTGCACCCGTGCCACACTTAATTATGACTTATATCAAACACTCAGAGATGGTAATTCACCCTGTAAGGTTGAAAACTCTTTTCCATGGCCAGAGATCACAGCCAGTGTCTCTGGGGGCTCTGTCCAGGGGGGTTCCTGACCCCTCCAGGGTCCCAGGACAGCCAGAGGGAAGCCCTGGATTCCCACAGTGAAGTCACCACCCCTGGAGGGATTTAAAACTTGTACAGATGTGGCACTTGGAGACGTGGTTTAGTGCTGGGTTAATGATTGGACTTGATGATCCTAAGGGTCTTTTCTAACCCAAACAATTCCATGATTGGGATGCTGTGGGGTCCTAATGGCTTTGTGGGCTGATCCTTCACCTCAGAACCAGCCTTTTTCTTATCCTCACATAAACCAGAGCTCCAGGCAAGGAGTTTATGGAGCACTCCTCCAGCACTCTGGGAGGGGATGAGAACATCCTCCTGCTGCTCTCTGGGGCACAGACTGTCCCCACCAGAGGCAGCAGGAATGACAACCTCGGGCGCTGCCAGCACCCCTCACCCCCTGGATGGGTGAGGAGGGTCCCATGTCCCATCCCTGAGCTGTGGCTCCACCCTGCTGTCCCTCAGGTGCCCAAGGAAACAGCCTCAGCCTGGTGCAAGGAGAAGGACATTCCGTATTTCGAGGTCAGTGCCAAGAACAACATCAACGTGGCCGAGGCTTTCGAGACCCTCGCGAAGCAGGCGCTGAGCACGGTGAGCACCCTCCAGCTCCGAGCTGTGCTGGGGGAGGATTTGGGGGAAAAACCGGGCTCAGCCAGGGCTGCTCTGACAGATCCTCCCGAGCGGAGCAGCTCCTGCTGCCACAGAGAGCCCCGGGGATGAGAAACGCGGAAATGTTTGATCCCAAACCAGCAGGAGCAGGAATTGCCACAGTGATGGGAACGCGGCGTGTGGCACCCACAGCGCGGCAGCACTGTCCTCTAGCGGCCGTGCCACGGGGACAGCGGTGTCCCCAAGCCCTGTGCCAGGTGTCCCCAAGCCCTGTGCCAGGTGGCTTTTGCCAGGGTTTTGCCAATAGTCACAACCCAGGGCTGATCCTTGGGGCCATCGGTGTCCCCAAGCCCTTTGCCAGGTGGCTTTTGCCCAGATTTTGCTGTTAGTCACAAGCCAGGGCTGATCCCTGGGGCCATCGGTGTCCCCAAGCCCTGTGCCAGGTGTCCCAAGCCCTGTGCCAGGTGTCCCCAAGCCCTGTGCCAGGTGTCCCAAGCCCTGTGCCAGGTGTCCCCAAGCCCTGTGCCAGGTGTCCCAAGCCCTGTGCCAGGTGTCCCAAGCCCTTTGCCAGGTGGCTTTTGCCCAAATTTTGCCATTAGTCACAAGCCAGGGCTGATCCACGGGGACATCAGTGTCCCCAAGCCCTGCACTTAGTGGTTTCTGCCTGGATTTTGCCATTAGTCACAAGCTAGGGCTGATCCATGGGGACACTGGTGTCCCCAAGCCCTGTGCCAGGTGTCCCCAAGCCCTGTGCCAGGTGGCTTTTGCCCAGATTTTGGCATTAGCCACCAGCCAGGGCTGATCCACAGGGACATCGGTGTCCCAAGCCCTTTGCCAGGTGGCTTTTGCCCAGATTTTGCTGTTAGTCACAAGTCAGGGCTGATCCAGGGGACATCGTTGTCCCCAAGCCCTATGCTACATGGCTTTTGCCCAGATTTTGGCGTTAGTCACAAGTCAGGGCTGATCCCTGGGGACATCAGTGTCCCCAAGCCCTGTGCCAGGTGTCCCCAAGCCCTGTGCCAGGTGGCTTTTGCCCAGATTTTGCTGTTAGCCACCAGCCAGGGCTGATCCATGGGACATTGGTGTCCCAAGCCCTGTGCTACATGGCTTTTGCCCAGATTTTGGCGTTAGTCACAAGTCAGGGCTGATCCCTGGGGACATCAGTGTCCCCAAGCCCTGTGCCAGGTGTCCCAAGCCCTGTGCCAGGCGGCTTTTGCCCAGGGCTGATCCGCTCAGGCTGCCTGGGGGCTGCGGTCACTCATCCTTTCCCTTCTCCGGTTCTTTTCCAGTACAAAGGGATTTTTGAGAGTTATTTAACCGACTCCATCAAGCTCACTCCCAACGACAAGCCCAAGCAGAGCTGCTGCTGACCCCGGCGCCGCTGGAGCCCGCCATGCCCACAGGGACTGGCCATGCCAGGGCACAGGACGGGCACCGCTGGGCACACCAGGGCCGGCTGCCTGCTCATCCAAGGATTTGCTGCTTCCCAGGGCTCTGGAGCTGCTCTCCCCATCGCCTCAGTGGCACGGTGGCACCCGAGCGGGCGATGTCCCCGCGGTGACGGTGCCAGGGGCGCGGGCAGTGCCCCCGACGCCTCTGCAGAGACCACGGCCTTGGCACCACGGGTCACCCGTTCCCAGAGCACAGCCTGGTGGTCCCGCGGCTCAGGGTGACACGGGCTGGCCTGGGGGGACAACTGGGGCTGGTGGCCTCGGCACAGGGACCAGGCAACTATTCCGTGCCTCAGTTTCCCCTCCTCTCATATCCCCCATCAAACACCTTCCCCCTCCCGCCTCACTGGGGAGGATTCTCAAAAAAGCTGTTTGTCAGGGGTATTCTGTTTTTTTTTTTAAAGGAAATTAAATATTTCATTTTTATTTATATTTATGTGTTGCAAAATGCTCCCCAGGTCCCGGAGCAGGAAGGTGGGGTGGGGGCCCCAGACTTTCCTCCCTGAGCCTGTTCAGCTTCTCAGGGCTGGGGGATGCATTTTGGGTTTGGCTTTTTTTACTATTATTATTATTATTATTATTATTATTATTATTATTATTATTATTATTATTATTATTTTCTGGTGCAAATTTTGTGCCGGGGAGAGAGGAGGTGTGCAGTGGCTGTGCAGAGGTGGCGTGGGTCGGTCCTTCTGTCAGCAGAGGGAGCTGAGGGCAGAGGTTTTTGAGTGTTTTTTTTTTTTTTTTTTGCTCTCCAGGCCATTTAATGTCTGTCTTGCCCTCAGTGTCCTCTCTTCCTCCTTGATTTTTTCCCCAGGTTTTGCATCATCTCCGAGCTTTGTTTTGGTGTCTTTTGCCCCTTTCCACTGCACCTCATTTGCTCCCAGACTATTTTTTTGTGTTCACTGCATGTCCAAATCTCCTGGATTTTTTTTTACGATTGACATTTCACTTGATCATACCTCATTTTCATAGTGTTACAGATCCATTCTTTTCACAAAATTCCAATGGGGATCAAAGGGGCAAGCTTTGGTCCACAGCCCTGCCCTCGCTGGCATGCCATGCCTTTTGCTGGCTTTGGTTTGGGCCGAGGTTATTGAAATTTTTTCTTCTTGCTTTGCAGGCCATTTCACATCTGTCTTGCCCTCAGTGTCCTCTCTTCCTCCTTGATTTTTCCCCAGGTTTTGCAGCAACTCTGAGCTTTGTTTTGGCATCTTTTGCCCCTTCCCACTACACCTCATTTGCTCCCAGACCATGTTCTTATGCTCACTGCATGTCTCAATTTCCCTGGTTTTGGGTTTTTTTTTCCTTTCAATGGTATTTCATTTGATCATATCTCATTTCCAGAGTCTTTGGCACTCAGATTCCCAGGGAGGTCAGCAGGGACCCCTCCTGCCATCCCTCCATCCCCCTCCAGCCCCCCGCACCCACTGCAGCGGTGCCGCAGCTTCCCGCAGGCTGCCCTGGCATCACCCGGGGCTGCCCGTGGGGACAGCACCCATGGGTGGCACTGCCAGGGGCTGGGGCTGGCAGGTGAGCTCAGGAAGGGTGAAAGCTGAGCGAGGGCTGGGCACGGGGGGCGTGGGGGCTGCAGAGCTGGAGCTGGAGAGAACGGAGAGTTCCCACCCTCGTCCTTACGCAACGCTTTGCCTGTTTATCTGGGCACTGGGCCGGGGAGAGGATTTGTCCCTTCCTATGAGGAGGAGAGGGGCATTAACTATTTCCTGCCCACCTTCTGGACGCCCTCTCCCCACCCTGTCCCTGCCCGGAGCCGCCCAGCATCTCCCGGTTGGTCCTGGCACCCGCCGGGGCTGTTGGGACGGCTCTGCCGGGCACTGGCCGTGCCAGCAGCGATGTTGTTTCTCATCACACCCTTCTCCCAGCAGCTCCCAGCGCTGGCAAACAGGAACCTGATCTGTTTTAGCCCAGCACGCAGCAGTTCGGACCGCCCGGGCTGAGCAGGTCACACAAATGCACCCAGGGGAGGGGATCCTCCCTGAGCCGGGGCTGGCAGCCCTGGCACAGCCCGGGGCTGCTGTGGGTGCTGCAGCCCGTGAGGGGAGGAGGTGGTGCCGGGTGGGAGCTGCAGGCTTGGCTCAGGGTCCGGCTGGATGCTCTGGACAGGGCTGGGGTCACACCTGGAGCTGCAGGCACAGCTCTCTGCAGAGCCCCCGGGCAGGCTCAGACTTTGTGCATCATTCCAGACGCGGGACTTGGGACTGTGAAGGATGCTGCAGCCTCGGGAGCTGGCAGGATCTCCGGTGGCATCACCACCGTGTAGAAATCCAACACAGCTCGCAGGGGTGCAGCACCGTGCTGGAGCCAGCTACTGCCCTCCAGCTTTTCCTCTCCCTCCATCCCTGCTGGCCAGGCAGCCCTGGGACAGCCAGGAGAGCGGGCAGGGTGGCACGGTGCCAGGCAGGATGCTGGCAGGAGCAGCCCGAGGTGCTAAACTGGTAACACTATCCCGCGGCCGAAACCCGATAATGGACAGGGGGAGATTTGCAACACGTGGGATTAACAAGGTCAGCTCAAGATTTTCTCAGGGTGAAAATCAAAGGGGAAAAATATTTGCCTTGTGTGACTCAGTGAGTTCCTGACAAGCCACCTGAGTTCCTGAGCTCACCCCGGCGGAGAGCCCGGCCTGTGGCCACTGCTGAGGAGCCAGACTGAGCCCTCCTGGCCACAGTTTAATATCCAGACACTTCCCAGCTGCTCTGCTGTCCCTACAGGCTTTCATTCCCAGCAAAAATCAGTAAAATCCCACCCTGGTGCTGGTCACCAAACACCAAGCCTCATGCAGAAGATCTGCCCTCAGTATTTGAGGAATTAGCACCCCACACTCACCCTAAATCCCCGACTCCCAGTTTGCTTCATTGTTCTGAGGTTCAACGACCCCTGAGAGCTCTTCACCAGCCCTCACCCCCCCTGCTCTGACAGCCCAGCCTGATGGAGCCTGCCCTGCTGAGCCCGGCTGGTTCCAGGGGGGTGGGAGAGGGTGGGTTTGCATCACAAATCCCCCTGCAGGGCTGGCAGAGAGTGGCTCCTCCGCTGCTCCTTCCCGAGACACATCCCAGGCACAGGCAGCAGTGCCCAAGAATGACAGAATCGATAATTCAGGTTGGAAAAGCCCTCTGAGATCATCAAGCCCACCATGAAATGATGTGCCTGAATGTCCACCTACCCCAGCCTGTGGCACCTGGAGATGGGTGGGATTAAAATCTTTTACTGAAATGTGAGGATTTAAATAAAGGCACTGGAAAATACCTTCAAAAGCTGCAAAAAGAATCAAAAACCACCAAGTTTTCCTGCTTGTAAGCAGAAGCCCCATTAACCTGGAGCTGGGACTGAGGGTAACGCAGTGGCTTCAGCCACTTCAAAGCTGACCTGATAAACGCCAGCGGTTCAAAGTTCCAGGTAAACTTTCAAAGGCGTCAGACGTGAAAAACAAAGCCAGGGCATCACGCAAACCTTATCTCTGTCCCGTGGTGCCACCGGCCGCAGGGCAGTAAACACCTCCGGAGGTGTCAGCACGGCCCCTGGGTCACCGGGGCCACTCCTGGTCGCTGTCACCCGGCAGCGACCGGCTCGGGGTGGTGGCCTGGCCTGTGGCACACTGCGATTTCTTTCCAAGAAAGCTCCTGGTGCTGCGAATTACCTGAAGGATTGCTGTGCCTTTCCTCAGTCGCCCCCGGAGTGAGGGGGTGGCACTGATGGGGTTGGTGACTGTTCCCCCAAGGTGTGACTGTCCCCCCAAGGTGTGACTGTCCCCACAAGGGACACACAATCAGCCCAGGTTTGAGGCACAGCTGTCCCCTCATCCTCAGCCCCGCTGCCCACCCAGCCACAGTAAATGTTGGTGCTCCTCCTTCCCCCCAGCCCACGGGAGCTGCTGTCCCGTGTCCCACCCCAGAGCACTCCCGCGTGTGGGGCTGTGTGGGGTCACAGGCTGTGCCTGGCCCCGGGGCTGGGACAGCGGGCTCTGGGGACACGGAGGGCTCCGAGCCAGCACGGGGGAGGACTAGGGGCTGTGGCAGTCCGGCAGCCAGCGCTGGGACATGCTGAAGTCAGCAGCCAGCCCGAGCCCCAGGATCAGCATCAGCGTCAGGATCGGGATCAGGATCGGGATCAGGATCAGGATTAGGATCAGGATCAGGATCAGGATCGGGATCAGGATTGGGATCAGGATTGAGATCAGGATTAGGATCAGGATCACGATCAGGATCAGGATCAGCATCAGCATCAATATCAGGATCAGGATCAGGATCTGGATCTGGACCAGGATCGGGATTGGGATCAGGATCAGGATTGAGATCGGGATCGGGATCTGGATCAGGATCTGGATCAGGATCAGGATCAGGATCAGCATTGGGATCAGGATTAGGATCAGGATCCGCATCAGCATCAGCATCAGGATCTGGATCTGGATCAGCATCAGGATCAGGATCAGCATTGGGATCAGGATTAGGATCAGGATCAGGATCCGCATCAGCATCAGGATCTGGATCAGGATCAGCATCGGGATCAGCATCAGGATCGGGATCAGGATCAGCATCAGGATCAGGATCGGGATCAGGATCAGGATCAGGATCTGGCCCTGCCAGCCTGGCATGGGGCTGCCCCACTGTCCCACTGCGTTCCTCTGGGTTTTGCAAAGCCCCACAGAGGTGCTGAGGGCTGTGGGAACAGGATCCCACCGTGGGACAGAGCCCGGAGCAGGAGCAGCTCCAAAAGCAGCCGGAGAAACTGCGAGGGGCTGGTTTGATCAGGATTTGATCCTGACTGGTTTGATCAGGTGGGATCCTGACTGGTTTGATCAGTTTGGGATCCTGACTGGTTTGATCAGGGTGGGATCCTGACTGGTTTGATCAGTTTGGGATCTGAACTGGTTTGATCAGGTGGATCCTGACTGGTTTGATCAGGTGGGATCCTGATTGGTTTGATCAGTTTGGGATCTGAACTGGTTTGATCAGGTGGATCCTGTCTGGTTTGATCAGGGTGGGACCCTGACTGCTTTGATCAGTTTGGGACCCTGACTGGTTTGATCAGGGTGGGACCCTGACTGGTTTGATCAGGTGGATCCTGATTGGTTTGATCAGGGTGGGACCCTGACTGCTTTGATCAGGATGGGATGGGATGGTCCCACGCCAAGGGCCGGGCAGCAGCTCCGCGGTGGCCGGGGCAGCACCGAGCAGGGCTCACACGGGAGGCTGTGGCCCTTGGCACAGGGCTGGGCACCCCCTTCCCATGGGAATTGCAGCGTGAGTTGGACCTGGCGAGCAGCAGCCGCCTCAGCCTCCTGCTCCTGCTGCCCGAGGAGGAGCTCACTGTCCAAATTGCCCAGATTTGGGTGTGAGGTAGGCTGGACTCTGTCCTGGGTGAACAAGCAGCTCCTCAGAGTGTGGACAGACACAAACAATGGTGATCTGCAGCTCCACTCGTGCTCAGCGCAGGGGAAATGTGGATTTGATCACTCTTGGTGACCATTTCCCTCTGTCCCAGGGTGAAAATGTGGGGAACAGAGAAATGTGGATTTGCCCAACCTGTGAACTCTTGGTGACCTCTTCCTGCTATTCCAGGATGAAAATGTGAGGAACACGGGGGAAATGTGGATTTGGCTCCTCTCACTGCCCTGGCTGAGCTCGCTCAGATCTGCGTGAGGCCATCAGTGATGAACAACACAGAGAATAGAAAATTTCAGTTTTTCCAAAGCTGCTGAATGGAGTTTCAAGATTAAATACTTCAAATTGTGTTATAAAGTTGATTCTGGCCCATTTTGGTATCACCAGCATCCCTGGGGATGGGGCTGCACCAGAGCAGAAGCCAGGGCAGCAGCAGAGCCTCCCTCAGGCCCTGGGTGAGGCTCAGGGTGGTGAATCCCTCTCCCACCAGGTTCCACCTGGACACTGCATCCCTCCGGCCCCAGATGCTTTATTTATCTTTAATTCCCTTTAACCAGCCACTCTTCCAGGGCAGGCTGGCACCTCAGCTGGCCCCTGGCCTCATGACAGGGCTGCAGCACCAACACTCCTAAAACTCCCCAAAAAGGCAAAGCAGGCAGCACTTTCATCTAAAATCTAAAATCTGCCTGCTGATCTCTCTGGCCAGAGACGACAGGGCCTCCTCCTGCTCCAGCTCCTCACGTCCAACACCTGAGCTCCTGGCAGGCATGACCTCAGAGCCCTGAACAATTTCAGATTTATTTCAGGGCTTATCTCCCTCCCATCGAAGCGTTTGGGCCTTAATGAGTTGCCCAAGGGCACACAGCAGCAGTGATGGGACCACAATGACTTTCCCCCAAGGAAAGCCTCACGTTCTCCTCCACACACCTTCCCAATTTTTTTTTTTTTTTTTGAGGGAAAATTCCTTTTTTTTTTTTCAGATTGGGAAACCTCCCTTCACAGGAATTCAATGGTTTAAGTGAAAAAGCCTCATTTGGGTTGACTCTGCTGGGTCAGAGTGGGCAGGAAGCCTTGAGGGGTGGGGGAGGCAGTGCCTGGAGCCAGCCCCCAGCCCGAATTCCAGGAGAATTGGATGCTCCACTGGCACCCCTTGGCTTGGGGGCCCCCAACACTTCAGGGCTGCTCCAAGGGTAGGAATTTTTGATGCTGGGGCTGCTCCCACCCAGCCCCAGGAGCTGCTCGTGGCCCTAGGCCTCGGGCAGACCTTGCTGAGCAGATTTGGAGCTCCCCAGATAGCTTACACCTATTTTACAAATAAGATAAGAGCCCTTGCTCAAGGTGACCTGAGGGTTGTCCAGAGAGCAGGGGCCAGTCCCGGGTGAGGGCACACTGCCCAGGTGTGTGCCAGGTGCTCTCTGCGGGCTGGGCAGTGTTTTTTGGAGGTGGAGATCCTTGTGGTGCTCCAGAGAGGAATCTGGGTCGGTGGGGTTGGCTCTGACCACCCAAACGTGCTCTGCTCCCCAAGCCAGGGTGTCTCACCCCACAAATCCTTCACTTTGGGGGTGTGCTGCAGCCCCGGGAGGAGCTCCCCAGTGCAGAACAGGCTGTGGCAGGGCTGACCCCACAGACACGCGCGGGTGACACGGTGCCAGCAGCGGGGTGGCCATTCCCTTGCCTCTGGAGATGTCCCCACAGGGCTGGGGCAGGCTGGAAAAGCCCTGAGGAGCTGTGACCCAGCAATTCCCTCAGAGATGAACCCCAAAACCCCAGAGCCTCTCCCAGCCCCGAGAGCTGAAGGGCCCCGAACGCCCCCGCTGAGCCACGGGGGCAGCTCGAACCTCCCGAAGCCTTCCTGCATTCCAGCCTTCATTTTGGTGCTGTAAATAATCCTGCTGCCTCCTCTGGAGCACGGTGTTCCTCATTCCTGCCCGGATCAGGCCGCTGTCCCCTGTGCCAGCCAATGACACCGAGCGGGGGTGGCAGTGCCAGCGGTCCCCTTTCAGGTGGCAGCCGTGGCTCCAGCCCTGGCACCACGGAGCCAGCGGGATGGTGGCATCCAGCCCGGGCCCTGCATTCCTGGGAGAGCAGGAAATGGTGATAACCAGCCCTGGGAATGGCAGAGCTCTGTGCAGTGCCCCTGGTGACACTGGCAGTGCCAGCCCCTGCCCACCCTCCCGACAGCTCGGAGCATCCTGCAGCTCTGGGCACGGCCATCGCCTGCTCCAGGAATGGTCACCTCATTCCTGTAGGAATTTGGCAGCCCAGATCTCTGCTTTCCCACCTGGCTGAGGGGTTTGAAATGCTCCTGAAGGGACAGACAGACAGGGAAGCAGGACACCCCGCCTGTGTAGGTGTCACAGCCTGAGCACGCGTCAGCCATGAGGAACAAGCCCCCAGCATCTCTCGGCCTGTCCAGCACCTCCCAGATCCTCATGGAAACCCCAGATTCCCTCCTCAAAGGCTGCCCCGCTCCACCTGCAGCATCTCCATCCCCAACCCCATGTCCTTCCCACACCTGGGCCTGCACAAGCCCTGTTTCCTCAGCAAAACCACCCAAAAACGAGGAGCAGATCTGGCTGCAGGGGTGGGGATGGGGATGGGAGGGAAGGATGGAGAAAGGAAGGCTCCTACAGGTGCCATCATCTCCCAGGAACCAGCTCCCTCTGCCCCAGGGCACGGCTGCCTGCCCCTGCTGCCCCCAGCCCCAGCCTCCCACTGAATTATTACCACTGAATTATTACCACTGAATTATGGCCCCGTTAAGTTCAACGTATCTGCTAAAATTAATCATCTGCAAATGAATCCACACATTCCAGCACATGGAATGCTGCTATCAGCCCAGGAGATAACCAGCTCAGCACTCTGCGCAGCCCAGGCTGACCTGGGGAGTCCCTGGGGTGTCTTTCCATGTCCCAGTGCTCCCCAGCTTCCCAAACACTCATCCATGCCTTGCACACCATCCTGGATGCTCTGGGGGTGGTCACGTCCTTGGGCCACACGTGGGCAGTTTGGTCAGAGCAGAAAGAGGCAGAATGGGCTGTATTTATAATTACTGAAAATGGAATTTGACCAGGACTGCACCTCCCACACCAGAAATGCCCCAGGACCATCGGTGGCTGCACAGGGCTGGGCTCTTTGCAGGGCAAGACTTCGTTTTATCCTGATCACACCCAGCAGGACTTTGGAATAGCAGCTCCTGCCACAGGCAGCAGGAAGCAAGAGGGAATCCATCCGTGCAGGAGGGACAGGGAGAGCATGAAGGCCTGGTGTCATTCCCTGTGGAAAAACCACCTCGCACATGGTTGAGAACTTCATTGGCTTTTGTGAGCACTGGGAGGACAAAAATCCATCGTGCTGGACTCCAGCCCAGCCAGCATCCCAGTCCAAACCCCAGCAAGTGCAGCACTGAGTCCCTTTGGGGTGGTTTTGTGTCCCAGAATGCCCAGACAGCACTTTCCTGCCTGTGCCAGGGGTCAGTGGCACTCCATGGTCCTGGCGTGGATCTTGCTGGGCCCTCCCCGTGCCTGGTGCACAGAGCAGCTCCGAGGATGAGCAGCACCAGCTGCTCCTGTTTCCCTCATGCTGGGAGCCAGCTTTGGATTGTTACCTTTTGTCTTTCTCCAGTGGAGCTTCGCTAGGAAAAATGCCCTTTACTCCTGGCAAAAGTCCCTTTTGGCACGAACACTCCAGCTAATTAACCCTGCACATTAGCCCTGGAAGTTAATTAGCATCATCTGGGATGCTGTTCCCCCTCTTTCCATGGTGCAGGATCCCTGTGGATGCTGGAGCTCTGCATTCCTGGGATTTGCTCTGTGGCAGGAGCCTTTGGGAACACTCGTGGGCTGCTCGTGCTGCCGTGCCACGCATTCCTGTCCCACAGGGCTCCGCTCCTATCAGGCTGTCCTGTAAGAAAACCCCACTCGACAGGAGTTATTAATGATATTTACAGGATAACTGTAACTCGGCGGTGATTACCTCTGTGGGTCAGATGGCAATGAATCAGCCCCCTTCCCTCGGGCACCCTCTGTGGGTGTTCCTCTGGCGTGCTCCACACACCATGATTGATCTCCACACGATGAGCTTTCTTGGCAGGAGCTGCTGATGCCTCGAGCGTGCACAAGGTACCAGGAATTTTTACTCTGGGGGTGAGCACAGCCCGCACCGCTGCCTTCCCCCTCTGCTCAGCCCAGCCCTGCGTTCCCTGCCCTTCTACCCCTCTCCCACTCCCTTTTCCCATCGTTTTCCAGCACATCCCGGTGGCTCCCGGAGGAGGGAGGGCAGCAGAGCCACACTGTGAACACCCCGTCCTTGGGGACAATGGGAACACGAGGGATCAGTTCCTCCACAACAAAAAACCCCCTGCAGCTCCCTTCTGGTGGCCAATTCCTTTGGGGACATGTCCCTGTCCCATTCCTCGTCCCATTCCGTGCTGATGTCCCTGTCCATCTCATCACCTGCAGTGTCCTGGCTGGTACCTGGCTCCTGCACTCTCAGATCCCTCTGGGAGGAGAGGAGAGGTGTACAGGAGCCTGGAGAAGAAAGAGAGGAGATCAGGATCTTGGAGAAGAGAGATCAGGATCCTGGACACGAGAAGAATCCAGGAGCCTGGAGAAGAGAGGAGTCCAGGAGCCTGGAGAGGAGTCCAAGAGTCTGGACATGAGAAGAGATTAGAATCCTGGAGAAGAGAGGACTCCAGGATCCTGGACACGAGAAGAATCCAGGAGCCTGGAGAAGAGAGGAGTCCAAGAGCCTGGACATGAGAGGAGATTAGGATCCTGGAGAAGACAGATTAGGATCCTGGACATGAGAAGTGTCTGGGAGCCTTGAAAAGAGAGGACTCCAGGATCCTGGAGATGAGAGATCAGAATCCTGGAAAGGAGAGAAGATTGGGATTTTGGAGAAGAGAGATCATGATCCTGGAGATGAGAGGAGTCCAGGATCCTGGAGAAGAGAGATCAGGATCATGGAGAAGAGAGATTAGGATCCTGGACATGAGAAGAGTCTGGGAGCCTGGAGAAGATAAGAGATCAGGGATCCTGGAGAAGAGAGGAGATCAGTGATCTTGGAGAAGAGAGGAGATCAGGGATCCTGAAGAAGAGACAGGATCGTGGAGAAGAGACGAGTCCAGGAGCCTGGAGAGGAGAGGAGATCAGGATCCTGGAGAAGAGCATCAGGATCCTGGCCCCAACTCAGCACAGTGGCGCTGCCATGGGTTGGACACGATGGCAGCACGGGATGAGCCGCGTCCCCCACTCTGAGCTGCCAGCTCCTCCGTCCCAGGAGCTTTTCCAGCTTCAAAATCCTCCTCCCCCAAAACCCTGGCAGCTCCCACGCCAGGAGATGGAGCAGCACCTCCGGGGCGGCTCCCGAGCTGCAGCTCCGGCCGGCCCCTCCCCGCACATCAGGGGCGTCGGGAGCGGACCCCGAGCGGAGCCGGCGGCCGGGCGTGGCTCCTGCGGGGCCGTGCCTGCGAGGCTGCCGGCGGACAGCGCATCCCCGAGCGCTCGCACGGCCCCAGCCCTGGGCAGGCAGCGGCGCTTCCCCTCTCTCCCCCGCTCCTCTCATCCCTTGGAACGTGGAAGTGAGAGAGGCTCCGCTCCCCGCCGCGGGGTCGGGCGCTGGCACAAAGCGCCCCATTGTCCATCCCGGGGGAGGGGGACGGGTCCGAGCTCCGAGGCCGGGCAGGCGCTGCCCAGCGCGGCGACAAGAGCATCTCCTGCCGCCCCCGGCCCGGGCAGCCTCGGGAGGGGCCGGAGACGGGAAAACGGGTTATTGTCACCCCGAGCACGGAGTCACCCGCAGAGGGGATCAAACGGCCCAGGCCGGAGCGGGAAGGGGCGGGGTGAGGGGGGGACATCCAAAAAAGCTCTTCTGCCTCTTCAGATCTCCCCTTATCTCGCCAGGCTATCTCCTGGGCTTAGCCCGGGTGTACCTGCTCAAGCCAATCAGGTGCCGAGCACAGCCCTCGGTCCCCTTGACTGGGGTGATTTATAAATGACTCACGGGCTGCTTGGAGCGCAGACCTCTGCACAGCTCCTGCCAGCACCTCTCCTGCCCCATCCGCACCCCCGCGCCATCGGCCGCTTCCCCGGGCGCAGGTACCTCCAACAATCGGGCTCTTTGTCTGGGTGGGCGTGGGGGGTTTACACTCCGCTTGCACAGCCACTGGGTGTGAGGCGCACTATTTGGAGAACTGCTACTTCTTTTTTTCTCTCTCTTTTTATTTTTTTTTTTTTTCCCTTTCCTTTTCCCCACTTCTCTTTTCCTCCCTTCTTTCGCCAAGGGGATTTACGGCGGCAGATTTACTCAGGAATTAGCAACACCAACGATCCAGCGGCTTGATTTATTGTGAAGAGAGAGGCTGGAAGAGCCAAATATGTGAATTAATTATTGCTAGAATAAATCCTGCCATCTTATCCTGCCTGGTTCCTGCTGAGATGTGCGGAGGGATTTGCCCGATATAGGACAGGCAACACTGATGAGAAACGCTCAGTTTCTGGACCCTTGTTATGATCAGAACTTTCTGTGCGTGGGACTGTGGAAAGCGGTCCCTGCCCTGAGGATGTTGCAGCCCCAACCGGGTGTTGCACATCCCGGGATAGAGGGGAGGGATGTGGAGCCCAGAGCCTGCAGGCAGTGGTTGGGAAGCAGTGGTTGGAAAGCACTGGCTGTGCACAGGAATCCAGCCCAGGAAAGGGGATTTGGCTGTGCGGGGCATCCTGTGCCCACAGTCAGGTTAGGAGGGAATTACAGAGCTGGGAATGAGGAGTGCTCCCAGACTGAGACCTGTCACACTGCAGGCAGGGTCTCCAGCTCCTCCCAGTGCCCTTTCAAGGGATGTTTAGGTCCAATTTGGGCAGGCTCCTTCATATATAAGCAAGAGGAAATATTCCCTCAGTCTTGCTCCATGGTTGAAAATTGCAGTTCCCACAGCTGGGATGCTTTCTGCTCTGACCTAAATAAATTTGTCCACACCTTATTTGTAAGCAGGCTGAAACCTGGAGCTGAGGACCTGTCCTTCTTTCCCTCTGAGATAAGTCCCTGCAGTGACATTTGTCCTGGTCACGCCGTGTGTCTGCCCCGGGTCAGAGATTCCCAGCACAGAAATGCTGTCCCATCCTCCACCTCCGGGACAGCATGGACGGGGTGACCCCAGAGGTGTTTTTCCTTCTCCAAGAGTGGATCCACAGGGGAGGGATCATGTGGAGGAGTGAGCTCTCAGCAGGCACCCCAGATCAGTGCTGGCAGGAGCTGCAGGAGCGCTGCAAACTTTGTAATTCCTCTGGATTTGCCTTGCCCACCTGCTCTTCAAAGGTCTGTGTCAGAGACAGGTGAAGAACAGAGATTGTGGCACAGAGGGACAACAAAGTCTCACTTCTTCCTTTAAAGCCCTTTCCAGTTCACTCCTGCCCATCCCAGCTGCCTTTTCCACGGGAAGGGGATGGAGACAACACTTCCAGGGACTGGGCTGAGATGCTGTTGGGGTCAGGCCCTGCCCTGCCACACTCTGCCAGGTGACAGCCCGGGGGTACAGCAGGGCAGGGAAGCTTTTGGGATGTCCATACAGACATAGATATTTGGGATGGATATCCCAAAGCAGCACCCCGGGCCATGTGCCCGATGCCTCGCCCCAGCCCAGCCCTTCCTTGCAGGGCTACGGTGCTGATGCAGCTCCAACAGCAACTGAGAGTTGGGGTGGGGTTGGGAAAAAGTGGGTAAATCAAACAAATCCCACGGAAAGTGGGTCCAACCTGGGCATTGCTCCTTGCTGTCAGTGCAGGGCAGATCCACCGTGCCCAAAGCGTTTTCTCCCTCACAACAAAGTGCAGGAGCCGAGCTGCTGAGTAGAAACATTTCACTTAATAAACACCCCGTGAGCCAAACACTTTGGCTTTACCCTCAGGAGCTGGCAGATGCCTGCAGATTTTATTCTTCTGGTTCCCGGGCACAGAGCTAGTTTGGTTAGAAACTCGTGTGAAGTGGTACATCAAACATTGGCACCGGCCCAGCAGCGGCAGAACAAGAGCTCTGCCCGCGGCCTGCGCTGGGCTGGGTCACTCACAGCGAGAAAAGGACCATCTGCCCCATGAAATACCTGATGAACACCCCAAATATTGCACCTGAGTGGAGAGAAAACGTTGGTTTAATGCCTGGTGTTGCGTGGTGAAGGTGCAGGAGTGGGAGAGTGGGCTGGGGGATCCTTGGGGACTGTCAAAGCCCACCCTAGGTCAGGAGTGGCTTTGTGTGGTGAAAAACTCCTCCAAGCCATGCTTCCCAAGAAAGGCTCAGCAGTCTCTGTTGTTGGGTCTCAAGGCAGTTTATTGCAAGTTATCTAAAAGATTTTCTTCTGGGGCTGCTGTGGTTTGCTCACAGCTCAGGCAGAGGCACACACACACCCTGACATCCTCTCTGACCCCGACTGCTGCTTCTCTCCCTGCCAGGGCTGCTGCTGTCTTTTATATGGTACATTACGTGTGACATGGTTACAGTTTTTCCCAATGCCTGTTACCTATATTAAATGGTGATTTTCTATCATTTATATGGTACATTACGTGTGACATGGTTACAGTTTTTCCCAATGCCTATTACCTATATTAAATGGTGATTTTCTACTCTAAACCAATCTGTGAGTGCCAACATCACCAAGAACATGGAGGTGAGGAAGGAGAAAGAGGGAGGACAGGGCAGGCCCAGATCCCAAATCCATCTTAAACCCTCTGACCCCCATGTACAAAACCAAAACCCCCCTGTACAGCACTCAAAAATTCTTCCCTCTACTTTGTGACTACTTCTACTCTAATATCTAAACTTTTGTGACTTCTTGTTCTTCCTGCAAGGTTGGTAACTCATTCCATGGCTCAAACCCAAAATCACAGCTGTTTCCAGCTGTGCCAGGGTCTCAAATGCTTCTGACCGGGGCCTGGAACCTCCAAAAATGTCTGAGGGATGTTTTGAGTTCCGACAGGGGATGAGGGGCAGCCCAGGGCAGTGGGATGGGAGGTGGGGGCTGGAGGGAAGCAGAGATGTCTCCTCCCGACCCTGCACACCCATCCCGTGCCTGCCCAAAATCTATCAGAGCCCGTTAGCACCTCCTTTCACCCCCTTCTCCCTCTGGCTCCTATTCCTCCAACCATCCCTGTGGTTCCTCCTGGAAAATGGACTCGAAAATGCAAAGTTTTGACTGAACTTTATGGATTCTGGCATTTTGCCTTTTCTGAAGCATGGATATTTTTCATAACTGATTTATATGCTCTTCTGGTGTCTTCCTCTTCTATTTCTAATGGGTAAAGGTTAAGGAAAGGTTAAACCCCAGGGACAAAGGTGTGTGGCCAGTGCATGGCATCAGCCCCCTGAATACAACCCCTGCTTCCCTGCCCCTGCCTCTTCCCCCTCCCCAGATTATTGAGAATTATTTTTTCCCCAAAATACTCATGCCAGAAATGTGGGACTGCAGATGTGCCTTTATCACTACCAGCTTTTCCTCCTGAATCAGTTCATTTGTAGGTGAAGCCTTTGACCATCCAGAGCCAAAGCCAAAACAAACCTAAATCAACCAAATTCTAAGCGTGAAAAAGAATTTGTGCCCAAATGGCCCAGCTGAAGACTCTGGGATCCCTTGGTAGTCAGTTCCTGGCATGGTCCATCAGCTGGACTCGGTCCTGGCATGTTCCCAATGCCAGGAAGTTGCAGGGAGTGACCGGGGAGTGCCAGTGCCCGATGGCAGAGGTGAATTATACAACATCTTCTGAAATACCTGAGCTGAGTGACAGCAGGAACCTCCTCCTCCTCAGGCAGAGGGGAGCGGGTGTGTGGCAGGAGGGTGAGGGAGAGTTCAGCCAGGGGGAGCGCCTGGCGCTGCAGAGCCTGGCACCGCCACATCTGGCACCGCCACATCTGGCACCGCCACATCTGGCACCAAGAGCAGCTCTCCGGGAGGAACTGGTGGCTTTCCCTGCTGACCTTGCAGGACCTGGGCCCTTTCCCTGCGCCGCCCCGGGGCTCCTGTGGCACCTGCAGCCGCAGCCAGGCGGGAGCTGAAGGCACCGGTCTGGGGGCACAGGAGTCAAGACCTTGTCCTGGTGTTGCAACCAAACCCTTGCACCTGTGCCTGTGCTCTCGCAGCAGGCCTGGGCTGGGGGAAAGGGGGGAGCTGCTTTTATGGCCCTTTCTTGGGCAATGGGGCCAGGAAGGGGTTTTGGAGGGAGATTCACACGGGATTGGGAAGAGCTTGGACCTCTGAACCCAGTCCCGAAGCAAACAGCACGGAGGGCTGGGTGTGCCTCGTGCAAGGGGGATGGAGAGGGGGCAGGCAAAGGAGGAAGTGTTATGTCCAGAGCGCTGATTTTTAATCCCTAAAATTAAGAAGCAGCTGGTTGAACGGGACATCCGTCCATCTATTTGGGCCCTTGTGTCACGCCTAAGGCAGGGATCAGATGGCTCTCCCACCAAATTTTGACTCATTCCTTGGACTGGAGCTCCTGTTCTGTGCCTACGTCAGCGCAGGAAAGTGGCTTTGTGCCAATGGCTCCTATCAACCCCAGCCAGGAACCTCAATGTGACTTTCCTCTTCCCAAGCACGGCTATCACCAGCACGGGGACAGCAGATAAGAGCTCAGTGAGTGCGTTTGCAGAATGAACTCTGGGAGAAAAGGTCCATGCCTGGCATGCACAGCCTGGCTGTTCCTGGCAGGGCTGGGATCAGCCAGGTCTGGACCGAGGGGACGCTCCTGACCTGCTGGGACAATGTTGGTCACCCACATCACGTTGCTGGAGCACAGCAGCTCTGCTCTCATGTGTTGTTTGCTCTGAGTATCACATCCCATTTGTGTACTCAGCGAGGTCAAATTTTGCATTTCTGAGCATCACCCACTGCAGGGATGGGCTGCCTGAAAACTCGTGAGCTCTTGGAGCTCTTCTCCCAGACTTTGTCCTTTATTTCCATGCTCAGACTGGAAGAGAGATCTTGAAAAACCTGGTCCCTGCAATGCAGCAGCTGACTGGCACTCGGCTCTCCCCTCCACACTCATGGAATTGCTCCGGGCTGCTGCCCCAGCTGCAGGGTTTAAACCAGCTCTGCAGCTTGCTCTGGGCTCATCTCACCAGCACCAGGCCAGCTGGATTTGCCTTTTGTCCAAGGAGCAGCCAGGCAGCTCCTCGTGCTCTTTAATGCCCAAATCTCAGAGGTTTAAGCTGCTGTTTGATCTGGGCAAGGCTGTGATAAGCCAAGTCAAGAACTTGACTCTGTCCGGGACGCTGA
The DNA here is from genome assembly GCF_050655825.1 of Lonchura striata. Taxonomy (NCBI): domain Eukaryota; kingdom Metazoa; phylum Chordata; class Aves; order Passeriformes; family Estrildidae; genus Lonchura; species Lonchura striata. Next base: position 6,636,396 of record NC_140728.1, on the reverse strand, counting down.
CATCACGAGCCTGTTTGTTTAAGATGGAATTTAATCATGGGGATATTTTCCCCTCTATACCTGCTCTGTTTATTATTTTTCCTGATTGCCAGCACTTTCACTCAGTGGGGGAATTTCATTAAAGAGCTGGGGTTTAATTGGCTGCTTGGGTCTGTCTGGTGGCAGGAGGGATGGAGATCAGAGACACCACCAGGACCTGGGGTGGGATTGTCAGCCCTCAGAAGCTGTTGCTGAGCGTGGACCTACAAAATATTCACCAAGGAGAACTGGAAATTCCGAGCAGAGCTGTGGGGCTGGGAGGAAGGCTGGGAACAGACGCAGGATCACAGGAAAAGTGGGAAAGCCATGTCTGTTTATCAGACAGGCTTTTGGCAGGAGGGACTGGGAAGAGCCCAGGACACTGGTTAGCGCCATGATCCAAAGGCAAAGCTCGTCCTTGCTCTTAGAGGGGAACCTGCAGGGGAAAAGGAACAGCAGGGATGCCCTGCAGAGGGCACAGGATGGGGCACCCGACACTGCAGGAAGAGGGACGGGTCTCCCCTGTGCTCCAAAGCCGTGGGCTGGGGTCGCAGATCAGAGCTGGAATCACAAACACCCCGCGGCAGGGGCAGTTTTAGGGCAGGCTGCTCTCTCTGGCCGCTGTGATCTCTAAAGGAGCGGGGGTGATGACCTCCCTTTCTAGAGCCATTAGCCGCTATTTGCATAATGATTCTGTTGACCTAAATTCTCCCCAAAGTTTCGGCTCCCTGCATCATCCTTTCCTTCCTGCCCTGTCCTGCTACAATCCCCTCCTGTCCTCCACTCCGAGGCATCTCACCGGTCCTGTGGAAGGACATTTCGCCCATCCCGGTGTCCAGGTGTGCCCTGACTTTCAGCAGCACCCAGAGAGGGGAGGGGAGGCTCCGGCACATCCAGATCACTCCATTAACTCTCAGCAACCTGGATGCTGCTTCTCGATGCGTTCTCCTGCCTGAATCACCAGCTTTTCCCACCCCCTCTTCTCCTCCTGCGTTGGGCAATGACCCGCTTAGATACACGCCAAAACAGAAATAATTACCGAGATCCGCGGTGTGTATCCGACCACTTCCTCCCTCCCCTCCCCGCCCGGCCGCTTCGGGGTGATTCTCCCCTCTCCCCAGGCAGATCTGGGTAAAATCAGGGATGCCTGAAGTTCATCATCCCTCTGGTGAGACCCAGATACCGGGCAGGACTGGTCTGCCGGGATGTTTTGGCATCTTCATCACTGCCATGAGTTAGCAACAGTTATCTCCCCGAGCATCACTTCCTAGAGGAACCCGGGCACTCACCCACGGCCAGCGAGGATTGGGAAGGCTCTGGAATGCCGGGCAGGCTGGGCAGTGTGGCAGGAACACCTCGCAAGGGATCCAGCCCTCAATCCCGGTGCCGGCATCAACCAGGCTGCCAAAGCTTTGCCAACGCCGCGGATGGTGAAACCGAGCCATGGGAAAGGTCAAGTGCCTCGCCCGGGGCAAAAAGGCACTCCCGGAGCCGGGATGGGCACCCCTGGCCGCCTGCCGGGCGAGCCGGGCCGCTCGTTCATTAGCAGCGCTCATTAGCATCACGGCCGAAGAGCCGCGAAAGCGCCGGGCCGGGGAGCAGCAGCAGCCCCCGGAGCGGGGAGAAGCCACACCCGGTCCTGCCTCTGCCACGGGGAAACTATTTAGGGTGGAGGAGCTGGGGAGGGCTCCAGACGCTGGAGGTGTCCGTTCTCTTAGAGCGCAGGTGGGGCCGACTCCAGACACATTCTTGGCTTTGCTCTTGCTATTTATTTTTTTGTTTTGTTTTTGTTTTTTGGTTTTTTTTGGGGAAAAATCCAAATGCTCCAGAGATGAGCCAGGCCAGGCCTCGTTATGCCATCGAACGTCCTGCCTACTCTGTCAGCCTCTTCGACGAGGAGTTTGAGAAGAAAACCAGAACTTACCCCGTTGGGGAGAAACTGAGAAACCTTTTCAGGTAACAGGGAATGCAGTAGAATGTAAACCAGATTTAGTCAGGAACTGGGGGGGATAATTCAGACCTGGGAATACAGATCCCATTTTTATCCTGGGGAACTGTGATCTTCAGGGGTTTGATGGATGAAAGGTATGGGAGAAATGCAAATTGGGCTGAAAAAAATGAAATTGGTAGATGCACTGAGTGCATTTGGGATCTGGGGTCCTGTTTCCCAAGTTTTGTTTTTTTTTTAATAGTGGAAAAAGCACAATTGGTGATGTAGGGACATGTGGATTATTTTTTTTAAGCTTTCCAGCTGTGATTTCCTTTTCTCAGCTTTCTGTTTGAAACCAATACCACCTTAAAGAAAGGCTTATAATTATGTAAACAAAGGTTAATAACCCTGCTGATCATGTTCTTGGAAATTATCTCCACTCCTCAGGTAAAGGAAGGTTATAATAGAGAAAAGAGAAGGCTCAGAATGTGGTGAGGGAGAAAGGTTGAGACATTTCTAGAAAGATCATTCCTTACTTCCAGCTCATTCGTTTCCTCCCTTCTTTCATTTTCAAATTCTTCGCCTTTCAAATCTGCTTTCATTTTTTATCTCCCTTGTAGATGTTCCGCTTCCAGGTTCAAGCTCACCCTCTTCCACCTGTTCCCAATACTGACGTGGCTCCCCAAGTACAAAATCAAGGATTACATCCTGCCTGATGTGCTCGGCGGGATCAGTGCAGGCACAATCCAAGTGCCACAAGGTGAGAGTCCCTCCCTGCCTGTCCAAGAGGGAATCACGCTTTGCCAGCTGGAGTAAAGCCCTGCAGGTGATGCTGGTGCCCCATGGGGAGGGTTTTGTGTTTTACTGACGACCCCAAGCTCTCCCTCCAGCCCTGTATTTCCCTGCCTGTGCCCCTCGTGTTTTGCAGGGATGGCCTTCGCCCTCCTGGCCAATCTGCCTCCTGTCAACGGGCTCTACTCCTCCTTCTTCCCCCTGCTCACCTACTTCTTCCTCGGGGGCATCCATCAGATGGTGCCAGGTGAGGATTGCCTGCCCAGCACGGTGAAATGCTGGCTGGGAGTGCTGCTGTGTACCCCAGCACTGGGACATTTGTGCAGGATGTCCCCACAGTCACCCTGTGCCACCTCCCGTGGGGCTGGGGGTGCTGAGTGACTCCTTGAGTGTCGTAATCTGAGGTATTGATGATTCTGAGATTGTAAAAGTCTCTGTCTGTCAGCCCCCTGCCAAAGCAGAAGCCAGAATTGGTCTGTGCTGGTTTCCAGGTTGTTTATTCTGTTTATCTCTCACATGTTCTGCTGCCCTGCCCAGCTCTGTCCTGCAGGGCAGCGTGTGGGGCTCTGCCCTCAGTGGGATGTGACAAACATTCAATACCAGAAACTCCCTGGGCTGCATTTACAAGAACGTGCCAATATCTGTCACCTACGTTGGACAGTGTGTCCCCAGCCTGAACCAACAGAAAAATGCCAACACCACAGTGAGACATGGAGGGCATGAAGAAGGAGAAAAAGGACAAGGCACACCCAATTTCCTCCAGCTTGTCCCCTTTGGACCCCTCATCTAGAATCCTAAAATTTTACTTTTGCACCCATGCCACACTTAATTATGACTGATATCAAACCCTCAGAGCTGGTGATTTATCCTGTAAGATTGAAAACTCTTTTCCATGGGCAGAGATCACAGCCAGTGTCTCTGGGGGCTCTGTCCAGGGGGTTCCTGACCCCTGCCAGGGTCCCAGAGGGAAGCTCTGCATTCCCACAGTTGAGCACAGCCCCAGGAGCCTTCCTCTCCCCAGAGGGAGTTCCTGACCTCCCCGTGCTGCCTGCAGGAACTTTTGCTGTCATCAGCATCATTGTTGGCAACATCTGCAACGAGCTGGCTCCCGAGTCCAACTTCCAGGTCTTCAACCACACCACCAACGAGACCAGCGTGAACTCCACGGCCCTGGAGGCGGCCAGGCTGCAGATCTCTGCCACCCTGGCCTGCCTGACTGCTGTCATACAGGTGAGGCTCTGCAGTGTCCCCAACCCGCCCTGGAGCACAGGGGCTGGGGGCAGGTGCTCGGAGAGGCCCCGCTTCTGGGTGGATGATGCCTCTAAATTGAGATTTTTGGGGCATTCTTGGTCTTGGGGTGGAATTCTCTACGTGGACAATCCAAGAATGGCACTCTTAGCCGTGAGAATGGGTGGATGATGGATGAAAATAGAGATTTTTAGGGATTTTTTGGTCTTGGGGTGGAATTCTCTATTTGGACAATCCAAGAATGGCACTCTTAGCCCTGAGTGGGGGTGGATGATGACTCAAAATAGAGATTTTTTGGGGGATTTTTGGGGCATTTTTGGTCTTGGGGTGGAATTCTCTACGTGGATGATGACTCAAAATAGAGATTTTTTTTGGTCTTGGGGTGGAATTGTCTATGTGGACAATCTAAGAATTCCACTTTTAGCTCTGAGTGGGGGTGGATGATGCCTCAAAATTGGGATTTTTGGGGATTTTTTTGGTCTTGGGGTGGAATCCTCTACGTGGACAATCCAAGAATGGCACTCTTAGCCATGAGTATGGGTGGATGATGGATGAAAATAGAGATTTTGGGGGAGTTTTGGTCTTGGGGTGGAATTCTCTACGTGGACAATCCAAGAATAGCACTCTTAGCCATGAGTATGGGTGGATGATGCCTCAAAACAGAGATTTGTTTTTGGTCTTGGGGTGAAATTCTCTATGTGGACAATCCAAGAATGGCACTCTTAACTCTGAGTACAGGTGGATGATGGATCAAAACAGAGATTTTTGGGGATTTTGGGGCATTTTTGGTCTTGGGGTGGAATTCTCTATGTGGGCAGTCCAAGAATGACACACTTAGCCCAGAGCTGGGGTGAATAATGGATCAAAATAGAGATTTTTGGTCTTGTGGTGGAATTCTCTACATGGACAATCCAGGAATGGCACTCTTAGCCCTGTGTGGGGGTGGATAATGGATCAAAAATTGAGATTTTTTTTGGTCTTGGGGTGGAATTCTCTACATGGACAATCCAGGAATGGCACCCTTGGCCCTGCTGTCCCATCCCTACCCCGGCACAGCCCTGCTGCGCGTGGGCGAGCCGTGTGTGCTCTCCCCGAGCATCGCCCTGCCCCACGGGGGGCTGTCGCTGCTGTGACCACATCTCCTCTGTCCCACCCTAGCTGTGCCTGGGCTTCCTGCAGTTTGGCTTCGTGGCCATCTACCTGTCCGAGTCCTTCATCAGGGGCTTCATGACGGCGGCGGGGCTGCAGATCCTCATCTCCGTGCTCAAGTACGTCTTCGGCTTGACGGTCCCGTCTTACACCGGGCCCTTAGCTATCGTCTACGTAAGTGGGGGCTCTGCACAGCCACCTTCCTCCCCCCACGGCAGCACCGCCACCCCTGCCAGGGAAACGGGGCCCAGGAGAGCAGCAAAGGGCTGGGGGAAGGGGGATCCCTGCCCCAGCAGCGTGGTTGTGATGAGGAATAATGAAATGGGAGGAATAATGAAATGGGAGGAATAATGAAAAGGGATTGGGATCTAGGGGGGGGATATGAGCTGTGTTGCTTTGCAGCAGGAGTCTTGCAGAGTTGTTAGCAGCAGGAATGTTTCCTCAGAGCAGGTTTGGCCGTTCCTGTGGGGTTTCCTGTGCGTTGCATGGATGCATCCTGTGCTGATGCAGCCAGAGCTGTATTAAATCACCAGCACAGGCCCATGGCTGGGGGCTGATCCCTCAGTTTTTAGCACTGCTCATGTCTCAGGGTGTTGATTGTGGTAGAAGTGTTGTCCATTGTTCTGTCCATGTTGTCCAGAGTGTCTGGCTCGCCGTGACCCCTTCTCCCCTTGTCTCCCCTTCAGACGTTCATTGACATTTGTAAGGGTCTGCCCCAAACCAACCTGGCCTCCCTGGTCTACGCCTTGGTCAGCGCTGCTCTCCTGATCGTCGTCAAGGAGCTCAACCTCAAGTACATGAAGAAGATCCGGGTGCCCATCCCGATGGAGATCATCATTGTAAGTGACCCCTGGGCTGTCCCTGGGAGCCTCCCCTGGCCTCACAGCCCTGACACTGCTGCTCTCAGCAGGGCCACCACGCAGAGCATCTGCACAGTGAGTGTGACACAGCCCCCACATGGTCTGGGGTCAGGAATGGGGCCAGCCCCAAGCTCATCCCTGCACTGCATCCTGGTGATGCTGAGGGTGAAGAGAATAACCCCTGCTGGGGCTGTCCTCGCCTTCCCCAGTCCAAACTTGGTGCTGGTTTTGCTCTGTCAGCTTTGGGAGCGTGGCAGGGTTGATGCTGTGAGCCAGCCCAGCTCTTCCTGCTCACAGCTCTTCTCTCCCTGTCCTTGCAGGTGATCGTGGCCACCGCAATCTCCGGCAGCTTCAGCATGCCCAGCAAGTATGGCATGCCAATAGTGGGGAAGCTCAGCATGGGGTAAGTGCTTCTGCAGGTCTGATTCACCTTCCAGACAGTTTTCCTTCCTCCTCCTCCTCCTCCAGCTTGGAAAACACCTCATTCTTCCCTGTAATCCCAGAGTCCCCTTCCCGGAGTGTCAGCGTGCCCTGTGACACAACCACCCCCATCCTCAGGAGTGTGGGCAGGGGCTGTGTCACTCCTGAACCCTCCAGCTCCTCACCAACCCCCCAGCCCCCCAGCCAGTGCTGCCACAGCTTCTCACCTGTGCTCTGAGTGCAGGTTCCCAGAGCCCACCCTGCCCCTGGTCAGCAAGTGGAAGGACATGGTGGGCACGGCTTTCTCGCTTGCCATCGTGGGCTACGTGATCAACCTGGCCATGGGGAGGACCCTGGCAGCCAAGCATGGCTACGACGTGGACCCCAACCAGGTATTGCTGGGGCTGGGGCAGCCAGGGGCTGCTGCCTTTGCTCTCAGGCGTGAAGGGAAGAGCTCAGACGTGCTGCTCCCAAGGAGGCTCCGTGGCTTTGTGCCATGTGGGGGGGAAAAGGACACGGCACAGCTCTGTCCTGTGGGCTGGAGAGAGGCTGGAAGAGGGAAAGGAGCTTTAGGCTGGGCTCTCTCTGCCTTGCTCCCCCTCCAGGCTCAGCGTTTTGGCAGCTTGCTGAAGCACGGGGAGGTGCGTGCGCTTCTCAGGGAGCAGAGAAAGACCTGGATTCCTGGTGTGTCACCTAGATACTCTGGGAGGCAGGACATTAAATAATCCTCTTTTGTCATCCCTGGCACAGTGGCAGCTTTCAACAGCAGCCACACATACCACATGGAGCCCTGCCCTGAGTGTGTCAACAGATGACAGCGTGTTTATGTGGAATTGTGCTTCCAGGTTTCCCTGCTACACCAGGTTCTATCCCAGATCTTACTGGGAGGAAAGAGTCTGGGATGCACTGCAGGGAACCCAGAGCCTGCCCTGGCCACATAAACCAGCCTCAGGCCCCTTCCTCTTGCCATGTGCCAGCAGGAAGGGCATCTGTCCTTTCTGATGGGCATTCTCCACACCTCCACAGGAAATGCTGGCCCTGGGCTGCAGCAACTTCTTTGGATCCTTCTTCAAAATCCACGTGATCTGCTGCGCTCTCTCTGTCACCCTCGCCGTGGATGGGGCAGGAGCGAAATCCCAAGTTAGTTCCTCCTCCTCCTCCTCTCTTCCTCCTCTCTCCATTCCCCCTGGATCACAAAGTGCTGCAGCTGCCACATGTTGCCAGCCTGACTGAGCAGCTCTGGAGAAGTTTCACACCCAAGTACTTCAGGCTGCTGCTGTTAAAGCAGAATTTTCTCCCTCCCCAAGCCCGTTTTGGTCCCTGATTTAGTTCTCTGGGTTGGGCACAGAAGCAGAGCTCTGCAGTCCCACTCTGGATCCCTGGACCAGTGAGGGAATTTTGGGGTTATCTGTGAGATCTGCAAACCCCTGCCTGTTTTCAGAGGCAAACATCCTCTCCCATAAAATCCTGCAGTGCCCAGTTGTGCCCCTGACTACACCCAGGGGAGCTGTGGGAAGCCTGATGTTTGCAGAATGATTTGCTTCCCTCTTTGCAGGTGGCGAGTTTCTTTGTGGCTCTGGTGGTCATGGTGACAATGCTGTCCCTGGGAATCTACCTGGAGCCTCTTCCAAAGGTAACACAAACATCTGTGCAGGCAGAGCCATTGCAACACCCGCTCACCACACCCAAACACAGCCCCGCTCCAAAAAACCCCGATGCAAAAAGCAGCATGGGACAGCTTGTTCCTGGCCTGGGCACCTGTCTGGAATCACAAAATCACACAATTCCAGGCTGGTTTGGCTTGGAAAGGACCTTAAGCTTCATCCCTGCCATGGGCAGTGACACCTTTCACTGTTGCTCCAAGCTGGCCTTGGGCAGGGATGGGGCAGCCACAGTTTCTCTGAGCAAATGTAAGTGTAAATTATGAATTATAAATTGTTATTAAATATGAAATTATAATGTAAATGATAATGAAAGAATCATCCAAATGACCCTGCTCAGATCCAAGTGAGATCACCCTTGTGATGGGGGTGGCCCAAGGCAGGCAGATGGTGCAGAAAAGCATCCACTGCCAAACGTGGCACATCCAGGTGCTGGCTGACACCATTCCCTGTCCTCCACAGTCCGTGCTGGGAGCCCTCATCGCTGTCAACCTGAAAAACTCCCTCAAGCAGCTGGCTGACCCCTTCTACCTGTGGAAGAAGAGCAAGCTGGACTGCGTGAGTGCCTGGGGTGGCAGGAGGCATCACCTGGCCGGGGCAGCGTGAGCAGGACAGACCCCAGGAAAGTCCTTTGTGAGGTTTTGGGGTTATGAGTCCCTTGCAGGAGGTGGGTTTGGCTCTCTTGGTGAGATGGTGCTGCCTGTCCTGCCCAGCTGAGCACGCTGCTGCTCAGAGCACATAAGAGCCTGAACTCTTACCTGCTGTGTTTAAATGCCAATCAAGTGCGGAGCCTGTTTGCCCAGAACTAGCCAAACCGGCCCTGCTCAATATCTGGGAGTCATGACTTAAAAACTCACACAATGGCCCTCCAGGCTGAGGAGAGCCCTTCAGAGTGATAAGGACTCCAGGCACTGGTTGATGTATAAACCCAGGCAGGGGGTGGCGGGGGAGTGAGAGCGGAATTTGGAAATGTCTGACATAAAAAGACAGTGTTTGAACAGGACTCCCACGGCTGAGTGCCGTGTGTGGACACGGAGCCAATATCCTGTCAGGGCCCGACAAACCCCCTGATCGGGGCAATCAGGGGTCCAGAGGGGCTGGCCCCAGCCATGAGGAGCTTTCCCAAAATCCTGCTCATACAAGTGCTGGAGAAGAGCTGGGTTATCAATTTGGGCACATCTCTGAATGGGTTCTGCTGCTGTGGGGTGAGAGGGGAGGTCTGTGGGCTCCGGCAGCTCAGCTGCTGCCCCTTTACCAGAGCACAGATGGACCCCACAGGCTTCAGAGACCCCAAAAACCTGGGCAGACCCCTGAGCGTGGACTGAGTGGAGATGGATGGTGCTGCCTGAGGAACACCCTGGCAGATGCCAATGGAGTGAACGGGATTCCCCTGACCTTAATCTCCTTGGAATTTGAACTGGATTCGGTGTCCTGTCCCAAAATGGGGTGCACCATTACTGGGTGATGTCAGATCATTGGTGTTCATCGCCTTAATGCCAGCTTGTTTCAGGACAGCGAATTCCAGCCAATTCTAATGAAGCCTGGATGGATGGATGGATGGATGGATGGATGGATGGATGGATGGATGGATGGATGGATGGAAGCTCTTCCTTGCTATTTATGCACAAAATGAATATAAATTAAGATATTGAAGTCATCAAAGTTACCCTTATTCATCCAAGGTCAGAGTTAGTTTTTATTAATTTTCAGGATGGGATTAAAACAACCTGATAATGATTTTCAGAGGGGATGTTTAAATGCAGGGCAGGACTGATCTCATATGGAGCGAGATGCTTGAGTGCTAACACGTAAAAATGACAAATGGCAGAGCTGTGAGCTGGAGTGGGGCAGGTTTTGGTCTCCTCTGTCACACCTGCTATTGAATCCTCTCTGTGTTCAGGCCATTTCTAGCAGGTGCTCAGGCAGGTTTCAGAGAGATGATTTCTGATTTTCTTCTGAACTGCTCTGATGGACAGCAGGAGCTGCTCAGGGCTGGAGCAGGGAGCAGCAGATGCTGGGATCTGCTTCCTGACAAGCCAAGGCTGATCATTTTTGGGTGGAAGGCACGGGGAGGGCGCTGGAGCAGCCGTGGAGAAATGCCCCAGCTGCTTTTATGGCTGACAGGAAACTGGGGCTCCTGGCAACCTTCCCAGCAAGGACGGCTCACTCTAAACCATGCAGCACCTGCAGCACTGGAACAGCTGCAGAAGTCAGGGTTTGGCCTATTCATGTTGAGCTGGGAGGGTTTGAGAGTCCAGGATAGCAGCACAGAGACATTTCCCCGTCCATTTTTTCCCCATGCATTTTTTCCCCATCCATTTTTTCCCATCCGCCTTTTCCCCCATCTACTTTCTTCTATCCATTTTTTATCTGTTTTTTCCCCATCTGTCCATTTTTTCCCCATCTGTCTGTTTTTTCCCCATCCATCCATTTCTTCCCCATCCATCCATTTTTTTCCCCGTCCATCAATTTTTTATCCATTTTTTCCCCCATCTGTCCGTTTTTCCCCCATCCATTTTTTCCCCCATCCATCCATTTTTTTTCCCCATCCATCCATTTTTTTCCCCCATCCATCTATTTTTTATCCATTTTTTCCCCCATCTGTCCATTTTTTCCCCCATCCGTCCATTTTTCCCCCCCATCCATCCATTTTTTATCCATTTTTTCCCCGATCCGTCCATTTTTTCCCCGATCCATCCATTTTTTCCCCGATCCATCCATTTTTTCCCCATCCATCCATTTTTTCCCCATCCATCCATCCATTTTCCCCATCCATCCATCCATTTTCCCCATCCATCCGTCCATTTCCCCCCATCCATCCATCCATCCATCCGTTTTTTCCCCCATCCATCCATTATTCCCCTATCCATCCATTTGTTCCCCCATCCATCCATCCATTTTTCCCCCATCCATTTCCACCCATGCCCCCATGGTTCAGCTCTCCTCTCCCTTCTCTCCCTGCAGCTGGTCTGGCTCGTGAGCTTCCTCTCCGCTTTCTTCCTCAGCCTCCCCTACGGCGTGGCGGTGGGCGTGGGATTCTCCGTGCTCGTCGTGGTTTTCCACACGCAGTTGTGAGTACCTGCTGGCCCCAGGAGCCACGGGAGATCTCCCAGGGGCAGAAGGAGGGACGGGTGATTTTTCAGGAGCGACCTCTGGCCCGTGGAAGGCGCGGCGGGAGCCCCGGGGAGTGCAGGTGTCCTGCCCGGAATGTGCAAACAGGAATGGCAGGCGCCGATTTACTGCCTGCATTCCCGCTCCCGTGCACATCCCAGGGCAAGGGGGAGCCTCGAGGTATTTGCTTCACCCCACACAGTTCCCAGCTCATAAAAAGAGCGAGTCCTGTCTGCCTGCAGGGCCCTGGCGTGAGGGCTTCTCACCACTTTAAATCCATCACTTTTAATCTTTCTTAATTTCCCAATCCGGCATCTCAAAATAGTGACTCTTTTTTTTTGCCCTGTAGACTCTGCAGGGGTGAAATGTAAGAGTTTTCACACAGCAAATGTTCAAATCCTGGGATGGAACATGAAGCAAAAGCAGTTTTCCTTCCCCTAATGCTGATCCCTTCTTTTCTGCAGCCGCAACGGCTCTGCCCTGGGCCAGGTGACTTCCACTGACATCTACAAGAACCCCAAAACCTACAACAAGGTGAGCTGCAGATAAAACATCCTCAGAGAAAATGCTGTTCTTTGCCGTTGGTGCCCAGGCTTGCTCTGAGCTCCTGTCTCTGGTGCAGGTCCATGAAGTTAATGGGATTAAAATTGTCACCTACTGCTCGCCGCTGTATTTTGCCAACTCGGAGATATTCCGGGAGAAAATTATAGCCAAGGTGAGCAATTCCTTAACAAATCCCTGCCTGAAGCCAGTCCCAAACCGCCCTTGCTCTCTCCTGTGTTGCTACATGGGGATAATTAAGCTGTGGATGATCATGAATCATGGTCACCTCCACTCTCTGCTCCTCAATCTTCCTCTCCCTGATACTCAGGGCTGTTGGCAGAGCTCATTTTAGAGGTTGTGCCCAAATCCTGGCAGGTTCCTCCTCCAAGCTCTGCAAAAACAGGGACATCCTTCTATTCCAAGTCTCTCCCTGCATGTGCAGGTTCCCCAAGTTCCAGGAGATGTTCGGATGCCATCAGGATCACCCCACTCCAGTACCCAGCTGGTGCCCCAGGCTGGGAAATGCCAGGAAGGAACAGCAGCTCTTGACTCTTGGAACAGACTTTTTAAGGAAAAAAATCTCTCTTTCCCACAGACAGGGGTGGATCCTGGCAAGGTGTACTTGGCCAGGAGGAAATTTGTGAAACAGCAGGGGAAGGGCACAGCACAACCACCAGCAAAGCTCCTAAAATTCCTGCTGAAGGAGAACAAGGTAACTCAGCTCCTGAGTTCCCAAAAAGGTCCCTCTGTCCATGGGAATGACCCCAGGTCCCCATCAAAGAGCTCCTCTTGACATGGGATTTCCTGCAGTTTTCTCCTGGCCACATTTCCCACTTCTCATCCCCTTTCCTCCCCACCTTCATCTCCATTCCTCCCCAAACCTGAAGGTGCAGGAGAATTGGGAATGGCTGGGATTCTGGAGAGGAGGCTGGAATGGGAACATGGGGAAAAATCTGCAGAAACCAGGCAACATTGGCCTCTTTCTCTGGGGCTGTGTCAGCAGTTCAGCCCCAAGGTGCCCCTTCAAAGCCCATTTCTCAGTCACCCCAGCCCCATTTCCTTTGCAATGCTGAGCAGTTGATTTTGAAATAAATGATTCATGTAAATTATCCTGACTAAATGCAGCCCCAAGGGACAGCCAGGCTGGAGTTAGTCCAGACTCAAACCCTTCATGTCAGTGGGTAGAGGTGCAGTCACCTGCCAGGACCCCACCTGTGCCCTGCCTGACTCTGCCTCTCCGCCCTGCCGCAGACCTTGTCTTTGCAAGAGCTCCAGAAGGACTTTGAGAGTGCTTCTCCAACAGACACCAACAACAACCAGACCACTGCTAACGGTGCCAGCATCTCCTACATCACATTCCGTCCTCCTGCCCCCGGGGCTGGCCCAGGGCAGAGCCCCGGGGAGCTGGGCAGCAGCACCACCCTGCAGGGCAGCAGCGACCCTGTGCTGACAGCCCCGCCCTACATCAGCTTCCACACCATCATCCTGGACATGAGTGGGGTGTGTTTTGTGGACCTGATGGGCACAAAAGCGCTGAGCAAGGTGAGTTCTGTGCTGCCAACACAGCTGGGTGTTGGAATCTGAGGGATTGATGATTCTGAGATTGTAAAAGTCTCTGTCTGTCAGCCCCCTGCCAAAGCAGAAGCCAGAATTGGTCTGTGCTGGTTTCCAGGTTGTTTATTCTGTTTATCTCTCACATGTTCTGCTGCCCTGCCCAGCTCTGTCCTGCAGGGCAGCGTGTGGGGCTCTGCCCTCAGTGGGATGTGACAAACATTAAATACCAGAAACTCCCTGGGCTGCATTTACAAGAACGTGCCAATATCTGTCACCTACGTTGGACAGTGTGTGCCCAGCCTGAACCAACAGAAAAATGCCAACACCACAGTGAGACATGGAGGGCATGAAGAAGGAGAAAAAGGACAAGGCACACCCAATTTCCTCCATCTTGTCCCCTTTGGACCCCTCATCTAGAATCCTAAAATTTTACTTTTGCACCTGTGCCACACTTAATTATGACTTATATCAAACACTCAGAGCTGGTAATTGATCCTGTAAGATTGAAAACTTTTCCATGGACAGAGATCCCAGCCAGTGTCTCTGGGGGCTCTGTCCAGGGGGGTTCCTGACCCCTGCCAGGGTCCCAGGGCAGCCAGGACAGCCAGAGGGAACGCTGCATTCCCAGAGCCAGGCAGCAGGGACCTTCTGCTCTCTTACACAAAAGTGTTTATGTGCCTCAGTGCACAGAGTCACAGAACCACCAGGTTGGGAGAGATCTGAAAGATCATCGAGTCAACCCAGCCCCAACACCTCAACTCCACCCTGGCACCCAGAGCCACAGCCAGGCTTTGTTAAACACACCCAGGGATGGGGACTGCACCACCTCCCCAGGCAGAACATTCCAGAACTTTATCACCTTTCTGTAAAAACTTTTTCCTGATATCCAAGCTAAATTTCCCTTGGTGCAGCTGAGGCTGTGTGCTCTGGTTCTGTCAGCTCCTGGAGAAGGAGCCCAGCCCCAGCTGGGCACAGGCACCTTTCAGGAGCTGTGCAGAGTGACAAGGTCACCCCTGAGTCTCCTTTTCTCCAGGCTGAGCACCCCCAGCTCCCTCTCAGTGCTTCCTCACAGGGCTTGTGTTCCAATTGTGTGGCTTTTCCTCTTCTGCATCTGTGATTTTCTCCTTCAGCCCCAAAGCTGAAAGAAGTCTTTATGCATAAGCACAAAGCTGGAGCAGCAGTGTTTTTAATCCTCTCTCTCCCATCTCATCCCTTCCAGTTGTGTTCCAGTTACCAGAAGATTGGGATTAAAGTGTTCTTGGCAAACGTGCAAGGTAGGAACCCCAAATAATACATTTCCATGGGATCTACCCCCATTTCTGAGCTTCTGACAAACAGCAGATCCTTTTCTGTTCTTTATTCAAACTGTAAGATGTCAGTCCTTTGCTGGACCAGGCCACAACAGATTAAAAAAAAAACAGAAGAAAGGAAAGAGAATCACTGTTGTCTGTGTGTGAAATCAGTGCTTTCATTTGGGAAGTGGTAAAGCTGTACATCTCCACACTCAGCATGCAGGGAAACAGATCCCCACACTCATTTCTGCTGCAAACCTGCTTCTTCTGAGCCTTGCCTTAGCTCAGAGGACCCCAGCAGGCACAGAATCCCTCCTCTGCTTTCCTCCTCGTTCAGCTGTCTCCTTTCTCCAGCCCAGGTGTACAATGACATCAGCACAGGGGGAGTGTTTGAGGAAGGAGGCCTGGACCGAAGCCACATCTTCCTGACCATCCACGATGCTGTTTTGTTTGCACTGGCCAGTATCAGAGAATTTGTCCACCCGCCCATCTTGGAAGAGGTAAATTTGCTCCCCAGCCCACAGGATT
Source organism: Lonchura striata (assembly GCF_050655825.1). Taxonomy (NCBI): domain Eukaryota; kingdom Metazoa; phylum Chordata; class Aves; order Passeriformes; family Estrildidae; genus Lonchura; species Lonchura striata. The sequence goes on along the minus strand of NC_140728.1, from coordinate 6,621,290 downwards.
CTCCTGTTTGCCTTCCAGGCTGCGTCAGCACAATGGAAAAATAACAAATTGCTACTGCAAAGCTTCATGTTTATCTCAGGTGGTAAAGGCCTAAATCCAGCAAATTATTTAATATTCCAGCTGTTGTGTACGGGCCCAGCACCTTGGGATGGAATGGATTTCCATGGGAATTCAGAAGTGTCAAAGCTTTACACAAACCCTTGGCTGAGAGATGAGTGCTGTGCCAGCCCGGAGGAGCCAGGAGAGCTGTTCCAGCACTGTGCCCTCAGTCTGGTGCTGGTTGGAACAGGCAAAGGCAGAATTTGGCCCCCAGTAATGAAGAAATGAAGGCAAAGCTCGTGCAGCTGGAACAGCATCCATGAGTGCTCCATTGGTGGGAGAACAGGAGGAATCCGAGGCAGGGTTGTGGCCCATGCTGGTGGCACAGTGTCAGACAGGCTCTGTCCCCAAACAGGGCTGCTTTATTGTGTGCCAGCTGGAGCTGACACCAGTAGTTATCTCCCCTGGAGGAGTTAAGGTATCTCCTATCAAACCAGAGCGATAGGCAAGCGCAGATAAACACCTGGAGCAGGGCTCCTCCTGTGCCCCTTCTCCTGGGCAGCTCCCTTGGAGCATGGGTCACCCTTTAGGCCTGGCTTAGTCATTGTTGTCACTCCTTTTGACCCTGCACTCTGCTAATTTGTGCTCTCAACTCTTCCCTGCACAGAGGCCGACCCAGACAGAGCTCTCCATGTATGACGAGTCTGTGGATGAGGGCAGTGCAGAGTACAAGAACCTGGAGGAGGTGAGTTGTAGTGCCAGAGGTCACTGCAGCTGCGGCTGTGAGGCAGAAATCAGAACTTCTAATTGGGATTGATTAGATACCAATGGGCTGGGATGGGAATTCATTTGGATTAGATGGGAAATCATCTGGAAGTAACTGCAGTGCTTCAGAAAGTTAATTGCAAATATAATTTTAAATCCCTGTCATGAGGAGCTCTGGGAGGAGCTGGGTGAGGAGCAGGCAGGGCATCCCACAGAGGAGCCACACAGCTCAGGGTCAGCCAGACCTGTGGTCTCACACACTGGGGTGAACTTGGAGAAGCAAGCCTGGTTCATGCCCAGAGGAGTCATCAGTGAAGATTTTCAGCACAGGCTTTGTCGTTGCTGCAGCAATTTGCACCCACATGTGGGTGTTGGCAGGAGATCCCCTCCAGGGCTGCCCTTCCCCGTGCTGTCCATGCCCAGCTGGAAGCATGGAGAAAGGCTGGAGCTCCTGGGGGTGTTTGTGTGCCAACGACACCCAGCTGTGTCACTCTGGCACCAGCCCTGACCCTGCTCATCCTCTGTGCCCTTTAGGAGATGTTTGGGAGCATGTTCCACTCAGAGACCCAGACAGCTCTGTGAGCACAGCGAGCTGGGCAAACCCTCCAGAGGAAAATCCTCCTTCCCACCCCTCCGTGGAGAGCTGTGCTTCTGCCTGGGGATCCAACGGGTTTGCAACGGGAACATCAGCCTCCAGAACTGCCAAATCCTCCCTGCTCTGCTCGTGGCACTGGGAGCAAAGGGCTCCAGAGCAGGCAGAGCCAGCTGGGGAAGCAGGAGCTCAGGAGATGCCAGCTCATGGGTTGCAGAAGTGGAGCCAGCTGCCTGAACTCCTCTGTCCCTCCCCGTCCTTCTGCCCACGCTGGAATTGCATCCCCTGGGCATCCTGCTCCTTGTCTCTCCCTCCTCCCTCTTCCCCCCAACACAAGCAAACGCTGAGAGCCCTTCAGGGTTTGCTTCACGAGGTGTGGCGGGGCAGCTCTGCCAGCTGCTGCTGCTCTCTGATGTGCACTGACCCCCCCATTTCCCTGCGTGTCTCTCTCCTCTTCTGTGTCCCAGCATCCCAAAAAACACTGCCTCGGACCACTGCTGCATTTCTGACACCCCAAAGACCTCAGGACACTCTCAGCAGGGCTAAATTCTGCTAATATATTAGCAGAGGCTATATATGTATATATATATATATACATTTCACCTTAATATACATATATATATATATATATATACATTCTAGGGCTATATATATATATTAGCCCTAATATATTAGGGCTAATATACTTTTTTTCATAATAATAGGACAGGCTTCTACACAAAAATAAGAATTCTTTTTCATGTGCATGTTGTCCTTGCCTGCCCAGTGGGCTGAGTACAGGAGAACAGATTCTATTTTAAAATGCTATTTCTCTATTTTAACACTCTAAAATATTACAAATATAAGCAAGTTTTAGCGTATGGTTTTGAAGTACACAGACGTTATTGAGCTGATTGCTGAAGGCTTCCTGGGAAGAGAATGTGGGGTTTTCCTGCAGCTCCCAGATGCCTCATTTTTAAGGAAAATAACTCTTCCTGAACCATCCTTGCTAGACAGTCACTAAATGAAACAACAGCAGCCTGCCAATTTGGTTTTGTGTAACACCTCAATAACCAAGTCACCATTTCTCTACCTCAGTTTCTGATTATGTGGTGCAGGAGAGTAATAAAACCAAAGGAGGGCAGAAAACCCCACTAGCTGATGGTTATTACTTGTTTTAATCTTAGACAACGGTGGTTTCTCCAGAAATCTCCATGTATAGCTTGTTTTACTCGGTGAAAGCAAGAGATTAAGTCTCCTAAATTATCTTTGAGGGTGATTCCTCGTGGCCTTTTGTACTGCCTGAGTGCTCCTTTTAAAAAGTGCTGATTTTGAAAGAAAGGTAACAAAGAAATTGGTGCAGAGCAACAAGAAGCTGTCCTGATCAATATTTTTGGGTCTCTGAGGTGGCATCAAATGAAAAGAAGGAAGTTCCAGTTCCCAGCTCTATGTTCAGGATTCATTACAGGAGGTTGATTTCCTAACCTGGGGTCTGACAGGCCAAATGCAGCAATCCTCAATCTGGTTTATGCAGAGGCATAAACCAGATTGTATTTCCTGAATTTCCTACAAGAAATGGGATGGGAGGTCGCGAGAAAGGGCTCAGAAAGAGCAGCAGTGGCTCTCCTGCAAATCATGACCCAGGCAGAAGGAAATCCCATTTCTGTAGCCAAATTCTGGGTCAGTTCTGGCAATAAATGTAACACCAGCAGGTAAATTCCGCTGCTGGAAGCACAATGTGGCCAAAGTCATAATTCTCAAGTGCCTGGGGATAGAATTAGGGGAGCTCAAAGTCATGCTGGAGAAATATTTTCACTTCAAGTAAAATATTCCCTTTATTACTCTTAAGTAACAGTGAGGTTGATGCGTTTTGGCTCTGAAGCCTTACTTGGTAAATGCATGATGTATAACCAGCTCAGAAATGTTTGTAATTTATTTAATTTAATGTTGGTTTTGTTCTTCTTCTTTTTTTCTTTTTTTTTTTTTTTTTTTTGATAATAAAGAATATGCGAACAATCATTGTCTTCTTCTGCTGACTCAGGGGCAGGATTACCATGGCTGTTCCCATCTGGTCTTTGGCATTCTGGGACAGGTCATGCCACGGGAAACTGGGATAAATCTTCACATTCCACTCAGAACAGCTGCAAAGAAGGGAATAAGAAGTGTTGTGTCGTGCTAGCTGGTAGAATCAAGGAAAGAAGTGACACATTTTGAAAAGCAGGTGGATTTAAAATCTGTCAGGAGTGGGGCTGCACAACACAGAGACTCCCTGGGCTGTCCCTTGGCCAGTCCTGGAATCACTTGTGCCCCCAATGAGCCTGGGGTGGTTATTCTCCGCAGGAACTCCTTTTATCCCCGTCCTTTTGGGAGCAGCACCCAAAATATTGGGAAGAAATTCTTCCCTGTGAGGGTGGGCAGGCCCTGGCGCAGGGCGCCCAGAGAAGCTGCAGCTGCCCCACCCCTGGAATTGTCCAAGGCCAGGTTGGGACGGGCTTGGCGCAGCCTGGGACAGCGGAAGGTGTCCCTGACACGGCAGAGGAGGAATGGGATGGGATTTAAGATCCTTTCCAAGGCAAACCATTCCCTAACTCCGCGACCATTCCCTAACTCGGCGCTTCCCCCGGCCGCCGCCACATCCGCCACAAACTACAGCTCCCAGCAGCACCCGCGCGAGGAGCGGCTTAAACCCGCCCCTGCTCCAATCCCATTGGTCATCGTGCTTACGACGCGTGCGGCGATTGGCTCCGGGCCACGCCCGTCAGCTGCGGGCGCGCTGGGCCGGTGATGGCGGGCGGGCGGCGGGCGGTGCTGGCGGCGCTGCTGGCGCTGGGCTCGGCGGTGCTGGCGCTGGCGGCCGCCGTCCTGCTCCGCGCCTTCGTCCTGCGAGCCCCGGCCGCGGTCCCGCGGCTCTGGGCGCGGAACGCCGGCAGCGCCGCCCTCAGCGCCGGCGAGCGGCGGGAGCTGAAGGAGGCGCTGCGAGGTGAGGGGGCCCGGCGCTGTGAGCCCCCCTCGCCCCGGGCCTGACTCCTCCTGAGGGGGGACCCGGGCACGGGGCGGGTGTGCAGGCGGCCGCTCCCCGGGTGCTTTCCCTGCAAGGAAGCGGGGGTTGGATGCCAGCAGGACTGAGGAAGGGATTGGAAATCTGTGCTGGGCGCTGCTGAGGCCACGCCTTGAGCGCCAGGTCCAGCTCTGGGCGCTGCGGTTCAGGAAGGGCTGGAGCGAGTCCAGGGAAGGGAATGGAGCATACTGAGGGAGCTGGGAAGGGTTGGGAGAATCCTGAGGAGTTGGGAAGGGTCTGGAGAGTCCTGAGGGAGCTGGGAAGGGTTTGGAGAGTCCTGAGGGGGCTCAGCCTGGAGCAAAGGAGGCTCAGGGAGAATTTCTGGCTCTGCACAACTCCTGACAGGAGGGGACAGCCGGGGGGATTTGGGATCTCATCCCAGGGAACAGGGACAGGAGGAGAGGGAACGGCCTCAGGCTGTGCTGGGGAGGCTCAGGTTGGACACCAGCAGGAATTTCCTCATGGGAAGGGTTGGAAGGGGCTGCCAGGGGGGTTTGGAGTGCCCATCCCTGGAGGTGGCACTGAGTGCTCAGGGTGGGGATTGGGCACAGCTGGGACTTGATGATCCCACAGGGATTTTCCAGCCTCAGGGATCCTGTGCTTCTCCTGAGCCAGCTCTCACCCTGTGTTGATTTTCTCTACTGTTTCCTGCTTGTACACAAAGAATTTTGCCAGACACCCATGAAGGCGTTTCCAGACATGCCTTTATCCACTGGATAAGTCACTGTCGGGATTTTCTCCCTTTCTTGTTCTTGCTCACCACTGCTGTGACCAGTCCTGGGCTGTTTGTGCTGTCTGACGTAGAAGATTTGAGGGGTTTAGCTCTCAGTAGGGCTGGCACTATGCAGGAAACCACAATCTGGCATCAAGTGATAAAACTCTGTGTGTAAACCTCATACCTTGCTGATTTGTAGGATTTATTGCCTAGCAAATCATGTTTGCATTCCTTTTTTAATGGGAAAACGAAGGCTCACAATAGATGTTTGTATTAATTCATGAATCACAAGACCTCAAAAGAATCTGTAACCTCTCCTGGCAGCTGCTGTTTGGAAAGGCAGCTGGGCTGAGTTACTCCCATGTGCTGCAGGACAGGGACTGGATGTTGGAGAGCCTGTTTAAATGACAGGGCAGACCAAAAGGGCCAACAAAAGCCCTGTCTGTTTATATAGGTTAATTTACAAAGCACTATGGAGGTGTAATAACCATCACAACCTGCTTAACTCTTGAGAAAGAGCCTTGGACTGCCAACCCAGCTGCCTGTTCAGCTGCCAGAGGAGCCTATGGCTCTGGGGAATCAGATCACCCAAGCCAGTTGCAGCTGCTCCTGGACAGTAGCATTTCTAAGGATGTCATTCAACACTTCAGCATGAAAAGTGGAGTCAAATTGTCTGGAGAGATACCTTGGCTGAGCTGTTAGGAAACGCTGTGGCTGCATGTGCACGGCCCAGCTGAAGCACATCAGTCTCCTTTTGATGGTGGCAGCTCTTGCTGTGCTGTGAAATAATGTTTAAAGCCTGGAAAAACGCTCAGGAGCATAAATGTACTTCCACTTTTGAAGGGCAGTTTGAGCTTTGTTTGGTTTTGGTGCTGAGTGATTTCTGTCCTGTGTTTCTTTGAAGGGGCCATTAAAATCCCAACTGTGTCCAGGTCTCCAGAGGATTTGAATACAACTGCCATGGCAGAATTTGGGAGTTACATTCAGAAAGGTACTGAACTGTCAGTCTTGGCAATCTCTGCTGCTCTATTTTCATTCTCATAAACAAATTGAAGAGCATGTATCATTCCTGAATATAAAGGAAGAGATTTTTATATTTTTCCTGAAGAAAGTCCTGTCAGAAATGTCACATGTATATCCCCTCTGCAGCAGTGGTTTGGGGGCATCATTGGCCCCCATAAGGTTCAAAAGACTTTTTGTAATGATGGTTTTTGGTCCTTGAGATAGCTAAATGCCACATAAAAAATAAAAGAGGATAACTGCTGCTGCTTCAACCTAATTTTTTGTCTCCATGCAAAAGAGCTGCAGCACTGTTGAACAAGAATTCTGCTTTTGTTTAGGAGAACTTCAAATCCCAAGTGAGATGGATTGGCAGAAGTGTGAGAACTTCTATTTTCTACTGTGGCCAGTCTTACTGACAGTCTAGCTACCTAGCTGACAACTATGGAATAATGCTAAAATTGGCCATTATTGTTAACTTTTTCTTTTACACGTGTCTTTAATTTTTTTTTTCCCTTAACAGTCTTCCCGGCTGTATTTTCTTCAAAGTTCATCCAACATGAAATTGTTGGGAAATACAGCCACCTGTTTACAGTTCAGGGCTCTGCCCCTGGCCTGCTGCCCTATATGCTGCTGGCACACATGGATGTGGTGCCTGCTCCCCCTGAGGGCTGGGATTTCCCTCCTTTCTCAGCTGCAGAGCACGGAGGTTTCATCTACGGACGAGGAACGCTGGATAACAAAAACTCTGCCGTTGTACGTGTGCTGGGTAATGTCCTTCCACAGAGATACAGCCTGGGAAAGGCACAGGGAGCAGCCCGTGCTCTTGGAACTCGCTCTGTTGTCTCTCTCTTACCCCTTTTTCTGGTAGGGATAAATTCCTAGTTTGGATCAATTCCAAGAAATTGATCCATTTTCCAAGTCCTGATCAATTTTCCAATTTCCAGATCAATTCCAAGTCCTGCAGTTTTCCTAAAGATGGATTAGAGTGACCACTGTTACTGAAGAAAAGAGGGTTAAAACTCATGAGGAATCAGGAGGATCATATTCACAGATGCAGATAAATTTGGTTAAATGCCATATTAAAGTTTTATGCCACAGGTGCCCATAGAATTTGTGGCTGCCCCATTCCTGGGAGTGTCCAAGGCCAGGTTGGAGCAGCCAGGGATAGTGGAAGTTTCCCTGCCTGTGGCACTGGATGAGCTGTAAGATCATTTCCATCCCAAACCATTCCATAATTCTCTGTCAAATTCTCTGTCAAACCAGGGATGGACCTTTTCGTTTTTCCAGGTGTCACAGGGGCACTGCAAGCCAAAACTGGCCCTTTGCAAAGGCTTGAGTTTCAAATTAAATCTGTTTATTTAATAGGATAGACAAACAACCCTGCAACTTTTGTGCAGCCTGCGGCAGAACAAAGAGGTGTTGTACTAAACACATTTGGGAGGAATGGATTCAGAAAAGATTGGGAGAGATTTCTCATGGGGAAAAGGTTGATTGAAAAATTAATAGGAAAAATGTCCCTTTGTGACTTTGATGATGACTTCCGTGGCAGCCCTGTATTTAGATTTGAACAGATTCACACAGAACACACTCCAAGAAAGTTTCAGGATCTTTAATCATCAATTTCAAAGCCTTGAAACTTTAAAGTTTAGGTTGGTGCTTCATTCTGCTGTGAACTGCACAAGTAACTTCACAAATTACCAAAACCAAAAAAAACCAGCAATTTGAAGTGAACATGGCAAAAAATGGGTGCTGACAATATAGAGGTGATACGTGAAAAATTAATTAATTTAAATTGGAAAAGAGATGGAATAATAGAGTAAATGTATTGTTTTTAATATATATATATATATATGTATATATATATTGCCACAGCAAATGGTAGATTTGATTTCTCATCCTTCAGATTAAGTTTCCTGTTCTGTTTCTGTCACCTTGGCACTTGTACAAAACACGCAGCCTGGATTTGGTGTCTCCAGACAGAGCCAGTCTGGGTGTGTGACAGGCACTGTAAGGGAACAGTGAATTCTTGCATAATTCTGGCTCTGGGGGGCTCCTTGTGCAGTTTGTCCCTGAACCAGCTGGACATGAAATCCAGAGCATTATTGATCTAAACCACCGTGGTGCCCTGATTTTTAAGATTTTTTAAAACTTTTTAAGTTTACATTTTGTTAGATAATTTTCTCACACAACTTTCTATAAACAACCTATTATTTTACATTCCTTCATAAGGGTAGAGAAACTTAATATACTAATAGTTTATCCAATATCTTTAGAGAGGTGACACATTGACTCTCCAATCCATTGTCACCTTTAAAAAAATAGAAATACTAAAATCAAAAAATAAACACTCTCTTTTTTCACCTTACAAATAACAATAACTCACATTGTACTTTCCCATATCCTATAGCAACACCACTGCAGTGTCTTTTCTAAGGAACGGGAATATCCTCAGTGGGAGCTGTAGGAATCAAAGCTTAGCTGTGGCTGTGAAAGCATCACAGTTCTGTTCCATCACACTGCATTCTGTTGCATTTATTCGGCTTTTCTTGCAGGGCATTCTGCAAGCTCTGGAGTTCCTGCTGAGGAGGAATTACAGACCCCGCCGCTCCTTCTATGTTGGCATTGGCCACGACGAGGAGGTATTTTCTTTCCTTTCCTTGAAACAACAACAGCCTGTTTGCATTGTTCCTCTAGGTAACAAGGCTTAATTTTGAAACATTGTTTAGCTGGAAAGTCTTTCCTGTTTTTCTTGGTGTAGTGGTGGGGAGATACTGTGTCAGGCCCCAGGTCACACTTCTGGACTGATTATTTGGCTTGGAGTGACATTCACTGAGGGTTTGGTGTGATGAGCAAAGGGAAAAGAACATTGGAGGGTGTCACTTCAAATTCTTTCCTGCAAGGAAGGTGCAGCAGGAATTCCATTTTGGAGACAAGAAAAGCTGGGTTGAGATCACATGGTTGTGCCAAATGTTCAGAAAGAACTGACCAGTATGTCCAGTGGTCCAGAGAAACAGGGGAGGTGGGTTTAGTTATGCACTGTCAAAATATAAAGACAAGGAATTTTAAATTGTTGAAATAAATAGGTCTGCAATTGCTAATCTGTGGAGTTTATAGCTCTGAGATATCAAAATGAAAGCAGCAGACAGCGACTCATCAGTGAGAGCACTTCTCATCATGGCTATAAATTAATCTGCTATCAGGCCATTAACAATCTCCAGTTAATTTTCCTGGAAGAATCTTTTATGATTGCTCTGCAGCTGTTCCCCAGGGGATTTCATGCACTCTTGGTGCTGTAGCCAACAGCAAGGTGCTTTCCAGTTTTCCTCCCAGTGTTCTGGCTGGATCTGATCAGTTCCTCTGCCTGGATTGCACAGGTGTCTGGGCTGAAGGGAGCAAGGAAAATTGCAGCTCTGCTGGAAGCCAGAGGAGTGAAACTCTCCTTCCTGCTGGATGAGGGCAGCGCGGTGCTGGATGGCATCATTGCAGGGGTGAAGAAGCCAGTGGCTATGTAAGAGTGACCACCAGAATGTGATTCATTTTCAGTCATTAATTAGTGATAAGTTACTTTGTTGATGTCCCTACAGAATGTTTTCAGGACGTGTGGCAGCGTTGGGGCTGCTGGAGCTGCAGCAGTGGCACAAGGTGCAAGGCAGGGACCTTCAGCCTCTGCCTGCTGTCCCTCACAGGCATGCTGACAGAGGCACAACGTTCCACTGAGCATTTTAATTCTGTGCTCTGGAGCTCTGCTCACTGCAGAGGCAGCCCAGCCGTGAGCCCTGCTGAGATCAAAACACTGTGTTAATGATTTGTTGTTGCTGCTTGAGTGCTTTTTATCATACTAAAACTATGCAGAGTAGTTATTTTTATCTACAGTCTGTGTGTGTGTGTGTGTGTGTATGTGTTTGGAATTACATTAGTCATTTATTTGTTAATTAATTAATTTATCATTGTGCAGGATTGCTGTCACAGAAAAAGGTTCAATGACACTGAACTTCACTGTGGAAAAAGAGCCAGGGCATTCATCCTTTCCTCCTAAGGAGACAAGTATTGGCATTCTGGCAGCAGCCATGTCCAGGTGAGAATTTCCCTGTCACCTGATGTCAAAAAACCTCCTGAATCACTGATATGTGACTTTTTAAATGTTTCTGTTTAGAGTCTTTTTCAAACTGCTGTTGTTCTTTGTAGCTCACTTTGAAGGGCAGAAATGAAACTCCCAGTCAGGGAACAATTGCCAGATGTCTGCAGAGTCTTTGCACTTCAGCTGTTCCAAGTGTCAGCCAATTCTTTAAAAGCAAGACAAGTGCTGTCTGCCCTAATTTACTCTGTAGCAACAGAGATTCCTTTGTTGGGGTGGCAGGATTTCTCTGGAATTTGTTCCAGCCCATCCCTGCTACCTCAGCTGGGAATTCTCCAAGCCAATGAACATGGAATAGAGTCATAATGTGACTGCAGGAATCTCTTTACATCTCTGTGTAGATACCAAATTGGCTAAGAAATACAAATTATAGAAAAACTGAGTATGTCCAGAAATGGTGGTATTTGTGTGCTATTTTTCTAGATTTCCATGCATTTATAGGAGCCAGTATTTGGGATTTTTTCAGCTGTTTCTCAAAGGAAATCTTTGCATGTGACTGGAACGCCCAGAAATCTGTGGAGCTGTGCTTGCACATTCACTTACCAGGAGAGCAGAGTGTGACTGCATCTCCAGTAACAGGGATACATTTCACAAATCAGATTCCTGACATCCTTCTGGAGCAATAACAGCCAGAGAGTTGCTTTTTAACCTTTTCAGTGTTGAAAACATTAACAATTTGTTTTGTAGGCTGGAGCAGAATCCCTTGCGCAATCTGTTTGGCTACGGCCCAGAGCTCATGACTATGGAGCACCTCGCAGCAGAGGTGAGGACAGAGGCAAGATTTCATCCCCAAATTTCTACAAGAGTAACCAAATGAAAAATTTAGAGCACAGCTGTGTAGAAAGCATAAAAAAAGCTGATTTTTCTCCCAGATTATTGTTCCTGCTGGAATTGTTTTGTCCATATTCAGGTGACTCCACTGTGCTCTTGACAAATTAAAACTTTCTGATTTGTGGTTTTGTTTCTTCCCTTTAGTTCAAGTTTCCTCTCAACATCATCATGAGCAATTTGTGGCTGTTCTCACCTATTGTCAGCAGGTAAGAAAAGAGATCCTTGATAAACATCCTCAGCCTCTCACCCTTAAAGGGTGAAGGCATTTCTAATCTTCCCAGGAAATCAGTTATTTTGTAGTTTAGATAATTCAGTGGTTTCCTGTTAATAACCACTTTCTTAATTGAATAAGCCATCATTCAGCTTATTGCCTGTGGAATTATGGTACTTGTTTTTTAGCAATATTCAACTTGCTAAAATTGTTTTTATTTGTTTCTATTTTTGTAGAGTGCTTGCCTGGAAACCTTCCACCAATGCCTTGATCCGAACCACCACTGCAGTCACCCTGTTCAATGCAGGAATCAAGGTGCTTTCATTTGGGTTTTTCTCCATTTAATTATGATGAGACAATTAGGATATTTAATTTCAACCTATTTTTATATCCAGTTCTAAGATCAGTGTGGGCTCTGTGTGGTGCCTCAGTCTCATTCTTACCTCAGATGTGGCTTGGATTTGGCTACAGTTGGAAATAATTTCCTTTCAGAAGTATCTGATCTTTGTCCACCACTGTTAATATTTCAGCATAGACAAGAAAATGTGGTTTCTGCATAATCCTACAAAGGCAATATTTGAAATTGTCCCAGTCACAAACACTTCCCTGACCCAGACATTTGCAGCACAGGTCTGGGGTTTGCCTGAAGTGTGTTAAATGTGCACCTTGGACTGAGAGATAACAGCAAGATCCTGCCCTGATAAGGAGGGGAACTGTCCAAAAATACTGGAGCCCTGGAAAACAAACAGGCTGTGTTTGGTCTGTGACTGAAAAGCATCACTGGACAGGAAAAGATGCAGTGGCTGAACAGTGACACGGAGTGGCCAGGAGGAAAGTGACACCCTGGTTCCTTGGGCTTTCTCCTGAAGATTACACATGTTTTTGTTTAACAAAGTTGTAAATAATCAGTCTGTAGATAAGAAGAGTTACGTGTTCAATAAAAATCTGTTGTTAAGTGACTTACATTTACCCAAATATGAAGCATGTAATGTGACAATGTGGTAAAGATATCACTTAAAAAAATTTCTCAGTATATACTGAAATTCTATACTGAAATTCTGTACTGAATTTCTATACTGAATTTCTATATGATACTGAACTTCTCAGTATAAGTTTTCTGAAGGTAGAGGGCTTAGCTCAATATAAAAACTACAGAAGTAACAACTAATTTCATGTCTCCTAATTTGATGAATATTTCTTTGTGTATTTATCTGCACTTTAGATAGGATTTGCAGTGTTTTAACACAGAAAGAGACATCACACTTGGTGGAAACAGTGCAGCACCTGAGGCCTGCAGTTGTTGGAGCAGTTCTGAGTTTTCAGTTGGCATTTTATTCTGGTTTTTCACTTCCTTTTAAACTTTGGCCATTCCTTTTTTCCAGGTGAATGTCATCCCTTCCTCTGCAAGAGCCACAGTGAATTTCAGGATCCACTCAGCTGAGACAGCTGCTGAGGTAGCCCTGCTCAGATTTCCTCAGCTTTTGTGCCACAGAGCACGTGGATCACCTGGGCTATGGAATGGCTTTGTGACCTGGGAGAGTTTGGGAATCAGACACCTCAGGAGGTCTGACAGGCCTGCCCGGCTGTGAAATGTTGTCAGTACAAAACCTCTTCCCTCCCCAAGCCTTTGCTGGAAGTTTCTTTCTCTGGAAGCTTTTTCTGGATTATTTGAATGCCATAATTTCCAAGAGCATCAGGTTGAGCTGTTCCAGGGCTGAAGCAGTTCAGGAGTCCCTTGGGACAGTGCTGTGCATCTGATTAAAAACTTCAGCTGAAGTATCAGCCATGCATGCAGAAGAGGCACTGACACACACTTTCAGCCTGTATTTGCAGCCACAACTGACAGTTCCCAGACAGATGTTTTCTGCACAGCTGAACATCTGCTGATGTCTCTAAGGGTTGCTTTCTCACTTCTCGTGCTGCTGTTGTCTCTGTGTTTCACCCACAGGTGCTGGAGGCAGTCAGGAACACCATTGCTGATGAGAGAGTGAAGATTGATGTGGTGGAGGCCTTTGACCCCCTGCCCATCAGTCCATGGGATGAGCAGACATTTGCAGTCCATATTTTTCAAAGAACCATCCTGGACACTTTCCCAGATGTTGACAGTGTAGTCCCAGGTGACAGCAGGCACATGATCATTATTGTTTCCTCCTCTGCTTTTCCCTCCCCCAGGACTCCTTGTTTCCATTTGCTGTGTGCTCCTCCACCCCAGCTGTTAACTGCTGGAAACAGCTGGTTTTTCCTCTTTTTATTCCGTTCCCTCTTTATGCTTTAAAAATTTTAGTGTTGTTTTTTAGTAGTGGAAGTAAAAAAGCAAACAGGAAGCTGACAGAAACAATGAGCCTTGAATTGGGCTCTCTGCACATACAAAGGGATCTCTTCAGGGAAGAAAGGAATTGTGAGGGAGAGGAGGAGGTCTTCTTGCTTTAGTTCTTCTTTTATTGTTTTCATAGCTGGCAGAGCCATTCCTGTTTTTCTGTATTGTTCCTTATGATCCCAGCCCCTTCCCTTTCTTGCAACTCCTTCCTAGCTCTGCAGTTGTTGGATTGAATCTTGAAGTTTTAATTTTTGGGGAGTCTGAGGCTGTTCTTAGGTTAAGTTGTGTGTTTAGCTCCTGCTCCTGAAGGAGAGAGTGTTCTCCAGCATGTGCCAATCAATGTTTCCAGTGATGCTTTTGGTGCAGGCAGTGCAGGACTGTTATCACTTGCTTTTCCTCTCTCCTGGGGAAAGGTGGGTCACTTTTTGGAGTTCAGTTGTTCCTCTCCTGCAGAACAAGCCTGAGGTTTGTTTTCCAGGCACATGCATTGGGAACACGGACAGCAGGCACTTCACCAACGTCACCAAGGCCATTTACAGGTTCAACCCTCTGCTCCTGAAACAGGATGATCTCCCCAGGTACTGAGCTCTGCTGGGCAGCTCTTGGGGTGGGCCCAGGGAAAGAGGAGATCCATGAGCAGAAGGAAACCCAGCCTTGTGTACCTTGGCCTCCCACACTGTCAGGCCACCCATTTCCTGCAGATTTGGGTGCTGGGAATGGAAATTACCCTTGTATATATTACCCTGGGACACTGTCAGCCCTGGCTCTTCCTTCCTTCAAATGCAGGCAGGACCCATTCAGGTGTTTGATTCTGTGGTGCTGAGTGGATCTTTTGTGTGCTGCAGCAGTGTGAGAGGTGTTGTTGTGGTAGTTGGCCTTGTCCTGCAGATTTATCCACCTATTTGGACACTTGCCACCATGAATTGCTTTGAAATTTCCTGAAATTATGTGATAACAACATCATCATGCAAGGGATTGTTTGCTTATTTAGATTTCTCATTTTATTGAGGTGCAGACGATGCAGGAGTTGAGTGTTTTGCCTCTACAGGAATGGCCAAGAAATGGGCCATTGGGATTGTTTCAAGATTAGATTTTTAGATGTTTTCCAGCCTTAGCTGTTGGGCTCTGAGCCTTTGAATCAGTACATTTGGGTTGGTTACAGTGCAGTTTTTGGTCTGTATTGCTGTGCTTTTCTGTTGTGCACTACTTTATGAAGTCAGCAGCCAAACAGGGTGCTGGGTTTGTGCAATTGGGTCAGAAAGTCCCCCTGGACTGAAAAATGTCCTTTTTCTTTCAGGATCCATGGGTTGAATGAGAGAATCTCCATTGAGAATTATGAGAAACAGGTGGAATTCCTCTTTCAGCTGATCAAGAACTGTGACATTGAGACACTTCCAGAGCCCCACGCCAACTCCCACGAGCTCTGAGAGACTTCTGGGAAGAGCAGCTGCAGGTGGATTCTGGGACAGGGGGCTGAAGATGCACTTGTGTATTGAGCTAGAGCTGAAATTTGGGGGTTTTTAATATTGTGGTTTCCATACAGATGGGAAAAGTGCTGGTTGTGTGATAGGAACCTGGCCAAACCCAACAAATAACCCCGAATCCTGCTCTCTGTGGTCTGATGTGCAGCCATTAATCTGACATTAATTTTTTTTCAGCACTTTAAGCCTCTGAAATGGGTAATCACTAAAAATCTAAGCTATAATCAGCAGTCACTCACCAGTGGAAGGTGACTCAGCCTGTGTGCTTCTGACAAACTCCTTTTTTATGGTGAATGGCTCTTTCTCAGGTGAGGACTCTGCCAGGAGCTCACGGGGAGGGTTTGTGGCTTGGTGAAAGGGTTCCTGTCACTGGTACAGCCACACTGAGAGCTTCTTGCACTGCTGCTGGGCACTGCTGCTTCCCAGGGGATTCTCCCAGGGGATGCTGTCACCAGCATCCATGGTACTCTGAGCCAGGGTCAGTGCTCACCCCCATGGCTGCACTGATTTCTGACTCTATTTTCAGGTACTCCAGAGCTTCCATGTTGTTGTAACTGAAGAGGTGCTGAAAACTTTCCTTCCCATCATTTTAGTGTTTTTATTTTCCCTCCCTGACACACGGTGTGGCTCAGGGTCTGACTGGGTGTCAGAAGAAGGGATTGCAGCTTTAAATAAGGAATTAAATCCCTGTTGTCTGCTCGTGTCTTTTCCCACTGAATCACTTTATGCTTCTCCTTTGTTTTTCTGAGAACTTGGTTGTGAAAGATATGAAGCCCTTCAGTTCTCCCAGTTCAGAGGGATTGGAGGTTTGTTCCCTCACTGCCAGTACAAGCAATTTCCACTTTCCTGCTCAGTTTTTTGGGAATCCTGGGGAAGGCAGGCCATGGATGTTAACTCTGCTTCATCTTGCACTTCTTGCCTACCTATAACAGCACTCAAGGGTTCAGCATTCTTTTGGCCTTGACAGTTGGGGTTACCAGTATTAATTAGAAAAATAATTTATTTACTCAGTTAATTAAATTAATTCTATCAATAAATAGTTAGCCAAAAAAAAAGCCTGAAAGCTGCTGTGTGACAGTGGCAGTGTCTGTGCTGCAGGGACCAGTGCAGCACCTCTTGCTGCACAGATGTGTCTGTTTTTCAGAGCTTGAATTATGCACTGGGATGGGTGGATGTTCTGCTCTAAATTCATACTGTGAAATGTGCTGGAATGTAGAGGAAATACCCTGAAATGTATCCTGAAAAACACTGATGGAACTGTGATTCCAATTCTTTCCGTTCACCGTTCTCTTATTTATTTGTAGTCTGATCTTATCACTGTGCCCAGAGGGCTCCAACTGTATCACTGAGTAATTGAAACAAAACTGACAGTTTCATCTAATAAAATGAGGAATGTGAATTCTTTTCTGGTGATTATTTAGTCTTTTTATGTAGCTGTGTAATTGCAGTGAAGTAATTTCCACACCTGAGCAGTCCATAAAGTTTCCATCAAAACAAACCCACCTATTTTCCAGCCAGCTTTAATCTTTGCTCCCTTTTCTACACAAAATCAGCTCACCCTGGCCAGGCATTGTTGGGCAGTAAATAGTTTGCATCTTTTCTGGTTTGCTGCACTCTGTGATTTGTTCAGCCACGTGTCTGTGGCTCTTTTGTGGAGGTGTCACTGCTCCTGTGAGCTCCTGTGTGCAGGCACAGCAAAAGTGATGTGTCAGGGCACAGCACTGAATGGGACCCAGCCCTGGCAGTGGGAGGTGCAGAGAAGGATTTGTCGTTGTTTTTTCTCTGGCAAATCTCTGTCAGACTGAGTTTAAAGCCTTTGCTTTGGCTGTGGCTGTATGATGGTTGTGCTGGCAGTCAGAGGGACTGGAAAAATGGGAAAATGGGGAGAAAATGGAAAAAAAAATCTCATGAGAGAGCACAGGTTGTGAAAGTCCTGACATGGGTCACACTGTTGTGGTGTGAAAGGATGGATTTCTTGCCTGTTGTACCAGAAAATGTATCCTAAAGACATAAAATATCCTTTATATTCTGTAATCTTCCCCCATCCAAAATCCCCTCACCTCTGTTCTGGTGAGGATTGTTTCTTTAAAGGACGAAGATGCATTTTGCTGCTGAAGGAAGCGTGAAGGGCAGGGGGTGCTGGGAAGGCAGGGCTGGGTTTGGCAGCTCCTGTGTGAACGTGTGCTGTGAGATTTGCTGGGGCAGCTCCTTGCAGAGCTCATTAAGTGCAGCTCATCAGCCAGGCCTGGGACCTTGCAGTGCCTCTGCACTGGGGACGTGCTCAGCAGAGCTTTGCTGCAACCTCAGGGGCCACCAGAGTGCTTTAAACAGAGCCTGTCCTGCAGGATCCACCGGGCAAACACCACGTTCCCATCCTTACCCATTTTCCCAGTCCCTTCTGATGATTATCCCTGATTTTCCATGAGGCAGCTTTGCCTTTGTGCTTTAAGCCTCTTTATTTTATCACATTTGCTGGCAGGTCGTGGCTGTGTGACACAGCTCCAGGGAGGCACTCAGTGTTTGGTGTCTGCACACACCTCCTGACTGAACAGATCCCTTGCACCCCATTTCACCTTGCAGATGTTTCTGAAAACATCTTTTCCTAAGTGGGGTGTGAAATTCCCATAAATAATAACAACAATATGAATGATGCCTTTTCTGTTGAGATCACTTCCGAGCTTGCATGGTGTGAGCAGTTACTGGAGAGTGCCAAGCACATGTGAAAACACAGATTAATGATTCCAGGAGCTATTCTTTTTGTGTTGCAGTGAGTCACTGTGCCTCGAGCAGGGAGAGCAATTACCTCTGACTCAGAAGAGGAAGGAAGAGCCTGATTTTCTGCTCTGAATTCAGGTAACTCAGTCATATTGACAGATATGGTTGGAGCAGTGTGTCAGCCCGATTCCAATTGTCTTACATCCATAGCAAGTTCTTTTTTCCCCAAGTCTACAGCGTTGATGTTCCTGTGCCAGCAGTGACTCCAGGTGAGCTGTGTGCTGTGTCAGGCTGCTGTGTTCCAGCTGAGCTGGGCCTGCTGCACCCTGGGGAAAAGAAAAGGTCACATCCCACACCTGCATTTTCTAAAGAAAGCTCTGTTGCTGGGCTCTCTTTAACAGAACTTGGTTTATTTTCAGCCCCAAGTGGCCGTGGGGAGCTCAGGCTCAGAGCTGGAGGAACGAGGTGTTTACAGAGTTGTTTCCTCCAGCTTTGCATTTGACACTTGGATTTTTGGGTCCTCTTTTGCAGTTTCATTGGATATTCCATGGAGCTGCTGAAATCCATTTTCTCCAGCAGGTGCTGTGAAAATTTCTCAGTCTCAGTGGAGGGAGACATCCACTGAGAGAGCCTGGAGGCTGCTCAGCCACAGCCTGGGTGCCCTTTGCTGTGAGAGAGGAGCATTCCTCACCTGCAGCTCAGCCTGTGACCCTGAATTCTCTGGTTTTCACTGCTCTTTCTGCTGCTGCTTGAACCCTGCACAAATTCTTGCCAATCCCTTCAGTCCTTGCTAGTGCTCTGGAACTTTTACAGAATTTTTGTCCCTTCACTCCTGAATTCAGGCTCTTGAATTGTGAAAAATGCCAATCACTTGTTTTTTTTTTTTAAATTTTAAAAGTTTAATAATAATAAAATGGTTATAAAAATAATAATACAATTAGAGTAATAAAGTTTAGAGTTAGGACAATTACAAGACAATAAAAAGCAAAGAATTGCAGATGTCTGGATGCTCTTGGACACTAAGTCACAGAAAGCATGGCTTGTGAACAAAGGAATCACCTTTAAAACAATACATTGTTGTTTATTCCTACATCCTTCATGGTTATGCATACATTCTATTTAAAACAAGAAACTCTGACTGTTGTATGTCAGCTGTTTCCTTTAATCCCCTGGCATCTTCGAGTCTGAGCAAGGCCTGAAGAAATTATTTTCTTCTGATAAGAAGCCATAAATTCCTCTCCTTTGGAAGATTTAGGTGTTCCTCGAAGCGAGTATCTCCTTCCTAAAAAGAAAACTCCCCTACATACATAGTCTCTATTTTAACATTATGTTGGAACCTAAAACTATATTTAACACACTACTTAAGAGAATTAATACAGTATCACTTTCTAACATTACACATATAATATTAATTGTAATAGTTGCAAAAAGCCAATCATAAAAATATGCATTTTCCACATGACTCAACCCTTTAGAGATGTGCTGCCGTGAGGTCTCTGCAGCACTGGCAGCTCTGTGCCACCATCTCGGGGCCTGTGGTGGTGCAGAAGTGCTGCCAGGGTGCCGAAGCCCACCCTAGGTCTGGGGTGGCTTCATGTGGTGGAAAAACTTCTCCTCCAGCCCGTGTTTCCAAGAAAGGCTCAGCAGTCTCTGTTGTTGGTCTCAAGGCAGTTTATTGCAAGTTATCTAAAAGATTTTCTCCTGGGGCTGCTGTGGTTTGCTCACAGCTCAGGCAGAGGCACACACACACCCTGACATCCTCTCTGACCCCGACTGCTTCTTCTCTCCCACCAGGGCTGCTGCTGTCTTTTATATGGTACATTACGTGTTACATGCTTACAGTTTTCCCCAATGCCTATTACCTATATTAAATGGTGATTTTCTATCTTTTATATGTACATTACCTGTTACATGGTTACAGTTTTTCCCAATGCCTATTACCTATATTAAATGGTGATTTTCTATCTTTTATATGGTACATTACGTGTTACATGTTTACAGTTTTCCCCAATGCCTATTACCTATATTAAATGGTGATTTTCTACTCTAAACCAATCTGTGAGTGCCAACATCACCAAGAACATGGAGGTGAGGAAGGAGAAAGAGGGAGGACAGGGCAGGCCCAGATCCCAAATCCATCTTAAACCCTCTGACCCCCATGTACAAAACCAAACCCCCCTGTACAGCACTCAAAAATTCTTCCCTCTACTTTGTGACTAATTCTACTCTAATATCTAAACTTTTGTGACTCCTTGTTCTTCCTGCAAGGTTGGTAACTCATTCCATGGCTCAAACCCAAAATCACAGCTGTTTCCAGCTGTGCCAGGGTCTCAAATGCTTCTGACCGGGGCCTGGAACCTCCAAAAATGTCTGAGGGACGTTTTGGGTTCCCAAAAACAGCAGCAGGGGCTGCTTTGGTGGCTGAGCAGCTCGGGGGGGGCTCTGTGACCCTGCAGCAGGGGCTTGGCTCGGCTGCAGCTCCCGCAGCTTCCCGGGGCAGCGGGAGGCAGAGATAAAGGCTGGGGAAGGGAGGGCCCTGCTCCCTGCAGATCCCTCTGCTGATTGCAGAGCTGAGCTCAGAGCGGTGGTGGGGGGCCCAGAGGAAGCTGCAGTCACTCCTCAGCAGGAAGGAAAATCACCACATGGAAGGGTGGTTAGAGCAGGGGGCAGGGGACAAAGGGAAAATGCTCTCTGGCACTCAGGGATTTGCCATGGGGTTGGTCACGGGGCAGGGGGTCTTACAAGTGACATTTGAACCACGCAGTTTTTCCTAGGATCCCTCTTTGAATTTATGTTTTTAACCCAGCACAATGGTGTGGTTTATTGCAGCCCTGTAAATACTCAGATCGCTTGAACATCGTGCCTGTCTTTGCACTACAGAGATGATCCCGTGGAGTGGGAGTTCAGATATTCTGGAGCTGATATCCTTGCACTTGCATTTTTAAAGTTGGTACTGCAGGACTGCCTTGTTGTATGTAAACATGTTAATCCAAAATCCTCTTTGGGATTTTGGGAAGTGAGAGGGTCTTTATGGAGCAGGAAATAGGGGAGAATTAAGAGATTATTGTGTTTTTTTCATCATCAGTCTCTGGTCTGGCCAGCCTTGTGGTATCAGTGTTTTCTTCAGCCTAATTCTGACTATAAATGAATTCCCTCCCAGCCCATAACTGGAACAAAGCTGACATGTGAGGCACATCCCCAGTGGCTCCATGTCAGGTGTCCCTGTCCCTGCTGCCCCACCGGATCCGCTGACCTTGTGGAGCACAGGAAAGCCAGGCCCAGGTGCTCTCACGTGGCCACCAGCCCCAGGGAGGGACCTGCCAGGGGCTGCCCTGTGTTTGTCACAGCACGTGGGGACACAGGAACACAGCTGGGACCTTGGAAAAAAGGATGGACATGGGTTTGTTTGCTTCCAGGCTGGCAAAACAGAACTTCCTGGATCTGCATTTCTCCCCCAGCTCAGGGCCAGCTGCTGACGTTTTGCCTGCCCTCGTGAGCTGCTGGTGCCCTGCAGTGACATCTGAAAGGGCAAATCCTGTTCTGTAACCTGCTCAGGTTTGTTTTCCTGCTGAGATTCCTGCTTGCAAGGAATTAAGAGCCCTGTTCCCTCCGGATCCTCGCTGAGGAGCAGCTGGAGCTCCATTGAGGTTGTGACAGGCAGTGGTGGAGCCAGGACAGGGAGCAAAGGCACTTCTCAGGGCACTGACATTTCTACATCAGGATTTTTTGAGTGACTTTGGCCAAACCCTTTTACCCTGCTGGATTCTCCTGCAAATCCCTGAGGCCATTCCTGAGTGCTGGCCCAGAGCTGGGCAGTTCAGCAGTGCCAGAATCACATGGGCACCACATTCCACGAGACATTCCATGATCCAGCACGGCTCAGTGGTCAACTCCTTCCTTTCCAAACATTTTTTGTTGCCTTTGCTACCTGCTCCCTGCAATTGGAAACCAAATTTCCTGCCCTTTCATCCTCTGCTTTTTTGATGTCAGCCTCGCTGGGGGGAGTTTTATCTATTTCTGTTTTCTTGTCTCAGGCAGCTTTTGTCCCCACACTTCCACTTCCTGAGCCTGCAGCTGGGGAGCAGCGAGGTCACATTTGGGTGCACGTGGTTTTTGGGGAGGTGAGGGAAGAATGGAAGCTCCATCCCGGGGGAGGGATGGATTTTCTGAGTTAGGAAGGAAAGATGAAGGTGGAAGCAGAGCCTTGCAGCCAGGTTTGTTTGGACAAAGGAGAATGGAGGCTGGGCTGGAGGCAGGGTTTGGAACTCCAGCCACAGCTGGAGCATGGAAGTGGCTGTGGCTGGAGTTGTGTCTCTGGATGTCTCAAGTTTTCCATGAGGTTTCTTTGCTGGTGGAGGTCCTGAGGATGAGTGAAATGACCTCGAAGGCTCCTCATGCCTTGAAATCCCAGAATCCCAGGATGGTTTGGGTTGGAAGGGACTTTACACTCATCTGTCCTACCCCTGCCATGGCAAGGACACCTTCCACTGTCCCAGGCTGCTCCCAGCCCCATCCAGCCTGGCCTTGGGCACTGCCAGGGACCCAGGGCAGCCCCAGCTGCTCTGGGCACCTGTGCCAGGGCGTGCCCACCCTCTCAGGGAAGAATTCCTTCCCAATATCCCATCTATCCCTGTCCTCTGGCAGTGGGAGGCCAGTCCTGTCACTCTCTGCCCTATAAAAATTCCCTTTCTCAGGGCTGCTCTCTCTAATCATCTGTCCTGTTCTGCTCCACAGGTTCCTGTCATCTTCTTCTCCAAAAGCACCAAATACTCCAGGAGAACATTTCTCCTCCAGGAGAACACCTGGCTGTGCCCGGCTTTGACAGGAGCAGACAGAACTGAAGCAGCAGAGCCCAGAGCTGTGGGGCACAATGGATCCACAATGGATCCCTGCCCAGGACTCCTTCAACTTCCTTAAGGAATGAAGTCAGCAGCTCCAGGCATGTCTGGATCCCTGGATCCATGTGGGAATGTGGCTCCCTGTGGCAATCCAGGGCATCCCTCTGGCTGCCCTGGGACCCTGGCAGGGGTCAGGAACCCCCCTGGACAGAGCCCCCAGAGACACTGGCTGTGATCTCTGGCCATGGAAAAGAGTTTTCAATCTTACAGGATGAATTACAAGCTCTGAGTGTTTGATATAAGTAATAATTAAGTGTGGCATGGATGCAAAAGTAAAATTTTAGGATTCTAGATGAGGGGTCCAAAGGGGACAAGATGGAGGAAATTGGGTGTGCCTTGTCCTTTTTCTCCTTCTTCATGCCCTCCATGTCTCACTGTGGTGTTGGCATTTTTCTGTTGGTTCAGGCTGGGGACACACTGTCCAACGTAGGTGACAGATATTGGCACGTTCTTGTAAATGCAGCCCAGGGAGTTTCTGGTATTGAATGTTTGTCACATCCCACTGAGGGCAGAGCCCCACACGCTGCCCTGCAGGACAGAGCTGGGCAGGGCAGCAGAACATGTGAGAGATAAACAGAATAAACAACCTGGAAACAGCACAGACCAATGATGGCTTCTGCTTTGGCAGGGGGCTGACAGACAGAGACTTTCTACATTTTGGAGTCATCAATACCTCAGATTCTGGCAGCTCCTGGGCTGCCTCCCCTTCCCCTACACTCTTGCAGTGTCCCAGCCACCCTTCCCGGCCCAGAGCGTGTCTCCAAGGGCTGGAGCTGGGGTCACATCACCACCCTGAGCAATAACTCGCTGCTGGCTGTTTCCTGGGAGGAAAGGAAAGGCAGGAAGGAAAAACAACTGCTCAAAATTTCCACTCATGACAAGAAAAAAAAAAAAAAAAAAAAAAAGGAAATAAAAGGAAAGCATGAATCAGAGGAGCTGGTTCATTCAGGAACACAGAATTGTACAGAGCAACAAGGACCTGGCCTCTGTAGCAGGAGTTTTTATGCTCTTTATTTATTTGTTGTGGGACAGTTTGGCACAAGTAGAGGCAGAGTACGTGACAATATTGCTGAGCTTTTGTTCGGAGCTGCCCCAGCCTGGCAGAGGCCTGAAATCCAGTGGGCACCACTGAGCACGCTGGGCTGCATCCAGCCCTGCCTCCCTGCATGGGGGTGGCATTGCTGGGCACCCCTGGGCACCCCTGAGCTCCCAGGGGGCACAGCGGGGAGAGAGGGAGCTCCAGAGAGCCCCGAGAGAGCAGGTAAAGGTATGGGGATGGAGGGATGGATGGATGATGGATGATGGATGGATGGATGGATGGATGGATGGATGGATGATGGATGGATGGATGGATGGATGGATGGATGATGGATGGATGGATGGATGGATGGATAGATGGATAGATGGATGATGGATGGATGGATGGATGATGAATGATGGATGGATGGATAGATGGATGATGGATGGATGGATGGATGGATGGATGGATGGATAGATGGATAGATGGATGATGGATGGATGGATGGATGATGAATGATGGATGGATGGATGATGGATGGATGGATGATGTATGGATGATGGATGGATGGATGGATGGATGGAGGGATGGGCAGACGGATGGACAGCAGGGTGGAATAAAGAATGGACAGCAGAGTGGATGGAAGGACGGATGGATAGAAGGACAGACGGACAGACAGACAGAGGGACGGGCAGACGGACAGATGGACGGACGGACGGACGGACAGACAGAGAGAAGGGCAGATGGACAGAAGGATGGACGGACAGATGGACAGAAGGACGGACAGAAGGACGGAAAGACAGACAAGAAGGACAGACGGACAGACGGACCGGCCGCCCCCACCGGCCCCGCCTGGGCCCGAGGCCCCGCCCCCGCGCGCCAAAGGGGCGTGGCCTACACGCACGGGGGACGCGCTGCGCGCCGGGGGGCGTGGCCAGACGTGACGCCACGCGCGCCGGGCCAATGGGAGCGCGGCTTGGCGGGGCGGGCGCGGCCGCCATTGGGCGGCGGTGATGTCAGGGCGGCGCGGGGCGGGGCCCGGCGGGGCAGAGCGCGGGGCGGCGGCGGAGCCGCGGGTGCGCAGCGGGAGCGGAGCGGGAGCGGAGCGGCCGGCACCGGGCGGTACCGGCACGGCGGGACTCGGTACCGGCACCGCGGGCACGGGACCGGCACGGCGGGACTCGGTACCGGCACGGCGGGTACGGGACCGCGGGGCACGGGCCGGGCGGCAGCCCCGCTCCGCTGCGCTGCGCGCATTCCCGCGGGGATCCGCTCCGGAGCTGGCGGCTCGCGGGGCGCTGCGGGAGCAGCCCCGGCCGCGGGGATCGCCCCGCCACTGTGCCCCGCAGCCCCCGGGCGTGCGGGAGGACAGCGCGGGGAGAGGAGGGGCACGGCGGAGGTTGGGCACGGATCGCTGATCCCACGGGAGCGCGGGGAATATCGGCTTTCCTGCCGTGTGTTTCAGGTGACGGACGAGCTCTTGGGAAAGCACGTTCGATCCCCAGGCCGCCCAAATGCCAGCCCCCACCCTGCAGCCTGCCCAGCGCCGTGAGTAACCCTCCGTGGGTTAACCCTGAGTAAGGGTGAGAAACTGCTGGGCGAGGAGGAGGAGGGCGGCAGTGGCGCTGGAATCCTGCTGGAATCGCTGGCTCTTCTGGCAGAAAGCCCGCAGGAGCCTTCCCACTGGAATTCTGCAGAGGGACAGTGGCAGCAAGAAGAGCCTGAGTGGGATCACGTCTAAAAGCCAGCCCTCTCCTTCAGTGTTCCTTTAAGCTTCTGTGTCCTTCACTTCTTCTGGTTTTCCCTCTGCCCCATCACGTCTGCTGTTAAAAAGCCGGGAAGAGATGCAGTAAAGCATCACCCATCTCGGGAGGAAAGCTGGGATCCCGCCCGGGCGGCTGCTGCAGCACAGGGCGCCGGAGAGGAGCAGAGCCAGGGGGAATTGCTGCCGGTCCCCTGCCCTCGCCTTGCTCCGTGTCCCCATCCCGGGCGCTGTTGATGGGGATCTCTGCCGCAGGAGCAGGCTGTGCACTGCCGGGCGGGCGAGCAGGGCTGGCACGGCGCACCCCTAGATGCTGGGAAGGCCGTGTGGGTAAGCTGCTGGCAGAAGATCCCTGCTGGAGCAGCTGCTGGCTGTAGGCCCAGCGCGCCAAGGCCCAGCCGAGCGGGTGCTGCAGCATGACTTCCACGCTGGAGCACAAGGAGAGCGCCCAGGCCAACGGGGCCGTGCTGCCCGTGGTGCCCGGGGACTGCCCCGAGCCCACCCAGGGCTTCCTGGCGCCCGGCGGCACCGGCGTGGAAGTGGTGGTGCTGGAGTCCCGTGCCAACGCCAAAGGGGTGAGGGAAGAGGATGCCCTGCTGGAAAATGGCAGCCAGAGCAACGAGAGCGATGACACCAGCACGGACCGGGGTCCCGAGCCCGCCTCGCCCCTCAAGGAGACCTCGTTTTCCATCGGGCTGCAGGTGCTGTTCCCCTTCCTGCTGGCTGGCTTCGGCACGGTCGCTGCTGGGATGGTGCTGGACATCGTGCAGGTAGGGCTGGCACCCTGCGGGGCAGGGCTGGGTGCCACAGGGGACTGCCAAGGCTGGGTCAGGGCCTGGGAAGGGGGGAAACAGCTCCCTGGAGGGCTGCTGGGGAGGGGGAGATGGGGGGCTCTCCATCACCTTGTCCCAGCCCTGGCTTTGCAAATTAAACTCAGTTAATTTAAGGGGATGGGAGAAAAATGAAGAAAGGAGAGGGCAATGGCTCAGAGGAGGAGGAGCAGCCTGGGAAGTGAGAGCACTCTGTGCATCACAGCTGGAGATAAATCCCTTCCTTGGTGACATCCCAGCTCCTTTTGTCCCTTTCCCACCTCGGGTGCTTGCTGTGCTGGTCCAGGCTCGTGCCAGCCAGGTCAATGTTTCCCTCGGTGTGTGCCAGGCCCTGTGGCTCATTCCAGAGCTTCCTGCACCACTTCCCTGCACTCTGGAGGCATCCAGGGATGACAGGAGTGTTCCCCCGAGAGGTGCAGGTGACATTTAGGAGAGGCCAGCAGGGAGCTGGCAGTTGCCTCTGGATAAAAACCAAGGTGTTCCCGGTGGGAACGTGCCAGCCTGGCTGTGTTTCCATGCGGGAATGCTGTCCTTGGAAACGGAGGCTCCTGTGCATTTCCCAGGCGTGCCTGGCAGCAGATCAGCTGCTGTGTGCCCTGAGCGCCAGGCTGGGCAGAGCCTGAGGCACAAAACCAGGCTCATCCAAGCTTTGGGATGGGGGACGCAGATTTTGGGAGCTGTGGGCACCCAAAAATGCTCTGCTGGGAGCTGTTGGCTGGGCTGAGGAAACAAACCCTGGTGCAGTGGGCAGGGAGAGCTCCAGTGTCAGCCCCGGGCAGCTGGGTCAGTGCCAGGAAGCCAGAAGGGATTTTTTGGGATTTGTGCTGCCAGGAAGTCAGAAGGGTTTTTTTGGGATTTGTGGGTGGCCAGGCAGCCTCTCCTGGTGCTGTCCTGCCCACAGCAGCAGTTCCTCTGCGTGCCTTTGAGCTCTGCTCATGCCTGTGGCCTCTCCTGGTGGGACCTGCCGGGACAGCTGGGAAGTGACTCCAAACAGGAAAGGCTGGACGGGGGAAATTAATCCGGGAGAGTTTTACTGGAATCGTTTTCTGAAAAAATAAGCACATTTCAAGCATGTTTTCCCTTCGCAAGGTCCCTGCCTGGCTCTTCTGGAAGTCCCCCAAAGTGATTTGAACCCAAGCTAAAATTTTTCCTGGAGCTTGTGAGCAGGCAGGGCTGGGAGACTGCGTTCTGCTGCCTCGAGGAGTGTAAATTTAGGAGTAAAACTTTATCATTCCATTACTGGGGAATAAAACTTTGTAATTTCCCATGTCCCACAGCAGCTTAGCCTGTGCTGCCAGCAGCTCCAGCTCCCTTCAGCCTTGGCATGACCTGAGCCATGGGGGAGGATTTTTCCAGAGCCTCCACCACCCCCAGATCCCCCCCAGTGCTGCGTGGGATCCTGGGCACATCCTGGAGGATCCTCTCTGCTCTGTTTGCCTCCCTAAATCCAGCTGATTGCCCTGGTGCTGTGCTTCTCAGAGGAGCTGCTACAGGGATTTTAACACCTCCACG
Organism: Lonchura striata; assembly: GCF_050655825.1. NCBI lineage: Eukaryota > Metazoa > Chordata > Aves > Passeriformes > Estrildidae > Lonchura > Lonchura striata. The sequence continues at coordinate 6,593,430 of NC_140728.1, read as the reverse complement.
TCCTGAACTGAAATTCTTATTTCATCTTCTCTTTATCCTTATTTTCTTGGCTTTTTAAAATTTTTTTGTTTTGTTTTGTTGATTTTTTTTTCTCTTTTTTATGTTATAGTGGATTTTTTTGTCTTTTACTTTTAAATATTTTCTGCCTTTTTTTAGAGTTTTTTTGGGTTTTGCCTTTTTTAGGTTTTGGTGGAGGTTTTTTTGCCTTATTTAGGGGTTTTTTCCCCTTTTTAGGTTGTTTTTTTCCTCTTTTAGTTTTTTTTTAATGTTTTTAAGGTTTCTTTTTTGCCTTTTTTAGGGTTTCTTTTTTTCCTTTTTTTAGGGTTTCCTTTTTGCCTTTTTTTAGGTTTTTTTTGCCTTTTTTAGATTTTTTTGGTCTTTTTTAGGTTTTTATTTTTGCAGCCAGCGAACTGCTGAGCTCTGCAGAAATCTCCTTGCTTTTCTTCCCCAAAGATGCCTTTTCTTCCCCAAAGATGCCTTTTCTTCCTTTCTCCAGGAGCAGCCCTGCCCTAGAGCTGCTGCAGAGGCTGCAGCTTGCAGGGCAGCCTCCCCTAAAGCTGCATTTACAAACCAGGCTTGGGACAAGCTGATGAGAGCTGGAGCTGGTGCCTGGCCCTGCCCCTGTGTGCTGTCCCTCAAAATTGTTATAATTTTGAAATTAAAGATCTCACAGGGAAAATATGGGGATAGGAATAACAGTTCTTTACTAGGAAAATTAAAATACAAATGCAATAGTACAAAAAAAAACCCCAAAAGAAACCAACATTGCCAGAGTCAGTCAAACCCAAAAACAGCAAACCACTGCCAGAGTCAGGACAAAAGGAATAGGAATAACAGTTCTTTATTGGGAAAGTTAAAAATACAAATGCAATAGTACAAAAAACAACCCAAAAAACAAACCATTGCCAGAGTCAGTCAAACCCAAAAAAACCAAACCACTGCCAGAGTCAGAACAGAGTCAGGACAAAAGGAATAGGAATAACAGTTCTTTATTGGGAAAATTAAAAATACAAATGCAATAGTACAACCAAAGCAGTGTCAGGGTCAGAGCAGCCCTGTCCCCTGTGGGTCAGGGAGTGGCTCAGCCCCATCCCAGGGGGGCTCAGCCTCCTGCAGTGCCAGCTGTGCTTCTGCTGGAGCAGGATCTGCACAAGGGGGAGTTTTCCTTGGAGCTCCAGGGCTGGGGGAGATGGGCCTGGGCTCCTCTGGGAATGCAGGGGGAAGGAAGCTGCTCCTCTGGGAATGCAGGGGGAAGGAAGCTGCTCCTCTGGGAATGCAGGGGAAGGAAGCTGCTCCTCTGGGAATGCAGGGGGAAGGAAGCTGCTCCTCTGGGAATGCAGGGGGAAGAAAGCTGCTCCTCTGGGAATGCAGGGGAAGGAAGCTGCTCCTCTGGGAATGCAGGGGGAAGAAAGCTGCTCCTCTGGGAATGCAGGGGGCAAAGGCTGTTCTGGTATCCCAAAATCCCAGATTGTATCCAGGTAGGAATTCTTGGCTCCTCCCCTGGGCAGAGCATCTCCCCATGGATGATGGAATTTTCTCGGCCATGCAGGGACACTCACTGGCCATGAACAGGAGATTGTTAATAATTAATGGCTCATGAACAGAAGATAATTAATAATTAATGGCCCATGACCAGAGGAGATCTCCTGGAGGGGGGATTGGTTTGTGGAAGAGATGAAGAGAACTGCCCAGTGAGCAGAGGAGAGCTGCCCCAGGGGAAATTCCTCTGGCAGAGGGAAATTGAATCCACACTTAACCCAGGACAGGGCAGTGGTGCTGCCACGGGGAGTATATATATTTATATATACACATATATAAAAAATAGATAATGATATAAAAATATAAATAATATAATAATATTATATAATATATAATAAAAATTAAAATATATAATAATTATATATCTATATAAATAACAAAAATATTATCGAATATATAATAATATATATATAAAATATATACAGTAGATAATTATATATCACTATAAATAACATAATATTATAGAATATATAATAAATATATATATAATATATAATAGATGATTATATATCAATATAAATAATAGAATATTATATAATAAATAATATAAAATAGAAATAATATATAATTTTATATCAATATAAATAATATAATAATATTATATTTTTTATATAGACTCTCAGGCTGTGTCCCTGAGAGTCAGCTTGGCGTGAAATCCCGGAGGTTTGGGTGGATCCCATTCCAAGGCAGGGACACCTTCCCCATGCCAGGCTGCTCCAAGCTCAGCCTGGCCTGGGGCACTGCCAGGGAGGAGGAGGGCACAGCCCCTGCCAGGGTCTCTGCAGCCTCACCCGGCCCAACCAACGTCAGAAACATTAAAGGGATTTTTGTCACTGCAAAATGGTAAATGGAGGCGAAGCCAATGGGAAGAAATTACAATGTCTGACTCAATTTGGAAGGCTAATGATTTCTTTATTATAACTATGCTAAAATACATTAATATACTATATAAATGAAATACTAAAACTACAAACCTGCTTTTCTAACTACCAAATCTCACAACTCAGAATCCTCTGTTGAGAGTCCAGCCCCAGGCTCAAACAATCCTCACCAGAATCCAGCCCAGCACTCACCCCTGGTAAACAATTGTCCAAACACATTCCACGTGGGAAAACAAGGAGCAGAAATAGAAATTGTTTTCTCTTTCATTTCTCTTTTTGCACCTCTATGAAAATCCTGAGAAGAAAATGTGCTTACCACACTGGAAAACCCCTTTTCCCTTGGAGAAATCCCACTCCACCCATCCCAAGCTTGCCTCCACTCTTTTTTCTTTCATTTGCCTGCAAGGAGTTTTCGAGAGCAGCTCGAATTTGGTATTGCAAAGTGTCAGAATCTGAGATATTGATGATTCCAAAATGTAGAAAGTCTCTGTCTGTCAGCCCCGCTGCCAAAGCAGAAGCCATAATTGGTCTGTGCTGTTTCCAGGTTGTTTATTCTGTTGATCTCTCACATGTTCTGCTGCCCTGCCCAGCTCTGTCCTGCAGGGCAGCGTGTGGGGCTCTGCCCTCAGTGGGATGTGACAAACATTCAATACCAGAAACTCCCTGGGCTGCATTTACAAGAACGTGCCAATATCTGTCACCTACGTTGGACAGTGTGTCCCCAGCCTGAACCAACAGAAAAATGCCAACACCACAGTGAAACATGGAGGGCATGAAGAAGGAAAAAAAGGACAAGGCACACCCAATTTCCTCCATCTTGTCCCCTTTGGACCCCTCATCTAGAATCCTAAAATTTTACTTTTGCACCCGTGCCACACTTAATTATTATTTATATCAAACATTCAGAGCTGGAAATTGATCCTGTGAGATTGAAAACTCTTTTCCATGGGCAGAGATCCCAGCCAGTGTCTCTGGGGGCTCTGTCCAGGGGGTTCCTGACCCCTCCAGGGTCCCAGGGCAGCCAGAGGGAAGCTCTGCATTCCCACAGCAAAGCAGCAGGAAAATGCACCTTGGTGGCTCCGAGGTGAGGGTGGGAAAAATAAACACAAAATCAATGAACTCCTGCCTCGCCCAGGCTGGCAGGTGGATGGAAGAAGGAAAGCTGGTGGCTCTCCTTGTCCTGCAGGGAAATCCGTGTCCCGTGAGCCTGGCAGGGTGGCACTGCCAAGGGCAGCTGGCAGAGGGCTGGAGCCTCCTCCTAGCCTGGGAAACGGCTGAGTTAGCACAGCTGGGAGGGAAAGGTGGCCTCAGGGGGCCAAAGTGGAAAAAAGAGTAGATAAAATTATATATTTTCGTAAATTTTTATAATTTTATTATATATAATATAATATTGTATTATTTATATAAATATATAATATATTGTATATTATATATTGTATATTATATATTATATATTATATATATTTTTCTATATTACCCAATATATACAATACATTACAATATTATATTAATAATATAAACTAATTATAATATATAATAATGAAATATTATTTATATTGATATTATATATTATATACATTATATATATCATATATATTACACAATATATGCTATATAATATATAATTCTAATATATAATAATAAAATATTATATTTTATATTGATATTATATATTATAATTATATAGAATATATATATTACATAATGTATATTATTTATAATAATATAATATTATTTATATTATATTATTATAATCTATTATTATTAATATACTAATATAATATATATCATTATATATATTTTCTCTATTATATAATTATATTAAATAATTCTGTGTATATTTTTATTATATAATAATGGCTGAGGGCCTTTGCTGTGTCGTGCAAATATATATCTAAAATTATATGAAATATATTAATATTATTATATATAATATTATTATACTATATGATATTATTATATAATATATAACATATATTATATAATACATATACATATATAATATATATCAATATTATTATATTCATATCATATAGTATAATTAAAATATTAATAGTATATTGATCTAGTAATAATATAGTAGAATTAAAAATTAGTATAATTTAAATATTAATATTAATATATATTATATATATTTCATATGCAAATATATATTTTTGCAAGCCACAGCAAAGGCTCTCAGCTGAGACTGACCAAACTCCAGCACCCAAATCTGCCAAAACCTGCAAGTGTTGGGCACAGCCTCTCCATCCCTCCCTGCTGTGGCCCCCGGCTGTGTGACATTTTGTGGGCACAGCTGCCAGGCAGAATTCCCCGTGTGGCAGCAGGGAGGGCACTGGGGTGTGTGCCCCGAGCCCAGGCTGGCATCGCCCACGCTGGGATTTACTGGTTCTGTTTTTTTGCTGGTTTTAATTTTGCAGCACTGGGACGTCTTCAAACAGGTGACCGAGGTGTTCATCCTGGTTCCTGCTCTGCTGGGCCTGAAGGGGAACCTGGAGATGACGCTGGCATCCCGCCTGTCCACAGCTGTGAGTGCTGGGGGCACAGAGAGCCCTCCCTGGGCAGGGGTGGTGGCTGGGCAGGTCAAATTCCCAAATTTTGGGCAGGGAAGGCACAGCAGGGTTGCACAGGGCTATCTCTGCATCTCTGGCAGGTCAGGTCCTCTCCTCTCTGTCCTCTTCCTCTCCTCTCTGTCCTCTTCCTCTCCTCTCCGGACAGAGGCTGAGCTTTGTTTGCCCCTTCTCTCTGGGGAAAAAACAAACAAAACAAATCCCTTTGTGTGACTCCCTCTCCATTGTTGGGATTTTTGCTGTCCTGCCCGCAGGGACCTTGTCCCCCCTGGCCACGTTCTGGCCACGGGCTGCTCAGGGGGAGTGCCTGGGACACTGTTGGCACTTGTGTGTCCCCCCTGGGGCTGGCAGGAGCAGCCCTGGCAGAGGAACCAAGTCAGGAATGCAGAACTTTGCCCCATCTGCCCTGGTGGCTGCAGGGGGGTGACAGGGACACCAGCTCAGCTCCTGTCCTGCTGCCTCCTGTCCCCAAGCTGACCCCCAGAGCCTTTGGCCTCTGCCTTCCCTCCCGTGCCTCCTTAAAATCATGGAATCATGAAATGGGGTCCTGGAGGTGCGGAGCCTCTCCAGGATCATCCAGGTGCCCGTGCTGGTGGCCCAGGAGGAGCCTGGTGGCCCAGGAGGGTCTCTGCTCCCAGGGCTGTTTCAGGAGCTCCTCTCTGCACAGCCTGCAGTGGCTTCTCAGACTCTGGGTTTCTAATCAGTGCTGCTTTAAGGCACCTCAGAAATTCCTTTCACAATTAAGAGGCAAAACTCCCCCGTTAGTTAAAGGATTAAGTGATTACAGCCAGGTTATGTTAATCCCAGCCTAATTGCCATGTGGCTGGAATTTTAAGGTCAGGCTTCACATGGGGCTCAAATTCCTGTGCTGGCTGTGCTGCTCCAGTCAACTTTTTGTTGGTTTTCCCCCAAATTTCTTCCTCCTCTCTGCCCAGAATGATTTGCTTCAGAGATGGGAGCATCTCAGTAAAGCACATCCAGCAAGGAGAGCGTGGGGATTAATTAATCAATGATTTCTTGTTTTATTTACCACCTGAGAGGAGGAAATTGCTGCTGTGGTGTTGTGCACAAGTTTGGAGAAGTTTAGGATGCAGTACTGTAGGTTTGTGTGTCATAGCATGATTACACTGTAGCATGAGTCCATAAAATTAAATTATTTAAAGATTGGGTCAAGAACATAAATATCCTTGTTGGCAGTGTTTTATTGGTCAATAAATCCTTGAAAAGTCTTGTAACTAGGGGTCTTGAGACTTTCTGAGCCATACAGTGAAGATGTGAGCCAAACTTACCCTTCCTGTCTATGTAGAAGATACGAAAAATAAATCCCATCATCTGAGAAACTCAGAGGTCCCATCTCTAACTCATTAAAAATTCAAAATGCATTCCTTCAAAATGCACTCCAACGTGCATTTCCCACTCCAGTGTTTGAGCCTCTCCCTTGTTTCCTGAGCTCATCAGCTTCTAAGGGTGCAAACTGGATATAAATTCACCCATTCTTCCCTCAAAGACCCTGGAGGTGGCAGGGAGGAGCAGAGCTGGTGCCCTGCAGCAATTCCTCTGGGTTATTTTGGATCCTACACCAGGAATTAAAACCATTTCCACCTCCTGCTCCTGGTTGGTATCACCCACGGTGATATTTACTGAGTGGTTTTTTTTATCCTACTCATCCTGCTCAGCCTCTCCCTGTGCCAGCTGAGCCCTGGGCCAGGGCTGCCTGCTCCTGTCTGTGTCCCCACGTGTCCCCAAGCAGGAGGGATTGCTGCCTGCTCCTGTCCAAGTCCCCAGACTTGTTTGCTCAGCTTTTCCCTGGACCAGGAGAAATTGCTGCCTGCTCCTCTCCAAGTCCCCACATGTCCCCAGCCAGGAGGGATTGCTGCTTGCTCCTGTCTGTGTCCCCAGCCAGGAGAGATTGCTGCCTGCTCCTCTCTATGTCCCCACGTGTCCCCAGCTCTGTTTGCTCAGCTTTTCCCAGGAACAGGAGGGGAATTGCTGCCTGCTCCTGTCTGTGTCCCCAGCCTTGTTTGTTCAGCTTTCCCTGGAGCAGGAGGAATTGCTGCCTGCTCCTCTCCGTGTCCCCAAGCAGGAGGAATTGCTGCCTGCTCCTCTCCGTGTCCCCACGTGTCCCCAGCCTTGTTTGCTCCCTGCTCCTCTCCATGTTCCCAGCTCTGTTTGCTCAGCTTTTCCCAGGACCAGGAGGGATTGCTGCCTGCTCCTCTCTGTGTCCCCAGCTCTGTTTGCTCAGCTTTCCCCAGTCCCAGGAGGGATTGCTGCCCGCCGTGCCCCAGTGCTGCTGCTCTGACCTGGGGCTCTGCCCCTGGCCCGAGGGGCAGCCTGACCCAGCTGGGTGCCAGCCAGGCGTGGCTGTGCCAGCAGAGTGAGAGCCATGAGAGCAGCGTGGGGCTGCAGGGGCACAGAGGGATCTCGCTGCTTTTGCAGGTTTTTGGTTGCTGTTGATTCCCCTTGGCTCCCTTTGCTGCTGGATTATTCTGCTGTAAGAGCTGAGGGTTTGAGGTCCCCTCCTGCTCCTGGCACGCAGGAGTTTGGCTGTTAGCAGGTGTGAAGTGCTGCCAGGCTGTAATTAATGCTGTCTGATTTCCTCTGGCAGGCTAATATTGGCCAAATAGATACACCCAAAGAGCTCTGGAAGATGATTACGGGGAACATGGCTCTGATACAGGTAAGCAGAGGGAAGGGCAATATTTACAGCTGGGCAAGCCCAGCTTTGGCAAGTGTGGGAGGTTTAAATGCCTGGGTTTTGCTGTTTGCTGTCAATATTCTGTGTCTCATGGGGAGGCAGGTGGCACCTCTGTGGCCCTGCAGGTTGGACTGGCTGTTGCCATGCTGGATTCTGATCCCCCTGGGTGGGGTTTTCCTTCTTGGAATCATAGAATGAAATCATGGAATGGTTCGGGTTGGAAGGGACCTTAAAGCTCATGTCAGTTTTTGGCTTCCTTTTTCTGCCTCTGTTGGGGTGGGGATTGAAGGCACTTCAGATGGCATTTAATGTTCAGACTCAGGTGTTTGTTATTTCTATCAATGGTCCAGTCTCACAGCAGTGAGTTCTGCAGTCTTTCATTAACCAGGCACAAAATGGCCAACTATCTCTTGTTACAAGGTCATTTGAGGCTAAACTATCCAATTAAGAAATGACAGCTAAATTATTTTCCTTTTTAACCCAATAACTGATCCCTTGAAGCCTGCACTGTGGACTTTTCTGACAAACCACCACCCAAACCCATGGAGAAGAAGGTGAAGAACAACCTGCCTCCGCCCTAAAACCTCCATCTTGATTCATATTTATTTCTATATTCTAAAACCCCAAACTCTAAGTTTTTCATCCTGTGACATTACACACTTCTAACTAGCTCCACACCCATAATCCCAGTGCTGTTAATTCATTTTGGAAGCCTTCCCCACAGCCTCGGGTCAGTGCAGTGCTCCCCTGGGAGTCAGAGTCCGTCAGCACAGAAAGTCTCAAATTCTCAGCATGCAGAACTCCAACCAGCTGATGCATTTCTCATGGGCAGCGACACCTTCCACTGTCCCAGGCTGCTCCAGCCTGGCCACGGGCACTTCCAAGGGTGAGGCAGCCACAGCTGCTCTGGGCAACCTCTCACAGAATTCACAGAATTCACAGAATCACCAGATTGGAGAGACCTGAGAGATCATCGAGTTCAGCCCAGCCCCAGCCCCTCAACTGAACCCTGGCACCCAGAGCCACATCCAGGCTTTGTTAAACACACCCAGGGATGGGGACTGCACCACCTCCCCAGGCAGAACATTCCAGAACTTTATCACCTTTCTGTAAAAACTTTTTCCTGATATCCAAGCTAAATTTCCCTTGGTGCAGCTGAGGCTGTGTGCTCTGGTTCTGTCAGCTCCTGGAGAAAGAGCCCAACCCCAGCTGGGCACAGGCACCTTTCAGGAGCTGTGCAGAGTGACAAGGTCACCCCTGAGTCTCCTTTTCTCCAGGCTGAGCACCCCCAGCTCCCTCAGGGGTTCCTCACAGGGTTTGTGCTCCAAACCCATCACCAGCCTCGCTGCCTGCCCTGGACACGCTCCAGCTCTCCCACACCCTGGGGCTGTTTTGGTCTCTTGCTGACCCTGTGCTCTCCATTTCCAGGTCCAGGCCACCGTGGTTGGCTTCCTGGCCTCCATCGCAGCCGTGGTGTTCGGCTGGATCCCAGATGGGCACTTCAGCATGGACCACGCTGTGCTGCTGTGTGCCAGCAGCGTGGCCACTGCCTTCATTGCCTCCCTAGTCCTGGGTGAGAGTCACCCCTCTGTGCACCTCTTTTTGAGATTTTAAACTCCCCTTGGCCTTATCCTGGGTTTTTGGGGGTTTTTTGCCTCTTTCTGGCTGCAGGCATGATTATGATTGGGGTGATCGTGGGCTCCAAGAAGATGGGGATCAATCCTGACAACGTGGCCACGCCGATCGCTGCCAGCCTGGGGGACCTCATCACGCTGGCTCTGCTGTCAGGGATCAGCTGGGGCTTGTACAAGGAGCTGGGTGAGGAGCAGCAAAAGGCAGCAAAAAAAAAGCAAAAAGTGTCTCCCTGGTTCTTGCTGGGTCTCCCTCTCATTTCACCCTCTTCCTCTGCAATCATCTTTTTTGGGGTGTGTGGGGTTCTCTGGAGCTCCCTCAGGCCTCGTTCAGGTTAGGGGAGGGGATGGAGCTTCTCGCTGCCTTGCACACCTCCTCCTCTCCAGCTGGGGTGCTCAGGGAGAGGTTGGCCCCTTGCAGGGGCTGGGCTGGGGCTGGAGCAGTGGGAGAAGGCAGATTTGGATTCCATCTGCTGAGCTGTCAGCTCCAGCTGGGGATCCTCAGGGCAGGGCTGAGCTGGAGCCTCCCAGGTTCCTCCTCCTTCCTCCTCCTCCTTCCCTGGGACTTGGGGCCGTGACTCAGCCAGGTTCATCCAGGGGTGAAGGAAGCAGCGCTGGGAGATCCTGCCCAGGGCTGGGAAGTGGGGATGAGCAGCTGGAATTGCAGAGATCTCCCCCAGATCTGCTGGTGAACACATCCAAGCCTTTTTCAGGCTACAGCTGCGACGAGGAACCACCAGGTCCTGCAGAGCCCAGGCTGGCCTGGACTTTCCCTGCTCTTCCTGGAGCTCCTGAGGGACGTGGTGAACTCAGGGTCCTCAAAACAGGAAAGGTGGACAGGACAGAAAGCACGTCAAACCAATATGATTAATGCTACATTCTGCATTTATTCAAGAGAAGATGGTAGTTTTTATACACTTCTATATAATTTACAGTTTACAAAGGCACTCTGATTGGCAAGCTAACATTGTTTGTCTTTGCTCTAATTTACACTCATATAGCTCATTATTTTGTAATTACCTTAACATAATTTCTGACTGTGCCACAATTAATTTCTTACTGTGTCAAAGGCTCCTAGGCCGCGTCAAGGCCGCTTATCAGGCAATCTGGGACAGTAGGGAAAAACCTCCACAATTTGTAAAAGTTGTAAAATTGGTATGATTTATTTCAGTTCCTTAAGGACATGTGCACTTCTGATAATTCTTGTGTCTATTTATCTTCTAACCTGTTGCACATGCATAAAAGATATATGCATATGCATTAAACTGATTTATTAATTTTATGGGCCTGTGCAGTTTTCTAGTCAATTCTCACTCCAGACATTAATCATGCCCCCTCTCTCTCTCAGAAATTCTGCAACAACGTGGCCTTGATTTCTCTGCTTCTTCTCCTCCTTGTCCCCCCTGCCCAGAGAGCAAAGTGTACGTGAACCCCTTGGTGTGTGCCTTCTTCCTGTCCCTGCTGCCCATCTGGGTCGTCATTGCCAGGAGGAATTCTGCCACGCGGGAGGTGCTGTACTCGGGCTGGGAGCCCGTCATCGTCGCCATGGCCATCAGCAGGTGGGCTGGCCCCGTCCCCAGAGCCCCCCTGGCCTTAGCCCAGCTCTGACCTCCCCCCTCTCCCCCTGCAGCGTCGGGGGGCTCATTTTGGACAGGACGGTGTCGGATCCCAACTTCGCTGGGATGGCAGTTTTCACTCCAGTCATCAACGGTGAGTCCTGTCCCGCCCCGGGGCTGCAGCTCTGGGCAAACTGGGATGGGTGGGATTGCAGGCACTCCTTCTCTCGTGGGCACACAGGTCTGAGTGCCCCCGTGCCACCCTGTGCTCTGGGCAAACTGGGATGGGTGGGATTGCAGGCACTCCTTCTCTCGTGGGCACACAGGTCTGAGTGTCCCCGTGCCACCCTGTGCTCTTTGCAAACTGGGATGGGTGGGATTGCAGGCACTCATTCTCTTTTTGGGAGCCAGGGGCACACAGGTCTGAGTGTCCCCGTGCCACCCTGTGCTCTGGGCAAACTGGGATGGGTGGGATTGCAGGCACTCCTTCTCTCGTGGGGCACACAGGTCTGGCTGCCCCTGTGCCATTGTGCAACCCTTTCACCCTTTGTTCTTTGCAAAGTAGGATGGTTTGGGATCTCAGGACACTCATTTTCTTTTAGGGCACACAGGTCTGGCTGCCCCTCTGCCACCTTTTGCTCTTGGCAAACTGGGATGGGCTGGGATTTCAGGACACTCATTTTCTTTTAGGGCACACAGGTCTGGCTGCCCCTGTGCCACCCTTTCACCCTTTGCAAATTGGGGTGGTCTGGGATTTCAGGACACTCATTCTCTTTTGGGGCACACAGGTCTGGCTGCCCCCATTGCCGCCCGTTCAGGTGACAAGCCTAGGAGGCTATTCCCCAAAAATCCACATTTCCAGGGACTTCTTCATTTCCTTATTCCTCCTGTCTGGGAGAACACCCCCCGCCCCATCTTCTAAAATATTTGCCTTGTGGCACCTGGCAACACAAAGATTTGTATTTGTGCCTTGGAGTCAGGAAATCTGATTGGTTCTGGTGCAAAGTTTTCACTTCCTTTCTGCCTGCTGAACCAGGAAGACTCATTTTTAAATTGTTTTTTTACAGTAGGTGGAGTTAATTTTCAGCCAGTGCTGGAGGCTTTCGCAGCTTCATGTGAAAAATAATATTTTGAACTTCCTGTGTCTGTTCTGGTGCCTGACTCATCATTTTTCTTCCACCCCCAGCTGCAGTAACAGAAGTGCTTCAGTTTTACTCAGGGAATTGAGGGGGAAAGTCACAGCTTTGTCCCAGCTCCTCACATCCTGCAAAAGTAGAATTGGGGTCAAAACCAGACTGTTCTGCATAATTCCAGCAGCTGGCAGTTGCAGCTGTGCTGGCTGTGAGAGCAGCTCCTGTTTGTGCCTGCAGCAGTGTTGTGGCTGAGGTGGTCACAGTACAAAGCAACCCTCGCTTTTCAGAAGGCTTCAAACCCCGTTTTGCCATAGCATGCATGCTTCTCAGGCATTCTCACAAAACTCCTAAGCTGACACTTTACTCACTGGTCAGGAAAGACAAACGAAGTGCTCATTGCAGTAGGCAGCTGCAGGTTTCTCTTTTTCATTTTTCTCTTCTCTTCCTTATTTTGTCTTACTTTCTCTTCTTCTTTCTTTACTTTCTCTTCTTTCTTTACTTTCTCTTCTTCTTGCTTTCTTTACTTTCTCTTCCTTACTTTCTCTTCTTTCTTTCTTATTTTCTCTTCTTTCTTATCTTCTTTCTTTCCTATTTTATCTTCTTTTCTTTCTTACTTTATCTTTTCTTTCTCTTATTTTCTCTCTTCTCTCTTCTCTTCTTTCTCTTCTCTTCTCTCTCTTCTCTTCTCTTCTCTTCTCTTCTCTTCTCTTCTCTTCTCTTCTCTTCTCCTCTCCCCTCCCCTCCCCTCCCCTCCCCTCCCCTCCCCTCCCCTCCCCTCCCCTCCCCTCCCCTCCCCTCCCCTTTTCTCTTCTTTCTCTCTTATTTTCTCTTATCTTTCTCTCTTATTTTCTCATTTTCTCTTATCTTCCTTTCTTATTTTCTCTTATTTTTATTTTCTCTTCTTTTCTCTTCTTCTTTCTTTCTTACTTTCTTTTCTTTCCTCTTCTCCTTTCCATCTTGCTTTCCACGCCAAACAACCTCGGTAGGAAATTCTTTCGGTGCTAAACACAGATCCTATTCTCAGCTCACAGAATCCTCTGTCCAACCTCTCACCCAGGTGTGGGTGGCTCAGAATCTGCTGTCCAACCTCTTCCACAGGTGTGGGTGGCTCACAGAATCTGCTGTCCAACCTCTCACCCAGGTGTGGGTGGCTCAGAATCCACTGTCCAACCTCTCACCCAGGTGTGAGTGGCTCAGAATCTGCTGTCCAACCTGTCACCCAGGTGTGGGTGGCTCACAGAATCTGCTGTCCAACCTCTCACCCAGGTGTGAGTGGCTCAGAATCTGCTGTCCAACCTCTCACCCAGGTGTGAGTGGCTCAGAATCTGCTGTCCAACCACTTCCACAGGTGTGGGTGGCTCACAGAATCCACTGTCCAACCTCTCACCCAGGTGTGGGTGGTTCAGAATCCACTGTCCAACCTCTCACCCAGGTGTGGGTGGCTCACAGAATCCGCTGTCCAACCTCTTCCACAGGTGTGGGTGGTTCAGAATCCACTGTCCAACCTCTCACCCAGGTGTGGGTGGCTCACAGAATCTGCTGTCCAACCTCTCACCCAGGTGTGGGTGGCTCACAGAATCTGCTGTCCAACCTCTTCCACAGGTGTGGGTGGCTCAGAATCCTCTGTCCAACCTCTCACCCAGGTGTGAGAGGCTCAGAATCTGCTGTCCAACCTCTTCCACAGGTGTGGGTGGCAACCTGGTGGCGGTGCAGGCCAGCCGCATCTCCACCTACCTGCACATGAGCGGCGAGCCCGGAGACGGCCCCGGGCCGGCGCCCCGGCGCTGCCCCAACCCCTGCAGCACCTTCTGCAGCTCAGGTACGGCCCGGGAAATGCAACCCCCTTGTCTTGGCGTGAAAAGTAAAATTACTGAGGGGTTTTAAGTCAGAGATGTCATTTATTAGGAAAAAGGGAATAAGGAATTAAGTACGTGTAATAGCACTGCTGACGGAGTTAGAGGTATAACCTGAGACTTGCTGGCTAGGGCGGTGGTGGCAGTGGTGGTTTTGTTGAAGCAGTGGTCACACACACACAGAATCCCAGAATAATGAGGTTGGAGGAGACCTCTAAGATCATCAAGTCCAACCTATGCCCTGACACCTCAACTAGACTACAGCACCAAGTGCCACATCTATTTTTTTTTAAACACATCCAGAGATGGTGATTCCACCACCTCCCTGGGAAGACAATTCCAGTATTTTATTATTCTTTTGGTGAAAATTTTTTTCCTAATATCCAATCTGTACCTTCCCTGACTTAGCTGAGGCTGTGTCCTCTTGTTCTGTCAGTGCTGCCTGGTGGGAGAGACCGACCCCACCTGTCTGCAGCCTCCCTTCAGGAGCTGTGGAGAGCAATGAGGTCACCTCTGAGCCTCCTCTTCTCCAGGCTAAACAACCCCAGATCCTCCAAACATTCCTCACAGGGTTTGTGTGCCCCTCTCCAGCCTCGCTGCCTCCTCTGGACGTGCTCAAGCATCTCAACGTCCTTCCCAAACTGAGGAGCCAGAGCTGGACACAGTCCTGCAGACTGATGTCGTTTCTCTCTGGAGGTTTAGTGTAGAGAAGGTTTTAGCTGTTCTTCTTGGAAGAGGGGATTGCAGCTCCAGGTGGTGATGGAATACACCCCAATGTTATCACCTAGGACACCCCTCCCTCCTGATGATTGGAATTCTGAAATTAGGGGGCTCGCAAGTAAAGATGTGTAAAGCAGTTCTTTACTGGGGAAATTAAAATATAAATGCAATAGTACAAAAAAAAACCCAAAAAACAAACCACTGCCAGAATCAGAACAAAAGATATGGGAATAGAAATAACAGTTCTTTATTGGGAAAATAAATAATAAAAATGAAATAGTACCAAAAAACCCAAAAAACAAACCACTGCTGGAGTCAATCAAACCCAAAAAACAAACCACTGCCAGAGTCAGAACAGAGTCAGAACGAAAGGAGTAGGAATAACAGGTTTTTTACTAGGAAAATTAAAATACAAATACAATAGTACCAAAAAAAAAAACCCTGCACAAAGGGGAAGTTTTCCTTTGAAGCTCCAGGGCTGGTGGGGATGGGCCTGGGCTCCTCTGGGAATGCAGGGGGCAAAGGCTGTTCTGGTATCC
Organism: Lonchura striata; assembly: GCF_050655825.1. Taxonomy (NCBI): domain Eukaryota; kingdom Metazoa; phylum Chordata; class Aves; order Passeriformes; family Estrildidae; genus Lonchura; species Lonchura striata. The sequence goes on along the minus strand of NC_140728.1, from coordinate 6,578,313 downwards.
CAAAATCCCAGATTGTATCCAGGTAGGAATTCTTGGCTCCTCCCCTGGGCAGAGTATCTCCCCATGGGATGATGGAATTTTCTGAGCCATGCAGGGACACTCACTGGCCATGAACAGGAGATCATTAATAATTAATGGCTCATTAAAAGAAGATAATTAATAATTAATGGCTCATGTACAGAAGAGCTCTCCTGGAGGAAGGATTGGGTGTGGGGAGATGAAGAGAACTGCCCAGTGAGTAGAGAACTGCCCCAGCTCTGACACATTAATAGAATGCAGACATTGCCTTGCAGTCTAGACAGTGGGAAAAAACCCCCACAACTTGTAAAAGTTGTAAAGTTGGTATGATATATTTCAGTTCCTTAAGGACGTGTGCACTTCTGGAAATTCTTGAGTCTATTTATCTTCTAACCTGTTGCACATGCATAAAAGACATATGCATATGCATTAAACTGATTTATTAATTTTATGGGCTTGTGCAGTTTTTAAGTCATGTAGATATGATATTTATAGTTCATATTTCATTTTTCTGTTTGTTTTAGTCTCAAAGTTAGTGGTAGGCCTCTTTTTATCTCTCCAATATTATCTGTGCAGTTTTGAGTCTTCCTTGTTCACTCTCTGTAGGTCGTTTTGTGAGTACGCAAGTTAAAAGACTAAACAAAAAATCCCCAAAATTGGTATTTACCCTGAATTAAATTTCTAACCCCCTGTTTCAGAAGGGACCCACAGGATGATCCAGTGCAGCTCCACACCCCAAAATCCCTGCCAGCCTTCAGCTGGGTCATGGTTTGGGTGGGAGGGGACCTTCAATCTCACCCAGTGCCACGAGCAGGACGCCTTCCACCAGCCCGGGTGGTTCCCTGGGACACTGCCAGGGTTTAAATCAGGTCTGGTGTCCCCTCTGCAGACGTGAACTCCCGCTCTGCCCGCGTGCTCTTCCTCCTGGTGGTGCCCGGGCACCTGGTCTTCCTCTACACCATCCACTCCATGCAGGGGGGACACACCACGCTCACCCTCATCTTCATCGTGTTCTACATGACAGCAGCGCTGCTCCAGGTGAGCTGGGGGCCCTCGGGGCTGGGCTGGCTCGGGGGACACGGCTGTCACCTGCCCTGGGGACAGACGGACAGGGGCTGTCCCTGCCAAAGGTGCTGTGCTGGGCAGAGGATCCCTGGGCAGCTCTTCCTGGACACACAGTTTTTCCATCCTGCCGTTCCTGGGCAGTTTAAAGTCTGCCTTTTGTCTCCTTTAAGTCCTTTTGATGGTGTCCTCATCTGTGCTGGGGGGTGATTTGGCAATTTGGAAAGGCCTGGTGATGAAAAGAGGATGTGGATTTTTTTTTATTTTAGCCAGGGGTGGTTATTTTTGCCATGGGGTTATTTTGCCCAGGGGGTTATTTTGGCCCAGGGGGGGTTATTTCGGCCGTGGGGTTATTTTGCCCAGGGGGGGTTGTTTTTGCCCAGGGGGTTATTTTGCCCAGGGGGGGTTATTTTGGCCCAAGGGGGGGTTATTTGAGCCGTGGGGTTATTTTGCCCAGGGAAGGTTGTGCTCCCCGTGGCAGGCAGAGCTGCTGTGGCACGCAGGGCTCAGGAGCTGTGGCTGTTCCAGGTGCTGATCCTGCTCTACATCGCTGACTGGATGGTGCACTGGATGTGGGGCAGGCACCTGGACCCCGACAACTTCTCCATCCCGTACCTGACAGCTCTGGGGGACCTCATTGGGACAGGGCTCCTGGCCCTCAGCTTCCACGTGCTCTGGCTCATCGGGGACCGGGACTCCGATGTTGGGGATTAAATCTCCCTGCTCCTCCCTTCCCGCAGCTCTCCTCCTTCCATTTGTTGTTTCTTTGCTTCCCCCTCCTGCCACCCCCCCACCATCCTGGAAGATTTCACCTTTGATACCAGATTCTCATTATTTTCAATGGGAATTTTACGTGGTTTATATTTCAAGTCAAGTTTGTACAGAAAAATCGATCTAGTTTTAGGAAGGACAAACAAACAAACAAAAAGTGTAACGAGACAATCACTAAGTGCAATTTTCGTAGCAGTCATGTCTGAACCAAGGTTCCAGTGAAGTTCCTGCTCAGTCGGATCATGCAGGGAGCCCCCCCTGCCCCCTCCCTCGAGGTGAAGGGCTGCTTTTTTCGCTTCATAAGCGTTTTAAACCCTGCAGGTCGAGCTCAGGTTTGTTCAGCTGAGCTGGCACCTTCCAGCCAAGTGCAACCTCATGGCTCAGGGCACGGGGTAGCCCTGCCTTGGCTCTCTGAAGCTCCAGCCTGGGGCCACATCCAAAAATGGGGAGTGTCTATGAGGAGGGTGATGAGGAAGGCTCCTGTGTTCACCCCAGGAATGTGAGTGAGCTGATCTGAGAGCCCCTGGCTGGGCTCTGCTGGCAGCTCCAGGCTCCCTTTTGCCACCCACGCTGCTTCTGCCTTGGTGAGCCCAGCTCAGCTGCTCTGAGCTTCTCCCAGAGGGGCTGGGAGCTCTGCCCACACCATCCCCACTGCCAGGGACCCTCTGCAGGACCTGCTGGAGCCCTCCTTGTGCTGCTCCCTTTCCCTCAGTGCACCCAGAGGGGCGCATGGATGGACAAACAGCTCCTGGTTCTGTGCCCAGCTTTCCTTTTGGCTGCTGACGGGGCCCTTGCAGGCAGGAAGGGATCCCTGGGGAACTCTTCCTGGACACCTGGACACACAATTTTTCCATCCTGCCATCCCTGGGCTGTTCCCCTGGGCAGGAGCATTTTGCTCCTGGTGTCTGTGGGATTTCCCTGCCAGCTGCAAAACAGCTGGGCATGCAGGATGAGTGGAGCCCTGGCTGTTGGGGCAGCTCTGTGGCACAGGAACCCCCCTGCCCGTGTGTGGAGCTGGGATGGGGGCTCAGCCCAGCTGGGGGGGCCCGGCTGAGCCCTGGCAGTGCAGGGTTCCCTCCTCTGCTGCTTCCCCTCCTGTTCCTGTGCTCTTCTCCTCGGGGCTGCCTGGAATTCCTGCTCTTCCCCTTAGGCCACGCTGGCAGGGCGGCAAAAACCAGAGCTAGGGGCAAACCAAGACCAAAGTTAGTCCAGGCTCACTGTGCCAGGCCAGGAGCTGCGTGCAGAGCTGGGCCTCGCTCCAGAGACGAGTTGGACAAGAGGGTCGGGATGAAGTTTGGACTAAGTTCTTTTTCAGCTCCAGAGATGAGTTGGAAAAGGCTCAGGATGAAGTTTGGATGAAGTTCTTTTCCAGCTCCAGAGATGAGTTGGAAAAAGCTCAGGATGAAGTTTGGATGAAGTTCTTTTCCAGCTCCAGAGATGAGTTGGAAAAAGCTCAGGATGAAGTTTGGATGAAGTTCTTCTCCAGCTCCAGAGACAAGTTGGAAAAGGTCAGGATGAAGTTCTGGATGAAGTTCTTTTCCAGCTCCAGAGACGAGTTGGAAAAGGTCAGGATGAAGTTCTGGATGAAGTTCTTTTCCAGCTCCAGAGACGAGTTAGAGAGGGTCAGGATGAAGTTTGGACTAAGTTCTTTTTCAGCTCCAGAGATGAGTTGGAGAGGCTCAGGATGAAGTTCTGGATGAAGTTCTTTTCCAGCTCCAGAGAAGAGTTGGAAAAGAGGCTCAGGATGAAGTTCTGGAGATCACGGGGCAGGTGGAGCCAGAGCAGGGCTCCTGGCTGCTCCAGCCCTCCCTGGAGCTCTGCAGACCCTTCCCTGCTGCTGGTGCTGTGCAGGAGGCAGGGCTGGGCTCCAGGCTGCTCCTTCTCAGCCCCTCAGAAGAGCAGGTGTTGTATTTTGGGATGATTTCCCCCTTTTTCCCCCTTGTTAATCCACCCTCAGGCTCAGTCCCCCTCCTCCTGTGCTCCTTGTCCTGGGTGGGAGCAGCTCTGACCCTCCTCTGTCCCCTCTGGGGACATTTCTCAGATCTCCTTTGGCCAAAGCTGTGCTCAAAGGGAAAAAAAAACCCAACCACAAAACAAACTTTGTCCCTGCTGTGCTGAACTCTCAGCCCAGGGACTTCTGGAGCATTCTCTGCAATATTTTCTGGAGTATTTCCTGGAATATTCTCAGCTGCTCACCTGATTTCTCTGCCTGATGTTGAGGAATAAATGCTAGACTTCCTCCCATTAACACTTCAGCTTTCATGGATACAGAGGGCAGCTCTGCTGGCCTGTCTGGTGTCACATCACCACTTAATCCCCCAGGAAAGGATTCCCTAGAGGAGGAATCTGCCTCTCATGGTGGGGGCTGCTGGGGCTGGGAGGGTCTGTTCATTAAATATGGTCAAAAGTGTGCTTGGGGAATGGTCAGGGAAGAATTTAATTTAAAATGAGGAATATTGATTAAAAAAACAACAAAAAACAAACCTCTTCCCACTGGTTGCACTCCAATGCATGCCTACTCTACAGCTGCCTGCAGATGAAAATCCTGGTTTACTCTTTTATTAAAGGAAAAAGACTGTCTTAATTATTTATAGTTCCTATAACTGACAGATGTTGACCTAATGGATAAATTATATTTGGTTAAATAAAGATGACATTTATTTATGTGGACTGTGGTGGGGTTTCTTTTGTTTTCTCCTTCAGGCTGAAGGCCCCTCTCAGGTTTTGAAGCTTATTGAGCCCAGGCTGAAGCTCTTTTGATAGGAGAAAATCAAATAAATTGCTGGGCATGGAGCAAGGTGGGATTGGTGTGAGTGCCAGGTGACCTCGGCCCTGCCCCTGGTCAGGTCCTGGCAGCTCCTGGAGGGTCCTGGCAGGAATCCAGGTGTTCCTCCTGGCAATCCAGGTGTTTCTTTGACAATCCAGGTGTTCCTCCTGGCAGTCCAGGTGTTTCTTTGACAATCCAGGTGTTCCTCCTGGCAATCCAGGTGTTTCTTTGACAATCCAGGTGTTCCTCCTGGCAGTCCAGGTGTTCTGCTGGCAGTCCAGGTGTTCCTCCTGTCAATCCAGGTGTTTCTGGCAATCCAGGTGTTCTGCTGGCAGTCCAGGTGTTTCTTTGGCAATCCAGGTGTTCTGCTGGCAATCCAGGTGTTCTGCTGGCAGTCCAGGTGTTTCTTTGGTTTCTTTGGCAATCCAGGTGTTCTCCTGGCAATCCAGGTGTTTCTGCTGGCAGGGTTGGATAAAACCTTTTCCTGACTTAGAGATGGGGTAACTGAGAGGTGTTTTCAAAGCTTTTATTTTATTTTTAGTCTTGTGAGAAAGGTGAGACAATGTAAATGTTGTGATTTATGCTGTTACAATTAGAAGCTATTTCTTAATTACAAAACACTATAAGTGTTTTTGTAGTTTATTAACATTTCGTTACACTATGCTGTAGATACTTTAAAGTTATTTATCTAAAATTGCTCTTCATAAATCTTATTACATTGTACCTTTCATAGTTCTATTTCTCCAAAGTACCTAATCTTATTTACAAAATCATCTTTTGAAACTTTTTTCTAGCTCAATTTCTGTCTCAGCAACATCTGTGCTATTCCATAACATTTCCAAATCAGCATTTCCTGTCTCAGAGTTTGCATACAAATACATGCTTTACAAACTTTCTGTCACACCCTAAAAACTCTACAAAGTCATTTCCCACATCCCAGCAACAGGGAACCTCGTTTCAAAATGGAAATCTGTTGGGAGAGGTGTTTGTGCACGTTTGTGGGGTGCAGGGAGCGTGGCCTGGGGTCCTGGGGTGCCTGGGGCAGGAATTTGGGGAGCACAGGGGTGAATTTGGGGTTGCAGAGGATGTGCAGGGCTGGATCTGGGGGTGCAGGGCTGGATTTGGGGGTGCAGAGGTGTCTGGGGCTGGAATTTGGGGTGCACAGGGCTGGATCTGGGGATTCAGAGGATGTGCAGGGTGGGGTTTGGGGTTTTAGGGCTGGATTTGGGGATACAGAGAGTGTGCATGGCAGAGTTTGGGGGTGCACAGGGCTGGGGCTGGAATTTGGGGTGCACAGGCTGGATCTGGGGATTTAGGGCTGGATTTGGGGATACAGAGAATGTGCATGGCAGAGTTTGGGGGTGCACAGGGCTGGGGCTGGAATTTGGGGTGCACAGGCTGGATCTGGGGATTCAGAGGATGTGCAGGGCAGGATCTGGGGGTGCACAGAGCAAGGTCTGGGGGAACAGGGGTGCATGGGGCTGGGGGTGCTCCCAGCAGGACCTGGGGGTGCTCAGAGCAGATCTGGGGATGCACAGAGCAGGATTTGGGGGTGCTCAGAGCAGGATTTGGGGCTGCTCAGAGCAGGATTTGGGGATGCTCACAGCAGGATTTGGGGGTGCTCACAGCAGGATCTGGGGGTGCTCACAGCAGGATCTGGGGGTGCTCAGAGCAGGATCTGGGGGTGCTCACAGCAGGATCTGGGGGTGCTCACAGCAGGATCTGGGGATGCTCGCAGCAGTATTTGGGGGTGCTCGCAGCAGGATTTGGGGGTGCTCACAGCAGTATTTGGGGATGCTCACAGCAGGATCTGGGGGTGCTCGCAGCAGTATTTGGGGATGCTCACAGCAGTATTTGGGGGTGCTCACAGCAGGATCTGGGGGTGCTCAGAGCAGGATTTGGGGCTGCTCACAGCAGGATTTGGGGGTGCTCACAGCAGGATCTGGGGGTGCTCACAGCAGTATTTGGGGATGCTCACAGCAGGATCTGGGGGTGCTCACAGCAGGATCTGGGGGTGCTCACAGCAGTATTTGGGGGTGCTCAGAGCAGGATCTGGGGGTGCTCAGAGCAGGATCTGGGGATGCTCGCAGCAGTATTTGGGGGTGCTCACAGCAGTATTTGGGGGTGCTCGCAGCAGGACCAGCTGGCACAGGCGCTGCGCGGGGCCGGATCTGACGCTGGCTCCGGCTCAAGGCAGCGAACTACAGATCCCGGCACCGCGGGCGGCTCGGGCGCCGCCCCGGCCGAGCCTCACATGACGGGGCCGGGCCGGGCCGGGCCGGGATGGGGCAGCGCGATCGGATGTTCAAGGTGCTGGTGGTGGGCGACGCCACGGTGGGCAAGACCTCGCTGGTGCAGCGCTACGCCAACGACAGCTTCAACCGGCACTACAAATCCACCGTGGGAGGTGAGCCCGACCCTCCCCGGGCTCCGGCGCTTCCCGGCGGTTCTCGGGTGTTCCCGGGGGTTCCCGGCGGTTCCCCGGGTTTTCCCGGGGGGTTCCCGGGTGTTCCCGGCTGTTCCCGGGGGTTCTCGGGTTTTTTCCCGGGGGGTTCCCGGCGGTTCCTGGGGTTTTCCCTGGGGGGTCCCACGGTGTTCCCGGGGGGTTCCCGGGGGGTTCCCGGGTGTTCCCGGGGGGTTCCCGGGTGTTTCCTGGGGGGTTCCCGGGTGTTCCCCGGGGGTTCCCGGGTGTTCCCGGCCGTTCCCGGGGGTTCCCGGGTGTTCCCGGGAGGTTCCCGGGGGTTCCCGGGGTTTTCCCGGGGGTGCTCCCGGGGTGTTTCGCGGGGTGATTCCCGGGGGTGTTTCCCGGCGGTTCCCGGGGTGTTCCCGGCGGTTCCCGGGTGTTCCTGGGGGGTTCCCGGGGGTGTTTCCCGGGGGTGTTTCCCGGGGTGTTTCGCGGGGTGATTCCGGGGGTGTTTCCCGAGGGGTTCCCGGGGTGTTCCCGGCGGTTCCCGGGTGTTTCCCGGGGGTTCCCAGGGTTTTCCCGGGTGTTTCCCGGGTGTTCCCGGCGATTCCCGGCGGTTCCCGGCGGTTCCCGGGCTCCGGCGCCGCGCCCGTCCCGGTGCGCATCCCCAGCCCGGAGCGCTCCGCGCCCTCGTCCCGCGGCACCGCGCCCCGCTCCCCCGGCGGTGGCTTGGGATTCCGGGGTGGGAGCAGCCGCCTGTCGCCGGGCTTTGTGGGGTGTTAGCTGGCAGACCTTCTCCGCCGAGCCCCCGGGGGATGCTGGAGCTCTGCCCGGCTCATTTGGGGTGCCCCATCCTTCTCCCACCCTCTGGAATAACCACCCCAGGAGCTGTAAGATGGATAGGCTAAGGTTCCAGGCTCAGCTTATCCCAGTAAAACCAGCAGCAGCACTGGTTTGGCATTAATTGAACAGCCCTGAAGTCCTCAGGAGCTTCTGTCCTTGTGCCAGAATCATTTGGATGCCCCATCCTTCTCCCACCTCCTGGAATAACCACCCCAGGAGCTGTAAGATGGATAGGCTGAGGTTCCAGGCTCAGTTTATCCCAGTAAAACCAGCAACAGTGCTGGTCTGGCATTAATTAAACACACCCTGAAGTCCTCAGGAGCATTTGTCCTTCTGCCAGACTCATTTCGGGTTCCCCATCCTTCTCCCACCCTCTGGAATAACCACCCCAGGAGCTGTCAAATAGATAGTCTGAGGTTATAGGTTTATCTTATCCTAGTAAAACCAGCAACAGCGCTGGTTTGGCATTAATTAAACACACCCTGAAGTCCTCAGGAGCATTTGTCCTACCAGGCTCATTTGGGGATGCCCCTACCTCTTGGAATAACCACTCCAGGAGCTGTAAGATGGATAGGCTGAGGTTATAAATTCAGTTTATCCCAGTACAACCAGCAGCAGTGCTGGTCTGGCATTAATTAAACAACCCTGAAGGCCTCAGGAGCATTTGTCCTTCTGCCAGACTCATTTGGGGTTCCCCATCCTTCTCCCACCCTCTGGAATAACCACCCCAGGAGCTGTCAAATAGATAGTCTGAGGTTATAGGTTTATCTTATCCTAGTAAAACCAGCAACAGCACTGGTTTGGCATTAATTAAACACACCCTGAAGTCCTCAGGATCATTTGTACTTGTTCCAGACTCATTTGGGTTGCCCCCACCCTCTGGAATAACCACCCCAGGAGCTGTAAGATGGATAGGCTGAGGTTCTAGGCTTAGTTTATCCCAGTAAAACCAGCAGCAGTGCTGGTCTGGCATTAATTAAACAGTCCTGAAGTCTTCAGGAGTTTCTGTCCTTGTGCCAGGCCCATTTGGGGTGCCCCTACCCAATTAATTTGGCATTAATTTAACAGCCTGGCCTCGCTGCTGAGGGCTCAGCAGCTCTTGGGAAGCTCTGTGAGGAAGAGGCTGGGAATGGGGCTGAGCAGGATTTTGGTTCTTTGTGTAAATGAATAACCTGGAAGGAGCAGGAGCTGCCAAGGGTTTACCCAGGAAACCTCCCCCAGGACCCAAAATCGGGGGTGTTGAGCTCAGCTGTTTAAATCTTCTTATTCCTGACCCAAGAGGGGATGGATTAGAGGTGAAAACCCTGGAGAGGCACAGAGCTCCAGGCTGTGCCCAGCAGGAAATGCTGCAGACTGGTGGCTGGGGCTTTTCTTTTTGTACTTTGTTCCTGGTTTTGGTCAGTCCCAGCCCAGCTAGGTCTGGCTGCCAGGTTGAAACCCCGACACATCAGGATCTGAGAACAGCACAGAGCTTCCCCTTTTGACTCACTGGTGACAGCAAATATGGGGGGATCCAGCCTGGCAGGGACCTCACAGCTGCTGTCACCCCTTGAGCACAGACAACTTTCCCTGTTTTAGGTTAATCTGGGGTGATTCATCCTTGCAGGGACCTCACAGCTCCTCTCACCCCAGAGACAGGGACATCTTTCCCTGTTTTAGGCTAATCTGGGGTGATTCAGCTTGGTAGAGACCTCACAGCACCCCAAGGACAGGAACATCTTTCCCTGTTTTAGGCTAATCTGGGGTGATCCAGCCTGGCAGGGACCTACAGCTCCTCTCACCCCTTGAGCAAGGACACCTTTCCCTCTTTCAGGTTAATCTGGGGTGATCCAGCCTGGCAGGACCTCACAGCACCTCAAGGACAGGAACATCTTTCCCTGTTTTAGGTTAATCTGGGGTGATTCAGCTTGGTAGGGACCTCACAGTTCCTCTCACCCCATGGTCAGGGACACTTTTCCCTATCCCAGGCTGCTCCAAGCCCTGGAATTGTGCTTGGGCTGTGGCCCTGCTGGAGGATGGGGAAGGGCCCCGTGCCTGGGGCTGTGCTGGGGCTCTGGGAGATGGGGAGAGACTGTGCAGGATGGTGCAGAACAGCCCTGAGCAAATTTCCTTCCTGCTTTTTTGGGAATTCTCCAGTGGATTTTGCACTGAAGGTGGTTCAGTGGTCGGAGTCGGAGACGGTTCGGCTGCAGCTCTGGGACATTGCAGGTATTTTGAAGGTTTTTTTAATGTTCTCACTGTTTTGGCCTTTCCTTTCCTTTCCTTTCCTTTCCTTTCCTTTCCTTTCCTTTCCTTTCCTTTCCTTTCCTTTCCTTTCCTTTCCTTTCCTTTCCTTTCCTTTCCTTTCCTTTCCTTTCCTTTCCTTTCCTTTCCTTTCCTTTCCTTTCCTCTCCTCTTCATTTTCCTTTCCTCTTCATTTTCCTTTCCTCTTCATTTTCCTTTCCTCTTCATTTTCCTTCCTTTTCCTTCTCCTCCAAAACCAAATCCCAGCTGCCTGTGGTTTCCAGGGGCAGGACTGCTCTGCTTGGCTGCCTCGAGCCTGCTGTAGTCATTTAAATATTTAATTAAAAACCCACCTGCAAGGAATGCAGACAGCAATTCCTGCTGAGCCTTTCCTTTCTGTTCCAGAGCAGGGGGAGCGTGGAACTGCCTGGATATGAGACCGCTCATGTTAAAATCCAAATTTCTGGCACGAGACACACTCTGAGGGGCAGAATTATAAAAGCTGGAGTGGGACGAGGGGCAGAGAAAGGAATTTCCCAAATTCCCTGGCAGCAGGAGGGCTGTGGGCAGCAGCAGCAGCTCTAAAATGGATGTGGAGCAGGGAGGAAAACAGGGCTGTGGTTTCCTCTGCTGCTGCCTGGAATCCTCAAAAAGGCACCAGGAAGGAGAAGTTGGCAGAGGGAGCAGCGCAGCGAGAAACTGCTTTCAGTTTTGGCCCCCCAAAAAAAGGAGTTTGAGGTGTGGGAAGCAGAGCTGGCGCTGTGCCCTTGTGGTGCCCAGGTGGGAACGATGGGAATAATGTGAATTTTGGGAATGCCCCATCCCTGGAGTGTCCCAGAGCACAGGGGAGGGGGTCCTGCCCCCCTGGCATGGGGTGAATTTTGGTCCCTTTTAACCCAAACAAACCCAGTGTGTGTTTTGTGGCTTTCTCTGTGTGTTTGTGTGGGGTTTTGTGTGTGTTTTGTGGGTTTCTCTGTGGGTTTGTGTGGTTTTTTGTGTGTATTTTGTGTGTTTCTCTGTGGGTTTTGTGTGTATTTTGTGTGTTTCTCTGTGGGTTTCTGTGTTTTTTGTGTGTATTTTGTGGGTTTCTCTGTGGGTTTGTGTGGGGTTTTGTGTGTATTTTGTGGGTTTCTCTGTGGGTTTGTGTGGTTTTCTGTGTGTATTTTGTGTGTTTCTCTGTGGGTTTCTGTGTTTTTTGTGTGTATTTTGTGTGTTTCTCTGTGGGTTTGTTTTTTGTGTGTTTCTCTGTGTTTCTTTGTATGTATGCATGGTTTTTCTGTGTTTCTCTGTGGGTTTTTGTGTGTTTTGTGGGTTTCTCTGTGGGTTTGTGTGAGTTTTATGTGTTGCTCTGTGGGTTTATATGGTTTTTGTGCGTTTCTCTATGGATTTATGTCTATCTCTGTGGGTTTTTCTGTGTTTCTCTATGGGTTTTTGTGTGCATTTGTGTGTGTTTCTCTGCGGGTTTGTATGGTTTTTCTGTTTCTCTGTTTTTTTTATGGTTTTTCTGTGTTTCTGTGTGCTTTTTGTGTGCTTCTCTGTGGTTTTACATGCTTCCCTGTGCATTTTTCATGATTCCATGACCCGACCCCTGCCCAACACAGAACCTCCCAGGCCGAACACACCCTAAATCCCAAAACCCCTGCAAGAACACCGCGTCAGCACAACACCAGCACGATAAAAAAACCCCAAAATAACAACTCTGGGCCGTTTTTCCCCCGGCTGTGACCCCGAAGGGCAGGAACGTTTCACATCCATGACCCGGCTGTACTACAGGGACGCCTCAGCCTGTGTCATCATGTTTGATGTCACCAACGCCAGCACCTTCAGCAACAGCCACAAGTGGAAGCAGGACCTGGACAGCAAACTGCTGCTGCCAGACGGGAGCCCTGTGCCCTGCCTGCTGCTGGCCAACAAGGTGGGCTTGGGGGGTTTTGGGCGGTTTTGGGTGGGTTTTGGGTGTTTCTCGGGGAGTTTGTATGCTTTCTGTATGGTTTTTGTGTGTTTCACTGTGTGTTTCTATGGTTTTTGTGTGTTTCTCTGTGAGTGTGTGTGGGTTTTGTGTGGTTTTCGTGTGTTTTGCTGTCAGTTTGTGTGGTGTTTGTGTGGTGTTTGTGTGTTTCTCTGTGAGTTTGTATGATTTCCGTATGGTTTCTGTGTGTTTCACTGTGTGTTTCTATGGTTTTTGTGTGTTTCTCTGTGAGTGTGTGTGGTTTTTTTGTGGTTTTTGTGTGTTTCTCTGTGAGTTTGTATGCTTTCTGTATGGTTTTTGTGTGTTTCTCTGTGAGTTTGTGTGGTTTTTGTGTCTTTGTCAGTTTGTATGATTTTTGTATGGTTTTATTTGGTGTTTGTGTGGTGTTTGTGTGGTGTTTGTGTGGTTTTTGTGTGTTTCTCTGTGAGTTTGTATGCTTTCTGTATGGTTTTTGTGTGTTTCTCTGTGAGTTTGTATGCTTTCTGTATGGTTTTTGTGTGTTTCACTGTGTGTTTATATGGTTTTTGTGTGGTTTTTGTGTCTTTCTCTGTCAGTTTGTATGATTTTTGTATGGTTTTATTTGGGTTTTGTGTGGTTTTTGTGTGTTTCTCTGTGTGTGTGGTGTTTGTGTGGTGATTGTGTGGTGTTTTTGTGGTTTTCGTGTGTTTCTCTGTCAGTTTGTATGATTTCTGTATGATTTTATTTGGTTTTTGTGTGTTTTTTGTGTGTTTCTCTGTGAGTTTGTGTGGGTTTTGTGTGGTGTTTGTGAGTTTGTGTGGTTTTTGTGTGGTTTTGTGTGGTTTTTGTGTGTTTCGCTGTGTGTTTCTATGGTTTTTGTGTGTTTCTCTGTGAGTTTGTGTGGTTTTTTTTGTATGATTTTTGTGTGGTTTTTGTTTGTTTCTCTATGAGTTTGTATGATATTTGTATGGTTTTTGTGCATTTTTGTGCATTTTTTGTGTGTTTCTCTATGTGTTTCTATGGTTTTTGAGTGTTCCTCTGTGAGTTTGTCTGGTTTTTGTGTGTTTCTCTGTGGGTTTGTCTGGTTTTTGTGTGTTTCTCTGTGGGGTTGTGTGGTTTTTTGTATGGTTTTTGTATGTTTCTCTGTGAGTTTGTATTATTTCTGTATGGTTTTGTTTGGTTTTTGTGTGGTTTTGTGTGGTTTTTGTGTGTTTCTCTGTGGGTTTGTATAGTTTTTGTGTGGTTTTGTATGTTCCTCTGTGTTTCTGTGTGGGGGTTTGTGTGGTTTCTGTGTTTCTCTGTGGGTTTCTATGGTTTTTGTGTGTTTTTCTGTGGATTTTGTGTGTTTCTGTGTGGGTTTTGTGTGTTTTTCTGTTTATATTCCTTTGTGTCTCTGTGTGTTTGTGTGTGGGTTTTGTCTGTTTCTGTGTTTTTCTGTTTGGGTGTATTTCCCTGTGTTTGTGTTTCTGTTCCTGTGTGTTTGTGGGATATTTGTGTGTTCCTGATATGTTTGTGTGGGGTTTTGTGCATTTTTATGCATTTCTCTGTGTTTCTCTGTGTGTTTGCATGTTCCTGTGTGTGTATTCCTGCTTATTTCTGGATTTTTCTGTGTGTGCACAGCAGAGAACACCTTCAGCACTCACCTTTGCTGTCACCTTTAAACCTTTCCAGGCCCCTCCTAGAATTTCTTGCCTTTCCCAAGGATTTTTCTCCGCAGCCCTGCTTTACAACCCTTTCCTTGAAGAAACCTCTCCTAAAATCCAACACAAACCCCCTCTGGTGCAACTTGGGGCCTTTTCCTCCCTGTCCTGTCGCCCTGAGCACAGCTCCTGTCACAGAGACAGAAATTCTGCTTTCCACCTGGATCTAGGGCTGAGTTTTGCTCTCTGCATTGGTTTCTCCCTTTTTATGTTGTATTTTCCCTTCATTTCCAACCCTGCTTTTTGCTCCCCCTGTGCCAGTCCTGGCTCGGGAGCCCTTTCCAAATTCAGTTTGAGACTCAAAAATGGGGTGGCTGGGCAGGAGAGTGGCTTTTCTTACCCACTGCTCCACAAATTGCACTTCAATAATTATTTCCTTTGATTGAAACTCCCTGACAGGAGGGGACAGCCGGGGGATTTGGGATCTCATCCCAGGGAACAGGGACAGGAGGAGAGGGAACGGCCTCAGGCTGTGCTGGGGAGGCTCAGGTTGGACAGCAGCAGGAATTTCCTCATGGGAGGGGTTGGAAGGGGCTGCCAGGGGGGTTTGGAGTGCCCATCCCTGGAGGTGGCACCTGGAGGTGGCACTGAGTGCTCAGGGTGGGGTTTGGGCACAGCCGGGACTCGATGATCCCACAGGGATTTTCCAGCCTCGATAATTCCACGATTCTGAGCTCTGCATCCCTTCCCCAGCTGCACCTGCTGGGCCATTCCCACCCTCCCTGGTGGGGCCAGGACAGGATAAGGGGACATCACTTTAATCTGTGCCTTGGGAGGCTCAGGTTGGACACCAGCAGGAATTTCCTCATGGAAAGAGTTGGAAGGGGCTGCCAGGGGGGTTTGGAGTGCCCATCCCTGGAGGTGGCACTGAGAGCTCAGGGTGGGGATTGGGCACAGCCTGGACTCGATGATCCCACAGGGATTTTCCAGCCTCAGGGATCCTGGGATTCTCTTCTGAGGCAGCAGCTTTGCCAGGATCAGGGAATCCTGGCTGGCTGCAGCCACGAGCTCTGGGCCAGGCTCTCCCTCTGCCTCCGTGCCCATCCCCTGGCATCGGTGCCACCACACCCGTGCCACCTCTCCCGGCTGCTGGGAGCCCGGGCAGATTTTTGGGATGAGGGACAAGGCTGGGAACTCCATTCCAGGCGTGCTTGGCTGAGGTGTGTCAGTGACTGAGATATCAGATAAAGAAATTGCTGCTTGCAACGGCCCAGCGAGAGCCTTGCCCCGAGATGTGGGAGCTGTGGGGGCTGAGCTGCCTCCCCCAGCCACGGACGGGCCCCGCCAGCTGCCACACCGGGGGGGAATTCCTCCTGGGAGGGTGGGCAGGCCCTGGCACAGAGGATCCACAGAATTCCAGGCTGCCCTGTCCCTGGAAGTGTCCCTGCCCATGGGATTGAATGATTCCTTCCAACCCAACCCGTTCCAGGATTCCCTGGGCTGGTTTGGATGGGATATTGGGAATAAATCCTTCCTGGGAGGAGCTGGGATGGAATTCCCTGAAGAGCTGGGGCTGCTCCATCCCTAAGGCTGTCCTAGACAGGGTTGGACAGTGGATCAAATAGATCCAAAGGATAAAATGGATCAAATGGATCAAAAGAATAAAATGGATCAAATGGATCAAAATAATAAAATGGATCAAATGGCACCCTGGGATGGTGGGAGGTGTCCCTGCCCATGGGATTGGATGATCCCTTCCAACCCAACCCATTCCAGGATTCCCTGGGCTGGTTTGGGTGGGATATTTGGAATAAACCCTTCCCTGGGAGGGGCTGGGATGGAATTCCCAGAGAATCCATGGGTGCTCCAGCCCTGGGAATGTCCCAGAATAGATTGGACAATGGATAAAGTGAATAAAATGGGCAAAATTGGTAAAAATGCACCCTGGGATAGTGGGAAGTGTCCCTGCCCATGGGATTGGATGATCCCTTCCAACCCAACCCATTCCAGGATTCCCTGGGCTGGTTTGGATGGGACATAGGGAATAAATCCTTCCCTGGGAGGGGCTGGGATGGGATTCCCAGAGGAGCTGGGGCTGCTCCAGCCCTGGGAGTGTCCCAGGATGGGTTGGACAGGGGATAAAGTGAATAAAATTAATAAAATGGGTAAAATGGATCAAATGGCACCCTGGGATAGTGGGAAGTGTCCCTGCCCATGGGATTGCATGATCCCTTCCAACCCAACCCATTCCTGAATTCCTTGGGCTGGTTTGGATGGGACATTGGGAATAAACCCTTCCCTGGGATGGGCTGGGATGGGATTCCCAGAGGAGCTGGGGCTGCTCCAGCCCTGGGAGTGCCCCGGGCTGGGTTGAGCAGCCTGGGACAGGGGAATTGTCCCTGCCCGTGGGTGACTTTGGGGTCCCCTCCGAGCGGAGCCAGGCTGGGCTCGGTGGCCCTGAGGTGCCTCTGTCTCCTTGCAGTGTGACCTCTCCCCGTGGGCAGTGAGCCGGGACGAGGTCGATCGGTTCAGCAAAGAAAACGGATTTTCGGGATGGGTGGAGACGTCTGTGAAGGAGAACAAGAACATCAGCGAGTCCATGAGGTAGGAGCCGTGCCCCTGCCCTGCCCGGAGCCCCTGGCAGTGCCCAGGGCTGGCAGCACCTGGCACAGGGCAAGGCCCCTGCCCAAATCCAGCTGCCAGTGCTGTCCCACTCCTTAACCCCATTTTTTCCTCATTTCCTGCAGTTTATCTCCTTCTCTGTCAGCCAATATTCTTTTCTTAGAGGAGCGTCACAAAATAACTCACACATTCACGCTAGGTGGAAAAGAGAGTAAAAGGAGAGAACTTGATTTCTAATTCTTTGTTTCTAATTTGTTACTCTGATTCTTAAGATTTTCTAAAGCTCTCTGAGTTTATATTTTTTAGAGAACTTTTTCACATAATTTCTATAAGCAACATATTGTTTTTACATTCTTTTATGGGGGTGGAGAAACTCGATGTACTAGTAGTTTGTTTAATGTCTTTGGAGAGGTGGCTTATTTACTCTTTAATCCAGTGTCACCTTTAAGAAAGTATAAAAGTTAGAGTCAGAAAAATAAACCTTCTTCTTTACCTTGCAAATAGCAGGTGGCTCACGTTGTGCTTTAACGTGTCCTATAGCAACACTAATTCTTTATTTTAATTCTTTATTTTAATTCCAAACGTGGCAGGGGATTGGAGGATGAAATTCCCACCTCTCCACTGCTCAAACCAACAGCCCAGCAATTCTCTCTCCTCACAAAGAAGAATGTAAAACAATCATTATTTACATGAGCAGTGTGAGAAACTGTAAATATGTAAACATCAGAAGGCATAGAAAACTTTTGGAAGCACTTTAAAACTTTCAAAAGGACAAGGTGACAATAGGGCAACTGGGAGGCATTTAAAAAACTTTTATTCAAATAACCAAAAGCTGCCAGTTGTTTATTTGCAGAAAACACTTCAGTTTGTCCCCCTGCAGCCTCTGTCCAGGGGCCAGAGGAAGCCTCTCATGAAAGGTGTTTTTCAAAAGAGACTATTTTCCTCCTGGAGCAATTGTGGAGTATTTCAATGTATAAAGTAATTTTTCCATCTATTTTGCCAAAGAGAAGTTTTTAATATAACTATTTTTTAGTCTCATGAGAAGAGTGAAACAATACAGGGGTTATAATTTACGTGATCACAATCAGAAGTTAACAATTTCTTAATTACAAAAACACTCCAAGTGTTTCTTGGCCTGTCAGCTTTTTGCTACACGATGCAGTAGGCCCTGAGAACTCTCTGCAAATCCATTTCCTGCACTTCTGAGCTTCGCTTTTTAGTTTTAATTTCTTTTCTGCAGTGCATAACTCTCTGCAAATCCATTTCTTGCACTTCAGGGCTTTGCTTTTTAAAATTTTTTATTTCTCTTCTGAAAAAAAAAAAAAAAAAAAAACCAAAATCAAACTCAGGACTTTTTTCCCCCAGGGTTCTGATTGAGAAGATGATGTCCTCATCCGCGGGAGATGGAAGCTCCTCCTCTGCTGGCACTGGGGATTACATCAACATCAAGGAGACCTCCCCTCCAGGCTGGGCCTGCTGCTGAAGCCACTGCAGCTCTGATGGGCTTCTCATCATCACCATCATCATCATCATCATCATCGTTACCATGGTCACCTTGCCCTGAACTGTCCCTGGTTTGGTGTTTTTTCCTGATATTTTGAACTTTTCAGTGGCTGTTTCCTCAGCAGAGCCCTGCTGCAGTGACTTGGAGCGAGGGATGGAAGAAGAGGATTGGGAATATTCCTTTTTTCTCTGCTGCTCTGATGGAGCACAGTCCATGTCCAGGCAGTGCCTTGCATTACACTGAATTATTATTTTTTTTTTAATTTTGAGCACTTCCCTCTCTGGCAAGGGCTGGCAGAGGGATTTTGTTAATTTTCTGCACCTTGAAGCCCTCCCTTTTGGGGACACAGCCCAGCCCAGGTGGATCCCCAGCTGTGGGATCCCAGCAATCTCTGGGATGCTGGATCTGTGTCCTGGGGGGAGCAGCACATCCCAGCAGTGCCCAAACCCCTGAGGATGAGGAGCTGCAGCACTGTGGAGTTCTGGGGCTCAGCTGGGACCTGGAGCAGCACAGTTCTCACTCCCCTGTGGGGCAGAAACCCCAAAATTTGGTCAGGAACTGCTCCTGTCCTTCCTGGACCAGCACAATCCCCAGTCCCCTGTGGAGCAGACACCAAAATTTGGTCAGGAGACTTCCTGGACCAGCACAATCCTCACTCCCCTGTGGAGCAGAGTTCCCAAAATTTGGTCAGGAATTGCTCCTGCCCTCCTGGACCAGCACCATCCTCACTCCCCTGTGGGGCACAGTTCCCAAAATTTGGTCAGGAGCTGCTCTAGCCCTTCCTGGACCAGCACAATCCCCACTCCCCTGTGGAGCAGACCCCAAAATTTGGTCAGGAATTGCACCTGCCCCTCCTGGACCAGCACAATTCTCACTTCTCTATGGAGAAGACCCCAAAATTTGGTCAGGAACTGCACCTGCCCCTCCTGGACCAGCACAATTCTCACTTCTCTATGGAGCAGAGTTCCCAAAATTTGGTCAGGAGTTGCTCCTTCCCTTCCTGAACTACCACAGTTCTCACTGCCTTGTGCAGCAGAGTTCCCAAAATTTCAGGAGTTCCTCCTGCCCCTCCTGGACCAGCACAGCCCCTACTCCCCTGTGGAGCAGAGTTCCCAAAATTTGGTCAGGAGTTGTTCCTTCCCTTCCTGGACCACCAGAGTTCTCACTGCCTTGTGCAGAAGAATTCCCAAAATTTCAGGAGTTCCTCCTGGACCAGCACATCCCCTACTCCCCTGTGGAGCAGAGTTCCCAAAATTTGGTCAGGGATTGGTCCTGAACCAGCACAATCCCCACTCCCCTGTGGAGCAGAATTCCCAAAATTTGTCCTGGAGCTGCTCCTGCCCTTCCTGCCCCCAGCCCCTCCTGCTGCCCCTTTTTGGCCCCTTTGTGTGACCCTGGGCACGTTTTTTGGGACAGCCTCCACCCCCCAGCCCAAAGTGCTTTTGGCAACTGCTGCTCAATTGCCTTCCCAGCATCCAGGAGGGAATTTGGGGTCGGAAACAGCTCCCTAAAAACCCCCCTGCTGTTTTAGTGGGGCTGGGGAAGAGGAGGAGGAGGGAAAAAAAAAAAAAGACTTTGTGGGATAAAAGGAAAGGAAGGAACCACTCCCCGTTTCCCTCTGGTGCCACTTTTCCCTTCCACATCCCAGATATTGGTGGTGGAGAGCAATTCTGGCCAAAAAATTGGTACAAATCGAGGAGAATTTATGGGGGAACTCAATTTCAGGGTTGGAGTTTTGTGTGTTTAATTCTGGATTTGCTGTTCTGTGATTTTCTGGTGGTTCACGGTCGCCCTGCTCACGTTTTGGGTTTGGATTTCAGCAAAAGGCCTTCAATAATTCAATTTTTTTTTTACCTTCTTGAGTGGTTTAAGTGGGAGACAGGACTAGAAATTGCTGTGTCCTGGTTTCTGCTGAATTAGGGCTGCTTTGCTCTGGTAAATTATTCCTCACTGCCTGGCTGTTGGTAAAACAGGTACTCATCACCTTCACTAAAAAAATCTGATTTTCATTCTCTGGAGCTGAAAAGAATTTAAAACGAAACAGTGAGGGTGAAGAAATTTGGGATTATTTGTGCTGCACTTTTTAATGCAAAGCTGAAGTACCTGGGCTAGGGTTCTGCCACGCAAATATTGCCAAATTAGGGGTTAGAGGTGCTTAAAAATATCCTTTCCTGTACTCTTGGTTTTAGAAATAGGGAGAGCTGGTTAGCAGCAAAATGGAAGTGCCTTGCTGAATTTTACTTCATTGTCTTAAACAAACAAACAAACAAACAACAAAAAAAAAAACAATAGAAAAAAAACCCAGCAAAAAAAAATATTTTTAATACTATAAATATTTAATCCTATAAATATTTCTAGTTCTTTGTAGAACATGAGAGAAGTGCCTAATTTTTTAAAGGAGCTGCCACGAAACCCCTTAAGATTCAGGCGTTATTTATTGATTTTTGTACTTGAAATGTTCCAGCCAAGAGCTCTCCTCAGAGGTGGAAAACCCGGCCCAGAGCAGCTGAAAATTCCCAATTCCTGCCCCGTCCAATGGAGCTCGAGTAGAGCTTGAAAAGAATTCAAATGATGCTGAAATTGTGATTTCAATGATGCTGAAATTGTAATTTCTCCTCTAAATCTGGCCAGGTTTGTGTTGTCAGCTACAGAACCGTGGCTGGAGATTCCCCCAGTGCCATGGGCAGGGACGTTCCTTTGGATCATCCCTGCCAAGGCCTCCTCACAGGGAATTTCTGGGAATTTTGCAGGAAAAATTCTTCCATCAGCACTTTGATACCTCCCAGGTGCCTGCAGCTCTTCCTCCAAAAGTGCCTTTTAAGAATCAACCAAAAACCCAAAGGAAGATGCTTAAAAAAAAAAAGAGATTTAAAAAAAAAACCTCTTTAAAAAAAAAAACTTTAAAAAATCTCTTAAAAAAATCTCTTTTAAAAAATCTCTTTAAAAAATCTTTTTTTTTTCAAAATCTTTAAAAAAAAATCTCTTTTTTCAAAAAAATAATCTATTTTTTAAAAAATCTATTTCACAGCATTTCTGTGCTGCCCTTTGGTTTCCAGTCCCCACGTGTGCCTTGGGGAGGTTATTTTCCCACATTTACCGTTGGTTAACATCTGAAAAAAATGGCAAATAAAACCCCCCACAAGCTGCACAAAAGGAAGAGTCATTGCCTGAGCTGGGTGAAAACCCCAAGCAGGCAGGAAAACGATTTTCCTGAGCAGCTGGGGGTGTTTGCAGAGATCTCCCCATGCTTCAAAAAAGCCAAATAAACCCCAAAAAGTGCCCCAAATTTAAATCTGGTTTAAATGGATTAAACCAGATCCAAAATCCCCATCCAGGAACGACGTGGGAGGAGCAGGGGCTGCGCCCAGCTGAAATAATTCTGATTTTTAAAACCCAGAATTATTAAAAACTGGAAGGGGAAAGCCAAAAAAAAAAAAAAAGGCTTAATTTACTTTTTGTTGATTTAGGGGAGTAAAAACTTGAATTTTTCAGGTAGGAATCAGAAATGATCTTTATTCTGCTTCACTCGTGGCCTCATCAGGAATGAGGATTTTGGGAAATGAAGGAATTTCCTTTTCCCTGCTCTCCCTCCGTGCCCTCTGTGTGACTCTGGGCCAACTGTTCCCGTTTCCTTCTCTTTTCTCCTTCCTGGAATTTCAATTTGTGGCTCTGAGACTCAAAACCAGATGAATTTTAAGGTGTATTTTGTGCCTTGGTGGCTGCACTTGGTTTCTTCACACAGCTGGAGAATTTTACTGCAGCCTCAACAAGTCAAAAAATGTCAAAATTCAGCTTTTTTTTTTTTTATTTTTTTTAAATTTCTTGCTGTTTCACAGTATTTTAGAGGCAGGGTCCTGACCATTGTAAAATTCAGTATTATGGTTGTGTAAAGAGGAAAAAAAATGGATTTTATTCTACATCAGTCAATCGCTGGTGCAGCACTGCAACAGTTTGAAATAAAAATTGGATATTGCTCAGTTGGTAGTTGTTGTTTTGCTGTCTCGACGGTGCTAAGAAACGAGTTTATGAGTTGAAAATAGGAATAAAAACAACAAAAAGGTACAAAACACGAGGTATGAACTGCCCTGCATTGCCAGGAAAACAAATTCCTCTGAAATATCCTCAATTATTGCGTTTTTATTGGGCTGCAAAAACATTCAAAACTTGTTCACCTGAGTCAGCTCCTGTGGGGTTTAATCCAATATTTCCAGCAGAGAATTCCTTGATGTGGTTTCTGCACCTTCCTCCCCGGGGCTCCTTATTTTCATCCGTAATTCAGTGTATTTTGGGCTTCTTTATTCCACCATCAGCCGGGTTTTCCTGGGCCTGGATGGGATGGAGCAGAACAGCCAGAATTCCAAAGGAATTCCAATGGAACTCCAGCAGGGCATGAAATGAACTCAAAATTATGCTAAAATTTTAATTTCTCCTCTAAATCTGATCATGTTTGTATCATTAAGCCATCTTCTCACAGTTCCCAATGTATAAAAATAGGATTTAAATGCTGTTTTTACTCAAATGGAGGGGTGAACCTCCAAAGATCAAAATGCAAAGCAACAGTGAGGAGCTGCATTTTAATGACCGTGTAAAACATTTAATTTATTCTTGGTTAAAGCATCTGATTTTCTAAGCAAAATGAGTGATTTTGGGGGTTTGGAGGGAATTTAAAGTGTAAAAAAATCAACTATTTTCAGTGGGCTTTGCATGAATTGTGCTGATTTGCACGGGGAAAATGGTGCTGGTGAAAGCAGAAAAGTGATAAAATTAAGGTAAAAATTAGGTAAAAATTAAGGTAAAAATTAAAATTAAATTATATATAAAAAAATTAAAATTCCCTGCCCTCAGGGCTGATAAAAACCCACAGGGGTAAGTGGGGAGGATAAGAAATTGTGGATATTTGTTATAAGTTGAGTCTAAGCACAAAACCCAGCCTGGTTGGGGGAAAATCTCCTGGAATTGGGTGTGGATTGGGACAATTCCATGACAAAGGGGCCGGATGGCCCCGGGCGGGCGCTGCCCTAACCGGGGCTGCCTAAGTCGCGATAGGCGCGACAGGGAGGGAGAAAGCGCAGGAAAAACAAACAAACCAAAGGGGAAAAAAGGAAAAAAAAAAACTGAAAAAAAAACCCAAAGAAAAAACCCAAAGAAACCAAAAAACCAAAATATTATAAAAACAAATCCAAAAAAACCCCCAAACAAACAAACAACAACAAAAAAACCCCCAAAAACCCTAAAAAACCCCAAAAAACCCAAAAAAACCCCCAAAGATCCCCCAAAAAAACCCCAAAGATCCCCCCCCCAAAAAAAAACAAAAAACAGAGCAAAAAAAAAAAAAATCCAAAAAACCCAAAAAAATCCCCAAACAAAAAAACCCAAACAGCCCAAAAAAAAAAGAAAAAAAGAAAAAAGAAAAAACCCAAAATACACACACAAAAAAAAACCCCAAACCCAAAAAAACCCCAAACAAACAACAACCCCTCCAAACAAACCAAAGGGGAAAAAAAAAGGAAACAACAACAACAAAAAAAAAAAAAAAAAAAAAAAAACAGAAAAAAACCACCAATAAATAAATAAAAAAAAAAACAATAAAAAATAAATAAAAACCCCCAAAACCAAAAAACCAAACATAAAAAGAAATAAAAAACCCAAAAAACAAGCAAACAAAAAAACCCCAAACAGAAAAAAAAAACCAAACCAAAATACACACACACACAAAAAACCCCCCAAAACCCCAAAAAAACCAAACAAACAACAACCCCCGCAAACAAACCAAAGGGAAAAAACCCCAAAGAAATAAAAAAACCGAAAACAAAATCAAAAAAATCCCAAATACACAGTGAAAAATCTCAAATACACACTGAAAAACCCGAAATACATGCCTAAAAGAAAACTCCAACAAAAACCCCCCGAACAAAAACCAACCAAAGAAAAAAACAACCCAAAACCCAAATTAACTCTGTGGAAATATCTTCAATAATTGCGTTTTTTTGGCGCTATGGGCGGGATATAAAAATGCAAAACTCGTGCACCTCCGAGTCAGCTCCTGTGGGGTTTAATCCAATATTTCCAGCAGAGAATTCCTTGATGTGGTTTCTGCACCTTCCTCCCCGGGGCTCCTTATTTTCATCCTTAATTCAGTGTATTTTGGGCTTCTTTATTCCACCATCAGCCGGGTTTTCCTGG
The DNA here is from genome assembly GCF_050655825.1 of Lonchura striata. Lineage (NCBI taxonomy): Eukaryota > Metazoa > Chordata > Aves > Passeriformes > Estrildidae > Lonchura > Lonchura striata. Next base: position 6,554,349 of record NC_140728.1, on the reverse strand, counting down.
GCCTGGATGGGACGGAGCAGAACAGCCAGAATTCCAAAGGAATTCCAATGGAACTCCAGCAGGGCATGAAATGAACTCAAAATTATGCTAAAATTTTAATTTCTCCTCTAAATCTTATCATATCTGCATCATCAAGCCATCTTCTCACAGTTCCCAATGTATAAAAATAGGATTTAAATGCTATTTTTACTCAAATGTAGGGGTGAACCTCCAAAGATCAAAATGCAAAGCAAAAGTGAGTTGCTGTGGCAGAAGCTGCCATTTTAATGGCCGTGGAATAATTTTAATTTTTTTCTTGGTTAAAGCATCCCTTTTTCTAACCAAAATGAATAATTTTGGGATTTCTGGGGAGTTTAAAGTGTAATAAAATCCAAAATCTTCATTGGACTTGGCATGGATTGTGCATGTATTTAATTGCTGACTCGCACAGGGAGAAGTGGCGGTGGTGACAACATTGCTGGTGCCAAAATCTGCCGCCGAGAGCGATTTTTTTGCGTTTCCTCATAATAAAAATTAACGACACCGACCCCGCGCCCGCGGCCGCCTTTTCCCTCCAAAACCGCGCCGGGCCCGCGCGGCGAATCTGCGGCTCGGGCCTTGAGGCGCCGCAGCGCCGCGCAGAATTCCCGGAGAAACGGGAAAAAATTCCAGCGTGGCGCCGGTGCCGGGGGCACGCGGCGGGCGCGGCGGGAGCGGCGGGACGGGGCGCGGCGAGGCGGCGGCGGCACCGGGGGCCCGTGGCGAATCTGCCGCCGCCGCTCCGCCGCGTGCGGGCCGCGCCGCCCGCCCTCCCCGCGGGGACAGTGGGCGGGCCCTGCGCGCCGTGATGGTTCGAACGAGCCAATAGGGCGCGGGCTCTCGCGGGCTCCGGCCAATCGGAGGGTGAGGGGGGCGTGACCGGCGGGGTCGGCGGCACCGCCCCCCCGCTCGCATCCTCTCGGCGGGGCGAGCGCGACCATTTTGCGGGGGGGAGCGGCGGGAGCGGGTCCGGCAGCGACACCGGGACCGGCAGCGGGAGCGGGGAGCGGCACCGGGATCGGCGCCGGGAGCGGCACCGGGGAGCGGCACCGGCGGCGGCGCCTGACGGGGGAGCGGCGGCTCCGCAGGCGCGGCCTGAGGCGCTGGGCCCAGCGCTCCCGCTCGCTCCGGGCGGCCTCCGCGGCCTCCGCGGCCCCGTTTGCTCCGCGCCCGGCCCCGCGCGGCCCGCAGCGCCGGGAAGATGTCGCGGCCCGTCAGGTGAGTCCCGGCGCCGCCGCCGCCGCCGGGCCGGCCCGGGCAGCGCAGGCCGCGCTCAGGCCGTGCGGATTTCTCCTCTATTTCCCCTTGTTTCCCCCCTGCTCACTTGGCACGGCCACCGCGGCCGGCACCGCGCTTCCCCCCGCGGGCCGCGCCGGGGCGGGCGCGCTGCCGCTGCCCCGCGTTTCCTAACGGGGAACACCGGGGGTTTTGGCCGCCGCCGCGACCCACTTGGCGCGGGGCGGGCGCTGCCGGGGCCGCCATCCGCGGGCCCCCGCGGGCGGCGGGGCCGGGCGGAGCGCGCTGCCGGGGGAGGGGAGCGGGGCCATCCGGCGAGGGTCCGGGGCACGGGGGCTGTGCATGGGGAACCACGCGGAGGGGAGGAGCCGGCGGGAGCCGCCCCCTCGCTGCGAGCGCCGCCGCACGCCCCGCTCCGCCCGGCCGCGCTCCGGGCTCGCCTGCCCGCCGCTGTTCGCCGCCGCGGTTGCCCTCTCCGAGCCCCCGGCAGCCGGGTGGGTCTGGGGTCGGCGCTTTGGTGTCGGTGGGATGGAGCGTGGTGGGTTTGGGAGTGTGCGGCACCGCGAAGTGGTGCCCCAGGGAAAGGCTGGAGCTGTGTCAGGGTGGGGGTTTGGGATGTTTCTTCGCCCAGAGGGTGCTGGGCACTGCCCAGGCTCGCCAGGGAATGGGCACGGCCGCAGAGCTCCAGGAGAGTTTGGGCAGCGCTGCCGGGCATGCCCGGGGTGGGATTTTGCAGGGCCCGGAGCTGCGCTGGATGATCCTTGAGAGTTCAGTCCAGCTCAGGATATTTTAATTCCCTTGTGTCTGTCAAAGCTTTGCCAAAGAGGTGGCAAAAGAGCGAACTCGTGATTGAAGTTGTCTTTATAGCAAAGGTGTGAAGTTTCCCACGGTGTTCTTCTCTTGCTTTGTAATTCCTTCATTCTCAAATGGCTGGCTGGAGTTTTATTCCCAGTTGGAGTTTTATTCCCAGTTGGAGTGAGTTTTATTCCCAGTGAGCCTGGCATGGGCTGTGGATGTTGGGTGTTTTGGCTAATTTAACTAAAAAGTACAAATTAATTGTGACAGCGATGCATCTATACACTTAGAGATGACAGCATTTGCATTTGAGTAATAGTTCTCATAATGCGGAATTTAAAATCTAAATGGAACCCAGGACTGCTTTGCTGAGTAGGGGAGTGGCTCAATGAAGGGTGAGCTCCCAAATTAGTGGTGATGTGTCTCTGCTGCCTGAGGGGACGCTTCAGTGTTGGAGATTTGTTCCAGGTGAGGAAAGGCTGCTGTCTTTAAAAGCAGAGCCTCCGAGCTTGCTGGAATTAAGTATTTTTGCGAGGATTTAAAAAAAAAAAAAAAGAAAATAAAACACCTCTGTCCAGTCCTGGAGCGTTGTGAGAGGTCTGACTGCTCTCAGCCTCAGCTCTGCAGGAAAAATGAAGCACCAAAGTCCAGCAGGTTGTTTAGAGCACAAAACCTCCTGGCACGTGGCAGGATAGATGCAGCAGTCCCTTATCTCCCTGGATTTAATAGCCCTCCCAGGGGAAAAAAGGTAAATATTCACTGGCTGCTACATTATATTGCTCTGCTAGCTAGAAAACTCTGCCTGTAGATTGAAATCCATTCATGAATTAATGCTGGAATGAACTTTTTTCTGCCTGTCTTTGCTGGTTTTTGGTAAAATGGAAGCCTGGTGCAAGGTTCTTCATCAGAGGAAGATTTAGTGGTGGGAGAGTTTTTCTCTAGTCCGTGTTCTTTGAATTAACTGGTGATGTCTGCTGGTTTCTGGTGAATATGTGTGCACCTAAAGCAGTGAACTTCATAAAATCCATCCTATATCCCAAGTGTTTACTCCACTTGTTGAGAAAATTGACCTGTGGCTGAGTCTGGCTGTTAATATCAGTTATTTAAAACTAAGTAGTAATAAAATCCTGCCTATTTACAGGCTTCTTGTGCCTGGCACTGAGAGCCAGGTACTTCCTGCACAGTTCATTTCTCCTGGGTGGATAATGATGGGTTTTCAGTGTTGTTAGAAAAAGGCAAGGAGTAAAAACTAAAAGAACCTGAAATTACTGAATTTCTGCATCTCTTGTGTTCTGCAAAGAGAGCTGGGGCTGCTTATAGGGATAAAACAAAACAAAATTAAATACTTGGAGTCACTGTGTTTTTCTATATACAGCATCAGTTAATGTGTTTAAAGTCAGAATTTTGCCTTCTGGTACAACCTTTCTTCTGCTGTTTCTCACTGGTCACTTTTACTTGCTGGTCATCTCCTGCAGGCTTTGCAAATTGAGATGTTGTGGGCAGGGGTGGAAATCCCAGGGTCTTTTTGGTCATTCATTTCAAGCTTAAAACCACTTAGGAATTTATCTCAGTGCTTCAAGGCTTTACATCCTTCATTTTTCTGGATTGGAATCCCAGCCTGCTGTTGGCACTGCAGTGGAAGGGTGAAGTTTTACTTGGAGAAAAAAATATATCTTTAAAAGATAACTTGCTGCCAGTGTTGTCACTGGGCAGTGTAAAGTAGAAATATTGTGATTGTAGAAAAGTTCCTGTGGGATTGCAGGCAAGCAACAGTTCCTTGGGGATTGACACTTAATAAAATGGAATGATGCTGTGTGGTCCAGGGATGGATGAGTAAAAAGCTGATTCTTGCTCTGTTTCAGGCTGAAGAGAAACAGAGGGAAGGTGGAGGTACAAAAAAATTCAAAATACCAGGGTGGGGGAGTGAGCTGGGTGTTTGGGTTTGGTTCCCCTCCTGCTCTGCATCATTTCTGTAGTAAAATCTCAATTCTAATTAGAGTCAAATAGAGAATGAGCACAAGACTGCTTTAATTATTGCTGCAGAAATCATAGAATTGTTTTTTCCACCTTGACCCTTCAGAGAAACATTAAATCAGGAATTGGAAATGTGACAGTGGCATGAACAAAAATTGTCACTGTGGCAAAAATCCTGGAACAAAACCCTCCCTTCCCCAGGCACATCCCCTGGGTCACTCCCTCCCGGTCTGAGCGGGACAAAATTCCACTTTAGGGACACAATTACTGGCAATTTTTGATTTACATTCCTATTCCAACAAGGAGCCCTCCTGAACATTGCCTCCTGACCCATCTCATGAGTGAAAAGATGAATTTTATTCTCATAATCATCAGAAGAATAATTAAATTATTAAATAAGGAATCTGATTTTATGTATCAAGTATTGGGTTTTTTCCCTATGAAAGAATAAGTGAGGTGAAAAAAGCAGAGTTCCCACATACAAACAAGACTTTTAGACATCACTGAGCTACTGAACAAGATGGAAATGGCAGATTTTTCCACCTTGATCCTTCAGAGAGCATAAAATCAGGAATTGGGACACAATTATTGGCAATTTTTGATTTAAATTCCATTCCAGCAGGGAGCGTTCCTGGGCGTTGCTTCCTGATCCATCTCATGATGGGTCAACACGAATTTTGTTCTCATAAACATCAGAATAATGAAGTTATTAAATAAGAAATCTGATTTTATGTGGAGTTCAGAGTTGTTTGGATCCCTGAAAATCCTGCAGGTGCCACGAGCAGAGCCTGACGTGGGGAGTCAGCCCAGACCCAAATCTGAGCTCTGTAGTGGGCATTTAATTATTTTAATTTAATTTATTAGTGAGCATCAAATTGTTTTGTGGCGTTCAGAGTTGTGTGGATCCCTGAAAATCCTGCAGGTGCCACTCACCTCTCAGTGGTGGGTGCCAAGTCCAATTTTTACCCAAATTTTGGGTCCCTGATTGTCACCAGGTGCCCTGTGCCACCTCCTGATGGTGATTTTAAATCAATGTTCATGGAAAGCCCAAACCCAGCACTGCAGATTTGCTTTGCCCAGCTCTAAAAATCCCTGCAGGAAACACTTGGGGCTGGAATTTGTATTTTTTTGTGTATAAAAAAGGCACCAAAAAGTGCTTTTAGTGGCAATATTTGCTGATGATAATGATCTTGCCTTTACCTGAGAGTGAAACCTGACTGCTGAGGAGGGGCTGGAGCTTTGCTCACAAATTCTGAGAATTTTTGGCTACATTGGTTAAATCAAGGCTGTACTGAAAAAAAAAAAATACAAAAACCTCAATAATCATTTCATCTCCTTGCCTTTGCTCTGTTGGATTGAGGGTGGGTGTTTGTATGCAAACATTCTCTTAATTTTGGATTTTTGATGACTCCTTTTAGCATTGCCTTGCAGGATTATATGTTGTGGATTTTTTTTTTTTTAAATGTGGATTTCATCTGTGGGTTTTAATGTCTGTACAAATATCTGGGAATCTGTGCATTCCCTTAAAAAAACAAAAAAAAAAACCCACAAAAAAAACCCAAACAAATAAAAAAACCCCACTGATTTTTCTACCTGATTGTAGGGCTGTGCTGATGTTGATTTAAAAACTGAGGGTTTAGGGATTAAACTGAAAATTAAGTATGAGAATGACATTCTTTTTCTCAATTTTATGGGCATTTTGTGATTTTTTTTTTGACATGTTGTTGTTTTTCATAATTCCAAAATTTCACTTTGGCAGGCATCAAGAGCAGTTTGCAAGAATTTCTGTGCATTTCTGAGCTGTAATTAAATTACTGAAGTAATTTCACTGAGTGCTTCAATCTCAACATGTTGATGAGCTCCTGTTTATTCCAAAAATAAACAGGAATGTTAATATTGACATATTGACATATAACAGGAATGTTAATATCCAATAAATTGGACTGACAGCTGTTACTAAAAACTGATCTCTGAAGGATCAAGGTGGAAAAACTTCCATCTTGTTTGTATCTCAGTGATGTCTAAAAATGTTGTTTATATGTGGAAATCCTGCTTTTTTCATCCCATTTATGCTTTCATAGGAATAAACTCCAATATTGATACATAAAATCAGATTTCTTATTTAATAATTTAATTATTCTGATGATTATGAGAATAAAATTGATGTTGACCCATCATGAGATGGGTCAGGAGGCAACGTTCAGGAAGGCTTCTTGTTGGAATAGGAATGTAAATCAAAAATTGCCAATAATTGTGTCCCTAAAGTGGAATTTTGCCACACTCAGACCAGGAGGGAGTGACCAGTGCAGGGTGCTGTTGGATTGGCTTGGATGGGATTCAACCTGTACAAATCTTCTCTTCATTTGTCTTTTTTGGGCTGTTTTTTTGGGGGATTGGTTTCATTTTTTGGTTTTTAAATTTCTTCAAGAGCCTTGGGTTGAAATAAAACCAATTTTACTCCTGCATCCTTCTGTAAGCCATGAGTTAGAGCTTCTCAGAAGGGCAACTTAAACTTAAACTTGATTCACCTGTACAAATCTTGTCTTACTTTTTGGTATTTTTGTGAATGTTTTTGAGGGATTGGTTTCATTTTTTGGTTTTTAAATTTCTTCAAGAATGTTGGGTTGAAATAAAACCAGTTTTGCTCCTGCATCCTTCTGTAAGCCATGAGTTAGAGGTGCTTGTACAGGACAACAACTTATTAATTTTATTTGCCTTATTGGTATTTTTTGGGTGTTTTTTTAGGGATTGGTTTCATTTTTTTGTTTTTAAATTTCTTTAAGAGCTTTGAGTTGAAATAAAATTAATTTTGCTCCTGCATCCTTCTGTAAGCCATGAGTTCGAGCTGCTCAGAAGGGCAACTTAAACTTGATTTTAGATGGCTCAGCAGTGATGGCTTTGAGGTGTCTTTGAACTGGCTGAGTTAATCAGCAATTAATTAATGATAATTAATGAACTGCCAGTGAATGCAGCTGAGTTTGGGGAGCTCAGTGTGAATTGTGCTGTGAGCAGGGGAAGGGAAGGAGGATGAGGAAGGATCCGTGTGCTGGGTGGAGTTTCCAGCTGAAGAGCTGAGCTCACGTGGTGATTGCTGCAAAATCCCATTTTTCCTTGGCTCCGTGGGAATCTCTGTATTTCCAGCTCCTCCCAGCCCCGTCAGTCCTTCCAGGAGGGGTTTGGAGTCTGAGTTTGAGGCATTTTCAGCTGAAATTTCATTGAATTTTTGGCTGTCTGGGTTTCCTTTGGTCGCTGTTTTATATGGCAGTTATCTTTTCAATAAAAGAGCTGGGATCTGATATCTTGTCAATAAAAGGGTTGGGATTTGATATCAATAAAGCAGCTGGGATTTGATATCTTGTCAATAAAAGAGCTGGGATTTGATATCAATAAAAGGGTCGGAATTTGATATCAATAAAATAGAGTTGTGATTTGATATCTTGTCAATAAAACGGTTGGAATTTGATGTCAATAAAACAGCTGGGATTTGATACCTTGTCAGTAAAAGAATTGGGAATTGATATCTTGTCAATAAAACAGTTGGGATTTGATATCTTATCAATAGATCAGCTGGGATTTAATGGACAAGGTGCTGATAAAATAACCAACAATTCCCATTTTGGTGGTTTCAGTAAGTTCAAGATTATTTGATTTTGTTGACTTCCAGATCAGTGTAGCTCATTCAAAAAGCTCCTGGAAACTCCAGTGAAAACTTCAAATGCTTTAAAAACAGGGATCGTATGGGAAAATAAAAATTGGAGGAGAAGGTGTGACAGCAGGCGAGCTGTGAGAAGCAGAAATTCCAAAGGGAGCAGTTTAGAAATTTTTGATTTATAATCTTTGTGTATTTATCAAAAAGAACATTCACATTCTGAGACTGCAATCCAGATTATTATAAAATCTCCTCAGGAAAATGCTATTTAATGTACTTTGTGTTCACTTCTGACTGCAGAGGTGGAGGTGGCTGAATTATCCAAGTTTTCTTGGGATGTTTTTGGGCTACAAATGCAGCACTGGAAACAAGGATGGGACATTTCTTGTTCCTTAAAGCTTTAGTAGCTCTGAAGTGATGAATTCCTGATTTTTTCTTCTTCTTTTTCACAGGAACAGGAAGGTGGTCGATTACTCCCAGTTTCAGGAATCAGATGATGCTGGTAAATGACTTTTTTTCCTTAATCTCCTTGGGCTGGAGCAGCTCGTTATTGCCATGCATATTAATTGTTCTGCTTCTAATCACATCTTCAACTCCAGTTCCAAGGAGTTTGTGTTCTTCACAGCCTGAACTGTTAATAAGTATTTGAAAATATAATCATTCTCATATGTTTGGTATTAAACAAACAATGGTGCTCGAAATCTTATTATTTAATGCTGGTATTGTTGTAGTGCCTGGAGGCTGTTGGCAGCAATGCTTTCCTTGCTCTGTGTTATGTTCTGGGGCAGAGGCTCCTTGATGCCACTTTTTCCACAGGAAAAGATGTTTTCCATTTATTTTATGACTCCAGTTGAGCTCACATTATCAAGCATTTGAGGGGGATTGCAACTAAAAAAAATATCATCGGTGTGAATTAACAAAATAGTGCTGGATCACATTTGGAAGAAATGTAATCTCTGAATTAAAAGTCTGGATCCCATTTCTAAAAAAAAGATATATATAATCTGCAAATTAACAGAAATTTTCTGGAATATATTTTGAGTTCTTGGAGGATAAACTCAATGCTAAGGTTGCACTGATAATTAAAATGAGACAGATATTCACAATTCTTAATTATAGTGGTTTTATTAATGAAAAAAGGTATTGTGTAATAGTTGTAAGGAGTTCTACTGAAAACTTCCGTTTAATAACATCCTTTATCCCATGACAGGGCAGTGCTGTTAGAATCATGCAGAAATACATATGGATGTTAATTTTTAATAAGTTTAATCATAACAAAATGTAAAATAAATCCTGTGTCCTCTTGGTGAGGTTTTTTTGTGTTTCCCTGGGTAGAAACTTCACTGTACAGAACATTTTCATGGTGCTCAAATCAAAGCTCAAATCGATGGTTTCAGCCAGGACTTTGCTTCCACCAAAGTTGTTTTGAAGTTTTTCTTTTTGATGAGCATGAAATGCTCAGTTTGAGTTGTGGCTGAGGAGAGCAGTTGGCTGGGAATGAGTTTGATCCCAAAACTTTTTGTCCTATCCAGATGATGATTATGGAAGAGATTCAGGTCCCCCATCCAAGAAAATCCGTTCATCTCCCCGAGAGGCTAAAAACAAGAGGAGATCTGGGAAGAATTCTCAGGAGGACAGGTAACAACAACAACAAAAACAAACAAACAAACAAAAAAAACACAAAAAAAAGCAGCTTTTCATCTCTCAGCAACATTGCTCAGAGCCTTGTCCTGTGTGTGGGAAGCAGCATTTCCCAAGAGCAGTGAAATTCCAGTGAGACTGGGAGCTCAGTCAGGGCAGGTCAGGAGTGGCTCCGTGTGGTGGAAAATCTTCTCCTCCAAGCCGAGCTTCCCAAGAAAGGCTCAGCAGTCTCTGTTGTTTGGTCTCAAGGCAGTTTATTGCAAGTTTTCTAAAAGATTTTCTTCTGGGGCTGCTGTGGTTTGCTCACAGCTCAGGCAGAGGCACACACACACCCTGACATCCTCTCTGACCCCGACTGCTGCTTCTCTCCCACCCAGGGCTGCTGCTGTCTTTTATATGGTACATTACGTGTGACATGGTTACAGTTTTCCCCAATGCCTATTACCTATATTAAATGGTGATTTTCTATCTTTTATATGGTACATTACGTGTTACATGGTTACAGTTTTCCCCAATGCCTATTACCTATATTAAATGGTGATTTTCTACTCTAAACCAATCTGTGAGTGCCAACATCACCAAGAACACGGAGGTGAGGAAGGAGAAAGAGGGAGGACAGGGCAGGCCCAAATCCATCTTAAACCCTCTGACCCCCATGTACAAAACCAAAACCCCCCTGTACAGCACTCAAAAGTTCTTCCTTTACTTTGTGACTACTTCTACTATAATATCTAAACTTTTGTGACTTCTTGTTCTTCCTGCAAGGTTGGTAACTCATTCCATGGCTCAAACCCAAAATCACAGCTGTTTCCAGCTGTGCCAGGGTCTCAAATGCTTCTGACCTGGGCCTGGAACCTCCAAAAATGTCTGAGGGACATTTTGAGTTCCCACACCCAGCCCTGCTCCGTCATTCCAGCAGCTGCAGAGGCAGGGAGTGGGATCCAGGCACGAGGGCTGGCAGCTGCTGCATCCTCAGGAGGGTCAGGGCAAGGTGCAGCTCCTGCCCCGTGTCCTGCAGCCTCTCAGCATCCCTGTGGTGCCAGGGTGGCACTGAGGGCAGGGGACATTGGAAGTTTTGTGGCTCTTTGTTCCTCATTTTGGGTAATCTACAAACACTTGGTTTGGGAGCTCAGTTGCTCCAGCAGCCTCAGTTCTGCCCCGCTGCAAAGTGAAATTTTCCTGTAGAATTTCCATTTTGCAGTCCACAAATTATTGCCATGAGACCTTTGAAATAAGATTTTTTTGTTTTCATGACAGATTTCAGCTTCAGGGATGGAGGTTCTGCCAACTGGTTCTTGTTCTATCACCCCAAGATGTCTTTTATTTTCAAATGAATCAAATGATCAAATTATTGGAGAAAGCTTAGGGCAGACATGTGCCAGTTAAGAGCAAGATACACAGAATGGAAACTAAGCAATGACATAAAGACAAGTGCTGACTAAAAACCTATTCAGGACAAACCTTTATTTCATTTATAAACCATCAAAATAGCAACTAAACTGGAAGCCATGTGGATTGTGGGTTGGTTTGAGAGTGAAGTGCATGGTTCACCTCACTTTTGATTATTTCCTGCCTGGTTTAAGTTTTTCTGTGATTCAGAGTTTGAACATTATCTTCTCAGCCATGGTAACTCCACAGACAGCTGAGTAATCCTGAAGTATATCCAGGAAAAGTGACAATTCTCAGCCTGGACATCAGTTTGCTCTTTAAAAGTTGTTATTTTCCACAGAAGAGTGACTGAAATCAAAGCTGAGACAAGCACTGAGACTTATCCTTCTCTCATTTGCAGTGAGGATTCAGAAGACAAAGATGTGAAGACTAAGAAAGATGATTCACACTCAGCAGGTGACTGATAGCATTGTACTGATTGTGTACCTTTAAATCATGTCTCCTCACACCTGTGAGAGTTGCAGGAGTAGGATTTGAGACAGAAATTAAATAATTCTGATTTATTTTAAGTCATATGTTGCCTCTGCTGCTGTTACTTCCCACACTGGTTTGGGATGATGGGCTTTTTTGTGTAATGTGACAGTCCTATAAAATTTGTCTTCAGAAGTGGATAGATGTGTTGATCCCTTCCCTGCAGCTTTTATCCAGAATGATCCAAGAAACTTCATCTTGCTGCCTTTTCCTTGCAGATGAAGATTTTGGCAGTGAAGACGATGACGTAGGAGCTGACGATGGCAAAGCCGACAGCGACTACGAGAGCTCTCAAAAAAGCAAAAAAGGAAAGAAGGCTAAACCAGACAAGAATAAGAGAGCAGCCTCCAAATCCAGGAAAAGGCCTGCAGGTAAAAAATAAATAAATAAATAAAAAAAAAAGTGGTTATTTTGCAGTAAAAATACTGCAGAGGATCTTTGGGTGAGTCAGGAAGGTGTTGATGAGGTTGAATTGTCCTCACAGGAACTCAGTGAATGTTTTAACCCCCTGATAAATGTTTTAACCCCTGTTTTGCCCATCTGCTGCCTCTCTGCTCTGTACTCAGCCCAATTTGGGGCCTTTTTCTGCAGAGGACAGCGAGGATGAGAAGGAAGATCACAAAAATGTTCGTCAGCAGCGGCAGGCGGCGTCCAAAGCAGCCTCCAAACAGAGGGAGATGCTCATGGATGATGTGGGGAGTGAGGAGGAAGAGCAAGAGGATGATGAGGCACAGTTCCAGGAGAGTGAGTAGATGGGATTGGAACAAGGGACACAGTTTGATTTTTGGCTGGGACGCTGAGGACAGAAATTGTGCTCCTCATTAACTTCATTTTTACTGTCCAAGTTGGGTTTTCACAGCTGGAATTTGTGCTCGGAGTTTGTGGTAAAGGTGTGTGTGTGTCCTACAAAATTTGTCTTTACTAGTAGGTAGATCTGTTGATCCCTTCCCTGCAGTTTTTATCCAGAATGAGATTTAAGTCATCAGTTATAAAAATGTGGCTGTGACAACTTTCTGTAACTTGGAAATTGGAATCTGTCATGAATTTGCATCACTTACTGTTCCTGCATGCTTGGTTGGTCATGTACAGTGGGAGGTAAGCCAGTGCTTCAAAACTCCTCTGGAATTTTCAGAGTCAAAAGTTTTTAAGGTTCAATGACAAGATTTTAGGAAAGCATTAAATAATTGAAGAGTTCCCTCAGTGACTCTGGAAGAATCTGTGCAATCTGTGAGACAAGAAACTTCATCTTGGTGCCTTTTCCTTGCAGATGATGATTTATTTTTTCCCAGGGATGCGAGTGTGTGTTTTCCAGGGATGTGTGTGTTTTCCAGGGATCTGTTTATTTGTAAGCAGCCTAAAGGATAATTATAAATTTCTCAATGCTTTTTGCCGTCCCTTTGCTTTGCTGACATAAAAACCCAGTCAGATTTTGTACCACAGCAGATAAATGGAAGCCCACAAGGTCTCAGAGTCTATGTCCACAATTCCACAATTTAACTGGCAGATCTTAAGTGTATATTTTACTTCTTTTTTTTTTTCCCAAAAAACCTGAAATTTCCTTATGTTTCCAGCAGATTCAGGAAGTGATGAAGACTTCCTCATGGAAGATGATGATGACAGTGACTATGGCAGTTCAAAAAAGAAAAATAAGAAGGTCTCCAAGAAATCCAAGCCAGAGAGGAAAGAAAAGAAAATGCCCAAGCCCAGGCTAAAGGCTACAGGTGAGTCTGTGCAATGCAAGTTTCTCAGTTTAAAACTCAGGTTTTCTTTTTGCTGCAGAAACTTAGTTGAATTCTTGGGATCACAGACATCCATAAAAATGTTGGAAGGGCCAAAATGCCATGATTTAAAGCAGCAGGATGAAATAATGAGCTGGTTTTAATTCTTCCTTTAGGGGTTGGTTTGGTATCTGTGTCTTGAGGGTCAAAATTCATGGTATTGAAAACCTTCCCTGCTGAGGTGCTGCATTCTGACTTTGTGTGTCTCACAGCCAAGTAATAACAATTTGTGGCTTTGTTTGGGACTTTTTGATGGTGTCGGGGTGGGGAAATGAGAAGCAGAGGAAAACTGGATGCATTTCTGCAGGAAATTTCAAATTACAGCAGCAATGTGTGTTCTTCTTTGACAAGAGCTGTGTCCATTTGTGATGTCACATCCAGCAATTAAACAGCTTTTAAATCTTCTTAGATTGCTCTTCACTTCAGCTTTGCTAATTGGGAGTGCTGAAATCATTGTGGGTGTGGTCAAACTGCTGCTGAATGACTTTGAAATCCCATTTACTGTTGAGTTTTTCTGCCTTTGCTGCTGCTGAGTTTTACAAGGTTTTTCTTTTTCCAGTGACCCCCAGCCCAGTGAAAGGCAAAGGGAAGGCAGGTCGCCCCACAGCTTCCAAGGCAACAAAAGAAAAGACCCCATCCCCCAAAGAAGAGGATGAAGAGCCTGAAAGTCCCCCAGAAAAGAAAAAATCAGCCAGCCCTCCACCAGAAAAGTCAGGGGATGAGGGATCTGAAGATGAAGCACCCTCTGGTGAAGATTAAAATGGCAGTTGAGGAAAATCTTTGTTTAAAAAAAAAAAGAGGAAAAAAAAAAGAAAAAGGAAAAGAAAACAATACTTAGGGGTAGAACACGGTTTTGGCTGTGGCTTGACTCATGGGCTTTGAATGCTGTCTTTACTTTCAGCTGTTTAATACAGTGTATTCTTTTTTAATAAGAGGAAACCCTTCTACAGTAATATTTTGAAGTCAATGTTCTCTGTTGGCCATTCCGTTCTCCCTCCCCTGCCAAATCTGAAAAGCCATTTAAGACAAATTAACAGACCATTCAATATTTTATTTTTTTTTTCAAGGGATACTGCAGTTGTGAAGCAATAAGGTTTGAGACTGATCTGTGGAAAGCATACTTACAAATCCTTAAGTAGAATAGATTTTTCCCAGTGCTGGTAAGAGCTGTTTAAAACTATTATTCTGTATTTGAAATATATGGAAAAAAAATAATGAGCCTCTGCTTTAAAAGACTTTGAGATGAGTTCACTCTCAGCAAAAATGTAGTTGATCTAATTCCAGTGGAGGAGGATGGAACACAGGGAGGAATCCTGTGTTTCTTGGATTCAGGCACGTTTTTCATGGAAAGCAATCAAGAAACTCGGAGATGCTCCGGTGTCTTTGATTTAGACAAGACCCTCCACTCAGGATGGGAGAGTTTTGTCTCTGCTGGATAGAAAACTGTTCTGCTGTAGGCAAATTGCAGCTCATTCCAGAGAAATTCAGATACTCAACCTACAGCCTTCCCATATCCACTCACCCTTCTTTTATTCCTGCTGTAGAGGGGCAGAACAGGGAAGAGAAATTGCAAAATCAGTTTTAAAACTGCTTTCCATTGGGTACCGTGGAAAATGTTTTTATTATAGAATTTTCCAAGGAAAAAAAAAAAAACCAACAGATAATGTAAAATGAAATTCTTAAGCTTTTGGGGCGAGGGATGTCCTTTTGTGGGTGTGAGCAAAGGATTCCTGTAGTGCTCTGGTCACTTGAGATCCCATGAGTCAGGCTTGAGTGTTTCTCTTCCCTCCCTCCCTCCCTCCTGCTGCCCTCAGCAAAGCTCCAGGGGCCACTGCCCTGTGCCCACCCTGCTCCCTGTGGGATTTGTGGGATCAGCTCCTCACCCTTCCTGTGGGATCTGCTCCCCTCCTGCCTGTGGGATTTGTGGGGTCTGTTCCCCTGCTCCCTGTGGGATTTGTGGGATCTGTTCCCCTCCTGCCTGTGGGATCTGCTCCTCTCCCCTGTCTTGGGGTTCTGCTCCCATCCTGCCTGTGGGATTTCTGTTCACCGCTCCTGTGGGATCTGTAGGATCAGCTCCCAGGTTCCTGTGGGGTCTGTGGGATCAGCTTCCAGGTCCCTGTGGATCTGAGGGCTCTGTGGGATCAGCTCCCAGGTTCCTGTGGCATCAGCTCCGAGGTTCCTGTGGGGTCTGTGGGATCAGCTCCCATGTTTCTATGGGGTCTGAGGGCTCTCTGGGATCTGTAGGATCAGCTCCCAGGTCCCTGTGGATCTGTGGTATCAGCTCCCAGCTTCCTGTGGGGTCTCTGGGATCAGCTCCTGGGTCCCTGAGGGGCTCTCTGGGATCAGCTCCCAAGTCCCTGTGGATCTGTGGAGCCTGAGGGCTCTCTGGGATCAGCTCCCAGGTTCCTGTGGCATCTCTGGGATCAGCTCCCAGGTCCCTGAGGGCTCTGTGGGGTCTGTGGGATCAGCTCCTGGGGTCTGTGGGATCATCCCCTGGGTTCCTGAGGGCTCTGTAGGATCTGTGGGATCAGCCCCTGGGTTCCTGAGGGCTCTGTAGGATCCGTAGGATCAGCCCCCGGGTCCCTGCGGGCTCTCCAGGGCCCTGGGCTGGCAGCAGCTGCCCTCAGCCTGTCCCTGGCACAGCAGGACACTCGAGGTGTGTGCTGCCATTTTAATGTGGTTTTATCCAAGCAGCCACGTCCTTCCCTTCACAGTTTTTATTTTCTGAACTTCATGAAACTCCACAAACCTCGGTTTTCACACCCTCAGACTGTTTTGTGCCACGTTTGTTGGTGGAAACATTAAAAACTGGACCTGCCATTTTTATTTTAATTTTTTTCCTTAAACCCTCTGTGCTTCTGTCTGTTGCTCACCTCTTTCAGCTGACAAGCTTTGCATCCTTCTTGTTTTTCGGGGTTATATTTTTTTGTCACAGAACTCCCCATTTTGTAACCAGCCTCTCGAAGGTAACATAAGGCAGCTAATTAATGAGTTGGGATTTCTGGTGGCAGCAGATTTCGAATCCTGTCTGGGATTTTGGAGAGTTCCTACACTAAATATGATCAGGAAGGAGCCTGAATCCAATTCAGGTGGGGAATGGAATATTCCTCCAGCAGATGAGTGATTGTCCTGTGTGATTCCCTGGATTTTATTGAGGCTGGTAAATTCCTTTACCTTAGAAAAATTGAAGTTCTCTAACGTTCTTGACTCTTATGGAACTACTGTTGCAGTTACAATAAAGATGATGTTGTTTCATTGTAAATCTATTTTTATTTTTTTACAATGGTTTGATTTTTTTTTTTTTTTAATTTTTTTTTTCCAGAACAGCATCAGGCTGCAGGGAAATCTCAGTCTTGAAAAAGAAAATGTAATCCCCTCTCTTCTCCCACTGCTGGATTGCAGGGAGAGCAGAAATTCCCTCAACTTATTGGGTAATACTGGGAAAATAAACGGCCACATTTTAAAAATAAAAACCATTTGGGGGTAGCAAACACTTGTGCAATTCTCTGGTTCCCAGAGCTGTTCCCCTGCAGTCCAAATGGTTTCAATGGGTTCTTAAGGTTTTCCTTTAATTCAGGTGTACAAGGAGAATTCCAGGGGATCTGGTTCTTCACCTGCCACACCTGATGTTTTCTGAAGTGTATTTTTTGCATATCACCTCAAATATATTTTTGGTTGGTTCATTTTTTTATTTTTTAAGAAAAGTTCAGGCAGTAAAACATCATTTTTCTGTTATTGCAGGCAGTTTTTGGATTGTTTTATCCTGGCAGCTTTGGACCTTTATTCCACAGAACTCTTCTGCATTCTCACGTGTTCATTTCTGGTGGGCTGGAGGCTGCCTGATGCTCCTTTCTGAGTGTCCCAAACACCATGAAAATCCCAGATTTTCAGGATTTTGTAAGTCTTTCTAACCCTGTTTTGCTGATTGGTACAAACACTGAGCCCTAATGGTCTCTGTTAGAAATACAGCAATTTCACATTTTTGCAGACAGGAGAAAATTGTCAAGGTGAATATTTCTATGATTTTGAATATTTTTATTTTCACATACATAATTTTTCAGCAGCAGCAGACTTCACCTTTTTAAATGCCCATTAGAATTAATTTGTATTAAAAGATTCTGGAAGGAAAGCTGGGAAAATGCCTTTCTTTAGGAGCACCAAGAGATTTTTATGGAGCAGAAAGTTACATTCACAGGAGGAGGCTTTAAAAAGATTCTCTGTCTCACAGTTGTAGTCCTGGAGCCTTTGCAGAGAGGTAAAATTGATTTATTCCAAAATTCAGTCAGGCTCCAGCTCTGCCCTGACCTTGCTTTTAAAATTTCAGAACTTCCTTAAATCCACACCAGCACCTCCAGCTCTGGTTCCTGCCAACATACTGCCTTGAATTTTTTAAAATCAGTCAAAATCTGCAATTTCAGCTGGGATTTTTTGCTAAAAATGGTTTGGTTCAGTTCCAGGGGGGTCAGCAGGAGAATGACAAGTGTGCTGAGTTAAGGGGGTCAGGAGTGGCTTAAAAATGGGGCAGCTGAAGAGTTTTTGATCAGTTTTAATTTCCTCAAGGCAGAGAGAGTGAGGGGAGAGAAGCATCACCACCAGGGCAGCGCAAAAATCTGAAATCCGTTTTTTGGGTATTTTTTTCCTTTTTTATCCTTTTTTCCCCTTTTTTTTTGGAATATTCTCTCCACTGATAGCCACAAAGGTACAAGAGCCACTGAGGCAGCCAGGTGAGAGAGGGAGGGAAGGAATTTGTACCATGCTGGGTGCTTTTGGAGCTGTATGAAAAAAAACAACAAAAAAAACCTGGTGCTTTGCTTTTCTGTCCTCCTGTTTGTGAAGTGTTTATTTTTCTAACAGATCCTAGCGTTGAACACACGGTTCCTAAAAGCTACAGAGTGATCCAGGAGTTTTGGTGTTTGATGGAGAATTCATTCATCTGTTGGAGGGGGCAGGAGGTGGAGCAGTTTTGGAGGGACGGAGTGGTTGGTGGCATTTAGGATGTGTGATTTTTGGGGAGGCTGCTGTCACAGTTTTCTGTGGAAATGAGAAATTCTGTGTGTATCTGACCCCACAGAGCATTTCCCCTCAGCTTGGAGTGTTCCCCTGCAGTTTTAGGAGGCTTCAGTCCCAGTGCTGACGGAACAGAAGCGACACTTGAACACTTTGTTCTGCTCGTCCAGGAGGATTTTTGGGCTTTTTTGAGCCCATCAGAGCAGGGAGTGCCCTTCAGAGACCTCCCCAAGCCCAGCCTAGCTCTGAATCAAACCCCAAATTCCCACTTGGGTAGCTGAATGTCTTTTCCTGGAACTCTTGCTGTCAAACCATGAATATTTGTGGGGTGCAGCCCCTGCCCGGTGCTGCTCCCCCCGCCAGCCCCGACCGTGCCCAGCATGCTCAGTGTGACTGCAAAGCACCCGTGTGCAAACGCTCTGTACAGTGGGGCCAGGGTTTTTTATATATATATTTTGGGATGTGGTGGGCGGGGGGGAGGAGGGTGGGTGTGGAGATCCTGAAATCAGCTTAAGCCAGACTTAAATGTGTGTAAAAAAAAAAAAAAAAAACAAACCCAAAATCTTCGGTGTGTGAGTGCGCGAGCGGGAGTGTCTGACATCCCATTCCCTTTGTGTTCTCAGCATTTGTGAGGTTTTATTTTTTTCTTATTTCCACCCCCCCCCCCTTCCTGCAGAAGCAATTGTTACAAAAAAAAAATTAATTGTAAATAAGAGCTACGTAATTTTTTTTGTTGTTGTTTGCCATCGTGTCACAGCAAACCCTGAGTGAGCAGTGTGAAGGTGGAGGAGGAGACTGGCAGCATTTTCTGGTATGCAATGAATATTTTGTCTCGAGTATCTGCAATCCCCTGGTGAGCTTTTGGAAGAAAAAAAAAAAACCAAGGAAAAATAAAAATTCAGGCTCTTTGCAGTTCCCCTCCTTGTCCTTTTTAATTTTTATTTTTTGTTTCATTTCAAAAGCAGGAAGAAGGGGCAGCTGCAAACAGTCATCGCTGTGGGGTTAGGAGCTCTTGACAACCCTGAGATCTAGCATGGTACTAGGAGTTAAGTCTGAATGTAACATTAATGCTTTATTTAAAATTAAAAACAAAAACACTTTGGTTTTGTTTCTTTTTTTTTTTTTTTAAGGGGTTGAAGTGAACATGACTGTTGACCATGTTCGTGAATTTCTAGATGCAAACATTCATTGGTAGAATTGTGTGATGGTCTTTTGTGCTAATTAATTTGACATATTCCGAGTCTCTGTATGTACCTGCAAAGAAAGAAAAACAAAAAAAAATAACAAAAACCCTGCTTTGCTTTGATTGAAAAAGGGTTCCTGGGACTGCATACCTGCTCCTGAGCTCTGTTTTAAGTATGTGTATCCTTCGCTTGTATTTTGTATTAAAAAAAAGAACCACGAGGAAAAAAAAAAATGAACCCTTTATTGTTCAGCATGTTGGAATTGTGTCCCCTCTTTTATTTTTCTCCTTTTTGGAATATATTAAGCAACTCATTCTTCTGTATCTTTTATTTTCTTTTGTAAACTTTTTGGTTTTGTTTAAAAATGGCTTTATAAAAGGGCTTTTATAACCCATGAACACGACTGGTGTCATTTTTCTGCTGCTCCAAGGGGATCATCCTGTGAGAGGTAAAAAATGTTCATCTTCCAGCATCTCTGAGAGTTTTGGGGTGAATTCCTTGGAATTCTCTGAGGAGGGGATGCCAGCTTTGGGCCAGGTATGACTTTCCCATCATTGCTTGAGAACAGACAGGGAAGAATGAAATAATCCAGAAAACTGTGCTTTACCCAGGCTCTTCCTGAAGTTCTAAATTGAGATTTTAAGGTCCAAAGCCAATTTGAGGGAGAGATGAGAGGAGGGACAAAACCCTTGGAATGTCACCTTCCCCTCCAGGAGCTTCCCCTGGTGTGTCCCAGCAGATGGGAAACTTTTTTCATGGAAAAATTGATCAGGAATTTGGGATCAATCATTTTTGCCTGTTGTCATGGCAAGCACGGGCAGGGCTTGGCGTGGCCCCCGGTTCTCTCTCCACCCCCGGGCTCACGCAGGGAATTTCTCCTTTCCCCAAATCCTTTGGGGCAGATTCCATCGCCTTTCCTGCAGCTCCGGGGCGGATTTGTCCCGATTTTGGCTCATTTTGATGCGCGGCCGTGCCCGCGATGTGCCAGCAGAGGGTGCTGGGAGGGCGAGGTGGAACCTGAGGAATGGGATGAAAAACTCTGGGATGTGCTGGAATTTCGGGTACAGGGAACATTTCTTCATTTGTTTTGAGGGGTTTGGAATTTTAGAGAAGTATTGGTTTGAATTTTTCTTTATCAAGAGGGTTTTTGAGATTTTGGCATGGGTTAGCGTTTATGTATAGCGTTTATTATAGTATAATTTGTTATATATAGTTTGTTATAATAAAGAATAATATGGTTTGTTATATCTATTTGTGTGAAATAGATAATAAAGAATAGCATAGTTTGTTATATCTGTTTTTGTGAAATAGATAATAAAGAATAGTGTAATTTGTTGTATATAGTTTGTTATAAGATAATAAAGAATAGTATAGTTTGTCATAAGTTTGTTATAAGAGGTTCCACCTTGCCCTCCCAGCGAAGGAGGAGATGGAACCTCAGGAATGGGATGAAAAACTCTGGAATGTGCTGGAATTTCGGGTACAGGGAAGATTTCTTCATTTGTTTTGAGGGGTTTTGATTTTTAGAGAAGTATTGGTTTTAACTTTTCTTTATCAAGAGGGTTTTTAAGATTTTGGGATGGATTCGAGTTTATTAGAGTGTGAAATAGATAATAAAGAATAGTGTAGTTATATATAGTTTGTTATAAGATAATAAAGAATAATATAGTTTGTTATATCTGTTTGTGTGACAGATAATTAAGAATAGTATAATTTGTTATATATAGTTATAATAAAGAATAATATAATTTCTTATATCTGTTAAAGAACAGTATAATTTGTTATTAGTTTGTTATAAGAGGGAGGAAGTGGAACCTCAGGAATGGGATGAAGACCTCTGGAATGTGCTGGAATTTCAGGTACAGGGAAGATTTCTTCGTTTGTTTTAAGGGGTTTTGATTTTTAGAGAAATACTGTTTTTAGTTTTTCTTTATCAAGAGGGTTTTTGAGATTTTGGCATGGTTTAGCATTTATTAGAGTATGAAATAGACAAGAATAGTGTGATTTGTTATATATAGTTTGTTATAATAAAGAATAGTATAGTTTGCTATATCTGTTTGTTTGAAATAGATAATAAAGAACAGTATAGTTTGTTCTATCTATTTGTGTGAAATAGATAAAAAGAGTAGTATAATTTGTTATAAGTTTGTTTTAAGAGGTTCCACCTCCTCCCTTGCTGGGAGGGCAAGATGGGACCTCTGGAATGGGATGAAAACCTCTGGAATTTCGGGTACAGGGAAGATTTCTTTGTTTGTCTGCCCCTGCCTCAAACTTGTGCTGCCCTGACAGTCCCAAGGGAGCCCTACAAACTGACATCAGGAACCTGGACTGGCGAGTTTTCATTCCCAGGGAAAAGGGTTGGTGTTGGTGCCCATGGCCCTGTGGCCTTGAACAGGCAGCAGGCTGCAAAAAATCTGAACAATGAAGGATGTGTCCCAGACCCAAACTACGCCCACCTCAAACCTGTGCTGCCCTGACAGTCCCAAGTGAACCCTACAAACTGACATCAGGAACCTGGGCTGGTGAGTTTTGTTTCATAGGAAAAAGGGCCGCTGTTTGTGCTCAGGAGCCTGTGGCCCTGACTCAGTGTTTTCCTCCAGAAATTCCAAACAGCAATGGATGTGTCCCAGACCCAGCTGCCCCCACCTCATTTTTGCACTGCCCAAGAGTCCCAGGCACCTCCTGCAAACTGACATCACAATCCTGGGCTGGCGAGGTTTTTATCATGAGGAAAAGGGCCAGTACAGAGCCGTGTCTTCCTCAAGAATATTTCATTTTCCCTCCAAAATTCTACATTCTGCTTTCTGTCCAAAAGTTGCCTCGCATTCACTGTTGGCTCACGAATCTTGAACAGGATCTGGGATTTTGATTTATCTTTTCTTCTTCAGGTTTCTGTTTGGGGAAGATAACAGCTCCAGCAGCACATTTCCTTTGTCACCCTCTCTTTTCTCCTGCGGCGTTTCCAGCTCAGGTCTTGGCCGTGGGAGAAGATTTTTGGGTTTCATTATCAGCAACTGCCTCCCCCGACCACAGGGCTCTGTTGGTTTACCTCATTACAACGCTGTTCAGATATTTTTGATTAATTGCAATAGTTTGAGCCTGAGAACTTCTGTTTTCCTCCTCTCAAGACCAAGCCAGTACTGAATTTTTTTTCCTTTTTAAAGTCTCTGCTTGGAATTCTGGTGGGGTTTTTTTAAGTTGAGTGGTTTTCTGAGTGTTTTATGAAGGTGAGATTATTGTGCTGTTTCTGCTTTGCTTCCTGAGAAATGAGTGAAGGAATAATTTTGTCTATAATCCAATTTACCACACTAAGCTGTCATTTCTTTTTCCCTAACTGGCCCTGTTTTATTTTTTTTTTTCCTTAATTTCACTTCACTGCTGATTATGACACTGGATTTGAAGAAGCTTCTGTTCCCAGAAACAGTTCAGGCCATTAATTTTAAATTAATAACACATTTCTCAGAGGCAGAGCAGGTCTCACATTTGGAAGTGTCTCAGTTCTTTCATTCCCATTAAACTGGTTTTACACCTTTAAATAAAACCACTTAAGTGACTTTGAAACATTTTCCCCATTTCCTTCTTTTGGACAGCAAGGTGCCAGAAGGAAAAGGAAAATCTTCTTGGGTGCAAATCCTTGTTCTCACTCTTGAATATCCTTTTCCCCACACCACCAAGGGCTTTTAAGTGTAAAAAAGACCAAGTTTAACAACTTCTTACCTTTATATTGCATTTTCCCAAGTGAGTTAAATGCAAACAAGAATGTTCTTAATTATGTTCTTAAGCAGTGGGGCTAGGTTAAGACTTTTCATACACCTGAGACATAAGGGAAAAGCCTGGGTTTCGTTGGTTTTGTTGTTTTTGTTTTTAATATAATCTGTAATAGACAAATTGGAGTTGTTTGGGACTTTTTTTCTTTTTGTTTTGTTTTGTTTGTTTTTTTTGTTGGTGGTGGATTTTTTAAGAGATAAGCAGTTGTTTCAGGGAGAGCAGGAATACGGAGATTCAAGAACTTTTCAAGAAATACACTTGAAAGGCAGTGAGGGAGATTCTGTCTGGAGACTGAGAAATGAGACTCTTCTTTCATGGGCAAAGGCAGATTATTAAATGTTGGCTCACATCTCAGGAGAGCCTGCTGGAAATCAGTTTATTTCCAAAAATGCCTCCTCAGCCTGCTCTGAATTCAGGGATTCTGCCTGGCCCTGCTTGGGTCTCTGTGCTGGGAGAGGGTGAGGGCACAACCTGTGAAATCCTGGGAGAGGAGCCCCAAAATCCTGGAATTATTTGGGGTCAGGGACCTTAAAGCTCATCCACTGGCAGGGACATCTCCCACAGCCCCAGGCTGCTCCAGCCTGGCCTGGGGCACTGCCAGGGATGGGACAACCACGGATTCTGTGGGAATTTGCAGGCTGGGAATGAATCAGTTATTCCAACTGCTGGGTTTGACTCAACTGCTGGATTTTATTCCAGTTGATGGATTTTACCCAACTGATGGGTTTTGCCCAGCTGATGGATTTTATTCTAACTGATGGATTTTACCCAACTGATGGATTTTATTCTAACTGATGGATTTTATTCCAGTTGATGGATTTTATTCTAACTGATGGATTTTACCCAACTGATGGGTTTTTCCAACTGATGGGTTTTTCCAACTGATGGGTTTTACCCAACTTCTGGGTTTTATTCTGATGGGTTTTACCCAACTGATGGATTTTTCCAACTGATGGGTTTTACCCAACTGATGGGTTTTATTCCAGCTGATGGATTTTACCCAACTAATGTTTTTTATCCAGCTGATGGGTTTTATCCCAGCTGCTCCCAAGCCTCTGGAAAGGAGCAGGGCTGGGGTGTCCTTATTCTGCAATCGCTTCCTGCCTGCAGAATAAACAGGCTGGGAAATATTTGCACTGTGGCCCATAAACAGGGCTGTGTTGTTTACCTGCAGCAAACATCGGCCTGTCGGCCCCAGAACAAAACAGCCAAGAAAAGGCTCCATTTTAATCCTCTGAATTTTCACAGAGAATTGTTCCTGATCGACTGGTTTGACCAGAAATGCCTTTTGCAGCAGATAGGACTGGGGTGGTTTCTCTAAATGTTTCATTGTTCTTTTCTGATTGGGGTTTGCTGCTTGGCCCAGGAGTGGGGAACTGGGGTCTGGGCTGCTGGCCACAACAACCCCCCTGGCCACAACAACCCCCATGGTCACAACAACCCCCTGGCCACAACAACCCCCTGGCCACGACCCCCCTGCAATGCCGGGGCTGGGTCGCTGTGGCCGGCAGTGCCCAGGCAGAAAGGGGTCTGGGGGCACTGCTGGCAGCAGGCTGGGCAGGGCCAGCAGAGTGCCCGGGTGGCCAAAAGGCCGATGGCCCCTGGCCTGGGTCAGCAATGGAGTGGCCAGCAGGAGCAGGGAGCTCATTCTGCCCCTGGGCTGGGCACTGCTGAGGGCACACCTCGAGTGCTGTGCCAGCTCTGGGTCCCCAGTTTGGGAAGGGCAGGGAGGGGCTGGTGGTGGGTTTGGAACACAAACCCTGTGAGGAACCCCTGAGGGAGCTGGGGGTGCTCAGCCTGGAGAAAAGGAGACTCAGGGGTGACCTTGTCACTCTGCACAGCTCCTGAAAGGTGCCTGTGCCCAGCTGGGGTTGGGCTCTTTCTCCAGGAGCTGACAGAACCAGAGCACACAGCCTCAGCTGCACCAAGGGAAATTTAGGCTGGATATCAGGAAAAAGCTTTTCACAGAAAGAGTGATAAAGTTCTGGAATGTTTTGCCCGGGGTGGTGGTGCAGTCCCCATCCCTGGGTGTGTTTAACAAAGCCTGGATGTGGCTCTGGGTGCCAGGGTGGAGTTGAGGGGTTGGGGCTGGGTTGACTCAGTGATCTCTCAGGTCTCTCCCAAGCTGGTGCTTCTGTGAATTCTGTGAGTTCTGTGGATGGTGCAAGGTGCCCCTGCGTGTCCCCCGGCTGTCCTTGGGGTGCAGAGGTTCAGGAGCTCCCCGGGCCGGCTGTGGGGCACTGAGGATGGGGGTTCAGAGAGCTGGAGCCTGCCTTGCCCTGCTGGGGCTGAGCTTCCTCTTCACCCCGGCAGCCTCGGGGTCACAGCAGAGGTGACAGCGACAAAAACGGCGAAGCAGCGTTGGGGAGGGGAGGGGAGAGGCTGAATTCTGCTCCTCTGAACCTCCCCTGGCTGGGGCTCTGTGGTTTCTGCTGCTTTTGTGGTTGCCAGTTCCTGCTTGCACAGCCACGGCAAGGCCACCCCTCCCTGCCGGGTTCAGCCGCAGCTTTGGGGACACCTCCCCAAACCTGGGACAGCCAGAGCTTTGGGGACACCTCCCCAAACCTGGGACAGCCAGAGCTTTGGGGACACCTCCCCAAACCTGGGACAGACAGAGCTTTGGGGAGATGTCCCCAAACCCTGGGACAGACAGAGCTTTGGGGAGATGTCCCCAAACCCTGGGACAGACAGAGCTTTGGGCACACCTCTCAGAACTTTGGGGACACCTCTCAGAGCTCTGAGACAGTCACAGCTCTGGGGACACGTCCCAGAACTCTTGGTTCCCCCATGTGAGACTGTGCTGGGACAAGGGACAGTCACAGCTTTGGGGACACCTCTCAAAGCTCTGGGACAGTCACAGCTCTGGGGACACCTCTCCAAACCCTGGGTTAGTCACAGCTCTGGGACACCTCTCAGAGCTCCAGGACAGTCACAGCTCTGGGGACACCTCCCCAAAACCGGTGTCTCCTGCTGGGCAGCAGGGCAGGAGGGGCTGTTTGGGGCAGGAGGGGCTGTCCTGGCTCTGGGGACAGGCAGGGTCAGGAATGCAGCCCAGGAGAGTTGGGGACGCTGCAATGTTTGTCCTGCTCTCTGTAAATAGAGCAGAAACGCAGATTTCAGGCCTGGATTCAGCAGCAGGAGTTTCTTCCTCTGTGCAGGTGCTGGCAGCACACGGGAGCCAGGCCAGGATCAATGAGGATTTTGCAGCTTTGTTTGCTTGGCTGCAAAGGCCTTGGTGTGACCCCACCAAACGAGAAAATCTCTCGGAAGCAGATCCTGCTCTGGATAAGCTTTGCAAAATCTCAAAATCCTGGAGTTGTTGAAGTCTTGAGGCTCCCAGTTGGTAATAAATAAATGAATGAATTGCTCCCTGGGTTTGGCAGTTTATGGCCAATTGTGGTTCCAAAGCTTTCCTCCACAACCAAAACATGGATGTTTTTAAAAAGAAAAATAATTTATTTTAAAAAAGGAGCAAACCCTCATTGAACCCACAACTCCGAGTGCTTGGAACTCAAATAGTAAACCTTGGGCAAGACTGGGGGAGTTAAAAATTATGCAACATAGAACGAGCACACTGCTGACCCAGGGTCTTCCCTCATCCAGGGACAACCAATTACCTGGGGATGATGATGAGGGAGGAGATGGTGGAGCTCTGGGATGTTGTCTCCAAAAACACCCTTGGAGCCTTCGGGGATGGAATCATCCCTGGGGAATGCAGAACCCAGGGTGGGCTGGGTGGGGAGGGACCTGAAAGCTGCCCCAGTTCCACCCCCTGGCCACCCCGAGCTCTTCCTGCCACGGAAAATGCAACTCCTGCAGCTCCTGCAGCTCCTGCAGCTCCCCTGGCCCAGGTTCTCTGACTGGTTCTCTGACAGCCGCTCCCTTGCCGTGCCCTGGCCGTCCCTGGGCTGTGCTGGAGGATCCCTGTGGGGGTTCCGTGGATCTCCTGCTGCTCTGGGCACCCCCAGCACCTCCCAGGCCGTGGAGCCGCTGGGTTTTGGCACCCCAAATCTGAACGGTGGAGCCCGGTGGCTTCTCCTGCACTGCTGCGACAAAAATACATTTCCTGTTTAGAGAGAGAGAAGATCAGCCCTGAAGTGCTCGGGCTACCTCGGCTACAAACTGCTGGGAGCTGCTGCAGCTCCTTCCAGTGGCTTTTTCCTCCTTTTGAAGGTGCTTTACACAATTAAACAAAGCCCAGCATCACTCCTGACTGGCACAGAAGCTTTTGAACCATCAGCTCATCAGGGGAGATCCTCCTGAAAGCCCCAGTGTGAATCCCCACCTTTGTACCCGAGGCAGCAGCACTTGATACCCCAAACTGTGGCTTTTTTTGGCATTTCTCTACCACTTTTCCACCTTGGGATCTGAAAGTTTGGTAAATGCTCACTCCAGCCTCCCTGGGTGGGGTGCTGAGGTCGGGTTTGTGCTCTCTGCCTCCAGGAAGGTTTGGGCTGTGAGTCAGCAGTCAAGTTCAGGGCTTGCATTTTCCGCAAGGAGGCACAAAATGGGTTCAAAGACACCTTGGGCCGAGCTGGGGCTTCCAGAGCAAATCAGAGCACCCACAAAATTCCCTGTGGATCCACCAAAATGTGGAGGGGATTCTCCCCATGGAGCTGCAGCAGGAGAATCTGAGGTGTCACAGCTCATCCAGGGTGAAGCTGAGGCTCCTCCTGCTCCCTGGATCCTCATTTTCTCTGCCCTGGATCCTCATTTTCTTTGCCACATGTGATGCTGCCTGAGCCTGAAAATATCCTGGTGATGCCACGAGCCCAGCTTGGCTGGATCCATGTGATTCAGATCAGAGCAGGGATCTCTGATTCAGATCAGCATCTCTGATCTCTGCTGGGATCTAATCAGGCACGAGCAGCTGAGGCGGCCGTTGACTCTCTATTTCCTCTGCCTGATAAATAATTCTACTTTGCAGAGTCCCATGATGGCTCAATCCTGAGTTATTCTGGCCCTGCTTCAACAAAATGTTCCCTTTTTAAGCCCAAGACCGGATCTAGTTAAACCATCAGTGTAAACAAGGCCAGGCTCTCGTTTGGGGGTCCACGTTTAGGCTCCCTGCACCCCGAGTTCCTCGTGCAGCAGAAGCTGAGGAGATAAAGGTCTGAGAGTGAGAATCCCTCTCTGGAGAGGGAGAACAGAGCTGCAGCTCCAACCCACGGCTGCCTTCCACGGAGGAACAGAGTGCCTGGCTGGAATTTCAAAGGATTTTTGTCATAAAGATTCCTTTATCCACAAGTCAGCTCCAGAGTGGGGGTCAGCCGTGCTGCATCTCAGGGAGATGAAATCAGGGGTGGCAAGGCTCTGCTGCCAGGAAAAAAGGGACAGGACAACGGGAAACAGCCTCAGGGGTTGGACACCAGCAGGAATTTCCTCATGGAAAGGGTGGTCAGGCCTTGGAACAGCCCAGGGAGGTTTGGAGTGCCCATCCCTGAGTGTCCAAGTAATTCCTGGATGTGGCACTGAGTGCTCGGGGCTGGGGATTGGGCACAGCTTGGATTTGGTGACCCTGGAGGGATTTTCCCACCTAAATAATTCTGTGATCCCCAGCAGACCCTCTGTAAGAAATTTTATTGTAAATGCAGGCCAACCCAATGGGAAGAAATGCTGATGTCTGACTCAATGCAGAAGGCTGAATGATTTCTTTATTATAACTATGCTAAAATACATCAATATACTGTACAAAAGGAGGATACTAAAACTACATACTACTTTCTCTGACTCTAACTCTCAACTCGTGACCCTCTCTGAGAGCCCAGCCCCAGGTGGGTTGGGTTGGATTGGATTGGATTGGTCACCAGACTCAAACAATCCTCACCAGAATCCAACCCAGCAATCACCCCTGGTAAACAATTCTCCAAACACATTCCACGTGGGAAAAACAAGGAGCAGAAATAGAAATTGTTTTCTCTTTCATTTCTCTCCGTGCTCCTCTGTGAAAATCCTGAGAGGGAGAGAAATGTGCTTGCCACAAGATTTCACCTTTTTGTACTGGCGTGAACTAATAAATGTTCATTTATCTCGTGACTTTTGAGGGAAACGAGGCTTTCTGTGACCTGCCTCCCACGTCCTGGTGCTGGCACAGATGATCCTGGAGCTGTCACTACCTCTTGGCCTGTGCCACCCTCTCAGGGACATCCAGGAGCGTCCAGGCTGTAATTTCTGCTTCCAAACCGTCTCAACCAACATCACCCAGTGACTCAGAGCCCAGAATAGAAGAGTGGAAACTGAAATTCATGCTGCTGCTCTGACCACCGAGCCCTGCAGTGCCCAGCTCTGTGTGGGCACAAGGTTTGGGAGCCCAGCTTGGGAGAGTCATTTGCTCCAGTGCTAAAGAGGCAGGAAAATAGAAAAAAATAAAACTAGAAAACATCCCAGCACTAACAGCTATTTAATTGCTTGTGAACTTTTCTGACTAAAAACAGGGGTAGCTCTCCCCACCCAAATTTGGATTCTGGCCCTTTCCCAGCTGAAGTCATAGCCCAGCTCTTCAGTGTTTTTTGTTGGGCTTGAGGCTTTCTATTATCGAGTTCCTATCTGCATCTGGACTGCCAAAAATTCCTTTTTTCCCTCCCAGGAAACAGCAGTGTCGTTTCTCCTCATCAGCCACCCCAGTGAGTGAGTTCTCATCAGCTCAAGTGACAGCAAATGCAGGTGCTCCTCTGCTTTTTTCTGTGCAGGGCGAGTCCTTGCAGCAAACTTGGGAGGGAGCAGCTGTTTCCAGTGAAAAAACCACCATCCTGCTGACCCAAGCTGAAATGTGACGTGGAAATGGGATTTTTGACCTTGAGAGCTACAAAGTTGCTCCAAAGGAGGGACCCTGTGAAGATTAAAAATAACTAATCTTTGTAATGCTTCTGCAGCTCACAGAGCTGCGTGAATTCATCACAAAGCAAAGGGCCAAAGCTTTAAATAGCACAAGGCTTTTTGATGACTTTTTGAAGTCTTCAGCTGAAGAACTCGCCCCAGCACTCGCAAACATTCATTTAGGAACAGCTGGTTTTCTCAACTGCATTCTTGTCTCGTTTTTTCCTCTCGTTTTGCTCATGCACACACACAAAATAAGATACTTGCTGCTGCAGATGTTCAGGGGAGGCTGCTCTGAAGGAGGGCTCTCATCTCCAAGGCTGTGTGGATGAATAGAACGTTGATTTTCCCTCAATTTAGGGTTCAGTTTAGCCCCTTTTTTCTGAGTTAGGTGCTGATACGATGTCTAGATCTCTCTCTGTATAAATGTACATATTTTGCATCCCTCTCCCTCGCACGCCATGTGGGTTTAAGCACTCATCCACCATGAATAATGTCCAGGGCCAGGTCACAAACTTCCCATAGCAGGGGCCCTATTTGCATCCAACCCAGGCCATTACAGGGAACCAGCGGCTCAGAAAACCCAAACAAACCCAGGAACTGCTCCTGCTGGGGTAACACTCCGGCGGGAACGGGGAAGGGGTGAGAGAAAGGGGAATTGTTTTAAAGAAAGGCCGGGTGTTTGGGGTGAACGGTCCTGTAGGGTGGGGCTGGTGGGGCTGAAGGCAGCGCTGAGGAAATGGGGCTGAGGAAATGGGGCTGCGGGAAGGGAACTGCGGGAAGGGGGCTGTTATCCCAGAGAGGGCTGCGGGATCGGGAATGTTATCCCAGAGAGGGCTGCGGGATCGGGAATGTTATCCCAGAGAGGGCTGTGGGAATGGGGCTGTGGGATCGGGGCTGTTATCCCAGAGAGGGCTGTGGGATCGGGGCTGTTATCCCAGAGAGGGCTGCGGGATCGGGAATGTTATCCCAGAGAGGGCTGTGGGATCGGGAATGTTATCCCAGAGAGGGCTGTGGGAATGGGGCTGTGGGATCGGGAATGTTATCCCAGAGAGGGCTGTGGGATCGGGAATGTTATCCCAGAGAGGGCTGTGGGATCGGGAATGTTATCCCAGAGAGGGCTGCAGGAATGGGGCTGTGGGATCGGGGCTGTTATCCCAGAGAGGGCTGTGGGATCGGGGCTGCGGGAATGGGGCTGTGGGATTGGGGCTGCGGGATCGGGAATGTTATCCCAGAGAGGACTGCGGGATCGGGGCTGTTATCCCAGAGGGGTCTGCGGGATCGGGGCTGTTATCCCAGGGAGGGCTGCAGGGAACGAAGCTGCTCTACCGGAGGGGTTTGGCCTCAGGGATGCGGGGATCCGGACTGCAGGAACGGGGCTGTTCTCCCAGCAAAGGGTGGATAACAGGAATCGGGAGTGCGGGATGGGAGCTGCTCTCCCAGCGAAGGGAGCGGGATCGGGAGTGCGGGGATTGGGCTCTTGTCCCTTCGGGATGCGGGAACGGCGCTGCGGGACCGGGGCTGTTCTCCCGGCGGGGATCGGGGCTGCGGAACCGGGGCTATTGTCCCTGCGAGGATCGGGGCTTTGGGGGGTCGGAGCTGTTGTCCCCGCGGAGCTGCGGGATCGGGGCTGTTCTCCCAGCGGGGCTGACGAGCGGGACTGTAGAATCGGGGCTGCGGGACCGGGGCTGCGGGAATGGGGCTGCGGGATCGGGACTAAGGGATCTGGACTAAGGGATCTGGACTGAGGGGTTGGGGCTGTGGGGTCGGGGCTGCGAGATCGCAGCTAAGGGATCGGGGCTAAGGGACCGGGACTGCGGAACCGGGACTGTAGGATCGGGGCTGTGGGAATGAGACTGAGGGATCGGGACTAAGGGATCGGGACTGAGGGGTTGGGGCTGCGGGATCGGGGCTGAGGGATCCGGGCAAAGGGATCGGGACTAAGGGATCGGGGCTACGGGACCGGGACTGCGGAACCGGGACTGTAGGATCGGGGCTGTGGGAATGAGACTGCGGGATCGGGACTAAGTAAGGGACCGGGGCTGCGGGGATGCGCGGCCGGCGGAGCCCGGGGAACGGGGCGGGGGACGGCCCGGGGGGCTCCGCCCGCGGCAGCGCATGCTCCCTGCCGGGCCCGACCGGCGCTTTTAAACGGCGGCGGCGGCGCGGCGAGCCCGGCTGCGGCTGAGGTACGGCTGGGCACGGCGCTGGGCCGGGCTGGGCACGGGGCTGGGCCGGGCTGGGAACGGGGCTGGACCGGGCCGGGCCGGGCCAGGGTGCGGGGGATGCGCGGGCGGGATGCGGCTGCCCCGGGATGCGGCTGCCCCGGGATGCGGCTGCCCCGGGATGCGGCTGCCCCGGGATGCGGCTGCCCCGGGATGCCGCTGCCCCGGGATGCGGCTGCCCCGGGATGCGGCTGCCCCGGGATGCGGCTGCCCCGGGATGCCGCTGCCCCGGGATGCGGCTGCCCCGGGATGCCGCTGCCCCGGGATGCCGCTGCTCGTGCCGGGATGCGGCTCCCGCTGCCTTTCCCGGGGGGTTCCGGGTAGACCGGGGGGTTTCGGGGCTCACACCGAGCGCTGCTCGCCGGGTCCGGCCGGGACGGCGGCGCTGCCCGGGGAGGAGGAGGAGGAGGAGGAGGAGATGGAGGAGGAGGCGCTCCGGGTCTGATGCTCCTGCGCTGGAGCTGCTGCGGGAAAACAAAACAAAACCAAAAGCCCGGAGCAGGAGTGGCCGCAGGTGGGGCTGTGGGAGGGTGTCCTGCCCTCCCCGAGCGGCTCTTCCCAAACTTCTCACCCCTGCAGGACGCCGCGCTGGTGTAAAGGCTGCTGAGCTGAGTTTGGGATGGACTCGCAGGAATCCTGAGGACTTGCGGGCACAGGTCAGTGAATCCGCAGAATCCGAGCGAGGCAGCGCCTGGCAAAGGGAATTTTCATTGCCCCTGGTTCTGTTTGGGTTCGGTGCCTCCCCTTCAGCTCTGCTGCCTCGAAATGCCGTGATGGGGATAATTCCAGGGATTCCTGACTTTGGCAGCACTCGAGATTTTGGTGGTAAAACGCTGGAGTTGTTTATGATAAACATAAACTACCCGGCTCATTTGTCTTCTCAAGGATGACAGCTTTAGGAGGAAGGGAGCACTAAAATAAATTTATTAATTTTACGGTGGTGACGGCCAGACCTGGCAAGATGCTCGATTTCCATTTTTGTGTTTCAAACAAACATAAAATTGGAAAGGAAACAGCTTTCCTAGGGCTCACCTGGACCTCACGGGCAGCACAGAGAAAGTGGCCAGGCTCAAAACCCCTTTTTTGCCCTGTTCTGGTTCTAAATATGATTCAGGAGAGCAGCCTTTACATGTGTAACATGAGAAATTTATAGAAATAGAACATGAGTAAGAACTTCAAAAGTACCCAAATGACCTGGGCACTGAAGTCATGCAGACACTCCTGAAAAACATGTACCAGCCTTGAAACCTTTTCTATTATTCACCCCACCTGCAATTTTCTTTTTTTCTTTTTTCTTTTTTTCTTTTTTTCTTTTTTTTTTCTTTTTTTTCTTTTTTTTTGTTTTTTTTGGTTTTTTTTTGTTTTTTTAAATGTGATGCTGCCTGAACTTTCTGGCATCATCCAGAGCTCCTTCCCCTCGTGGGGAGTGGCACTGGAGCCAGATTGCCAACCCTGGGATTCCAGGCTGTGCCTAAAACTCTGGATTTTATTGTCACAGAATATCGTGGAGGCCAAGAAACGCTTGGCTTGTGGGAGGGAAAAAAAATACTAGAAATTTGATATGGATAACAAGAATCTCCAGGATTAATAGCAAATTAAATGAGAATTTTACGGGGGATATAAATCCCTGGATCTTGGGATTTAGGGAGGAAATTCTCCTTGCTGTGGGGATATTCCCCTACAAACAGGGAGTTTGTGGTGACTTCTGTGGCTGCTGTGTCCTCTCGACGAGGTCCCAGTGAGGCTCCAGGGGTTCCCCAGCATCAGGAGGCTGCTGGCAGCTCGTGGCTGTGCAGAACCAGCCTGGAGCAGAGGCACCATGCCCCAGACAAACTCCACCAGCAGCAAAAAGGAGCAAAATCCCTTTTTAGCAGCAGATTTTGGGCTGGATCCACGGTGGGAGAGGCTGGAATCACTGGCCTGATCCCCGAGTTAAAAAATAGAGCCCTGGCTCTACTGCAGCTTCTCCAGAGTCCCTAGGAAATGATGTTTAGCATAAACTCTTGGTAACCTTTTCCCTAAACTGTTTATTTCGCCGGAGCACTCAAGTGGCAGTGCTGGGGAGGGGAGGAAGGCTGCTTTTGGTTTTTTCTCCCCGAGTTTCATCTCTTTTCTCTTCAGCCAAAGCCTCAGCACGGGGCTCAGGGTGATGGCTGGGCTCTTGTGCCTCTTGATGGCATTGGGAGTGCAGGCTCTTAAAAATAAAAGAAAATCACCTTAGTGCTGTGCTCAGGGTCTGATTTTCTCCCTTCGGAGGTTTGCAGTGCTTTTGGCACGGAGGGGGTGGCTGAGCCTTCCAGAGTGGGGGTATCCTTAAAATCAGAGCTCTGAGTTTGTGTTTGTCCCCCAGGAGTGGCTGCTGGGGGCTGCTCCAGGTGCTCTTTCATGTCTTGCTGTCTCCTCATCATGGCTGAGACAACATCAAAGCAAAGCTTGGCTTGGTTGGGTGGAATGTGGGGAGGTTTTTGATGGATTTGAGGCTCTGAGGGAGCCAGGAGGGAAAGGAGCAGAGGGATGGGAGGTGCTGCTTGGGCTCAGCAGGGAGCTGCAGGTGTGGAGCCTTGTCAGGAGCAGGGAGAGCAGAAGGGATGGATGCAAACCCAAAATGGGCTGGATTTCCTCTGTTTGGAAAGAATTCCATCAGGTGATGGTGCCCTGTGGCTCCTGGAGTTGGGAAGCCAGCCTAGGACAGCTCCTGGTAGCTAAAACTCGGCCCAAACAACTAAAAATCACCCAAACAGCTAAAAATCACCCAAACAATGACCCTGGCAAGTCTTGTGACCCCTCAGCCGGGCTCAACCCATGATTAAAGCTGAGTGTGGAGCAAGGGAGTCATGAGAAGCTCGTGAGCAGCTGTCAGCTCTTCTCAGTGCTGATTTCTTGGTTTCTGATTGCTAAATATCAGACAACCAGCCTGCCCCTGTGAGCTGGGACCCCCAGCTCAGCTGAGGAAGGGGATGGAGACCCTCAGCGAGGAATCCTGGCTTTTAAGAAGCAGAGGGCAGTTTTAAAACTGTCCCTGCAAGGTAGTCGAGCGTGGATCTTCACAATCTTGCATTCACCATGAAGAAAAGAACAGGAAAAGAGTAAAATACAGGATTATTTAACAGCTCTGTGCCCCGGTGTTTGGTTTTCTGAGGCTGATGATGTGAATCCTGTGCTGTTCCTGGTGCTGCTGTTGCTCCTCGCTGCTGGAAGAGGCTGATCCTGTGTCATGGAGCTGCAGAAGTTGCTGATGTGCCCAAACCCGCTGAGCTGTGGGGTTGCTTGTTGAGAAAACAAAGCTGAGAGTGGGGCTCTGAGGCCCCCATTTCATTCCTGTTTGTCCCAGCGCTGTTCCTTGGAGGTCCCCCCCGAATTTGTGCCCTTCCTCCTTGTTTTCATATCCTAAAATGTCAGTTCCTCTCGCCGTTCCCAAATATTTGCTTAACGTTTTGCCAGCCTGCAGAAGAGGAGAAACAGACCCCCGTGAATATTGTCTGGCAAAAGGAGGAGGAATGTGGTCCCAAAGGCTCCTTTGTCTGGGGGCTGGAGGCGCCTGGAACACACACAGCAAGGAGCAGGTGCCTGGGTTGCTGCTCTGAACCGTTTTTCCTCCTCTCTGTTGCTGCACATGAGCTGAAAGAAAATGTTCCTAGTCCACATCCCTGTCCTTCACCCAGGGAAACCTCGTGGCTTGCTGATCTGGGGATTTCAGAGTGACTTGCAGGTGAATTCTCATCGTGGCCGGGGCTGGAATGCTCAGGAGGTTTAAGGATGGCCTCTGGCAAAGTAACGAGGTTTATTTGAAAATAGCCACTTAAAACAATGAGGTTGGTTTGTGAGGTATGAAAGTTTTTTCCCTTCAATCAAGGGAGCTGTTTGGGGTTTTTTTTCCCACCTTTGTTTTGTTGGGAGCTGAGGTTCTCCGTGGTGGTTTGTCTGCAGGAGCTGGGACTTCAGGAAAAACAGAAATATAATGAGTGCAGTGATTCCAATCCGTGCAGGTTGTCAGCACTCAGAAGACATTAATGTTCTCAGAGAGCAGGCTGGAGCCAGCTCCAGGAATAATGTGCACAGAGCTGTGGGCAGCACCGAAATCCTGCTTTAGATTTATGGCTTGAGACTTTGGGTGAAATGGGGCATGCAAGAAAATCCCTGGACCACACTTTCCTTCCCAAACATTAGGAGTGAATCCTGCTGGGGTCTGACTTGCTGCACGAAGAAGCTGAGGTGAGGATCAGACCTCAGCTCTGGTGCTGATTTGCATGCCAATCCCCTGTTCTTAATTTAGGATTAATGAGCAGAACTGGCTCTCGGGTGGGATTTGAAGTGGGTGTGACCAAACCCCTCCACTTCAGCTGGACCTTGTGAGTGATTTTCTCCCTGATGGTGATTTTGTGCCCTTTCCATCGATTTGGGAATGTTGGGCTGGATCTGCCACTGCTTTTTCCTGTTCTTCCCCCTCTCCCAGGGCTGTGGGGTGACTCCAGTGTGGAGAGGAGGTGCCCCAAGTGGTTTTGGATCACCCCCAGGAGCTGGGCTGACACGCAGTGCCCCGTCAGTGCTCCCCTGCTCTGGGTTCTGGCCCGAATTGCCCAACTCTCCCTTCGGAGTGTGCAGGGAGAATAAAGGATTGTTGTGGTCACGGGGCCAGCGCTTCCCTGGGGCTCGGCGCGGCTCATGGATCCGGAGCACAAAGGGACAAGGAGGTGACGGTGGCAGCGCTGCCAGGTACCGGTGGCACGGCACGGGAGGGCTTTGTGTGGCTGCTGCTGTGCCAGGCTCCAGAGGTGCGCGTGGCAACGGGTGTGACAAACAATTCCCGGTGGGAATGTGGGTGACAAGCGGTTCCTGAGCATTTGGGAATGTTGGTGGCAAACAATTCCTGTTGGGAATGTGGGTGACAAATGGTTCCTGAGCATTTGGGAATGTTGGTGGCAAACAATTCCTGTTGGGAATGTGGGTGACAAATGGTTCCTGAGCATTTGGGAATGTTGGTGGCAAACAATTCCTGTTGGGAATGTGGGTGACAAATGGTTCCTGAGCATTTGGGAATGTTGGTGGCAAAGAGTTCCTGTTAGGAATGTTGGTGACAAACAGTTCCTGAGCATTAGGGAATGTTGGTGGCAAACAATTCCTGTTGGGAATGTGGATGACAAACAGTTCCTGTTGGGAATGTGGGTGACAAACAGTTCCTGTTGGGAATGTTGGTGACAAATGGTTCCTGTTGGGAATGTGGGTAACAAATGATTCCTGTTGGGAATGCTCGTGACAATTCCTGTAGGGAATGTTGGTGACAAACAGTTCCTGTTGGGAGTGTTGGTAACAAACGGTTCCTGAGCATTTGGGAATGTTGGTGGCAAACGATTCTTGTTGGGAATGTTGGTGACAAATGATTCCTGAGCATTCAGGAGTGTTGATGGCAAATGATTCTTGTTGGGAATGTTGGTGACAAACAATTCCTATTGGGAATGTTGGTGACTATTGATTCCTGTTGGCAGTGCTGGTGACAAACAATTCCTGCTGGGAATGTGGGTGACAGTTCCTGTAGGGAATGTGGGTGACAAACAGTTCCTGTAGGGAATGTGGGTGACAAACGGTTCCCGCTGGGAATGTGGGTGACAAACAATTCCTGCTGGGAATGTGGGTGACAAACGGTTCCGTGCGCCGGGGCGGCGGGAGCAGCTGGAGCGGCGCTGGAACAAAAGGCTGCTGTGCCCCGGCCAAGGCCGAGTGAGCAATTAATGGGGCTGGAAGGGTGGATTTCCACCAGGATTGACTGAGCCGGGCCTGGGAGAGAGGCTGGAGGGGCTCTGAGCGTGCAAATGAAAAGGAGAGCGCAGGAATGACACGGGGATAGCTGGAGGGAGGGAAGGAGGGAAGGACACTTCCCAGCTATTAAATCTTTCTAGCCCATGGATATTGTTTCAGGGGAAATTCCTGCAGCCTCAGTGCTTGAGGTGCCTCCATCCAGGCAGGAGGATGTGCTGGTGGGAAGATGATTCCACAGGGCCTCTTCCAGCTGGGATTCTCTAGCTGTGCTTGTGCTGCCCCTCCCATCCCTCCCTGCCCGTGGCCAGGGCCGATAGCAGAGGATGAGTGTTGGATCCAGCCCTTTCCTGACCCAGAGATGGGACAACTGAGGGGTGTTTTAAAAACTTCTATTCCATTTTCAGTCTCATTTGAAGGGTGAGACAATATGGATGTTACGATTGGCGCCATCGCAATCAGAAGCTGATTATTTCCTAATTACAAAACACCTGTATGGCTTACCAGCTTTTGCCACAGCTTGCTGTAGATGCTATTCCATAAAGTTTACACGCAGGTTCACACTGGGTAGGCCCTAAGAGCTCTCTGCAAGTCCGTTTGTCACAGATGAGCCTTTTGGGCAAGGCAGGGAGTGCTGGCTGTCCCTGTGGCTCTGGGAAGGTGCTGGGTGCCAGCCCTGTGCCCGCCCCAGGTGCCCTGGCCGTGTGCCCGAGGCGCACTGCAGGAATATCAGAGCTCTCTCTGCCTCATTTGTGGCTCTCTGAACTTTACCCCAGCAAATAATGGCAAGAGGCAGCCTGGCGTGGAGAGAAAATCCTGCCCCTGCCCAGCCCTCGCTGCACAAACTTCCATTCCTGCTTTTTAACAGCAAACACGGAGAAATTTCAGCTCTCGGGGCCCTTTGCTGCCTGTCCCCATCACACCCCGTGTCACAAAACCCCCCAGCAGCCCTGCTCAGAGGGCTCTGCAAAATCCAGGCAGCTTTGAACTCGAACCCCGTGCCTAATTAGTAAAAAGCTAATAATTTAGGGCTGATGTTCTTTCCAGGGCTCAAAATAGAAGTGAGGTTCCTGTTTGGGTGGGGAGTGAGGAGGTGGTAAAAGTGCCTCACTCCGTCCACCTCCTGTAGAAATGGCAGCTTTGAGCCTTGTTTTTTTAAAAAAAAAAAAAAAAAAAAGTGGAAAATTTCCCTTCCAGATAGTCCTCACTGCTCTATTTTTTTTTTTTTTTGGTGAATGTTAAACCCCTGCATGTTGTGAGTCCATAGCACATTAAACTGGTGGTGATGGGGGGGGATAGGAAAAAGCTTCTGAAGTTCTCCATCAAGACCTTCCAGTGAAACTTATCTGCCTCAGAAAATAAAAATCTGATTGCTCCTTATCTCTGCAATTATCAGGCAAAAATAAAATTGTGGAATCTGCCGTTTTCAGAGCCAGGCCTGGTGGCTGGTCTGTCACGATAAGGAAAAGTCTCCCTGTGCTCCAGCAGTGATCTGAGGCCCCTCATTAACCCCGAGGGGTTGATGTGCTGCAGGCAGGAGGCAGAGCAGCTTTTGCTACCCCAGACACGTAAAACTGCTTTTTTTACAGCTCTGAGCTGTGGATTTTGCCCTTAAAACACCCCAGAAAATTCCCATTATTCCCTGCACACCTTCCCCTCTGGCAGAGGGAGCTGATGTGACAGAAAATCCCTTGGAAGGTTGGCGTGGCCAGAGGGGTGACTGGGAGGGTGAAAAATGGGTGGGGGGACAAAAAGAGCTCGGAGCAGCTCCCAGTTTAAAATATTTATATTTTATAAATATCAAATAATTATATTTATATTTAGTATAAAATTTTTTGCACGTTGTTGCCGTGCCAGGGCCAGCAAGGGGGTGTTCAGAGCTGCGAGCGATGGGGGCTCAGCTCTCCCAGCTGTCCCGGGGCTATTCCTCACCCTGCAAAGGCTCTTTTGTCTCCTTCAAAGCCATGACCTCATTTTACAGACAGAAAACAGAGAGGGGGAGAAACCCCCCAACCTGCCAGGGGAGGTCAGAGGCGCCGGCAGAGAGATCTGTGAGCATCCAGCTTCTCCAAATAACCGGGATTTCGGGGCAGAAAATTGCCCTGGAGAGATGGCCATGAGACTGCTGAAGGGCCCTTTAGTCCTGTGTGTGTCCAGGGCTCCAAGTGCCTCCTTTGAGCAAGAGCACGAGGTCAGGCTCCCAAAACTTGCAGCCAGAGGGGCTCTGGAAGTGCGTGCCTGTTGATCCCCGAGGATTTTTGGAGTTTGGGTTGTTCCCTTTTCTTCTCCTGAGGAGCAGGCTCCTGGCAGAAGCAGGGGTGGCTGGAGTTCAGTGTGGGGTGCTGGTGGCTCCTGCTGGGGTGACATTTGCCTGACCCGTGTGCAGGCACAGTTTGGGGTCAGGGACACCCCTCGTCCCCCCTAAAACTCCACCATTTGTTCTGGGTTGGATTTGCAGCCTCGTGCCCAGCCTTGGCTTTGCTCTGGTCTCTGGTTTTTGCTCAGACACCAGAACTGTCCTTCCCACCCCAAACCCACTCCTGAGACTCCTCTGGCCCCGTGACTGTCGTTTTCCGGATAAAACCAGGGATGATGGGGTAGGACTCTTGGAGCAGGACTCCTGGAGCTGCCTGGAAGCCTCAGAGGAGCCGGAGCTGTCTTGCTGAGGGGTCAGATGTCCCCTCACGCAGCATTTCTGCTCCAGCTGCAAACAAGAACTTCCAGTTTCACTTCCCATTTTCCCAGCCATGTGAGCAGACACCAGAGCAGAGCGGTGAGGGCTTCTGGCTGCTCGTCTCCTCCCCGTGACAGATGGGGAAAT
Source organism: Lonchura striata (assembly GCF_050655825.1). Classification (NCBI taxonomy): domain Eukaryota; kingdom Metazoa; phylum Chordata; class Aves; order Passeriformes; family Estrildidae; genus Lonchura; species Lonchura striata. The sequence continues at coordinate 6,513,766 of NC_140728.1, read as the reverse complement.
GCTTCTCCCTCGCTCAGCGCTGGTGGTTTGAACTCTGGAGTTCTGTGTCGGGGGGTTCGGTGCTGAGCTGGCCCCGGTGGCTGCAGTGGACACGTGGATGCTCCGAGTGCCACCAGCACGGGTTTGCTCTTCTCTTTTCCCACTTCCAGTTTGCTGGGGTAAGCACTTCGTGGTCCCTGCTGGGCTGAGAGCTTTCCCCAGGAGGTTTCAGCAATGCACACCCAGGAAATCCCGTGTGCTTGCTCAGGCAGGGCTGGTGCAGAGGGAGGATTCGCCGCTCGGAGCAGGGCAGTGGGGAGCAGCACAGCAATTCCTCTGCAATTTCGGGGGCTGCGGCGGAAGGAAAAGCGGATTCCGAGCGTTCCCGGGATTTTGGTGAGTGTGGTTTGGCTTTCCTTTCCCCGTGGGGTCACTGGTGGAGGTGCCCTGAGCCCTGCTGGGGTTTTGAGGGACTGTCCAGTCCCAGGGCTCTGGGGACAGCCTGGGCAGGGGGTGACAGGTCTGGAATCCCTGCAGGAGCGATTTGGGCTCTCCTTTACAACTTCAAACCTTTGCAAGCCTCACCTCTGCTGAGGATGCATCCGTGGGGCCAGTGGGGCACAGCAAGGCCATCCCAGAGCCCCCAGTTCCCTCTCAGGGGGTGACTGGGATGCCCAGCCAGCCTCTCGGGGCCGGCTCTGCTGCAGGCTCTGGGGAAGGGGGGTCTGGAGCACCTCTTGGTGAGGCTGCTGCCCTTTTTAAGTGTCCGTCTCTTTTTCCTTGCTCCTCACTTCCCGGGATCCCCTTTACAACCAGCCCATTGTGCTGCGGGCTCCAGCAGCTGGGTGGAGTTTTTCAGGCTCAAGTGTAATTTCAGTGCCTTTAAAAGCTTTTGGAGGGCTTTTTTTTCTTTTTTTTTTTTCCTTCTTTTTCTTTTTTTTTTTCTCCTCCTGAAGAGGACAGCAACGCCAACAAGGGATAATTTGATGGATTACTCTGCGGGGCTGAGGGGCTCTCCTTAATCCCCTTTGTGGGGCTGTTGGAGGAGACGCGGAGCAGAAGCCCCCAGCCCCAGGCAGAGAAAAGGCAGCTCAGCAGGGTGGGTTTTACACTCTGACACATAAATACAGGCCCTGGTCATGTGGTGCCGGATATAATCTGTGCCCGTCCCCATGCCGAGGAGAAGGGGGCACCTGGAAGGGGCTTTTTTTTTTTCCCCCTTTCCATTTGAATTTACATTTTGATTCTTCTGCTAAAAAAAAAAAAAAAAAAAAAAAAAAGTAATAATAAGCGGAAAAGAAAGGCCGGGGGAGAGGTTGATTTGGATCAAGTGCCAGGGGTGATGGGCACAGGCTTTAACAGCAGAAATGAGTGAAAAGCAGAAGCAGATCATCTCATTTCCCCTCCTGCTCCGGAACGGGGGCTCCTCTCATGAATAAAAGCAAGAGCTTGGGTCGTGCAGCAGCCAAACAAAGCTGTGGCTCTGCTGTGCAGCCAGCCAAGCTTGTCTGGAGGCCTGGAGCTGCCTGCAGCAGACCTGACACCAGCTCAGGGGAGCGTGACCAGGAGGGCTCTGAGTATGAAATGGTGCTGAGCTCTCGGGGTGAAACACTGCTGAGCTCTCAGGGTGAAATGCTGCTGCTTTTGGCTGTGGTGAGGAGTCGGGGAGGTTGTGCTTGATGAAGTTTGGTGAGGAGATGCCAGGCCTGAGCGGGTGAAACGCTGCCAGACGCTGCTGTGATCCCTCTGCAGCTGAGCTTGGCTTTACTGGGGCTTTTCACCCACCAGCGCTGACTGAACCCACCTTTGGGGTGCTCCTGGGGAGGTCAGGGTCATCCCAGCAGCCCTGGCCCTGCTGGCCACAGGACTCGGGTGCCCAGCCCTGGCTGTGCCCAGCTCCGGCTGTTCCCAGCTCCAGCAGCTCCAGTTGTTCCCAGCTCCGGCTGTTCCCAGCTCCAGCAGTGCCCAGCTCCAGTTGCTCCCAGCTCCAGTTGTTCCTAGCTCCAGCAGCTCCAGTTGCTCCCAGCTCCAGTTGTTCCCAGCTCCAGCAGTTCCCAGTCCCAGTTGTTCCCAGCTCCAGCTGTTCCCAGCTCCAGCAGTGCCAGTTGCTCCCAGCTCCAGTTGTTCCCAGCTCCAGTTGTTCCCAGCTCCAGCAGTGCCAGTTGCTCCCAGCTCCAGTTGCTCCCAGCTCCAGTTGCTCCCAGCTCCAGTTGTTCCCAGCTCCAGCAGTCCCAGTTGTTCCCAGTCCCAGTTGTTCCCAGTCCCAGTTGTTCCCAGTCCCAGTTGTTCCCAGCTCCAGCAGTTCCCAGTCCCAGTTGTTCCCAGTCCCAGTTGTTCCCAGCTCCTGGCCGTGCTCCCAGCACGGGTGGCCTGGGCAGCCCGAGGGTGAAGCCCAGCCAAGGGCAGGGAGCTGCTGGCCCTGCCGTGGCCCTGGGCTCGTGTCTGTCCCCAGAGAGCTCCGGCAGGGCCAGCGTGGCCCCTGCTGAGTCAGTGACCCCGTTAGCCACAGGCAGCTCCTGTTTGGAACGGGAGGAGGAGGAGGAGGAGGCCTGGCTGGAACTGGCCGCTCTTTGCTGGGAGAAAGGCTCCTGGCAGGGGCAGCTCCTGTGCCACAGGAGGGTGCAGGCTGTGGCACAGAGCCTGGGGCTCTGCTCTGTGTCACCTTGGTGCTGTGGGATGAGCTTTGAGCATCCCTGGAGCGTGAGGCGTGAGGGTGAAGGGCAGGCAGGACAGAGCCAACATTCCCTCTGGGCTCTCCATGCCCAAACGGAGGTGCCCTCAGCCGTGTGTCTGTGCCAGGGATTCCTCTGTGCCCTGACGGCCTGGACAGCTCAGGATTTTAGCCCTGGGAGCAGCAGGATCCCCTCTGGGTGCTGCAGTGCAAGGTTCCGGCGAGGAGGAGAGAACCACCCCCAAATCCAAGGGTGTCCCTGTGGAAGCCGGAGCCGCCACCGGGATCGGCCCTTCCGTGGCTCCATGGCAGATCCTGGCTGCTGGGCTCTGCCCTGTGGGATGAGGGAGGGAATCCCAAACCCAGCGGCTCTGGAGGGGATTTCCAGCTCCTGCTGCTCGTTCCCCGTGGCTCGAAGGAAACGTGGGGCTCATTCAAGAGCCCAAATCAACACTCGCCCTTCTCCCCTCCCTTGGTGAGCGCTGCCCTCTCCCCGAGCTGTGAATGGGGTCAAGGAGATTTGGGAGGGGAGGAGGGCCAGGGAGGGGGTCAGGAGAGGTCAGGTGAGTTTTCCATTCCATCCCGAGGAGCCTGCCAGAGCTATTCTCCATGGTGCATTTCCCATTCAGCGGCACTGAATGGACACTGATAGCTGTGAAAGGCCCTGGCCGCTCCCGAGCTCTCTCCCCTTGAGCTCCCTCCCACCCTTTCTTCCAAAAGGCTTCCAGGGAATTCAGAAAGAGCCCCTGGGAAGGTTGGAAATGTGATGCTGGGGTTGGGAACGGGAGCTGTTTGCCTGCCCCTCTCTCTGGGTGCCAACCCTGGCATGGGCAGGGAAGGAGAGGATCTGAAGCACCTGGGCACCCACCTGAGCCACGGGATTTCCTTTCCTAAGGGAATAAGGCAGCCCTGAGAGGTCAGAAATAATTCATAATAAATGGTTTGAGTTGGAAGGGATCTTAAATCTCATTTTGTTCCACTGCCTTGCCACAGGCAGGGACACCTTCCACTATCCCTGGCTGCTGCAGCCTGGGCTTGGACACTTCCAGGGATGGGGCAGCCACATTTTCTCTGGAAAAACTATTCCAGCACCTCAGCATCGTCACCCTGAGCCAGATTCTCTGCTGTCTGATCACTGCTGCTTGCTGAGCTGTGGAGGAGGTGCACAGCCAGCACAAATCAAAGCCCACAGCCACATTCAGCACCATCTCTTGTTCCCTCTGCACCAGGAGCAGAGATTGTGGAGTAGCAGGAATTGGATTCTTCCAGGAACAATTGAGCTTTTCTCTGCCATGCAAGTACATCCGCATTTTATTTTTAAAACAACCAGCCCTCCCTCTTCACTCTAAGCACTGCTGAGATGTGAATTCCTCTAGGACCTTTGCTGGGGAGGTTTAGGAGATTGGGAGGAGAGGTTTCTTTGCTGAGATGTGATTTCCTCTAAGACCCTGTGCTGGGAGGATTTGGGAGATTGGGAAGAGAGGTTTCTTTGTGTGTGTCCATCAATGCCCTGCACATTCACCTTTTCCAGGTGTTTGGGGTTGTTTTTTTTTTCCTAAAAGCTTCCTTGGCTTCATCCTCTCTGCTGCCTTTGTCCAGAAAGGCTTTGCTCCTGCCCTGGACCCGCCCTCCTACCTGGCTGCCAGGTGAGGCAGCTCTGGGAGTTGATCTGCTGTTTCTCTGCGGGGAAAGGGCAGGGAAGTGGGGTTTGGAAGCTTCCAAAGCAAAGCAGAGAGCCCTGGGTTTGGAGGGGGTTTGGCTCTCCCTTGGGAGGGAAGAGGAGGAGCAGCAGCTGATGTCCCATGGCACGCCAGCAGCTGTGGGACAGCCCCACATGTGGCTCCCTTCTGCTCCCGAGTGCAGCAAACCTCAAAAATCCCTTTTTGGGGACTGCTGTTATCCTTGCCAGGGTGCTCCTTGAGGAGGAAAGGACAAACCCAGTTCCTGTTGGGGAAACTGAGGCTGGAGGGCGAGAAGTGCCAGGGTCACCTGCAGCAGCTGCCCCCGTGGCACTGTGGAAGGTGCCCAAAATCCCTCTGGGATGGGCAGGGTGCTGCCAGCTCCCCTGGGTGAGTGCAGTGCTGCTGTTCCACCAGGCTCTCCCAGCTGGGCATGGATTTTCCTGACTCCTTCCACACCGGAGCTGCACAGTCCAGGGGATAAATCCCCCTGGGAAAGATTGGATTAGGGGTTTGAGGAAAGGGTGTTTGATCTTGCTGCTGCTGGGGCTGTCACCCAGGGCCAGCAAAGCTGCTGGGACATCTTGTTGGCTTTAAAAACAAAATACCAACCCCAGCTGCTAAATCTCTGCTGGAGCAGCAGCAGATCAGCAAAGGAGGGTGATAAATGTGAATATCAGGTTTTTTGGGGTTTTTTTTTGGGGAAAATTCAGGTGTGAGCCCAGAGCTGGGGTTTCCTCAGGGCAGCACCCTGTGAGGGGGTGCCAGCAGTGTTTGCTGAGCCCTCAGGGAGGGGGCACTGCACAGGAGTGGCAGGGTGACAATAACGCCGCTGTTATCAGCAGAAAGGGAGGGCCCTGCAACCAAACCTCTGCTGGTTCCACCTCTGCTGCCCTGCAAACGCTGCAGCAGCTCCTGGGCTGCAGGGAGCACCTGCAGGTGAGTCCTGGCTCCCTGAGCCTCCCACATCTCCCTTTTCCAGCCCCTGTCCTCACAAATCAGCAGTTCAGGTGATTTTCCTGCCCAGCACATTTCCCTGTCTCTATTCTGTGGGGGGGGGGGGAAATTAAAATAGTAATTAATGAAGTTCAGCTGTTGCAGTTTTATCTGCAGCTTTATTGCAGCTGAGACTTCTCATCTCTGGCTGTTCATGGTTATTGCCTCAGGGATTTATTTTTACGTTGGAGCCCTGGGAGGGTGTGGAGGGGGAGGAGAGGTCTGTTCCTACCTGCAGATAAGAAATCCAGCTCTGCCTCCAAACTGGAATTCTCAGGCAGGTGGACAGATCCCTGCTGCCTCCCCAGTGCTCTGTCACAGCAGGAAAAGGGAGGAAAACAACTTTTGATCTGTGTGAGGCATCTTTCGCTTGATATTTGGGTTTTCTTTGGGGATAACTCCCCCTCTCTGAGTTTCCAGACCCCGGAGGACAGCAGGCAGTGGACCTCATCCCCCTCTGAGGTCTGAGTGTCCTGATTAATTTTGCCTTGTGGGAGCTGCTGGGGCTGCAATTCCCCATCCTGGGGTGCAATTTCCCCATCCTGGGGCTGCAATTCCCCATCCCGGGGCTGCAATTCCCCATCCCGGGGCTGCAATTCCCCATCCCGGGGCTGCAATTCCCCATCCCGGGGCTGCAATTCCCCATCCCGGGGCTGCAATTCCCCATCCCGGGGCTGCAATTCCCCATCCCGGGGCTGCAATTCCCCATCCCGGGGCTGCAATTCCCCATCCCGGGGCTGCAATTCCCCATCCTGGGGCTGCAATTCCCCATCCTGGGGTTGCAATTCCCCATCCTAAGCCTGCAATTCCCCATCCTGGGGCTGTAATTTCCCCATCCTAGGGCTGAAATTCCCCATCCTAAGCCTGCAATTCCCCATCCTGGGGCTGGGATGCAGCCGGGCACCCCGTGACGGGGCCAGGCTGCCACATCCTGCGTGGAACCCACATCTGAGCAAGGTGGGCGCTGCCCCCGGCGCTTCCTCCAACCGAAGGGATGCTCAGCCTGGCCCTGGCTTCCTTTGAAGCCGCCTCTGGTGATTAAAGCCAAACCGTTCCCCCTCTGTTTGCTGTTTGACCTTGGGCGAGGCGGTTGTTGAAAGGATCTCCTGTGACAGCTGAGGGGAGGTGCAGGGTCCCCAGAGAGGAAGAATCGGTATTTATGGAGTGGTACTGGCAGCCCGGCAGCTCCTGAGCTCGGGAATGGTGTTTCTCCACAGCAACAGGAGGCAGGGAGTGATGGCTGAGGCTCATCCCCACCCTGCCAGCCTCCCCCAGCCACCCCCTCGTGGGTTGGTGACACGGGGGGAGAGAGAAGTGACAAAACTCTGCTGTCTGTACCTGCCCGCACACACCTGTGCGGTGATGGAGGGCTCGGGGAGTGCTGATTTCACCAGGCCACCTCCCCGAGGTGTTTTTAGCAGATTTTGCTGGGGAGCTTGGAGGGTTTCTGTCATTTGGGACTGAGAGGCTCCCAAATTCCCCCCTGCCCTGACTGCTCAGGCTCTCTCCCCATCCCATGGCCTCTCTCCTCCGGAGAAGCTGGAGAGCAGGGAGCAGTTACAGGGCAAATAAATGACTCAGTCTAATGAGTAAGGTGATTGCCATTCGCTGGCGGATGAGGCTAAAGTGGGTCAGGTTTGTTTGTGAAACTCCACGGAGACACCGGCTGTGCTCCGTGCCCCACGGCAGGGCTGGGGGTGGCATTTGGGTGGAATCGCCTCCCCTGAGGGCAGCACGGGGGTGTCCTGGTCACCAGGCAGGGATGGTGGGCCCGGGGTGGCCCCATGGGGCTGCAGGCGCTGCCTGGTCCTGGGGTTGGGGTGGGGTTGGGGTTGGATTTGGGTTGGGGTTAGGGTTGGGTTTGGCTTGGGGTTGGTGTGGGGTTTGGGTTGGGTTTGGGGTTGGGGCTGGGTTAGGGTTTGGGTTGGGGTTGGGTTTGGGTTTGTGTTGGGGCTGGGTTAGGGTTGGGTTTGGGGCTGGGTTGGGTTTAGGGCTGGGGTTGGGGCTGGGTTAGGGTTAGGTTGAGTGATTTCCCTGTCAGAGGAGACCCCAAATCCTGTGTCTCTCTGCTGTCTGTGGGAGTTGCCCAGCCAGGACAGAGTGGTCATCAATCCTCAAGGGCAGGATTGGGTTTTCCCAAACCCTGCCTCACCTGTCACAAACCTTTGGAGACAAATCTGTCTCTCTTGGAACTTTCATCCTTCCACCTTCCCCTCTCCCAGACCCTCTCCAGGCTGTTGGGACAGGGACTATCCCTTCCAGCAGTGACAGATCCCTGTGGTGCCTGGTTTTACCCCATTGGGACGGGGACTGTCCCTTCCAGCAGTGACAGATCCCTCTGGTGCCTGGTTTTACCCCCTTCCCTGCCCTGTTTAACGCTCTCTCTCCACAGACCACAGCCTGTGAGGAGGGGAAGCCTGCAGTGGGATCCCTGCCTGAGCTCTCCACATCTCACAAGAAGAGGAAGAGGAAAAGACGGTTCCTTCACCGTTGATAAAATGGGAAGCGGCATCTCCCCAGCAGCCCGGGAAGGGAAGCTCCAATCCTTGCCTGGGGGGCATCCCTGGGAGCTCTGCAGCTGGCAGGACACAGCCCTGTGCCACTGAGGGCTCAGCCTGGGGACAGCATGTCCTTGCGGAGCCGCCGGGCCCAGCTGCTGCTGGTGAACTCGCTGACCTTCGGGCTGGAGGTGTGCCTGGCCGCCGGCATCACCTACGTGCCGCCGCTGCTGCTGGAGGTGGGCGTGGAGGAGAAGTTCATGACCATGGTTTTGGGTAGGCAGCTTTTGTCACCTCTTCGAGGTGGTGTTTTCTTAAAAACTTTGCAGTCTGGAGGGTGGGGGGTGAGTGAGGGCAGGGCAGGGGGCTGTGACCTCGCTGAAACCTCCCAAATTCGCGAAACATCCCTTTTTGGAGTGCAGACGGAGCAGCTGCGTCCCTGTAACACCTCCTGTCTCTTTCTCAGGGATAGGCCCCGTCCTTGGGCTGCTTTTTGTGCCTCTGATCGGCTCGGCCAGCGACCACTGGCGCAGCAGCTACGGCCGCAGGAGACCTTTCATCTGGCTGCTGTGCCTGGGGGTGCTGCTCAGCCTGTTCGTCATCCCGCACGCCGGCAGCCTGGCCGGCCTGTGCGCCCTCAACCCCCGGCCTCTGGAGATCGCCTTCCTCATCGTGGGCGTCGGGCTGCTGGATTTCTGCGGCCAGGTGTGCTTCACCCCGCTGGAGGCCCTGCTCTCCGACCTCTTCCAGGAGCCGGACAACTGCCGCCAGGCCTTCTCCGTGTACGCCTTCATGATCAGCCTGGGCGGCTGCGTCGGCTACCTGCTGCCGGCCATCGACTGGGCCTTCCTGGCGCCCTACCTGGGCGGGCAGCAGAGCTGCCTCTTCAGCCTGCTGGCCCTCATCTTCCTGGCCTGTGCGCTGGCCACGCTGTTCGTCGCGGAGGAGGCCGCCCGGGGGGACGGGGCGGCGGGGCCGGCGCCGAGGGACGCGGCGCCGAGGCCGTCGCTGTGGTGCCGGTGCCGGCGGGCGCCGTGCGCGCTGCTGCCGCGCCTTCACGGCCTCTACTGCCGCGTGCCCGGCGTCGTGCGCCGCCTCTTCGTGGCCGAGCTCTGCAGCTGGATGGCTCTCATGACCTTCATGCTCTTCTACACGGATTTCGTCGGGGAAGGGCTGTACCACGGCGTGCCCAGGGCCAGGCCGGGCACGGAGGCCAGGCGGCACTACGATGAAGGTGAGGAGCGAGCCCAGCGCACCCTGTCCCGTTCCCAGGACAGAAATATTTCCTGGGAGCTCGGGATGGGCTCGGCTCTGTTGGTAACGCAAAAAAAAAGAGCTACAGTGGACTTGGCTTTCTGCGGGTAGGTCAAGGGAGAGTGTTTTCCCATGGCTCCCAGAGCGTGGCACAAGGACCAGGTTGGGAAACACCTCCTGGCTGCTGCCAGCACGGACCTGGCAGGGCAGCCCTGGCTTGCTGAGTGGCAGAACGCTGTGGCAGGCGGCACAGGGAGCAGGATGGAGCTGGCTGTGTCTGCAGGCTCTGCTGGAGAGCTCCTGGCACTGCTCTCCCCACCTTTCCCAGCGAGGGGTGAGGGTGCTCCCCATCCTTGGAGAGCAGGGTGTTGTGCTCTGTAGCAGTGAGGTGGGATTTGCTGCTCCTTCCCTCCACGCTGCTGGGAAATTCCCACCTCCCAGCTGCTTCTGGGAGCCCTCCAGGGGCTTTCCCAGCTCTCAGCCCCCTCTCCAGTGCCTTGGAGCTGCTCACAAGTCTGTAGCTGCCACATCCCCAGGCCAGGACACTGCTCCAGCAGCCCTTCACCTGCTCCCAGGTGTTACCTGCTGCCCCATTTTGCCTGTTGCGTTGTGCCAGACCCTTGACTCCCTGCCCAACCACTCTTTTGGTCTCCCTAATCCAAATCTTTTCTTCTGGAGGCACTTCCTGGCCCTCCTCCTGCAGTTTTCCACTTGGAGGGCCGTGCAGCACACTGCCCCTTTGTGCTGGGTGTCTGTTTAACTTCGAGGCAGCTTAATTATTATTTAACACTTGCACTGTTTAGCTCCCAGCAGGCCAGCCCTCCATTGTGCCGGCTGTCATAGAAACATGTGTTGGGTAATGATCCCCGCTGCAAAGAGTTAATGGTTTTAATTCCCTGAAATCTGAGAGATCTTTGTGAAAGGGTAAGGTCCGGATTGCCACCGGATCCTGAAGTTTGGAGCATGTTCTGTTCTTTACCTTGGCTCAAGCACAATTCCTCCTGCCTTTGTTCTGCTCCTGCCTTGGGCATCAGATAAGGACAGATTCTGGTTCAGCAGCAGGTGACAGCCTGGGGCAGGAGCAGGAGGAAGGGACAATGACCGCCAAAGGCAGGGGTGGCATTTGGGTTCCCATCTCCCTGCGGTGCCCTCGGTGCAGGGAGGGAGCTCGGGGCAGTGGCTGCTGCAATCCTGGGATTTGCTGGGTGATGCTGCTCTGCTCCCCGAGCCAGCCAGGCTGGCAGGGCTCCGAGGGCCTCGCTGTCTCCTGGGGGTTTGGGAGTGACAGAGAGAGAGATTTTGGGGTTTGGGACTGACAGGGAGAGAGGTTTTGGGGTTTGGGACTGACAGAGAGGGAGGGAGGTTTTGGGGTTTGGGACTGACAGAGAGGGAGAGAGGTTTTGGGGTTTGGGGCTGACATGGAAGGATGTTTTTGGGGTTAAGGACTGACAGAGAGGAAGAATATTTTGGGATTTGGGACCAAGAGAAGGATGTTTTTGGGGTTTGAGACTGACAAAGAGGGAAGGATGGTTTTGGAGTTAAGGACTGATGGAGGGGGAAGGATTTTTTGGTGTTTGGGACAGACAGTGAGTGAAGGATGTTTCTGGTGTTTGGGACTGATGGAGAGGGAAGGATGTTTTGGGGTTTGGGACCGAGAGAAGGATGTTTTTGAGGTTTAGGACCAAGAGAAAGATGTTTCTGGGATTTGGGACAGAGAGGAGGATGGTTTTGGGGTTTGGGACAGAGGAAAGGATGTTTTTTGGTTTGGGACCAAGAGAAAGATGGTATTGGGGTTTGGGACTGAGAGAAGGATGTTTTTGGGTTTAGGACTGAGAGCAGGATGTTTGGCTGTGGAATCCAGGGGCAGCCAGGGCAGTGCCCACCACCCCTCTCCACCCGCAGGTGTCCGGATGGGCAGCCTGGGCCTCTTCCTGCAGTGCATCACCTCCATCTTCTTCTCGACAATCATGGACTGGCTGGTGAAGCACTTTGGGACACGGGCAGTGTACCTGGCCAGCGTGGTGTTCTTCCCCGGGCTGGCCTTTGTCATGTGCCTGTCCCGCAGTGTCACCGTGGTCACCATCTCCGCTGCCCTGACTGGCTTCACCTTCTCTGCCCTCCAGATCCTGCCCTACACGCTGGCGTCCCTCTACCACCACGAGAAACAGGTGGGCATCTGCTCCAGGGCG